>NC_086295.1:2500-1421693 GCF_963924245.1 Chroicocephalus ridibundus
AACCCTAACCCTAACCCTAACCCTAACCCTAACCCTAACCCTAACCCTAACCCTAACCCTAACCCTAACCCTAACCCTAACCCTAACCCTAACCCTAACCCTAACCCTAACCCTAACCCTAACCCTAACCCTAACCCTAACCCTAACCCTAACCCTAACCCTAACCCTAACCCTAACCCTAACCCTAACCCTAACCCTAACCCTAACCCTAACCCTAACCCTAACCCTAACCCTAACCCTAACCCTAACCCTAACCCTAACCCTAACCCTAACCCTAACCCTAACCCTAACCCTAACCCTAACCCTAACCCTAACCCTAACCCTAACCCTAACCCTAACCCTAACCCTAACCCTAACCCTAACCCTAACCCTAACCCTAACCCTAACCCTAACCCTAACCCTAACCCTAACCCTAACCCTAACCCTAACCCTAACCCTAACCCTAACCCTAACCCTAACCCTAACCCTAACCCTAACCCTAACCCTAACCCTAACCCTAACCCTAACCCTAACCCTAACCCTAACCCTAACCCTAACCCTAACCCTAACCCTAACCCTAACCCTAACCCTAACCCTAACCCTAACCCTAACCCTAACCCTAACCCTAACCCTAACCCTAACCCTAACCCTAACCCTAACCCTAACCCTAACCCTAACCCTAACCCTAACCCTAACCCTAACCCTAACCCTAACCCTAACCCTAACCCTAACCCTAACCCTAACCCTAACCCTAACCCTAACCCTAACCCTAACCCTAACCCTAACCCTAACCCTAACCCTAACCCTAACCCTAACCCTAACCCTAACCCTAACCCTAACCCTAACCCTAACCCTAACCCTAACCCTAACCCTAACCCTAACCCTAACCCTAACCCTAACCCTAACCCTAACCCTAACCCTAACCCTAACCCTAACCCTAACCCTAACCCTAACCCTAACCCTAACCCTAACCCTAACCCTAACCCTAACCCTAACCCTAACCCTAACCCTAACCCTAACCCTAACCCTAACCCTAACCCTAACCCTAACCCTAACCCTAACCCTAACCCTAACCCTAACCCTAACCCTAACCCTAACCCTAACCCTAACCCTAACCCTAACCCTAACCCTAACCCTAACCCTAACCCTAACCCTAACCCTAACCCTAACCCTAACCCTAACCCTAACCCTAACCCTAACCCTAACCCTAACCCTAACCCTAACCCTAACCCTAACCCTAACCCTAACCCTAACCCTAACCCTAACCCTAACCCTAACCCTAACCCTAACCCTAACCCTAACCCTAACCCTAACCCTAACCCTAACCCTAACCCTAACCCTAACCCTAACCCTAACCCTAACCCTAACCCTAACCCTAACCCTAACCCTAACCCTAACCCTAACCCTAACCCTAACCCTAACCCTAACCCTAACCCTAACCCTAACCCTAACCCTAACCCTAACCCCTAAACCCTAACCCTAACCCTAAACCCTAACCCTAACCCCTAACCCTAACCCCTACCCCTAACCCCTACCCCTAACCCTAACCCTAAACCCTAAACCCTAACCCTAAACCCTAAACCCTAACCCCAACCCCCAACCTGTCAACCCCCAACCCCTCAACCCCCCAACCCCCCAACCCCTCAAGCCCTCAACCCCCAACCCCCCCTCCCTTAGGTGTAGCTGCTAACTGTTGATGAGCATTTACATCTTGTGATGTCACTGTGTGGTCTGAAGGGTGCTTTGTAATTGGTGTGTTATGGGTTTTTATCTCTGTAGGTGTGGGAAAGAGAAAATTTGCCCCCTAATTTGCATATTTAATTGTTCATTTGCATATCTGATTAGTTTATTTGCATAACTAGTATTCTAATTGGGAGTAATGGGTGCTTAAAATAAGCTGTGGTTGTGATTATTTTACCCACCCATTACTCCCAATTAGAATACTGCTCATTTATGTATGTGGGGGGGGGGTAGTATTATAGTAATAAAAGAAATAAAAAATAATAAGACTGGTGCAGCAGTAGGTTTTGGTACAGGGGCTGGGAGTGACTTTTATTTTTTTTTTAATTTGTTTTTGAAGTGACTACCAGCCCCTGTACCAAAACCTACTGCTGCTTTTTACCAATTCAAAATATGTCTACTTACAATGACCAACGTGTAAAAAAATGCTGGTCACACCAGACATACAGTGACAACTGAACACCCTCCAGCAAATTCTCAGACAGGCTCTCTCAAAATCAACCGCACTCAACGCTACACTGACACCCAGCATCAGACATCCAAAAACTCAGCCTCGATCACAGATGAACACAAGCAGGCTGCCAGCCAGTCCGAGTCATGTACAGACTCTGGCATGGCCAAAGACAAGCACATATCTGGATGCCAACTCCCACCCTATCCAAGATGCCTGCTCACTGTCTGACACAATGCAGCTCTGACACACTCAGAGTCCCACACCATTCAAAACATGCACACACACAGACATTCACAACCCAAAGCAGCACTGCTCATACTCAAGCACAGTCCAACACATGCATGCTCAGAGTCCAGAGCCTTCTAGAACATGCACACCCAGATTCCAGCTCACCCATACACAAAGTCAGACACACATAGTAACAGTCCAAGCCTGCCGCCACCACAGCCCAACTCAGCCACACACACAGTCACACTCCCCAATGTGTGACTCCAACAGCATCCAAGTCAAACTCAGGCTCCACCACCATCCCACACAGGCAGCCATCCGATCACACTCCAGACCGTGCACCCTCAGACTCCAACAGCATCCAACAGAGGGAGCCACACAGTCACACTCTGCAATGTGGACCTTCAGAGTCCAACAGTATCCAAGTCAAACACAGACTCCGCCACCATGCAACTCTGCCACACACACAGTCACACTGCACAACCTGCACCCTCAGACTCCAACAGCGTCCAAGTCAAACACAGACAACCGCACAGGCACACTCCAGAACATGCAGCCTCAGACTCCAGCAACATCCGAGTCTAACACAGGCTCCGACACCACCCAGCACAGGCAATCACACAGGCACACTCCAGGACATGCAGCCTCAGACTCCAGCAAGATCCCACTCATGCACACACATGGTCACGCTGCAAAAATTACACCCTCAAACTCCAACACAGCCACACTCAGCAACAAGCACACTAAGACTCTGATGCAGTCTGACTCAAACACACACCAGACAACCAATACAAAACTTATAATGGAGAATTAAAATGTAGCTTTATTATAGACAGTGAAACTAGTCCTGCTCTCACCTAAACCTTATGGAAGTTACTGTTCATAAACTTCACTGTTAGTAAATGCAGACCTTGAATCTTGATGACTGCATTTGTGAATCCAGAAACATGTCCCAAAGTCTGTCAGTCACAGACTCCTACCTGCTGCTTCCCCCATGCCTGTTGCCCATGCCATTGTTGTCCTGGGAGCTTGATAGACAATGCCATGCATTGCAAACATCTCCTTACTTGCCTTGGTATTCTTCCATTATATACATATTTCTTCCCTTACAACACGGTAGCTTTTTCTCCTGAGCTCAAAAATCTCTCTGCCCTCTCCCTGAAGATATAGGGCCAGAGAAAGCTTCTCTCCTTCATTTGGCTAGCAAGCCCTGCACAAACCACAATGCGACTCTATTAAGGTGTAGTTTACCTACCAGATCTAGCTCTTGCCCCCATACACAGAATTTCACCGCACGTGTAGCAGCTCCCCTGCTTTATGGCTTAGTGTGATATTTCCCTCAGAATACAGCCTAAACATATTTCACTTCCCCCTATTAGCTCATTGCAATCAATGTTCAGGTTCATCACTAATTGGGTCCTATTAGCACTCTATGCTTCTGTAATTACCTTTGAGTAAGTTTAACACCAATACCTCAGCACAGCCAAATCTACCAGTTGACTACTTATTAACACCTAAAACCCTGACTTTCCTGGAACCTATCCACAGCTACATTTACTTACACCTTGTACAGGCTCCCTCCTACACCATGATGGAACTTACCTGATCATTTACAACAATTACTACAAGTACCTGTACACTCCAAATGAGAACTGTTCTTGACACAACTACTTCTACCTTCCCCCCACCCCGCCACTATCAGCTCTGTTTCCACACCAACACTGAAATTATCTGCTACCCTTGTAAATTCTACTGACATATCACTATAAGCCATCATCTCATCAAAAGATATCACACCTTACCTCTTTCTTCGTTTGGTGCAACCAAACCAGAAGCATCCTAGCCTTCACACATTCCAAACACACTGCTCTCTCAACGACCACACAAAACACCCACCACTCTCGGCTCCTGCCTGCCTCTGACCACCTACCGCCAGATGCCGTCCCCCCCCGCGGGCTTCGCTCCCCAGGAGCGCTGCTCACGGGGGGCTCCTAAATGTCCCTGCCTGACAAAACCCCGCCCGGAGCCCTACCTCCGCCCAAACTTTGGCGACGACTGTCGCCTCGCGGAGGGGCCGGGACCGGGGGAAAAAAACCCCAGCCAGGGGAGGGAAAAAAAAAATCCCCCGGCTGGGGCTTTTTTATTCTTTCATTTGGCTCTGCGTGCCTTCCGTAAGCAAGGCTCAACTCCACATATGACCCGCGAGGCAACACCACCACCAAAACACAAGCGCCACACACACCGCTCTCTCAACGACCACACAAAACACCCACCACTCTCGGCTCCTGCCTGCCTCTGACCACCTACCGCCAGATGCCGTCCCCCCCGCGGGCTTCGCTCCCCAGGAGCGCTGCTCACGGGGGGCTCCTAAATGTCCCTGCCTGACAAAACCCCGCCCGGAGCCCTACCTCCGCCCAAACTTTGGCGACGACTGTCGCCTCGCGGAGGGGCCGGGACCGGGGGAAAAAAACCCCAGCCAGGGGAGGGGAAAAAAAAAATCCCCCGGCTGGGGCTTTTTTATTCTTTCATTTGGCTCTGCGTGCCTTCCGTAAGCAAGGCTCAACTCCACGTATGACCCGCGAGGCAACACCACCACCAAAACACAAGCGCCACACACACCGCTCTCTCAACGACCACACAAAACACCCACCACTCTCGGCTCCTGCCTGCCTCTGACCACCTACCGCCAGATGCCGTCCCCCACCGCGGGCTTCGCTCCCCAGGAGCGCTGCTCACGGGGGGCTCCTAAATGTCCCTGCCTGACAAAACCCCACCCGGAGCCCTACCTCCGCCCAAACTTTGGCGACGACTGTCGCCTCGCGGAGGGGCCGGGACCGGGGGAAAAAAACCCCAGCCAGGGGAGGGGAAAAAAAAAATCCCCCGGCTGGGGCTTTTTTATTCTTTCATTTGGCTCTGCATGCCTTCCGTAAGCAAGGCTCAACTCCACATATGACCCGCGAGGCAACACCACCACCAAAACACAAGCGCCACACACACCGCTCTCTCAACGACCACACAAAACACCCACCACTCTCGGCTCCTGCCTGCCTCTGACCACCTACCGCCAGATGCCGTCCCCCACCGCGGGCTTCGCTCCCCAGGAGCGCTGCTCACGGGGGGCTCCTAAATGTCCCTGCCTGACAAAACCCCGCCCGGAGCCCTACCTCCGCCCAAACTTTGGCGACGACTGTCGCCTCGCGGAGGGGCCGGGACCGGGGGAAAAAAACCCCAGCCAGGGGAGGGGAAAAAAAAAATCCCCCGGCTGGGGCTTTTTTATTCTTTCATTTGGCTCTGCGTGCCTTCCGTAAGCAAGGCTCAACTCCACATATGACCCGCGAGGCAACACCACCACCAAAACACAAGCGCCACACACACCGCTCTCTCAACGACCACACAAAACACCCACCACTCTCGGCTCCTGCCTGCCTCTGACCACCTACCGCCAGATGCCGTCCCCCACCGCGGGCTTCGCTCCCCAGGAGCGCTGCTCACGGGGGGCTCCTAAATGTCCCTGCCTGACAAAACCCCGCCCGGAGCCCTACCTCCGCCCAAACTTTGGCGACGACTGTCGCCTCGCGGAGGGGCCGGGACCGGGGGAAAAAAACCCCAGCCAGGGGAGGGGAAAAAAAAAATCCCCCGGCTGGGGCTTTTTTATTCTTTCATTTGGCTCTGCGTGCCTTCCGTAAGCAAGGCTCAACTCCACATATGACCCGCGAGGCAACACCACCACCAAAACACAAGCGCCACACACACCGCTCTCTCAACGACCACACAAAACACCCACCACTCTCGGCTCCTGCCTGCCTCTGACCACCTACCGCCAGATGCCGTCCCCCCCCGCGGGCTTCGCTCCCCAGGAGTGCTGCTCACGGGGGGCTCCTAAATGTCCCTGCCTGACAAAACCCCACCCGGAGCCCTACCTCCACCCAAACTTTGGCGACAACTCTCGCCTCACGGAGGGGCCGGGACCGGGGGAAGAAAAAAACCCCCAGCCGGGGCGGGGTGGGGGGGGGTGGGGGGGAATCCACTGGCTGGGGCTTTTTTAATCTTTCATTTGGCTCTGCGTGCCTTTGGTAAGGCAGGACTCAACTCCACATACGACCTCAATGTCAGAAGTATTAGGGACAAGGGGACATCACAGCACAACAGTGTCAAATAACTAACAATCGACTAACAAATTCCCAATATGGCGCAGTACATTAACAGACAGGTTCCGCTGACAAGCAAGACAAAGGCAGAGCAATGCGACGCAAGACGTAACACTGTACATGACGGTACGCTGCTACACATGGTCCAATAAAGAGTGGCCGATGAAAGATTTGACGACTCCGGGACGTATGCTGGCAGAAGACATCAGATGTCGGCCAAGACAACGGCAGAGCAATACAATGCTAGGTGTAACATGATACGGGGCAGTACAAGGCAATACATGGCCAAATAAACAACAACCAAGTAAAATAGCCATGATACGGTGCAGTCCTATGACAGAGTGCCTAAAATAACAACCGATACAATCACGGGGCAATACAATGTAAGACGTACCACAATACAGGGCAGTACAAGGCGATAGGCAGCGAAATAAATTAGAGCCGATTAAAATGCCCACAAAACAGTGCAGGACAATGACACAATATTTAAAATTACAGTCAAGACCGTGACACTGTGATACAATGCAAGGCCTACCAGTATACAAGGTAGTAAAAGCCATCACTGGGGCAAACAAAGAACAATTGTTTGCAAAATTAACAGTACATTACTGTACGATCCCAGATGCTCTGAAGTGACAGTCAGGAAAATGACAGGGCGATACGACGCGAGACGTAACAGTACATGGGGCAGTAAAAGCCAACATGCAATCAAATAAAGAATGGCATGCTAACAAATACACAACACTGTAGCGCTATGAGACGAGGTCTAAAAGGATGATTGAGACCATGACATGGTGATAGGACGCAAGACGTCACATTGTACGGAGCGGTACAGCACAATACACGGTCAAAAAAACAGCCACCAAATAAAATAGTAACAATACAGTGCAGTCCTATGATACATTGTCTAAAATAACAAATCGAGACAGTGACAAGGCGATACGATGCAAGATGTAACGGTATATTGAGCAGCACAAGGCAATATGCGGCCAAAGAACAAACAATTAACACACACAATACAGTGCAGCACTATGACACGATCTCTAAAATTACAATCGAGACAATGACAGGACAATACAATGCAAGGCATTACGGTATACCGGGCAGCGCAAAGCAATATGCAGACAAATAAATAACATGGGACTCAAAAATTGACAATACGCTCCAGTACAATCCCGGGAACTCAGAAATGACGGTCAAGAAAATGACAGGGCGATACAACAGAAGACATTACAGCATACAGGGCGGTACAAGCCAATGCATGGTCAAATAAAGAACAGCTGATTCGAAAATTGACAAGACTGTGAAGTACAATCCCAGGCGGTCTGAAATAAGCCAAGACAATGACAAAGAATTACAATGCAAGACATGACAGTATACGGGGCGCTGCAAGGCAATACCCGGTCAAAAAAAAAAAACGCTTAAAAATTCGCAATACATTGCAGTCCTATGACAAAACGTCAAGAATGACCGTCAAAACAAGGACAGAGCAATGAAAGACAAGTCAAAACACAATACAGGGAAGTACAAAACAAGACACGTTCAAATAAATATCAGTCAATTACAATACCCAAAATACAATTGAGTCCAATGACACAACATCTAAAATGACAAAGCGATACAATGACAGGACAATACTACAATGCAAGACATTGCATTATACAGGGCAACAAAAGGCAATAAACAGTCAAATAAATAACAGCCAATTCAAAATTTAACTGTATAGGGCACTACAGTTGCAGACGGTCTGAAATGACAATCAATACAATGATAGGGCCATATGATACAAGACATGACATGACACAGGGCAGTATAAGGCAATACACAGCTTAATGAAAAGCAACCCATTAAAATACCAACAATGCAACACAGTCCTATGACACAATGTCTAAAATGACGATCGATACAATGATGAGGCACTGCAATACAAGACATCGCGCTATACACAGTGGTACAAGGCAATACACGGTCAAAAAAACCAAGCACATAAATTACTAACAATATGGTGCAGTCCTATGACAGATTGTCTAAAAAGACAGTCAAGACAATCACAGAGCAACACGATGCTATACATACCGCAATACAGGGCAGCACAAGGCAATATGTGGCCAAATGAATAACAGCCAATACCCACAATAGAATGCAGCGCTATGACACCATGTCTAAAATGTCAGTCAAGACAATGACAAAATGACAGAATGCAAGATATCACGGTATACAGGGCGCTACAAGGCAATACGCAGTCAAATAACTAACAGTCAACGTACTGCACTGCATTGTGAATTTTGTTAATCGTAGACGGTCTGAATTGACAGTCCACGCAATGACAGTGCGATACAACGCAAGACGTAAGGCTATACAGGGGCAGTACACAGCAATACGTGGTCGTTTAAAAAAAAAAACAGCCGATGAAAAAATTCACAATACGGTGCAGTCCTATCACACAATGTCTAAGACAACAGTAAAAACAATACCATAGCAATACAGTGCAAGACGTAACGGTATAGCAGGCAGGACAAGGCAATGAGCAGTCAAATCAAGAATAGCCAATTAAAATAACCGCAATACAGTGCAATGCTATGACACAATCTCTAAAATGACAATCGAGACACTGACGGGGCAATACAATGCAACACATAACAGTATACAGGGCAGTACAGGGTAATACCAAGTCACATAAAAAACAGCCGATGAAAAAATTAACAATACAGTGCAATATAATCCCAGACAGTCTGAAGTGACAGACAATGAGCAGGCAATACAAAGCTAGACATAATAGCAGGCATAACACCATAACACAGTCAAATAAATAACAGCCTGTTAAAATACCCACAATACATTCCAGTCCTAGGTCATGATGTCTACAGTGACCCTTAAGACAATGACGGAGCAACGCAATGCAAGACATAACATTATACAGGGCAGTTCAAGGCCAATACGCAATCAAATAAGGAATGACCAAACACAAAACTGACATTACAGTGCAGTACTATGACAGAATGTCACAAAAGACAGTCAAAACTGTGAAACGCTTATACAAAGGAATACATAACACAATACTGAACAGCAGAAGGGAATACACAATGCAATACAGCACTAATTAAAGAAAAACCACAATACAGCGCAGTACAATCAAACACAGTCTCAGGTGGCAGGAAAGGCAGTTACAGAGGAAAAACACTCGAGACAGAACACCATACAGGCCAGTCCAAGCCAGTACGCGGGCACACAAAGTACAACTGATTAAGAAGCTTGCAATATGGTGCCTGTCAATGCTAGAATGTATCGGATGGCTCTCGGGACAGTCACAGGGAAATACAATGCAACATATCAGAAAATAAAAGGCAGGACAAAGCAATAAAAAGTTAAATATAGAGCAACGGATCAAATCCACCCACAATGCAGTGCCGTAAAATCCCAGAGAGTCTCAAATGACAGTCCAGACAATGACAGGGTAATAAAATGCAAGATGTGACGGTATACAGGGAGGCACAATACAGAATAAAGTAAGGACCGACCAATCGAAACCCCACAATAAAGAACAGTACGATTCCAAACAGTCTCGGGTGGCAATCGAGACAGTTACAGGGTGGCAGAATTGAAGACACGAGATTACACAGTGCCATACGATGCTGTATGCAATCAAATAAATACCAACCGATAAAAAAAACCACAACACCGTGGCGGGACAACACAAAAATAAATGAGACGACAGTCCAGATTATGACAGGGCAATACAAGGTGAGACATAACACAATACAGGGTGGTACAGTACAATACACAGTCAAAAATAAAAAAACCATTAAATAACCCATAATACAGTGCAGGACAATGCCAATATATGCAGGACAGCAGCCAGGAGGATGACAGAGCAGTACAAGACAAAATGTAACACAATACAGGGCGCTGCAATGACAAAATATATCAGATAGCAGTCAGAATGACGACAGGGCAATGCAATGCTAGACAACACAGCACAAGGCGGTAACGAGGCAATGCACGCTCAAGAAGAGCAACCGATAAAATTCCCCAAATACATAGAGGATAATCCCAGAATGTCGTAAAATGCCAGTGAAGAGAATGACACGGCAATACAGGCCACTGCCATGCAGGGGAGCGGAAAAGGGCTCTTGGGCTGGCCATTATTGATAGAGTAAGCTAATTAACTTATAGTCACATTAGCATTGGAAGAAAATATGTAGGTCCCCACTGGAGACAGACTCAGGCCTGTATTGTGAGCCATCCCCCAAAGTAGAAGTACCACTCATAACAGCTTCCACTGATGGTTATAGCTCAAACAGCAACCTGGGGAAGAAAAAGAGAAGTAAAAAGCAAAAGGGAGAGAAAAAAGAGAAACAGGGTGGCAGGGGGAGGGGGTGGACGGGGGGAAGAAGAGAAAAAAAAAGGGGGGGCAGGCCGCGGAAGAGAAGAAAAAAAAGGGGACAGCAGAAGAGAAGAAAAAATAAAAGGGGGCGGCTGTGGAGAAGAGAAGAGAAGAGAAAAAAGGGGGGAAGAGAGACAAAAAAAATGGGGCAGAGGGGTGGAAGAAAAAAAAAAAAAGGAGGCAGAGCGAATAAGAAAAAAAGGAGGGGCAGAGGGAATAAGAGGAAAAAAACAAGGGGGCAGCAGTAGGCAGAGAAGAAAAAAAGGGGGTGGCGGAGGAGAAGATGAAGAAAAAGGGGGCTGGGCGGGAAGACAAGAAAAAAAGGGGGCGGTGGGAGAAGAGAAGAAAAAAGGGGGCTGGGCAGGAAGAAAAGAAAAAGAGGGGAGCAGGGGGGCAAAAAGAAGAAAAAGGGGAGCAGGGGAGGGAAAAAAGCAAAGAAGGGGGCTGGTGGGAAAGGAGAATAAGAAAAAGGGGGGTTGGGGAGGATGAGGAAAAGAAGAAAAACGGGAGCAAAGGGGGGAAAGAAGGAAAAAAGGGGGCAGAGAGGAGGGAAGACAATAAAAAGGGGGGCAGGAGGGGGGAAGAGGAAAAAAGAGGACGGGATGGGGAAAGAGAAGAAGAAAAAGGGAGGCTGGGGAGGAAGAGAAAAAAGGGGGCGGCGGGGGGGAAGACAAGAAGAAAAGGGGAATAGGGGGGAGAAGGAAAAAACAGAGGGGCAGAAAGGAGGGAAGACAAAAAGTGGACTGTGTGGGAAGACAAGAAAAGAAAAAAAGAGAGGGCGGCCGGGGGGGAAGACAAGAAAAAAAAAAAAGAGAGGGCGGCCGGGGGGAAGACAAGAAAAAAAAAAAGAGAGGGCGGCCGGGGGGGAAGACAAGAAAAAAGAAGGGAGGCTGGACGGCAAAAAGAAAAAAGGGGGGCAGCTGGCGGGGGAAGAAGAAAAAAGGGGGGCAGCTGGCGGGGGAAGAAGAAAAAAGGGGGGCAGCTGGCGGGGGAAGAAGAAAAAAGGGGGGCAGCTGGCGGGGGAAGAAGAAAAAAGGGGGGCAGCTGGCGGGGGAAGAGAAGAAAAAAAGGGGCAGAAGGGCAAAAGAGAAAAAAAGGGGGGCAGACAGGCTGAACATGAAAATAAAAGTGGGGCAGAGGGGGTAAGAGAAGAAAAAAGGGGGTGGCTATAGGGAAGGGAAGAGGAAAAAAAGGGGGCAGAGGGGCAGAGAGGATAAAAAAAAGTGGGTGGCAGTGGAAAGACGAAAAAGGGGGGCTGGGGAGAAAGAGGAGGAAAAAAAAGACGGGCAGCGGGGGTAGGAAAAAAAGGGGGCTGCTGTGGGAAGAGTAAAAAAACAGGGGGTGGCTGTGGGGAAAGAAGAAAAACAGGGGGTGGCTGTGGGGAGAGAAGAAAAACAGGGGGTGAAAGGGGCGGAAGAGGAAAAAGGGGGGCAGCAGTGGGAAGAGAAGAAAAAGGGGGGTGGGGAGTAAGAGAAGGAAAAAAACAACGGGCAGCTGTGGGAAGAGTGGAAAAAAGGGGAGAAAGGGGCAGAAGAGGAAAAAAGGGGGCAGCTGTGGGGAGAGAAGAAAAAGGGGGCGTCTGTGGGGAAAGGAAGAAAAAGGGGGCAGGGGGCGGAAGAGGAAAAAAGGGGGCAGCTGTGGGGAGAGAAGGAAAAAGTGGGGGGAAAAGGGGGCGGCTGTGGGGAGAGAAGGAAAAAAAGGGGGCGGCTGTGGGGAAGGGAAGAAAAAAAGGGGGCAGGAGGGCAGAAAGGGAGAAAAGGGGCAGGGTGGCAAAAGAGGAAAAAAAGGGGGCAGAGGAGCGGAAGAGGTAAAAAAGGGGGCGGCCTTGTGGAGAGAAGAAAAAAGGGTGGGGAAAGGGGCAGAAGAGGGAAAAAAGGTGGGGAAAGGGGCGGAAGAGAAGAAAAAGGGGGGCTGAGGAGGAAGAGGAGGAAAAAATACGATGGCAGTTGTGAGAAGAGTAGAAAAAAGGAGGGGGCTGTGGGAAGAGGAGAAGAAACAAATGGGGGACAGAGAGGTGGAAGAGGTAAAAAGGGGGCGGCTATGGGGAGAGAGGAAAAAAAGGGGGCGGCTGTAGGAAAAGGAAGAAAAAGAGGGGTATGGGGGCAGAAAGGAAAAATCGGGGCAGGGGGGGCAGAAGAAAAAAAAAAAGGGAGCAGAGGGCCAGAAAAGGTAAAAAAGGGGCAGCTGTGGGGAGAAAAGTAAAAAAGGGGGGAAGGGGCAGAAGACGAAAAAAGGGGGCTGTGGAGAAAGGGGAGAGAAAAACTGGGGGGGCTGTGGGAAGAGTAGAAAAAAAAGGGGGGGGAAAAGGGGCGGAAGAGGAAAAAAAAAGGGGGGGGAAAAGGGGCGGAAGAGGAAAAAAAAAAGGGGGGAAAGGGGCGGAAGAGGAAAAAAGGGGGGGGAAAAAGGGGCGGAAGAGGAAAAAAGGGACAGCAGTGGGAAGAGAAGAAAAAAGGGGCTGAGGAGGAAGAGGAAGAAAAAAACGATGGGCAGCTGTGAGAAGAGTAGAAAAAGGGGGGGGCTGTGGGAAGAGTAGAAGAAACAAATGGGTGACAGAGGGGCGGAGAGGAAAAAAGAGGGGGGAAGGGGCGGAAGAGGAAGAAAGGGGGCCCGCTGTGAGAAAAGAAAGAAAAAACGGGGCAGGGGGGCAGAAGAGGGAAAAAACGGGGGCAGAAGAGGGAAAAAACGGGGGGCAGAGGGGCGGAAGAGGTAAAAAAGGGGGCGGCTGTGGGAAGAGAAGAAAGAAGACGGAAAAAGGGAGGGGAAGGGGCAGAAGACGGAAAAAAGGGAGGGGAAAAGGGGCGGAATGGGAAAAGAAGGGGGCAGCAGTGGGAAGAGTAGAAAAAAGGGGGCTGGGGAGGAAGAGGAGGAAAAAAATGACAGGCAGCTGTGGGAATAGTAGAAAAGAGGGGGGCTGTGGGAAGGAAGAAGAAACAAATGGGGGACAGAAAGGCGGAACACGAAAAAAGGGGACAGAGGGGTGGAAGAGGAAAATAATGTGGGGTAGAGGGGGTAAGAGAAGAAGAAAAGGGGGCGGCTGTGCAGAGGAGAAGAAGAAGAAAAGGGGGCGGCTGTGCAGAGGAGAAGAAGAAGAAAAGGGGGCGGCTGTGCAGAGGAGAAGAAGAAGAAAAGGGAAACAGGGGGGCCAAAGAAGAAAAAATGGGGGCGGTGGGAAGAGAAGAAAGAAAGGGGCAGAGGGGCGGAAGAGGGGAAAAAAGGGGGGCAGAGGGGCAGCTGTGGGGAGAGAGGGAAAAAAGGGGGGCAGAGGGGCAGCTGTGGGGAAAAAGGGGGCTGGGGAGGAAGAGGAGGAAAAAACAACGGGCAGCTATGGTAATAGTAGAAAAAAGGGGGCGGCGGGGGAAGCAAAGAAAAAAGGGGGCGGCGGGGGAAGCAAAGAAAAAAGGGGGCGGCGGGGGAAGCAAAGAAAAAAGGGGGCGGCGGGGGAAGCAAAGAAAAAAGGGGGCGGCGGGGGAAGCAAAGAAAAAAGGGGGCGGCGGGGAAGCAAAGAAAAAAGGGGGCGGCGGGGGAAGCAAAGAAAAAAGGGGGCGGCGGGGGAAGCAAAGAAAAAAGGGGGCGGCGGGGGAAGCAAAGAAAAAAGGGGGCGGCGGGGGAAGCAAAGAAAAAAGGGGGCGGCGGGGGAAGCAAAGAAAAAAGGGGGCGGCGGGGGAAGCAAAGAAAAAAGGGGCAGGGGGGCGGAAGAGAAGAAAAAAAGATGTGGGAAGAGTAGAAAAAAGACAGGCAGCTGTTGGGAAGGTAAGAGGAAAAAAAGGGGTTGGGGAGGAAGAGGAGGAACAAAAGATGGGCGGCTGTGGAAGGGAAGAGAAAAAAAGGGGGCGGCTGTGGGAAGGGAAGAGAAAAAAAGGGGGCGGCTGTGGGAAGGGAAGAGAAAAAAAGGGGGCGGCTGTGGGAAGGGAAGAGAAAAAAAGGGGGCGGCTGTGGGAAGGGAAGAGAAAAAAAGGGGCTGCACGGGCAGAAAAGAAAGGGGAGAAGGGAGGCAAAAAGAAGGAAAAAGGGGGGCAGCAGGGAAGAGAAAAAAGGGGGGGCGGTGGGGAGAGAAGAAAAAAGGGGGGGGCAGGGGGCGGCAAGGAAGAAAAAGGGGGGCAGGGGGCGGCAAGGAAGAAAAAGGGGGGCAGCCTCAGGGAGAGAAGAAAAGGGGGGAAAGAGGCAGAAGAGGAGGAAAAAAATGACCGGCGGCTGCGGAAGAGGGGGCGGTTGTGGGAAGAGTAGAAAAAAAAGGGGGTGAAAGGGGCAGAGGAGGGAAAAAAGGGGGCTGGGGAGGAAGAGGAGGAAAAAAACGACAGGCGGCTGTGGGCAGAGTAGGGAAAAAAAACGATGGGCGGCTGTGGCCAGAGTAGGGAAAAAAGGGGGGCAGAGGGGCGGAAGAAGAGGGAAAAACAACGGGAGCTATGGGAAGAGTAGAGACAAAAGGGGGACAGGAGGTCGGAAGAGGAAAAAGGGGGGTAGAGGGGGTAAGAGGAAAAAAAGTAGGGCGGCAGTGGGAAGAGAAGAAAAAGGGGACTGGGAAGGAAGAGGAAAAAATAGGGGCAGCTGTTCAGAAGAAAAGAAAAAGGGGAGCAGGGGGGCGAAAAGAAGGAAAGAAGGGGGGCAGGGGGGCGAAAAGAAGGAAAGAAGGGGGGCAGGGGGGCGAAAAGAAGGAAAGAAGGGGGGCAGGGGGGCGAAAAGAAGGAAAGAAGGGGGAGAAAAGGGCAGAAGAGGAAAAAAGGGGTCAGCTGTAGGCAAGGGAAGAAAAGGGAGTGGCAGGGGAATAAAATAAAAAAACGGGGGCAGGGAGGCAAAAAGAGGAAAAAGGGGGTGGGCTGGACGGGAAGGGGAAGAAAAGAAAAAAGGGGGTGGGCTGGACGGGAAGGGAAGAAAAGAAAAAAGGGGGTGGGCTGGACGGGAAGGGAAGAAAAGAAAAAAGGGGGTCGGCTTTGGGGAAGGGAAGAGAAAAAAAGGGGGACAGAAGGGCAGAAGAGGAAAAAAGTGGGCTAGAGGGGGTAAGAGAAAAAAGGGGTACGGCCGTGAGGAAGAGAAGAGGAAAAAAGGGGGCGGCTGGGGGAAGGAAGAAAAAAAAAAGGGGGACAGAGAAGCAGAAGAGGAAAATAAAGTAGGGTAGAGGGAGTAAGAGAAAAAAGGGGGGCAGTAATGAGAAGAGAAGAAAAAAGGGGGCTGAGAAGGGGAAAAAAATAGGGGCAGCCGCTTGGAAGAGAGGAAAAAAGGGGGCGGTGGGGTAAGAAAAGAAAAAAGGGGGCTGGACAGGAAGAAAAGAACAAGGGGAGCAGGGGGGCAAAAAGAAGGAAAAAAGGGGGGGCGGAAACGGAAGAAAAAAAAGGGGGGGGCGGAAACGGAAGAAAAAAGGGGGGGGCGGAAACGGAAGAAAAAAGGGGGGGGCGGGAAACGGAAGAAAAAAGGGGGGGGGCGGAAACGGAAGAAAAAAGGGGGGGGCGGAAACGGAAGAAAAAAGGGGGGGGCGGAAACGGAAGAAAAAAGGGGGGGGGCGGAAACGGAAGAAAAAAGGGGGGGGGCGGAAACGGAAGAAAAAAAGGGGGGGCGGAAACGGAAGAAAAAAAGGGGGGGCGGAAACGGGGCGGAAGAGGAGGAAAAAAGGGGGCGGAAATGGGGCGGAAGAGGAGGAAAAAAGGGGGCGGAAACGGAAGAAAAAAAAGGGGGGGGCGGGAAACGGGGCGGAAGAGGAGGAAAAAAGGGGGCGGAAACGGGGCGGAAGAGGAGGAAAAAAGGGGGCGGAAACGGGGCGGAAGAGGAGGAAAAAAGGGGGCAGAAACAGGGCGGAAGAGGAGGAAAAAAGGGGGCGGAAACGGGGCGGAAGAGGAGGAAAAAAGGGGGCGGAAACGGGGCGGAAGAGGAGGAAAAAAGGGGGCGGAAACGGGGCGGAAGAGGAGGAAAAAAGGGGGCGGAAACGGGGCGGAAGAGGAGGAAAAAAGGGGGCGGAAACGGGCGGAAGAGGAGGAAAAAATGACAGGCAGCTGTGGCAATAGTAGAAAAAAGGCGGGGGCTGTGGGAAGGAAGAAGAAACAAGTGGGGGACAGAAAGGCGGAAGACAAAAAGGGGGACAGAGGGGTGGAAGAGGAAAATAATGTGGGGTAGAGGGGGTAAGAGAAGAAAAAAATGGGGGTGGTGGGAAGAGAAGAAAAAAGGGGGAAAGGGGCGGCTGTGGGGAGAGAAGGAAAAGGGGGGGCAGAGGGGCGGAAAAGGAAAAAAGGGGGGGAAGGGGCGGCTGTGGGGAGAGAAGGAAAAAAGGGGGGTAGAGGGGCAGAGGAGGAAAAAAGGGGGGCAGAAGAAGGAAAAAGGGGCTGGGGAGGAAGAGGAGAAAAAAACAACGGGCAGCTGTGGTAATAGTAGAAAAGGGGGGGCTGTGGGAAGGAAGAAGAAACAAAAGGGGGACAGAGGGGCGGCGGGGGAAGGAAGAAGAAACAAAAAGGGGGACAGAGGGGCGGCGGGGGAAGGAAAGAAACAAGGGGGTGGGGGCGGCAGAAGACGAAAAAAAAAGATGTGGGAAGAGTAGAAAAAAGACAGGCGGCTGTGGGAAAGGGAAGAGAAAAAAGGGGGTTGGGGAAGAAGAGGAGGAAAAAAAGACGGGCAGCTGGGAAGGAAGAACATACAAAAGGGGGACAGAAGGGTGGAAGAGAACAAAAAATGGGAGCAGGGGGCCAAAAAGAAGGAAAAATAGGGGGGAAGGGGCGGAAGAGGGGGAAAAAAGCTGGGGGAGAGAAAGGGGGCGGAAGAGGGGGAAAAAAGCTGGGGGAGAGAAAGGGGGCGGAAGAGGGGGGAAAAAAGCTGGGGGAGAGAAAGGGGGCGGAAGAGGGGGAAAAAAGCTGGGGGAGAGAAAGGGGGCGGAAGAGGGGGAAAAAAGCTGGGGGAGAGAAAGGGGGCGGAAGAGGGAAAAAGCGGGGAGCAGTGGGAGAGAAAGGGGGCGGAAGAGGGGGAAAAAGCGGGGAGCAGTGGGAGAAGAAGAAAAAAGGGGACTGGGGAGGAAGTAAAGGAAAAAACGACGAGCAGCTGTGGGACAAGTAGAAAAAAAGGGGGCGGCTGGGGGGAGAGAAGAAAAATGGGGGAAAAGGGGCAGAAGAGGGGGGAAAAAGGGGGCGAGAAAAGGGGCAGAAGAGGGGGGGAAAAGGGGGCGAGAAAAGGGGCAGAAGAGGGGGGAAAAAGGGGGCAAGAAAAGGGGCGGAAGAGGGGGGAAAAAGGGGGCAAGAAAAGGGGCGGAAGAGGGGGGAAAAAGGGGGCAAGAAAAGGGGCGGAAGAGGGGGCAGCAGTGGGACGAGTAGAAAAAAGGGGGAAAAGGGGGGGAGAGGGGCAAAAGACGGAAAAGGGGGGTGCTTGGGGAGGAAAAGAAGGAAAAAAACAATGAGCAGCTGTGGGATGAGTAGAAAAAAAGACGGGAAAGGGGGAAGAGGGGCGGAAGAGAAGGAAAACGGGGCTTGGAGAGGAAGAGGAGGAAAAAAACAACAAGCAGCTGTGGGGGGAGAGGGGCGGAAGAGAAGGAAAAAGGGGGAGAGGGGCGGAAGAGAAGGAAAAAAAACAACGAGCAGCTGTGGGACAAGTAGAAAAAGAGACGGGAAAAGGGGGGGAGAGGGGCAGAAGAGAAGGAAAAAGGGGCTTGGGGAGGGGCGGAAGAGAAAAAAAGGCGGCGCCGGCTGTGGGGAAGGGAAAAGGAGGAAAAAAAAAACGGGCGGCTGTGGGGAAGGGAAGAGAAAAAAAGGGGGCAGCTGGGAAGGCAGAAGAAACAAAGAGGGGACAGAAGGGCGGAAGAGGAAAAAAAATGGGGTAAAGGGGGTAAGAGAAAAAAAGGGGGCAGCTGGGAAGGAAGAAGAAACAAAGAGGGGACAGAAGGGCGGAAGAGGAAAAAAAATGGGGTAAAGGGGGTAAGAGGAAAAAAAGGGGCGGCCGTTCAGAAGAGAGGAAAAAAGGGGGGTGGCGGGGGAAGAAAAGAAGAAAAAGGGGGCTGGATGGGTAGAAAAGAAGAAGAGAGGGAGCAAGGGGGCGAAAAGAAGGAAAAAAGGGGGGCAGTAGGGCAAGAGAAAAAAATGGGGGCGGAAGAGAAGAAAGAAGGGGCAGAGGAGGAAAAAAGGGGGCAGCGGCGGGGGCAGAGGAGGAAAAAAGGGGGCAAAGAGGGAAAAGAGGGGGCGGCGGCGGGGAAGGGAAGAAAAGAGGGAAAAGAGGGGGCGGCGGCGGGGAAGGGAAGAAAAGAGGGAAAAGAGGGGGCGGCGGCGGGGAAGGGAAGAAAAGAGGGAAAAGAGGGGGCAGAAGGGAAAAAAAGGGGTGCCCTTGGGGAGAGAAGAAAAAAGGGGGGGAAGGGGCGGAAGACTGAAAGAAGTGGGGGAAAGGGGCGGAAGAGGAAAAACGGGGGCAGCAGTGGGAAGAGAAGAAAAAAGGGGGCTGGGGAGGAAGAGGAGGAAAAAAAGACGGGCAGCTGTGGGGAAGGGAAGAGAGAAAAGGGGGCATCTGGGAAGGAAGAGGAAGAAAGGGGGACAGAGGGGCAGAAGAGAAGAAAAAAGCGGGGGGGCAGTGGGGGTAGGAGAAGAAACAAGGGGGCTCGGCAGGAAGAGGAGGGAAATAGGGGTGGCTGTAAGAAGGGAAGAAAAAAAAAAATTGGGGCTGCTGTGGGAAGAGAAGAAAAAAAGGGGGAGCAGAAGGGCGGAAGAGAAAAAAGGGGGCGGCTGGCGGGGGTAGAAGGGCAGAAGGGAAAAAAAGGGGGCGGCTGGCGGGGGTAGAAGGGCAGAAGGGAAAAAACACGGAGGGCAGCGGCGGGGAAGGGAGGGGAAAAACATGGAGGGCGGCGGCGGGGAAGAGAGGAAAGAGAAAGGGGCAGCTCAGAAGGAAGAAGAAAAAAAAGGGGGCTGGGGGGTGGGGAGAGGAAAAAAAAAAGGAGGGATCACACCACCACAGCGCTCCAATTTAGAAAAAAATTAAGAAACTCACAATTCAGTACAATACAATCCCAGACACTCTAAAGTAAGTCAGGACAATGACAGGGCAATACAGTGCAGGAAATAACATTATACAGAGCGGTGCCTGGCACTACACACTCAAATAAGGAACAGCCAATGGAAACATTGAAAATACATTGCCATCAAATGTTAGAAAACATCAGATGTCATTCAAGACAATGACAGAGCGACACAACGGAAGGCGTAACACAACACTGGGCAGTACAAGGCAATATGCAGCTAAACAAAGAACAACTGATGAAAAAATTCACAGAGTGCAGTCTTATGACAATCTCCAAAGCAACCGTTACAACAATGACAGGGCGATACAATGCCACACATTACAGTATACAGGGCAGTACAACCCAATACACAGACAAGTAAGCGACAGCCAATTACAAGACCCACAATACAGCACACTACAATGCCAGACAGTCTCAGATGTCGGTCAAGACAGTGACAGGGCAATACAGTGCAAGACATAACATTATGCGGGTCAGTACAAGGCAATACACAGTCAAATAGAGAACAGTAAATTACAATACCCAAAACACACTGCAGTACAATGGCAAATCCCACGTGTCAGCCAAGACAATGTCAACGCAAAACGGAACACCGTGCAGGGCAGTCCAAGGCAATACCCAGTCAAATAAAGAACAGCCAGTCAGAAAACCCACACTACGCTGCCGTACAATCTCAAAAAGTCTCAGATGGCAGTCAAGACAATTACAGGGCAATACAGTGCAAGATGTGACACAATACAGTCCAGCACAAGGCAATACTTAGCCAAATAAAGAACATACAGTTGAAAAATTCACAATGCAGTGCACTACTATGACACAATGGATCAGATGGCAATCAAGACGATGACAGGGCAATACAAGGCAAGACGCAACACCATACGGGGACAGACAAGGCAATATGCGGTTGTTGCGGGCAGAGCGATTAACTTCACTCCTGAGAGAGAAGTCGAGAAACATTTAGAAACACACACACAGTGATTCTCCAAAGGTAGAAGCGCACGTGACAGCGCTTCACCAGATTCCATGGCCACGTATCCCAGGTTATTCACTGCCTAGGGGCCGGGGTCAGACAAGCTGACAGGGAGGCCCTCCCGTTGAGTCACGAGGCTCGGAAAGGACCCCTTTGCTTTCTAAGCTCCTTCTCAGAGAGGAGTCTAGGTGCGGCTGGATCCAATTCCTAGCCCCGGACTTGGGCAACGGCTTACCTCTAAAGGATCATATCTGCGTGATCAAACCCTTTATATCACTGAGCTAAGACTACAAGGTTTAGCGTGCTATTAGTCACTTACCGAGACTCTGTTGCAGCAAGGCACCTCTCAACCTCGAGGACTAGAACCTTAAGTGAGCTTCCCCGCTCAAGGGGAGATGCTGGCGAACAGGCTGCTGTTGTGTGGGAAAGCGCAAAAGGCTCTTTGGCTGTCCATGATTTATAGAGGCAGCTAATTGATTTTTAGCTATAACAGCCTGCGAAAAAAATATCTAGGTCCCCACTCCAGACTGCGTCTTGACTCTGTTGCCAGCCATCCCATAAAGTATGTGTCGCTCATAAGAACTCCCACTGATGGTTATGGCTTGAGCTGCAGCCCAGGGGAAAACAAGGGGGGTGGGGGGAGGGAAACAGGAGATGACAACACCACAGCAGTCAAATAAAGGACAGTCCGTTACAGGACTGCACTGCATTGTGTATTTTTTAACACAGTATCTTAAACGACAGTCAAGGCAATGACAGAGCAATGCAGCACAGGACATAACAGTATATGGAGCGGTACAAGGTAATTCACAGTCAAATAAACAGCCCATTACAGGACTACACTGTATGGTGATTTTTTTAACGCAATCTCTAAAATGACAATCAAGACAGTGACAGCGCAATGCAATGCAAGACACTACAATCTACAGGGCAATACAATCCATAGCGCAGCCAAACAACAGCCAGTTACGGTACCTAGAATACGGTGCACTAAAAAGCCAGACGGTCTCAGATGTCGATCGAGACAACGACAGAGCAAGACAAAGCAATACATTACATTATACAGGCCAGTACAAGGCAATTCAAAGTCAAATTAATAACAGGCAGTTAAAAAATTCACAACATGGTGTGCTACAACACAATGGATCAAATGGCAATCAAAACAGTGACGGGGCAATACAACGCAAAACGTGACACAATAGAGGGACAGACGAGGAAATACGCAGTTCTGGCTGGCAGAGCGACTAACTTCACTCCTAAGAGAGAAGTAGTGTAACATATAGTAACATAAACACAGTGATTCAACAAAGGTAGCAGTGCACGTGACGGCTCTTTACCAGATTCCATGTCCACGCACCCGGGATTATTTACTGCATAGGGGCCAGGGTCAGACAAGCTGACAGGTAGACCCTCCCCGTTGAGTCACGAGGCTCGGAAAGGACCCCCTTGCTTTCTAAACTCCTTCTCGGAGAGGAGCCTAGGTGCGGCTGGATCCGATCCTTGCCTTGCACTTGGTCAATGGTTTACCTCTAAAGGATTAGATCTGCACCATCAACCCATTATACCACTCAGCTAAGATTGCAAAGTTTGGCACGTTATTAGTCACTTACCGAGAATCTGTTGCGGCAAGGCATCTCTCAGCCTTAAGGAGCAGAACCTTACATGAGCATCCCCGCTCAATGGGAGGTTCTGGCGAACGGGCCGCTGCCTTGCAAAAGAGCTCCAAGGGCTCTTATCCTGTTGCCTATTTGTAGAGGCAGCTAATTGACTTTTAGTCATGTCAGCCTGGGAACAAAATGTCTAGGTCCCCATTCCAGACGGCACGTTGACTCTGTCGCCTGTGGGGAGGGGAGAAAGTGGGGGGGGGGAGTGGAGGGGACCACACCGCTACAACGGTCAAAGAACAACTAATTCAATAATTCACAATACAGTGCAGTACGATCCCAGACAGTCTAAAACAACAGTCAAAACAATGACAGACCAATACAATGCAAGACATAACACAACACACAGCAGCGCAAGGCAATACACAGCCAAATTCAGAACAACCGAGCAAAACACCCACAATACAGTGCAGTCCTAATACAGAATGTATAAAGTGACCATCAAAACAATGATGGGCAATGCAATGCATAACGCAGTGCAGGACAGTACGATGGAACACACAACCAAAGAACTAATTCAGAAACTCACAATGCAGTGCAGTACAATCCCAGACAATCTAAAATAACAAGCGAGACAACATCGTCAGGGCAATACAATGCAAGACAAAGTTATCCAGGGCGGTACAGCACCATACACAATCACATAAAGAACAGCCAAGGAAAGAATTCATGGTACAGTGCCATACAGTGGCAGACTATCTATCAGATGTCAGTTGAGACAACAACAGAGCAATACAACGCAAGGCATAACACGATACAAGGCACTACAAGACACTGCACGGTCAAAGAAACAACAACCTATTAAAGAAGTCACAATACAGTGCAGTCCTGTGACAGAACTTATTAAATGACTGTTGAAACAATGACAGGGCAATACAATGCAAGACGAAACATGATATGGGGCAGTACAAGGACAAAACACAGGCACGTAAACAACCACCCCTCAAAAAAACTCCACAATACAGTGCAGTACCACGCCAGAATATATCACGTGGCACTCAGGACTATTATATGGCAATACAATGCCAAAGGCAACACAACACGGGGCAGTCCAATGCAAAACAGAATTAAAGAAAGAACAACCTGTCAAAACCCCAACATACAGGGCAGCACTATCCCACGGAGCATCAGGTGGCGGTCGAGACAGTTACAGGACAACAAAATCCGAGACCTAACGTTAGACAGCGCAGTACAGTGCAATAGTCAGTCAAATATACAACCAACGAAGGGACCCACAATACTGCGCGTTACAACACCAATGGATGTGAGACAGCAGGCAAGATAACGACAGAGCAATACAAAGCACAACGTAAGACAATAGAGGACAGTATAATGCTAAGATGCATCAGATGGCAGTCAAAACAATGACGCGGCAACACGATCCGAGACCCAACACAAAGGCGGTAACACAGCAATACATGGTCAAAGAACGAACACCTGGTAAAACCCCCACGATACAGATGGCTACTGTCCGAGAGCGTCTACAATGACAGTGAAGAGAACGACAGGGCAATGCAATGCAAGATGCAACATGATACAGGACACTACAAGGCAATACGCAGCCAAATCAAGAACAAACTTTTAAAAAAAAGTGGAATATGGAGCAGTACATACCAGAATGGATCAGATAGTCAGGGCAACTACAGGGCAATACAATTCAAGACAACACACGATACGGGGCACGACGATGCAAGATGTAGTCAAATAATGAACCGCCGATCGAAAACCCACGGACGAGTGCGCTGTAATCCCAATCACAGATGGCGGTTGATAAAACTGAGCGACAGAATCCAAGACTTAACATTATAGGGGGCAGTATAATGCAATAGGCAGTCACATAGAGAACAACCGATTACGAAACTGACAGTACAGTTCACTACGATGACAGAATATTTCAGAAATCAATCGAGACTGTTCCAGAGCAATACAATGCAAGACCTAACAGTATACCGGGCGGTACAATCTGATACACGGTGAAATAAAAGCAACCAATTATAGGACTGCACAGTACTGAGAATTTTTAACACAATCTCTAAACTGACAATAAATACAGTGACAGGGCTATACAATGTGAGACGTAGCACCACACCGGACAGTACAATCCAATACGTGGTCATATAAACAACAACCAATTATAGGACTGCACCGCATTGTGAATCTTTTAACAGAATCTGTAAAATGACAATCCAGACTACAACATGTCAATAGAATGCACAACATAACAGTATAGTGGGCAAAACCAGGCAATATGCAGTCAAAGACCAGCAAATTATAGCATGGCACTGTATTGTGAATTTTTTAACGCGACATCTAAAGTCACAAACGAAACAAAGACAGGGCAATACAATGCAAGACATAACATTGTACGCGTCAGTACAACCCAATACCTGGTCAAATAAACAGCAAGCAGTTATAGGACTGCACGGGGTTGCGAACTTTTTAACGAATACACAGTCAAATAAAAGACAGCCACTTGTAGGACTGCAGTGGACTGAAATTTTTAACGCGTCTAAAATCAAACACGACAGTGACAGGACAATACAATGCGAGACGTAACAGCGTACATGGCAGTACAATGCAATACACCATCAAATAAAAAACAGCTGATGAAGGAAGTGACAGTATGGTGGCGTACAATGGCAGAATACATCAGATGACAATCAAGACAACAACAGAGCAATACAATGGAAGACGTAACACCACACGGGGCAGTACAAGGCAATACACAGCCACATAAGAACCCATGAAAGACATCACAATACAGTCCAGTCCTAGGACAGATTCTCTAACGTGACCGTCAGGATGACAGGACAATACAATGCAAGACGTAACACAGACAATATGCAGTTGTGGTGGGCGCAGTGATAAAATTCACTCCTGGGAGAGAGTTAGAGAAACATTTACAAACATAACAACAGTGATTCAACAAAGGTAGCAGCGCATGTGATGGCACTTCACCAGATTCCATCACCACATACCCCGGATTATTTACTGCCTAGGGGCCAGGGTCAGACAAGCTGACAGGGAGACCCTCCCCGTTGAGTCACGAGGCTCGGAAAGGACCCCTTTGCTTTCTAAGCTCCTTCTCAGAGAGGAGTCTAGGTGCGGCTGGATCCGATCTTTGCCCCGGACTTGGGCAATGGTTTACCTCTAAAGGATCATATCTGCGTGATCAAACCCTTTATATCGCTCAGCTAAGATTGTAAAGTCTGGCATGCTAGTCACTTACCCAGAATCGGTTGCGGCAAGGCAACTCTCAGCCTCGAAGAGCAGAACCTTAAGCAAGTGTCCCCGGGAAATGATGGCGAACAGGCCGCTGCCTTGCAAGAAAGCTCAAAGGGCTCTTGGTCTGTCCTCTAGTTATATAGTAAGCTAACTGACTTACAGTGTTTTGACTCTGTTGCCAGCCATCCCCAAAAGTTCAAGTACCACTCGTAGCGACTGCTGCTGGTCGTTTTAGCTTAAGCGGCAGCCTGGGCGAAAAAGGGGGGTGACATCGCAACAGCGGTCAAATACAGAAAAACTGGTTAAAAATTGCACAATACAGTGCCAGACAGTCTAAAATAACTGGCAAGACAATGACAGGGCAATACAATGCAAGATCGAACCTTACACAGGGCAGTACAAGGCAACATAAAATCAAATGCAGAACACACAATGAAAGAATTGACGGTACAGTGCCATACAATGGTGGAATATATCAGATGTCAGTCACCACAATGACAGAGCAATACAAGGCAAGACGTAACGCGATACAGGGCCCTACCAGGCGATACAGTCAAAGAAACAACAACCCGTGAAAGATTTCACAATACAGCACGGTCCTAGGACAGAACATGTAAGATGACCGTTGAGACAATGACAGGGTGATACGATGCAAGATGCAACACCATACCAGGTGGTAACAAGGCACCACGCAGCCAAATGAAGAACAACCGATTAAAAAAACCCAGCATACGTTCAACTGTAATACCAGAAAAGATGAGAAGGCAGTCAAGACAATGACAGCACTATAATGCGAAAAGTAACACAATACAGGGCAGTACAAGGCATTACACAGTCAAATAAAGAAGAACCGATAAAAAAAAAAAAACACACAATACAGTGCAGTGCGATGCCAGAGTAGATCACAAGGCAGTCAAGACTAAAATGGGTCAATATAATGCGAGATGTTACACAACACAGGGCGGTACGAGGCGTTAGAAAGCCAAATGAAGGACAACCGATTAAAAAACCCACAATACAGTGTGGTACAAGGCCCAAACAGATCAGAAGGCAGTCAAGGCTAAAATGGGGCAATATAATGCAAGACGTAACACAATAGGGGGCGGTACAAGGCATTACACAGTCAAAGAACAACCGCTTAAAAGACACGCAATGCGGTGTGGTACAATGCCAGAACAGATCGCATAGCAGTCAAGAGCGTGACGGGGCAACACGATGCACAACTGATACTGAGCCAGGCGGAGCAGTACTATTTCAAATATACAAGAATAAAATACGGAACCGAATTCTTAAGCGCACGACGCAAGACCATCTCAAAATGGCAGTCAAGGAAATTACTGAGCAACGTAATGCAAAAACACCACGCTGCCCGGCAATACAATATATGGTCAGGTACAGAACAATCCGTTCCAGAAACAACATATCGAACAGTACAACTCCACGGTCTCAGATGGCAGTCAAGATATACGCAGAGCAATACCATGCAAGACGTAACACAATACAGGGCAATACAATAAAATAACATAGGGTAACTTAAGAGCGATGAATCAAAAAACCTGCAATACAGCAATTACAATGGCAGACAGCCTGAGATGGCAGTCGAGACAATTACAGGGCAATACAACACAAGACAAAAAGCGATACGGGGCGGTACCCTGCAAAACCATCCCAGATGGGCATCAGGGAAATTACAGAGCGATATAATGCAAAAACAACGCCCTGCCCAACAACACAATATATGGTCACGTACAAAACAATCCGTTAAAGAAACAACATACGGAACAATACCGTGCGAGATGGCTTCAGATGGCGGTTAAGGAAAATACAGAGTGATGCGATGCAAAACTGAAATAGCACCAAACAATGCAATACACTTTCAAATACACAGCCTTCAAATACACAACAAAATACTTAAGGATACAATGCCAGAGTGTCTCACGTGACAGTCAAAACCGTGACAGACGGAAATGATTTGAGACGTACCGTGATACAGGACAGAACAATGCAATACGCAGTCAAAGGAAGAACAAGCAAATGAAAAAAAATCCTTAGTACCATGCAGAATGACGACAGAATATATCGGACAGCTGTCAAGACAATGACAAAGCCATATGCTGCAAAACCAAAACACAGCCAGGTGACACAATAGAGGTTCAAATACACAACCATGCGATTCAAAACAAAACATGGAAGGCTACCGTGCCTGATCATCTCAGATGGCAGTCAAGACAATGACTAAGCCATACGACACGAAACCCAGATACAGGCAGGCAGAGTGATACAACTTAGAAGTACAGACTGATGGAAAGTCACACAAAATACAGAACTATATGATGCAATGCAGTCCGACGTGGCAGTCAGACAGTTACGGGGCGCTACAATGCAAGACCGATACAGCACCAGGCAATGCAATACTATTTCAAATACACAATACAACACAAAACAAAAAATACATAAGCATACAATGCAAGACAGTCTCAGACAGCAGTCACGACAGTTACAGAGCAACGCAACTCAAAACCAACACAGAGCCTGGCAACGCAATACAGTCAGATGCAGAACAATCCATCAAAGTAACAACATGGCGAACGGTACAACATGACAATCTCAGATGGCTGTCAAGACGATGACCAAGCAATAGAGCACAAGACGTAACGGAATACAGGCGTTACCATGCTAGACTGTCTGAGACTGCAGACGAGAACACTACAGAGCAATACAATTCCAGGCTAAACATACACAAGGCACTGCAATGCAAGATAGTGTCACATATGGTCAGGACGGTTAAGGCTCCGCTTATGTGCCCAAAGGGCACCGCTCCTGGAAAGCCTGGGGCACTACACTAACTTTTAAATGTCTTGCTGCTATTTACAACCCTGTCCCGTCCCCTCCCCAAGGAAGCTCCACTGCCGGTACCTCAACTTCGCTGAGGGCCAGGACTCTGGAGCCCTGCTGAACAAAAAAAGTTACCATATATCAAATCGATTCATCCTGGAGTCACTGGGTTTCCTCTTCATCATCTGCAAAAACTAACAATGGAACCCCGATTTGCACAAAATGGTGCCATCAGGCACCATCGCATCCGTCAACACTAAGTTGTACTGCAATATCCCATGCATCATACATGCCATACCCTTCTGCTCACCTGCTCCTCACGGATTCCAGATTTGGACTTTGTGGCACTCTCCGATTCTGGCACCTAAAACACTTAAGACACACAATATTACTGTTGAGCTTATGGGAAACCACCACCCCATGCGCTACCTCTCTACTACCCAGGTCACCTCCAACGCTCGTCCGGCTCCGGATGCCTGCGGTGCCTGCAAAACCAAAGACAAACACTCCACTGAGCTGCAACGTAGTACTGGGCTATTAGACACCAACATGTCCACAACTGCCTCACTTGCTGCGACTACTCAGTGGGCGTGCAGCATCGCCCCTCTGACCCTGCGTGTCACACCAACCAAAGAAACACATGCTGAGATTCCGCCCAAAACCCTACAAATTCCCATCTCCCGCTCCCTCACCTTGCCTGCCCATCCTCCCAAGGCGTGCAACCTGAAGGCTTGCAAACCGCCTGTAAAACCCAACCAACGTGGGCTGCTTAAATCTTGAAAGTTACTCCCTCTGAGCAAGATGTGATACTTCAGCCCGTCCACCACTGCTGACCTTGACTGACTCATCCCTATCCCCACATCCCATGTCATTCATTGCTTCAAAACTTCAAACTGAAAAGAACCAATACATACAGTACTCAAAGCCACATCTTCTCTCTAATACCACGTGCTGACTCACCTTCTTACATTGCTCTCCTCTTCTACGCTGCCCTGCCAAGCTTGTCCTGTTGCATCTGCAAGAATGACATTAGAGAAATCACCCTGAGGCAGAGCAATAGAGTCATAACAACAAAAAGTCTTGCAACTTTTTACAAATACCATCTAAGGTCCAAATACAACTGTACACAAAGAAAATTACAAAAAAAAATCCGCACCAAAACCAGCCATACCCTCTTCCACATGACCTCTTCTTCACTACTGTTGTATTGTGTTTCCAACATGCCTCTGCTCTTTCCAAACAAAACAGAAGAGGTATCTACACAGCCTCCCGATGGCTACCCTGAGATAACTCTAACACCTTTGCCCCGATCTACATAGATTCATATACTACATATAGACTCTCCACACGACTCCGCCCACCCTGGACACTATGCACCCGGGCAGGGCGGCCCCGAGCCAAACACTCACAGTTACAGACAGACACTACACAGAACGCTACAAACGACGCGCCTCAAAGATGAGAGAAAACTCTCAGCAAGAAAGATGACATGGGGACCAAAGTCACCGTCGTGCAAGAAAATCTGTGGGATTGTGATGATGTCAACAAGACGACGCTCTACGGAACCCCCTGAAACAAACTGTAGAACGTGATGGTACGTAATAAGAATGGACTGTTGAGCCCACTAAGATGGACGTGCAGGAAGCCTGCCTTCAAGACCTAAGAACGTAACAATGCAGGGAAGAAGTCCCAGTCGTGGAAGTGGGCCATCTGGAAACGTCCAAGACAAGACCGATGCACGCTTTAAGATGCTAATGCAAGAAGAGCGGCAGCCGAATGGTGCTATGCCCATGGGTCCGAGCGTTCAAGACCCTAAGGATGATGCCTGGGGCCCCACATCATGCTCCTGGAGCTCAAAGATGACCTCAAGACCCAAGAAAGGGCTAAGATACACAACACAGACCACATGAACAACATGACAACATGCACAGGCTAGAACTGCCCTGCCTGGGACGCGCTAGTGTCACACTGAACAGTAAGCAACATCCTTTTCCTTCCCAAATATGACTGTGCCCTGGGACAGCCCTCGCCACTACGCTAACATCAAAGACCCCATTTTGCCATTCTCCACCTCGGCCCCTCTCCGGCGCCTGACTGTCAACTTAGCTTTTGGAGGGCCAGGCATCTGAATCCTCCTTCGATGCGGTCCACAAAAAACAGCCACACGATACAGTTCCGCAGTCACCAGGTTCCTCCTCTTCCTCTGCAAAAGGAAAAGAAAAAATAATCCCAGAGGCAGCCAGAGTACCAGCAACAAGCATCCTGAGAGGAGATGCCAGCCTCTTCCACGACACCCTCAGCCTCACAAACACCGTGGCATTCTGCTTGCCCGCTCCGTGCCTATTCCGGAGTCCAAGACTGCAGTGATAGTTATTCACAGCACCTAAGAGACCAAGAAACACAACATTACCACTTCGCTTCTGCCAAACCACCACACCATCAACTCCTATCTTCTGTCTTCCCACGGACTCCGGGCTCTGCTGCAGACCCACAGAGTCAGCAAAGCCCTGACCCGACCTACACCAGGGGCCTGCTGCAAGCCGCAAAGGCTCCAGGGACACGGCAGTACCCTGCGTACTGTGGGGGAAAGTGAACAGGCGCCCCACAGCCTGAAAGAGGTTATACCTTACGGCCCTGCTGCTTTCCTGCGAAATGTGAAAACTCCATCTACAGCTGTAGACAAGATGCTCACCTGGTCCCTGCACAGTAATCTCATCTCCCCAATTTAGAAAAATTCTATCGGTGTCTTACCTGGGATACCGCAAAACCGGTGGAGAAAAAAAGCCTCCCCATGAAAGGTCCGTCTTCAATACACTCAGGGATTCCAGGAAAATACGCCGTGCCTGGAAAAGAGAAAACTATACCCTTAAACCATCTCGCTGCCCCTGAAACACTCATTACAACAGGACTGACCTGAAAAAACACAAGGAAGAGAAGCAGCATACAACACCCCTCTCTACTATACACGCTACCAAACCTCACCTGGTCCTTAAGGTAGTACCACCTCCAACTTCTTACCTGCGATTCTCTAAATGGGATAACATCTCTGCCCCAGTAGCTGAGCCGCCTCCAAAGATAGGAGCGACGGAAGGACCAGCAGAGCTGTGACCCTGGAGAAGCCCGGCAGCAGAATAAGCGGCCCCAGCAGAAGCTGTGGGATATATACCCCAGGCCCCGTCCAGCACCCTTCCCACCAGCACCTGCAAAAGGGGCCTGGCTGACCTCCACAAGGCATAGAGCCTGCCAGAGGAGCGGCCTTTTCTCACAGGCCTGAAAATTACAGCATGCAAAACACCAAAACAGAGAAAACTACCCTTAAAGGAAGTGACAACACGTGCTCTTTTATTACCACTACGTTGATTGTGTCAGCAATGGGGCCCGGTAGGTACGTAAACTTAAACTTTTTCAGGACATAGAAAGAAAGAGAAAGACATCTGCCTAACCTCCGTAGGCAAGTAGATCATTAAGTCCGATAAACATGTTTTTAAAAGAAAACACCGTGTCTTCCGATTTCTTGTAAAAAGAAAACCCACAATGTTAGCATGGCCACACGTCACTTCTAGCGAGACTCCGCATAGTACCCAACTTCTGCCAGAACTATGTTCTGGATAGGACTGACGGACAGAGTGCAAGCAGAGGCTTGTGCGCCGCCTGTAATACAGCAGGTGAGAAAGAACCAATGCTCTAGGCTGCCGCTCTCCTCGGCCGAGTCCGCTCCGGTGCCCTAACCATTGTTGCTGTCGCAGTTTAGGCTGGGCATTAAACCAAGTGACAGATGCTCTCTTTTAACTTCTCTCCTGACGAAGGAAAGAACATGAGGGAGACTTAGGAACTGAAAGAGAAACTGAACTCTTTCGTAATGAAATATAAACAGAAAAGTTATACTGAGGAGAGACAACAATAACAGGAAAAAATAAAATAGATAAAATATACACACAAGCCAGTATCAGGCTCCCAGGATGACCATCGCTTCACCAGCAGGCACGGGAAAAGTCCAAGACTGGACACGGCAATGGATTGGAACCGGATTCTGGATCTGGTTGCATAAATGCATGGATCAGGATCAAACCTTGTTGGACAGAGGAGTCCTTGGACACCAGCCGCTGAAGGAAAGGTACCGACCCCTTCGATCCCTCCGCTTTTATACTGAGCGTGATGACGATGGGATGCAATATCCCATCAGTCAGGTTCGGGTCACCGGTCCTGTCTACTCTTCACCTTGGGTGCGACCCCTCTCTGCTTTTCCGCTTCCGACCCTCCAACAGGGCATATATAAAAGTGAGCTGAGCTGCACTATTACAACAATAAGTATAAGCAAGAGCCTCTCCACACAGCATGCCTTCGCATTAAGTGTAAATACAAGGTCTTGATGCTCTGAGGGCAGATACGACCTGAAAAATACGTCATTATCTTCAGAGAGTTCAGTTAGTTAGAACAGACTTACCTGAAAAGTAAAATTACTGAAAACAACACAGGTTCTGTTGTACCTCAGACCTGCACATGGCTACGTAACCTCATATGCACATTAAAAAAGAAGTGGCCAAATGTATTCATGGAGCCACCGGTCACATCTTCCCTTTATTACCTCGTGCCAAGCCACCTTTGTACCGCACTCCTGTCGGCTCCCCTGCATCGCCCTGTCCATCTCATCTCTCCGCATCTGAAAAAACACACCAATATCAAATGTTACCCTAATGTGGAGCAGTAGCTTAATTCCAAAGATCTTCTTTCTAATTAGGAACCCTGTTCACCTAAGTCCAACTGCGATCCAAAAAAAAAAAAAGTAAGCCCAGAAAATTAAACCCCACAGAAGGCAGCCTTACCATCTTTGAGATACTGTCCCCTTCACTAACCATGAACACCCTCTCCAAATTAGCTCCACCTATGCCAGCACCCACTAATGAAACACCCGTCCACACAGCCTCCTGAGACCTAATCGATTCGAAATGACTACGTAACCTTCGCCTGGGTCTAGGCAGATCCTCATATTCACTACAGACTCTCATCGTGATTCTGCCTACCCTGGACACTACGCAGCCAGGCAGGGCAGCCCCGAGCCAAACACACACAGTCATAGACCAACACTATGAAGAACACCATGAAGGACACGCCTGAAAAGATGAGAGAAAACTCTCAGCAAGAAGAATGACACTGGGACCAAAGTCACCGTCGGGCAAGAAGACCTGCCGGACCGCAGTGGCGATGATGTGAAGAGGCTCCACAGAACCCCCTGAAACAAAACGTAGGACTTCACGGTCCCTGACGAGAAGGGATTGTCGAGCCCGACAAGACGTATGCGCAGGAAGCCTGGCCTCAAGACCTAAGAACATAACGATGCAGGGAAGAAGTCCCAGTCGTGGAAGTGGGTCGTCCAGAAACTTCCGAGACACAAGACTGATGCATGCTTAAGATGCTAACACAAGAAGAGCAGCAGCCGAATAGTGCTATGCCCACGGATCCGAGCATTCGAGACCCTAAGGACGATGCTCAAGTCCTCACACCACGGTCGTTGAGCTTAAAGATGACCTCGAGACCCAAGAAAGGGCTAAGATGCAGAATACAGACCACACAAACGACACGACAACACACACAGGCTGGAACTGCCCTGCCCGGGACACGCTAGCGTCACACTGACCAGTAAGCCACATCCTTTTCCTTCCCAAATATGACTGTGCCCCTAGACAGCCCTCCCCACTACGCTAATGTCAAAGACCCCATTTTGCAATTGTCCGCCTCGGCCCCTCTCCGGCGCCTGACTCTCTACTTAACTTTTGGATGCCCGGGCAGCGTCCAAATCCATCCTTAAGGCAGTCCACAAAAACCAGCCATCCGATACATTCCTGCAGTCACCAGCTTCCTCCTCCTCCTCTCCAAAAGGAAAAGAAAAAAATAATCCCACAAAAGCAGCCACAACACAAGCAATAAGCATCCTGAGAGGAGACGCCTCCTCCACAACACCGTCAGCCTCCTGAAAGCCGTACCCTGCACGCTGTGGGGGAAGGCAACAAGCGGTCCCACACCCTGAAAGACATTATACCTTACATCCCTCTTCCTTTCCTGACAAAGGTGAAAACTCCATCTACAGCTGCAGACAAGATGCTCACCCAGTCCCTGCAAAGTGATCTCATCATCTGCCCGATTGAGACAAATTCTATTGGCATCGTACCTGGGATACAGCAAAACCAGTGGAAAAAAGAAATCAAATAAAATTCCATCTTCAATACAGTCAGGGATTCCAGGAAAACACACTGCACCTGGAATAAAGCAAACCATACTGTTAAACCGTCTCGCCGCCTCTGAACGCTCATTACAACATGACTGACCTGAAAAAAACACAAGGAAAAGAAACAGCATACAAGAGCGCTCTCTACTATACACGCTGCCAAACCTCACCTGGTCCTCAAAGGTCTTACCACCTCCAATTTCATACCTCTGATTCTCCAAATGGGATAACATCTCCGCCTCAGTAGCTGAGCCACCTCCAAAGCTGCAATCAACGGAAGGACCAGCAGAACTCTAACGCTGGAGAAGCCCGGTGGCAGAATGAGCTGCCCCAGCAGAGGCCGTGGTTCGTGTACCCCAGCCCCCGCCCAACCCCCTTCCCACCATTGCCGGGGAAAGGGGCCAGGCCGACCAGCAGAAGGCATAAAGTCTGCCAGAGGAGCGGCTGTGCCTTTTCTCACATGCTTGAAGATTAGAGCATGCAAAACACCAAAACGGAGAAAGCAACCCTTAGAGGAAATGACAATACGTGCTCTTTTACTACAGCTACATCGCTTGTGTCAGCAACGGGACCGGGTAGAGAAGTAAACTTAAACTTTTGCAGGGCGTAGATAGAAAGAGATACATGTCATGCTAACCTACACAGGAAAGTAGATCATTAAGCGCAATAACAATATTTTTATCAAGACTCAACATGCTTTAGCTTCCTTGAAAAAGAAACCCCACAATGGGTCATACAGCACTTCTAGCGAGACCACGCATATTACTCAACTTCTGCTAGAACTGTATTCTGGATAGGACCGACAGTCAGAGCACAAGCAGAGGCTTGTACACTGCCTCTAATACAGCAGCTGAGAAAGAACTGACACTTTGGGCTGCCAGTCACCTTGCCCGAGTCCACTCCAGTGCCCTACCTGTCATTGCTGTCGCAGTTTAGGCTGGGCATTAAAACAAGCGACAGATGCTCCCTTTTAACTTTTTTCCCAAGGGAGAAAAGAATGAGAGGGATTTATCAATTGAAAAAGAAAGTGTACTGTAATGAAATATTAACAGAAAAATAATACCAACAAAAGACAACAGTAACAAGAAAACAAGGAAATATATATAATATATACACAACACAGTAACAAGCTCCCAGGATGACCATCGCTTCACTGGCAGGCATGGGGAAAGTCCGATACTGGAGTCAGGAACGGATGGAAACTGGAGGCCAGACTGGTTGCACAAATGCATGAATCGCGATGCAAGGATGACAAAGAGACAGAGGAGTCCTCAGACGCTGGATGTTGAAGGAAAGGTACCGACCCCTTTGATCCCTCAAGCTTTTATACTGAAGGTGATGAGGATGGGATGGAATACCCCGTCAGTCGGATTCGGGTCACCGGTCCTGTCCGCTCTTCACTGCGGGTGTGACCCCTCTACGCTTTTCCACTTCCGACCCTCCAACATGGCACACACAGTTACCTCACACAAGTTGTTACAGCAATAAGTATAAGCAAGAGCCTCTCCGCATAGCATCCCTTGACAATAAGTGTAAATATATGCTCTTAGCACTCTGGAAGCTGATACTACCTGAAAAAGACGTCATTATCTTCAGAGAGTTCAGTTTGTTGGAAGAGACTTACCTGAAAAGTAAAATTACTGAAAGGAAAACTGGTTCTGTTGTACCTCAGACCAGCACATTCACACATGGCTACGCAACCTCACATTCACATAAAAAAAAAGTACCCAGTTGTATTCATAGAGGCGCCAGTCACATCTTCACTCTAATACCACATGCCAAGCCACCTCCGTACAGCGCTCCTCTCGGCTCTACTGCGTCACCCTGCACATCTTGTCTCTCCACATCTAAAAAGAGAAAAAAAAGATATCAAACATTACCCTGATGCAGAGCAATAGCTTAATTCCAAAGGTCTTGTTTGTACTTCGGAACACTGTTCAATTAGATCCAACTACAGCCTGCCACCAAAACAAAAAAAAAGCAAGCCCACAAACATTACACCCCACACAAAGCAGCCTAAACATCTTTGAGGTAGTATCTCCTTCGCTAACTGTGAACAGCCTCTCTGACTTGGCTCTGCTTATGCCAACACCCACTAATGAAACGCCCACGCACCCAACCTACTGAGAGCAAATCGATTCCAGATGACTGCCCAACCTTTGCCTCAGTCTCAACAGATCCACATATTAACTATCAACTCTCATCACTGTTCTGCCTGCCCTGAACTCTACACACCCAGGCAGGGGGGCTCCAAGCCAGACACACACACACAATCACAGACCAAGACTATGCAGAACACTAAAAACAACGCGCCTCAAGGATGAGAGAAAACTCTCAGCAAGAAGGATGACACCTGGACGGAAGTCACCGTCGGGCAAGAAAACCTGCAGACCGTGGTGGTGATGTGAAGAGGCTCTATGGAAGCCCCTGAAACAAAGCGTAGAACTTCATCACCAGTGATAAGGAGGGACTGTCTAGACTGATAAGATGTATGCGCAGGAAGACTGGCTTCAAGTCCTAAGAATGTAATGATATAGGGAAGAAGCTCCAGTCGCAGAAGTGGGCCATCCGGAAACTTCTGAGACACAAGACCGAAGCATGCTTTAAGATTCTAACGCAAGAAGACCAGCAGCCGAATGGTGCTATGCCCATGGGTGCAGGTGTTTGAGACCCTAGGGATGGCGCCTGAGGCACCATGCCATGCTCCTGGAGCTTAAAGACAACCTCGAGACCCGAGAAAGGTCTAAGACACAGAACACGGACCACACAAATGACACAGCAACAGACACAGGCTGGAACCACCCTGCCCAGGACACGCTACAATGCCAAACAGTAAGCTGCATCCCCTACATGCCTAAAGGAGACTGCGCTCCAGGACAAACCTCTCCCCTATGCCAACTTCAGAGACAACTTTTTGCAATTCTCAACCTTGTCCCCCTCTCAGGCGCCAGTCTCTCAACTTAGCTTGTGGAGGGCCAGGGGTCCAAATCCATCCTTGAGGCAGTCCACAAAAAAACAGCCATCCAATACATTCCTGTGGTCACCAACTTCCTCCTCCTCCTCTGCAAAAGGAAAAGAAAAAAGTTTATCCCAAAAGCAGCCACCACACCAGCAATAAGCATCCTGAAAGGAGATGCTAACCTCTTCCACAACACCCTCAGCCTCATGAACACCGAGGCATTCTGCTTGCCCGCAATTCCAGAGTCTGACGCTGCAGCAACAGTGATTCATGGCACCTAAGATACCAAGAAACACAACATTACCACTGCACTTCTGCCAAACCACCAGTCCCGTGCTCCTCCTCAATACTATCTGGATTGCCTCAAATGTGAGAGCCTAGAACACACAAGGCTCCGATGACACACAAACCCAACTGCAAAACCTGTCTGAGAAGGACTCATGAAGCCGGCTCCCTTTCCTAGGCCTCCCCCAGTGCCAAAACTTTAGAAACCCCTTCTCTTCTCCCTGAGCTGTCAGGGAAGGAGGCCCACTTCTTCCCCACAGCTCTCACCCTTTATTTGCCCGCCCGAACACACGGTGTTGGACGCTTCTCAGGAGCAACGCTCCTCGGGAGCCACTCTTCCCAGCCTCTCCCTGCGTTCCGCCAACAACTCCTGTCTTCCCACAGACTCCGGGCTCTGCTACAGACCTACAGAGTCAGTGAAGCCCTGACCCGACCTACACCAGGGGCCTGCCACAAGCCGCAAAGGCTCCAAGGACACAGTGGTACCCTGCGCACCGTGGGGGAAGGCAAACAGGCGCCCCACACCCTGAAAGACATTATGCCTTACAGCCCTGCCGCTTTCCTGAGAAATGCAAAAACTCCATCTACAGCTGCAGACAAGATGCTCGCCCAGTCCCTGCAAAGCAATCTCATCATCTGCCCGATTGAGACAAATTCTATTGGCATCTTACCTGGGATACAGCAAAGCTAGTGGGGAAAAAAAACCACACACACAAACAAGAAAGTTCCATCTTCAATACAGCCAGGGATTCCAGGAAAATGCACCACGCCTGGAAAAGAGAAAACATTACCCTTAAACCATCTCACCACCCCCAAATGCTCATTACAATGTGACTCACCTGAAAAATCACAACGAAGAGAACCAGCACACGAGGCCGCTCTCTACTATACATGCTGCCAGACCTCACCTGGTCCTCAAGGTCTTGCCACCTCCAGCTTCCTACCTGCTATTCTCTAAATGAGATAACATCTCCACCCAAGGAGCTGAGCGGCCTCCAAAGCTGCAATCGACTGAAGGACAGGCAGAGCTGTAACCCTGGAGACACCTGGCATCCGAATGTGCTTCCCCAGTGGAGGCTGTGGTTTATATACCCCGGGCCCCACCCACCACCCTTCCCACCATCCCCTGGGAAAGGGGCCTGGCTGACCTCCACAAGGCATAGAGCCTGCCAGAGGAGCAGCTGCTCCTTTCCTCACAGGCCTGAGAAGTACAGCATGCAAAACACCAAAACGGAGAAAGCAACCCTTATGGGAAATGACAATACGTGCTCTTTTATTACAACTACATCGATTGTGTCAGCAACAGGGCCCGGGATAGGTAAGTAAACCTAATTAAACTTTTGCAGGGCATAGACATAAAGAGAAAGACATCATCCTAGCCTACATAGGTAAGTAGATCATTAAGCCAAATAACCCTGTTTTTATCAAGACTCAATGTCCTTTAGTTTCCTTGTAAAAGAAAGCCCACAATGCTGGGCAGGGTTAGCAAGACCCCGCATATTACCCGACTTCTGCCAGAACCACGTTCTGGATAGGACTGATGGACAGAGCGCAAGCAGAGGCTTGTATGCTGCCTGTAATACAGCAGCGAGAAAGAACCAACCCTTCCGACCGCCACTTTCCTCAGCCAAGTCTGCTCTGGTGCCCTATCTGTCATTGCTGTCATGGCTTAGGCTGGGCATTAAATGAAGTGACAGATGCTTTCTTCTAACTTCTCTCCTGAGGGAGAAAACAATGTGAGGGAGACTTAGGAACTGAAAAAGAAACTGAACTCTAATGAAATATAAACAGAAAAGTAGTACCGAGGAAAGACAACAATAACAACAGGAAAACAGTAGCAGAGAGAAAATATATACACACAACCCAGTATCGAGCTCCCAGGATGACCATCACTTCACTGGCAGGCATGGGGAAAGTCCAGGACCAGACTTCACAACTGATGGGAACCAGATTCCGGATCTGGTTGCATAAATGCACGATCGGGATCAAAGGATGCCGAACAGACAGAGGAGTCCTTGGATGCCGGCCATCAAAGGAAAGGTACCAACCCCTTCGGTCCCTCTGCTTTTATATGAGCATGATGACAATGGGATGCAATACCGTGTTGGTCAGATTTGGATCACCGATCCCATCCGTTCTTCACTGTGGGTGCCACCCCTCTACGCTTTTCTGCTTCCGATGGGGCATACATAAAAGTCAGCTGAGCTGCGCTGTTATAGCAATAAGTATAAGGCAAGAGCCTCTCTGCATGGTATGCCTTCACATTAAGTGTAAATATAAGGTCTTGGCGCTCTGGAAGTGGATACTACCTGAAAAATACATCATTATCTTCAGACAGTTCAGTTAGTTGGAAGAGACTTACCTGAAAAGTAAAATTACTAAAACCAATTACTGGTTCTGTTGAACCTCAGTCCAGCACATGGCTACGCAAACTCATGTTCACATGAATAAACGAAGTACCCAATTGTATTCATGGAGCCACCAGTTATATCTTCCCTTTATTACCTTGCGCCGAGCCACCTTCATACGGCGTTCCTCTCAGCTCCCCTACGTCACCCTGCCCATGTCATCTCTCTGCATCTGGAAAAAAGGAACACACCAATGTCAAACATTACCCTAACGCAGAGCAGTAGCTTAATTCCGAAGGTCTTGTTTCTACTTAGGAACCCTGTTCACTTAAGTCCAACTACAGCCTGCCATCAAAAAAAAAAAAAAGAGTAAGCCCACAAACGTTATACCCCACACAAAGCAGCCTGAGCATCTTTGAGATACTGCCGACTTCACAGACCATGAACACCCTCTCCGGCTTGGCTCCGTTTCAGCCAGTGCCCCCTAATGAAACACCCATCCACACAGCCTATTGAGAGCTCATCGATTCGAGATAACTACACAGCCTTTGCCTGGGTCTAGACAGATCCTCATATTCAGTACAGGCTGCCGTCGTGATTCTGCCTACCCTGGACTCTATGCACCCGGGCACAGCAGCCCCGAGCCAAACACACAGACCTACACTACACAGAACACTACAAACGATGCACCTCACAGCTGAGAAAGAAGTCTCAGCAAGAAGGATGACACCCACACCAAAGTCACCGTTGGGCAAGACGGCCTGCAGGACCATGATGGTGATGAAGTGGAGAGGCTCTACGGAACTCCCAGAAACAAAGTGTAGAACTTCACGCTCCCTGAAAAGAAGGGACCATCAAGCCCGATAAGATGGGCACACAGGAAGCCTGGCGTCAAGACCTAAGAACGTAACAATACACGGAAGAAGTCCCAGTTGCGGAAGTGGGTTGTCTGGAAACTTCCAAGATGCAAGACCGATGCACACTTTAAGCTTCTAACACAAGAAGAACGGCAGATAGTTGGCACAATGCCAACGGGTGGAGGCATTTGAAACCCTAGGGATGGCACACGAGGCACAATCCGTGCTCCTGGAGCTTAAAGGTGACCTCGAGACCCAAAAGAGTTCTAAGACACAGAACATGGACCACACAAAGGACATGACAACACACACACAGGCTGGAATTGCCCTGCCCAGGACACACTAGCATGATGCCAAACAGTAAGCAACATCATTTACCTGTCCAAAGGAGACTGTGCCCCAGGACAGCCCTCCCCACTACACTAACATCAAAGACCCCATTTTGCAATTGTCCACCTCATCCCCTCTCCAGCACTGTCTCTCAACTTAGCTTTTGGAGGGCCAGGCGGCATCCAAATCCATCCTTGAGGCAGTCCACAGAAAACAGACATCCAATACGTTCCTGCGGTCACCAGGTTCCTCCTCTGCCTCTGCAAAAGAAAAAGAAAAACCATAATCCTCAAAGCAGCCACAGTACCAGCAATAAGCACCCTGAGAGGAGATGCTAACCTCCTCCACAACACCCTCAGGCTCATGAATGCCAAGGCATTCTGCTTGCCTGCTCATCATCGATTCCGGAGTCCAGTGCTACACAGTGATTCACAGCACCTAAGATACCAAGAAACACAACATTAGCACTGCGCTTCTGCCAAAACACCAGTCCCGTGCCCCAGCTCGATGCTATCCAGCTCGCCTCAAATGCGAGAGACTAGAACAGACCAAGCTCTGACGACACCCAAATCCAACTGCAGAACCTGTCCAAGAAAAAAATCGTGAACACACCTCACTTTTCCTATCCCTCCCCCAGTGCCAAAACTTTAGAAAGCCTCTCCCTTATCCCTGAGCTGTCAGGGAAGGAGCCCCACTTATTCCCCACAGCTCCCGCACTCTATTTGCTGGCCCGAACCCCCAGCATCAGACGCTCCTCAGGAGCCGCTCTTCCCAGCCCCTCCCTGAATTCTGCCATTATCTCCTATCTTCTGTCTTCCCACAGACTCCAGTCTCTGCTACAGACCCAGAGTCAGCAAAGCCCTGACCCAACATACACCAGGAGCCTGCCGCAAGCCACAAAGGCTCCAGGGACACTGCGGAACACTGCGCACCGTGGGGGAAGGCAATGAGCTGCCCCACACCCTGAAAGACGTTATACCTTACGTCCCTGATGCTTTCTTGAGACAAGATGCTCACCCAGTCCCTGCAGAGTAATCTCATCATCTGCCCGATTGAGACAAATGTTACCGGCATCTTACCTGGGATACAGCAAAACCAGTGAAAATAAAAAAACACCAAGAAAGTTCCATCTTCAATACAGACAGGGATTCCAGAAAAACAGCCGTGCCTGGAAGAGAGAAAACCATACCTTTAAACCATCTCACCACCCTGAAATGCTCATTACAACGTGACTCACCTGAAAAACCACGAGGATGAAAAGTAGCATACAAGGCCGCTCCCTACTGTATGTGCTGCCAAACCTCACCTGGTCCTCAAGGTCTTACCACCTCCACCTTCTTACCTGTGATTCTCTAAATGGGATAACATCTCCACCCAAGGAGCTGAGCGGCCTCCAAAGCTGCAATCGACTGAAGAACAGGCAGAGCTCTGACCCTGAAGACACCTGGCAGCAGAATGAGCTTCCCCAGCAGAGGCTGGGGGTTATATACCCTGGGCCCTGCCCACCATCCCCTGGGAAAGGGGCCTGGCTGACCTCCACAAGGCATAGAGCCTGCCAGAGGAGCAGCTGCTCCTTTCCTCACAGGCCTGAAAATTACAGCGTGCAAAACAACAAAACGGAGAAAGCGACCCTTAGAGGAAATGACAATACGTGCTCTTTTATTACAACTACATCGATTGTGTCAGCAACAGGGCCCGGTAGGTAAGTAAACTTAATTAAACTTTTGCAGGGCATAGACAGAAAGAGAAAGACATCATCCTAACCTAAATAGGCAAGATGATCATTCAGCACAGTAACAATATTTTTATCAAGACTCAATGTCCTTTAGTTTCCTCTTAAAAGAAACCCCATGAGTCATACAGCATTTCTAGCAAGACAATGCATATAACCCGACTTCTGCCAGAACTGTGTTCTGGATCGGACTGACAGACAGAGCGCAAGCAGAGGCTTGTACTCCGCCCGTAATGCAGCAGCTGAGAAAGAACCGAGGCTTGGGGCCACTGCTCTCCTTGGCCAAGTCTGCTCCGGTGCCCTGTCAGTCGTTGCTGTTGTGCCTTAGGCCATGGAGTAAAACAAGTGACACGTGCTCCCTTTTAACTTCCCTCCTGAGGCAGAAAAGAGCAAGAGAGAGACTTAGGGACTGAAAGATAAACTGAACTATAATGAAATCTTAACAGCAAAATAATACCGAGAAAAGGCACAGTAACAAAACATTAAATATATACAGGACATACACAACCCAATACAGAGCTCCCAGGATGACCACTGCTTCACCCGCTGGCACGGGGAAAGTCCAGGACCAGACTCTGTGACAGACAGGAACCAGATTCCAGATCTGGTTGCATAAATGCATGGATCAGGGTCAAAGGACAATGAACAGACAGGAGTCCTCAGAGGCCAGACGACAGGTACCGACCCCTTCGATCCCTCTGCTTTTATACGGAGCGTGATGAGGATGGGATGCAATACGCCATCAGTCAGATTCGGGTCACTGGTCCTGTCTTCTCTTCACCGTGGGTGCACCCCCTCTACGCTTTTCTGCTTCCGACCCTCCAACAGGGCATATATAAAAGTTAGCTACGCTATGCTGTTATAGGAATAAGTATAAGCAAGAGCCTCTCTGCACGGCATCCCTTCGCATTAAGTGCAAATACAAGGTCTTGGCACTCTGAAGGTGGATACTACCTGAAAAATACATCATTATTTTCAGAGAGTTCAGTTAGTTGTAAGAGACTTACCTGCAAAGTAAAGTGACTGAAAACAACACTCGTTCTGTTGTACGTCAGACCAGCACTTCTGCATATGGCTATGTAACCTCACATTCACATGAATAAGAGAAGTGTCCAAATGTATCCATGGAGCCGCTGGTCACATTTTCCCTTTAATACCTCGGGCTGACCCACCTTTGTCCTGCGCTCCCATCAGCTCCCCTGCATATCCCTGGCCATCTCATCACTCTGTATCTGAAAAAAAAAAAAAAACACGCCAACATCAAACATTACCCTGATGCGGAGTGGTAGCTTAATTCTAAAGGTCTTCTTTCTAATTAGGAACCCTGTTCACATAAGTCCACCTACAGCCTGTCATCCAAAAAAGAGAAGCCCGCAAACATTACACCCCACAGAAAGCAGCCTTACCATCTTTGAGATACTGTCCCCTTCACTAGCCATGAACACCCTCTCCAACTTGGCTCCGCTTATGCCAGCGCCCATGAATGAAACAACCATCCACGCACCCTCTCGAGAGCTAATCAATTCAAGATGACTGAGCAACATTTGCCTGGTTCTAGACAGATCCTCATATTCACTACAGACTCTCATCACAATTCCGCCTAACCTGGACACTACGCAGCCAGGCAGGGCAGCCCCGAGCCAAACACACACATACTGACACTACACAGAACACTACATCGACGCGCCTCAAGGATGAGAGCAAACTCTCAGGAAGAAGGATGACACCAGGACCAAAGTCATCGTCGGGCAAGACGACCTGCAGGACCGTGGTGGTGATGTGAAGAGGCTTCACAGAACCCCCCGAAACAAAACGTAGGACTTCACGGTCCCTGACGAGAAGGGATTGTCGAGCCCAACAAGACATATGCGCAGGAAGCCTGGCTTCAAGACCTAAGAACATAACGATGCAGGGAAGAAGTCTCAGTCATGGAAGTGGGTCGTCCAGAAACTTCCGAGACACAAGACTGATGCATGCTTTAAGATGTTAATGCAAGAAGAGCAGCAGCTGAATAGTGCTATGCCCACGGATCCAAGCATTCGAGACCCTAAGGAGAATGCTCAAGTCCTCACACCACGGTCGTTGAGCTTAAAGATGACCTCGAGTCCCAAGAAAGGGCCAAGATACACAACACAGACCACACAAACGACACGACAACACACACAGGCTGGAACTGCCCTGCCCAGGATGCGCTAGCATCACATCCTTTACCTTCCCAAATATGACTGTGCCCCGGGACAGCCCTCGCCACTACGGTAACATCAAAGACCCTATTTTACAATTGTCCGCTTCGGCCCCTCTCCAGCACCTGATTATCTAGTTAGCTTTTGGATGCCCGGGTGGCATCCAAGTCCATCCTTGATGCAGTCCATCCAGCACACTTACCTGAAAAGTAAAATTACTGAAAGGAAAACTGGTTCTGTTGTACCTCAGACCAGCACATTCACACATGGCTACGCAACCTCACATTCACATAAAAAAAAGTACCCAGTTGTATTCATAGAGGCGCCAGTCACATCTTCACTCTAATACCACATGCCAAGCCACCTCCGTACAGCGCTCCTCTCGGCTCTACTGCGTCACCCTGCACATCTTGTCTCTCCACATCTAAAAAGAGAAAAAAAAGATATCAAACATTACCCTGATGCAGAGCAATAGCTTAATTCCAAAGGTCTTGTTTGTACTTCGGAACACTGTTCAATTAGATCCAACTACAGCCTGCCACCAAAACAAAAAAAAAGCAAGCCCACAAACATTACACCCCACACAAAGCAGCCTAAACATCTTTGAGGTAGTATCTCCTTCGCTAACTGTGAACAGCCTCTCTGACTTGGCTCTGCTTATGCCAACACCCACTAATGAAACGCCCACGCACCCAACCTACTGAGAGCAAATCGATTCCAGATGACTGCCCAACCTTTGCCTCAGTCTCAACAGATCCACATATTAACTATCAACTCTCATCACTGTTCTGCCTGCCCTGAACTCTACACACCCAGGCAGGGGGGCTCCAAGCCAGACACACACACACAAGACCTAAGAATGTAATGATATAGGGAAGAAGCTCCAGTCGCAGAAGTGGGCCATCCGGAAACTTCCGAGACACAAGACCGAAGCATGCTTTAAGATTCTAACGCAAGAAGACCAGCAGCCGAATGGTGCTATGCCCATGGGTGCAGGTGTTTGAGACCCTAGGGATGGCGCCTGAGGCACCATGCCATGCTCCTGGAGCTTAAAGACAACCTCGAGACCCGAGAAAGGTCTAAGACACAGAACACGGACCACACAAATGACACAGCAACAGACACAGGCTGGAACCACCCTGCCCAGGACACGCTACAATGCCAAACAGTAAGCTGCATCCCCTACATGCCTAAAGGAGACTGCGCTCCAGGACAAACCTCTCCCCTATGCCAACTTCAGAGACAACTTTTTGCAATTCTCAACCTTGTCCCCCTCTCAGGCGCCAGTCTCTCAACTTAGCTTGTGGAGGGCCAGGGGTCCAAATCCATCCTTGAGGCAGTCCACAGAAAACAGCCATCCAACACGTTCCTGTGGTCACCAGGTTCCTCTTCTTCCTCCACAAAAGGAAAAAAAAAATCTATCCCAAAAGCAGCCACAGCACCAGCAATAATCATCCTGAGAGGAGAAGCCAACCTCTTCCACAACACCCTCAGCCTCATGAACACCAAGGCATTCTGCTCAGCACCAATTCCAGAGTCTGATACTGCAGCAACAGTGATTCATAGCACCTAAGATACAAAGAAACACAACATTACCATGGCACTACTGCCAAACCACCAGTCCCCATGCTCCTCCTCAATACTATCCAGCTTGCCTCAAATGCGAGAGCCTAGAGCACACCAGGCTCCGATGACACCTGAACCCATCTGCAAAACCTGTCTGAGAAGGACTCACGAACCCAGCTCCATTTTCTAGCCCTCCCCCTTCGCCAAAACCTTAGAAACCCCTTCTCTCCTCCCTGAGCTGCCAGGGAAGGAGCCCCACTTCTTCCCCACAGCTCCCACCCTTTATTTGCCAGCCCAAACACCCGGCGTTGGACACTTCTCGGGAGCCACTCTTCCCAGCCTCTCCCTGCGTTCTGCCACCACCTCCTATCTTCTGTCTTCCCACAGACTCCAGGCTCTGCTACAGACCCACAGAGTCAGTGAAGCCCTGACCCGACCTACACCAGGGGCCTGCTGCAAGCAGCAGTGGCTCCAGGGACCTGGCAAAACCCTGCGCACCATGCGGGAAGGCGACGAGGCACCTCACATCCTGAAATATGTTATGCCTTACTTCCCTGCTGCTTTCCTGAGAAATGCGAAAACTACATCTACGGCTGCAGACAAGATGCTCACCCAGTCCCTGCAAAGTAATCTCATCATCTGCCCGATTGAGAAAAAATTCTATTGGCGTCTTACCTGGGATACGGCAAAACCAGTGGGGAAAGCAAAATAAACAAACAAGAAAGTTCCATTTTCAATACAGTCAGGGATTCCAGGAAAATGCACCATGCCTGGAAAAGAGAAAACCATGCCCTTAAACCATCTCACCGCCCCCGAATGCTCATTACAATGTGACTGACCTGAAAAACCACAAGGAAGAGAAGCAGCACACGAGGCCGCTCTCTACTATACATGCCGCCAAACCTCACCTGGTCCTGATGGTCTTACCACCTCCAGCTTCTTACCTCCGATTCTCTAAATGGGATAACATCTCCGCCCAAGTAGCTGAGCCGCCTCCAAAGCTGCAAGCGACAGAAAGACGGGCAGAGCTCTGACCCTGGAGAAGCCTAGCAGCAGAATGAGCTGCCCCAGCAGAGGCTGTGGTTTATATGGTCTGGGCCCTGCCCACAGCCCTTCCCACCAGCACCTGGAAAAGGGGCTGCGGCAACAAGGCATAGAGCCTGCCAGAGGAGCGGCTGCTCCTTTCCTCACAGGCCTGAAAATTACAGCATGCAAAACACCAAAACAGAGAAAGCGACCCTTAGAGGAAATGACAATATGTGCTCTTTTATTACAACTGCACCAATTGTGTCAGCAACAGGGCCCGGTAGGTAAGTAAACTTAAACTTTTGCAGAGCATAGACAGAAAGAGAAGGACATCATCCTAACTTCCATAGGCACATAGATCATTAAGCCAAATAACCACATTTTTATCAAGATACAGTGTCCTTTAGTTTCCTTCTAAAAGAAAACCCACAATGCTAGCGGGGGTCACACGTCACTTCTGAGACCCCGCATATTACCCGACTTCTGCCAGAACTATGTTCTGGATAGGACCAATGGACAGAGTGCAAGCAGAGGCTTGTGTGCCGCCTGTAATACAGCAGCTGAGAAAGAACCAATGCTCTAGGCTGCCGCTCTCCTCAGCCAAGTCTCCTCCACTGCCCTATCCGTCATTGCTGTTGCAGCTTAGGCTGGGCATTAAACCAAGTGACATTTTAACTTCTCTCCTGAGGAAGGAAAGAATGTGAGGAAGACTTAGGAACTGAAAATGAAACCGAGCTCTTTCATAATGAAATATAACCAGAAAAGTAATACCAAGGAGAGACAACAATAACCGGAAAACAATAAAATAGATAGAATATATACACAAGCCGGTATCGAGCTGCCAGGATGACCATCACTTCACCAGCAGGCACGGGCAAAGTCCGAGACCAGACTTGGCAACGGATTGGAACCGGATTCTGTATCTGATTGCAGAAGTGCACAGATTGGGATCAAAGGATGCCGAACAGACAGAGGAGTCCTCGGACGCCACCTGCTGAAGGAAAAGTACCAACCCCTTCAATGTCTCCACTTTTATACTGAGCATGGTGACGATGGGATGCAATAACCCACCAGCCAGATTCGGGTCACCGTTCCTGTCTTCTCTCCACTGTGGCTGCGACCCCTCTACACTTTTCTGCTTCCAACCCTCCAACAGGGCATATATAAAAGTTAGTGAGCTGCGCTGTTGTAGCAATAAGTATAAGCAAGAGCCTCTCTGCATAGCATCCCTTCGCATTAAGTGTAAATATAAGGTCTTTGCACTCTGGAAGTGGATACTACCTGAAAAATATGTTGTTATTTTAGAGACAGGTCAGTTAGTTGGAAGAGACTTACCTGAAAAGTAGACTTACTGAAAGGAAAACTGGTTCTGTTGTACCTCAGTCCAGCACATTAGCACATGGCTACGCACCCTCACATGCACATGAAAAATAAGAAGTAGTGCCCAATTGTATTCGTGGAGCCACCAGTCAGATCTTCCCTTTAATACCTCGTGCTGAGCTACCTTCGTACTGCACTCCTCTCGGTTCCCCTGCGTCGCTCTGCCCATCTCATCTTTCTGCATCTAAAGAAAAAAAAGGCACAATAATCAAACATTACCCTGATGCAGAGCAGTAGCTTAATTCCAAAGGTCTTGTTTCTACTTAGAAACCCTGTTCAACTAGGTCCAACTACAGCCTGCCATCAAAAAAAAAAAAAGCCAGACCATAAACATTACACCCCACACAAAGCAGCCTTACCACCTTTGAGATAGTATCTCCTTCACTAACTATAAACAGCCTCTCCAAACTTTGCTCTGCTTACGCCAACACCCACTAATGAAACACCCATCCACCCAACCTACTGAGAGCTAATCAGTTCAGGATGACTACCCAACCTTTGCCTCAGTCTCAACAGATCTGCATATTAACTATAGACTCTCATCACTATTCTGCCTACCCTGAGCTCTGCACACCTGGGCAGGGGGGGCTCCAAGCCAGACACACACACACACAATCACAGACCACTATACAGAATGCTAAAAACAATGCGCCTCAAAGATGAGAGAAAACTCTCAGCAAGAAGGATGACACCTGAATGGAAGTCATTATCAGGCAAGACGACCTGCAGGACTGTAAATGTGACTTGAGGAGGCTCTGCAGAAGCCCCAGAAAATGTGTAGATCATAGCCTGTGACAAGAAACAACTATCAAAACTGAGAAGATGTAGGCCTGGGAAGCCGGCCTTCAAGACCTAAGAAATTAAGGATGCAGGGCTAAAAACCCAGTCCCTGAAAATGGACTGCTAGAAGGCAGAACTGCTCATGCATCTGGGAACAAAACCACAAGTGAGAACCGCTCAGAGTTTTCCATCGCAGAAGACCGATCCACGCTTTAAGCTTGTAACTCGAGAAAATCAGCGCCTGAATGCAGGCATTTGAGAGTCTACGGATGGTGCCCGAGGTGCGTGCCTTGCTCCTTGAGTGTTAAGAGGACATCAAGACTGAAAGGTTTAAGACACAGAAGAGGCAACACAAACTACACAGACACAGGCTAGAACCACCCTGTGCGGCGCAACGTAGCATCGTGCCGAAGACTAACCCGCTCCCTTTATCTGCCCAAAAGGGACCGCTCCCGGACATCCCTCTGCCCTACGCTAATTTTAAAACCCCTCCCTGCAATTGTCAACCACATCCACTTCCTCCAGGGCCTTCCCTAGCCCTGGCCCCTCCACTTAGCTTTCAGAGGGCCGGGGGTCCAAAGCCGCTGTCAATGAAAGAATGATGCATCAGCTATCTGAGACTTTCTTGCAGTCACCAGGTTCCTCTTCATCCTCTGAAATAATAAAAAAAAAGCAACCACACTAAACAGTGCTGGCAAGAAGTATCACAGAAGTCAACGCTGACCTCTTCCACAACTCCCCCTTCCTCAAAAGCGTAATGGCATTCTGCTCACCAGCACATTGCAGAGTCTGATGCTGTGGCCATCTCAGCTCCTAGCACCTGAGATACCAAGAAATTAACATTCGATACCAAAATTAGCATTGCAGTTGTGAGTAATGACTGGCCCCGTGATCCTCCTCGCTACTGCCCCGGCTCACCTCAAATGCTTCTCTAATTCCAAAAGATGGCTTGCAGAGCCCCTACAAAACCAAACGTTAAATTCTTAACCGAGTCACCATATACTACTGCACTATGAGACACTGACATGGCTCACACCTGCCTCACCTGCTTGGCCCGCTCATCCCCATGTGGCTGTGCCCCTCTGAGCCTGCATGTCGCACCTGACAAAAAAAAACCACACCCAAACAGAAGGCACAAGCTGAGATACTGCCAAAAACCTCAGCCTGAGTGCAATAATTCTTATACCCCACTCCTTTACCTTGCCCGCTAGTCCACCTGGCCTCTATACTGTGGGGCTGCCACCTTGAGGCTTGCGCACCCCCTGTAAGACAGAACCAAAGGACTTTTAGAACTTTGCCCACAATACAACACCTGAAAGAGAACTGTGACTTCAGCCCTACCCACTGCTACTCACCTTGCCCCGCTCAGCCCCTGTGCCCATATCGAATATTGCCCATTGCTTCAAATCAAAAAAATAGGATACCACAGTGTAGTCATAGAACCACCAGGCACATCGCCCCTCTCAGACCACACGCCGACCCACCTTCTTACCGCACGGCTCTCCTACGTTGCTCAATACAGCTTGTCCCTCGTGCTTCTGATAATATCAAACTAATAACCTGAATGCAGAGCAATACCTTCATAATACAAAACGTCTTGTTCCAATTTAGAAATACTATCTCAGCTCCAACTGCAGCCTACCATTAAAAACCCCACTGAATTTAAGGGCCACACAAAGCACCCTTGACATCTTTGAAATGCGGTCTCCTTCAGTACCGCTGAACAGCCCCTCCCACATATCTCTGCTCTTCCCCATAAGACATTACTCTAAGTCACATCCTTACAACATGCTGATGTCTGCTCCAGCTGAGGTGACTGTACCACCCTGGCCTCAGTCTAGGCAGATCCACATACTAGCCATAGACTCTTACCACTGTTCAGCCTACCCCTTACTCTACATCCCTGGGCAGGCCGGCTCTGAACCAAACACACACAAGCACAGACCAACACTACACAGAATACTATAAGAAGTGTGCCGCAGAGATGAGAGAAAGCTCTCCGCAAGAAGAATGACACCAGGACGGAAGTCACCATCGGGCACGAAGACCTGCGGGTCCCTGATGGTGATGTGAAGAGGCTCTACGGAACTCCCTGAAACCAAGTGTAGAATGTCAGGGTCTGTGATAAAAGACTCTCTAAAAGGAGAAGATGTGTGCACAGGAAGCCTGGCTTCAAGACCTAAGAACATAACGACGCACAGCAGAAATCCCAGAAGTCCCTGAAAATGGACTGCCTAGAGAGAACTGCTCATGCAACCGGGAACAACTCTGCAAAAGAGGACCGACTGGAAACTTCCCAGACTCGAGAGCAATCCATCATTTAAGCTTGTAATGCAACGAAAAAAGCTTTGCCCGATCGATGCTCTGCCAATATGTACCAACATTTGAGACCCTAGGGGCTACGCTGCGACCGAGGTGCATGCTGTTGCCCTTCAGCACAAAGGGCAACGAGGGCATGGAGAATCCAGGAAGGTCTAAAACACAGAAGACAGACCACACCAACTACACAACAACAGACACAGGCTGGAACTGCCCTGCCCGGTGCAACCTAGCATCATGACGAAGACTAACGCGCTCCCTTTACCTGCCCCGAGGGGACCACCCCTGGAAACGCCTCTGCTCTATGCTGACTTTAAAACCCCTCCCTGCAATTGCCGTCCTTGTCCCCTCCCTCCCCTGACCCTGCTCCAGTGCTGGTCCCTCAACTTACCTTTTGGGGAGCGGGGAGTCTGACTCCATCCTCAACAAAGAAAACCACAATCAGCCAACAGGATGAACCCTTCAGTCGTCAGGTTCTTCATCATCTACAAAAGAGTCCACACGCAACAGGGCGGTCAGTCAACAATGCATCAGCCAACACAGACCCTTCCTCCAACAACCCGCTCCTCTGAAGGCTCTGGCCTTCTGCTCGCTTGCACTGTGCAAACTCCAAAGTCAGATGCTGCAGCTGTGTCTGAGCTGGCAGATGCAGGACACGTTAACAACCACAAAACAACAGAAAAACTGCAAAGAATATACGTGTTTTTGTTACATTGGCAACAAAGGAATGCCAAAAGCAGCACCTGGGCAAAGGCCCACAAGCAACACTGTAGGCACTGCAGAGCTCAGCTGATGCTAGCTGATTGCCAAGCACCCTGTTTTCACTGGTCTATCAGGGATTGACGCAGGTAGAGTTTAACCACTGTGCTTCAGTCTTTCCCACAGCAGAGCAGGGGTCTCAAGCGTGTTCCTTAGGGTGCTTCTGAGCCTACAACAGGCCTCTTATAAGTCAACAGGTGTTCTACTTGTTAAGCACAGAAGACTGAATACCACTTAAGATACAAATCTTTTTCTACACCCCACCCTTAGAGTGACCTCTAAGTGACTTAAGCATGTTTAGAATCATGCTCACCAACATTCCCTTTTCACTGCCCCCCACAGGCGATCTTTGGTTGTGCCATTTAAGAGACCAAGACAGAGAAAATAATCATTGCACTTAAAGTAATCACCAGCCCCATGCACCTGCTCTCTACTACCCTGCTCACCTCAAACACTCATCCAGTTCCATAGGCTGCCCGCACATACCTGAAAACCAAAGACAAGCACTCCACTGAGCTGCCGGACACCGATCGTACTAAAACCACCTGACCTGTTTGAGTCCCTTATCAGCATGTGGCATCACCCCTCTGAGCCTGGGTGGGGCACCTGCAAAAACCCAAGCAAGACGGTACATGCTGAGATACTGCCCAAATCCATAGCCTGCGTGCACCGATTCCCTTCTCCCACCCCTTTACCTTGACAGCTTGCCGGACCATCCTCCGTCAGTTTGGGTTGCTGCCTGAAGGCTTGCATGCCACCTGTAAAATCCACATCAAACAGGTTGCTTAAAACTTGACCCACAATACAACACCTGAAAAAAAAAAACCTGCAACTTCAGCCCATCACTTACCTTGCCCTAGTCAGCCCTGGACGCCAAATCCAATATCGCTTCAAGCTCCAAACTGAAAAAATACATTACCATACTGCAGTCATAGATCCATACATCCCATCTTCACTTTAACACCACCCACTGAACCCCTTTGTTACAACGCTCCCCTCGGCTCTCCTATGTTGTTCTGCACAGCTTGTCCCTCATGCATCTGATATAACTATATCAAACCAGTCAGCTAGATGCAGATCAATACCTTCATAACACTGAAATTCTTCTTCCTATTTAGAAATACCACCTTGGCTGTAACTACAGCCTAACATTAAAAACCCCATTAACTTTAAGCCCCACACAAAACAGCCTTGACATCTTTGAGATGTCATCTCCTTCACTATTGAACGACCCCTCCCACATAGCTCTGCTCTTCCCGTAAAAGATTAATGAAGAACCTGTCCGCACAGCCTGCTGATGACTACAAAAACCTTTACCTCAGCCTAAGCAGATCAACATATTAACCACAGACTCTTAATTGCAGCACCTCCTACTCCTGATGCTACACACCCAGGCAGGGCAGCCCCAAGCCAAACACACATATATGCACAAACCAACACTACACAGAACACTACAAACAATGTGCCTCCAAAATGAGGGAAAACTCTCAGCAGGAAAAGTGACACTTATGAAAGAAAAATCTCATCAAGAAGAACGCACCTAAATGGAAGTCACCCTTGGGGAAGAAGGCCTGCATGCCCCTGATGGTGACGTGAGGAGGCTCTAGAGAAGCCCCAGGAAATGGGTAGAATGACATGGCCCAAGACAAGAAGTGACTTTCAAAACTGAGTGGACATACACACAGGAAGCCTGGCTTCAAGACCTAAGAACATAATGATGCATCTCAGAAGTTTCTAAATGACCGACTTACACAACTAGGACTTCTTCCCTGCAAGACCGATCTACACTTTAAGCATGCAACACAAGAAGAGCAGCAGATGATTGGTGCTACACCCACAGGTGCAGGCATTCAAGACTGTAGGGATGGCACCTGAGGCACTATGTTGTGCTCCTGGAGCTTAAAGATAACCTCGAGACCTGAAAAAGGTCTAAGACACAGAACACTGACCACACAAATGACACAATAACAGACACAGGCTGGAACTGCCCTGCCCGGGATGTGCTAGCATCATGCTGAACAGTAAGCCACATCCTTTACCTGCCCAAAGGGGACTGTGCCCCAGGACAGCCCTCGCCACTACCCTAACTTCAAAGACCCCTTTCAGCAACTGTCAACCTCATCCCCTTGGCCCCTCTCAGGCACCAGTCTCTCAACTTAGCTTGTGGATGGCCAGGGGTCGGAAAGCATCCTTGACGCAATCCACAAAAAACAGCCATCCGATATCTTCCTGCAGTCACCAGTTTCCTCCTCTTCCTCTGCAAAAGGAAAAAACCCCTGAATCCCCAAAGCAACCACAGCACCAGCAATAAGCATCTTGAGAGGAGATGCCAATCTCTTCCACAACACCCACATCCTCCCAAACGCCACAGCACTCCACTCACCTGCTCCACACTGATTCTAGAGGCCAAAGCTGCAGTGACAATTATTTATGGCAGCTAGAATACCAAGAAACTCAACATTAACAATGCGCTTATGTGAAACCACCAGTTCTGTGCTTCTCCTCACTACTATCAGGCTCACCTCAAATGCAAGAGACTAGAACAGACCAGACCCCATCAACACCCAGACCCAACTGCAAAACCTGTCTAAGACAGAATCATGAACCCGCCTCCCTTTCCCAGCCATCCCCCAGTGCCAAAACTTTAGAAACCCCTTCTCTTCTCCTGAGCCATCAAAGAAAGAACCCCACTTCTTCCTGACAGCTCCTGCCCTCCATTGGCTGGCTTGAGCCCCTGCATCAGTCCCTCCTTGGGAGCTGCTCTTCCAAGCCCTGCTCTGTGTTCAGCAGTAACCTCCTATCTTGTGTATTACTACAGACTTCAGGCTCTGCTACAAATCCATGAAATCAGTGAAGCCCTGATATGATCTACCAGGGGCCTGCTGCAAGCCACAACAGCTCTAGGGCCACCGTGATACTCTGCATACTGCCGGGGAAGACAATGAGCTGTCCCATACCCTGAAAGACAACATGCCTTACATCCCTGCCGCTTCCTCAAAGCGCTAAAATCCAATGTATATACACATACAAGATATTCATCTTCACTCTTACTCAATAATCTCATAACTGGCCCAATTAAGGCTAATAAAAATAATTACTAAAAGAGTGTTGTACAAAACTAGGAAAAAAACAGAATTCTATCTTCAATAGAGCAAGGAATTACAGTAAGACACACAGCACGCAGAATAACAAAAGAAAAGAGACACACTATTAAACCACCTAGCCACACTAAACACTCATTGCAAAACCACTGGTCTGAAAAAAAAAAAACCACACAAGAAAGGTAACATACAAGTCCATTTTCTACTATATATAGCATTAAGGCTTACACTAGTTGAAAAGTCTTACCTCTAATTTCTTACCTATACTAGTCTCAATATGAAAAGAGAGCTACCCAAACAGCTGAAAAAGCTCCAAAGCTACACTTTACTTAACAAACCATAGAGCTCTCACCCTGGAAAAACCCTGCAGCACAACAACCCCCTGAGCCCAGGCTGTGGCTCATATACCCCGGGCCCCGCCCACTGCCCTTCCCACAATCCTCTGGGTAAAGGGTGGGGCCAACCCCCGAGAAGCATAAAAGTGCCCAGAGGAGCAGTGTGTTTTGTTCTTTAGCTTAAGTTTACAGTGTGTGAGGTGGCAAAGAAGGAGAGTGACCTTTACTAGAAGAAGAGATACCTGCTGTTTTGCTACAACTCTATCTATTGCATTAACAACATGACCAGGTAGGCAATTAGATTGTTTTTTTTGTGGAACATAGATAGAAAAAAACCACCACAATTTATGTACTGGAGTATCATTAAAAAAAAAAATCCTAACATACTACTATGGGCTTATTCTTTGTGTCTAGTAAGACCATGTGTGTTACTGAGCTTCTGCCAGAACGGTATTCTGGATGGGACTGAATGACAAAACAGAATCAGAATCCATGAGAAAACATTATCAACAATATCTTCCTCTGCAAAGTAAGTTATTTACTCTAAATTAGCAGCAATTCTGAGTCATATTGATGATCTCTTTTTGACTTATTTACTCAACAGTGCTACTTCAGTCACAAAAGATAGAAAGCAACATAAAAGCATGGAAATATAAGTAACATATCTGAAACTGCATAAAGTACATTAATTAACATCTAAGTAGCTAGAACAAAAGTAAGTTGTAAAAGGCAACAAAAACAATCATGGCAGATATATTGATAAAAGTAGATAACGGCTAATAAAAGATCCAAGCCTACAACAGACATCGTTAGGGTACCAGATACAAAATAGAAACATAATATAATGCAGAAACCAAACAGACTGCTCTAGAGCACAGAGATGATTTTGGAAAAGGCTCTGGCAGAATGAGAGGCCTTGTCAGAGAGATTAGAGAGGTCCTGAAGGGGCCAGAGAAACCAAAGATGTCTTGGGATATGATGAGCTTAAAAGGGAATCGAGCAAAATATGGTTGCCCTCAGGGGATAGACTGCAAGTGCACCAACAAGATGAGAGGACCAAAAGACTGATGGGGTTAATGGTTGTGGACTCCGGAAAGGTTCTGAGGGGAAAAGAGGGGTTCAAAGTGTCCTCTGGGACTAAAACAGGGCTCTGGGGCATAGGGGATGTCTCGTGAGAGCTTGGCGATGGGAGCGGGAGAGTACCAGTAAGCCTCAGAGATAACAAGGCAGAACTCTGAAGGGGATTTTGACCAAGTACAGATGATGTTAGGGGGCCGGGGACAGAATGAAGGCATCCTAAACAGCAAAGAGGAAGTTAAGGGCACTCTGAAGAGTGCCAAAAAAAAAAAAACCAAAATCAAAAGGGAGCTGAAGTGCAGACAGGGCTGTGGGGTATGAGAAAGGATTCTGAGGACACAGCTTTAGAAAGCAGGGGCATTATGAGGGGGCAGGGTAGGAGAAGGCAGCTCAGAGACGCAGCGAGGGCTTAGGAGTCTTGGGAGAGGGTCTGGGCAAACTACATGAATGAATGAGAGAGGAACTGAACAGAGATGCCCTCGATGGCAGAGAGAAACATGACGGGGTGCCATGTAGCAAAGAAAGACGAGAGGCTCTGATGGAACAAAAGACATAGGGAGGTAAAATGCTAGGAGAGGCTGTGGAGTTTGAGGAAGGTCTTGGGAAGCTTCGTGAGGGTGGAGTGGTGTCGAGTGGGGCGGGTACACAAAAGAAGGCTGGGGAGGACAAGGAGGAACTCGGATGATCGTGAGGGGAGTATGGATGTTCCCGCGTGGCTGGGGACTGAACACAGGAATCCTAGGTAGCATAGAGGAACAAATGAGAGCTCTACAAATCAAAGATGGACCCACCTAAAATGCTACGAGATGGATGTGGAGAGCCAGGAAACTCCTGGGGGACATCGTGACCAGGAGAAGAAAAGTCCCGATGGAGCCGGACAGACAGAAAAATGATAGGAAGTGTGATGATTAAATCCAGGGGCAATCTGAACTGAGTAAATGTTGCCTTGGAGGCCAGGGAACTAATAGAGACAGGGCTAGAAGGAGGAGAAGACAAGAATGGGGCTGGGTGTTGAAGAAGAGCCCGGGAAGACCTTCCTGACGAGCAGCGAGGTTCAGACTGGACCCCCTTGCTTTCTAAACTCCTTCTCGGAGAGGAGTCTGGGTGTGGCTGGATCCAGTCTTAGCTTCCAACTGTAAAGGACAATTCGGACCCGGGTTCTGTCACAGAGTCGGTTTAATACAGCTTGAGCTGGGTACATCGGAAGAGGGACCCCCTCAATACTTTTCCTGTGCTTTGTAAAGCCTCAAAATCTATGACGTAAGCAGTTTGTGCCCCTGTTCACATGACAAGCGTGTGTCTCATCTCTGATCAAATTGTTCAGCCGTTATGTGTCCTCTTTGATGACTGGAGTTTTGGTGCAAATGCTTTTACTTTCTGACCTGGTTTTGTGACCTCTTTGTCACATCTGCACCTGTATTTTATCCTCCTTCTGCTGACTCGGGATAGAATGGTCCCTTTCTTCATTTCCAAGAATTAGAGTTCCCTTTCCTTTGATCATAACGGTCACTGTAGTTCATAATGTTAAGCATATAATCTTTCTTAATGTTACTTATACAATTTCATTGTGTTAGTTAAGTTACAATGTATCAAAGTAAAACAAAACTACTATCCATCCTTCTAGGACATCCTTCTGGGTTACATCTTGCAGGTAAGGCTTTGCCAGTCTAGGTACTTATGCAAAGCAAAACTTCAGTGTCGGACACCGGCTCACAGATATGGAGTCGGGAAGCCTTCTGAGGGAAGGAGAGGGGTGTGCGAGGTCCACGACAAAGCTGAAGATGTACTAAGGACAACCCTGAAGGTATCTATAGCGGTTGTGACACCACGAGAGGGGTCCTGAATGGGCCAGAGAGACCGAAGAAGGTACAGGGACAGGAGGAGGAAGTCTGGGGGGGATTGCAACAAAGTACAGACGTCCTCAGGAGGCCGGGGACCAAATGGAAGCATCCTAGATGGCGCAGAGGATGATAGGAGGGCTCTGAGGCACAAACACACCTGAGGACGGGTTTCTGAGGGAAAGAGCTCAAACATAATTTTGTAAGTAACAGGGATTAAGAAAATAAGGAAAAAATTAAAAAATAGAAACAGTGAACTCAAAACACGTAGAAAGAAAATCAAAAATTGGAAGGTGCTAAGGAAAGACAAGAAATAATTAAAGCTAAAGACGGCAAAGGAGATAAATGTAGACAGGAAATCTTAAGAGCATCCATGATCAAAGAAGCAAGGAAACAAATTACAAAATAACAATGGCAAACTAAATCGGAGATGTAGAAGGAAAAATTAAAAAGCAACAGCACTAAGGAAAGACAATAAATAATTTTAAAATGACAGCAAAGGGAACAAAAGTAGGCATAGCAAGAACAGTTAAAAAGTGCTAGCTGGTAGGGTAAATAAAGAGAAATATTACAAAATAGGGATGGCGAACCAAAACAGATGTAGAAAGAAATCTTTAAATACGACGGCAGTAAGAAAAGACAAGCAATAAAGATAACAAACAGGATAAAAGTAAGGAATTTAAGAAGTGATGGGGATTGGGGAAACAAAAGGAAATAACTAGGAAATATGGAATACAAAGTGTAATGGAGATGTAGAAAGAAAATTCTAAAAAGGCTCTGCATTAATGAAATAAAAAAATGAGAAATATACCCAGTGAATGAGATAAAAGTGGACAGAAAGAACCTTTTAAAAGCAAGAGTGGTTATGGAAAGAAAGGAAAAAAGATAACAACATAGGGACAGCAAACTAAAAACGTTTACAGGCAACGAAGTACAAAACTGATGCAGAACAAAGAAAAATTGGTATTGGCAGCTTCATAAAAGTAGACAGAGAATTTTTAAAGTGAGGTGGTAAGAGAAAGACAGGAAAAATTAAAAGGCGAGGATGGCAAACTGGATAAAAGTTGACATAGTAAGAAAATTTAAAAACCAAACAGATTAAGAAAAGAGGGGAAAAAAAAATAGGGTCAGCAACCTGAATAAATAAAGACAATGAAACAAAATTTTAAAAGTAACAAAGCAGAGGACAGGCAAGAAGAATTAAAAAATGCAGACGGGGACCTGGGTAAGTGGAGACACAAAGAAAATTTGGAAAGCAACGGGGTACTGGCCATACAGGTAGTTAGGAAGTTAAATAGCAGGAGATAGAGTTGGACCAACAGCCACAGACAGAGGACAATGGAAGAGGGATGGGGGGTGGAGCAGAGGGAGTCACTGGAAATAGAGATGGGTTGCTGGGTAGAGGGAGACCTACAAATGCAATTTTCACAAGCAATAGTGAAGAAGGCAGTGTGGGAAGAATGAAATAATAGCAGATGGGGAGCTGGGAAGGCAGAGGCGCAGAAAGGAAACGGAGAAGGGGACGGAGTACAGGGTGGCATTGGCAGAAGAGCAAAAACTTTTGGGGAGCCAGAGTCTAGGACAGGCAAGGACACGGGCAGAGATTGCAAGAAGCATGGCAGGGAAGGGCCTGGACACACATGAGAGGGCATGTGACTCACCACAGCTCCTGGTGCAGGTGGGAGACCTTCATGGCCCAGAGGCTTCTCTCTCTGCCCCTTGCTCCTCGGTGGTGCTGGCAGCCTGACCCTTGCCTGCCTAGGAGCGGGTGGTGGGTGCCTCGATGCTCTTCTCCCATGAGGCATCCCAGAGGCACAGTGGCTCATGTGTGCAGACGACAGAGGCAGTGAGCTCCTGGCACTCTGTGCTGGTGGTGCGCTCTGTCAGGGATGGCTGGGAGGGATCCTTCCTCGCTGTGGGGACTGTCTGTGCCTTGCTGGAGGCACATGCCTGTGGAACCCCCTTTGTGTCACTCTTCAGGCAGCTCCAGCAGGCAGCTGTGCCAAGGCAGGCCCCTCAGCACAGCAGAGCGAGCTGCAACCTCAGCCTCAGTGGCTGAGCCTGACCCAGCCCAGCCCATCCTCACCTCATGGGTCTCACCTGGGCTGCCTCATCCCCAGCTGGAGCCCATTGGGAAGAGGGGCCATTGCCAAAGCCCCACAGCACATCACCCCCTCCCCTGAGCCTGTCCCCAGCAATGAGGTCTGCACCCTGGGGGCAGCAAGTGCCTCCAGGGGCACAGAGGAAGCGGGAAGTGTTTATTCCTTAACATGCCCAAGAAATCCCGGCAGTGAGTTGGCTACAAGGCTCGGTGCCCAAAGGTGTCAGGACAGAGGGACAAAAGGGAAGAAAAAAGCAAGAAAACCACAAGAGATAGATAGAGAAATAAATGAGACAGATGGGGACCAGGGGAGAGAGGTGGAAGTAACCAGCAGGATGAGACGAGACAACACACAGGGGAAAAGAAACATGATCAAGAAATACAAAAAAGAAACAGGGACCCAGGCAGAAGTACACATTGAAAGAAAATTTTGAGAAGCGACAGGGCACAAGAAACATAAGCAAAAAAATAACAGGCAAATGCAGAAAAAAAAATGAAAAAAGTGACAGTGTGCTGAAAAGAGAGGGAAGAATTGGGAATTATAGGCAGGGAGATGGCTAGGAGGAGATATAGACACAAAATTTTGAAAGGCATAGGATATGAGAATCATACCAAAGACTTAAAAGATAGGTACGCAGAACTGCATAGAAAGAGATTGAGGAAGAGAATTATGAAAAGCAACAAGGTACAAGAACATGGGAAAGAAATTAAAATTAATTTGGGGAGACAGAGAGAGGGAAAAGTAGCAAGAAAATTTTAAAACGAACTGGGTTCAACAAACCTAAGCAAGAATTTAAAAGAAAGGGATGGAAACGGAGAAATAAAGTTTTGAAAGAGATTGGGTAAAAGAAACATAGTCAAGCATTAAAAGACAAGGACACAAAGCTTAATAGAAGTAATCTGTGGTGGATTGACCTTGGCTAGCCCCTGGGTACCCACCCAGCCTCTCTATCATTGCCCTTCCTCAACAAGGCAAGGGGAGAAGTTAAAATGAAAAAGCTTGTAGGTTGAGACAAGGACAAAGAGATCGCTCATAGTCACAAGAATAACAGACTCAACTTGGTGAAATTCACTTATTGTCAATCAAATAACAAGAAATAAGAACTAATTTTAAAAAAACACCTTCCCACCACCCCTCTCTTTTCCTGGGATCATCTTCACTCACAACTTCTCTACATCGTACCCCCAGACAATGCAGGTGTCAGGGAGTCAGGATTGTGGTCAGTTCATCTCGCATTGTCTCTGCTGCTCCTTCCTCCTCACACTCTTTTTCCACTCCAACAGCAGGGCTGCCACATGTTGCAGGGACTCTCTGCTCCACTCCTGGCCAGTGTTGCTGATGGGCTCCGCTTTGAGCAGCGGCAGGTCCCTCTCTGAGCTGGCTGTGCCCAACATGGGGGGAGCTTCTGGTGTCTTCTCACAGAACCAACCCCAGCAGCCCCTGCCCCCCACAACTCAGCCAACAAAACCTTGTCACTTAAACCCAATACAACAGCAATCTACTACAGGGCAGAGAGGTGTGAAAAAACAGGGAAAGGGAGCCGCAGGGGAAAGAAAACAGCTATGGGCTACAGATCAGACAGGAGGAAGCAACAGGGAGTGAGACACAGAGAGAACCATGAAGGCAAAAATTGGCTATGGGACAGATCTTTTAATATGATAACATCCTTTATATAATATAGTAGATACAGGTTTTTATTTTGAACTCCTTTTTATATACATACACTTATATTTTTCAATATGTATAAAAATGAGAAATTGTTCTTTATTTCAATGCCTCATACCCATATATACAGGTTTTATTATTTTTTAAACACACATTCCCCACATGAATTTTCAGGCATTTGTTGGGCTGTGAACTGCCTCTTTCAGGGGGAACCGCATGTGACACGCGCACACCCTCAAAAAGGTCTTGTTTTGCCTTAGAAATACCATCTGGAGTACAATTACAGCCTGACATTAAAAGAAAAAAAAAACAACACAACACACAAACATTACACCCCACACAAGGCAACCTTAACATCTTCGTGATGCAGTCTGCTTCACTACTGCTGAACAGCCCCTCCCACATAGCTCTGCTCATCCCAAAACAACCCCATTAATTAAAGAGCTGCCCATGCAACCTGCTGATGGCTACTTGATGGGAGTTGACTGTACCAGCTTTGCCTCAACAGTCTAGGTAGATCAACAAACTAACCATAGACTCCTATTGATGTTCCACCTACCCCAGAGTTTACATGACTGGGCAGAGCAGCTCCGAGCCAAACACACACAAGCACAGACCAACATTACACAGAACACTACAAACAATGCACCTCTCTGATGAGGGAAAACTCTCAGCAAGAAGGATGACACCAACATAAGCGACTGTCGGGCAAGAAGACCTGCAAGACCACAGTGGTGACACGAGAAGGCTCTAGGGAAACCCCAAGAAATGAGTACAATGTAATGATCCGGTACAACAAGTGACTCAAACTGAGATGTACGTGCAGGAAGCCTGGCTTCAAGACCTAAGACCTTAAGGATGCAGGGAAGAAGTCCCAGTCACTGAAAATGGATGGCTAGAGAACAGAGCTGCTCACGCAGCCAGGAACAATGCTGCAGTTGAGGACCACCCAGAAACTTCCAAGATGCAAGACCGATCCACTGTTTAAGCTTATAATGCAAGAAACGTGGGGCCTGACTGGGGCAGTGCCGATGAGTACTGGCATTCAAGACTCTTGGGATGGTGCCTGAAGTACAGGCTGTGCTCCTCAAGTGTAAAGAGCGCATCGAGACCCAAGGAAGGTTTAAGACACAGAAGACAGACCACACAAACAACACAACAGATGCAGGCTGGAACCGCCCTGCCCGGCTCATGCTAGCATTGTGCTGAAGACTAACCCGCTCCCTTTACCTGCCCAAAGGGGACGGCTCCAGGACAGTCCTCTGCCCTTCTCTAACTTTAAGACACCTCCCTGTAAATCACAAACTTCTCCCCTCCCAGCCCCTCCCCAGCCCTGGCCACTCAACTTAGCTTCCAGAGGGCTGGAGGTCTTAAATCCGATGTCGACAAAAAAAAAAAGAAAAAAAACACACCAGCACATCGACTATCTGGGACATTCCTGTAGTCACCACGTTCCTCATCATCATCTGCAATTAAAGAAAATCAAACAGTGACAGCAAGAAGTTTCAGAGAGGCCACCGCCAACCTCTTCCACAATTTCCCCTTCCTCAAAAGCACAATGGGATTCCGCTCACCTGCTCCTTCCAGAGTCAAATGCTGTGGCCATCATTGCTTGAGATACCAAGAAACAAAATTACTGTTGCACGTGTGAGAAATCACCAGCCACAAGCTCCTCCTCACTGCTGCCTCGGCTCACCTCTAATGCTCATCCACTTCCAAAGATGGCTCACAGGGCACCTGCAAAACCAGAAGATAAATAATTAACCAGGTTGCCGTATAATACTTCACTATTAAGACACCAATGTGGCCCACAACCGCCTCACCTTCTCAGCACACTCATCAGCATGCTGCTTAGTCCCTCTGAGCCTGCGTCCTGCATCTGAAAAAAAAAAAAAAAGCCAACCAAAAGACATGTGCTGACATACTGCCCAACACCTCAGCCTGCCTACAGCCATTCCTGTCTCCTACTCCTTTACCCTGGCCTCTCGCCCACCTGCCCTCCATGGTTTTGGGCTGCCGCTTTGAGGCTTACAGACTACCTGTAAAACAGACACAAAGGACACTAAAAACTTCACCCACAATATAACATCTGAGAAGAATTGCTGCTTCAGCCTGCTATTCATTGACCACCTTACCCGAGAGTCACATCCGGTGCCAATATCCTGCTTTACTCATCACTTCATACCTTCAAAATGAAAAAAAAACCACACCCCACCACCAAGCCACAATATAATGACATAGCCACCAGTCACAGCTTCCCTCCAGCACTGTGAACTGACCCACCTTCTTACAGGGTCCCGCTTGCCTTCTCCATGACTCTTTGGTGCACATCTTGTCCCTCTGCATCTGAAAAAATTAGTAAACAAGTCACCCAGATGCTCATCAGTAGCTGAACAATTCCAGGGGTCTTGTTTCCATTTAGGAATATCATCTAGGCTCCAACTACAGCCTGCCATTAAAAAAAATTGGACTCAATGTTAATCCCCACACATACAAGCCTTAACACCTTCAATCTGCTTCACTACTGCCAAACAGGCCCTCCCAGGAGGCTCCAATCATCCCCATAAAACACTATGGAAATGACTGTCCCTGCCAATGGCTGCTTGATCCCAGATTACTGTACAACCTTTGGCTAAACAGTCTTGGCAGATCAACATATTACCTATAGACTCTTATTGCTGTTCCACCTACCCCTGACTCTACACCCCCAGGCAGGGCAGCTCCATGCCAAACACACCCATGTGCAGCACAACACCACACAGCACTATAGACAACAACATGACTCCAAGATGAGAGAAAACTCTCCACAAGAAGAATGACTTTCAGACAAGAGACGCTGTTGGGCAAGAAGACCGATGGCCACAGCACAGACGTGAGGAGGCTCTGTGGCAAAGTCATAAAAATCATAAAAGAGTCAAATGTAACAGCCCATTCCAAGAAGTTCCTGTCAAAATGGAGATGACATATGCGCAGGAAGCCTGGCTTCAAGACCTGAGAATGTAAGGATGCAGGGAAGAAATCCCAGTTCATAAAAGCAGATGGCTAGAGCTGCTATAGCTCAGAGAACAGAGCTGCTCATGCAGCCATGAACGATGCTGCAGAAGAGGACTATCCAGAAACTTCCAAGAGACAAGTCCGATCTGCACTTTAGAATTGTTATGCAAGAAGTGCCCATTGAGCGCTCTGCCAATTAGCGGAGGCATTTGAGACTCTACAGAGGCTGCCCAAGGCACATGCTGTGCCCCTTGAGTGCAAAGAGAAACGAGGACATCAAAACCTAAGGAAAGTCCAAGACACAGAAGACAGAGCACACAAACTACACAACAACAGACACAGGCCAGAACTGCCCTGCCCAGCACACACTAGCTTTGTGCTGAAGAATAACCCACTCCCTTTACCTACTCAGAGGAGACTCCTGCTGGATAGCCCTCTGCTCTACCCAGACTTGAAAACTCCTCCCTGAAACTGTCAACCTTGCCCCCCCCTCCAGCACCTGTGCCTCTACTTAGCTTTCAGACAGCCAGGGGTCCGAATTCATCCTTGACAAGAAACCCACAACAAACAGCTAACTGATGTGTTCCTGCAGTCACCAGGTTCCCCTTCATCTGTAAAACAAAAAGAAACCATGGCTCCAGCAGTGACCACCCTGATAGTAGAGGCCAACCTCTTCTACAGCACCCTCATCCTCAGAGGTGCCATGGCAATCCACTCACCTGTTTCACACCGATTCCGGAGTCAGAGGCTGCAGCAACAATTATTTATGACACCTAAGATACCAACACAAAATTACCATTGCATTTCTGTGAAATCACCGGTCCCATGCTCCTCCTCAATACTATCCAGCTCACCTCAAATGCAAGGGACTAGAACAGACCAGACCCTCTTGACACCCAAATCCAAATGCAAAACCGATATGACAAAGACTGATGAACCTGCCTCCATTTCCCAGCCAACCCCCAGCGCCAAAACTTTAGAAACCCCTTCTCTTCTCCTCAACTGTCAGGGAAGGACCCCCACTTCTTCTTGACAGCTCCCATTCTATATTTGCAACCCTGAAACCCCTGTGTCAGCCACTCCTCAGGAGCTGCTCTTCTGAGCCATGCCCTGTGTTCAGCAGGCACCTCCTATCTTCTGTCTTCCCACAGACTCTGGGCTCTGCTATAGACCCACAAAATAAGTAATGCCCTGACACAATGTACGAGGGGCCTGCTGCAAGCTGCAAAAACTCTAGGGACACCACGGCACTTTTTGGGCAATGGGGAAAGGTGATGAGCCATGCCATACCCTGAATGACACTATGCCTTACATCCCTGCTGCTTTCTTGAGAATTGCTAAAGTACAATATGCAGATGCATACAAAATGCTCACCCTAACCCCTACAACATAATCTCATCATCAACCCAATTAAGAGAAATAAGATCAGCAACTCACACAGCATACTGCAAAACTGGTGGAAAAAACCACAGGCCCATCTTCAATAAAGTCACGAATTTTAGGGAAATGCAGCACTCCTAGAATAAAGAAAAGCACACTATTAAACCATCTGGGCATCCCCTAAACACTCATTAAAAAGTTACTGACCTGAAAAAAAAAGGAAACAGAAAAGCTGCATACCAGTCAACTTTCTACTATACGGGTGTCAGGATGTGTACTGGTCTTGAAGGTCTTAGCTCAGCCTTCTTACCTCTGCCTCCCTAAATACCAAAACATGCCTGCCCCAAAGCTGTAGCCAAGCGAAGGACCAGCAGAGCACCAACCCCAGAGGAGCCCAGCAGAAGAACAAGCTCCTGAGCCGAGCCTGTGGCTCATATACCCCGGGCCCCGCCCACTGCCATCAGCCCCCCCCTTCCCACAATCCCCTGGAGAAAGGGGCGGGGCCAACCCCCCAGAAGACAAAAAGGCGGCCACAGGAGCAGCAGCTCCTTTTCTTATGCCTTAAGTTCCCAGCAGGCAAAGCAACAGTCATTTTTATTTCCATTAGGCATTTGCCCCTGGTGATTCTCTTACTGCTTTTGAGTTCTGTCTACTTATTGCTGTAGAGAAGAGAGTTCTGCAGGCATCACTTTATTTTTGCGATCTTCAGATGTTTTCGTGGTTAATTGTTAATCGTGTTTTATGGTTTTAGAAGAGTGCTGGAAGCAGGTGATTCCCAGAAGACTGATGAGCACTTCCTGGATCCTGGGAGGACTAAATCGCCATGGATAGGCACGTTGGCAGACTGCGGGGCGTCCTGGAGGACTAAAGTACCATAGAGAGGCGCGTCGGTGGACTGAGGGGCATCCTGGGGGACTAAAGTGCTATAGAGACGTGCGTGGGAGGACTGAGAGGGTTTCTGGAGGACTAAAGTGCTATAGAGACGCGCGTCGGAGAACTGAGCGGGCACTTCTGGGCTCCTGGAGGGCTAAAGTGCCGTGGAGACGAGCGTCGGCGGACTGCGGGGCGCCCTGGAGGACCAAAGTGCCATAGAGAGGCGCGTCGGCGGACTGCGGGGCGCCCTGGAGGACCAAAGTGCCATAGAGAGGCGCGTCGGCGGACTGAGGGGCGCCCTGGAGGACCAAAGTGCCATAGAGAGGCGCGTCGGCGGACTGAGGGGCGCCCTGGAGGACCAAAGTGCCATAGAGAGGCGCGTCGGCTGACTGAGGGGCGCCCTGGAGGACCAAAGTGCCATAGAGAGGCGCGTCGGCTGACTGAGGGGCGCCCTGGAGGACCAAAGTGCCATAGAGAGGCGCGTCGGCTGACTGAGGGGCGCCCTGGAGGACCAAAGTGCCATAGAGAGGCGCGTCGGCTGACTGAGCGGCGTCCTGGAGGACCAAAGTGCCATAGAGAGGCGCGTCGGCTGACTGAGGGGCGCCCTGGAGGACCAAAGTGCCATAGAGAGGCGCGTCGGCTGACTGAGGGGCGCCCTGGAGGACCAAAGTGCCATAGAGAGGCGCGTCGGCTGACTGAGGGGCGCCCTGGAGGACCAAAGTGCCATAGAGAGGCGCGTCGGCTGACTGAGCGGCGTCCTGGAGGACCAAAGTGCCATAGAGAGGCGCGTCGGCTGACTGAGAGGCGCCCTGGAGGACCAAAGTGCCATAGAGAGGCGCGTCGGCTGACTGAGCGGCGTCCTGGAGGACCAAAGTGCCATAGAGAGGCGCGTCGGCTGACTGAGCGGCGTCCTGGAGGACCAAAGTGCCATAGAGAGGCGCGTCGGCTGACTGAGAGGCGTCCTGGAGGACCAAAGTGCCATAGAGAGGCGCGTCGGCTGACTGAGCGGCGTCCTGGAGGACCAAAGTGCCATAGAGAGGCGCGTCGGCTGACTGAGCGGCGTCCTGGAGGACCAAAGTGCCATAGAGATGCGCGTCGGCGGACTGAGGGGCGTCCTGGAGGACCAAAGTGCCATAGAGAGGCGCGTCGGCTGACTGAGAGGCGTCCTGGAGGACCAAAGTGCCATAGAGAGGCGCGTCGGCTGACTGAGCGGCGCCCTGGAGGACCAAAGTGCCATAGAGAGGCGCGTCGGCTGACTGAGCGGCGCCCTGGAGGACCAAAGTGCCATAGAGAGGCGCGTCGGCTGACTGAGCGGCGTCCTGGAGGACCAAAGTGCCATAGAGAGGCGCGTCGGCTGACTGAGAGGCGCCCTGGAGGACCAAAGTGCCATAGAGAGGCGCGTCGGCGGACTGAGGGGCGCCCTGGAGGACCAAAGTGCCATAGAGACGCGCGTCGGCGGACTGAGGGGCGCCCTGGAGGACCAAAGTGCCATAGAGAGGCGCGTCGGCGGACTGAGCGGCGTCCTGGAGGACCAAAGTGCCATAGAGAGGCGCGTCGGCTGACTGAGCGGCGTCCTGGAGGACCAAAGTGCCATAGAGAGGCGCGTCGGCTGACTGAGGGGCGTCCTGGAAGACTAAAGTGCCATAGAGACGCGCGTCGGCTGACTGAGGGGCGTCCTGGAAGACTAAAGTGCCATAGAGACGCGCGTCGGCGGACTGAGGGGCCCTGGAAATGGACACCCGGAAAACTGCCGGGCACTGATTGGGGCACGGTAACGCGTAAGAGCCGATACTGGAGCGCCGACGGCCACTCTCGAGGCCGGGCGGGCTGCACCGATCGCGCTCGAGGCGGCGGGCAGCTCGACGGAGTCCCGGCGGTCCTGGTTCGCCCTCCGGCCGCCGCGCTCTCGAGACCGGCCTCTGCGAAGCCGCGCATGCGCAGGAGCTGCGGAACCAACGCACAGCGCCGCCGGGGGCGGGGCCACAGCGCACACCTGCAGGACCAGCCTTCAGCCGCCGGGCGGCAGCACCCCCTCAATTATTTACACATTATATATTCAGGGAATTTATATTACCTGTTTGCACTTATATAGAAAATATGCTTAGACTTATACATTAACATTTATGATACAGAATATCTATTTGGACTGTCTGCTTACACATCTATTTTGACACTAATATCTTTTTATAAATATATTTTTAAAAATATTTTTATATTCTAGGATCTTTTATATAACACAGAAGCACAGAACCATAGAATCGTTAGACATAGATGTTTTTATTTTGAACTTATTTTACATACATAATATTATTTCCCAATATATATATTTCTCATATATAAATGAGAGATCATTCTCTATTTCAACGCCTCACGCCCATAGTTACAGGTTTTCACATTTTTTAATGCATCCCAAGATTTTCAGATGTTTTGGGGCTGTGAACCACCTCTTTTGGGACACCCTCACGTAACCCCACGTCCCCCACTCACCTGCTCCTCCACTGCATCATCGCTGCCCCAATGACATCGAGGTACCCCAAATGACATCATCGCAACCCTGAGACACACAGACATCCTTCTATTCACCCCCAAAAAATGCCCAAAACACCTGGCCCCTTCCCCTCAGGGGGGCTCCGCCACCAGCTGCAAACCTGGGCTGGGGCATCTCTTGAGCCACACGAGACGCCTACGACCAGGCACCTGGAAAACAAAAATCCCCAATTATAGCTCAGCATTTTAAAAAATAGCCCAGAAGAGAGTAGAGGAATTCCGTCAGAGGGACAGGACAGGAGCTGAGCTACAGGAGGATTCTGGGGAAACAGCTCGGCTCCAAATACAGCACAGCCTTCAAAAGACAGCAATCTGAATTCCTAAAGTCAGTATTAAGACTCATTGATGCCATTTTGAGCATGTTCTGAGCATAAAAGTGAACCCTCTGGATGGTGTTGGGAAATGCCTGGCCCCTTTCCTTTTGCTGAAAAGGTGTGTGTTAGGTTTACATACACCAAATAAAAATATTTACACTATAAAAGCATTTGACTTTCCTCTGGCAGTAATTTAGCTTGCACAGCTGTGAACTGATACCATTACACACTCTCCAAAATACATAGCTATAATTTGATTACAGGTTGGTTTTTTGTGCTACACAAGAAGGAAGGACATCTGTCCAGCTGCACTGCCCAACAGAGATGCTACTGGGCTGCTGGGGAAACATGCCACTGAAAGCCAGACAGAAATAAAGTACTTCAGAGCATTCAGTCTAAATATTGGGAAAAACCCCGTTACATTCAGTTGCCTCTTTTTAAAGATTTAGAACAGACACCTTCCTCAATCTCCGTATCACCTTGTAGCACCTCATCTCCCTTTCCCTCTCTCTTGTCCCATCAGAGCCCCCCATCTGTCTCTGATACGCAGCTCCTTTATCCTCTCTGCCATCCAGGGAGTTCCTGCCCAGTTCCTCACTCACTCATCCCTTATTTGCTGAGATGCACTGGTGGGCTCCAGCGCTCCAAAAGGATTTGGCAGGAGCTGGTGTCACCTGTGGGGGGGGAAGAGTGGAGGGTTACGGGGGTCCCAAGGGGCTCTGGGCGGTCCCAGGGGGATGTGAGGGGTACCAGGGTGGACTCCAGAGGGCTCTGGGGTATCCTGGGGGCTCAGAGAGGTCCTGCGAGGGGTGTGGGAGGGTCCCAGGGAGCTGCAGGGGGTTCCTGGGGGAATGTGGGGGGGCCTAGAAGGGTCCCGAGAGTCCTGGGGGGACATGAGGGGTCCCAGGTGATCCTGGAGGGCCCTGGGGGGTCTAAGGACAGTTCCAGGGGGATGTGAGGGCTATGGGGTGGGGGTGGGGCAGGAAATCAGGGGGTCCCAGAGGGCTCGCTCTGGGCTGTCCTGGGGGGTCTCCAGAGGACTCTGAAGGATCCTGAGGTGGGGCGTGGGAGGGTTTCAGGGGGTCCTGGGGAGCTCCAGGGAGCCCTGGGGGAACATGAAGCATCCCAGGGGGTCCTATGGGGCTCTCATGGGGTAGGAGGGAGGTCCCAGAAGGGTCCCAGGGCGATGTGGGGGATACCGGGGGGACATTCCAGGGGGTCCCAGAGCACTCTGCAGTGTCCTCGGGGGCTCCAGAGGATCTTAGAGGGGGCATAGGGGGGTCCCAGGGGGCTCTGAGGAGCTCTGAGGAGTCCTGTGGGGTGTGTGGGAGGGTCCCAGGGGGCCCTGGGAGGCTCGAGGGGCAATGTGGGGGGTCCCAGAAGGTTCTAGGGAGCCCTGGGGGAACATGAGGGGTCCCAGTAGCTCCCAGAGAGCTCTGGAGTGTCCTGGTAGGCTCCAGGACATCCTGGAGTGGGTGTGGAAGGGCTCCAGGGGGTTCTGGAGGGCTCAGAGGGGTCCCAGAAGTCTCCAGGGAGTCCTGGGGGGCTCTCAGGGTGTGGGGGGGGTCCCAGGAGGGTCCCGCAGAGATGTAAGGGGTACTGGGGGGAGCTCCCAGAAAGCTCTGGCGTGTCCTAGAGGGGCTCAGGGAGGTCCTGAAGGGTGTGTAGGAGGGTCCTGGGGGTCCTGGGTGCCTCTGAGGGGCTCTCAGGGGGTAGGGGTGTAGTCCCAGGGGGATGTGGCTGGTACTGGGAAGCTCCAGAGGGTCCCAGAGGGCTCTGGGGTTTCCTGGGGAGCTCCAGGGGGATCTGTGGGATCCTGGAAGGGGTGTGGAAGGGTCCTAAAGGGGTCCTGGGGGGAATGTGGAGGGTCTCAGAAGGCTCCAGGGAGCCCTGGGGGGAACATAAGGGGTCCCAGGGGGTCCCAGAGGGGCCCTGAGAGAACATGAAGGGTCACAGGGTGTCCTGCAGAGCTCTCAGGAGGTGTGTGGGGTCCCAGAAGATTCTAGGGGCTCCTGGGGAGGGTTGGGGGATCCCAGGGGGTATCAGAGGGCTCTGGGGGGTCTCAGGCTGTCTCAGAGGACTCCCAGTGTCCTGATACCTGTGACGTGGACAGTGATGGCAAAGGCCCCCAGGAAATAGCTGTGTAGAGAAGGCAGTCCCCACTGAGGGGGAAACATGGCGATGACGGGGGGACACTCCCTTGAAGCCGAAGGCAATAACCTTGGAGGAGTCGCTGAGCCCCTCGCAGACCCTCCGGTACAGGTCACTGTAGGACTCTTCATCCTGCGGGAGGGGGCACAGTGGGGGGGAGCGGTCACGGGGAACACCAAATGCCAGGGGATGCCTCGACCCTTCCCTTCCACCCCCAGCCCCTCTTCCCCTCTTCACACCCCCCATCACCCCTCAAGCCCATCCCAGTCTCCCTCTGACTGCCTCCCTCCAACCCAGGGCTCCCCTCACACCCCACCACCACCACTAGCCCCATAACCCCTCAGGACACTCTCAGGACACCCCTCCCCACCGTCTGGGCCCCCTCAGCCCCCCCTGTTCCCCCAGTTGCCCTCAAGGCCCCCCCCTCACCCCTCAGGGTCCCTTCAGCCCCCTCCGATCCTCCTCAGCACCCTCGTTCTCCCCCAAAGTTTCACCCCCCCGAGAGTCCCCCTCAACCCCCCCCAACACCCCTCAGTCCCCCTCGGGGTCCCCTCGGGGTCCCCCAGCCCCTCTCAAGGCCTCTCCATTAACCTCAGGAGGCCCGTTCCCCGCCCCCAGCCACCCCCAGGGCCACCTCAGCCCCCCCTTCCCTCGCTATCCCCCTTAAGAGCCTCCTCAGGACCCCCCACCCCCCTCAGGGCTCCCGTCCCCACCCCAGCTTCGCTCAGAGCCCCCTTAGCCACCCTTCGGCCGCCCCCGTTCCAACTCACGGCCCCCGTGTCCCCCCGCCTTATCTCCCTCCACCACCCCTCGGGGCCCCCGGAGCCCCTCCGTTCCCCCTAGCCTCCCCCAAGTCCCACCCTCAGCCCCTCCAATTCCCTTCGGGATCCCCTTAGCCCCCCCCATCACCCCTCGAGGCACCCTCAGGCGCCCCAGCGCTCCCCGCCATGTTCCCCGCTGCCCCCCGCTCACCTTGACGCAGTCCAGCTACCTCACGATGTGCTCGCGGCGGCCACGCAGGCCCGGCCCGATCGAGCACCCACCCACCGAGCCCTGCTTTCCACCCGGGCCGGGCCGCCCCGCTTTCGAGTCGGCTGCCGTTTTCCCTCGGCCCCCTCCGCTTCCGGAGCGACGCGGCCCGGTCCACCCACGGCGCGCCCCCATGAGCCACCGCCCCGCCGCCCGCCCCACTCCTTGAGAATCCCCCTTCCATTGGCCAGTCGCCGCCGTCAATCCCCACCGCGCCCCACCCCCAGCAAGGCGAGCAGACCAATTGGAGCGCGGCGCCCACTCTGATTGGCCCACCCTCCCGCCCGGGAGCGGTTGCCATGGTGAAGACGCACCGCCGGCGGGGAATTCACCCAAACTCGGCTTTTTCTCCTTAAAAAGTTTATAGACTTGTGTGCGGCTCACACTGGAGTGAGGCAGCCGATGCAGGCACCAAGCTCCCAGCACCGCGTGCAGGTGGTGGGCTCTGTCCATGATGGCTCTAAAGGATCCTTCCTCGCCGCAGGGACTGGTCAGTCCTTGTCGGAGGCAGCTGCCTGCGGGAGGACCCCCTTGGATTCCCTCCTCAGATGGTTCACCTTCATCAGCTCCCTCAGGCAGGAACTGAAAAATAGGGACAGTGAGCTGGATAGAGGGAGACATAGAAACAAAATTTAAAAACTGATGGAGTACAAAACAAACAGGAAAACATTAAGAAATAAAGACAGAGAGACAGGTAGCGGGGTACATAGAAAGAGAAACTAGAAAGCGGTGGGGTACAGGAAACACAGGAAAAAAAATTAAAAATAGAATCATTTAGGTTGGAAAAGACCTTTAACATCATCAAGCAGCTTTGTCTATATCCATTAAACAGTGTCTGTTCTCAAATTCAGGCTTGCTTTCACACCAACTGCAGTCACAAACAGGCTGGAGCACACAAGATTTTGTTCACCTGGAAGCGTCATCGGGTACTACCCGCACCTGCCACAGACTGAGCCATTGATGCTTCTGAAAGTTACATTTATACTTTAATGCATTTTGAGACACGTAAATACCTTTAAAATTACTCATGTATTTTCTAGGAAATCCAAATGGTTTCACCTTTCTCTCATTTACAAGCTTAAGAAGCTAGGGCCACAACATCTAAAACTGCTACTCGGCTGTTATGAAATTCATTTTTGAGTTCTAGCTCATAATAGCTGAGCATTCATTTAACAGCAACTATTGATATGCTGAGAAATTTGATGTGCTTTCATTGCTTCTCATCCTAATGCTTTAGCATTGCTGATTTTTGTGCCTTATGAAGGGATGGAATAAAGAGTTAATTTTGTGGCAGGGATGCTGCTTGTATCTGGGCCGTAACTGTTCACTCTCCAACAGAAAATTTTTTCGTATTTAATTGTAAAGAAATCACTGGACAAACTCGAGAAAAATGAACAAATAACTGTAAGAAAAAGATGCATTTTCAAATTAAATATTATGAATTATGTATATTGACTCATTTGTGCTGCTTAATGGTATTTGTTGTGAAATAAAAGCAGCCTAGTGTATTCATCAAAGGATTTAACACTAAATGGTATTCCTCTGTTTAAAATCACAACTACTCTGTTTCAGAACTGGACTATTTCCTATTCACCTACCGACAGAAGAAAACATGGTTGGATTAAGAAAAGTCAAAGGAGAACTTTCTCCATTTATATCTCTTGAAGGAACTTTCATGATTTAAGGCATAGGATGAAGTTCACTGTCAAGTATATATTTACAAGCAGATCACTGGCTAATGCTTTGTGACAGTAACTGCATCCTCAGGGTGCAACTACAGCAATTATGTGGACGGATCTTCTCATTGGTAACCTTTGACTCATCCCCTACAAACTGTCAGTCTTCATCATCAAATAGGGAAAGTAACATATTGTTTCTATTCAGTCATCTGCTTCTGAGAAAGAGAAAAACCCACTATTTGGACAGCCTGCCTGCCCATACGTATGGCCTCCTGTAGCTACCCTGCATCTGCCAGACGGAGCAGCAAGCCCTGGAACGAGCAGCAGTTCACTCCTGTACTGTTCTACTGTCAAGACAAAGCCAGCAGGCACTCCCCCGCACTGCTGCATTTCTCTTAGCAATTTCAAGAGAAGCAGAAAAAAAAATTTTTGTATGCAAAGTACAGACGCGTTACCTATTCTTAAAAGGTGACAAGTATCTTGGTCTTCAATAGGATTTGTTGGTTATGCATTAATTTTTGGAAGTTAGCCCCAAAAGGAAGAGACCAATGTCTCAGCTCCCATCTAACTGGAATTAATTCACTGAACTAAATGGATTTACTATAAACTTACACCCATGCAAAGATGGAGCACAGTCTTACATTAACACTATTATGACATTTATTATCATACAATTGTTACTGAAGTAAAACTCCTGCAAAAGTTTTGTTAGAGGGCACGGCCTGAAGGATACAGCCCATTTCAAATTAAGTGATTTCAATTCACAGTCAGTAATGTTAAATGATGAAGAGATAAATTAACTCCATTCAAAGAGCAGGACACTTAAAATAGGATGGGAAAATAACTACTATAAACAGTTTTATAACTGTCACTTCACAGCAAAACAGCCGATGAGTTACTATAATAGAACAATGAAAAATCACTTTTGCCTTAAAGGGAAGATAGCTTAGTTCTCTCAGCGTGCAGTGCTTTCAGAAGAAGGATGGCAGTTCAAAAGCTTAATTATAATCATCATTAGCTGCTACCTACCATTTAATTAGTTGGTAATAAAACCAAGGCTCTTTCCTCCTTTGCATTCCTCCCATTAGCTGGAAGTGTTGTTCTCTGGGTGTGGCAGGGATAAAACCAGTAAGAGACTGAATCTGGAAAAAAAACTACCAAAGCTAAATATAAACAAATTCATTTACAGAGGTAACTCAAACGGTCAACTACCAAAGAAGAAAGAAACAAAATTCTTCATTGTCAAGTGCCAATTCAAAGTGAAAACAGATTGAACTAAAACTGTCAGAAAATTCTTTACCAATTTGTAATGTCACACACCCGTAACACCAGACAGAGTCCAACTGTTTCAGTGACTAACTTCAAACAATAGCTGGGCTGTTCAAAAGCACAACAACAGGCAATGATGTTTGTCTGAAGGCATACTGTATTAATGTAAATTGCTTTTAAATGCACATTCAGTTTCTTAAACAAAAATATATATATTAAACTGTGTTAGCGGAAGCTACCATTAGAGCCATACAACATTCAGTTGTCCATAATTCAGTCATCCACTAGTGACCGCATGGAGTGAGCTTACATTCAGTGGGAAAGACAGCAAAAGAGGCCTCTACTTGTGCAGAAGGAAAACGTTACACATTTTACTCTTTCTACTTAGGAAAGGTCTGAAGACCTTCAGCCTGGATCTCCTTTGTGAACCTTCCCAATTAGCAATAGATTAAACTCTCTCTGTATTTCCTCCCCATGAGACGCTACACCACCACTCACGCCCGTGGTTGTTAGTCATGCTGCCACAGTCCTTTTTATCATCTTAAGCGCTGACATTTAAGAAGTTCTAAATGTTACTTCAGTTTTAATATTCTGAGTTTAATGCCTCTGGAAGTGATTAACAGCACTGGCTTAACGTCATTAGGTCCTTGCCTGTTTGCTTACCACGTTTTGCTAGTGTAATATAACAAAGGCCTTGAAGAACAGTAACATTTTGATGTATTGATTAGAGTGAATTACACTTTGAAGAATTACATGCTGCAACACACTGGGTTTCTATTTCTAGTTCACCAAGATTAAACTAGTAATAAGCAGCAGCATACTGTATCATCAGTGGGCTTCGTTGCTCCTGAAGGCAAAAGGATTAAACCAGAGATTTATTTTGTTTTGTGTGTCATCATCCTCAGATGAGAGAAGGCAGCAGAGGCTTTCTCAAAACAACAAAAATTAAATTCCCATCTGTTAAATTTTTGTCAGTTATATTTGCAGTGTAGTTGTGAGATTGTTAAATAACCAAATTTATTTTACCTAACAAAAAAGTAATCATGGCAAATATCTCCAGTAGATGTACCAACAGACAGCAAACATGTTACCCTAATCCAGACTCAGTTATCAGCACAAAGACGTGAAAGACAGGAAAAAGATTATTTTGGTTATGAAGGAGGGGATGGCAGGAACTTAAGATTTGACAGTTCAAGAAAATTTCTTGGAACACTCACAAAAATGGAAATCAGCTGTAAATCCACTATTTTCCTCATCTACTGTACCAGAATGATACTTAGACTATGAGTAAAGATCACCTCATGGTAAAACCTTACATCACAGCATGCAGAGAAAAGACCTATTGTGGTGACACTGACTGTGCACTGTTTCCACACTGCTACATCAAAGCTTAACTTGGAGAAAAATGAAATCTACAGGAGTTGAGAAGTTCATCCCATTATGAAGGGTCTTATCACCTCTCGTGGTCCGTGAGCACGCTTCCCCTCACCTTAAAGAACTTTATAAGTTTGTCTAACAAATCTGTTGCTTGTTAAAAGCCTTAAAACCTATTTAATTAAACATTTCTTAGCTAAGCAGACTAAATTATCATTAAACAATCATTTTACATCATATGTTAAAATGATTTATCAACAACAGAAAATACATTAACACACTCCTCGTGCACACTCCCCATACCTCCCTTGCACTGGTGGCACTCACCTGCCCTTTTGCTGGGCCGACTCAGACAACTAAACCAGGGCACAGGACAAACTCAGCAAAGGCAGGGCAGGGCTGACGAGGCGTCACAATTAACAAGCGTGAAGGGACTGCCTGTGCAGTGCAGGCTGAGCCGGCTGCTCTGAGCATGAATGCCCGTTTCAGTAGCAAGAAGGCAGCCCCATCCCGGCACAGCTGGGCTTCAGCAGAAAACAGCCAGTTCTGCACACCCCGTCCTCTTTCCTGGCAGAGGTGACTCACTTTGTAGTGACACTAGGACTTACTAGCCTGCTAAGGGAAAAAAGCTGCAAAGAACTCTCTTTATATAGCTTTGACATGCATAAGATCATCGGCAAGATACCTTACTAAGTCAAAATTAAGACAAAAAAGTCAAAGCACTTTTGACGAGCATCATTTGTTCTTCTGCAGGCTTAAATAGATGTGAACGTTTACTGCCATCTACAGGAAGCGGCTCTAATTACCTCTATCAGTCATCAACTCGCAGCACAATGCTTAATTAAACACTATCATGCAAGCACACGTTCCAACTCACAGCCCCACTCACGCTGAGAATAGCTACTCTTCTTCATTTCCTTAGAAGACTCTAGGATCCTGAGGGGCAAAATTCTTCAAAGTGTAATTCACTCTAATCAACACATCAAAATGTTACTGTTCTTCAAGGCCTTTGTTATATTACGGGGCCTAATTAGTAAAAATTTATCCAAAGTAATGTTTTCACTCTTTCTCTGCTTTTATCTACTGGGTATGATGTGTTACATCTGCCTCTGCAGAAACTGTACTTTTCCTCACAGATTAACTATTTAAAGCACAGACAATTTCTGCTTGCAGAGGAAACTCAGCATGCATTCTTCCTCTCATGTAGAAATCTTCTTCTCCAAGTAACTGAATTATCTGAGAATACTGTAGAACACTTCAGCATTATCTGTTTCATGACGAATCATTCCTGTATATTTAACGACTCCTCCATAATTAGTAAATTAAGGTATTTTAAAATTGGCATCTGTTCCGAATATGTACTCTTTTAAATTATATTAATGCATGTGCACTCATCAAAAATATATGAATAATAACATTAAATTAAATTACCTTCATAAAATAAATATCTGAAAGCCACAGTGATGCAAATCCTTAATCATGAAGAACAATCACTGTTTGTGGTTAAAAAGCACGAGACCACTAGAAATGGCTCCTGAAGAGGTCAAAGCATTCTTTCTTGATTTTCAAAAGGACACATTTCTAGTCAAGCTCAGAGATAACAAGATCTTTTATTATTACATTCATATTCCACTTTACGTAGTCTGCTTTTCAGATGTCAGCACAAAATGAGTCAGCTTTGTTATTATCAGCAATTCAAATGAACAATATATATTTAGCAAATTGATAAAGCAATTTATACAACTTCCAAAATGAATTTTAATAAAGAAATCTGTTGCTTAGACTTTATGACACAAATGGAAAAAGCACAAGAATAAACTCAACAATATTATTTAAGCAATTACCATGGACAAAGGTATCCTTAAGTCCTGTTATTGACAACGCAGCCAGAACAAATCATTAACTTACTTAAACCGGGTAAATACTTCAATTATGAAAATGGACACAAACCAGTAATTATGAATCTTTATTAAATACTCAAATAACAGCATTATAATGAAAGGAGGACAAAGCCAATGAGTAATTTTGATAAATTCAAATACACTGACATATGCTACAAAACTGCATGAGGTTTGCTATCAAAGTGGTAATTCCTGTTCAGCTATTTAATTGAGCTGATTGATTAGGATCTTGATGAGGCCCTTTAGTGTAGAGTGGTCTACATCGTCTAAAATTGGGTAATATACTCCTGTAAGACAGCAAGTATCTATCTGACCCCTGTCTCCTAGCCATGTACATGGAGATACCTAAGACACTGCATGACAGTTAAAGCTCCTCAACACTCCATTGGTATGGGTCTTATTAACAGCAAAACAGTTGCCAACTTTAAAAAGTTCTCCCAGTAAAACAGGCATGTAGACATGTTATCAAGTATAAGATAAAGCTGTTAGTTTAATATATTAACTGGAAAAACCTCAAGTTTTCATTCCTAAAAGACTTTTCAGAGTAACAAAAGTTAAAGTTTCCAGTATTTGGATCTCAAACTGCAGCTAATCTGTAATGCACAGTACACAGCAGAACCTACAACCCCTGACTACATCAGCATAACTAGCAAACGTAGCTTGCTCAAGGTGCAAATCCAAACAATTTTATACAGCCTGAGTTCTGTATTATATTTATAATGAAGTTAAACACAGATGTTAATCTTGAAATTAGGATAAGGGTTTGGCATTTTAATTAAAATTATTTACTTGTTACATGACCTGATATTATTAAAATTGGTTAGCAATGCTAGTGCTTATTTATAATGAAATGTGACATAAGAATATAAGTATTAAATGTTAATATTTTAAAGTATCTAAGATTTTATGAACAGGCTTACAAGTCCTAACTATAAGTGACAAAAAAATGAGTGAATAGTGCATAAATGGGAATTATGATAATTGTCATCTAATTGTAAACTAACCATAAAAATCAATAGTACTTACTGTAATTACTCTACCTGTATTATTAATTAAGCAGTAAAGCCAGTAGTTCTTATAACCTAAAAAAAAGTTAAAGAATTATATTTGACAGTTAAAATTTATCCGATTCTAAACGTACTATAAACACAAAGTTTCCTAAATAATACAAGTGTGCTTTATTGAAGGCCTAATTAAGATCAAAGTCATGGGTATGTTTTGGACCTAGTGCTAAATGTATGATCACAATTTTACATGGAAACACTTGCAAGGAGGCTATTTAAAGGGGAAGGAGGGGGGATGGAAACAGCTTCCACCTGCACCCAAAAAACGGTCAGCTCAAGGTGACAGAAAGTTATGCATTCCCAGAAAGGGGTGGTCCTGCACACTTCTCTGACACCAGCCCACACTGCTGCAGCTTCGTTTTTGTCACTCTAACCACCATGCAGCTCCATGTCTGTCCAGCTAATTGATCTGACCAAAACCAAGACAAGAGAAAAGACTAGTTTCTAATTAGATCTACATGCTGATCCAGCTCATTCTACAGCCCTACGGTTGCTAGAGCTGACACAAGAGGGAAGAAAGAAAATTATGCCCAGGACATGAGGAAAAGACAGGACAGGCAGCATGATCCAGCTGTGAAATCATACCCCAAAGCCTGCAGGAACTTAATATTCTAACAAGCCAAAAGGATCTGCTTCTGCAACAATTTTCCATGCTAACGTAAAAACTAAAGAAACTCTTCGGAAGATAATGACGCTATACCTATTAAAAACCACTGGGAAAAGAGAATAGAGCTAATAACATTAAATAATTACTAGGAGTATGGGGCATAAAACCTTCTGCTTTTTTAGCACAAAATTGTATTTTAGCATCGTGAATTCTATTAGAAATGAATGTGTTTGCAGAAAAGAGATTTTGTAAGTGTTCCTTGCATTAAAGGAGGCATTGCCTTTCATATGCTCACCTCAGGAAAGTACAAATAGACTGAAGTTCATGCAGCTCTCAATTCTATAGAGCTATTGAGGAATAAATTTGCTTCGGATCAGTATGCAATTCTGCGAGTACATCTGGAAGAAAAATGAAATGCAAGGTGAAACAAACCTATCTACTTTTTCATAAATTACTCTGATTCAGCTAATTGTTTCTTCAATCTGTTATTACACATATGTAATAAAACAGGTAAAGGTTTTCTATAACTTTCACACTTTAGCATCGTTTATTTAGGTTACACATCAGAAAAAGAGAGAAGAAAGCTTTCAACCAGCATATTTTCTAGCCGCCTAACTGTACGTAGTTACATGCTGAAGCAGTCAGATACAACCAGTAAAAACAAGGAAGACCAGAGTCTGTTCATGCGTTATTTGTCCATCATGTTGAGAATTATTTCACAAATCATTTCTGTTGTCTCTTCTCTCAGAGTTGCTGTTTCTATTCCATCTAAAACAGGAGCGATCTCACTGGCACAGTGTTAATTTTTCACAGTGGAGACATCTTGGAATGATTCCAGGTCAGCTTTGCAAAAAAAATTAAATATAGTGGTGATTAACCAGAAATCAATAAATCTAAGAAACAGGCAATTTAATTTAGTGGAGAAAACACTGCCAATATATAACAACACCGTATCTTTTATCTTACAGTTTATTTGGAGAATGAATGTATTTTATGTTGAACATTACATTACAAGCTATGTTAGTGAGTAGTACCCATGGTATTCTTATCAGAGGAAAACTAAGCATTATTTAACTGGAAATTTAATTCTCATATGCATGCATTTTCTTTTTTAGTTATTAGTAACAGCAAATCACGGACAGCACCAGTCACACGAGTAATCTTTTGTAAAGCCACATACAGGATCCCACAGGCCTCTGCAAGTTGTGCCACAAGTGGACAGTGATCTATACTTGAAAATGCCAACTTTGGGAGAAAACCTTCTGGAATCATCACAGAAATTTCTAATATTTGTGTGAGTCAATTAATGGACTGAGGATCTGCACGAACACATCTAACAACACATTATCCTAGCTCTAGAAAATCAAGCTTCTAGATAAGGTATCTGCAAGGTACCAAAAAGAAACTGTTTGCATGTAGCAAAACATTAATAAACAGCAAAATCAAATTATTGCAAAAACATAAACACTGCGGCTGTAACATTTCTCTCTAACCATACCATTACTGCCTTACCAGTGAAAACAGAAGTGTCAATGCTAATGTAAACTCAGCTGCTGATATATATTCATTAGATTTAGAAAAGCTCCAAGATTTCTTCTTCTTCTCACTACGTCAAATTTTACCTCAGTGTCACTGGCCACAAATCAGTGTGGATATAATCTGATATACCAAAATGTAAGGTTTTAGGACATCTAGGCCTTAGATGTATCTCTATTCTTGTCTCTTACTCCATAAAAATCACCTGAAGAATCCTATTAAGGACACTACTATGACCTTCAAACAGCATCTGGGAAGCAGAGGGGCAAAAAATGACAGGATAGTCTGGTCAGGCAAAGTTGATGTTTTGGCCCTGGTGGCCCTGAAGGTGACCTCAGAAACATACGACCAGCTCTCACCCTGCAACACTGCAGAGATTCAGCATTGAATCAAACAGATAAAGGGAAGGCAGGATGCAGGAGGATACAGGGTTCCTGCCCACGGCCTCACCTAACTGAATATTGGATATTGACCTTTGTCTAATTCAACAGAAATGCACATAAATGAAATTATGACCTCTGGGTCAAATTCAGACTGTAAGGTGAAACTGTTAGGATATTACTACATATGTGGTGGCAGGCTAAGGTTTATTTGAAAGAACAAAAAAAAAAAATCAACAAAAACCAACAAACCTTCATATGCTTTTAGAGTTCCAAATAAGATAAAACATAAATAATTGTATCAGGAATGTACCAGCGTAACCCCAATAGGAAAGGCACTTCACTTATTGCTGTGGAGTTCTCGCTGACAAGACATCAACTGACTGATTAGTCTACCGTTTTAGTCTGCCAAAACCTGAACTTACTCACTTTCTGAGCATCTTAACCTAATGAGAAAAGATGAGGAAGCAGAAGAGAAGGAAAGACATAAACTATGGGCCATCTTCTGGTTTATATTGAAGTTTACAGAATAAATGCTCAGTGCTCAAGAGCTACCACAACGCTAACACTAAGTAATTAATTACAAGTGAGTTTCTGGTTGCTGACGTGCTGAACCAAGAGCTCTATAAAATGCCCCGATCACCTCTGCAGTATGACAGAAGAATGACTCTAGCTATTTAAATCAGCAGCATTTTTATTATTATTTGACCACTATGTGGTCAAAGTATGAGAGAAAGAAGATGAACAATTTCTTTAGTAAGATGTGCCAGGTCTTTTGTGAATAACCTGCAATCCAAGTTCTGAAATCGAAAAGTTTTCAATCTGATCTGTATTAAAGCAGTACATTATAAAACACGAGCTCTTAAGAAAACTCACTATGGCTCAACTCAGTAATGATGTGTTTCATCCTCCTTTATAAAGGCAAAGGGAATTTGTAAAAGGGAAAAGAAAAATGCAGTTGTAAGCACTGCTAAGCAGGGAGTTTAGGAAGATGTTTGCAGAAGCCTGGGAACAGAAGTCCCAGAATGGGTACCTGAGCAATGACCCAACTCAGATGACAAGAATTTCTGAGAAAAAATAAAGACTATTCGGATGTATTCTTCCATTATTAGCACTTAAATTAGCTTAATCGTGAAACAGTAATTAAACAGCAGAGGAGATTCACTGCCTTAGCCTTTTATTCTTGATTCTAATTTACATTATTAAATTCTAACTTATTCGCTGATTACCTTCTTCCTTAACACGATTTGGGTTCTCATGGGTTTCATTTTTGCCCTTGCTTCTTTTTCTGGGTGCAGCAGTTTTTGCCCTCACCAATCCACAATTTTCAGCATGCTTATGCATATTATTCTGTTAGCATAATCAAGCATAAATATATGAATCAAATATTAATGTATGTAAACAATTTAACACACAGAAAAACCAAATATGGTTCTGACAGACAAATTTTGGAACGCTAAGTGAAAGGCTGACTTAGTTAACAACCTCCATAAAACTCCTTAAGATTTTCCAGAATACATATTAAAATTCTGCTTTAAAAGAACACTGCCGTTTGGTGGCTATAAAATCAAATTTATCATTTTCTGGTTCCTGGTCAAGCAATAAAGTTTCACATGTAAAATCTGTATGTGGAAAAAAAGGTTTCATTTACTTTAGAAGTGTGCAGTTAACCCAAAACCAGAGATATGTTCTCGCTGCATATGACTTTAAAGGAGCGAATAGTAATTTCTTACTTTCCTTGTTGACCTGGTCCTAGTAGTCTTTCACTTTGATTATCTTTCCAAGTTCTTTAATTTGTCTTAAAATTCATACCTCCGCACTGCCTTTGTATTTGTTTTAAGAAGACTACTGTACTAAACATCAGTAAATTCAATACTGGATTGTACAAACCAGTACCAACCATGGACATATGAAGTGGCAGATATCTTCTACCTAAAGGGGAATACCATAAAGTTCTTTATTAATCCCCCAATGTAAGGTTTGGGAAAGGAAACAAACTGTGCTGGCTCGACATTAAGGAGTTAACATTCCAGCCAGTACACTGCTTTTTACTCTCAGTACTTTGTGACAAGATCATCTGCAATACTTAGCTAAAGGTAACTTCACTGAGATTCCTTAAAAGGAAGTATCTTGCCCAGAGTGAATAGCCCTTACCACATTTAGGGCATTCGTAAACTGTAGGTTTAATGTTAGAACCATGGTGCTTCCTAACGTGAAGAGTGAGAAGCTGCTTTCATCGAAAACTTTTGCTGCAACACAAACAAGGGAAGGGCTTCTCACCAGTATGGGTTCGTTTATGCACACTTGAGCGTGGTTCCTGACACAAAGGAAATACCTGTATCAGTACTATCCAGCTTTGTGACACATGTTCAAAGAAACACATAGGCACACAGAAAAGTTGAAGGATGTCGCACAGACTCCCTTATTATCCTCCACTGTAAGCTGATGCTGAAGAACATGTTGGGATACTGCCCACTGACTTGGAGAAGGTCAGAGGTTTTCTTCCTCATCTTATTAAGGTTAGCAAAGAAAATAATCAGAATGCAGCAATGGTACCTTCCAAAATATCAAGGCCAAAGTAATGCTATCCTGAATGTATTCTTTAAAATAAAATTTTCCGTTCGGACAATTTATTCTGTGACACTGCCGAAAATCACATTTAAGGCACAAATATTGTATTTTGTTCTTATCACAGTGTCACTGAAAGTGAATGCTCTTACTGTATACTTTAAGCAGTTCACGTGCAAAAGATTTATCAAGAAGATAGCCTCAGAGTTTCCAGCATTTCAATTTTACTGTTTATTTATGAACGATTTATCTTGCAAATAAATATAACTACACTATTTCAATTAGACTGCAGTGACAAAAGTTCTTATCTTCTTTAGGTAAATATAATCCCAAATCCAGCCATAGCTTGCTAAACCATCAATTGAAAAAGCAATAATTTTTCAGTGAATTTAAATACCTGCTTACATGCGTAGTTGCACTGATCACATTTGAATCTTTTTTCATTTCTATCAGTCTTCTTGTGCTGAATAAGAGCATATCGCTCATGAAAACCAGCTTCACAGTAACTGCATTTAATTGCCACTGCCATGTAGGAATGCAGATTTCACAAGTGGACACCTGAACAGTTAAAAGCAACTAATTTTAATGGTAATTTTTTTATTTCCACGATTTTGAACAAGAGTCAGACTGTGCATAGCCCCGAGTAATGCATACGTTGTAGAGAAAAACACAAAAAAAGAACCTTCTGTGTTCTCTGCAGATTGCCAAATACACAATTTTTCAAACTAGTTTAAGATAAACAAAGTTGCGGCAAAATGTTGTAACTTTTTAGAGAAATCTTACTGATTTTAATGGATATCATGGAACAAATCAAATCCTTTCAAAAATTCCAGTAACTGCTTTTATCCATACACAAAAATTCATTTGAAAACGCTACCCAAAGTAGTATTTACAATATTAAAATGAAAAGTGCAAAAATACACAAAGAAGTTATATATATGTAAATAACAATTCCACTTCTACCTTCAAATACTGAAATGGGCTCAAAGACATCAATGGGATCTTTATTTGAAAATATAAATAGATGCTAAAAGCATCTTTGTATGTCTAAATATTTTTTTATTATAGCTTTTTCATATATTTCTGGAAACTTCATTCTGGGAATTTCAAAATTTCATACAGGTTTTGTTGGTATTGGTCAGATAAATTGCCTCAAATATAGTAAATATGCTAAATTTCTAGTACACTGATTTATTCATAAAACTATCGTCTGTACAAAAACATTTTCTCCCCAGAAAAGAAGACGAGTTTACACATGAAATTTATGGATAGGGACAACTTTACTGGTACTCGAAGCAAGTACTGTTCCAAATAAGAGTAGGTAAAAAATTTAGTATATCAAATTATCAGAAAATGATGATGGCTTGTGTTTCAAAAACTGTGGTTTGTACAAGGAAAATTTTTAATTTATATTTTCCATTACAATTATAATTTTAATTTACAGTTTCAGTATCAATCTGCATATCAGTTCTGTTTGATAATCATGTCAAAGTAAAAAATTCCATTATCTGCATATAGAATGAAAATGAACTTACGTAATGGTTTGTTCTTTGCATTCTGTGAGAAGACCTGAACTAGCTAAGAGGCATTTGAGTTTACTGTGTCATGTTCAATGTTTCAGGTGTGTTATGTAGCCCAAAAATAATCTCCCGATAGTTAAGAGTTTTGAATGCTTGAAGCATAGTAAAACCATTGTCCACTGGACGGATGAAGTAAAAACTTAACTTGCATTTTACTAACTAATGCAAATACAGTTATTTCTTTAAATTGCAAGGACAACGTACTCAGGGACTAAACACACAGAACAGTTTTAGACTAAGAAGTAAAAGCTTACTTGGTATATGCAAAACCCCATATATATTAAAACACTCAATCTGTTTTAGTTTCTCATATAGCTAGACGCCTATACACATACTAACTGCAGCTGAGAAAAACAGAATGCGAGAACTGAAATGGTTTTATATAGATCTGACTATTTTCTGTGGCTTTAACGAAAACAAACCTTTTCAATACCACCTGGACATACATTTTTGTGAGATACCTTCTTATTGAACAACAAAAGGTCACAATGCCACAGGTATCAAACAAAAGTTAAGCTAAATCTTTCCTACTTTGCATTTCAAACAAATCAACCACAAGATGTCACCACATCTCCTCGCAGGAGAGACTTATCTGTAAAACAATGAATACATTTTCCACAGAAATATTCTGTAATGAAATAAAGTCACATATAACATATTTGCTATCATTGTAAGCAGTGAAAATTAAAGATTTCACTGGTAACTATCTCTACATTTCATTTTCCATTTTTTCCTTTAAACTCACCCAAGTCAGTTTTTCGTGCAATAAAGGCACCACAATGTGCACACTGGTATTTTGGCACATTTTCTACATGCTTCTGTAACATATGGATTTTCATGGTACCACTTTGAGAGAATTTGGCCTGGCAAACATAACATTCATAGGGTTTTTCACCTATTAAAAAAACATATTAAAGTAACATATGCTTAGAAACTCTACTTATTTGATACAAACGCAAAATTCCCACACATCTCAACATCCATGTTCTAACAGCAACAGTCTTCAGACCAACCAAAACGTTATTATTAGTTGACAATGCACAAAAGGCTAAAGTAGTCTACATAAGATTACATTGCTTATTACAATGCAAAAACTTGGCTTCCAGAATCTGAGTCAAACTGATGAAGCATAAAGCCATTAATATAATTCTAAACTATTAATCAGGAATTATTTTAATTATCTTCTATTCTGTCTTGAATATTTAATGTAAAAAAATCCTCAAATGTGCAAGGGGAGAAAGTTAACAGCTGTCACAACATCATGATAAAAGTGATTCAACACCAGCTATTGATAATGGTGGAGAGAAAGCAGTAAATTATTTCCTTGCCTTTCTTCACCAAAAAGTCACATCAGGTATGAATACCATAAAAAAAAATTACATCAACACTGGCAACTGACGCAGTCTCATAAAAGAGAAACAAGTAGTGCTGAGGACCCAACATGCACACGGATTTCGAACGAACCCCAGACTGGTTCTGCGGACTTAGTCCCTAACCAGTACCGGATAACACTCTTGGGACTCTTCTGGTTGACTCTCATTAAAATGGAATTCAGTTTAATTGCACCAAACTGCCTCAAGATATGGGCCAAAGCATGATAAGTGGAGATATTTGGAAGATTTGATTCAAACCACGCTCTCACACTCCGACTGAAACTAAAACACCAATCATAACATACATTACATATTATAATTGAGCTAAGTTAAACCCTAATGTCTATGATAGATACCAACAGCCTTCTCAGAAGGCGTGCACACCACAGAGCCATGACTGGAACACACTGCTTTCAAAGTTAAAACAATTTAATTCTCTGCTGACCAAATTAGTTAGTAGCAATTTGGGTCTGCAACAATGTCCATGTTTTGAACAGGCATTTTAACCTCTCCCGTCAGACACATCTCCACATAACTAACTAATTGCGAAATAAAAGTGACAACTTGATCCACAGAAAACAGGATAGCATAAATGTTTTCCTAATATCAAAAAAGTTTAGGAAGAACGGCAAGACTGCAACTACTAGCACTGTACAGCTAGACTTCCAATAGCCAAATCCAGAAAATTTAAAGAGAACATGTTTTTCAGGCACGTTTTTACTCAAAACCACAAATGAAAAAAGTGCTAATTTAGAGCCTGAAATTAGATCACTCTAACCCTATGAATGTTAAGGGCCTAAGGACACGGACTTGATCATTACATCAGAGTCCTATCTGAATGGGTTATCATGTGGCTTTTCAGTTTATATGCATCTTTGCCAGCATAACTGCAAAGGTCACAGGCATAAGGATGCTCTTCTGTACGTGAGCAAATATGTCGTTTCATTTTGCTTGCCTAGTATAAAAAGTATTCTGCGGTAACATTTACATTAGAGACATAATCAATTAAAACATACGCAATTTGACAAACTACATCTATTGCAATTTTATATATTGCATCAATCCCAGAATTATCTTTTCCCCACCCCCATCCTCCCTTTTCCTGTAAAATCAGCCTGCTGCGGTTTTAGGTAACATTTCTGTACTCTTTCCCCAGATGATCTTACTTCCATGTTTAGTTTCAACATAAGCAAAAGGAGAAATTTTATAATAAGAACATAAAAGCTAGAATTTTGAAATTAGCTGAAGGGGATACCTACTACCGTCACATTACCTGGACATGCCAAACAAAGTTCTTTGAAAATACTCAAGAAAATAACTGAGACCAAACTCATTAACCAAAGTCTTTATTAACCTTCAAGTCCCAATGAAGCACTTTCATTGGAAAAGTTTAATTCATTCTACTTTTTTTATACTGTCTTGTGATATGTTCTACCTAAATATTGTAGGTATGAAAGGTAAAATTAGGAGTTACCTAATGTTCAATTCCCCCATTTATAAACATCATTAATGAATTCACTGCTAGATCCACTGAAATCTACAACACTATTCACTTAAATAAAATTAAACATGATTGCCAGTCTTTGCTATACAAAAGTCAAATCACATGCACGGTATTAGTAGGGGGCTGCATCAGCTCTCTTCATTCAGGTAAGGCTTACAGCAATATTAGTGAGAGCTCTGCAACAGCAATGAGTACTGAACACTTCCTTATCAAAACAAGGGAAAAAATAGGATACTTTAACATAAATCGACAAGGTTTTTAGAGATGCAAGCTATCCAAAAATCTACTTAATAAGATAAGGTGTGTGGAATAAAGTTGAGGCTTGCTTACAGCTCTAGATCTGGGCACAGCACATAAAAAAAATTAGATATTGAATATCCACTAAACTGTGACAGTGATTCAATCATCGGTGCGTGACTGAAAGCCTATTTTTTTCCAAGTGAACCCTTAGGCAGTCTTTAACTTTTTTACTTTTAGATTAAGAAAGTTTCAATCCTGTAAAAAGAACAAACATCATCATGTTTAACGTATAAACACAATACATGAGCTTCATTTTAGACATTAGCCAGTCTTGTGGCTTGTGGCGTATGGAATGAAGTATAAAGGAGGATCAAGTATGCTTTTGTAGGATCAAATTCACACAAACACATTGTCTAGCAGCAATTTTAGCATAATAAAAAAGAAAATGCCCTTAAAATGTAACTAGTTTTGAAAAGCTAAATAATTGTACAAATACTAATTTAAAGCAACTCATTTATAAATATTACTACATGGACAAAGTAAGGATACAAGGAATTCAGATTACTTGTTCCTTTTTTGAGGGGCGATGGGAATCAAAAGATGTGCATACAAATGAGACGTACGACACCACAAAGTTTTAGTAAACGGCTATCTTGCAGTAATACTGAAGTAATATAGCAGACAAATTCAACCCATCATTGTGGTCCACAGCCGTTAGCAGAGCCTCGTGGTCTTTGCTTCTATCCTATTATACATGGGCCACTAGTTCCTGGGGTCCAGCAGATCTCCCTACCTTTACAGCCTCTACAATCCTCTTTCACAGTATTGAAGTATGACAGCAACCACAAGTTTGGCCATTCCTTCCAATTCAGAATGCAGATATACAACCACATCACAAGTCCTAGTACTGTAGATTGACATCCGCAACTAACTCTGTAATGGATTGAGTTGATCTCACATAGAAATCTGGCAATAACCCAGGATTATAACAACAACCCGGACAGTACGATATATGCACAGGTAGGTCTGAATTTAGCAGAAACTTCTCGAGGTTAAAAATCTGAGCAAAAACGTTGTAACTTGATAGTACATTAAAGTCTTAGTATGCGAAAGCCTACAAACCCTCCCCAAAGATTCAGTAATGCTGTACTTACTTCTACACCAGAATATTTACACACTGAACACTTGAAAGGTTTTTCTAAATTATGCTTGTAACGCCTGTGTCATAAAAGTTCAGCACCGGTCACAAACGCCATATCACAGTCACTGCATTTATAGGGTCTGGTCCCTGTAAGAATACACTGTGTCTTAGAATTTTATTTAACAACACAATGGTAAGATCTGTCTGCCTTAAATCAACTGCACAAGTTTTAATAGAACCTTTGCTGAGGTTCATTTTTATATACAATTCATTTATATACATTCATTTTATATACAATGAATGTACACCATAAATTTATTATAAACATGATTTATCAATTTGCTTCATATGGTTATATAGCAAAATGAAAACAGCACAAAAAATTCTATTATGCACATAGGAATCAGACACAACTGAAATCAATATTCAGTTGACAAAAATTTTTAGGAAAGTATTTTAAGAAAATAAATTAATACATATAGACAGTTTCTAACTAGAGACCATGTCTTTTCAGCGTGGAGCTCCGGCAGAGGTGACACAAATGATGTTTGTCATCAGAATGGGTTTTCACATGATGATTAAGACTTGATGTTCTGAGCGAGGTGAATGTGCACAAGACACAGCTGAAAACTGCTTTTTCTCCCGTGGGAACAAACACACATTTATATCGTATGACCTATAAAATAACAACTTTTTTAAAAAAATAGTACCAATTTCAATATAGTTCCTCTACTTTGTGTAAAACTACTTCATACTTCTAAATAAGAGGACTTCAAAATACATCACCAAAAAAAAAAAATCAAGCCGTCAGGTAGAAATTACTATCTATTTAAGACTTTAGTCATTTGCCCAAAAAATAGTGCCATTTGTTAGTGATACAGTTTAGAACCTAATCCCAGGAAACCTAACTCTTAGCCTAGCTCTCACCTCCAAGACAGGATGAAACTTCCTCTCGATAGCATCATTAAGATGTGGTTCATCAAGGCACTTACAACCTGTGCAACACACTTCTTGATGACAACTGTATAATCAGTACTAAGTAAGCTTGTTCAAAGATTCGGAAATGACAGGTTAAGCCATTCTCAGCTTTCTGGTAGTCCTGAATCCATAAAGTGTATGTAAAAAACATCATAATGTAAAAGCCTCTTTAAAATTATTAGCTGAATTTGAGGGGAAAAAAGATCAATTCCTTGAAGAAGTCACAGAATAAATTTATGCTTTCTATATTACGTAACATTTCTAAGTTCATGGCACAGTAGTAATGAATTTCTATTGAGCTTAACAAGTTGAAGAGTGAATGTGCGACACTTTCTGTTTTGAAGAAGATCTGAAACTGTGAAATGGCAAATACGTCATATCTGAAGAGGCTTCCCAGAACAGTTGCCTCAGCTCCCAAGTGCACTTTGTAATGATTTTCACGCTGAGACCAAAATGGATTTTATACAATGCTTTACATCACCCAGAGATATGCAGCTAACACTTCGCTTCAATAACAGCAAACAAAAACACTTTATTGTTATTTATTCATTATGGATTCATGCCCACACAAAAGAACATTGTTAGCTTTGTTAAAGCTGCTCAAACGTGCCTCCTATAAACGCAGTTAACTAAAACAAGGGACACTAACAATTTGTACAATATCCATACTTTAAACAACCTCAGCCAAGATACCTTAATATCCACATACTATGACACACGCTTTTACAGACTCTTCAACATTACTGATGTCATCCAACTTTTACAGTACACACATACATTTTCTAGGGAAACAGTTGCTTATCCGTTCCCTTCTAAGTCGGTCCTTAGCTTCTGCAACATACTTTTCCGTTGCTAAAATCTGAAATCAGCCATTTTCTGTGACATTTACTTTGCTTATAGGAGATACCTTGCTGACAGGCATTGATACTCGCCCACCGGCCTCAGCCGGCAACTTGGAACCACTCTAAGCTCATCCATAAATCCCTGAAGAAGCACATTTTGAAGCTGAATGCAGGAACTAAGAAAGACTAAGTAAATTACTAGATTTATTCAAAGGCATTTACACAATATTAACTTTGACATCTCCCCGGAGGTTTCAAATACTACATACTGTTCAAAAGTCCATTAAATTCTAAATGCCGTCCAAAATGTGTCTCCTGAACACAACACAGATGACATCATCCAGAACAAGTACCTTTTATCACTTAAGGCTGAAGGGTGTTATTCCTTCTTCCAAATTTCCACAGAATATTAGATTTAACCTAATCTGAATTTAACAATTAACACTGTGAATATTTAATACAAAATTTCAACCTCGCTTCAAAATCTAACTTAACATATGTTATCTAAAAATGGACTACAAAGATTAACTTTTTACATTTTTTTCTGATGCAGAGCACAAATCTGAAATTTTAAGATTCTTGGGATTTCTTACAACTGTTTGTTCTGACAGAGTTGCATATTCCTGCTCTTTACCATCATCACATGAGTCTGACAAATCATCACTGGCTTTGCAGCTCTGGCTCTTTGTTTCCCCAAGAGTGAGAAAAAGTTCCTGTCCTCCCCCCTTTTCACATGGGGTCAGTTGCTGGACCTTATTTTCAAACACAATGACATCATTATCTCCGTCAATCTATTTAAAAAAGAAAACGCTTTACAATTTCCCTAACCAAAGGCAGTCACTAGTAGCAAAACAACTGAGCTATCAACAAGATGCAAGCTGCTAATTAATTTTGATTTTCAGCCTTAAATGCAACAAAAAATTTGCATTTAACATACACCAGCCTAACTGGTAGGTGAACACTTACTAAAATTGAGCCCTAGCTCTTCAAGATTTTATATAACAATTCAAAGCGTCATTTTAGGATTACAGCACTGAGAACATAGAAAATTTTATCCTCATTTTCAAAAAACATTTTAAATTTAACTTCAGTACATCTACCTTTTAAAAGAAAAGGACAAGAAAGCACGCTCTCAACTTTTTACCAAACTAATATAGGATTTTTGCAGCCTACTTGTAATGCTTATATATTTTTGTCACATGGCAATTAACAAGGTTGTGATACTTTTTGCATTAGATAAACTTAAACATGACTATACCTCAGAAACTATCTAGGGTGGCACCAGAGTTTTAGAAGAAAAAGAAATCATAGAATCACAGAATTGGTAGGGTTGGAAGGGACCATAAAGATCATCTAGTTCCAACCCCCCTGCCATGGGCAGGGACACCTCCCACTAGATGGGGTTGCTCAGAGCCCCATCCAGCCTGGCCTTAAAAACTTCCAAGAATGGGGCTTCCACCACCTCTCTGGGCAACCTGTTCCGGTGTCTCACCACCCTCATGGTGAGGAACTTCTTCCTAACATCTAGTCTGAACCGACCCATCTCTAGTTTTAATCCATTTCCTCTAGTCCTACCATTACCCGACATCCTAAAAAGTTCCTCACCAGCTTCCTTGTAGGCCCCCTTAAGATACTGGTAGGCCACATGTTATTATAAAACCAATAGCTAGAACGGAATAAATACCAATGTTCGTACGTACTTTTAATAAAAATGCATTTCAAATGAGATCATATTACACTTCCAGCTTTAATGACAACTACTGTATTGTACTTACACAGGAAAAGAAGGGAAATTGTCTAACAATACTTAACAGATCTAGGCTGTTAAACCAAATGGCACCAAACTGGCAAACTGAATAAAAACTTGTCTGAACTTCAACAGGTTAGTCATCTTGAAAAGGTAAATTTTTAGTTTGCCTTTTTAAACATGGGATGAAATTATAAAAAGCTGTACAAAGGATTAGATACTTAAGTGCAACAAATTTGAATACCTAGAAAAAATAATATTGAGGTCAGAACAAATCAGTGTGATAGTACAAGCTAATGTATTGCCATCTTTGCCACATCCAGAAACTGCACCTCAATCAGTAGCACACCTGGTGGTTTCTCTGATGGCTTGCTTTCTGAACTCTTTGCTAGCCCTCCTTCTTGCAAAATGTTAACCAGAGTCAGCCCTAAGTCATAAAAAACACGGATCCCTTCCCACACACTTACAGCCATACCTGATGGCACGCTGTGCTGCACACCCTGACCCAGCTGCACCACCACCCCAGCCGGCGCTGCCAGCACCTCCCGCGCAGGGACAGTTATCAGACAGACCCCCTCCCAGTCCGCCTTCACTGGCTGCAGTGTCAGCAAGTGTTTTTCACCCTCTTCAGGAGACAGGGACAACACTGGGGGGACACCTGCTCCCATCCACATGTCAAATCCCGAACCGTGGCCACTGGCACGGCTCCTCTCCTTCACTTGAGTTATCCTGTCCCCATCTCACCCTCCTCTTCTGTCCCTATTTTCCTCTGCAGCCCTGATTTGGTGAAAGGCTCCAGCAGCTCTAAGGCCAGGTACAGCTCTGAGTGAACCTGTTCAAAAGGGGAGGTTAAAAACGAGGGCAAATCACAGACTTCCAGGAGAACCCCCTGGCCCTGCCTCGCATTCCAGCCCTCGAACCACCTTGCTGGCCTGCCCGCAGACCTGCCGTGCGCCGACTACTACAGCACGCCTGCCACCCCCGCACTGACGACCCCTGCCCGCAGTCCCACTCCCACAGCCTCCCGGCCGGCCCTCACCCCCTCAAGCTCCCCCTGCTCCTGGGACAGGGGCTCCCCCCACCCCAATCCACCTCACGGCCCCGCAGGAGGAAGGCTCCCACCTTCCCGCCCACCAATCCGCTCCCGCGGCGGCGGTGGGCCCAGCCCCCGGGGGGCGGGCAGCCTCGGCACCTCGCGAGCGTGTCGGCCGGGCGCGCGTCCCGAACCCGGCTGCTTCCCCTCCGGGCGAGGGGGACGGAGAAGGGGCTCTGCGCTAAGTGTCCCCTTCCCTCTTATGCCCCTCAGCATGGGCGGCCCCGCGGCCCCGAGGGGCGGTCCGCCCCCTCGGCGGCAGCCGGGCTGGGGGGAAGCCCGCTCGTGGGCAGCATCTCCTGTCTGGAAGAGCTGGTTCCGCAGCTGTTAATTACCCAGGAGGTGCCAAGGACCTGATGTGGGCTAACCTCCAAAGGCCTCTCCGTGCAAGTGGAGCCCGACGCTCAGCAAAGAGCTTTTCTCACAGCAGAAGTGCGGCAAATCCGTGCCACTAGGCAGCAAGGCCTCCTATAAAAGCAGGCTGCTGTTTTGTCACATTCGAGTCCAAGATGAAGATCTCTCTGTCTTAGTTGTAGGCCCTTGACCTTCTGCTCCCACTTGGCTAGAAACCATGGGGCTGAGCTCAATTGGTTTCCCCACTTGCAAAGTATTTTAAGTACTTCCCATGTTTCTCTCAGGGAAGCACTTCAGCCTGGGTGCCATGTCACTGGAGTGCTGCTGAAGAGCTGGCTGACTGCTAGTGCCGCAGCATCTCATACCCTGGGAGCTGAAGGATTTTACAAAATTGGCTGAAGTACATTTGCAGAGGCAGTAAAATGATACATAAGCATCATTACACTATACTTTAGGCCAGGATTGGTTATTCAGTGAGAACAAGAAGTTTTAGACTCAAGAGTTCTTCAAAGGTATTGTAAAAATGTCTTCGAAGTAAACTTGTATGATTTGAGACTTAACATTTAATCTCGTGTACCCTTCTACACTAGCAATTTCCAACCATCAAACATTTTATAAGGCCCACTTACTACTAAAACTCTATTGTATACTAGTGCAAAGGATGGATTTGGAGCTTTATCTCTAAATATTACTTCAGTACAGTACATTGCAAAGTGACTATAGCACAGCGTGGTCCAGGTCCTTCTAAGCCACATAAACTTTAAACAAAACCAAACCGTTAACCAGTTTGTGGCTTTCCTTGCCTGTGTAAGTAACCCATTACAACTGGCATTTGTGAAATATCCTTAGCACAAAATAGCAGCAAATGCCGCCGGCCTGTTTAGCTGTACTGTTCCATCAGACTAGGTGATGTTTCACACAAAGCCAATATTATATGGTGTGTTTCTGAGTACAGTTAACACTGTTGGATACCCAGGAACCACGCGTTCCCTTTTCCACTGAACTTGTCAGGAACACTATTACTCTTTCTATGTTTTGGGTGCCTGAGATAGCAGGTGCTATACAGCACAATTGGAAAATACAGTGATTCTGAATACTGCAAAGGATGTAGTCATGAAAAGTATATCGGTGGGGCCACTGTAACAAGTTGTAAGAATGTAAAATCAAAAACTTCACATCCTGAAAAACAAGTGTCATGACAAGCCTGCTTTTAGGTCATTGACCTTACTAGGCCTTATCTTTAGAGACAGGAAGTTCCCGTAGCTCCCATAAATACCATAAAAGTATTGACAACAACTACTCCTATCCACAAATCTGCATAATCCTAAATGCAAAAGTAATATACTTTTTTTTCATTTAATAACTTCAAATTAGTCATAACTATTACATTACTTGGAATCAGCACAAATCCAAAGCAAGTGTTAAAGGCTGAATACGCATTCTGGCAATTTAGGGATGATATTTTAGTTAGATACCATCTTCATTCATCATCTGCAGAATCTGTGGGCTCTCAGAACCAAAGAACAAGATGCAGAATACACAATATTCTTATAATTATGCTGCTGGTGACTGTAGCCAGAGATTATACTTACACATTTCTGAACCTTTTCAAGTTGCTATGTATACTATGCAATTATGATAGTTGAAGGGCACTGAGGAAAGAAGTTGTTACAATAATATATCCTCCTTTAGGTCACTTTAATGAGTTTTTCTGCACTTGAACAGTCATCGGCATCGAAAGGTTTCCTGCTTTGAACTTCTGCATTATTAATACCGTTAATACCTTTAGAGGTCTGTCACTATTTCCATCATAAACTCAAATGCAGAATACCCTCTTCATTAATTTTTGTTGAATTTAAAAGAATAACTTGGATAAGCAATTTACAAACTCAACCGCTTTCTAATTACATTTTGACACAATAGAGGTTAACAGTTCCATAATGACCGTTATGGTCTATTGTACATACACTCTCCAGTTACCAATACTGCCTACTGCATCATCTATCTCTAACTGCAGTCAAGCTTCTACCCACTCCTCTAAAGGGTCTATTTCTTTGTAACAAATCAATAGTCTGCATGAAAAATCTATCACAAAAAGAATAGGGGACTTTTTTTGTTTTTTTAAGTAGTAAATATATTTTGGGGTGCAAACATAGTCAATACGAATTATTGTTTGTTAGGAGTATTTTTTAAGGGATATAAGGAATTGAATGTAGGCCCATTCTCTTGTGCTAAAGTAATGTTACATAAAGAAATAAAATTCAGCCACAAAATTGCAGATAAATTGCTGATAAGAATCTACCAGTGCATGAAAGTGAATACACAGACAACTAAAATCCTAAATCAGCAGAGTAAATTCTGCCCTTGGCTGCACTAAGGAAACACAGCAAACTTTGTTCTGATCTGCATTTTCCTCTGAGTATAAACAGTGCAGCTGACTTTTTTGATAAGTAAAATATTGGATTATCAGTTCAGATTGTCAGTCTTAAATCTGAATAATGTCTTTTATAATATTTAAGATGCTTAATGCTTGTTAGATGGAGCTGACTTTTTAAAAAGCTCCATTACCGTGTAACATAAAGCATATTTGACCTTGAAAGCAGTTCATTCCCTTCCTGTGTTTTAGAAAATCACTTTGAATAACTGCAGAGGTTCTATAATCAGCCTTTACTGTGTATGCTTTGCACCTCCATCTTCCTATCATTGATCCTACACTACAGTCCTCTGATGACAACAGAGGAATTGCCATCAGTTTAAATGAGTTTGGAATTAGGCCCAGAGTAGATAACTACATGAAGCAATAATGGTGTAATTTATTTACACATTTTTGACCTGTCCACAAAACTCAGAGTAAATCAGGACTGTTGGCAGTACACTCGAAAAAGAAAAAAAAAAAAAAAAAAAAAGAGAGAGAGATCAAAGCAAAAAAACCCAAACAAATAACCCCCAAGTTAACCTGCAGTGCTCATAATTGTTTCATTTATGATATTCCATCTTGTAGTTGGAAAATCCATTCTCCTCCAGAACATGACTCCTGTTAATCTACAAGAAAACCCGGTCTTTGTTGTGACTTATTTTGACAGCTTTAATATAATTTTCCACCTGGCATCTGGAAAGTTTTCCATTTTCACTTTCACTTTCCTCCAATGTCTCACTTCTGTTTCCAAGTGTATGTCTTATTCACACTGCACCTGTCATAGCAGTATCTGTGCCTTAACACCAGCCTGAAAACATACACGCCTTTACTTTTCCTCTTACACCAGGGACAATTGCTACCTTCATCACCTGTTTTGCAGTGAGATATTGCCCCTCTTAATAATGACAACAGTAGATAACCTCCTTCACACCATCACCTGTTTCAGAAAAAGCGAGTATACTTTTATAATCTTCTAATTCATGTGGCTCCTTTAAGTATTGTTCACTTTATGAAGCTGTAGTCACAAAATGATTGAAATCTTTTTGCTGTATGTTCTGGTACTGTAGTCAACTTGTACTTTTAGTGTCCTACTTTCACACAGATGAAGCACTTTGTAGGGGACCACCAAAAACCTTAATCAAAAAAATGAAAGCACGTCAGCTAATGAGTGAGATTTAAAAAATTAAAAAAATTATATTCTTTTGGATGCTGTTCTAAGCAACTGAAAATTGCAGATTCAGAATTAACTTAGTGCTTCAGTGCTGGCCTGGGAGATTCTCAGGAGAAATGGTACAGTCTGATTTTCAGAAAAGATACTGATCACTTGGAAAGAAGAGTATTATTAAAATATTTTAGCCTTTTTGTTTGTTTGTTTGTTTTTTTGTTTTTCCTCCAGACATCTGGTTCTGAGATGGGAACGGCAGTTTATTCTCGCAGACATCATTTAGGATTCAGATCTGCCTTAGATTTCTTATCTACCCCAAAAACCACAATTCTCTGGTCCCCATCTCTACGGTCATATAAAAGGTAGTCAGACCTCAGACCCAGGAACTTCAGAATATACAGTCCTACTTGTTTCCTTACTTATTCCCCAAAGCAAAGGGAAGATGGGAGCATAGCAAAGCAAAGACAGATGGAAGTCATCCTGGAGGGTATTGATTGACTAGTGTCTAGCCCGGCTATAAATTACCACTTCTCTTTCTCAGTGCAAAGCAAAGGGTGAGGAGATCTGCAGAGCTCTCTCAGGGCACAATGCTTGCTTGCACTGAGCCGTTCATGCACCATCAGCTAGATGTGGGCTGTGCCTAAAGCATGGGGAAAGCCTTGCTTGGCTCTCTCTCCAGTGCTATCTTGACTTTGAGAGGATAAATCATCTCTTTAAATATGAGTGGTTCTTGTAGAAGAACCAAAGCAACTTCTATTATGTTAAGTATTGCCTGTGCTTTTAAAAATCCTGCTCCATGCTGTTAATGATTATCATTATATAGCATGACAAAAAAAAGGGGTATAATAGTGTACAGATGTGGGATATATAAAAGGGGAGGTATTTAACATAAGCTTGTTAGAGCTGAAAGTACCAGGGATGATTGATTGCTCAGACACAAGTCAGGGAATTGGTCTAAAAAAAATATTAACCATAATTGCAATTTACCTATTAACCATTTATTCTAACATCATGATATATTTAGAAACAATTCTGACATCCAGTAATGCTCCATTTGCTCCTTGTGGCAAACAGCAGATCTGCGTGCCTGGGTCTGGTTGGAAGAAGAATGTTTACTTGAGAAGCATATTACTTCTTCCATTTCAAGTTACATTAATGTAGTTATACAGTTAACTGCACCTCAGTGACTTCCATTGTTTTTACAGAATACTCTTTAATCCAAGAGATAGCAAAGAAAGTTTTAAAGACAACTCTTTTTAGTAAGTTAGTAAAGGTGTCTGCTGCTGTTTGTGCAAGGGTCAAAAAGTTAAAAGTTTAAAAGGCAGAAAGTTTTCCTCTTGTTTTGACTAAACTGGAGGAAACGTGCTAGAGCTGTGCAGAATTTGATTGCCAAACACAAAGTGAAGATACACAGTGAGAAAATATAGTAAAGGTTTAACCCTACTGATGTAAGAAACAAACTCCAAGGATGCCCATGTTTCCTTGCTTTTATCACATTGTTAATCTTTAATCAGGAAAAGAGTTCTGAGAATAGCTTTTTGTGCACAGCTAAACAGACACCATTGCTTGGAAGTTAATAGGATCACTGGAGAACGAGACTATTAAATCATTGTTCTAATAAATCAACGAAGGAGATGTACAACCCAAAGGAGTTCAAATTCTGCTTCCACGTGGATATGCAGCAAGTGCACATTAAACCTTGCAAAATCAGCCGTAAGGAGTTGGTTGTGGGTTCAGGAGAGCAGTGGCTTCCTGTATGATTTTTCTTCTGGCTCAGATCACAAATCAGCATGGGTGCTAAAGTTTCTGAGAAGCCTGAATCAAGCTTCTTGAATCAAAAATCCAAAGAAATCTAGAATGGGATACATTTAAGGGCATATATATTAGTGTGACTTCACTGACAGCAGGTGGTTTACTCCTTGATATTTATCAGCAGAGATACCTTAAGTCTTAGAGTCTTCCTGCTGCAGTGACGAATCATCACCTGAAGACCAAAACCAGATAACCCCATGCCTCTCCATGGGGGACAGGTAACAGAAATATGGTATAGCAGGCATAATTGTACCTCTTTTATGCTCCTGTAAGAACAGTCAGCCTTATAGTCCTCCACTTCAGAATCTTTTTAAGCAGCAAGATGAGGAAGTGCCTAGAAAGCAAATGAGAATAGCTAAGTGACTTGTGTTTTGTGAATAATCACTATTACTCTGTTCAGAGCTGCCTCTACAAACTTACGGTCTCTTGATCTGTCATTCATACCCTTCTTTGTTCTGTCTTAAACAGTAAGATTTCCTGGGCAGAGTGCATTTATGCTTTCACACAAAATAGCAAGGTACTACCTTAGTGCTGTTGCAGTGCAAAGACCTGAACTAGACAAGGTTAACAAGTGGGTTACTTGATTTATTTTATTTGCAGAATGCAAGTTGGTTGCTCTTCATTTGTACATATTAGTTTAAGTTCATATATGAGAGGTTTCTCTTTAAGTAAACAGTATCCATATGCATATGAATCATCCCGATTCAGTAAATTTGGAGACAGGTACAGTTGGTCAGTCAAAAGAAGCATGTACAGCAGAGTCAGAATTCTGTCTTCCTAAAAGCATAAGAAAAAAGTATGATCCCCAAGGTCCAGTTGAAGCCTTGACCTCTTTACCGAGTGTTGTTTGTAGCAATAATCATACTTGTAGCACTTGTCTGGTAGGAACCATTTACACTGACAAAACAAAAATGCTTTTACATTGAAAAAATCCCACTGTGGTCCACCCATGTTGCTTTCTTCCTATTAGAAATGTGCTAAGCATAAGTGTACAGCATGTAGGATTTCACCTGGCCTGTTAACACATCAGCGTTTTCCACTAAACACAGAATCTATTACAGAGGTGATTGGTTTTTTTGTAACGTTGATTTTCCTGCAGCAGTCAGGTTCAAGAACCTAAAGGTATCTAGTGCTTTACATAAGCACGTTTGCCTTCTGACCTTTAGATGTAGCCTAGCTTTTATTTCTGCAGAGTCAGCTTCTCTATCCTGTTGTTGCTTCCAGTGTTACAAAATGCTTGAAATATTCATCAAAGTTATTTTCCTGGGAAAAATATAGAACAAACATTACTTGAAATAGAAAACAAGGTTTAGCCCAAGTTGGTGCTTTTGTGTTGCTATCAAAGGAGAAAACATGTTATAGTAAATGCTTTTCATTTCAAATAAGAACATACTATTTGCATTACAATAATCTAGAGAGGACCCAGCAGGGACTATCTGTGGCACCGATATAAGGATGAGAAGAAATAATGATCTTGACTAATTAGGTTTTAAACTCCTCTGTCCGGGGAAGTATCTACCAAACTAGGAAGAAAGCACAAGAAAGCACAAGAAAAGAGAGAAATTGGTGTTATCACCTCTCAACTCCTTTCCCATGGAGAGGCTAAAGGCTTGGGGATTAAAGTTACATGTCCAAAGCCAAATGGGGAGTCCATAGCAGAGGAAGGAAGGGAACCTAAACCTTCAAAATCTGCATCCACACTTACTGGTTAGAGCCATCTTTCTTTAAAGAAGTTGGCTCGTGAAGAGTTTCCAGTGGGTCAGACTGCATGTAAGAAGGGATAAGTGACAAGAGAAACAAAAGGTAAATAGAAGTCTTTAAATAAATGAGAAAAAACACATTGCCAGTCAGGTAGACAGAGCTGTGTAACCCTGAAATGACAACTGACAACAGAGTGCTGCTAGCAAGTGAAGGATTGCAGAGAAATGATGAACAGCATACAAAAGGAAGGAGCAAGAGGAGACAGGGTTACCTCATCCTAGAAAAAAATAAACCCGTTCAAATTTTAAAAGATGCTGCTATGTCATTTCTTAAGGCCTGAGGAGGTGAAGTCTCTGTAAAAGAGCACAGTTAGCAGAACCTGAGTTACCAGCAGGAAGCCAGAAGACTGCTCTTGAACAAGAGGTTGAAACATCTCCTGCTGCTTGAAACTGCGTGCAAGGGTTTGTCATTTACGCCTTCCACAGGTAGGAAGCAGGGAGCCCTTGACAGCTGCAAACATACGCCTCTGTGATAAACAGCAAGGGTGACCATTTTTATTTGCAAAGCTGAATCTCAGTGCCATCTGGGCTGTGTGTGACTGAGCAGAGCAGATGCTACATAGGTGATGGGAAACACACAACCTTATGCTAACTGTTTTCCACTCTGTTTAGTACAGTTTGTACCCTTCTCTCCTGTCTGTGGTTTTGCTGTGCCAGGACTTTCCCTAAAATACAGCCCAGGACTGATAACTCAAGCTGATACTAAACTAAGCACCAGACTTTGGTGACTTACATCAGAGAACATAAACACACGCTAACCCATGTTCCCCTCATTGGAGATTTACTTCCATTCGTTTTGAGAAGTTTTAGCATGTCTGTTGTCAAGATGAAAATGCTGGACAGGCTAACGAAACCGCAGTCTAATTACAGTAAGTCTGAGTATTTTTTTCCCCTTTCTCTTTCCTCTGCCATCAGAACAAGCCTCTTGAAGACAGGCAAAAAAGTTACACTACCTGAGTGATCCACAAATGTTATATCTTACAGTCTGCCCAGGACAAATACTGTATCATTTAGGGTTGAAGAGCGGGAGGTAAGACGGGAAACACCGTGCTCCCTCTTTGCTGATGCCTGTTCTGCCTGGTCCCATAGAATTGCCTAAGTTGGAAGGGACCTTTCAGATCATCTAGTCCAACCGTCAACCTAACTCTGACAAAAACCACCACTAAATTATATCTCTAAGCACCACGTCTCCCCGTCTTTTAAATACCTCTCAGGACGGTGCCTCAACCACTTCCCTGGGCAGCCTGTTCCAATGCTTAATAACCCTTTCAGTGTAAATAGTTTTCCTAATATCCATCCTAAACCTCCCCTGGTGCAACTTGAGGCCGTTTCCTCTTGTCCTGTCACTTGGGAGAAGAGACCGACCACCACCGCTCTACAACCTCCTTTCAGGTAGTCTCACCATTCACGCGGCGCACGAGGAGAGAAGCGTGCAGCACATGCAGCCAGAGCCTCCAGACCTCCTGCAGCTGGGCCAGTGCTGAAGAACTGCCTGCAAGAAAAGGGGCTGTGAGGCAGAAGTATCACACAGGGCTGTGCAGGATCCGGAATAAACACTTGGCTCAGTTGCAGCCTCTTTTGCAACTGCAGGCAATTTGCACAGTTCATGTTTTCTTCTGGAAATTGAGGGAGCAGTCCCTGCCCTGGTCTTTGTAAGCTGTATGCTTGCAAGGGCTGCCCCTGGATCCGAGCTTGTATGGCACCCAGTCCAGCAGCAATTGCAGTAAGCTCAGTATCGGCTGAGAACAACTTCACAGCAAAAATAATAATCAAGGAGCAATGTTAGTCCGTTAGTAGAATAGCTCAGAGAATCTTTAAAAAAAAAGCTACAATTTTATAACAAAAAACTCAAGTGACAAAATCTGTGGAGGTGACAATATATAGGATAATTAGCAACTGGAGGGGAGTAGAATTTCTGAGTAGTATTATACGTCATTAACAACTTTCAGATTTCATTGAGAGTGCTTTGTTGCACCTCGGTTCATAGTGATGAGTTAAGCTTTCTTGTGACGCTTTTCATGAGCATCTAAGGATTTTTATGTTTATTGAACTGAGTTACAGTAAGTCAGTGAAAGTGGAAGTGCTCAAAACCTCTATTTTGAACACCCTGAATAGCGTCCATCAAAGCAAACACCCTGAAAACACTCCTTGTTGAAGACTATCGTCTAGAAATGTCAGATTTACACTAATTTAAATAATTTGACAGCTTCCAAGAAGACACCTGATGAGAATCACATTCAAGTGTCAAGAAGCACAGAGAAAAAGTGCCAAAAAAAGTTCAATCTGAAGAAATTGTATCAGCTATTAGATGAGTTTTGTAACACAGTTACTACTAAAAATGATTTCTCATTTAAATGGAAAATAAACTTTACATTCAAGATTTTTTTTTTTTTTTTTAAAAAACCAACCTTACATTGCCCCCATACCACCTCCTGTGTTTCTCCCTAGTGAGATCTCCCAGCTCACTGAATCCAGAAGGCAGACACACACATGGTGAACAGCAGTACACATTGGTATTGGGTGAACGCCTCAAGACCACTGTTACTGAGCCATTGGAGGTACTACTTCTGCGTTGTTGGGGGTGTGTGTGTGTGTTTGGTTTTGTTGTTTTGTTGGGTTTTTTTGTGGGAGCCCCTGGGAGTTATGAAAATTCAGTATCTTCAGATTAAACCTATAATGTCTTGTGCTGGATATCTAAAAGCTGAATCTCTAAATTAGAAGATTCTTGAAAAAAAAAAATCTTGGCCCTGATTTGCATATGCTCCATATTTCATTGCACCAAATACTATGTCTGTTTTATATATGGGCTTGAGGCTTACTGTGTGTTTGTGATATGCTTTGAGATCCTCTGATGGGAGGTGTTACCTAAATACCAGTAATTTGATGCTTAAGTGTCTAGAATTCCCAGTGGACATCTCCACTCAAGACCTGCTGCCATCACAAATGAAAAACATTTGGAATCCTTAATGTGATTTTTAATGGACATATGTTCATAACACAGTGCCACCAATTTGGCATATTTAGTGTCTTCTCAAGAGATGCCCACAGTTTGTATAGCAAGATTGTGGGAGGTTAGGATTGCAGTGTGAGAAAATTTGCACAACACCTGCCTGACTATAATTTAATTGGCAGAAACTAATGCTCCGAGTTTGGGGATTTTTTCCTCCGCTCAAAACCAAAGACACACTAGGACTAATCCTGCTGTCTTACGCTGTCAATTTTAAGCTTTTATTCTGACTTTACTTGTGCCGAAATGTGATAATTTTATGGTCCACTCTCTTTTTTCTGACAACTGAAGCATTGCTTCAGTTTTACTCTCAGTTGTTATTTCTGTGTATGACGACTTCTCTGGCCAGCAGGAAGAGGTCAGTGGTTTTGTACTTCACTGAAAAAGGGGTCCGCTTAGTATTACTGAAGATTATGCCCCATTTTATTTTTAATGAGGTACTTAATCATATGTTTTAAAAGGAAAACAGTTGACAAAGTATTTCTGATCACATCCACCAGCAACACAGTACGTGGACTCCAAAGACAAACACCACTGCTGAAATTTTTAAATTGTCTTTTATTTTACCTTTTCTTGCAGCAGAGCCCTGTCTGCAGCAGTCTTTAGCACCTCTTATCCTACCAGATTTTTGTTTTCTTTTTCAGGAATGTTTGGCCTTGCAATGCATCAAGGACGGCCCCTCTTACTTCACTATTTTCTTCCCTTCACGTTTACAAAACATAATAAAAAGCTTTGCAGGAGAGATAGAGGATACCGTCGCAGGGGAAGCGTTCCTGCAGCGTGAGATTCAGCTCCATGCAGGGGAGCTGCAATCCTGATCCGTGCTGCTCTGCCAGACCTGGCTGTCAGGGCTTGCAAATCACTGCTGGCTGCCTCAGCAAAAGCCAGCATCTCATCGACTGCACACTGAGCAGGTGGTGGGTTATGAACACCCTTTATATAGGATACACACACAAATTTTGTTGCTTTAAAGAACTCCCTGAAACTTAGTTGGGATCTCTAGATTTCCTGTTGTGCAAACTACCATTGACAATATTTTACATGCATGCTAGAAGCCCCATCAATATAAAAAAGTGACAGGCTGGCATGAAAGTGTCGCCTTGTCCAGGCCCCACATGCCTTGCTGGGACTGGGTGTAAGTAGAGGGCGATGGAACGGCAGCAGGGTTATTTCTACAGTTTTTTTGTGTGATATAATTCAGTCTCCACACACCCAGACTACATGGACAAATAGACCTTTCTTTATGGGCACGATGGTCTAACATGGAGTAGGGGAAGCTAAAGAGCTGAAAGACACACAAGCAGGCAGGCGCAGTTAGAGGCAAGACCTCAAAATGTCTGAAGTCACACTCTCACCCTCAGAATTATAAGAGTATCATATACTACCACAACAAATACAGATGTGTACATGTCTGTATATGTTCATACACGTACAGTGCACTTTACACATATAACAAAGTGTGCAGCCACATTCCTGGGTAGTTTTGTGCCTTTTCTTTGAGTACTAATTTAAAGATTGGGTTAGTATTTTATGACCCCCATAGGACTCCCAGTAAAATAAGACAGAACATTTGAAGGAAGGGGTTAATTATAAGACAGTTGCTCTTCTGCCTCTTCTGAGCTTGTAGCAATAGAAAGTAATTGTTTAGTTTGCAAAAGCCTAAAGCAAGCCATAAGCAAAAACTTTCTCTCCTGCACTGAAGAAAACACAGCATTTAGATTTACATTGCTTGCTTTTTTGAGAATTGCCTGGACAAAAATAAGGCCTCCGGGCAGGCGTGTGTTGAGGTTATTCAGGCCTGCCAGTGCTCACTGTTGAACTTTATCCCCGGATCAGGCAATGTTCCCAAGGAGAGTAAACACACCTTGGACGAGCCTCCACTTCACAGCCAACTAGCGAGTATCTACCTGCCGAATGTGCCAACTCTGCTTTGCCTGGACGACCCCCACGCTCCCAGTTCCAGATACTCTTTGTACTCAACCTTACCCACACACCGCGAAGTTACCACGCTTTTGGTTTCAAAGCCAAATTGGATCAAGTTTGGTTAAACTGCTACATTTTGTAACTGCCACGAAACAGCAAACCCAGGGGCTAAGAGTCACCGCTTTCAGCATTCATTAATCAAATCTGTTAAATGATTACCTCGTTAGGGCTGCTTTGTTGACAGCTCTGCATGATGACAATGTTAGTGGCACGGTGCCAAGACACATCCAGTGGTGACGTAAAGGACAAGCCTCTGTCACCTCACCTAGTGGGATGGACACTACCACAAAGAATATTTAAGGAAGGAGGATGCTTCCTTGGAAAGCAGTGATCGCAAGAGTACTCCAAAGCAAGTGAAACAGGATCAACTGAAAGGGACAGCAGAATCCCCTCTGACATCCGACTCAATCTTATAAGGACAGTAAGTAGAATAGCCTCTATTTTTTCCAGCTTGAAATTACCAGTGATCCAAGTTCTCTATATAGATTCTAAAGCCGAAGTACATGATCAAGTCTATTACAAATTCTGCTTCTCCACTATACATTGTTAGGAAGGCTTATTGACACTGGTTAGAATGTCATTAGTATGCTAACACACCTAACATATTTGATTTTAGATTGTGAGCAGTATTTCAAAACCATCAACAAGATCCACTACACGTTCAATAATGCCCCCACAGTTGAAAGCCGAGGTAAATGTCATGCCCAAAGTTGTGCAGGGGGATTTGAAGAGCCTGCCTCCAGAAGCAAGGGATTTCATTGAAAGTAATGCCAAGCTGTGCCAGCCTGAGAGCATTCATATCTGTGATGGCTCAGAAGAAGAAAACAAAAAAATTCTGGACATCATGGTAGAACAAGGCATGATCAAGAAGCTGAGCAAGTATGAGAACTGGTGAGTAGCCTGAAGGAAGTCAAGCATGAACTCAGAATTGCAATATGCATGTTCTATCCTGTTTACTTTTAAAACTGCTTATAACCCCTCAATATTAGCTTTCCAGGAACATTTTGGCGCTGTAGCTTACATAAGTGAAATACTCAGTAAAAGCAAGCTTTCCTCTAGAAATTAACATAAAGCATATTATTGATTTGGACTATCAACTGTACATTGTCTCTATTGACATTATTTCAGGGAACTGACATAATGTCATGAGAGTTATGTAACTAATCATTAGCAATGGCTAAATATTATTTAACAAATACATCTTTCGAAGATTTCTACTATTTTAGTCAATTAGTTTATTCATCAAATACTTTTTTGTGACATTCAAATAGCTCTGTGGGTGTTCAAATATTATTCAGTACAGGCATTATTCATACCGTGCTGATGAGCTTTGACTGTAATGTATTCAGCAAATACTTTTTTCAAATATTTCATCATCTCTCCCAACTAACCCAACATGAAAGAAGAATATTAACAACAAGTACATAGTCAGGAATTACGTGACAACCAAGAGATCTTCATGGAAGAAATCTGCAAAGACTTTTGAATAACTAAGTGCAGGAATTTGGCAATCTGTTTGCAGACTATTTGGGAGAGAAAAGGGCAAGATTCACCAGATAAATTATTCATTGTTAATTATATGCTTAGCTGTAGTGATGATGGTTATGACAGCCTAACTAGAACATTTTTATACTCGTGGAAAATTTCTATGCACAGAGGTGAAAATGTAAAACAATTCTCTCTATTGAAAATTGATGGCAAAAATTCTTTAGAGGGGAAAAAGAATCTCCTTTTAATAAATTCCTTCACTTTTATGATCATGCCTATACTCAGTATTTCTTTTGTGATGCCTCTAACTTAAAGGACTGTGCCAATCCACTAAGCTGGATTCTGATCCCACAGGCACTTATACCAACACTTAGAGTACTTGCTTGGCATCCACTTTGCTTGAGGCATCATTTTGTGGTCCCCATGCAAAACAGCTTCACACTGATGAGAATATGAATTAAATAAGATTAACTTTTCCCTGGAAGTTAGCAACAGAGAATAAGACTAAGATAAGAGGCAAAGGAGAATTAACATGTAACCAGAATTTTCTAGGCCATATAATTTGTTATTCATACTGGAAAGTCTCGAAACAATTTGTATGAGAGAATGTATCTGACTGATTTTTGAGATTGTCTGCTACGCTTGCCCTGTCACTGTAGTTTTGGCCTTACAAAGCATTGTACCCTTTTGTGCTAAACCAATCCCACAGAAAGGTAAAAAGCACTATATTGATATTTAAAGTCTAGTTTCCTGATTTTTGGTGAAATGCAGCTGGTTGGCACTCACTGATCCAAGAGATGTTGCAAGAATTGAGAGCAAAACTGTCATCATCACTCAAGAACAGAGAGATACCACTCCAATCCCTAAAACTGGAACTAGCCAGCTGGGTCGCTGGATGTCGGAAGAAGATTTTGAGAAAGCCTTCAATACCAGGTTCCCCGGCTGCATGCAAGGTAGGCAAGAAAAGGACAATTGACATTAACAGAGACACTACTACTGGTAGTTACTGTAATCTTTAAAGAAAGATTTTAGCTGAAGGTTTATACCCCTGATATTAGTTACTTTGTTGGTTTCATCCGGATCTTTACCATAGATCCAAGTGCCTGTGCAAGGATAGTCTTCAGTCTCTTTCCATCATTCTTCATAAAGAGGGGCAAAGTATGGTAGGAAAATTTGGTTGATTGTTTTTCAGGAAGTCAAATAGCAACTAAGCAGCAGACGGGAAGTGAGGTGAGAATGGAGGACACCCATCCCCACCAACAATTTCAGGTTCAGTGATTTACACCAACAGAGAACTTGGCCTCCACCCACATTTACTGCTGGCTAGACAATTTGATAGAACGGCTGCTCTCAGCATTTAACTTAAAATTTCTTGCTACACAATTAGACAAAGCTACAACTCTTTAAACATTATCAGAAATACCCACAAGACAAACAGCTTTTAAATGAGTGAGAAAACCTCCATGTTAATAAATGTTATTTCAGAAGTTCCTTGTTTTGCCCTTTGCCACATGTTGCTACTCCCTGTTTTCCAGGACGTACAATGTATGTCATTCCCTTCAGCATGGGGCCTATTGGGTCTCCTTTATCCAAGATCGGGATTGAGCTGACAGATTCACCATACGTAGTGGCCAGCATGAGGATCATGACACGGATGGGAACAGCTGCTTTGAAAGCCCTGAGCAATGGGGAGTTTGTAAAATGTCTTCACTCAGTTGGATGTCCTCTACCTCTAAAAGGTAAGAGACTAAATATTGTCACCCCTAGAAATTCCCAGGGGCATGTTTTAGAGCTGACTGTGTGTTCTTGGCACATGGGAGACACTCACCATAGAATACCAGGGTGGTGTGTGCAACTAAGAGAGTGGTGAGCCCCTGGCCCAGGTTGCCCAGAGAAGCTGTGTCTGCCCCATCCCTGGAGGTGTTCAAGGCCAGGTTGGACAGGGCTTGGAGCAACCTGGGCTGGTGGGAGGTGTCCCTGCCCATGGCAGAGGGGTTGAAACTAGGTGATCTTTAAAGTCCCTTCCAACCTAAACCATTCTGTGATTCAGAACTCAATTAAACAAATTAAAGCTCAATGTGAGTTTTGTGGAAAGGAGATTATTATCCCTAGTACTTACTGGAGGGGTTTCCTTTAAAGCATCTGGTATGAGTTGCTGTCAGAGGCTCAATGCTGATGAAACAACAGTGTGATCCAGCATAGAAACTACTGCATTCATGAGTACAACATTCTGTTCTGCAGAACCATTAATCAACAACTGGCCATGCAACCCGGAGTTAACACTGATTGCCCATCTCCCGGATCGCAGAGAGATCATTTCATTTGGCAGTGGTTATGGAGGAAACTCCTTACTGGGGAAAAAATGCTTTGCTCTCAGAATTGCCAGTAGAATTGCCAAAGAGGAGGGCTGGCTAGCTGAGCACATGCTGGTAAGAGCTATTAAATCATGTGTTTGAACAGCCATTAAACCCTGAATTAGCTCAACATAAATACATCACATCTTGCTATCAATGAAATTAGTCTCATATGGATAGTCCTGTAACATTAGATATGAATTTATCACATGGCAGGCTTATGAGAAATAGGAAACTGCCTGCAAGGTTAAGTACCAAACCTTTTTAAAGAGTACCTGCTGTAAAATGAGAAATCAAGAAATATTTGGAACTTTTGACAGTGGCTACTTATAGGCAGATCCATGTACTTGAGCAGAGCCTAAACATCATCACTGGGAATCCACATTACCCCTAGAAGTCTGATAGGAAAAGATTCATGCAAATTTTGAAAATTGTCTTTCATATTATGAGGAGGTCTATGCACTCAAAAATCTGCAAATATTAGATTTTCTAAATGAGTTCTGCTTTGTACCCTTCCGGCATTTACTTTTTGCTGTCATTTAAACGTTCTACCACTATAAAATGCCACTGAAAAAAAGAATTTCAGAGTCCATAGAGAACAGTTTCAGAAAAAATATCTATGGACTCTGAGAAGTGCAGAAGTATCCATATGTGAAGTGCTTTTACTTCACTGCAGTCATGTAGCCAAAAGAGTATTGCCTAGTTTTCTTCTGTCTTGGCTAAGAAACACAGCTGTATACAGTCTGTGTGTCTTTAATCAGCAAAATAAAAATAAATGTTTGAATTATATACATACCTGACGTTTTTTAAAAATATAGGAAATTCTTACAGATATTTCCAGGACAAGAAGAGTAGACTTTTTGATTAATGAAGTACAGTTTGAGTTATTTGTCAGCTATACTGTATGGTGCTTCTTCTGTAGGAACAAGTTCACATAATTAAAGATTTCATCATTACCACTTGCTGGGAGACCATCTTTGAAATGAAAAGTGCAAGAAAAAAAGACTGTGTTTAACAGTTGCATTAATTTTCCAATAGATCCTGGGCATTACCAATCCAGAAGGTGAAAAGAAGTATTTTGCTGCAGCATTCCCTAGTGCATGTGGAAAAACTAACTTGGCCATGATGAACCCAAGTCTGCCAGGATGGAAAATTGAGTGTGTGGGTGATGATATCGCCTGGATGAAATTTGATGAACAAGGTATGGAACTCAAATTGGATTGTTTTACAGTCCAGTACAGGTTGCTTTTAGGACCAGCAAGACATTCTACAAAATTCTGGATAGAATTAAAACAGTTTGATTCACTTATATTTTGTTATGTAACTTCCAGGCAACTTAAGGGCAATCAATCCAGAAAATGGCTTTTTTGGTGTCGCCCCAGGAACCTCAGTCAAAACAAACCCCAATGCTATTAAAACCATATTCAAGAACACCATCTTTACCAATGTAGCAGAAACCAGTGATGGAGGCGTCTATTGGGAAGGCATTGACGAACCATTAACACCAGGAGTAACACTGACTTCATGGAAGAACAAGAAGTGGACCCCAGACAATGGTAACCTGGCCCACTCCACAGTCTCTCTACGCTTTCTTTGCTGAATTCACATTAATTCTGCCATTATGACCTTTTCATTGTATTCTGTACAGGGGAGCCTTGTGCTCATCCCAACTCAAGATTCTGCACTCCAGCCAGCCAGTGCCCAATCATGGACCCTGCATGGGAATCAGCTGAAGGTGTGCCCATTGAAGGGATAATATTTGGAGGCCGCAGACCTGCTGGTAAGAGATGCATCAGCCACATATCAAGGCTGAAGTGCTGACCACAGTAGGGTTGAAACACAACTGGGCATAGACACAGATTTTGCTTTCACAGCTGCAAAAGCAAGGAAATAACCATGTTAGTCTAACTTCTCCACTTTAGCATTTGACACACACATACAGCCACTGACATTTCAACGTCTGAATTGTTAGATGTTAACACAAAACAGGTAATAATAATAATGAAGAGCTGGGGAGAAATTAGGACCCCCTAACCAGGGTTAATACATAGACACAATGGCAAATTGCTACGCTTGTCTCAATTGCTTGCAGTTTATGTAGTTCAGATAGGAAATGGTTAGAGAAATGAACCAGTTGTAGACAGTTTACAGGAAAGGAAGTGAAATAAATTGATGTGTTAAAGGCCCCCTAACGTTGGAAAAGAAATATAAGTAATGCTCGGTCTGAGTGTAATATCATGACCACAGGACCAGATTCTATTTCCAATAAAATCTGCTGGGGATTCCGAGGTCCCAGATATCTCCCTCTGAGCCACTAAACATTGACATGTTCAGTAATCAGTAACCAATTTTGAAAACATTCATATAAACTACTTTGCTATAAGAGGGCAGGAAATGAACTGATTAAAAAAAGAGGAAAAATTAGAATACATTATACAGTAATGTGTTCGGCAGTATCTCAGGTAGCAAAACCTATTATAAAAATGTTTCTGGACCTCTACTTACTGAGTGATTTTGTTCTTTACAGGAGTGCCTCTTGTATATGAGGCCTTTAACTGGCAGCATGGAGTATTTATAGGAGCAGCTATGAGATCTGAAGCAACAGCAGCTGCTGAGCACAAAGGTAAATCAAAAATTTAATCTGCCTACCCGTTTTAAAATCAATCCCCTCTGGACTGCCTGCTCCATCCTCCTCCCCTGCTCTTTTGCATTTCAGTCTTGGCAGCTAATTTTACAATCTCTGCATTTTCGTAATAGAAAATGTTTGTATTGGAATTAAAAGCGAAATTCTATGTAAAAGTCAAATTAAGCAAAATAATCCCCTAGGTGGCAAGCATACAGAACAGGGTGCAGGCACGGCATTGCCAGAAGCCTTGATATAGAGTTCTTGTTATAGTCTGGGATAAATAAACTTAAACTTTCTCTTCTGTTAGAGCTCAACATAAATACACGAACAACGAAAGCCAGCTTTTGAGGATCTTCATTTAGGCTGATGAATGTGAGAGTTAAGAAATTAATTTCCACCAATTACATAAATTAATTTAAATTGTACTTTTTTCTACATCAAGGATAACGCTTGTGTTGTTTCTTAAAGCTCTTTGGTTCAGATGCAGATGGGTAGTTGGGACCATAAGTACTAAATCCTGGGAGGATCTGAATCTTTGTGTTTTAGAATAAATGTACCATTTATTACCTTACATTTGTGTTTTGAACAGGCAAAATCATTATGCACGATCCATTTGCCATGAGACCTTTCTTTGGCTACAACTTTGGCAAATACTTGGCCCACTGGCTCAGCATGGCACATCGTCCAGCTGCAAAACTACCAAGGATCTTTCATGTTAACTGGTTCCGGAAAAACAGTCAAGGGAAACTCCTGTGGCCTGGCTATGGAGAGAATTCTCGTGTGCTGGAGTGGATGTTCAACAGAATTGAAGGGAAAGCCTCTGCCAAGCCAACTGCCATAGGTTACATCCCTGCTGACACAGCTTTGAACCTGAAGGGTTTAGAAGATGTCAACTTGACTGAACTGTTTGATATCTCCAAGGAGTTCTGGGAAAAGGAGGTAGAAGAAATCAAACAATACTTCGAAGTGCAAGTTAATGCTGACCTTCCCTATGAAATAGAAAGAGAAATGCTTGCCTTAGAGATGAGAATAAAACAGTTGTAACTGATCAAACCCACAGTTACTTATCAATCCACTCATACTAAGACAGGACAAACACATTTTACCAGATCACCACTGGAAGCGTAACAGCACACTGATGGGCAGGGAGTTATAATGAAAAGTAGGTCTTAGTTTGGTTAGAATATAGGTAGGAGCATTCTAGAAGTAACTCCATACCTAATGATTTACGTCAGTTGTTGTCAATAGGTGAGCAGCCGAGGGAACGTATGTGCACGTGATCTTCAAAACCCTGATCTCTCACTTACATGCACATATAGCCATGATGTGTGTAGATTACTTGCCTAGTTCTGCATATACAGTCCAAACCAATCCAGCCTTCAAGGGGTAGCACATTGTTTCTATCACACAAACCACTAGTGTTGCAGATGCTACAGGAAAGAAGAAACTTAGATGCTGTATATATGTATTACCTAAACATATTTCATGGCTTAAATATTTTTTAGAAAAATGAAATTGTAACTTTCTATCAGAGCTAAAGATGGCTTTGTATTACTAATGCATATTTAAGATATTGCTATTATATATGCTTCACGTTCCTGTGATTCCACATGTTTTGAATGGCTTGTTCTTTATTGTTGAAATAAATGTTTATACAAAATATGACTTCAGTTCCAGTATTCTCACTGTTAATAAACTACATGCATATAAATTGGGCCTCCTTGTCAATACCACAGCACACAGAGAGATTCACATGTGGAAGTTAGATGTTGACTAGCATTGATCTGCTACTCCTAAGCCAACTAGTTTAAGCCATGTACTTTCTTTGCAACTTTTATTCAAGCCAAAGGAAAAAATCCAGAAGTGATGATACCAGCTGCAAGCAGTCATCCAGCTAGTGAAGTGCTCTCCATAACTGGGCACTGTTAGTTAATTCAGGCATTTATAAAATAAACTACCCTCAAGGAAACCCCCATATTAGGGCCTTGCTCATTTGCTAAGGTCATAGGATTTGTCTCTGTTCCACAGTACCTTGGTTTTTGCAAGAATAGCTAGTGGAGCTCTTGAAGTAAAGACAGTTTGGGAAGAGTTTTCCAGATTTCTTGAGATGACTAAAGCCTTAGAGCTCAATGAAAATAGGGGTAGGGGCCTGTGTTGCCTTAGATCCAAGATACTAAAGCCATCCCTTGTTCTCCCAATTAAAGGTGCCCTTTACATGCTTCCCACATCCCTGGCAGGTATCCTGCTTTTTCACTTTGAATGCTTGATCTCCCAAAATATATTGCAAATATTTGCTTAGCAAAATGAAAATCACTTAACATTGTGTAATAAGCCTTTTTATAGACCCCATTTCCGCGCAAAACAAACAGTACCACGGCTGGTCAACAGATGCCCTTCAAAGTTTGCTAGGAGAGGTCACATAGCCTGAAAAGCCTCTACCTACCTCCTGGCTCCACGTTTGGGACCTAACATTATCAATTCTGAAGTGAATAATACAGCATAGGGTAGATCACATGCAAAAAAAAAGACAACAGAAAGCTGCGATGAAACCGAAGGAGAACAGTGCAGCCTCTGTAGAGATGATCATTGGTTGACCCGCTTTTTGGTCAAAAGCCACATCTGCATGGATGCAGGTCTCCTATAGGGTCATCTTTAGCCTGTGTACTCTTGAGTAGGCTTCAAATTAAAAGAAAAATCAAGGTGGAAGACAGCAAATAAGTCAGAGGAAGTGAGCCAAGAGAGACTAGTATATGCATTCCTCAGATTCAAGTACTACTATCATGTGCATAAAATAAAGTTGTTTATAAAGTAATTCTATAAATAGTTGATGAAAAGCTTGAACCATTCCCAAACTGATACGACAGTATTGCACCCGTATTTTGATAAGTCTGAGGAAGAACAAGGAGATCAAAGAAAATCTGTCTTGCTATTATCAGAGACTTATGGACAGCCACAGTCTCAGAGTTTCTTATGGGCCTCATGAGAGGATCCCAGACCCAAGTAGTGCAAAGATGTTCCAAGCACATTTTGAAATGCTGCCCAGGAAACGTACAGAAGCTCAGGGCTTTCCAGAACGCTCTGAGCAGCTCCAGTGTGCTATTCTGCCTCCTCAAACACAACCAGGCTCAATATTCTGAACTTTACAAAAGAAAAGACTCATACTTCATGCCAGAGGAATCTATGCCTGTCATGGTTTAAGCCCAGCTGGCAGCTAAGCACCACACAGCCGCTCGCTCACTCTCCCCAGCAGGATGGGGAGAGAATCAGAAAAGAAAACATGAGAAACCTCATGGGTTGAGATAAAGACAGTTTACTAAGTAAAGCAAAAGCCACACACACAAGCAAAGCAAAACAAGGAATTCATTCCCTTCTTCCCATGGGCAGGCAGGTGTTCAGCCATCCCCAGGAAAGCAGGGCTCATCACGCGTAACGGTTACTCGGGAAGGCAAATGCCATTACTCCCAACGTCCCCGCCTTCCTTCTCCCCCAGCTTCATATGCTGAGCATGACGTGATATGGTCTGGAATATCCCTGGGGTCGGTTGCAGCCAGCTGTCCTGGCTGTGTCCCCTCCCAGCTTGTTCTGCACGCCCAGTCTATTGCTGATGGGGTGGTGTGAGAAGGAGAAAAGTGACTGTGTAAGCACTGCTCAGCAATAACAAGAACATCCCTGTATCATCAACACTATTTGCAGCACAAATCCAAAACACAGCCCCATACCAGCTACGCTACCCCAGTCAAAGTCAGCCTAGTGCCAAAGGCCCAAGCCCAGCAGGCATATGGACATGGGAGAACCATGTGACACTTGTCCCGTAAAATGCTGCTTAATGAGGAGATAGGTACCATCACTGTGGCCCAACACAACCGTGATTGTGTAGCACACACCCAGCTAGCAAGATTGGCATTATAAGGTGCTAACTGCCTTGAGAACATCATACTCCTACCCAAACCACTGTATTTTGTGTTCTGACTAAACCCTCGCTTTCTCTTCCGTACCCCAAGAGGTTGGCAGACTTTCCTTCCCTTGACCACCACTGCCCTCAGGGTTCTCCTCTGGGTATTCTTTCCATATAACATAACTCACAGAAGGTGGCTCTCATGAGCACTTCTGGCAAAAATATTTAAACCATTTGTGGTTCTCTTGCTCCACACGTTTTAACCACATGCACCTTTTCAAACACTGCTCAGAGACTAACAGGCATACAAATAATTCCAGAAACTACAGAAAATGGGGGGGGGGGGGAGGGAGGGAGGGAACTGCTGTAGTGTTAAGGCTGAGAACAAGAAAATAACTTTTCACATGAGTCATTCAACAGCTCCTTTGTATGTAAATATATCTGCAATCCCTCAGCATCTATGGGGAGTACAATTTACATTTTGAATGATCAAAACGTTTAGCATTGGCAGAGAAAATGTTTAAAAAGAAAGAAGGCAGCAGTTTAAAATTTAGAAACTTAGTTAACTGTGCCAGATAATGATCTCAACTTCTCTCCCTCCAACAAATACTACGCTTCATAAAAACAAAGTGAATTAGAACAAAATGCTTTTAAATTGAAGTTTGGAATTTACCCTGATTTTCAAAAGAAAGAGGGGCAGGCAACAAATTTCAACAAATTAGTAGAGAAATATAAAACTGGGCCTATTAAATATGATTTAGAGAAGGGAAGCACAGGAGACACTAACACGTGACATGTCCAGAGCCATAACATTTACAACAGCTGTGTTATGAAATGCACTTGGTATTCTGGGAAACAAGAAACAAAGTACTTTGTTAAAACACTTGTGGATGTACCGATGGCTGAAAATAAGAGAGACAAAATCAAAACCACAGTTTAACCATTAACGCTATTGAGGATATGATCTCTGGTACCTTGTTTATGCCATGATTCACTGAACAAGACAACACAGCGATGGATGCACCACATCCAGGGGAGGCTGTGCTTGACTCCCTTAAGTTAGTGCAGTCCCTCTACATGACCTTTCTCTACTCAGGCAAAAAGTCTGGCTTCAGTGACAAATACTCCTATTAACACAGATAAATCCATAGAGCTCAGACCCAGACCTTGGTCCAATCTTTGCACAGGTTAGGAAGTCTCCAACTCTGATGCCATTCTTTGGACTAATTTCTAATGTTTCAAGGCCAAATTTTGACCGTGTTTTGTCTTGTTCCTTCAAATCTCTTTCTCAGATGTCAGTCTCAGTAGTAATTAGCTTGAGTATATAAGGTAGCCACACACCTGTATTCTGTCAGCATGATGAAGGTTAAATTGAATAAATAAAAAGAAGTGAAAAGCAACATCCAGCCTGCTGCCGAACTTTTATTGGAAAAAAAATGAAACCCAACTTCAAATCCCTCACTATTCTGTGATGATAGGGCTATTTTCAGGGAAAAAAAGCAAAATTCAGAGAAATGGCATTTGTGCTCTGGGAAATACTGTTTTCCAAAAACCTTGGCTACTATAGCAACATGATTTATTCCATACTTGCTGCAGTATAGTCAATTAGCTCCCTAACTGAAAGACAATTACTGTAACTAGGGATGTACCTGGCTGTAAAACTACTGAAATGCTGCTTATGAATGGCAAAGCAAAGCGCTCTGAATGCCAAATTAGTAATCATTATTGTTGACCATGAAGGACATTTCTGGCAGCGGTTTAACCTCAGGGTTACAAAAGGGCACATTCGTCAAATAAGTGCTGACAAACCCCAGTCACCGAGATTCCAAATCACGTCCTGCCGCACATGTGCATCTGTATGCAAAACGGCTAGGTGGAAAAAAAAAAAAAGAGACAGCAAAACCCAAATTGCTATTGTATGCCTTTACTGCATTCTGCAGCCATCACAGATATAACTTTTGGCTGCAAAACTTTAACAGAGAAGGGTTTTGTCAGTAAATTGCAGAAATCCAAATACATTAATATGTAAAATTCAGGCTGTAACTGATCCTTACAAACACAAACATCATTATGATGCCTTTGTCATAAGAGGCCATGCAGACCTCTGAACTGTCCCTACCCAGTGTGAAGTGCTTTATGCTGCCTTTGTCACCTCAGAATTCATTTTGCTCCTCCTTATTCTGACACCATTGGACTTGCTGTGGCTTTTCTCCAGCATAAGTGTGACCAGATGTAGGTTCTGAGATTATTCGACTTCATCTTTCATTCAAGCCGATAAGCTGCTAGCAGAATTTTTTTTAAACACACACCCCAGAAATGTTCTTTGTGCCTTCTTCGGAAATGTCAGCTACTGGCCATTGGAAAAAAGAAAACATCTGTTTTAATCCTCCCAAAGGAATACATCAAAGTTTTTGTGCTGTTTTTATGCAGCCTCAAGGCCTTTTATTCAGCTAAAAAACTCCTTTTGTAAAACTGCTGTAAGGCTTTTTTGTTTTGTGTGCATTTGTTTTTTTAAAAACCAAGCTACTAGTTTTTGTTCTTTTCCTTGTAAAGAATCACAGTGCCATTTCCCAGGTTGAGATGGCCAAAGAATGGTCCTTCCCAGAGATTTGGTCCTGATAAACAACTGTTCTCCAGAACAACCTAAGTTCATTCTCCATGGAAAATAGCTTCTAGGCTCACAGTTAATAGATCTTACCCCTGCTTTGTATGGTTTTGGGAGCTTTAAACTAAACTAATCATCTGAACTCTTCCCCCTCCTCATCTCATCAGTGAAATCCCAGGAAGGCCCTGTCACCATGATTGGTGGTTGGCACAGCAACAGCATATGCGTACAAATGCTGTCTCAGCTACAAATGTGAAGAGCACAACAAAACCTCATCTTATCCACTGGAAACCATCACTCTGTCTGTGTCTTCCTGAACAGATGAGAAACTTCCTGTGGTGTTCTGGAGCTCCAGATCCTGAAAGCAGCTATGAATAGCAGCTTTAAGTTTAACCAAGGTTGGAAAGAGAGTGAAACCTAAATGCTACAAGATGATGCCAGTTCAGCTGGCTAAAAAGCCAACAGAGCCTTGCTTGCGTGTGGCATGGAGATAAATTCCAGCCCACAGAGCAAACAACATCGTCATCAGTATCCAGTGATGCTGCAGAAGTGGTATGACTTTGCATGATCACTAGAGCAGTACAACTCTCCCAAGAGTTATTCCTGCTGGCAGAAGCCTAAAGGGTGGTGAGACCCAAGTGAACATTCTGGAGGTGACAGTGCACTACACTGACTCTCATTGAGCAATTTGACTCCTATGTTCCTTTCCCTTTAGCTCGTTCAAGTACGAGCAAGCTTAGGCAAGTATGCATGAACTTTTGTTCCACCTCAGTCACTGGATTGCCTTAATGCTAAATTGCAAATTCATGAAGAGCCACATGGCAGTGACAGTGGAGCTGGACAGCAGAGCTCCCTCTGGCTTCAGCAGTGACAAGTGTGGGTTCTTAGCTGAGGTTTGTTTTTGTATATTTCGTCTGGTTTTGCCTTTCAGTTTGGGATACTACTAACAGTTACTTGAAACTCCAGAGGTAGGCAGCAGAGGAAAAAAAAAGCTATAGTTTAACTAGGACATCAGTTGGGAAAGAGAGGGAGAGACTGTTTGAGAACTGTGGATTGACTGGTGGTTTTAAGATTATGAAAACAATATCCTTCTGACACTAGTAAGTAGAAGCAGGCCTTGGATTCCATGGAGTTTTCTTGGTCTGTATTCTGTAAAGACAGAAATCTGGCTCTGTTTCATCACAGTTATCTACACTCAGGCACCCCTCCACCCTTGAAGGAGATTAGTAGTGATAATGCATCTGGTACCTGCCCCAGCAATAACAGATCTATGTGGAGAAGATTACAAGACATTTTCTGGACTTCTGCCCAGTCCTGGAAGTCCCACCAACCATTTCCAAGAGTCCCACCAGTTTTTACGGCTTGTCTCTCAAGAAGGCTGCCGAAATCTACATGAAGGAGATACTTTAAAAAGATTTTTGCAGACATTTATTTCTGGCCAAATTATGATTGCTGGAGGAAAAAGAAGCCACCATACAAGTCTTGTTAGAGACTTCAGCAGGAACTCACAAACCCATGCAGAACTGAGATAAGCTAAAAAAAGCAATAGCATCCAAGAAGGAAGGACAGACCAGCCAGCCAAATGCAACTCTAATTCCAACCCATGACAGACCCCTGGGGCAGCTCCAAAGCCACTTAGCACAAGCATGGAGCTGGGCCAGGAGGAGATGCTGGCACCAGAAGAGCAGCTCTAGTATATCCAGACTGCAATTTGGTGATTTGCTGAGGGGAACAGGCTCAGACAGGATTGTTACCCCCAGTACTCAAACCCACAGCTCCCCACCTCCAACACCCTCCACGTCAGACAGCTCCAGGGACACTGTGATTTCTGAGCTCCCTGTACTGCAGGGCATGCACCATGTGCACGTGTAGGAAAAGGGAGTAACAGCACATCCATTAACCACACAAAAACACACTGGCAATGCTTGGTGTGGCTTGGCAGGGGAACCTAGATCAACTGTCTGCAGTTCAAGGTCTAAAGGGCAACCTGCCTTCAGAGATGCCTGAAACCTCAAGGAACTGTGTCCTGGAGGGAAATCGGTGCCTCTGCAGCAGGCAGCCTGCACTGGACCCTCATCATGTGCCAAGTGAGCACTGTTCCTGCTTCATGCCACACCACAGGAGGTGAATGTCCCAGGAGAGCTAGGGGAAGAAAAGCACGCAGAGCATCTCAACAGGCTATAGGCTAATCCTTGTGCCTCTCGGACCCCTCCAATAGACCTCACTGGAGGGACTGCTCTGCCAGGGACACCAGCACAGGACACCCCCAGGTGCTGGGGATATTTACTACAGCATGGAATGGAAAATGCCTTTTTTTTTTTTGCAGGGATACAGTGCATAGAGCTGCCAGGAAGGTGACTGTATGGACTAGTCTTGTGCAGGACTGTGAGACTGCTGACAGCTGTCTGGCCTCAGGGTCCCCAAGCAGCAACTGTTCAGTGCTGTAGGAGGAAGGTAAAGGAGTGGGACCAGAGGTTTTTCAGCAGCGACAGATAGAAATCTCCCCACAGGGTGCGTCACACTGCTGCAGTATCTCCAAAAAAGCAGCTCTCTCCCATATAGCTATACCCTTAGAAAATAGAAGCTGGAAGCTTCTTCTGTTACAGTTGCTGGAGAGCAGCTCCCAGCCTCCTGGACAAGGTGGAGATGTTTGCTGCATGCTGTCCCTGCTGCAGACACTGCGGGAAGGCCAGGGAGGGCGTCTGTTCCTGAGACATTTATGAGGGTGCTGGGTTTTCTGAATGATGAATTTGAACAGAAACCATGTTACACTTTAAGTGTCACTGCTAGGTAGAAGGGAAGTCATGAATCTTCCCAACATCATGATTTTTTTAAGCAGCAAATGAATACACATTGGAAGAAACACTACAGCTGTGACTGCCTCATTGAAGCCATTAACAAATGAGTGTAACACGTCCAAGTGCAGTCAGCCATGTCTGGGGGCTGCTGGTTCTTTCTCCCATCCTTCTTTCCCTACTGCTCTGCTTTTTGTTTGCTTCATTGTTAATCCCACCTAATTTAAAAATAGGAAATTGATTTCTTATGTATCCATTACAAACCAAATCATTCTTTATTACAGCAAGGATCATATTTCATAAGCAAGTCACAGAAAATTAAAACCATGCCTGTTGCTTTGATGAAATAATGGAGAGACACACTGCAGGGGAAGACACAGACAGCTGGGGCCTGTCATGCAATCAGTGGTGCAAGTTAACTCTTTGCAGGCACCCAAGGCACCCACAGCTGCCAGTTTTCCTCCCCCAAACTTCTGGTTATAGTGCCAAGTACTCCCTTATCGCCAAACCTCAAAAGCACCTAAGAGAAGGAATGCAACCTCTCTGAACAGAGTCGGTCAATGATTTTCATGGCTGGAGATTATGTTGTTAACAGAAGGTTTGCAACTGGATGCAGGACTGGATACTTCTCAAAATTAACACTACCAAAACTAGGTGCCTGACAGTTGCTGTTGCATGGTGTACACAACACAGGAACCCACAATACTAGCCACACATTAGCCCAGAAGTCCTTGTAGCATAAATATTTCCAGGCCTTGGGCATATTAGGCCATCATGCTTTGCTACCAGGTAGGGAGATTTCGACTGAACGGGAACCACATTTGTCTGGAACGGTATTCAGTGTACATTGCACGCAGGTTATGTCAGTACAGCAGGCACCCCAGCCAGATCAACAACTAGTTAGCAGTGTACTGTGACTCCGGGCAGATTATATATTAAAACAAAATCCATTGTGTGCATTACCAAGGATTTATGGACTGTTCTGTGAACCTCCCTGTGGAGCAGACAGGACATGGGTCCTCTGAAGAATAATCCAGATAAGTACTACAGCTCACAGGACATTGCAACATCCAACCCAAAGTTCATTGCATACTTCATTAACATGTTGATCTCTAGGATTTACAGTCAGAAAAAAACCTCTTCAATTTCCCTATCAGAAGCAAAAAGATCAGCGAGTTATCACTGCGCAGAATGCTTTTTATAATGTGTTATCTATAGATGCATCCATATAAAAATACCGTGTCTGAGGACAAAGAATAAGCAAAGCCATCACAATAGACCACAAGCAGAAAGACTCCGCAAGAATAAAGGGTAGCAGAAGAGATTGTTTCAGAGCAGTAATTCATCTCTTGGCTGTTCATCCCTCTGAGCACATCCTTTGAAGCAAGAAACTATTGCCTTCGCTTCTTTGGGATAAGAGTCTCCCATTTTTTAAAAAGAGCCCATGTTACAGTATCTTGGAAATCTGTGTTACTTGGTCTGCCATGGATCAGGGATGTGCTGTTCTTCTTTCTGGAAGTTAGGGCCAGAGAGATTATCAAACTAAAGTAATTCTTACACCAGCTAAGAGGACTGCAAACGCAGCCACCTTACCTAATCCTTCCCCTGCTCTGGGAGGAGGGCAGCCAGCAAGCCGCAGGTGTTTGCCAGTTCGCTGCAAAGTGCTTCCTAACAAGCAAGCCAAAGAAAGTCCTCTTAAAACTCTTTACGGTCCTTTTGCACTGATGATTCTCAGAATGGGAAAACAAGTTTTGTAACTCAGTGGGAGAGAAGGAAACAGGCTCCTTCCAGGAAAATCCTGCATCATCTCTCCAGCCCCCAACTCCAAAGGGCTTGCCTAAAGCTGTGTCACTGGGAGATACCTTTCTGCTAGTTTCTGCGTGGGCTGCTACTATGTTGAACCAACTTACTTATGCAATGAAGTGTTTAATTGATCTTAATTAATTATTTAAGGGAAGTGGACCATTCCTGACCTAATGGCAACATGTAAATTGATTAACTTTACAAAGCCAGCAAAGTGATCTGCACAGTGAGATCAGGTCTTGTAATGTATGATTTAGGCCAAGTTATCCTGCGTCACTACCAACGATGCACTGCCAAACACAAGACAGTGATTGCAAAGGTGTGATACAGGTCCCCTTGGGGTGAGGGTTAGACTCCCCCAAGCCCCTTAGCACCAGGGGGAAGGGAAGAGGAGGAGAAGCCACCCTGTGCTATGGTAGCATGTGGTACCTGTGTATGGGCTGAGGGAAAGGAAGGAAAAGAAGATAACCACTTGCAGGGCAGGATGAGGGCTGAGAGCACGTGGGGAACTCAAAGGAGACAGCAGAGCAGCAACAACAAATGAAGCATCTTCAAGGGCAGGTTTGAGCAGCCCAGTGGGACCAGGCTGCAGTCTGGCTATCAGAGCCAGACACTGCTGCTAGCACAGCCCAACCCTGAGAAGCAAATGCAAACTGACCCTTTGTCTGGCTCTGTTTTGTCAGTCCTGTCATGGTCTCCCATCACTAGGGGTTACAGGGCAAAAGAGTTTATTCCATGCAGATAATGCCTATCTTTGCTAGAAATCAAACTTAGATAAAAGCTTTCCAGGAGATTCTGCTTAGATTTGGGTCTGAGCTTTGCAACAGGAGCAGCAGTGCCCTATCCAGGCTGATAAGCAATGTGGTAAAATTGATACATAGAGTAACTTACGCACAGTGGAAGAAAGTGATATGTTTAGATATCTACAGTATTCTCCATCTCTTCTGGCCAGTCACTAAGGCAGGTACACAGATAAACGAAAACACTCACCACTCTGGCTTCAGGGGAGAAGCAGATAAGGCTGATAAAGCAGTAAGTGAAATTCTCCTCCAGGCTCCCCTGCAAATATGTACTTGGACAAAGGCTACAGCGGAAATACTACCTTGGCTGTTTGAAATAGCAGCACACACCCCAGCCACCCACCCACCCCCTACCCCCCGGCACAAACAGAACAATAACCTCCCATCTCCACCAAAAGCTCCTTGTGCAGAGAACTTATGGTCAAAACAGGACAGACAGAGCAGCTGGAAGGAAAAAAGAGGTACCCAGAGTCCTCCTTGGAGGTATAGGGACAGGTGGAAGACCCAGCAGGAGGTGGAACTCCACTCACAATCCAAGGCCACCATCCCTGGGGAAGCAGCCTCCCCCCAAGCTGGTTCTGTGTAAGGGTGAAGATGCTGTTAGCTTACAAAATACAGAGGCAAGAGAGATGTGGGCACCAGAAGCCAGCTCACAGGCAAGAAGCATCAGTGCAGTCCCATCACTGCAGCTCGAAGGAGGCAACACCCATAGAAATTGTCCTGTGCTGCTGCCACCAGCCAGGAGGAAAAGTACAGAAGACAGGAGCATCTGTATCCCACAGGATGTACTAACCCCCGTCAGCTGTGCACAGAAACACAAAATCCTTCAGCCAGTGAGAACTGTCTTAATGATCTGGCCATGCCACCAAAGGCTTTGAAACCATCTCCCTCCTTTTTGAGCAGAGATTCATTAAGTCTCATGAGCCATATTACAAAAAAATGATAGAGGCTTTCTGCCAAATTGCTGAAGCTTCAGGGTACCCCCCCCCCCCCCAGTTTCTTTTACATCCCAACAATTCCTTCCCTGTATTTATTTCTCCTCGGTTTTCTACTTCTGGGACCCAAGCAAGCCATTGAACCTGGATTAAACATGCCACAAGAATTCAAACTTTGACATGGCTAAATATATTGGTTTCCAATGAAACAAAACAAAAGGCTAGGATGAAGTACTCTTTCAGCAGCTTGTGCAGACATATAAATGGATGTTGCTAAGGGAGACTGCAGAGAGATAAGACTCCACCACCCCTCTGGAGCTCACAGAGGAAGCATTCTGATCCAAACCCCCTTTCCAAGCAGCATTCACAGCTCCAGCTTCAGCTGAAATGGTGGATAAGTCACATTCTTAAAAAACAAGTGTTTTTTAAAAGGACAGAAAAATTCAGGCTTCCCAGCTGGGCACCAGGAAAGCATTTCCTCTCAGGGCAGGTTTCATTTCTGAGCCGTAGGACATCTGCAGTCTCCTACCCATGAGGAAGGGACTGAGCAGGCCTCAGCACTGACCCAAGCCAGGAGCAAGAACATGTAGTGTTTGTTTTTATTGGAAAATATGTCTTTCTTTGGATGATAATCTTCACTGGCAACCCCCAGACCTACCAGGCTCCCTCACTACAACTACTCCAAAGGTGGAAAATCAGGCAGAAGGTGCTGGCAAGGCTGGAAGGGCAGAGCCCCACATCCCATGATGCTGGGGACATGCTGAGGGGCCATGGGAGGTTCAGGTTGAACACGGGAAAAGCTCCTCCTGTAGGGTTGGCTGAGGCACTCTGAGAGGCCAAGGCAACTATGTCCTTGGAGGTTTCCAGGCTAAGACACAGCTGACCCAAACGAGCCCTGGCAACATCTCAGAGACTAAACTAGAGACCTCCTGAGGTCCCTCTGGCCCAATACTTCCACAAACACAAAGGGAGGCGGTGCAAAAGGAGATGAATACAAGATTGACCACAAAAATACAACCAGCAGCTACAGAAGAGAGGCAACTCTAAAATAAGTAGATTTATCCCTGTGTGTTAATTAACACTGAACCTGATAAAACCCAACTACACATTTGTTTTAATTAAGAGAAGGGGCCACTTGGCAGCTGTCCCATCACCTCCTCTATCCCAGGGACACCCAAGCCAGGCAAAAACACTCAGGAATGCAGCTCCAGCTCACCCGCTGGCGTAATGTGTTTGTTCTCCGACGTGTTGGATTCCTGCTCGCAGCCGGCTGTACTGGACGTACTTTGGTCCAGGAACATTTCACCTGCATCTATGAACCCAGCACAACAGCCACCAGGGTAAACATTGCATTTTCAGAGGGCAATGCACACACCACTTTAAGTAAACCCGTGGACACACTGACTATATTTGTATTCAGCCGTTTCAGCAGACTACCAGGGCAGACTGTGCCGGTTTTGCAGAAATCACAGGAATTGTGCTGGCTGGGGGAGCTTCACTGTGTGAGGAAGGGGCTGGCGGAGCAGTTATGGAGAAGCTGGAGGCCCAAAGCATCACAGCGGCCCAGGCCACCAGGCTCATGGTCTCCCGCTCCCAGAGAAAAAAAACAGTTGATTTTTGTGGTGGTCAGGGTTTGGAGGGGGCAGGGGAGAAGGGAAGATGCAGGGCTGACAGGGGTCTCAGGCTGGGGTTAGCAGGGGCAGGCAGCCCAGGCTGTAAGAAGGGTTTGGTTCTCAGGAAGTAAGACATCTAACCAGAGCCGCCAAGTGTGTATTAGTCTATACACTTGAAACACATTGGGAAATAATTCCTACCCCACTGCATCATTGCCAGGGCTGTTGCCTGTGGGCAGAGGGGTGGTACAGATCTTGGGGAGGGCAGCCCCAAAGGAGACCTGACCCAAATACCTGCACACCACTGCTGTGGGTGTGTTTGGTAGTATACAAGAGCACACAGGGTTTCAGGAAGGCTGCAAGGCAACGTGTGCCTCCAGCAGAGACCAAAAGCACGCCACACTCCAGGCCTATGGTTCAAGACTGGGATCAGGACAGTGAGGTTAACATACCAGCTGCTCTGCTGGCTGATTCATATCTCCCAGTTACCCGACACTGCATTGCCCATATGGCATCTTCTCTCCCAAACCAGCTCCCCAGCGCTAAGGAAATCAACTCCTGAGTGCCAGACTGCTCCCTCTTACACAGGACCCCCATTAATGCCAGCCACGGGGTGGTGCGACACAGACCCCATCCTGTATGAACCAGCACAAAGTCCCTTCACAAGAGGCTGGGCACCCACCTAACTGGTACAGGCTGTTGCATGACCATAGGGCAGGCTGTCTTGGGTCACTTAATCTGCATGAAAAAGCAGGATTTGGGGTTTCTGTAACTAGATATTTTGTTTGTTTTAAAAGTACATCTTGTTTCAGAGTTTTTCAGGTAACCATTGAAGGGAAGTTAATAGTGCAAAACGTCTGCCAATGAATACAGAAGTTGTGCGCTGGTTTAGGCAGGAGCATGTTGCCAGGACTTAGGTTGCCCCCTTCAGTTGAACTACACTCCCAGGCCACAAACGTGTTTTTAGCACAGACTGTATTACCATAAACCACTTTCACAGGAGGCTAAACTACCCCAGCACCCATGCTGAGGACCAATGGGCCAGTTTCTGTGGCTCAGCTAACGTTACCACTAAGCTACAGTGCTTTGCCCATGCATTGAAGCTCTTCACAACAATCAGTGTTTAACCCCAGTAACCTAAAATGACCCAGCGGAGAGGTGCCTCACGTCTGGATACCCGCCAAAGAGCTTAGAGCAAGCCTGAACAAACTTCACCTCCGATGGCAAGGGGAAGCTGGCAGCATTTGCACTAATTCCAGCCAGGGATCTCCCCCCACTCAGACACCCTCCCGAGATAAAGCTTCTGTCCTAACTTGGACCAGTATCTCCAGTTTATCACATATTGCCTGATTGTTAACATAGTATGGTGCTTATCTCTTAATACACAGAGAGAGCAGGGCAAAATAACCCCTGTCCCTCTACTTGCCTCCTATCTAAAAAGGACAAAGCAACCAGAAGTTTCTGTGCACTAAAAACAATTAAAAAAATAATCAGGATACTCTGTACTGCCACAAATTGCAACTACTGGAACAGGTCTGCCGGTCAAAGCATTACTGGAGGAGTGCTAGCTGTGTGTATATTAGATTACTAGTTCCCATTACAAAATGGCTCTCATTACCACCCTCATTTGTCTCAATAACATAGTAAAGTAATTGCTGTGATATTGAAAGATAAGGGGACTCTGATGCCCATTCAGTGCTGCACCGCCATGATTCAGTTCTGGAGGTTACGGCGCTGAGCACGCTCCTGGTGCTTTCACAGCAACCAGATCGAGTCATGTAAATGCCCACGCCAATCAGCAGCACCTGGGGAAGCACTTAGACAGCTCACATACAAATTTCATGTATGCACATATTTAACAAAAAGCCCTTTTTCTTCCTGCAGACATCTTTTCCAGTGGAGGTGTGAGCTGGTTTCCACAGGAAGCTTTTCCAGTGGAAATATCCAGGGGAAGCTTGGCTGCACCTTTTGCAAACAAGGGAAGAGAGGAACCATTCCCACCCTGCATCATAGGGGACAAGCTGGCTTGGGGGTGGCCCAAACCCTCCTGCCAGGTCAAATCCCCCAGTCAAGCATCAGAAGATTCACAGCCCAGCAAAGGATGGGACTCCCGTGCATGCACCAGAGCAGAGCACCCCAAGGGCAGCACAGGAGGCAGCTACAGAGAGCTGATTACTTCAGAGGAAAGAATCAGATGAGCAAGACTTCAGTCCCACTGCTTGTCATCACTGTCAGCCTATAGCAGGGCTCACACAGAACCTCCCCACCCCGGAAAAGCCAACCCCAACACCTCTACCACTTACCTCCATGCAGCCACGCTTATCGACTGTGCCCAGGAAAGGGCCTTTCTGCTGCTCCCTAGGAAGCACCTCGAGTAGGGCTCCTGCCCCTTTGCTCCTTCTTGTAGGTCCTCCCCACCCTCCAGGTGCCCCTCATCAATGCTAACAGGGCTGCCATTAGCACCCCCCCGCCCTGGCTCTGCTCTCACTCATCCCAGCTGCTGGGTGGTGGGGAAGCCACGGGTTACCCCGGCAGCAACAGGGATGGAGAGGGGAAGCGGGGAGGCAGCTCTTCCCTTGGAGATTCAGCTTGTCAGAACAAGGGGGTAGTCAGGCAGTATGAAAGTCCACGGGACAACCTGCCATGTGCTCCCAAATCCTGCCTCGATAACTTCAAGCATCCTTATTCTTGCCCGGCCTAGCCGTGGGTGTTCTCATACTTGTTCCCCACCCTCCTCTCATCCCTTGCCACGGAAAATCACTCTGAGATACCCCACGCAACGGAGAGCCGAACGTCTTTCCCTAGGACGGCCCGCAAAGAGGCTCCTTCGCTCGCCATCTTGTGGTGGCAGCAGGCAGCCTGGCACGTCCCACATCCCACGCCCCCTCCTCAGGGCCCAGAGCGCGCTGGGGATGGGGCGGGGGCGCGGGCTCTGCTGTGTCATGGGGTGCTGGGGACCCGCAGCCCCCGACTGCACCGGACAGTGGTCAGGTGCCCCCTTACTGGTCCCGAAGCAAGCGTGACCCAACCCCAGCAGTGTCAGTGGGTTTACACCTGTGTGACCAGGGCATGGATTTGGCCCCACGGCTGCAGACCGTCTCTGTGGAGTCGCTCACACTCAGGGCTCAGTCATACACCAGAAATTTTCCCAGACTTCGATAGGAGTCACACCAGGAGATTAACAAAATGAGGGCAATGATGTGTCAACCATGCAGAGCTTTCATGCTCCCAGATTTATAATGGATTTTAAGTTTGATTCTTCCCAGCCCCAGCACACCAGGTCTGAGGTGCCCACCCTCGGGGAGCCCAAACCGCTGCAGTTGTCATGGCACCTTCGCAAGTGCCCGTCATGGGAAGGGACGTGCCATGTGAACCCCTCTGTGATGGAGGACTGCCAGGGCAGTGGGTGAGCAGCTTTGCACTGGCACAGCTTTGCAACCACCTATCAGTGTGGTTGCAAAACTCCAAAGGAAAAGGTCCTGCCTCAAACCATTTTAGCATTTTTTTCTGGGCAGCCAATGCAGGAGCTGGTACCGTCCCTTCAGCTGGTGCAGCTCTGGGGCTGGCAGTGGAGCCCAGCGAGCTGTGCCATGGTGCCACCCTGCACTGGGCTGCGGGGCCAGGCCTGCACCACTGCTGTGCACACACTCCAATTGCAGGCTTGGCCAAATGGTTTTCATTAAACCTACAAAGGGAAATTTGCCCCAGAAAGAGCAGATGCCTGAAGCTCTTCCAGGCCTGGATACCAAAGTGACAGCTTCTGCAATGTGCCCCCTCGGGCAGGGTCCTCAAGGACCTGCTGCGCAGCCCCAGCCCCTTCTCCTGCACCCCTCACCCTTCCTGCCCCTCCAGCACTCCCAGTCCCTCACCGGACTTGCCCTTTTCCTGGTTTTCCCCTCTAATTTGGGATGAACATCACAAAAGGAGCAATTTTGCTTCCCACCCCCTTCCCATCTTCTCTCCTCCCCTGTCTAGCAGGTCTGTGTTATTATTAAGACACTTGAGATTATGGTTGTCTGGAAGTCGAAGAATGACAGCAAACAACCAGATGCTGTACACTGATAAATTACAAGGGCATTATGCAGAGGCAGCTGTACCATTTAAAAGCCTAGTTTTAATACCACGCCATGATTTTCCATGTGGCATCGTATGGTTCCAGCATCTGGGCGTCACCATCAATGTCTCCCGTATATTTTGCTGAGCACTGTCATTATGATAATGAAGAAATTGCAGCAGACGTTAATTGCAGTTCCTGCTGGCTATTGCAAGAACTCAAAGGCATCAGAGCGGGCTGGCAGGGCCTCTCTCATCTCATGGCGGGGGTGTGTGGAGGGGTTCTTCACTGTGTTGGCAGCAGACAAGAGGGGTCTGGATGACTGCGGGTGCTGTGAGCAGTATCCAAGCCTTGCTCTCCAAGTGGCCAGCCCCGATTGGGACTTGCCATTGCTGGTCAGCACACCGAGATGAAGCCTTCAGGTCTCTGTTCAGTTCCCACTGCTGAGATTTGTAACTTCACTTCCCTGCTGGGCTTTCTCATTAGTCTTAGCAGAGAGCGGCCACAGACTGTGTGCAGGAAGGAGGTCCCCATGTCCCCTCCTCCATGTCCTGTTCCCAGGCAGCACACGGTGGGGAGGCCCCATGGAGGAGCGGGGCTGAGGCTTACAGCTGTTGGTTCATCTCTGGATATGGCCCCGCAGCAACTAATCAATTCAGAGCTTGGAGGGAAGGCAAAAAGGACTTTTAAAAGTTTATCCTCCGTGTCTCTGTCATGCATTTAGGGATATCAAGGCCCTGAGCTAGAGCTGCTGCGGCAGCAGCTGCCCCAGGGGTGGCAGCACTGCAGGAAGGGACTCCCCAGCTGCAGCAGTGGCTCACGGTGGCAGCAGCTTGGTTGCTCATGGTGGGGAGGTGGGTCTCTTGCTCAAAAATGTGGCTGTAAGGTGCACGGGTATCTGGTGTTCTACTGGCAGGACAAAACATCCTCATTTTGCTATTTAGTTTTGAGTTTGGAAACATTCAAATTATGGTCCTTTGGGCCTAAATATCAAGGATCACCTCTATGTTTGTCTCTCCCCCCCCGGCTGCAGTCCAGTGAACTCCAGTTTCATGAAAAGCTACCTAATTTCCAGACATTGCTACAGGATGTATGGAAACAATATGTCCCCAAATACTCATGACATTACAGGGGCTTGCTTCAACAGGGACCAAGAACATTTGCTGCTTTGATGAGCAATAGCCTTTGCACCTCCATAAAGCCGTTTGCAGGACTCGCCTCACCTGCTGGTGCTCGCCAAGAGCCAGGAGACCTGCCTTGCCTTGGGCTGTGGTTTTAGGGCACCACAGTGATTGCTCAAACCAGGTGGGATCTCGGTGCCATAACCACACTGCAGGTGACACTGGCGGCAGGTTGGAGGGCAGCTACTGGGAGGCCCAGGGAGCACACGTCAGGAAGATCTGAGCTTCTGGTTTGTCACCTCATTGCTCAGCTCTGCACGCTGTGACTGGCAGAGCTATTCTACAGGTGATCCAGCCCTGGGTGTGGGGACATGGGACACGGTGACAACCCCTCACGCCCTGGGCTGATTCACAGTGATATCTGACAAACCAGGTGATGGTTTCAGTGTCATGATGGGGGGGAAGTCACAGGGAGGGTGGCATGCAAAGCCTCAGGAATCCACTGCAGATATGTCCTCGCTCTGCAGGGTAGGGTGAGGAAGGGCAGAATTGCTGCCCTGTGAGTCATTCTGCGATAACCACTGTCAGACGCGGAACCTTCCTTCTTTCTTGCTCTGCCGACCAGCGGAACAGGGGCTTGTGTCGCTGGCATGACTCACAGCACGGAGCAGGGGCTCGAGGTTTATTGCACTGGTATCATGGGCTCTCGTAACCACCTCCTGTTTGCTCTGGTGGACATCATGGGCAAGTAAAGCATCGCACCTTCCAAAAAGAGCTGCAGCAAGGCAGGGGGAGGAGGCAGGCCCTGCACTCAGACAGCAGATCAGCTCAGGACAGCCTCAAAGCTGTCCACCAGAACTCCAACAAAGCTTTTACAAGTTTACAAAGGCGATAAAAGCAGGTACCTCCACTTTCCCCTTCTTGACCCCTGCCAGACACATTTGTTTCTTTACATACAGCTCTGTATAGTTGCAGGTGGGATTGATGCTCTGCCAGGGTCTGACCAGCAGCAGCAAAGCCTGGGAAATCTTCATGTGTGACACTTTCAGCTCTTGTTTGAGAAGCAGGAGCTGTGGCAGTGGTGTGTGCCTGGTGCTGTGCCTCCTGCCAGGGCCCCAGCGTGACCCAGGGCTCCTCTGGTACCCCTGGGATGTCACTGTCAGCTGGGAGAGCTGGCCTCTCTGTCTGACGCAGCTGAAGAGCTGACTTGAGAAATGAGCTCATTCTTTTCCTCATCGCTCACCATGACCCACGGCTTCATAAACCATCCCTTGGGGGAGCCCTGGTGCAGGAGGAGCTCCCCACAGCACCCTCCACCTTGCTTATGCCCAGGAAGACCTTTGCTTGAAAGCAACAGCCAGACACACCAATGCAGCATTAAACCTCTCCCTTGCCCAGGGCGGTGCTGGCAATTGTCACACTGACCTCTTTTTTTCTGACGGACAGTGGAAAATATGATGAATAAACATACATAGCTGCAGCTTCAATGGAAAACTGCTTTGGGTGCCTGTGCCTAGTCGGTGAGTTGTCCTGCAAGATGCAGTGTGCCAGACTTTAACGTAAACAAGGATGATGTGGAGTGACTCGAACAGGTTGTAAAAAGGGGTGATTTTTCCCCTGCAAGGGGATATTTTAGCTGCCTGCCAGCCAGAGTGCATGGCTGCAGGTGCGTGGACAGATGGGGGTGGCAGGGAGGTGAGTTGGGGGCTGGAACCAGCACTGCTGCAGCACAGCCGCTGCCTGCGGCACAGGAATCACCACCTCTGCCCGGGGTGGGATGCTAGGCTCCTGACGGACACGGCCCTGGGGTGCAGTTTTCAGCAGGGAGGTGTTCTAGTCAGGGGTAGCCTGGATTCAGGGGGCACAAAATTAAAAGGGATCCTGGTGAGGTTCCCAGGGAAAGGGCACAGGACTGTCATGTGCTAATGCTGCTGGCACTGGCATAAAATGAGAGGAGGGAAGCGTCATGGAGCTTAAGTGAGCAAGGCACTTTGTTCACCAGACTCAAAAGCATTTAATATTATACTGAAACAAAAATTAAAAGCATTCATGACAGCTATTGTCAAACCTCCAGCTAACAGGAAAGAAGAAAAGAAATAAGATGACCACCAGGCATTACACCCATGGAGAGTGGGAGCAGGACAGGCAGGGACCCTCCAGCAGGGAATGACGCTGACCCGGCACTGCTGGGAAATTAGCTCACTGCTCAGGTATGGCTCAGCCACAAACCTTCCCCTGGCTGCCACAGGCAGGGAGCCACAATTAGCAGCGATGCTCCAGCAGCTGTGCTGGGTGCGTGTCCTTGGGGTGGGACGGGGGACTCAGTAATGCTGGGTCTGACCACCCGGCCCTGCCTCTGCCCGGCACGCAGGGCTTTCAGAGGTGCCACAGGGTGGACTTTGGTGACAGCACAGCTCCTGCCTCTGGGATGAAGACAGCCCTATCCCAGGGAGGGTCCCCATGGAACTTTCTCTGAAATTTGCTTTTTTCCTCTTTGCTGCTCTGGCTCTCACCAGAAAACTGGCTTTCAGAGGCACTGGCAGCGTTAGAAATGGGCAATACTATGGACGTTCATCTTTAAAATCTCCCCCACCAACATTAAAATAAATAAGGCAACTCCTCACTCAGGTTTCCCTTTCCCAGAGAGGAACACTTGCCGGGAGAGGGGCAGTATCCCACCCTTCGAGCACCCAGCACAGCGGCTGTAGGGGTCACCTGTGGTCCCAACGCTGCCTGCGTGCTCGGGGAGTGCAGAGCAGCCCCACACCATGGCCTCCCGCCTTTGCCGTGGGCACACAGAGATGTGCAGCAGGCAACCCTGTGTGCGCTGGCACTGCTGGGTGTGGGGAGCTCGAGCTGGGCCAGCAGCCCTGCACAGGGGCTCGGTGCCCGGCAGTGCCAGGAGCTGGCCCCATTGCCCATCACACAGGGCAGGCACTTCCCACAGCCCCCAGTGGAGAACCCGCCATGGAAGCGTCAGCATGGGTCCCTTCTCATTCTTCAGCGGAAAAACTTCTGCAGATGTCTTCAGCAGAAAAAAAAGGCCTGGGGGACACAGGGGAGATTTTCCGGGGGGCGGGCAGGGAAATGAGAAAGAGGGAGGCTGCCCATCTCAGCTCATTGCTGCCTGGCACCTGTGTCCCAGGGCAGCCATCCAAGTGTGCCGGGAACAGGCGCGGTGCCACTGCAGCAGATGGGCACGAAGGCAGGCAGCCCCAGGATCGCAACCTTGCCACAGCTCGGGGAGGGGGGGCGGCTGTTTAGGGCAAATTTCCCAGCTGAGAATGTCAAAACAGCTGCCAGTCTGGAGTTTATACACCTATAATTAAGGAGGTATGTGATTTCTAATCCAGCTCAAACGGAGCTGGATTAATTGGCAAACCTAAAAATAGCATCCGTGACCATGTAAGGCAACCTTTTGTCTGCGGCTTAAATTAGGAAAGCGGGTTCTGGCTGTTTGGAGTTAGCTGGGAGAGACAGAGACATCCTTCTACCTCCAGCCAGGCTGCAAGGACCTGACGCTGCTGGGGGACAGGAGGAGCCTGCAGTTGCCCCTGCTATCCAGGGGGATACAGAACAGTACCAGCCTGGGGCCAGCAGAAGGAGCCAGGGCAGGAAGGCAGCACTCCCACTCCTGGGAGATGTGTCCCAGGGGAGCGGGAGACCCCTTGGCAGCTTCAGCTGGAGCTGGCTCTGCTTCCCCTCCTTGTGCACCAAAGACCCCACTGCTCCCCATTTTACCCTATCATGTCATTTATAAGAGTCCACAGCAAGTTTCCCCGCTGTTTCCAATGCCCAGCAGCTTTACAAGGTGGAAAGGGACTTTCTGAATTACTGGAACACCCCCCCCGCTCCCAGAGACACCTCCACTTTCTCACACCGCTCCTGGCCAGCTTTGCACCAATGCAGCCAACGGCAGAAGAACCCCCACCCCCTCTTTCCAACACTCATCTATCCGAAGCCAGACTGCAAGGTTAAATTGCTTTTAATTTTTGTCTAATTATCTGCAGTGGCACAAATAACTAACAGCATTGATTTGAACTTGGCACACAAAGGCAGGTTCCAACTGGCAAAGCATATTATGAGATCGAATTATTAAATGTAGCTAATGAGCAAAATAATGATGTGGCGCCAAGCTATAAAAGGTTAGACTTCAAAGTTGTCACAGTTCACAAGCAAGAAAAATTTAATCGTATTCTTAATAAAATATTTATATGATAATGTGTTTTAATCAAAATAATAGCAATTAATTTGGAAAGGAATATAGAGTAAACTTCCTGTTCTTGCTTTACAGAGCTTTTTTTGCTGTGGGGTTAGAGAGCATACATTTCCTTACTCACTAGTAAATCCATCCCAGTTATAAGGTATTCCAGCTATCTGTGCCCGGGGATGCGTTGGCGGGGCAACAAACAGCAGGAGCAATTCAAGACCTGCAGGTCCCCTTCACCCCTCCCAGGTGCTGGTGGGTCCTGCTCATTCTGCTGTGGGGCTGAGCAGCCCCAGCCATGCGAACACGGGGCAGCAGGACCCACACTGGCACCCACTGGGGAGCCAGGGCCTCTCGCTATGTCTTTGAAGCACTTACTATTCACAAATGATTTAGTGGCTACCTCTTTCCCTCCAAATTCTGCCAAATCTCATAATTCTCCTTGGCAGCTGATGGTATCGCAATGATTTCCAGCTGTGCAAGAAGCAGCTTAAAATGGCTGCTGTGCTGGAGCACCGATCCTCTCCTTCCCCTCCTCCTCCTTCGGGCAGGGAGGCAAGGGGACACACGGCCAGCGCTCACCCGCTCCCATCCCTTCTCTGGGGCCCTGCAGCCCTTCTGGCCCTGCTTGGCAGACCTTAGGTCTGCAGCTGGATGCTGAGCATTGAGATGTGGTGAGTTTTGCTCTAGGCTTTTAGTCTGGTATGTTAAGAATATAAAAACAGGCCAGGGTTTGATTCTGAGTGCCTGCAAAGCACGGTGGTGGCTGTCCTGTCCTCCCCTGCTAAGATACCACATGTGAATGCTGTGAAGGAAGGGCCATGGAGGCTGGGCTGGATATGTGTAAACCTGCCACTTTGAAGAAAAAAAAAATTTAAAACTTTGCCCAAAACCTCATAATGAATCTTGTTTGAAATTTAAAAATCCTAGAGGACCATTTCTAGCAGGCACTGCAACAGCCAGAATGCCCTGAGAAAACAACACCTCTTAAAGAACGCATCAAAGTCCTTCCAAAGCAATTAGCCGAGGGAAGCATCCACATAACTTCAGTATTTCTTTTAATGGAGCCTCCAAACCACCAGCATTCACAAAACGTGGGGAAAGATCTTCAAAACACCACGCCAAGTGAAACAGAGCCTACTGAAAGGGAGCATCACCCACCCAAAAATCCCCAATAAGGATCTTCCATTACTCTGTGCATAGCTCCAATGAAGCTTTTGAAAAGGAGGAGTAAGACAAGGGCGGTCAGGACTGTGGTAGCCTCCCCGCAGCTTGTACAGACCATCCACGAACTGCCTGCATGAGCCCCACCTGCCCCATGGTGCCCATGGCAGGGGCACATGGAGCTGCTGGTGCCAGAGGCACCGCTGGGAGCAGGCACCGGGGACTCGCACAGCTGCCACAGCACCATTCAGTAACCAGCCTTTGCAGGAGCGTGTCAGTTTTGGAGCCACACAGCTGCTGGGAATTTGATCAAAAACACTATGACAGTGTTGAAACACTGACCCTGCCGCTGGGCCCTTGGCACACATCTCTGTGTGTGCACAGGACAATATTTTCTCTCCTCCTCCATTTAGCCTCTTGTGCTGGGTGGATGCATATGCACTTTTCACTGTCTGACTTTTTAACACTTCATCAGAAAGCTGAGATTTATTTTTTTTTAAGTGCTAAATTTGCCATTTCTCTTGGAGTTGAGATGAAAAGCTTTCAATGAACCACCTTTGATTGGAAACACTTCTGTTGCCTTTGGTTTGGCCAGATGTTTCCTAATTACTTATCTGTCAAAACTTTTTTTTTAATGCACACACATTTCCTTTAAGTGAGAAATAGTATAAGGTTCTTGTTTAGTGTCTTTGCCTGAGTGAAATAAGCCAGGCTAAGCTTCATCATCAAGGCTGGATTTTATGCTTGAACACGCAACTCAACATCAAAAGCTTGATCTTTTTTTATTATTCAGCTCAGCCTTTTTAGACCAACTTCAGCAGGAGCCAAATGGCACATCATAACTTTGGAGTTAAAACTTTTAGTTTTAAAGCTAGATCTGAGTCATGCAGCTTTCTCCTGAGATTGAGATGGTTTTGTGTAATAACTCCAGGCCAGAATCTGCCACCATTACTCACATCAGTGAAGGCTTACTTACATGAATAGACTTATTGAACGAGTGCTACTTGGGGTGAGTAATGGTTACAGAATCAGGTCTGATCCTTCTCCCATCAAAAAGATATTCCCACCGATTTGAGTCAGTTGCTGGTCCTGCAAGGATGTCCTGTCCATGACTCATGCAGCAATTACTTCGGAGGTAGAAAGACAAAGGAGGAAACCTTGAAGACTTTAATTCCCCAAACTGACCACTGCTGCTGGTGCAAGCCTGCCCAGGGAAGCAGTGATCTGATCTAACAAGGCAGATGTCATTATGTGTCAGTCATTTGAGACATTTGGCATCAATTTGCTATTTGGTTGCTGTCAGAAATCTTTTACTTAGGTAAGTGTCCCAAGGACCCCAATGTTACTGCAAAAAGGAAGGGGAAAACCAGCAGAACTAAGCCCTGAATGACTCTGTGGGTGCTTTAAAGGTTTTGTTTTCTTCCCGCTCCATAGAGAAAAAAATCCAGTGCCTGTCAAAGCATTCGTGGATAATATACCAATACACCAGAAGGGTACTAAATTAACCAAAAATAAATCCATGTAACAAATTTTCAATAGCTTTAGCTGTCTTCAAAGCCAAGTAGCATTCTTTAATGAAAGCGGGATCAGGCCAGTAGAGCTTTAAGGTTTGAAGTTATTTGATAGCTGGTTATTTTTCTTCAAAAGAGACTGAAGGAAACCTCTGCCTGTAGCCTTCATCACTCCACCAGAAATGCTTTGTCAGTGTATTTGTGACAAATTAATTATAGCACTAGAAAATCTCAGTTGAAATGAATATTCAAAAAATATTTTTTTTAGGCTGCTGGCTTCAGGGAATGCCCGTCTGTTTCTAAAGCTGTGTGTTTTCCTCATTAGCTCTCTCCCTTCCCCAGTTCCTTTCAGAAGTGATTAGAAATGGTTTTATTTTCAGCTTGCCTGGGGAACGGCATTAGCAGTGGAACAAGCCAATGACGTTAGAGTCTTGCTGGCAAGAAGTGGTGTCCCATCAGCAAACTTTTCAGAGAAAACATCCTGAAATTACCGTATCAGTCCTGACTAGCTGATGCTAACATCCAGTAAAGATGCTCGCATGGGGTTATCTCACAAAGCTTTAACACTGAAGGATCTTGTCCTCAGAGCTCCAGGGAGACACAGGAGCACAGCTCTGTGGGTCCATCCTCTCATGGGTCCTGTTCAGATCCCGCAAACAGAAGGAGCAGAGCTGGGGCAGACCACAGGTAGCACTAAGTCAGCAGTAAGAAATATATGGCTCTCACTCACTGCAAAGGCTCCAGCAAAGCAGAGGACTCCTGCTAGTCTCTTGCTCTAGTTACTGTCTGTAAATTGCAGATCTTTCTAGTCTTGGGCAAAAGTCATTTCAAGGAGCACAATTCCCATTTGTGAATCTCAGTAAGGCTGACAAAAGCAGGAGGTCACTGCTGCCTGTCACCTCCCACACCTCCAGGTTATCCTCCTTACCTTCATCCCATGGTCACGCTGGTCCTGCCCCAGTGCTTACACAAGCTTAGCCATGCATGAAACACCAAAATATTGGCCTGCAAGTCCTGGAGTCTCTTCTTGACAGGTTGCTTTGTGCTGACAACAGGAATAAACACAAATAAAGCTTCTCTCAAGCTGCGACTGCACAACCCAGTTCAGGAAGCTCCTACAACCGGTTGCCCCATGAGAAGCCACAGGAACAAGATAGAGATGATCATGAAAATGTTCCTCCTCCTCCACCCCCCTGCAACAACTCAATTAACAAGCTGCCTCATTACCATCCTATACTTAATTAACAAATTGAATTAATAAGTAGCCTGAGCTGCTTAATTAATAATTACTTAATCCTTGGTTAATAAGGACATCAGAAACTAGTTCAGAAGACAATAATTTCAATAAATTAGGTGATCTAAGGGGGTGTCAAGTGTCTGCATGGAGCTGGTGCTGGACCCCACCCCGAGACCAGGTGTCCCTCCCTGAGTTGAGCTGTGGGGTACCACCTTGTCTTCAAAGCTCTTGCATGCGCCCTCCAGCCCTAAAATCCAGGTTGGAAATACCCAAAATGCTCATTTGGTTCTCACTTCCACTGGTGATGCTCTCCAGAGCTACTGCAGGGAGATCCCTTCCCTGCTGGAAAGGAGCTGGGGCAGGTATCTCACCCGCTGGCACTGCAGCAATACAAAAGGATGGTGTTATTTGAAATGAGCAATAGAAAAGGGAGGAATAAGTACAAAATACAATCTAAAATATCCTTTCCCTGCCCTGCAATGGTATGTTATTTTCCAGGGAAGGGCTGTGAATACATTTGAGTAGTTCAAGTTTAAACCTGCCCTGGACCAACCAGCCAAAGTTTGCTGGGGCCAGGTGAGAGACCTCACCAAGCCTCTGCTGATGGTCCTTGAGCAGAAGGCAGGTATGAGCAGTTCTGAGGGTCCTGGCTCCAGGAGGAAACACTGTTCCCTGGGTTCAGGCAGCGCTCAACTCAGTCGTACCACAGTCAATACGTTGCTCACTGTTTGACAGCATACATTTGGCATTTTTCAGTTGGAAAGTGTGAAGAATTACGTTGATGTTTCCTTCTCATTTTGATATAGTGTCTTGTTTCTGTATTAATATTGCTCTCAAGATGTAAATACATATATATACATACTGCATTGAAAAACACTCATATCATCATATAACATTTCAAATATAGCTAAAAAGAAGTAGTTCGTTTTTCCTGATGGTATTGGTTTGAAATTTCCCATCCACAAACCACTTTAAAGTCACAAACAAAACAAAAAAAAAAATCAGAGTTTTTATTTCCCAGAGAACAGGTGCAGTGCAACAGTCTCTAGGAAAATGAATTTTTAGTTTATTGTTGCTTATGACGACTTCTGTTCATGGCTGGTTTCAAAGAAGATATTGAGTGTAGGAACAAAACACCTTTGCAGAGACATTATTACCATTATTTTCAATAATAATGTTATAATTTTCAATCCAAGTATTTCAAGACTGGGAAATACAAGTATTACTGTTATTGCCAAATTGATAAGTTGTGTTGTTGGTTTACTCATGGAACAACAATTAATGGTGCTCAGTTTTGTTCCAAAGTTTGTTGGAAAACCTGAAATGAAATACAATATAAATTTGTTACTAAGAATCACAACAAGAAGTGGGGTGGAGGGAAGGTATTTATCAACAATACACTCTAAACACAGAATCTGTAAGCAAAATTGAACTGGAAATTCAGCCTTCTAGTAGAAAGCTGTGAGATGGATGGTATTGCATTACTTTACATAGTGGAAATCAGTGCTCCTCAAACCTCTTATTTAGCTCATTTTGGTATCTAATGTCTCCAACTGTCATTTGCCCAAGCATCAGTAGGAACGCGCTGAAAGCAAGTGCAACTTATCTGATGACAGAAGGAAGTTCTAGTTAATTTTGAATTCTTTTCTGACATAAATCTGTTTTCATAGTGTCTCATCCCTATATAGAGCCAAAGATGCGTGGTGTCTCAGACTTAGCCCTGTTTTACGAAGGGTAGAAAGGAGGAGGAGCTCAGTGGTTTTGCCATCTCCTTTCACCCACTTCCCTCTTTCCCCATCACAGTTACGTGAGGGGGATTACATCCCCCAAAGCTCTCTGAGGTCTATTTTGACGTAGAAACACAGGCAATTATTTTACCTGAGAAATGACATGACTGTTATTGACTTCCAGAGCTTAACAGTGCAGCACAGACCCTGTTCCAGCAGACACAGGCCATGGTGTACTAGTGACCTAGTGGTTTGAAACTATTCACGGTTGGCAACAGTTTTTATATGTGGTAGCTGAGTTATTATATCTAATGAGCTTCATGTGACTAGGACATAATGCATAAGTTTCTTCCATCACTTCCAAAATATATGAGAAAGACCTGTGAAGCTTCTTGACCAAGGCTTCTAGCAGGCCAGTAGCAAAGCAGATGTGCAGCCTATCCAGCAGGACGTTTCTAATGTAGGACTCTCCTCTTTTGGCTGTGGCTCTACAGAGCCCAAAGGGTTCTTCTGCAGGTCTCCCAGGACACTGTTAGGGCAAAACCCACCAAGTGCTGAATGGGATTTGTGCCATAGTCGAGTTTCAGCTCTGTCACACACGAAGCAGGAAAGGATGGGAAGAAAGAGAATGAAAGAGGCAATTGACTTCCTCCCCACTAGACTCCAAGTAATGAATGCCACCAATTGAGGTCAAGGACTCATTGAGTTAGCACCATGGTTATAATCTGAAGAAAAAGAGCCTGCTCCGAAATGCATCCCACAGTCAATGTTGCAGTAACAACTTGGAAAGGTTTTCAAAGTATTCAACAGTTGCTATGTTTGTCACCTTGCATGGAAGTTCCCACTCTGTCATGTGCACAAATCCACTTGCATTTCTCCACTTATTTTACCTGCTTTTCATTACATAGCATGTATAACACTGCAGGCTTCTTGCTTCGCGATTCAAACAGCAGTAGCAATATGATGGTGTTTGGGGCAGTTTTAACTATTCTCATATGGTCCAAAATCCAGCAGTGCTGCAAAAGACAAGCAAAAAGCTATCTACCCCTCAAGGAAACTGAACAATATTTTCTGAATATTTTCTGAAGTGATTATTGTAGCTGAAGATTCCCCTGTTTCCTAACCACCCTCATCCTGACTTTTGCATTTGTGTAGTCATGTAACAATGATTATGGATTGGGAGGGAGCTGCAGTGAGAAAAGGCACAAAGTAGGGAGTACACACCACTCCCATCCCTCTGAGCAGCTGGGAATTGCTAACATAACTACACATGCCTGTCCAGTGAAAACTGTATTTACTCATCCAAAACAAATCCACATACATCACCATTGCCAAGGGCTCTAGGTCCTATTTTGGACCACAACGGACCACACTGATTGATATCCGTTCTAGATGCCTTGCCAGAAGACTGGGCTTACTGTGTGTGACTGGCTCTGGCCTTACAAAGACACAAGCTGACTTAATTTCAAAGAGCAAGCAGGAAACTTTGCGCATGTCCAGGAGGGAAGCCCGAGCCTCCTGGCTGGTGCTGCCCCAAGAGAAGGCCCAGAGTTGCAGCTCCATCTCTCATCAGTCACCTGCTCCCACTCACCAGCACCAACATGGCCAACAAACCACACAAAAACACCACCACACCAGGAAAACAGATGTCCTAGGTCCTCCTGCAAAAATGTCTCTTCTGAGATGCTGTGTGGTCACACTATCTTGTGCAAGCTATACCAGCTTTGAAGCTGGGGACACAAAGAAGGATATCCTATCCTGTCCTATTCCTCATAGCTGAGCTCTGTTTGCTGTGGCAGGGGATGGACCCATTTGGAATGGCCATCTCTTCTCCAGCAGCTGGATTTTGTGTGATGAACACTCAGGAACTTCTGCTAGTGAATCCCTGGATCAACACATCATCCCCTCTCAGGCTGGAGTCCCTGATCCCAAGACTCCTGCCTTTGGGCCAGACATAGCGTGTTTTACCCAAACTTAGTGTCCCACTGTTGCAGCAGGGCATGCGATAAGGCCTGCAGATTGATTTTTAACCTTCTTGGTTCTTCCTAGGCCTGTCTTGAAAACCGTCCCCCCACCCCACCCCCACCCGTATTTTTCATGAACTCTGGGCCAGCAGGCAGGAAGAGAGAGTTCAGTGCATCTGTTCACCGCTAACATTGACAAACAGCACAGAAGAGCTTCACTAACCTGAAATGTATTGGCATATCTAACCAAAACCCACTTGATTTCCTCTGGAAAGCAAGAGCTGTGAAAGGCCATTACTAGCAGGTTGCCCTTGCATGTGAATTAATTGAATCGGGAAATGTGAGGCAAGAGAGCTTAGCTGTCGTTTTACAAAAACAATTACATGCATTAAATGTATCTTAATGATATAATTAAGGCAAAATTCCAATCCACTATTAGTAGTGGCATTAATTATTGCAAGCACATTACATTCAGTATTGTTGGAATGGTGAAATCCTTTGTTATGCAGCTTTATTAACAAGAAAAAAACCACCAGATTATCTGCTCTTCGAGAGAAGCACTAATGCAAAACTACTTTTGAACAAGCCTTGATTACTTTTGTCTGTTCAGGCTGATAGCAAGAGAGGTCAAAGCAACACAGGGAAGCTGCTGTAAAATACCAAACAAGTGCTAGGACACATCATGGACTGTTACTGAAGGTGTACAGTGAGAAACCTGTATGTAGCAAGGTTGACTAGTACCATCATGGTACACAGTAAGCTGTTGCCATACACCTACAGGAGGTAGATCCATCCCGCATGTAGCCTGGGATACCGGATAGCTGTCAGCACAACACACAGCCCAATTTGCAAGCCCTCCCTGCAGCCACCAGATAGCTGGGACCTCACCCCCAGCTGCCTCAAGCTGTTGGTCTCACTTTCCTCTGCACTCCTAGATTGCAGCATTTCCAAGGCTCAGATCCCAGCAGTCAGTCTATGGCTGGGAAGTTGCTCCCTGTAATCCTCAGTTTTCAAACGGACAAATACTGCATTGGTGTAGTCACTCCTGGTGCAAGGAGAGTCCTGTAATCTCATGGCCACTTACAAGTCTCATATGGGTAGAATTTGGACCTCAAGCAGTCACTAAATATAACCATGTCATCCAATGCCCCATCCCATCTAAGCATGCTTTCAGCAGTCTCTTAATTCCTGGATTTCACAACACCTTTCACAAAGCCCCCCAGACATCTTGTAATCTTGTCCACTACACAAAAAGTTAAAATCAGCTCACGTAAACAGCTGACTTCCCCACCCACAAACCCTGCTTTCCAAATTGCACTGGTCAGGTGCCATTCTGGTGGGGGCTTTTTTGCCACAAGCCTCTTTGGAAGGGACAGCCCATCTGCTCAGCTCCCTGGGAGCTGCTGCCCCCCCTCCTGCAGGGACATGTCAAAGCTAATTTGTTCCTTTTGACTCTGCTCCCTCCCCGGCAAGCTTTTCTCCCTTCCCCCCAGCATCTACAGATGGCCAAATGAAGCATAAGTGCTGCATTTTGACCATTTCCTAGAGGAAATCACGCGCTGCTGGGCTAAGGCACCCAAAACAGCAAAGGGAGGCAAGGGATGCTCCTGGGTGGGACACTGACCCAGCAGCTCTCCTTTAACACACTGATTTACGCACGAGCTACGTGCAAGACTTGCTTTTACCCTCCTAAAGCAACTGAAATCTGTTGTCACCTTCGAGACCTGGTTTGCAGCAGGGCAAGTCTCGCCTGCCTTATATGAGGGTCAATAAAACATAGCTTTTCCGTTTTACAACCCATTTCAATACTTACTTCTATACTCTGCTCCCACTCACTCAGACTGTCAGTTCTCAATGCCAGGTTTCTGGGGTTTTGAGGCAGTTGGTTTGGCACAGCAGAGACACTGGCTTTGCAGCAGAGTACCTACACTGTGGAGGAGCCATCAATCAGTTGCTAAAAGGCCCTTGGATGTTGCTCAAAACTGGTTTACATATTGGGACAAGTGGAATTACGGATCTCAGAGGCGTGAAGACATCAAATATACATTTCCAAACAAAGGAGGAAGCCATCAATAACATTACCCCTATAGATACACTTATTTGGGACTATGAGAGGACTTATTAGACATGGAAGCCTGTTTATAGTGATTTTCAACACTTAATTCAGCTCAAGAAACAACACTTAAAATTAACTCCCTCAAGAGAGCCACATGACTCCTAGGTGATAACTGCCAGAAAGCAAACAAATGCATAAGTTGAGTGATTATGTGGATACCTGCTGAAAGAGGGGGATTTTCAGTTATACGTGGTTGATTTTCTACATGTACATCTCCTGTTACATGGGGCAGGGGGGGACACAGGACAGAAAATCAGTTAGCAGGAGTCATTTTTTTCTGAATGCATTGGTTGGAGGGAAACATTGGTTTCTGGACAAGTGTTTACAATTAAAATGCAATTTTGATTCCACTCAACTCCTACAGTGCCACCCTGTATCTCAGCCAGACCTGGAGAAGAAACCAGAGTCTCCAGGAAAGGCAGATGAGGGGTCACAGCAGTGGGAAGTGCTGACCATCAGTTTGTCATGAAGACGTTGAGATGCTTTGAAGGACAAGGCTGGGGAGCCAGGCTGTTTCTGCAGCAGAACCTTGTTCCTCAAGCCATGAGCAAGTCCTGGGTTAATGGGAACACAGAAGCAGACAGGAAGAAAGCACACACAGATAGCACATGGGGATGGAGGACAACATGATGCGGTCCCTGAGGGTTTGGGATTCACCCCCCCGCCCCTCCATGTAGGGCTGATAATGCAGAATTTCTTTAAAAACAACACTTGTGCTGTTCACCCGAGTCCTAAAGTCAGTCCAGAAGCTGAAGACTAAGGCAGAAAGTGAATGATGGGCATAGTCTCCTCATGGGTGGGTGTCGGAAACCCCCATGCACGGGCAGCACATGTAGAAGCAGTGACACATGGCGCTGAAAGCCAGAGCAAGAAAGCAAAACCAATACTTTTTCCCATAAAGCAAAGCTTTCAGAGGAAAGACAAAGTCTGTTTTCCAAACCCACATTTGGTACCAGTTATTACTCACAACTAGTTACATTTTCTCACGACTCTGAGAAAACCTTGATTTGGGGCAGAAACCTCACCAAGGAGTCAGGCATCTTCTGATGAATCAGAAGAACTGAGTAAACTTGAACATAAAGTTAATCTAGTTCCTTAAAGCTTTGCTTCATACCATGCTTTTCTACACCACAAAGAGTCTCAATTATATTCCTTGATACTGTCCCTTTGTTCTCTGACACAGCTACTCAAACACCACACACCCCAAAACGGAAGAGGTTCCTTTGAAGCATTGCCAGGCTATAGGCAACTGTGGCCACATCCTTATGTGTACACGAAGAGCAAGTGCACTGGGGGCACCACACCTTCCTCAAGGTCCGTTGCACATAAAGCACCTGCCTGCATCACCTTCCCTACAGGTTTTCCGCAATAGAAGTTGCTTTTCCTGCCACAGGTTACTCATCAGATGTAAATTCTCAGCAGCAGGGCGCAAATACATCCAGGCACCGTGCAAGTTCACAGAAATCGTTTATACAAATAGATTAATTGTGCATTTACAGTAAAACCTGGCCTGGAGAGGGTAACTAGAGTTCCAGTTTCACGCCACTCTTATAACATTACTGTAAATCTAGTCATATTAAGTATTTTTTCCTTCACGTGCAAGAATTATGCACCCAGCTGACTTTGCACTGGCGCAGGAGGAAAGGAAGCTTTCCAGACCTCCTGTTTGCAAAGCAATAAAACAGAACAGGGCTCAGAGATCAGAGGGAAAATAAGCAGAGCCTCTCACTCACCCACCCCCACTTCCCAGCTTACATTTAGCTCTGGCTCCTCCATGCCCTGGGAGCAGGGAGGCAGGACACCAGGGCTCTCGGGGAACCTCAAGCTTTCCCCTTCAGAGCAGAAAATCGACAGACTGGCAGAGCAGAGGTAAAGAGCAGCTCTGACAAGAGAAAAATAGACATGAGAAAAAGAAAGCAGTGGAGCCCATCAGCGTTGTGCATCATTTGGGTTTTAACCTGATTCTGCTCATCTGAACCTTGCAGAGCCTTAGTTTGTGATTCAGGGAAAAAAAATAAATCTGTCTGTGTGCACTGTGATGGACAAGTACATTAATATGTTGTCTGGAATGAACACATGCTTACAGCTCATCATCTTCCCCAAGAAAACCATCAGTGTGCACTCACCTAGAGTTAAAACCCAGCCCAGCTCCATCCTCTCACTCACACCAGCTCTGCTGACTACGCCAGACCTATACAGACTCTCCTCAAAGCACCCCAAAGGGTTTGGTCTTGCATGACTGCATGCTTTCATGACTATTTTAGAGCTCCTAAAGCATTCTGGGCCTAACTCTTACCTATCGTAAATGGCCCAAGTATTAAGACGCTGTAAACACCTCTTGCAAAAAGGTAGCTGACTATCCCAATGCTTCAATATCGGAGCAGGAGCTGTAGCCACAGCCTATCCTCTGTTGGTAACACAAAGGAGACACAGGTGACAAACTGAGGATACCCACCCGTGACACTACAGTGACTGCCTGGGACTTACAGCCACTGCCACATCCTGATGATGAGCAACTCAGCAGAGCTGTGGTTCCCAGGACAGCACAGCTATTCCCCTCCCTGTGTCAGGTATATCCATCTTAAAGGTCTTTTGGACCAGCCCAGTAGCTTCTGCACTACTGGGAAACAAGGTATGATATCTCTGCCAAGCTTCCAATGCAGCAAAAGCCACCTTTTTCTCTGCATTGAAACCCTGACAAAAGCAAGGCCACAGCTGAGAGAAGAAGACGGGAGCCTGGGGCAGAGCCACCTGCCTTGGTGCAGGGTGTTATCTGGTGAGCAATGCAGCAGAGGTGCTTTATACTTAAGTCTCCATTTTTTTTTTTAAAACCAGGCTGCTTATTAGCAATGCACATCAGCACCAAAGCAGTAGCTTTGTACTTCAGAGTTACTCTCTTAATCAAATGCAGCTTCACAGAGCCATGCTAATCTCATTTTTCAGTGTCCAGGTTCCCTACCTTTACAACGGATAAATACTCTGAGGAGCTGCATTTTGACTGGCATCCAAAACTCACCACTAGCTGCCGTGATTGTGATTTATTGTGCTGCTAACAATCAATCTCAAGGCAACCGTGTGCATTTGAACTGAGAGAGAGGACTGTGCAAGGGTGGGGGAACAAACACCCACCAAGAGCTGACAACTCACAAATCCCTGACACTCTCCCACATTTCTGCATTGCAAAACCCACTCCAAGTACACTGTGTAGAGTGCTTCATGTCACCTCTCCCCTGCCTAGTCCAGAGCCATCAGTCTGGTCAACCAGAGCTCTAAGTTTCATTTATGCACCTTTTTAATCTTACTTGGCAAGAGGCTCTCCATATGCAGAGCCAGGGAGAAAGCTGGGGAGCAGTGCAGCCACCAGCCTGACCTGCTGGGCAACACCGCCCGGCAGAGCGGGATGCTCCCCAGTGGCAGCAAGACCTGCGCCCGTGGGGAGCAGCAGGTCAGGAACCCCCACAGGGGATGCACCCCCTGAGCCGCAGTGATCAACACGCTGTCAGCCACAGAGGAAGGAAAAGCACACCCACAGCTCCCAGACCCCCTGAAGCCCACTTTTGAGTACTGTAAAAAAATACCATACAGCTCCATCTTACCTCAAAAAGAGTAAGCACTGAAGTGGCTGCTGTTTCAGAGGACCTTCCTTCACATCACCCAGGCAGCTTCAGAAACCTGGGGCATCACTGAACCAAAACCCAGTCCTACATCACACAACTGCAAAGAGAGGTCAAGGAACATCTTCTTCAAAACCTCCTTTAGCTCCTACTCAGCAGAAGAGCAGAGAAAATCCCCACAGTCACCCACCACCTTCCCTGGAGCTGCTTAAATTTGCCTCCTGGGCCATGGCAGGATTGAGCCCACCTGGGCCAAAGCCCCCAGCTGGGCCAGCTGCCCTGCCCCCCCCCGCCCGCCCACTGAGCACAGCCCACAGTTCTTCCTGCACTGGGCTCAACGGAGAGGGGTGAGCTGTCTGCAGGGCTCCTGAGAAGGGGAAAGAGGGCGGGGCGTTTGCAGTTTTGATGCCATCAGACCTTCAATGAAGTGGACCTTGAGCAATGCTTTTGCTTTTCCAGCCTGAGAATGTCTAGGAGCACAAGGCAGGAATTATTTCCTCTTTTCTCCTGTCCAGTCTTTTGCTACTAACGCTGTTACGCAGTCCTGTTTTATACCAAAGCAGGGGGAATTTCTAGACTCGTTTTTTAAAGAAAAAAAAAAAAGGGGGATAGCAGCAAGTGTTCAAATAAATTCTCATTACAGTTAGGATAGCCAGCAGCAAGGATTCCTGTGAGACCACGTTGCTTTCTTAATAAATCTCAGTGTAAGCATCACTGCGACACTCACCATAATGGAGACTTTGTTTCCAGCCACCTTATTCCAGGGTTTCTGTCCCTGGTCAAGGCTTCCCCTCCCTCGATGGGGAGGCAGGTCTCAGCCTGCGCAGGGGCTTCAGGACCAGCAGCATGGAGAAAAAAAATTCCAATAAATCAACCTGAGGGAAAAGCAGCCTGAGCATGTTAAAAAGGATGAGGCTGACTCCAGGTTTCACACCTTCCTCACCTCAAAGCACCCCAAGCCATCTCCTCCATCTTTACTGGGAGGGAATCACCGGCGGGGACCATCCTGGAGCATCAGGACTGGAGATGAAGGAGCCCTGGGAGCGGGTTGCTTTGGGCCCTCCAGGCGCAAACTGGATTAAATGTGGGTGCACGCAGCGATGTGGCCGGAGCTGCCACCGGGACCGCAAGAGGAATGAATCAGCTGGAGCAGGAGTGGGGATTAATGCAGCTCCCGAGGAGAGCGACGGCAGAGAGAGGTGCCAGCAGATGTGGGGGAAGGGTTTGGGTTAGGACAAGCAGATAAAATACAAAGACAAAAAGCAGGAAAGAAGAAAAGCCGCTGTGAAGTTCAGATACTTTGAAGTTGGAATTTACACCTTCCAGCAAGCGCAGCCAGGGAGGGCCAGAAGCACTGCAAAACGAGTTTTGATGCTGGAAGCACAGGGGAAAGATGCATCTGATTTCTTAAGTCCTATTCAATTTGCAGCATAGAAATCTGCTTAAAATCAAAGGCTTTGCCACTTTTGGTTTCCAAAAGTCACAAAATTGTTTCTTCCACTGAGTTGCAAAAAGAAAAAAAAAAAGGGTTTAAAATAATTTATTGCCAATCAACTGTGCTGCAGTGTCCCCACATCACCTCATTAGCCGCAGAAAGGTAGCTTAGTAACAATATTTCTCTGCCCATTCCCACACACTGCACTGGTTGAACTTGGCTTTTTTTTTTTTTTTCATTTAAAAAAATTCCCCTTTGGAAATTGTGGTTTCAGCTGAGTAGCTGAGTTTCAATTTTCTGTGGGAAGATGTTAGTTCCAGCCTTGAATCTGAAAACGAAAAATGTCGTTTTGACACAGTGATTCAAACCAAACCCTGCCCTCTCCCCTGCCTTGCCGCTCCTGGAGCAAGGTGGATGTTTCCCACTTCGATACTTGCGACCCTGAGGTTGGGGCAGGGGCACTGCCCCCCCTCTCCAAAAATGTAGCATTTTGGTGTTTCTTTGCATGTGGGACAGGAAAGTGGGTTTGGAGCCACTTGAGCCAACACCGGGGCCATCGGCATCCTGCCACGGCCACTGGGATCCTTCTCCTGCCCGGGCTGTACTGCCCCTCACAGCCCACAGCATCACGGGCATCCACCAAAGTGCAGTGTCGGTAAAGCAAATCAACTCATCCCGACGTGGGTTATTGCCTTGTTTCTTCCTGCCAGTCCCCATCCCACAAGACCCCTGTGCGCAGTGTTCTACACCGAGGAAGCTGTTTGAGTTTTTATCTGTGTATTCGCAGCACATAAAATGAGACATCTGTGTCTTTTCAGGAGGGGGCCTCAGTTTCCGTGAGCCGTGTCAGCTGCTGCAGAGCTCCCACCATACCGAGGGCTATTCCTGGCCGCGCTCACATGCGTGTGGCAGCTGAGGCAGGAGCAGGGCCATGAAGATTGCAATGAAGAGAACACTCGCATCTTCATTACCTGCTCGAACACACGCAACGAGGGAGTTGCTTGTTTTGGTCCACGCACTCAGACTGAAATGCAGATTTTGCTTCCTTAAAGCTGACCTGTAGCACAGACTCCCCGGGAGCTGCCGCGGGCTCCCCGCAAGGCTGCGTGAGCTGCTGAGGCACCGGGAAATCCAGCCCTGGTGAGCCCGGCTTCGGGACAAAGCATCACTCTTGATTGCAAATGGGTTAAAAGTTTTAGCTCCAACCACTCATGTGAAATTTGGTTAGACGCTAAAACGGAGCCAGCAGGGTTCTGCTCATTTAAAACATGATTTAGAGGAAAAAAGGCTTCCTGGCTAACAGCTGGTTAGTAAATGGACTGGAAGGCATCAAACGCTGGCAGCACAGAGCAGAACTGCATACAGCACACTCTCCAGTACCTCCAATACTTCAAGTGCTCCCTGGTGCCTTGAGAAGCCCACTTGCACCTCCAGATCATCACTCCTGATTCATCCTGGAGCCCAGACTGCTGGGGACAGTGTCCTATGGTCTAAAAAGGCAATGAGTGCAATTTAACCCAGCGTGCTGCTCGTGAACCTCGCCTGCATGGTGGAACGCACTTGTCCTCCAAGCAGTACCCCAGCTCTGTGGGAACCTCTGGCTCCCGTGGGGCATGGGGACAGCACCAGGCTGAAAGCCCCACCGCTCACCAGGGCCCTGAGAGCAGGTGGGGACAGTCCCCTGCCTAACACCCCCCCAACCATCTTACAGCTGCTGACACCAGGGGTTGTTGAGTAATTTGGGTCTAATGGTAGAAGGGCTCCAAACCAGACTCGGTTGGGTATTTGGAACACCAGACCCTGTGATCAGTGACCGCTGAGCATCCCATGAAGCCAGGAGAGCCCCACCAACAAGCCAGGCAATGCCATAGCATAAAAAGCAGCTGATTGCTTACCATGGGGAAAAACTATTCCAACCCAGGGCTGCTGCCTTCCAGTACTGTATCACCCCAGATCGTCTTTCCAGCAGCAATGCACAGAGAACACCAAGAATCCCACAAAATAAACCGCAACCAGGAGATGAGTGGCACAGTTCCAGGATCAGAGCCAGGGGGCTGGATCTGGGATTCTCCTTCCTGGGCTGCAATCAAGCCGCTTTCAGTCATTACTAGTGATATTTTCCCAACTGGCCATCAGCTCGGGGCTGCGTTGCAAGTAACCGACCATGCAGAGCATCCAGGCGTCCCGCTGAAGTCCACAGGAGCTCCTTGTGCTCACAGCTCCCCCAAATCAAAGCCAAGTGTCCACCACTTGCCCATCCAAACCATCTGGAGAGGCAACTTGTAAAAGCCGGGGGCACTTTCAGAAATGCTGCCACCTTAAATGGAGGTTTGCAATCAGCCAGAGAGAAGGGCTGGGGAGATGGAGGGCTAAGGCAGAGCTCACAGTCTTCAGGCAAAGCCCAGCAATTAATTACTACACACTGCTTAGTCCCAAGAGGGACCTCAAGGTCTGTGTGAATCTACAGGACGTCCTTCAGAAACAAAAAGAAAACCCCCTGCAAACAGTTAAGTTTTCAATCATTTTAATGTGATCACTGCAATTTGACCACAGTCTCAGAAAGGAAAGTCACACAAATTATCTGTGCTTAGGATTCGCGTCAATCTACACAGTTCTTGTTGACTGACGGTTATTCAAGTTAAGACCTTCTGACCATCGGTGATGTTCTTGGCTGAAAGGCAGAATCGCAAGTGTTGGACATACTGGTGTAAACCAGGAATGCTTCTTCTGGGATTTAAGCTGTGACACCTGATCTACTCAAAAGAAAAGAGAATTGTACACGCACACATGTGTACACATGGACCGAGCATGCAAATACACTGGGAACCAGCTACAGCTTCACGGGAAGAAACATGTGGTGGCAATACAGAGGTTGGCCTGTTATTCAGAAGGCTACTTAACAAGGAAGGGGGGAAACCACACAAATATCAAAAACTGAGAAAATTGATTTTCCAATATTTGTAAAGAAAATAGGAAGAGCTTTTGAAATTACATTGTGTTGGCAAACTCTGATTTTTGGGTAACAAAGCAAAAGGTGAAGGCAAATTTTCCAAAGTATTGTAAAATTTATTGTATAAGTATTGCAGCTTTTAGAATGACATATAATTGCCACTATCGGTTACTGTTACACAATAAGCGTTTACAACAGATTTTGTAAATTGGCATCAGAGTACATATTCATACTAAAACAGCAAAATATAGATAAGTACTGCATTGCATGTGCTGTCAACAGTTTATATAAGTTTAAACTTGAACAGAACTCAGGATACAGGACTGCCTATAACAAACTCCGAAGCCAAAGCAATGCAACTGGAAGTTTAAGAAAATATTAATACAATGAAATGTGTCTATAAGGCAGGCAAATTAGGACTTTAATGTTGTCCTTCATGAGCTTCTATAGTACAGCAAAAATCTGAAGCGCGGTTTCTGGAAAACTTTTTGTTTTTTGTAGCTTTGTGTTGTATATAGAAAAATCTCTGAGCAATACAGAAGAGATTAAAAATTCATTCTGTTCTCGCCTAGCACTGCTAACGCTACACCTGGATTCAGTCTTTTCCCGATCCTTAGTAAAAATGTTGGGCTTTTATTTCTTTATTTTTTAAGATAGCAGTTAGTGCAATTTTATAGTTCAGTACACACACAAAAGGGTGATTCTCCAGAAAGCAACTGGATTTCCTTATACCCCCACTTGAGATAGAATTAATTTCGCAACACTTATGGAAACAACGCACGAGATTAGTAAAGCTGAATCTTCAAACCGGTGAAATGGAGGGCTGTGAAGGGAACACAAGTTGTACCAGCGTCAGCCCCAAACGAAACCCACCCTTCCTCACCATCCTGATCGACAAAGCCACGTTCCCATTCCAGGCCCTTAAGATCTGGGGGCTCTTCAAGGGTGCTGTTTGCCATACTGTAAGGTAAGAAACTCTGTAGGATTAACAACCCCTTTAAAAGCTAACGTGACTCCTAAAACTTTGAGCAAAAGGGCAGGCTAGGACAGGAGGTTGCTAAGCATTAGCAATGCCTTCTTTCTTCATTCTTAAGGGGCCTGAATCTGCTGGCAGCTGCAAGACGCTAGAGACTCCTCCGGAGCAGGACTGCAGTCCAGCTTCTAGCGCAGTTCTCTCCTGAGCTGCGTGAAGGCCAGAAGGAAACGAGTGGAGACACCAGCAAGGGTGTGCAAAGCAAGTTCTCTGCCTTGGTGGCAATACGGGATGTGGGAATTGGGAAGAAATGGACCCCGAGGCCAAAAGTAACATTAAATAGTAATAATAATAATAACAATAATGACAACAACAACAACAATAATAATAATAAAAAAGAACAGACCATTATTTCTAAACACCCATTCAGAACTTGGAGTTGATCTGGGCCCTAGATCTGATATCTGCGCTTGAAATACAGTTCTTCGGACTGCAAAGCAGAGGGATGGACAAAAGAAAGACAAAAGGTGACAACCTGGCTCCGTCGAGGCGGACTCAAGTTGCACCCACTGCCTGGGACCCAGGGCTCCCCCCACCCAGGGGACCTGCACCAGCAGTGGTGAAGGTGGCAGCTTGGTTTTTGTGCACAGCATGGACTGAAAGGCATAATTTGCAACAGAAATTTGGTGTTGATGAGCCACCCCATTTCACACTCATTAAGTTCACCGAACTAGAGAAAGCGGTAAATGAAACTGGATGCAGGAACTCAACAAACTGGTCACTCAACTGCAGATGCCTAAGGTGATGTTTGAGAAATAAAAACTCACACTGGAAATGGATTAGGGAAAGAGAGAAAAAAAGTAGGGAAAAAACCCTAGAGAATAGATTGAAATTCTGAGGACTTCAAACCGTGAGAGCTGGGTTTAATTGCACTGCATTTTTAGACCCTCCCCCACTACCCCTCTGTGCCTTTCCAGATCCTGCCCACCTCCCTGACTTCTCTGTGGGGTTTGGTGGCCATGACAAGGCGGCACGTGACAAGACAAACCCATTATTTAACAACTTCTGGTCCCCATGACACCTCCTTATTCACTGCTCAGTTTTAAATGTGTGATGCATATTCCACCCAAAACCTGCGGAGGTAACCATTTTTTTTTTTGTAGCAAACAAAGCAGTTCAGATCACAGAACACCACCCCCCACCCCGAGCTCCCCAAAAAACCCAACCCCAACACCACGATTCACACGTTTTGGCTCAAGAGGGCAGCAGATATTATATTTCGGTTTCTCTTTTGGTTGGTATCTCATTTACAATATCCACCGCAGTCTCCTACCTCCCCGGCAGGACAATGGGCATCGCTGAGTTGGAGCTCGCTCAGAACAGCGGGAGACAGCGGAGAGGCAGCCACTGGTGCAGGGCTCTCAGGGTCTCCAGGGCGCGGGCAGCGCTGCCGGGAAAGGAGGGACCACAAAACTGAATGCAAGGTCCAAAGGAGCAAGAGACCAGACACTGGTTACTTGTGACGCTAACGATGATTTTGTCTTCCCCTCTCTAAAAAGGGAGGGTTACCATTTTTTTAATAAGGCACTAAATAGACACGTTACATAAAGGAAAGATACATATTAAAAACTCGTATAAATTCATCAGTTTTGTACCTTTCATGACAAACTAGATTATTCCTTTGCATTACTTTTTTTTGTGGCTTTTTTTTTTTTTAGGTCATCAAAATTTAGGTTACATGACTGTAAAGCTATGAAGATTTCAAGAGCTGTGGAAAAGCAGTCTGAAATATTGAGAAGGTACAGGACTATTTCTAGGAGAAAATAAAAAAAGCAAAAAATAATGATCAAACTTCAAGTTCAGCTATTCATCATCATCTTTAAAATATAAATATTGTTCAAATGGTCAGAACTTCAAAACCGTTCTCGTGGTTTTTGTGGTTTTTTTCAAGTAATAGAAAAGTTGCTTAAAAACGATAGTTATTGCCTTTATATCTTTCATTTATGTCACTCTACTAGATAGCATCCTACAGAAAATTAAATCACACCTCCTTGTAAAAATCTTCGCGCTCCGTGGTTGCCCTACCGACCCTTCCTCGCGCTCGGAGAGATGGGGCCGAGAACAGGTTCTTCCCTTTTGCTTTCTCTCACGCGCGCACTCAGGTTCCTCACTTGCTCACTCCGTCACATACAAATTCACTGTGAGGGTAAAACACATACCAGACACCTACACAATATAAAAATGTAAACAATAGCATAGTAAGACAAAACGCTTCCGAAACCAAGATAAATTAAAGTCACAGAATGCCCAGCGGGCAGGAGGGACCGTGCTGCTGTGGATGAGGACATCTTCAGAAGAGGTAAAAGGGGTTTGCTTCTAAAGTGTTAAGCATATTTCTTTAGACTTTAATTAATACATCACAGGAGCAGATTCATTTCCACCTACTGTATCTGATGCCTCTTTAGCTAGGATAATAAAGTAAAAAATAGCAGAGACCAGAGGCAGCCCAGGGGATGGCGGAGCTGCGAGACATGGCTGCACCCATTTATCCCAAGCAGAGGTTTGGGAGGTTAATACAAAAGGAAAATTACTTTCACCACCACCAACCACACTTTTCAGCTCGTACTTTCAATGAGATATTTAAAGCCCAGCTGAAAGGCCGCTGGTGGGTACATTATCATTTACTCAGATGAACTTCCATAATCACTGCTTTAGCTTCAAATATGGCCCTTCAATTGAACATTGAAAGAAATGAACCAAAAACCACTTTGTTCCTTCAGACACAGAAGTTTATTCTCACCCCCCGCAAAAGGTTAGAGGCTGTCCAGAAGAAAAAAAAAAAAAAAAAAAATCAAGTAATTTTTGCCTGCTTCAGTCGCTACTGACTCTTAGAAGCAGGGAGTTTTCATTTTACCTTTTTACTCCAATAATCCTACCAGATAACATACACATACACACCGACTCCTCTTGCTTTGTAGGGAATGTATAGAGCCGTGACTGTTGGTGGCCACGCGCAAGGACTCTGGAAATTACGGATTTGCATAAGATGCAGTCTCGCTCACCGCTCCTCCCCGGGCTGGCATCTCCACTTCAGCGTTTTCCACCCCCTTCCAGCTACTTTGTTCTTCACTTCAACACAGATCCCTTAACAGGTTCATGGTAGACATGATAGAGGCTTTGACCAACACAAGCACTGACATATTTATATTAAAAAATAGTGCAAAATTTCAACATTTATATAAATAACTCTAAACCCCTGCTTTTGATTTTTTTTTGTTTTTTTTTTTTTTGTTTTTTTTTACAATGTAATACACGTTTTTTGAGTTGGCACTCAAAAAATTGCCATTTTTCTTCTAGTTCAGAAAACAACTTTTTTTTTTGTGAATAGGCCTCTTCTAATACAAAAATACTCCCGCTCCTTACACATACACTTTCTCTTATTTTTAATATATATTTATATATTTATATTGCAGATCTTTAAACAAAATGTTTTTGTGCAAATATTTTGTCTTTAAAGATAAGTGAAATAAACAAAAGAAAAAGCATTCACACACAGCTCAACTAGAAACAAACAAACAAAAAAGGACTACAGTTGGTGTGGGTTTTTTTTCCATTTTAAAGTCTAGACACAGCTCAATAAAGAAATGTTTTTGCAAGCTTGGTACGCTTGTGCATTCAGACCAGACATAACAAGTAAATATTTATACATGGAGAGATGGGGAAGGGCTTTCTTTTTTTTTTTTCCTTTGCTCATCTTCCTCAACTCACTCACTCTCCCCTTTTTCTTTTAACGAGAAGTGCAGTGTGTTTCATTTACTTTCTTGCTTTTTTTTTTTTTTTTTTTTTTTTTTTTTTTAAAAGGGATGCCCTTTTTGTTTCTCTTTCTCTTTGTTCCACGCAGTTGTGCTCTCAAGGCCATTGATTTGTGAATGATGGAGTCTGCTGCCCTCCAAGAGGGAGGGCATCCCGTTGTTCTGCTGGTGCTGGTAAAAAGTCGACCCGGGGTAGTGCCCTATCACCTCGCTGTAGGTTGGCGGCGGTCCCTCCATCCTACCGTTGCTCCCATAGCAGGTTGCACTGATCCCAGAGTTACTGCTGGGGGGGCACGGCCCCCCGTACACAGAGTTATCTATCAAGTCACTGTCAAAGATGGTTCTGTTGGGGGGGGCCCGGACTGACTCCCTGTTGAGCTCCATCTGCTGCTCGGGGTCCCGCAGCTGCAGCGTGCAGGGTCCCTGGTACGGAGGGGGCTCCTCGCCGTCCGACAGCGAGATGGTGGGTGGCAAGTCGATCTCATGCTGCATGTAGGGGTAGGTCGGCTGGAACCTGTTAAAGCGGTCCCTCTGCAGAAAGGACGGCACTGCCAGGCGGTCACCGGGTCTCGGGGTGTAGATTTGCTGCTGAAAGGGAGGAGAAGAGGGAAGCGTGAGATGCCGCAGCCCAGGGGCGCAGGAGAGGCAGCGGCACCCGCACCCGCGTCACCCTCACCTCTGCTATTCCATTCCCCGACATGGTGCTCTCCGAAGGCCACAGGCTCCCCTCCTGCATTGGAAAGGAGAAGAGAGTGCAGAGTGAGTCCGGCTGCAGCGGGGGCTCTGCTCCTGCGAACGGCTGGTGCCCGCTCTCACCCTTCACCGAAGCCCAGGCAAGATGCTGCTGCCGCCGCCGCCGCCAGTGCGCCCCAGCGGCAGCGCAGGGCACGTGCCCTCCTCTCCCTGGGCAGCCAGCTCTAGTAGGGGTATCCTAAGGGTATATGCTAGGGGTATTAGCATATTACCACTGAAAAACAACACTTCTGGTTAAAGTTACACTCAATTTTCACCTCTGTTTATATTTTATAGATCGCTTGCAGAATGAATGATGAGAATGACACCAGCAAACAATGCTCTCCCATTTGCAGACTTCCCCCCTCCCGCCCACGCTCACCCAGCATGTTTCTCTCCCTGGTTCAAACACGCCAGAGGAGTATTTTTCAATTTGTGATCCATGAGCCGTGGGTGATTCACAAGACATCACAAAATGCTCCATGAAATAATGACAAGATTTTAAAAAAGAAAAAAAAAAAAAGGAAAAAAGAAAAACCTTACACCCACATTCTGATGCACACAATCAAGGAAATCATGTAAAAATAAAGATAATAAGTTAATAACCAAATGTTAAGCCTAATTTTGATTTGGCTAAAAAAAAAAAAAAAAAAAGAAATCTATAGCAACAGGATGGTTTCAGAGTATTTTTTCCTCAAAAGGATGTGTCGTCCTTGGCTTAAAGAGACTGAGAAACTGTGGTCTAGAGTCTTCCTTATGCTGCAAGCATCACATCGCCCTGATCCTGCAATCCAATCCCACATGCCAACAACCCCAGGCATGAGAAAGCCACAAGCCAATTTCCCCCAAACCATGAGATTAGTTTACGATTCATGATCAAAACAAACAAACAAAGGTTCTTCCCATTTGCACAGTTCACCCTAGACACTTTTGCCTTAAGAACTAAAATATTTAAATATTGCTGATATTCACATATAGCAACATCCATCCGGCAGGCAGGGACGGAGGAAAACAAGCCAAAAGGCTCATAATTAAAACCTGGTATAGCTGGCACTTCTCAGTTCCTTGCAGGTGAGTCTCCAGTTCTGGCACTAGTAAGCCAGGCACAGGCAGAACTATTCACCACCAGTGGGAAAAAAAAACCCACCAAGGGTGTTTCTTTTTCCCTTTAAGGTGTCCCATCTGAAGGCCATTCTGGGGCCCAGCCTACGCAGCAGGACTTTCAGATGAGCAAACCACAAGCTTTCCTACTATGAAAATACCTATTTCTATAGTAACCGTGGTGGCTGGTCTGGGCAGCCTGATGCCCCAGTGAAAGCCTGTAAAAAGCTGCAGTGGTACCGCAGCACCACAGACACCTTCGCTGACAAGTCAAGAAGGGATTTTGCCTGTCTCGTGCTCCCGGGACCTCCTCCAGCTGTGAAGCACATCTGGCCTCATACCAGGCTGCAGCATGCAAGGGAAACACTGCTGCAAACCTTTCCATCTATCCCAGTAAGCAGCTGAGCAGCATCTCCAGTCCCCCAGAAGCGTCTTGGAGAGTGGACAGACCAGCGGTGCCCCTGTGGGCAGAGACACCCGTTAGATCCATCCCTCCCATGTTTTTGGGAATATATTCTCCCTTGTGGCATCGCACATGGTATCAGATATGGAGAGAATCCCATCGGGTTCCTGTTTTTGAAGCTCAGCTCTGCACATAAACCTCAAGGCAGTCCTGTTGCCAGTGCAAGGAAAACAGTGATTTATATGGAAATGAGACAGCCCAGATTCTTCCCACCTCTCAGTGTTTTTTAGGGAGCATCTCCTCTGAGCAGAGGTTAAGTGCCGCAATACCGGCACCCTCCCCAGCTACAGCTGATGTATGCGCTGGTTGAGCCATGTGCCACATAGCCCTTCCTCAGCAGTTTTATACAGACCTTGAGACTTCAGTATGCAACTGTTTACACAGGCATCAACTGTTTAGTCTGGTCTATTTTACATGTGTTTCTTGCCTGCAGGGATGTCTACAGTCAAATTCCCCCAGCAGCCAAAAGACCCAAGAGGAACTGCATCTGCCACAGATCAAATCCTCACCTCTAACCCCCTGTTCGGCCACGGTGCTGGCACCAAGGGCATGGGGAGGGTTTCCAGCCCTTCACCTCATCCCAAAGGAGGCTGAAGCAGTGGGCAGGAGCGGGAAGCACTCCGAAAATCCTGTTTACTTTGCCATGCCCCTGTGGCAGACTTCCTGAGCAGCGAGTACCCCACTGCCTTCTGCTAGATGTTTATATTTAACTTGGCAGTGGTCAGTGCCATGGCAGTATCCCATCTGCTCCCCTGTTCCTGGGAGCGATGTCAGGTGGCTCCCACGAGAGTGGATGCAGCCCAGCGCTCCCCAGGGCGCGAAGCATCACTGTGCACAGACGGGGCTGCCTGCCGCGGCAGGCACCAGGGGCACCCACACACACACCCCTGACCTGAGCTGCCCAAAACACCCCCACCTCTAAGCACCCCCTCACCCAAAGCCTGCACCCAGTACACGACCCAGGCATTCAGAGGAAGGGCCCTGGCTCACACATTAACTCATCTGTTTGCACAGATGAGGTCCAAGAACGATGCTCTGAGCAACACACAGATGCAAGAGTAGCAAACCAGCAGGAACACCATTAAAATGGGACCGGCAGAGAGAAAATGAAGTTCACCACGGCCAAGAGCAAGGTCCTGCACCGGGGTCAGGGCAATCCCAAGCACAAATCCAGGCTGGATGGAGAATGGATTGAGAGCAGCCCTGAGGAGGACTGGGGGGTGTTGGCTGATGACAAGCAAAACATCAGCCGGCACCGTGCGCTGGCAGCCCAGAACCCCCCGCAGCCTGGGCTCATCCCCAGCAGCGTGGGCAGCAGGGCCAGGGGGGGATTCTGCCCCTCTGCTCCGCTCGGGGAGACCCCCCTGCAGTGCTGCCTCCAGCGCTGGGGCACCAACAGCAGAAGGACACGGAGCTGTTGGAGTGGGGCCGGAGGAGGCCAAGAAGATGATCAGAGGGCTCCCAGCTCTCCTTGCTCACCTCTGATTTTTGGAATACTTAGAACTTGAATTCATCTCAACAATGGCTGAGTCTAGAAAGCCATTCTGAAGTGAGAGCCGAGACACTGCTGTTTGATGAGCAATACGCCTGTAAAAGCCTCCACAAATATTCCAGGACTCACTACAGAACCTAGAATCACTTTTTAATTTCTTTTTAAGAGATCAGTCTTTGACTTTTATAGAACTACTTGTTTTATTGATGTCAGAGAATTTTCTCTGTAAAGCTGCATGGCACAGATTAAGCCTCTGAGCCTTCAGGAGGACTTGTATTTTCCATTTTCGGGGACAAAGGTATGCTTGGAAATTGCATTTAAACCACTTCGTCTTGGTGGAGTGGAATATTAGTGTTCCAAAGGCGCGGAGTCAGTGCCATTATTATTGCAACAAAGTTTTTAGTAGCATTTCTTAAATACTCTAAGTTCTGGAAGAAATAAAGGTACTTGTTACAAGGAGACAGAGTTTAAGTACAGCAAGAACGGTAATGGAACAACACATGATGTAATACAAAAATTCCTTGCTAGCAAGAACTGCATTTAAAAAAAAACCTTCAGGGAAATTAATTTCTCCTTCAGTTGTAATTTTTGAGCTACAAAAACAAAAAAGGACAACTCCAGGAGACCTAGCAGCATCTTGACCATGGGATGAACTACTTTAATATTTTAAAAGATGAAAAGCATGTAGGCAGCTCTGGAGCCTGTCTGCAACAGCAAAATGAAGTCTGGGATTTAAAAAGCCCAACAGGTTCAGTACAGATTACATAAACTGGTATCCAGTTCAGCGTGGCTTCCACCTCCCAGCCTTTCATGCTCATTTGGACCAGAGCTGTTTTCTGCAAAAAGAAACGCTGTGCTGAATACAAACAGAGCTACCTTTAAGATCTTTATGATGACTGATTCCACTGTTAACAACCTTCTTGCTTAGCACACGAGGGGCTTCTCTGTCCCATCGGGAGGGCGCTGGGGCCACAGGGAAGCTCAGCTGCCACTCCATCAGTGTGGCACTTGCACAGACTGGCCGGGGAGAAGGGCAAGAATCATACAGGAATCTCGTGGGGAAAACCCCCAAGCCAGTGCATTCGCCTTTATCTCCTTAGCTCTGAGGAAGGTTTTGAAGACACCATATCCCCACCGAGGTCCAGCAGAGGCACGGAGGTAAACCTTTGCTGAAAAGCTGTTTAATTGCTGTTGTGTCTGAAGGCTGAATAAATAAGTGAGCTGGTTTGGTGTGGGAACTGGGCTGAAAAATGACTGGAAATTTTGTTATGGTGAAATTAAAAAAAAAAAAAATTAAAAAAAAAGAAGAAAGGAAAAAAGGCATTATTTTTTAAACAGTCAACAATTTTTGATGATTCAACCTGAAATTTTTGTTCAATCTCCATGTGATCTTCTCTTCTCTTTCCATGTTAGCCTTCTTTCCTCTTTTTAAAGAAAATAAAAACCAGGCCCCTTAAGAAAACAAATTAGGATATTAAAATAAAAAAGGCCTTATATGATACTTGCTTTGAAAATGTAAAATGAAACATTTTGGTATTGTTCAAGTAAGACATTCCAGACATGATAAAACAGTAAAAAAAAAATCTGGAAATGGGAAAACAATCTTTCTGCTATATTTAATAACTCATGTGCTCAGATGCCCACATTCTGCTACTGTTGGAAGCGGGGGCACAGGATGGTGAGAAGAGACGCAGGATTTCTCTAAGTGCAGGAGGAGCCAGGACATGCGAGGGGAGTTCAGCTCCATCCCGACACAGGCAGGCGCTTGAGCAGCCGCTGCCCTCGCCAGATGGTTGAATGCGGGATCACGCACTCCCGGCACAGCACTGGTAAACGGCCGGAGGCCAAGCTCACCCCTGTGCCCACAGCTCACAAAACACAGGGTGGTTCAACTGCGCTCAGGGTTTGCACAGTTCCCCTTCCCATAGGTCGTCCTCCTCACCTCGGCACCGTGCATCAGTAAGGGACCATCATCTGCTGTGCATAATGCGTGACAAAAAGAGCCGCTGCGGAGCAGAGGGACAGCCTGCGCCCTGGGCACCTGCTGGCTGGACAGCCTTTGACAGCCCCGTACCAAAGACTTATTTAACAGGAAGTGTTAGAAATCTCTCGGATTAAAAAAAAAAAAAAAAAAAGGAAAACAAAGAGAAAAGAAAAAAATAGAAGAAAAAAAAAAGAAAAAAGGAAGCAATCCCAGTACTTGCACTTTTTTGAAGCGAGTGTGGATTTGATAGAACAGAGCACGGCTCCACACCAACCACCCCAAGGCAGCCCCGGTGCACTCAGCCTGCCCTGAAGCCTGAAGAGGAGAGCGTGCAAAGCAGTGACCTTGAAGAATCCCTATCATTTAAAGGGCTTTAAGATCCTTCAGAGTGAATGCTAAAAAAAAAGAAGTATCAGTACAAGATATCCCTGCACTGAAGACAGAGACATGTAGGCAGCAGTGAATAGTACTTGCTCACCCTCCACGAAAACATGAAGTCTTTTCTCTACAGGTTCTCATAAGTCCCTGAGATGCTGCATTTGAGCAAATAGCATAAACCAACATCTGCCTCAAGGCTGGAGAGGCTGCCCCTCGAGTCCCTGACAGAGGTACAATTAACATGTTTCTGCTTGGGCTTTTATGAAGCAGGGAGCCTGGGTTACGCAGGGAATCCCCTGAGCATCCCCTCAGAGAGATTTCTGCTTGTCTGGCTGACAAGTGTTTTCTGACCCCTCCACTACAGTAGTGGCAGCACCACTGGTGAAAACTGGAGAAAGTCTTTCAAAATTTCCTATTCTCTTCAAGGCAGGCACTAAGTTTTTATACAGTCACTTGAGGGTCTCCAACTGGAGCCTCCAAAGGACTCGATAGTTTGGGGCTGTTAAAGGTAAGGCATGTGCACCCCAACCAGCTGAGGGTACATGGTCGTTTCAGGAACAGGACGTGCTAAGAACAGCCTTGTGCAGTTACTTTACTAACGTAACGTCTGAATTGCAAAGCTCAGGGCAAAGGCAGAAGCTACAGCTATCCATATATCACAAAATATAGGAACCTGAAGAGCCAGAGGCATCCCTAAAAGGGCCCCCTCCCCAATAACTGAGAGACAGAAGACAATGCCAAGACCCAACCTGGAGGGTGTCTCTTCATGCAGTGTCAAGCGCCACATGAGCAAACCTGACCCAAACAAATGCCTTTGGCTCTGATGTTTCCACAGTGTCACATCATTTGGCAAACAGCACAGGACGATATGGCTTGTAAGAGCACGGGGTGACTTACTGATGAGAGGTTTTCATCTCTCCGCCTCCCCTGGCTGTGCCGGCTGATGAAGGATCGCGCAGAGAGTTTGTAGTGGTTCAGCAGACATGTGATCACCACCACCATCACCATCATCACCACCACGATTATGATTATCTGTACAAACTCCAACTCCGCTGCAAAAGAGAGAGACAGACTTTAAGCCACCAGAAAAAGCAGCATGTAATAGAGCACAGGAAGGACTAATGTGGCCAAGACGCCAATGACACCACTGCATCTGTCCCCAGTAAAGCTCTCACACACACCTACCTGGACTCTACCGGCTTTGAACCCAGCTACTTAATAAAACCTCATTAATTCACTTTTTCAGTGACACAGAAGAGTCTCTAGGAGGGATCTTTCAAGATGCTCTATGAAGCAGAGTGGTTCCAAGCTACAATGCAAACAGGACATCCCAAAGCCCTCCCATCACAGTGTGCTGGAATGCCCCCACCGCCAGATACACAACCAGCAGCATCTCAGTGCTTCATGTGCCTTGCTCAGGGCCATGGAGCTATGAACCAGCACAATTCATCCTAATGAAACAATTTAGCTAAATGCAAGCTCAATTTCTGCAATTCTCTTCCCATCACCATTGCTCCTTCCTCCAGGGAGGATCGGACTGAAGTCCTCCTCAGCACAGCCTTGCACCAGGCACACATCGTCCCCTCTGTCATGGAGGTGGGACAGCGGCACGGGGAGCCCGCAGCATGGCATGGCAGAAACCGGTGCTGGCAGACCCCTCTCCCTGGCGCCGGCAGACCCCTCTCCCTGGCGCCGGCTCATCAGCCGCAAGGCACAGGTGGGGCGACCTCCTGCATGTCAGCAAGACGCCAGACAGGAACAATGCGGCTGCCCACAGGGCCCACGTCCCGGAGCTCCAGAAATCCCTCAGCACAGGGCTCAGCCAGCTGACACCAGCAGCTTGAGTGGCTTGAAGTGGCATAAAGGAAAACTGCCAAAAATCCTCCAAAGAAGAACAAGCAAACAACAGACTATCCAGTTAACTCCAGAGACACTTGGCAGGAGGCAGTAAGAAGCTATTCCTAAAATTTCCTAAGGAAATAATTCCTCACACCTCTCTTAGTCTAAGGAAAATGGAGTATCGGAGGCAAATGTAGCGCTGGGGTCATTATTTCCATGGATTTAGCACACAGAGCAGATGCCATCCCCAAACTGCTCGGTCACTCCCCCAAGCCTCCTCGTGCCAGCAGTGCCCAGGGCTCGCCATACCCAGGACAGGGCAGCAGCAACTTCAGTGCTTGTCATAAAATTCAATAATTCTGGGGATTTAAACTTTGTTTTCTTCTCAATAGGGACAGCTATAAAATCCAGTTTTGGAAAGCTGTGCCCTCCACTAGAATGGATGCTGACATCTGTATTTTACCTATACAGACACACATATGTATCTATAGATACGTAAGACGACCCATCACGCCTCGAAGCACAGCATCACACTGTTTGTACCAGCTGGGGTGACTTCTGCTGAGTCAGGCAAATTTAATTTTTATTTTTTTTTTTTATGGAAAGTTTTCTCCTGGCAGGTGGCATTTAAGTGCCAGTAAGAGCAAATAAATGTCAAGAAAATGGCTCAGGTGGTAAGTGCTGCCAGTAACCTTGGAGCTCATTCTGCTAAACAGCAGCTATTTCTGCCATTGCCCAAAATGCTTAACCAGCTCTGCCCACCACCTTCAAAAAGCTGAATTATGCCTTGAAATCAGGAGCCTTATCTGTCACTTAAAGTTAGATGCATGAGTGACTTGGAGCCCATACACTTACAGCACCCCTAAAACACCACTACCTCTACACTGCAAGACTGCACGTGGGGCGGGAAGAAAGGGATTAAAAGCTATTGAGATCATTGCAAAGGAGTTTTGCCTTAAAAATGCCTGTTAACTAAAGGCACTTTCTTAAAAGAGGAGCTCTGGGTCTTTTCCAGCAACCCCAGCAAGGTACCTAAATGCCACTGTGACGGGAAAAGCCTGGAAAAAAACACACGTCCCCAACAATTTATGGCCCAGCCCCAAAGCAGCGTCAGAGCTCGCCTGTGGGAACCACACATGTGTCATTTACAAACGACCTAAACCAAGCTTCCTGCACACGTGTACAGACATATAACGAGCAGAGCCTGAAGCAGAAGAAAGGGTAGGAATTCCGTCAGAATCTGGGACAACACACCGGTGTCTCATCCATCCCCATCCATCCCTGGCTCTGGGACTCCTGCAATTGGGGTATTACAAAAAACAGTCGCAAAGAGGTGCAATAGCAAGGCCCCGTGTGACTACCAGGAGGGAGGGGATGCCGGTTTCTGCCAGGGAGGCTCCTCCTGACCCATCTCTCTATCAATGCTCTCCTGGAGCTGGTGCTTGGGACAGGCTCGACCCTGCAGGGTGATGGGGGGTTCGGCCATGCATCACACCTTGCTCTTCAAACTCTAAACTGGGTTATTTCTGTGTGGAATCTAGTCTAATGCTACAGCAGTCACACTGGTGTTATCAATAGAAGAGGGATTTTAATATCTTTCTTTGTGGGAGGAGAGAGAACAATTAAGCTGCAAACGGGTTTGGTGAAACATCTGACTGATAAAACCTGATCAGCTCCCCCCCATTCAGACTTTGGCCTTTTCATGCCAATGGCTTGCTCTTCTCTGATCTCCTTCAACAGCACAGGGAAGCAACAGCTCAGTTGCTGCAGTGGAGCACGTCTGTCCTTGTCCTGCAAACAGATGAGGGCTCCAACATTTAAGTATCATACATGAGAAATGCACCTGCCCCCATGTCTTCTTTGGTGGTGCTGCTGAAATTAAACTTTCTTCCCAGTGCTATACATTGTTATGGTTTGAGACACTCACAACAATTTATTGTCGTTTAGACAATTATTCTATCAACTAATGACCCCTCCCCACCCAAGAAGAGGAATCGGGGTGAAAACGAGGAAACCTGAGGGCTGAAATATAAACATATTTAATGGGATGAGGCTAGGTAATTAACATTAATAACACTAAAGAGCCAGTATTGATCCAGATGCCAATATGAAATATACAAGGATCATACTCAGCCCATTCTGTCAGCAGGAACCTGTGCACTCCCAGCAGCGTGACACCCTGGGCACTGCGAGCGCTGCGGCGTCCGAGGGCAGGGAAGGGCTCACCGGGGCAAGGAGTTCTCAGGATCACAGCCATTGAGGGAGAGAGAACTTTGCAGCAAACTTCCTAATTTATATTGAATGTGACGTTCGTGGTATGAAATGATCCTGTTGGCGAGCTTGGGTCAAGTGCCTGGGTCTTGCTCCACCTCCTCCCTGTACCTGGCTAAACTTGAAAACACTGAAGCCTTGAAACCCATGTAGCGTAGCTGGCTATAAAGTAAATATTTTCACAAATTCAGACACTGGAGTCTTCTAAAGTGCAGTCTTCCCAAGCACTAGAAGTTAACCCTGTGCCGCTCACACTAGGAGCGCACATACAGACGAGGAGGCCTCGCCCTGGGGGAGCCGCGCGCGGTGCCCAAGTCCTGCTCTACCTGGGCCCGGCCTGTGGAGCAGCGCAGCCTTACAGAGACTAGGAGCAAAAGCGTCAGGTACCTTGAGATGTGCTTTAATCCCAAGAACGCTCATGCTGCCAAATCTGGCCTTCGGGGGTGTGTGTGTGTGTGTGCGCCGAATCAACCCCAACTCAATTTCTGCTTTTCAAGTTTCAAGAGATTCATACCCATCCGAGGCGCCAAAGTTCCAGCCAACTCTCCCTGTGTTTTAACTTGTCTCCATGGGCTTCATTTGCAGAAGGGGAAAAAAAAACCCCAACATGCTGGAAAGCTGGATACACTCGCTAAGATTTCATCCAAGCAGCTCAGTCAAACTAATGAAGAAAGATCATTAAAAACCCCAAACTTGGAGTTAATATGTTATTATACAAGCGCAACTCAGCTGCTATGCTAATAAAAAGCCTTTGGGGAATGAAAAACAAGACAAACTGCAAAGCACATAATTTATAATTCCACTGGTATTCTTAAAAACACACATACAAAAAAACAAGAAAAAAAATACTCAACACATTCTTTATTTGTCTTCCTAATCATTGCCACTTTTCAATTAGAAGGGACCTCATTCCATTTCTCTCTGTAATTTTCCCCAAGGGAAGCATTATAAATGCACTCAGCTTTACAACACAGGCACATTCAGCCTGCAAATGCAAAGTAAGGTCACAATAATTTGATTTTGCATAATTTTTACTCCAGAATACGTTTCAAACTAACAGGTTCAGACATCACATTGAAGTGACACAACCTGCTTTTCTGTGTTTTCTGTCTAGACGCGGCAGCTCTGGGAGCCGATCAGCACACATGCAACTGTTTTGCAACTAAGCATTTTTCCCCCAGATTCTCACAATCCTGAAACTGGATATTCGTGACCAAGTAAAATCACTTGTCATGTCCCATTCTTCAAGTTTGTGACTCGCTCGCCACTTTAAACCACGCAGGGCCCTAAGTGTTTCATAGCAGATTTCTGTGAGGGAATGCCAGGAGACTCCATCGCTTCCCAACACCAGCAGACTCTGCAGCACGCAGGCTGCTCTCTGCTCAGAAGGCTCGCTGGAGGAAAGCGGCACATGCCCTTGCTGCCCAGCCACTGTGACGTTACGGCTCTGAAGTGTCAGAAACGTATGAAAATGGAAGGTGGCTGCAGGTGGTGCCCATGGGGAGGCACCGCACCGGCATGGCCAATGTGGCACCCAGCCCCATTCCTCCCACCAGCACCACATTCACAGCTCGATAAGAGCAGCTGCAGAAAGGTATATCTCAGAGCTTCTTCAACTGCCTATGAACAAAATGCTCAGCACCCACTGGTTTAAAAATTTATACATATTTTTGCATGGAGGCAGAGCTATTTGAGTCGATGGAGCGCTGAGCCTCTGCACACACACACACACGGTTCACAACAGCTGCAGGGGAGGTGAGGCTATGATATTCTTTAAACGCATTTCCTTACTTTTTACAGCTATACTACAGCTCATAAAATGCTTACTATAAACATTATTAATGCTCTTCCTTCCACATAAGAGTATCACCACTGAAGACAAATGATCCAAAGCGCTGGCAAGTATAAAGAGGAGGAAAAAAATATATATATACACCTGCATTTTGCTGCAGTAATTACAGGTACTCCAGCTATCATTTACAAGTGGACAGGACAGCTTTCAGACAGGGTGTCAGCCAAGATGACCTTTGCGTTCAGACACCTATAATACACATCTGCAGGTCAAAACAGTTATCTGTAAGCTTCAATTATAATTTCTATGTATATTGGAATTGCATATCGTGAGAGAAGTGATGAGAAGAAGTGAAATTACTCAGGAGATAATGGCTAAGCTGAACAAATGTAGTTGCACTAGCCACAATTCCTAAGAAAAAAAGTTTTAAAAAATATGCCAGTCATCATAAATGTTGTGGTGCACTGTGCTAAAACCCAAGTTTGTTCTGCTGAGACAAAATTAAAGCAAGCAGAGAATCCCCTGCAGAATACTTTGCTTCTCCTATGTTCACTTTCACTTCCTCTGGGTATTTTTATCATTAAAAACCCCTTAGTTCTGACTTGAAACAGATTGCTGGGACAGTTCAAGCACGATCAGTCCAGTCACAAGCTCACACAGACTATCAAAAATATGCTGCTAAGGGCACGGATTAAAAACAAACTCCTGCTGCTGATTTCATCTTCTGGTGGACATCAACCTGGTGTGAGGCAACCCAACTCCCTGCTGCACCCCAGTCAGGATGGGAGACCTCCCGAGCAAGCCTCGCTCTTGAAAGTTAATGAGCCATCAGTTAAATTTTAGCCAGGATGGACGGTATATGCACCTCAGCTTCTGGATACTGACATGACTGTCCCTCAGCATCAGAGCCCCATTATCACTCATTTTATTAGTATTCTTTGGAAAAATACATCTAAAACCCTGTTTTAAGGTTGTTCCGTGCACCTAACAGAGGGGAAATCTGGTAACAGAGGCAGGCAAAGCCTTCATCAGGTTTTGGGAGTGTTGGGCACAGCCTCACCGCTACAGGGAAACTTCCAACATTGCTCCAACATCTGCAATAGCACAGGTCACAGAAAAGACAAAAAAGTGGCTTTAAAATGAAAACTGAACTCCAGTGGTTTCCCCTCATCTAGAAACTGACGTGAATTTGGGTAACAGAAAAATCTAAAAGTAAACAAGAGTCAGGGAGAATAAAAAGAAGCTGAGAACAATGCACATTTTGCTATTTCAGGACTTTTCAGAGAACTGTGGAAACAGCACTGCTGTGCCACCGCTGCCCACGCAGGCGCTCGCCAGCAGCCAGCTCCTGGCTGGGCAGAGGGGTGTTTCGGCTGGCCACTGGTTCTAGCCCACTGCAGCGCAAGGACCATCTTGTTGAAGACCCTCCACAAACACCTGCGATCTGACAGAACAGAGCCCTTGTCTATGCTGGGATGTTACTCCGCACCCCAGCCATATGGAAGTTTCCAGGCTGGCCATTTTCCACCATACATAGGGACTACTGTTAATTAGACGTCACTTATGTTCCCAGAGCAACATCCTGTAAGTGCTGAATGCAAGAGTCAAGGAATCCCACCACGTACTGTGCCTTCACCTCTGGTCTTCGCTTTCTCCGACACACTACAGCTTTTACACCAAGACTGAACAGGATAGTTTTGTACAGAGATTCCTCCTGCTGCCTAACAAGCCTCAATAAAATGCACAGAAACAGACTGAGACTTTTCTAACTTTCCTGTTGAAGTACAAGGAGATGCAATCAGGTCTCGTACAAACCTGGGCAGCACCTCTCTACCCTCCAGAGAACAAAGGCTAAAGATGGCAGGCAGTTTGAACTCCCTGGTTCCGTCCTGCCCCTGCAGCACCCCTGACTACCCCAGCAGAGCCCGCAGATGCCCACACAGGGTTTCAGAGCACAGGTTCGCCCACATCATGGGCCCACCGCAGCCTCCTGCCCTGCTCAGGTGGCAGAGCCACAGCCTGTGGATGACGCTGATGCAGACAGTGGAGGCTGGCAGTGGGCAACGACGGAATTAAGGTCCCAGGGAAGCCAAAGAGGGCAAATAGCTGGAGCAAAGCTTGGCATGGGAGACACAGCACGGCAAGTGGAGGAGTGCTGTCTCCAGGCACCTAGATCAGCCCAGGCTCCCAGCCCATCCACCGCAGAGGGACAAAGTCTTTCCCCAGGTCACTCAGCCCAGGACAAGACCCACCACCAACTTGGCCTCACCAAGGAACCCCATCCCTCCTGGGACCACAGGAGGGGCACAGCCCTTGGCACAAGCATGGAGCCAAAGAGCTCACGAGCAATGGGATGCAACTACTGGGTACAAACCTACTGTCATGAACAACGACCCCATCGCACAGGGCACCCGAGCCCTCTGCTAGCAACCGGCCCTTGGGTGAACACGTGCCTCCTGGGGGGGTGGGGGAGCAGCAGGATACCTGTCGGCACCATGCACAGAGGTAAGTGATGGTTAGAGAAAGCAAGGCTGAGAAAAGCACCTTGCTGTCTGCCCTCAGGGCCCTTGCTCCAATGATGAAGCAGCACTTTCCACCCCTTTCCGCTTCACAGTTATCTGGGAAGCCTGGCTCACACCAGTGACTCAGCACCAGGATTCAACAGATCCTGGCCGAGAGCCTGCAATGACGTGGACTGGGTATCTTGGTGGGACGGTCCCACAGCAGCCCCCGGCACGGCCCCAGGGACTGGGGACAGCCGGGCCACATCCCATCCTGAAGCTTATGAAACCCGTAAATGAATTGCTGCCTACCCTCAGCTAAATATGGTGGCACTGTAATGTCACACCACATGTCCCAGCTTCTTACATAATCCTTGGGGATTTAGGCTAAATTCAACTGACTGCAACACTCCGTCCTCCATGCACACCCCCCACACACCCCGGAAAGGAGGGTCTCTACACGCACACCCCTCCCCCGCCGAGTCTTTCCAGGCATGGCAAAATTAACCGGATGAATTAATGAAAAGCGTTCACAAACCTGCAGCCATCACTTTCATCCCTGATTTTCCATTAACACCTCCAATATCCACAGAGCTGCCCTGGCTGCATGACTCAGAGCAAGATGCAGCACAGATGCGCACGGCTCTGACTGCAGGTCCCTCTCCTCCCAATTTTCTCATCTTTTCATCCACTGCCACCCTTGGGCTTCTTCTGTTTAAACAGGTTCCTTGCAGCCCTTCATCGCAGTGCTCTAGTTACACAAAAAAAGCATGTAAAAGACACAAATAAGGGTACAGCTACTTTTCGACTGAGCATGTGCAGAGGAGGCTACTCAAGAGTAATCAGGAAGGTGGCAGGGAGAAATGCAAGTCCAAATCACACTGGTATGGGCAATAACTTGAAGCTTGGAGCTGAAAAGCGTCCATGCATCCTTCCTCCCTGTCCATGATTCCCCACATTCTGCACTTACAAGCTCTGTGGGATGCCAAGCAGGGACGCTCAAAGATTTCAGCCCAGAACGGTTTCAGGCCAGTAACCTTAAAGTCTTCTCAGCAAGCCTGTGCAGCTCCCCAGAGAGCAAATGGAAAACAATTCTTGGAATAGGGGCGGGCCTTACATCAGTAGGTGTCTGTCAGCACCCAAAATCTGGGCTGCTTCATTAGCATCCTATACGAGCATTCTCTCAGCCGCTGGTCCAGAGGTCCCTGCCTGCTCCCCTACCCACCCCGGGCCTTTGACAGACAGAAGAAAGATACAACCCAGCATTTTCTCCAATAGACATGGGCTGCCTTCTTCACGCAAAACTTACTGCCAACAGGTAGGCAGAGACACTGCCCTAAACTAGAAGTGATGGGTCTGACTTTCAGCCGTTCTCAGCACCCACATCTCTGGCTGAAGGCAGCAGCAAGGGCAGGGACTCGGGCACCAGCAGGATGCAGAGGAGGAGGAGAGGCATCCCTTATCCATTCTGCCAGCTGCTTGACAGCCTGACCCTCTCCCCTCCCCAGTCTGCACTGACATTTCAGAGCACCACAGCTTTGGCAGTGCCCAGAGGCACCATTGAGAGCAAGGAGACACACAAGGACCGTCCTTGCCACGAACAGCTGAGAGCCTACCACTACTTTGCATGACCCAATAATTAGGGCACAAAACAAGTCCTAATCACTCTTGGAAAATGAAAGCTGAGGACACCCTGTACACCACCTTGCCTTATGCGTACCGACAAGATGTCCTTTGCAAGCAGAGAACCAGAAGCTGACATTACTGAACTAGCCTGCAGCAGGCCTGGACCAAAGTGGGGTCTGTAGAGCTGGCCTGAGGTCTGCCCAGTCCTTGTGCTTGGTTTAGCGCCCTGCCTGCCCCAAGAGCTTGCACTGGTGCCTGCTGGGCGAGCACACTTTTGGAGAGCAGGAGACAGATGTTACAGCAAAATTTGGGCACACTTTGGAGCAGCATGTGGCTCCCTGGAAGGACCCGAGGGTAAACGCAGCAGAATCTAGTCCAGCCAAAGTGCTGTTGTTATGCCAGATGCTCATCAAAGCCTCTGTAAAAGGATGTGGGTTAAGCAAGGTAGCCAAAGAGTGGACTTCATTTTTGCTGCTCAGGGCTAAAGAACATGAACTTGAAAAGAGCCATCTAAATCTAGTCACCCTTCTGAGCTGTGATTTTAGGAAAGAATAAACTCACAACTCTTCAGTAAGCAGCTGCAGGGACCCAGACTCTGCAGCATCCTATGGGGTCAGTGCTGGGACCATGTCTGGCCACAGTCCCTTGCCCTCCCCTGTCCATACATACGCCACGGAGGAAAATACCCTGGAACAGCAGCAGCACAGCCTGGTGCAAGCAGCTCTGCCCCAGCCCAACCTTCCCAGCCCTGCTTGGAAAAGGGACATGCCCATTATGCTAAACATTACATTTGAACTGCTCTAATTTGAGCAAGAACCAAAACAGCTCCAGGCAACAGCTGGAATCCAAAGGCTGCCAGAGAGGGTGCAGCACTGAACACTGCTCCTGGTTTACAGAGGCCATTTCATCCACCAGATGCCAAGCTCCACTTGTTAAACAGACCAACGTTCTCCCTCTTGGAGACTGTGGACAGGAAATAAGAGATGAAAAGAACAAAGAACTTCAGATGGCAGATTACTCGCCTTCCGCCACTCATCTGTTAGGTCATCTTAGAAACAATCAGACCAGGCAAAGTCAGTACTGCAATATTCGTGTATTAGCATCTGCTATATTTATCTTCTAAATAATACCTCCATAAAACCACATACAAAGGCCCCATCATACTGCCAACGATTGTATTTGTTTACAAGGCAGCATGGGCAGTACTGGAAACAGACACAGAATACGATCTTGATATTGCTACTGTGGGCACTAATCAGCAGCATCTTGGACCTGCAGCAGCAACATTGAGGCATCAAAGACAGCAGGATCTGGCCCATGACAACAGGCAGGACAGCTGGGAAGAGTCCGTTGGATTTGGTCCCGCTTCACGCATCATCAGTACAGTTAAGAGCTAAATTGCATTTCCAGATTCAATATGGCCAGTTCTGAGGTAGCAAGCAGAAGTAACGCTGTGCAAGCTGGTCATGGCATGCTGAGAGTGGGGCAGGAGGGCAGAGAGCAAGTGGGACTCAGAAAAGGAATCAGTTTAAGAAAAAACATTGCTGGAAAAAGGGTGATGGGGCCCCAAGAAGTCATGTTCACAGTGTCAATCCTTGGGCCATCACTATGCATTTAATTTAGTTCATTTTCTTCATTTGTCACGCCGGGTAATCAAGCATCACATCCTCTGAGTCACTGGCAAATAATGGCCTCATTCTGCACGCCCACCCCCTTTTTTTTGTTTGTTTTAAAGGAAATGACCCCATTTCATGCTTATAGCCATAGAAATATCAGACTGGTTGGGCCTCAGAAATTTTTTTAGTCCTTAAAACACAGTAACTGTTTTTAAACGGTGACCTTCCCAAACTAGCATGGCCATGGTTACGGGGAGTGGGACCTGCACTCAAGGGCCAGGAAGGCAGGATCAGCATGGCTTTCACATGGGAATTGCCAACCTGAGAGCTGGGGTAATCCACTCTTTCTGCTGGGACACCCCCAGCTCTGGGGAGAGACCTGTCAGCTGGAGACTCGTTTAGAGAAACTCCTAAAGACTCCCAAAGCTCCCTCAGAGCAATGAGAACTAACCAGGTTCTTCGGGACATTCAAACTCTCTAAAATCTTGCATATGCCAACCACTTCCCTCCCTTTTTGTGCCTATTTCTCTCACCCTCCCCATTTCAAGGATTTTGAGACAATGTATTTTGTGCACAGTAAGCCTGATCACAGTCTACCGAGATGACTGGGAGTACATTGCTTTTGAAGTCACTCCCAAGGGTAAGGACAGCTAAACTAGATTAAAGGAAAAAAGTAATTTTGATTCTGCACTTAAAGGACAGGTAAATTTGCTCGCTCACTAGAAAATGCTGAGCAAGGCTGATGGCCCCCACCAAGCTGAGAACAACCAGAGCATCTCCTGCTCCCTGAGAGGTGGCATGACAGCACCAGCCTGGACAATGACCGGGACAGGAGCGAGGGCAGTGCATTACCCGCCCCTTGAACAGGAGCATCCAGAGAGGGACATGGGAATGAGAGTTTACAGTTTGCAATCATAAATAGCATGAACCAGAAAAAAGACCTACCAAAGAATGAGTGAAAAAACACAGTATGCAACATCTGGATCAAACCCTGCCAGCCCACCCCGAAAGACCAAAGAGGTTTTATTTGTCAGGGGTATTTCTACAGCTAGTAAAAATAAACACATTAATAAATAAGTATTTTTGTACACCCTGGAAACACTCCCGATCAATATGTGGCTTGGTACCACTTTCCTTCCACCCAGCAGAAACTCATGACAAAGGAAAGCACATCTCATTTATGAACTTAGCTATAAATACTTCTGCTAACTGCCATTTAGGAATTTCATTTCCTGCTTGAGCAAGTCCTGTTGAAAGAGGCAATTACCAAATTTGTTTCTAGTTATAGAAATAGATGTCTGTTGCTGCCCACATCTGTTCCAACAGACAAATTGCCAGTCACGGACACTCCGAGGAGAGCAAGTGCTCCATCCAGGAAGGGCTTTGCCACCTCTCCAGAAAGCTCACAGCAATTGCAGGGACTGGGTTTCTGATTCCAGCTTCATTTGAGACCCGTCTCCTGCTGCAGCGGAGCTGCCTCACACTGACGGGGCACCTGCAGCTCCACACTCGGCCGCACCGCCAGCACCACACCCACTGCCACTGGCACCACCGCAGCCGGCTCCCCTCCAGCTCCGTGGAGGCACCCAGGAACAGGCACTTCATTAGTCTCCAGGCCCATCAAAACAAGGAAACTTTAATTCTGCAGGTCACGAGGATCCATGACGCTGTACTTGTTCTATGCACAGAAAGGAAGCAGCAGCAAAGCATTCTCCTCACTGCAAGGCAGCAAGATGTCACAGGCTTTCCTGCTCCACGCGGGACACCCCGCTGCAGAACAGCCAGCGGTGACGGTGCATGGGTGTCAAGGTGGAGGTTTATGGCTGTCATCAGCACAGACCACAGCCTCTCCCAGCTGAATGCTGAATATACCAGGTTTTACCAAGTCTCCCTCCGTAGTGCCCTCCCTTTCGACTTCCCTCCACCGCAGCTGTCTTCTAGAAAGTTTCCATTTCCACTTATTCCTGGGAAAACTGTCCCTTAGCAAATTCCCAACAGGCTTTGGTCCTGTAGGACCAGCGCTGGAGCATGGGCACCCTGAGAGGGACATGGGCACGAGGACCAACACCTGTGCTGAGCACAACACCCACTGACCGGTGCCCAGCACTGGCCCAGGGCTGTGGTGTGGAGAAGCCAGAAAAAACAAGGAGCTGTGCCCAGGGAACCTCCGCTCCTCCGGCACCTTCCCCACGTGAATCAGCACAGCCTTGCTCACCCTCCCGGCGCAGCCCCAAGGAGCCCATCAGCACCTGGAGCAGTGCTGGGGATGCCCCGTGCCCCATCCCGAGGCTCCAGGCCGTGGTGCCGCACCAGCCGCCCCACAGACGAGTGTTGAAATCACGGGTTGAGCAAGTTGGCCAAAGCCACACGGGTCACGGCAGGGCTGCAACTGCGACCAGATTTCCTCAGCCCTGTCCAAGGCCGTCCAGCAGGACACCTCTCCCTTCTCCGCCTCTCCTCAAGCGCTGTTATCATCTATATTGTTTTGCAGCTTTTGCTTACAAAAGGAGCAACCTTCCACAAGGCAAGGCACTCCCATGGGACAAGGACAATCTTAAGTTAGACATAATTATGCACTGCAGAACAAAATATGCAAAAAAGCATGCAAATGCCCAGACACACACACTGCTGTTTGGTCACTGCAATAGTCAAGTTCAGCTCTTGAACTGGTCTGACCACCACCAGATGGGAGCAAATGCCTGCACGTACTCTCACACAGACATGTGAAAAATATTTTATATATACACACACCAGAGCAAATGGGGGAGGTGAGTAAAAACACCCCAAAGCTGACAAAATTAAAGGTAATAAATTTACTTTGACCTCAGCTGTAGCAACAGCCTGAGAAAGGGTTTAACTCCTACAGCAGATATGCTGGAAAATCTAAGTTTTATTGTAGTGTTTTGCAATTTGTGAGTTTTTAAGCACGCACAAAAAGAGAAGCTGCTCTCCCATGTAAAGCCCAGCAGCGTTTGCTCAGCAGAGATAGTTTTTGGAGCTGTGAACAGGGCTGGGTTCCCATGCCCTCCCCTTGCCCGGCCATGGCAGGACAAGCCAAGCCTCCCCATCCCAATCCCCATCACCTGGCACATCTGCATCTCTCAAGCCCACCCCATTGTCCCCAGCACCCCCATCCTGTCCCCACACAGCAGACTGATGACACTGAATGGCAGTGGAGAGCTGACCCGCGAGGTCAGTCCCGACAATAGGTTTTGGAGGCAGTTGGAAGGGAGAGGCCCCCAGCTCGCCCACTCCCTCCACAGAGGTGATCTCTAGCCTGGCTTTTCATGCCACCTCTGTGGGCCACCTGCCCCCAGGGACAAGGATGCTCCAGTGGTGGGCAGCCCCCCAGCCCCCAGGGATGAGGATGCTTGAGTGGTACCCCAAGGATGAGGATGCTTGGGCGGCCTCCTGGGGACGAGGATGCGGATGCTCTGGCAGGCCCCCGGGGACGAGGATGCTCGGGCTGCCCCCCAGCCAGCAGGAGGAGAGCGGCAGCTGCCCTTGCACCCGTGCGGAGGGTGACGTCGGTAGGACAGGGAAGGGGGGAAGAGCACAGGGGGAGGATTATCCATGGACACAGCTTGCCCTTTTCACTGCATTTAACAATAAAGCAGTAGCTATAGCAACAGCGTTAATTAATGCATCCGATTTGCATAACTAAAACTCTGAACCCATTCAAACCTTGCTGATATTTTCATTCTTAAACCTGGCCTACAAGGCTGTGCTCTTATGGCAAGGGGAACTCAAACAAACACAGCCATCCACACGTACTGCTCCACTTGCAGAGAGATGCAGGTACACGCAGGACATCGCACAGAAACTGTGCACAAAGCCACCCCTCAGCTGTGGCTTCTGCGGCGTGACCTGCCGGCAAGGCTCCAAGAGCGATTTGCTCCACATACCTTTATTCCCCCAGAAACCATTAGCATTTGCAAATAAGCACATGGAAAAGAACAGAAAAAGGGGGACTGAAGCGTCCAAAAAATGAAACAGAGGAAAAAGTGATTTTCAGAAATGGAGGAAGTAAAGCACATTCCAAGGCAGAGGGGGTAAGGAGATAGGCAACCTATCGTATAACCAGAGGGGGAAATGTCTTTTCACCACAAACATGCATCTGCATGATGTCTAGACAGTCATAAAAAGGGCAATTAAAGTACTGCAGGCTGCAGTTAAGCTAATGTCTCCTTTCCCAGTCTAAACAGTTGAAACACACTGCACTAAGTTAGAAAAAAACATATAGGATAAAGAGAGAAAGTCAAGTTTATAAGGAAAAATGTTTTGAAATTCAGTTTTAAGTAAGCCAGTAAATTAATTCAACCTTGTCAAATCTTTGCCTTATAACATATCAAATATTCCGCCTGCGTCCTGTCTAGACTGCGATAACAAAGGGCATTTAAAGCCCTGCAAGATGCGCTGACAGAGTAGCCATTTAAAGATGCAGTATTGCTTTCTCCATCTAAAACGATTTGTCAGATGGAGTTAAAATGAAAATGATAAGTAATCACTCTGGTTCACAACCATTTCAAAAGAAAAAAAAAACCACAAAAACCCCACAGCTCATAGATATAAATTCCACTAAAATCATTCCAGTGTATCATACCAGTGGAATTTGTTTGGCTTTTTTTTTTTTTTAAATCGCATTTGCTTATTTTTTTTATTTTGTTAATCTGAGCTATCACTAGCTTTCTGCAGCACATGCATTTCTAAATAGGAGTGTATTAGGTCTGAAAGGGCCAGATCCAGGTATTAATTGATTTATTGATATAAAATAATGACTTGTGGAGAGACAGTATTAAAACTCCAAGGGTTAACATTGAAAAGGATGTATTTTTTTTAATTTACTTAAAAGCAAAAGAACAAACCATCTCACATGAGAGAAAGCAACCAGTCTCCATCACTGATACGGTTCAGCCTGGGCAGTCGCTGTCCCCAGGAGAGTGAGAGAAAGAAAAGTTAAAACAAACTACGTGGGTGTGCACAGCGTATTTTTTTACTGAAAAAGGACCATTTAGCAGGAAAAGCAAGGGCAGATATAATCCTGTCTAACACAAGAAACATTCTCCTCCCTTCCTGAGCTTTATCAGCTGTTGGAGAACTGAAATCTCAAAAAATGTTTATATGCAGAACAGCTGATCTGGCTTGGCAGGACAGCAGGCACTGCCCACAATGGAGCAAGTGCCCCGCAGGTCTACAGCCATCCATTTCTAACAAAGTGCAAGACAGATTTCTAAAGACTTTATTTTGTTGTGACATGGCATGACCAGAAGCCCCTGGCGAGGGAGGGGGCTGGGACGTGCCCAGCCCTGGGTCCAACCGCACCATACGGCTGCGTCTTGGGGGGACGGTGGGGAGAGTCACCCCTGGAAGTCCAAAACCAGGCTGACTGCTGCTCCTCTCTGCTCCTCGTCCCACAGGCATCCCACCACCGCCTCGCCTGCACCTCCCCCTCTCTCCCCACCCTTCTTTCTTAATTATTATTTTAGTAAGACTGTTTCTAACTTCAGTGCTCATTCCGCAATATCCCAAGGGCTACAACTGTTCATTAGACAGAATTTCTGCTTTAATTGCACTGACACAGATGTGTAGGTTATCTGGAAAAAAATTACTAAAATGAGCAGTGAAGAATGGGGCTGGATGCCTTTCTTCCCTTATGTAGAGTTTAATTTAACATTATTTCCCCCCATACCCTGTAAAAGCAGCATCATTCAGTGCATCATGGGTTCACAGAGGAATTAACCCGGATTGTTCCCGCTGCCGAGGTGTGCCCTGCTCCCCACACGGCACCAGGGCTTCCCCAGGGGCAAAAAAGCCAGGTTTGGCTCTGGAGGCAGCAGACTAGGGCCGGGGGGCCTGAGGCCACCAACCCACTGGACTGCAGAGCATGGCCCCTCCACTGGTGCCGGAGCAGAGCCCCGCAGCAGCCCCTTGTCCCAGGAGAGGAGCCGGTGGCTGACACCCTGCCCAGTGACATGTCCCCACCACATGGCAGGATGGCCTGTGTCCCCCAGGCAGTGCAAGCTGGTGACATTCCCCTGAGAGCGGAAGTAACCAAGACCACCAACAAAGCTTTAGGGAACAAGTTCATGCTGCTGTACTGCCTCGACCCGACTGTAACTTGTGGGTTTTGCTGTAAGGATAGAAAAGGTCCCCAGTGAACTCCTGGCTGCAGCCACCCTGCGTGCTTGTATCGTCATGGCTTTCAGCAACTCCAGAACCATGTCCCTTGGCAAGATGTGGGAGCACCAAACCCTGGCAGGGCAGGAGGCAATGCCACCACTGCTCATCCCCACACCAGGTGGGGAACAGGCTCCTCCGGTGCCCCCTCACCCTCTGCCAAGAGGGAAACCACCAGACACAGAGAAATGTCATTGCTTCTGCTCAACAGTGTCCAGGCTACGAACCCACCATGGCTGCACAGCTGTCAAATCAGCCATGGCGTTCACATGAACTTCCTCTGTAATTCATGCTGGCGAGAGCCAGACACATAATAGCCTTGGATTCACAGAGAAAGAGCTGCCATGTTATTTCTATTTAAAAATCTCTATTTGAGCTTCATACACTCATTCTTCACACATAATACATGTGCACATACACACAAAATGCTTCTGGATCTGGCTCCCTGCTGCATTTCACTTCATCAAGAGCACTGCCTGGTAGCTATTTCAGGGTTTGGGTCCCTGTTACTATTTAATAGATTTTAATTCTGTAACAAAAAGTATGAATCTGCCAATTTTTTTGTTACATCTTATTGCCAGGAAAAAGAAAAAAGAAAAAAATCATACAAGAAACTTGCTACCAACTTCCTTATCGCACAGTTCTACCCCTTTACCTGCCAGCCCAGGCAGGGGCTGCTCTCTGGGGCCGCAGCACAAGGGCTGGGTGAAGGCTGCAGGAGCATCACCTAGGACAGGGGGGACAGGCAGATGCACACCAAGAGTTCAAGTCCTATCTCTGAATATGTCTAAACGCCATTAAAAATGTCTCCTCCAGCAAAACTCATCTTTGATTTAAGGAGGGGGGAGGGGAAGGGAGGTGGGGATTTCACAAATGCTTCATGTCAAAAAAGTCTATATTGGGGGGGGGGGGGGGGGGGGAATCAAAACTTTCCTTTGTTGCTAGGGGACTTACTTGCTTTGTATCTGCTGAAAACCTTTAAAATTCCGCCATTGTATTTTAAGAAAACCCTGAAACTGAAGCATCTCATGTGCTAGAAATCAAGAGACAGAACACATCCGTTCCATCCTTCATTTCTAAGTACTTCACTCAGGCCTGACTTCGTTTCATATCTTGGTCCTCGATGCTTTTTGGCAGTTTGCTCTAGACTTACTGGCAAGGGCTAAAAGAATTCTATTTAGCTGGTGTCAGCTGAGCATCTGCGCCTGCAAGAACTGGAGTGGGGGTGATCCTGACTGCATTTCAAAAGCACATTTCTTTTGGGGAGCTGCCACAAGAATTTTAAATCTAAGTGTGTCTGGGTAGCAGGGGGGACTCCCTCCAGAGGGTCCCTGCTGCCATCCCAAGCAGAGCACCCAGTTCTGGGAAGCATTCCTGACCAGTGGAGGGGAAAGGAGCTAGGAAGGCTCCGTAACCTGTGACCCCCCTAACAAAAGGCAGGGAGAGCATCTAGACCCACAGTCTGCTGGCGGGTGAAGGCAAGCATTGTGTGCCTCCACCAGGCAGGCACTGGCGCACCGCGGGACAGGTCAGCAACGCAAGCCCCAGCTGCAGAACCCACAGGTTTCACCCCAGAAGGCACCGGGTCATCAGGGAGGGGAGGGAGCCAGGCAGCCCACCCCTCGTCGCCAGCACAGGAAGGCTGTGGCTGTTGGGGCAGCTCCCGCTCCCCACGCAAATGGAGGAGATCACGGATTTCCATCCTGACCATCCCCGAGTCTCCTTACGCCTCCATGTATTTCACATGTACTATCTTCACTCTCCTAAACACAGCCATTCCATCTTCCAGCTCAACCACAGGAGGAAACAATAAAAGACATGCTTCCTTCCACAGAGCCTTTACATTTTGCTTTCCCTGTCCATCTCAGTTAAAAACAGATGAACCAAGGTTTTCTGTCTCCACCAAGCCTGGAGACCAGCTCAGCATTCAGAAAAGCCAAATTTGAGACCCAGCTCCAACACGTATTGCGTGTGTGACCCTGGGCAAGCCCTTTGGCTTCTCTGCGTTGTAGGTCCCTGCATATAAAAATACAAATACCCTAAAAATGCTATAGCTAAGCATGAAGAGAAGACAAAAGACCTATTAAAAGCCCTCCTTCATCTCTGCCAGAAGGAAAACACTATTACCCAGTACTTAAAAAGACACACTAAAGGAGAGCAGCTGGGGGTGCAGGGATGCCCCAGCAGAGCAGGGAGCCCCTGGCCAGCCACCCCACACACCCCAGGACGGGGCAGTGCCAGGCCCCCGCAGTGCCCTTGGCCATGCTACCATGGGGGGTGAGAACAGCCCCTGCCCCCAGCACTCCCGGCAGACGGTGGGGCTGGTCCTGCACCAAAAAGCACCATTGCCAACAATCCAGGGATGAGAACTTTTGGCAAAACTGACATGAAACAAAAGCTGTTAGTTTCACTCTTCCCGAAGGAAAGACTACCTCTCAGAAGCCGTGTTTTCTGCCAGAAGACGTGTTCCACATCAGCCGTACAGACACTGACACCAGAGGGACTGGCCCGTGCAGAGCTGGTGGCACCACCCCAGGCATCGGCAGTGCCTGCTGGCATAGGAGCGCTGCTCATGTGGGACCTCAGCCAGTGCAGGTGTCTGCTCCCAGGCTGGACCTTCAGAATTATTGCCTGAAGACAAGCAAAGGCACCCCCAGCAGCTGAGACAGTTTATGTAGCCATTAAAAGCCCATCCCCTTCTGACTGGAGGTAAAATACGAACAGCTGAATTTCTGTTACCCTGGCAGTCACCTGATGCCAATCCTTCCCCAGAACACTGTGCACCACATCCATACCTTTCTACTCAGAGAAAAGAGAACGGCGAGTTTCTTCTCCCCCTGCCTCCATCGCTTCCTACCCCATTTCCAAAACATCATCCCTCCTGCAGCAACTCCCTCCCCAGGTGCTCCAGGCTGACGCTGCCTGCGGAGCAGGGAGCTGCAGCAGGATGCGCTGGTGGCACTGGTGGCGTGCACCCGCGCTCTCGGCAAGGTCCAGCCCAAACGTCCTTGCAGCCGGGCACCGGCCACAGCAGCAGCTCATCTTCTGACAACTGCCTGCGATTTATCTTTGGTACACAGGCACAGGAAGACTGACAGATCCTACACTGGGATTTTATCAGCAGTATGCAGTTATGGGAACAAATCCTTTTAGACTACCACAACAAAATGCCCAAACCCACAACAATAAACTAAAGAACAATACAGGGGAGCATGGCAGCAAATACAGAGCATGACCCAGGTTCTAGGAAGCAGAGGAGGTTTGTGTGTCCACTCAGAATTTATTCAAACTTCTGAGAAATCAGTAGACCACACATTTTCATCTAGTTACGTATTTTGCCTTGTGAATTTTGTTTTGTGCAAACCCTTCACCCTGCTCTTTGATTTTAAAGAGTTCAAGGACTGCATCCCCTCCTAAACCAGATGAGTGGCTCCCTGGTGAAGGCTCCTCCTCTTTACCCTCCGTACTCTGTGAGGAGCAGAGAGCCCACACAAGACCCATGGGAACTGCACCCCTTTTCTCTCCCTGTGGGCAGATGGCGGTGCCTGACGTGGCCCCAGCGCACAGCTCTGGGCAGGGGCTGGGGCTCAGCTGAACTGACCTCCCCGCAGCAGGTGAGAGAGTTCCACAACAAAAATTAAGGGTCTGGCATCCACACTGGAGACATCCAGGAGTTACCATAAGACAGTAGAAGAGTCTAAAAACGTAAGAAAAAAACCCAATGAAAGACAAATCTCCCTTGGGTTGGTCTCGGGTGCAGTGGTGCTCCCTGCTCAGGGTTTGTGCTTTGACGTCCCCACATGTGCAGGGCTTTAGCCCAGACACCATGGGGATGGGCAGGAGCATCTCTCCCCAGGGGTCCCAGCTCTGCAGCCAGGACTGGGCGCTCTGGGAGGATGCGGCCATCGGAGGCGGCGATGTCTGGCAACAGCAGCCCAGGCTGTAGCAGCAGACAAGGACCCAGACAACAAAGCCGAGACAAAACGCCATCAGATAGAGGCAGGCATGTCTGGCAGACCACGGCTTTCAGAAGCAAGGAGACTTTCTAGGCATGCCCTGATGTCTGCAAACACCGCTCCTCGCTGGGTGCACAATTAAGCTAACAGCAAGATCGCTGAAGTGTCCTACACCATACTCCAAATACTATCCATCTAATGAGAATAAAAAAACCCGCAAGAGTAGAAGTGTGGCAAAGGAGCAAGCAACTGGAGACTGCAGGGAACAACTCTGCAACAAAAAAATATTTATATTTCATTTTCTGTTATTCATATTCTAAGAAAACCACGTGTTTTCACTTGCATCTTTGCCTCCCCCCCTGAGGCACAAACATACACACAAAATGGGACAGGGAAGACCAGGAAAAGCAGGAAGAGCAGCACAGCTAGAACACATCCCTGCGCACATGCTTTCCTAAATCACAGGACAAAAAAATGGGTACAAGTTTTACAAAAGTCGAGCAACAGCAAACATCTTTTGCCAGAGTGAAAACGCTCCAAGCTATGCTGCTCAGAGGAGTGTGATACTGGGCTCCCTCTGCCCACCTGGCTTATCTGCTGAAATCTGTTGTTTAAGGCATTAATATAAAATAAATATAAACAAGTCATTGGTGCTGCCGGACGGTTCCCCTGCGGCCTGCGCCAGCGCTCCGGCAGCAGGGCTGCACTGGCCCCGCACGCCCCGGCTGCTCCCAGCCTGGAGCTGCTCCCACCACAGCAACGCTGCCAGGGGGATGGCAGGGGCCCCACAGCTTTCGTGCATAAGCGAGGACTATCTTGCTGTACAACCAGACTGTGCCATCAGGCTCAAAATAAAGCAACTGAAATAATTATTTCTTGTCTTAATTTAGATCATGACTTTTACTGATAGAGGCTTGATAAAGGTCTAACGAATGACTTGTAGGTATTATGAGCATGTTAAAGATCTGAGTGTGGTTATAAGCCAAGGCCATAAGCTCTGTTGACTTCCCAGGCTCTGTAACAACTGATTAGCCATTTATTAAAATCATTTATTCACCACTTGTTAACACTTTATTTAGTTGTTTCTTCCCCAGCAGGCTCAGGACACCACATCTGAGCAAAGACGCCTTACTTTTGAGGTACTCTCATAAACTCAATTCTAAATTGAGAGAGAGACCCATACACATTACGACAATGTCTTTTAAACCAGCAAAGGCTCTTTTGCAGACATGTTCAGCTCAAATCCAGCAGCCTGGTTCACCAGGGCTCCTGATGCCTGGTTTTGTCCATCCTGAACACGAGCAGCTCCTGCCATGCTTAACAGGAGTCTGACATAACATGACTTAAAAAGCTTCCGGTTGTCAAACTACTTTCACAAAATACAGTGAAAGCTTTTTTCCTCAACGTAATGCTGCTCATTAGTTTGCCAGAGCAACAGCAAATGGAAAAGTTCTTGCGCTTAAAAAGACCTAGAGCTTCTGAAGATGCTTCTATATTGAACAGTGGAAGAAAAAATCCCATTCAGGATTACCAAAATGTAGCCAGCTATCGGTAGACAAAAACCATCAGGTTTGCAAAATCAGCCTCTGAAGGCACCACTGCATCCCCCTCTGCGCTCCAAAGAGCGGGTACCGCCGCTCTTGGGGCAAGGCAATGAACCACCCATTTCGTCAACTGAGTAACCAGGGTGTTTATAGTACAGCAGCTGCAATCATGCAATCAGCCTTCATAATTAGATCTTGGCAACTCTTGAAATACTTCACTTACTTACCCAGTTTACCTGGAAAGGTGCGACCTAAACATTCAGTGCCTGGAGACATTTGAAAGAAAAACAGAAAGCATCCGTCAGTGATGCGAGCCACATCCCCCCAGCTCCCCTCTGGGGGACTCACCCTCCACGAGCCCCCCTGTAGCCAACCGTGGCTGGCACCTGCGCCCAAACCTATAACCTTCGCAGTGGCCAGGAGTACCCAACGCGCTGTGAGCTGGGTCTCACCACCGCCAGTAAGAGCCCCACATGCTTTTCCCACACCGGAAGCTGCGGCACGGGGTCCCGTTCCTCCCCATCTGTGCCTCTTCACTTCCCCAGGACCACTGTCCTGCAGCACTTGTGGCCAACTTGCCCAATGACACGCTGAAGCCTTATGAAGGTTTCCAAAGAGTTTGGGATGACTCAGCCCACCCCAAGACCTTCCCTCCGTAGTGCCAGACCACCTGTGCGTGGCCGGCAGCACTGTGCCATGGGTAACATGTCCTGTGCCATCTCCTCTGCAGACACATGCAGCTGAGCCCTGGCAAACGCTCAGGGTTTCCTGACACCCAGTCCCCAGTGGGGGGCAGAGGCTGGGGGGTGCTGGAAGGGAAGACCCAAAGCAAAATCTAGTTCAAAACCCCAGATGCAATGCCAAGCAGATGTATTTTCAAGTGAGGAAAACTCATGGCTACTCTCTGGCCCATCAGTAAGCAGGGCATTACTAGCTGCAAAACTGGTGGGGTGATGGGACATGGACCCCCCCAGCACCACCGCAGGCCAGGCCAGCACTCTGCAGTCCCACAAGGATTTCACCAGAGAAAACCTGTGTACAGGGCTCTTTTATGAAGCCCATAAGAACTGTCTGTCACTGATAACAGTTAATTGGTACAGATTAGCACCTGCCACAGCGTGATGCCAAAGGAGCCCTACTGGCCCATAAAAGTGTCCTTTACCCAGGGAGGGGGAGGCTCTCAAGACACTGAGTCCTGGGTGCTCACATGCTGCCTGCTCCTCACCTCACAGTGCAGGAGAGCGGCCGGGAGGCTCGAGGGGCCACAGGAACACATCATTCCTCTCAAATAAAGCTTTAGGAAGTTACTTCCCATGCACCTGAGAGGACAGAGATGAGAAAATTTTTCACCCCAGGAAAAGATTAAGAGCCAGAGAGCGGCTGTAAATTACGGCAGCAGCTAAATAACTCGGGCTCCATAGGCTCGGAGTCAGCTCGCTGATTTTAAGTCCCAAAGCGATGGTGCAAACGTGCGGCATTGCTTGCACTCACACGGGAGCCAAAGGCCTCCGCAGGCCTGTGCACTGCCAGCACCAAGCCTCACAGGACAGGAAAGAAAGGAATTCTGATGAGCCACACGCCAATGGGCAGCAACAAGCTGTGACCTCCTCCTCCTCCGCAGCCGGCTTGCTGCAGAGCCCGAAAAGGGGTGGGAGGCCAAAAGAAGAACGGAGACCGAAAAAGGGGCAGGAGGTCAAGGGAAAAGTAGAGGCTGAGAAAAAGCGGAGGCCAAAAAAGTTCTGGGAGGCCCCAAAGGTGTGGGAATCCAAATGAAAGTCAGAGGTGGAGAAAAACCCTCCGTGCCTACCGCTGGCTGGATCAAGATCGGCTGTTCTCTGGTTAAATTTCCAGAAGGCACCATCTCTCCCAACACCCTGCTGCGCAGCACAGGGAATGCCCACGTGGGCGCATCCTCCCCTCATGCCACGTCTCACCCAGGACGTTCTGGCAACAGCCCGGGATGCACGGGAGAACTGAGCCTGAACCCCCTGAAGCCAGGCAGGATTCGAGGATGCTGCTGCTCGCCTCTCAGGGCTCGCCTGGCTCTCACCTGCTCACGTTTGCCCTTTTGGTTTAGCCATGCATCTTGCCAACTTTAAAATGCACGCAAGAATTTGCACTTGAAGTCAGTGCTTTAAACTTGACGCTCAGTCCTCCTCCCTTCCTCCATATGTGTAACATTTGTTTTAATGCCATCAGCAGCAGGGAAGAGGCACAGGAGTGTCTGAGCAGCGGGCGCGTGTTCCCTGCAGATGAGTGCCCGGAGCCCTGCTGCAGCCCTGTCCCGCCAGACGTCTCCGAGAGAAGGGTGGCTCATGCTGCCTGCCCACCAGCAGCAGCGAGGAACCAGTAATTATACTGGCTGGACCAACACCTGTCAGTGGTTTTGTCTTACACTGTTTGTGCAACCAAAGAGTCTGCCAACAAAACAAAGATGTACTTAGTCTAAACAGGTGAAAACATGAAACAGGGAATGGAGATGCCATGTTTGTCCCACGACGCCTGTGCAACATGTGCTGGAAAATGATTTTTGGTTTAGCCTGCAAGAAGTCTCCAAAAGCAAGTAAAAGCATTGCATGCACCAAAAAGACAAGTCTGCTGTGGGAGGAGGGCAGAGGACTGCCCGTCCCCAGAGCCCAGCTCTTGGAACTGGCCTCACACAGGGCAGGGTCCAGGGATGCTCTTTGCTGGGTGGCAGCACCAGCACCAACAGAGCCTGGCCCACCAGCAGCGTGGCCAGGAATCCTGCCGGACCAGGCATCCCACCCAGGGCGGCTCGCAGGGCCAGCTGCCCATCAGAGCTGCTCCCTGAAACGCCAGTTGAGAGCAGAAACGCTCGCTCCCACCGCGCCGCATGCCAGGGTCTCTGCAGGCAGGGACTCTCGTGCCGCATTTCCCAACCATGGATCCGGAGCTAGGCAGCGAGGTGCCAGGGGAGGGCGAACACCCCGAAGGACCAAGGGCAAAGATCCCAAAGGACCCAGGCCAGTCGCAGCCTTTCTGCAAGGCAGGAACGCCAGGACCAGCTCCAAACCACACCAAGTCACACCCAAGATATGCTCCCCATCGGCAGATGGGATTTATTGTAGATGATTTGTCCTGGCATAAAACATCAGCCCCATCTCTTGCAGCCTATTTACCAAAAGCCACTAAACATTAAATGGAGGCAAAAAGTGTATCCTAGCAACATCTGGAATTTATCCCTCCCTTCTTCTGGGGGAAAAAAAAAAAAATAAAAAAAAAATCACTCCCTATTCTTTTTGAGACAGAAAAGTGATTATATAGAATTATAATGCTGGAAGAAGGTAGAGGAGAGCTGAGATTTTCTTTGAAATGCTGTTTGGACAATTGAAAAAAGGACAGTTTCAAAGAAGCAACAAACCCTATCTCAGCTTTTTCTGCCCTGTCTCACAGTGCCAGGCTTTCCTCCCATGTGCTGGCTAAGACACTCTTAGGAAAGCAACAGAGTTTTTTTTAATCCTAAGTCCTAACTGGTGGAAGATACACCAAATAAAAAAAAAAAAATATTCTTTCAGTTCCTGCCAAGAAGATTTGGAGGAGCCTTGTTTTCACAGAAGCACAGAATGGTTTGGGTTGGAAGGGACTTTTAAAGGTCATCTAGTCCAAACCCCCTGCAATGAGCAGGAGAGGTTTTCTGTGGAGAAAAGTGTTTTGGGGACCAGCTTTCCAAAAGAAGACAGGTCAGTCTTTACCCAAGAGAGCCAGTGCTCTACCTCTCCAAACAGAAGAACGGAAAGGCTTTAAATATGGAAACAGGAAAGACTATTTGGATTAATACGAGGATGCAAGGTCAAAACGTGATATCCTGCACTTCCTCACGCTCCCGATCCCTGAGCAGCTGGGTGACAGCCCCCACAGCATCCCCTGGCCCCAGTCGCAACCGGGGAAGCCTTGGTTCGGGGGAAAGCCTCCCAGAGGGAAGCGACACAGTCATTCAGGCCAAGCCCACAGAAGTGCCTCCAGCTACTAAATGACCCAACGACTTCACCTAACTGCATTGACCGGGCTGGAAAACAAAGCTGCAGTCCTTGGCACGTGCACAGTTAGGACGGGACGGCTGCAAGAGTTCTGCATCTTCTGCCTGACAGCAGTTACAACCCCAGTAAGGGATGCCCGGTCCCGTGCCCAGCCCAGCCCTGGGTGGCCACAGGGGGAGACCACAGGGCGATCGCAGGGCAAACCCCCTCCTCACCACACAGAGCCCCAAACAGCAGCTAGGTCTGACTTTGCAAACGAGGGCAAGGCTGTTCCTAGAACCATTACTCAGGCTCCCCAACTCCCATCTCGGCTGCCGGTGGACTGGATGCAGGATTTCATCAGGACATTAAACTCAGAAGATGTAAAATCATTGTCCAAAAAACCAATTATACCTATTTTCGTAACAGCCAATTTAAGCTTGTATTTAGGTCCCCTCACATACCCCTACATTACATAAAGCATTTCTTCCACTTGAAATGTAGCTTTCTAAAGGCCATTTTGCTTAATTTAATAGATGGTTAATGTGGGTCTGCAAATCTCTGGAAGCGTAACCAAGGAAGACACATGGCTGCAAGATACAGTGTGATCCCGAGCAAACAGAAAGAAGAGGAGGGGATGAAAAGCATTCCCAAAGCCATGAACCTGCTGAGACTGGAGTGCACTTGTGGTCTGAACAGCAGCAAAACCCCGCGGTCAACTCAAAAGAGAAATTCCTGAACATCCGCAGGCAGCCGTTAACCCAGCCGAGAGCAGTCAGCGCCCGCAGGACAGACCCTTCCCATGCTGCACAACCCAGCCCACGCAGGCGTGCCTCCCTCGGATTTCAAAGAGCTACTTTCTGAACCTAAATTAAATAAATGCAGTCATCTTTGCTTTTTTTTTTTTTAAAAAAAAAAAAAGCTGCACTAATAAAAAGCTCACAGTGAATCTATTAAATTGAGGCTGTCCATTATGTTTATTGTTCCTTACAATTCAGGCCTGGATGGCAAGTCAATGGATGTTGAGAAGTATTTATCAAGAAAACCCATGAGAATTATGAAGATTAAAAGCTATCAGCAAGACCAGATGCGTTTGTAACCCCATAGTTTGCTCTGTGCCTTGCTGGGAGCACGCAGGATCCCCCAGAAACCTCTGCACCCCCAGTTCCTGAGCCCATCTCTGGCACATCAGTTGACAGCACAGCCATCACCTGCATTCCCTGCAAAAGCTGAAAAAGGTGCAATTTGTACATACTGCTATGAATAAGTCACACTAGACAAATATAAAACGTTAATTGCACGACACGCCAGTGATCGGTATCATTAAGCGCTACACACCCCATGTGTGTGTCTGAGCATGCTGGAGAGAAGACACTGAACGCGAGAGCGCATCTTCCCATTCAAGCAAAGTCCCATTACAGTAATATAAATGAAACAACAGAAGTGAGATTCCTGTTATTATACGGGAAATTATTGCAAATTAAGGTAATTTTACTTTGAATTGTGTGAAGCAAATGTCCATAAATCATGTTGTCCCTGAAGTGTCCTGAAGGAAGCACCTAACAGGCCAAGGTACTTTCAAAGCTCAGTCCTAAAGAGCCTAATCTGCATATGCTGGTCTAAGTTACTGAAGTCAAGAGACCACCCTTGGTAAGGTGGAATACCGATGGAAAGAATGAAAAAAATCATAGAAAGAGCAGGACCTGCTCCTCCAGGAAAGCAGCAGAGATGTCTGCCTTCAGCAAAGCTGAGCCCCTGCCGCCCAGGCCAGCGCCGGGGACATCGATGCTCTCCGACCCTCAAGGAACCGGGTCTCATCACACCCATACCTGTGAAGAGCACAAGGAAATTCATCCTGGTTTCAAGGTGACCAGTCCCACCTTGGGTCACGTAAGCTACTGAGCTGTGCATTTCATCCTCCAGGCTCCAACAGCCGGCCACTGCCCTCAGCAGGGTGAGAAACGGCATGGGAAGGTGTGGGAGGCTCGGGGCACAGCTTTGCTGTGGGGGCGGTGCTTTTTGTGTTATTAGAAATAACAGTATTAATCACAATATTAAACAGAAACCACTAAGAGGAAAAATTTCCAAGCTGGCCCGGCACAGAGCCCGGCCCACAGCAGACCCCCAGGCAGCTTCCCCAGGACTGTCCTCGGCAGCTGGAGCCACGGATGTGTCGCACAAGGATGGAGGAGGCAGACAGCAGATTCAGCAGGACAGCTGTAGAGACTCGGGCTTGGAAATGTTGAGTTTTAATGCCGAGCAGTTAGATGTCTTTTGGGAATTCATCCAAATGGCACTGTTTCCTTCCCACTTGCCCTGCAGGTAAATCTAGCATGTGGCTTACACAATCTGTTGACTTAAATAAAGCAAGGGCATACGAAGAAAGCTGTTCAGACATCAGGAGAGGCTCATCAGTCCTTTGGGCAGAAGTCTGGGTCACGTCCTCCCCCACGTCGTGTGCTCGGTGCGCTGGCCAGGGCCCGTCCCTCTCCGCGGGAGCACCCCAGCGAGAGGGCAGTGGGGATGGCCACAGCCTTCACAGTGTCAGGAGCAGGACGACAACATGTTGCCAAATTCTTCCATATTTTCTGCCAGTGCCAATGCTCAAATTTAATTTACAGAAATTTGAGTCCATGAGCTCTGTGCTCCAGTCGAGCCCTTTAGAAATGAAACGCAAACAAGCAGTGACCACACGAGCCTGCCGGGCTCGGGGGACGGGGCCACAGCCACCCCAAACCTCATGGCACCGCCCCAGCTCGCCCCCAGAGTGACGCTCATCCATCGGGTGGATGCGGGCTGTTTCTGAAGCCCTGCGCTCTGCAAGACCTGGCAGGATCCCCCTCTCCCACAGGCGAAGCCCAGCTGCAGCACGAGGTGCGGAGGTGGCAGCGGGATGGAGCCATCCCCGGGTCCACCACCCTGCGCCCTGGCAGTGCTGCAGGCCCCGGCTCTTCTCCATCGCTAGTCCCAACCCCCCTCCCACTAGTCCCAAACCCCCTCCTCTTCACCACCCACCGGGGAACCCAAGCGCCAGCCCCGGGGCCCCAGCCCCCCCCGCCCCGTAGCCAGCAGGGCAGGGGCAAACTGCCTCCCCCCAGAGCAAAAGACTAAAACCTGAACAAAGCACTTCTGAGGCGGCTGCAGCCAGGGCTGCTTTTGTTAGCGGAGTTACCAAGAGGAAAATGAATTCTCACACTAGCGAAATGGAACGGAGATAGAGGAAGGCTACCTCATAAGATGAAGGTCACCTTACGCCTGAGATTTTAAAGCACTGAAGATGCATTTGGAAGGAAAACCGACTCAGCTGACCACCGCTGTCTCTACTAAGATGGTGCACTGCCATCCTGCCCAATATATAAAGGAAAAATCCTACCACTGATCATCAACGGCAAGTTAATTAAGTATTAGGCCAAATTCTGCATGTAAAGTATATAATGTCTGAGGCCTGCAACACCAAAGAGCTCGACTTTGCTACTACAAATACTCATACTGCAAGTTAATGTCTAAATTTTAAGGAATTTAGAAGAGACTACCATAGCAGTTATGATGGTGAGTTCCTCAGGAGGCAAGCTAGAAGCTCAATCCACCTCTCATATCAGACCTATGTTAACATTTAAATAGGACCTACTGTTGTGATCTTTAGCAATGAGCAGATGTGGTTTTGAGTAATGGTTAGTGTTACTTAACCGGTTATATTCACTAATGTAATTGACACCTATTCCATCATCCTTAATACACCCACTTCTTTCTCCGATACCATAAATAGATTAGAAAAGTTTCTGCAGATGGCCATGACCCCATTTGTTTGTGCACTTAGCCATGTATGAATCACTCTTGGCTTGTAGCAGCACTCTGGAATTACTGAAAGATAACTAGTCGGCACAGACACCAATAAATGAATCATGCTTTCCACAAGACCAAACCTTTGGGCTTTTACAGAATCCAATTACAAAGTAAGAAGAAAAGAACAAAGAAATTAGTCAGTCTATTTGCACAAAGTCATGCAGAGTTGATTCATAGTTTTACAGAATTATTACTGACAAACATTTGTAGGGGGTTAAAGTAACAAACCAGCTACTTAACATATTGGACAGAATGAAGAGATCAAAAAAAATCCCCAAACCACGTCCTGCATATATTCTTTAAAAGTACTATTGATTTTTGTGCAAGTACCTCTTTTCATTCTTAGTATGCTCCAAGCCTGAGGGTTAATCAACTTTGATTCTCCAAGGCTGAATTCTGCTTTGCTGAGTTGCTTGGGCCAAGTTTGCGAACGTGGGAAATGCTCTTGCCCCTGCTGGAGCACGCACCTCGTGCCAGCAAATCCCCACGGGCACGAGTTGGGGCTCGCGAGCGGAGCAGAGAACTGCCATGGGCAAAAGCACCTGCCCTTCTAAATGCACATTTTGAATGTATACTGCAAATGAAAAGATTAGCCAGTCTGAGGCATTTTACTGAAGATAAGTGTGAGACTGAATACACTGAACACAACTGTGTGAACCATTTAAAAGCACTGTGGACATCCACTAACACCGACAACTTGTGAGGCAAGTTTCAAAAGATGTGCCAGGTACCTCTGTATAACGCCACAGCCTGTGACAACACCAACACACATCACGCACAGAGAAAAACACACCCTCTTCTAGGTGGAGCATAAGCCTCCTCTTGTATCAAGGAGAAACTGGAAGTCTGAACACTGGGAGAAAAAAAGAGATACCGTATCAACTACAACCACAGCAATGCTGTATGCAGTGGAAAAAAAAATTAAAAAAAAATCAAAAGGTGATGGGGGACTTGGTGCCAACCTGAGCCTGAGATATGTATCGGTGCATTGGTTGCATCCCTGAGTGTGACGGCTGAATTTAAAAGTCTCATGACAACGCAGCCTCACACGCTCCACATCAGCATCCCATACCACAGAGATACGCAGAATAACAAGGATAAAGTCCAACTGAACAAAGTCACTGACATTTTGGAAAAGGAAGTAAGTTAAATGTATACATGATGCTATTTGTTTAAGGCCTTCCAGCAATGCCACCCTCTACACGTCACTGAAGACCCAACTTCACGGGCTAATTTAGCTTGCAAATGACATGTGTGCCCTCTTCTACACACCAGCTGAACCTGGTCCACAAGCAGAGAGCTGCCAGCCTGGTACAGCTTAGAGTCACAGCTCAACAGAGGTGAAAAACAGCACCTGAAGAGCTAACACAGAGCTCTATATCAATTTGGGAAAACTTCCTTAGTTTTCCCTCTTGCTTAAGGCTGCTCATTTCCCAAGGGAGGTATAAACTCTACCCCAAACTGGCTACAAGAAGGAAAGATGCTACACAAGATTTAAATGAAAATCTTAATCATGGAATCATGGAATCACAGAATTTCAGAGTTGGAAGGGATCTCTAGAGATCATCTAGTCCAACTCCCCTGCTAAAGCAGGATTTCCAGTTCCTACTCTCTCTCCTACTCTACCCATACTAAATAAATTAATGCAACAAGCTCTCTTGTACAAGAATATGTAGGTGACAACAACCTTCTCCCCCCAACGAGAGTTGATCTGTGCCGTAGCCAGAAGGGGAAGAAAAAGGTTCCCAACAGCACCACTACAGCAGCAGCGGGTTATCTTTAGAAAGCTCGAGTCACTAGAATCAAGGTCTTCAGGTGCAACGCAAGACTAAAAGGATGCACATGCTAAACAGTAACATGTCTTTTAGAAGGGAAAAAAAAGATATATAAGGAACCTGCAATATTAGGTGGCTACTTAGATAAACACTGTACAACATACTGCAGCAAAAATGCTAATGCAAGTTTAGGTTTCACACTGGAGATATTTCAAAAGATTTGCAAAGCTTTGATAATATTTAACATCTCTACTAATTTCCTTTTTGGTGTAATCATAAAATTAACATAGTAGGCAAAAGATCTGGGATGAGCTACAAGTTCTAGCTGGCTCCAAAGCCAGCAAGAATAATGTGTGCTGTTACTATTTTCTCTCAAAACATACCTCTGCAAAACTGACTTAAAACGAGAAAAGAAATTGTGAAACTGTCATTACAAAGAAGCATTTAAAACACAGATCAAAGTGCTGCCTTAGAAGCTGTATTCCTTGCCAAATCATCAAAGCTCTCTTTACTCTGAATAGCTCCCCAAATCCTCTGATTTGGATGATAAACTCCTACAGCTGAAATTTATCTGCTTTAAAAAAAACAACAAAACAAAACCAAACCAAAAAAACCCAAACTCCACAACTCCTCTCTCTGGTTACTGACTGCTTCGTTAACCAGTTCATTTTGAACTACTTTCTTGTATTACTCAATCAATTAACTTTCCCAAATGTGTTTATACCTGTACACATACAGAGCACTCTGATACTTTTTCGGGTTTTGAAAACTCGTCAGCTCTCCGAGGTGCGGACACCTATGGCCGCATCCCGCAGCACTGCGGTGCCACCGGCTCAGGTGGCCGTTCCTGCCGCGGTGGCACTGTGCCCGAGGCCGGCACTGCCGTGATCCCGCTGCACCGCAGCCTGCGCTCGCCCCTCGCTCCTCCAGGAGCTCCACCACCGCCACCACGTCCAGCACAGCGAGGAAGCGGCAACGCAGCAGCCCCACACCCTCAGCTCTGAAGGACGGATGATGGCTCAGGTCCTGCCCTCAGGGAGGGGACCCTTGTGCCGAAATCCTCCCTGTTCCTCTCCAGGATGGACTCGGCCGCGCTGCTCACACCCAGAGCAGGTCTCTGATGTGTCTCCTCACCTGGGATCTGCCCAAGTGCCCATCTGCCACCCAAAGTAATTATAAAATAATCATCCAGTAATTTCGCCACACAGACGGGAAGAACACCGCGTAAAGCATCCCCATTGACATTAATGATTCCTTTGCTTTATGGATGTCTGGGAGTGTGCTCATGGTGTGAACCAAGTTTCCATGTAATTGCAGCAAAGTGGCCCTCATACCTCTCTCCTTGCAAGCTTTCCAGACAGGCTTTATTACTTTGATGAAACACGCCAACAACAGATCCATCATGTATCAGAGAACGTGAGGGATCTGGTAAGACAAACCACACACCACACATGGAATCTCCTTCCAGGAAGCAAACTGGTAGTCAGTTTTCACATGAAACACCATTGCAAATAAATGACCTTTTTTAGCTAATTAGGGTTACCAAATTTTGACGGTTACTATTACCTGAAACAAGCCCAACAGACATGACTGTACAATGAGTTACTCAGGAAAGAAGCTGGATTGTAATTACTAGTAGTGACACCGTGTATTTTTGTACTTCCCTTGGAAAGGTCTCCTTATGTCTATCCATTTATAATTTAGGTTTACAAATGCATTCTAAAACTGGATTTATCTAGCCAGCAACTCTCAGCCTGGGAAATCCAAAAATATTAGTATACTTGGTGAACAACAGCCAATAAAAATAAGTAAGAACATATATTTGTTGTTACTCTTCTCTCCACTTGCAAAGGAAGCAGCCGTAGTTCAGCTAATTCAACATCCTGAAAATTTACAGGTGATCCCAGCCCCTACCTTGGGAATTCCTGGCTTTAAGGAAAGGAATATGGTTGCTGTTTCCCACACACCCTTCAGTGACGGACCTCTCACAACCAGGATCTGAAAACATACTACTAAATAAAACGAAGGCAAACCAATGACTTATTCAGGGGGCAGAGGATGCCTCCATGGCAGAAGGTCAGACATTCTCCTCTGAATATACCCTGATACCGACTGAAAAAGAATTACCCGTATCTTGTCTCCACTTTGCATTATATATGATCACCTCCGATTCTACAGGATCACCTCTGGTGCCGTGTGTGTGTGCCGGTCCCGCTGTGCAGCACAACGCAATCCAGGTGTTCACCCAGAGGAGAAAAAAAAAAAGTTTGACTATTTTCCTCCCATTTCCTCCTCTGTGTCTTTTCATTCTCCCATTTAACACTGATTATAAAACACTAAGATTAAAATCACTGCCTGAGGGCACAAAATAAACTGTAATTTTAAGACCCCCATGCTCTCAGGCTCAGGGAAGTAGGACTTCCCCTGCCCTCGGTACGAGAGGTGGGACATGCAGAGCTGGGACCATGGACTGCAAAGGTTCCCAGGATGGCCAAGGGCACCCACAGATGGTCCTCAGGCCACTGTAAGAAGAAGTCACCTGTGCTCTGCTCCCCTGGGCCGTACCTTGGGACACTGATCATGGCAAAAAGCAGCACTTGTCACGGAGACATGTCCAGAGCTGGACATGGGGACCTCCCCAGCATGGCGGAGGTCAAACGGAGACGCCACAAACTGGATATACTCTGTGCAAACACTTTCGGGCTTGCCGAGACACTGGTAGCAGTTCTGGCTTCCCTCCGTGTCCCTGCCTCCTGGAGGAAAACGGGGGGGCCAGCAAGAAGTACCTGGCTATTACCTACTCTGCCCCGGAAAACACCACTACTGCTGCTGACACAGTGTCAGGAAAGAAACGTATTTGCCAAAAAAGCAGTCTGAAGTGGAAAGGAGATGTGATCCCTGGTTGAGCCATCTGCGTTTGGTTTGTTATTAAACCAAAGAATGTGAAAACCTAGAAGTCCTTGCTTGGGCAGACACCCACTCTCATGGCCGGCTCGGCCCAGCCCGGGGACCCTGCTCCAACACTGGCCTCAGGGAATGGCTGCCAGCGAGGGATCGGCCTCCCTGCCTCGCCTCAAGGTAATGACACCTTGCACCTCCCCAGCACTTCGTCCGGCATCACCGCGCGCAGAGCCACCGAGAGCCGCCTGCCCTCAGAGCCACCCCTTGCGGAGACACCCGGTGCCTGGCAAAGGCAGGGTCCCAGCCCTGGCACCCGAAGCCCGGGGAGGAGCCCCTGTGGGTACACAGCGAGCACAAGGCCACGGTGGCTGCAGTGGCACCGGGGCGGGCAGCAGGCACTGTGGCAGGCACCAGCCCAGCCGGCGGCAGGAGCCCAGCTCCCTGGGCCAGCCAGTGGGGAAGCCGGGCACGCAGCCTCACTCTGCTCCCTGCACCAAATAATTAGTTATTTACAGGCTCTTCCACCACGACAGCCACCCCTGGCCTCTCTCGCCCGGCCGCAGCGCTTGGAGACCACTGCCGCAGACGTCTGGCTGCTTCACACTGCCCAGCATACCGGCACTGCAGCCCCAGCGGGCGAGACTCCACACCCCCGCCCCCAAAAAGCCCTTTCATAATCCTAATCTGGGAGCGCCACACACAGAAACCAGCTGCTTCCTCCACCGCAGCGCCGCAGCCTGCCACACAGGATAAAGCCTGCAAAGAAATATTTTTGGGGATCACTTGTACAGTTAACCTAATTAGAGGGTTAAATTAAAGAGTTTACAGTTATGCCATTTTCCTGAAGCATTCCTGCATGGTAACTTTTGGGTAGAAAATTAAATAGCATCTGGTGGTAGCTGCTCTGAGGTTCCCTCAGAGTCATATTAGAAAGATAAATAAAATCAAGCGACTGGAGGGGGAAAAAAACTGTATAATGAATTTATCTCAGGGAGGCTGAACACCGTCCTTTCCACCAACCCCAGGCGGAGGAAGCAGCTCCTGCAGCGCAACCAAAGCCCTCCTGCACCACGGAGGTGAGCCAACACTGCCAACACAGCGCGAAATAAATAAATAACATCGGTGATAAAGAAACCCAGACGAAAACGAAATAAGGAAGGGCAGCATTAAAGGAGCCCGATCCAAGGTTCCCGGGAGCTAATAGGAACTCAGCGCCCACGTGCTGGGACCCCAGAGCTGACACAGGGGACGGGCGCGGTGTCCCCCCATGCACTTCACTGTCCCCAGCCTCTCACAGCCCCCCATCCATAACTGGCACCTGCCTCCTACCAAGCCTTTCATACGCTGAAAAAAATAGGAAAAAATTACAAAATATGCTACTTCTAAGAAGTCAAAGAATAAAATTAAAAGCCTGAGTTGTTCCAACAAAACCTCATGCCAAGAGTTAGACTGGAAGAGAAGCTTTTTCTTCAAAAGACATTACACATTTCAATTCACAACTTTTATCATAACCATGAGCCTTGATCAGACACAAAGTAAAGTCTCTCATCCTTGCAATTCTCTGGGACACGGTTTATGTTCACCAACTGGCTGACACAAAGAAGAACTGTATCTTCATTATTTATACACTGCTATTGGTATGCGCATCTAACCCGGCCTGTTAAAGTCAGCAAAGAATAATAGTCTATTCAGTACTGGTAGTGTTAATAAAATCAGGCAAATCCAGCTTAGTTTTGTCTGAACACGAATGAGATTAAATCAAGATTAAATGTGCATACAGGACAAAGGGTATGGTTTATGCTAAAATTCAGAATGAAGACTTTTTAGTACTCAGTATACAAATGCCTACAGACCTTCCCCGGGACTTAAGACACCTGACTTAAACAACGATGAAACTGGAGAAGGCGAAGGCAGACGACACTGGACAAAAGCCATCCAAAATACCAAGGGACAGATGCTGGCTCTAAAGTACCGCTCTGCAGCCCCGCTGGAAGTAACGGGGCTGATCCTGTGCTAGCAGAAACAGGCACAGCCCAGCTGACTTTCCCCTGCTGCACCAAGCGCGAGCCTGCCCCACCGCAGTGCCAGGAATATATGCAAAATCGAGACTCTTTCCCAAGTTTTCATTCTGGGCCATTTTGCATTAGTCTGTGTAGGGTTTAGATTTCACGGCACAGAACAAGGCGTTAAGCTGGGCACAGTCCTGACAACCCACCCAGCCCGGCATGCCTTGAAAATCTTCCCATTACAGAAAATACCACTTGCTTTAAATTGACAGAGAAACCAACTCATTTCTCTTTCCTCAGCAATAATACTCTCTCTCTCTCTCACCTCCATGCACTTCATTTCCAAGAGCGAAAGAGCACATACAAAAGTAGTGCGTATTTAGGTCAGGCATCGAACTCACTGCTACTCTGCAAGGGCTGAAAAATGTTAATAAAAAAAGGCAAACAGCCCTTCATAAGAAGAAGCCCACAGGGGCTGGAGAGGCGGGGGGGGGGGATGGGACAGGTTCCCAAATATAAGCCCTACTCGGGTGTCAGGACCGCAGTGCTCCCGCCCCAGCCCCCGGTAAGGCGAGGAGGGGGATTCACACGGGGCTGGTGGAGACCCCGGAGGAGCCGGGGGTCGGGGCCCCCCCGCATCACCACGCGGGGGGGGGGGGGCGCGGGGCAGGGGCGGCCGCAGCGTCGCGGAGGCTGGAGGGGCAAGATGCGGGAGGCGACGGGGCCGAGCCGGGATTTCGGGCAGCGAAGCCGGGAGGGCGCGGGGGGGGGCCGAGAGCGCGGGAGCCGCCGGCCCGGCCCGGGCTCCGTCGCTCCGCGTCACACCCGCTCCGGACACCGCGACAGCAACAGATGAGCGGGCAGAGCTCGCACGGCGGGGGGAAAAGCCCAACCCCAGTCGCTCGGCGAAGGCGCATCGCGGCGAAGGGTCCCGGCGCTGGCCGCAGCGCCCCCGGGAACTTCCCCGCCCACGGCGGAGCGCCGCCGCACCCCCCGCTCCCGCACCCGCGGCGTCGGGCCGGCCCGCGGCAGGACAAGTACTTACTGATCTCCATGCTCTGGAACAAAGACCTTTTGCAGTTGCATGTGCAGGACACATTGGGCTGAATAGCTACGGCCGTGCTGTTCAGACCCATGAAGTTATACATTTAAAAAAAAAAAAAAAAAGAAAATGAGAAGAAAAAAAAGAAGGCGGCGACGGCGACACAAAGAACTTCACGGCCGCCGAGCGCTCTCCGGGCAGCACCACATAAAGCCGGGGCTCCTCCTCGGCGCGGGGGGGCGGGGGGAGGGAAATGCAGCTGCGATCAAAAATTGGAAATAAAAACCCCAGCCCGGCGCGGCGCAGCGCCCCCCGCAGCGGGGCGGCGGGGCTCGGCGGCTGCTCCGCGCCCCCTCGGCCCGGGCGGCGGCTGGGCTGGGGCGGGCCGCGGCGGCCCCGCACTTTTGTGGGGCGCGGCGCTGCGGGAGCGCGGAGGAGCGCGGAGGGAGCGCGGTGCCCGCCCGCCCGCTCCGCTCCCGCCCCCCGCGCTCATTCACGGCCACGGGGACGCGGCCGCGCGCCGCCGCCCGCCGCGGGCGGGCTTCGTGACGTCAGCGCCAGACGGGGACTGCCCTGTCCTCGCGCCGCCGCCAGGCGGGGGCGGGGCCGGCGGGCGCGCGCCCCGGGCCGCCCGCGCCGTGGGGGGGGCACGGGAGGGCGTCGGGATCGCCGCAGCCCCCGGTCCCGTCCCGGCCCGGCCCCGCAAACAGCCCCAAAAGCGCCCGGATTTGCCCGTTCTGCGGGAAGGGCTCGCGCCGGGTGGGGTCGGTCCCGCGGCGCCCGCCCCGCCCCGGCCGGCGGCTGCCGAGTCGTCCCCGTCGTCCCCCCCCCCCCGCCCCGGCACGAGAGCCGCCGAGCTTCGGGCTTTCTTCGCACGGAGCGTTCCCAAACGCAGCGTTTCAAAGAAAAGACAAGAACGATTGGAAAAGAAACGGGGGCGGAGAACCTGCAAGTGGCGGTTTGGCCGCGGCTGACCCGGTGCCAACGCCGCCGGGAGCCCCGCCGCCACGCGCAGGAACTATTTCCCGGTTTTGTTTCAAACCACCCACTTTAAAACAGAGCGACCCCGTTCACTTTCTAGACAGGTAAAAGGGAAAAAACCTCTTCCCCGAGTGCTCAGTGTGCCAAGTTTTAGTCAAGACAGATTTTTTATTTTTTTTCCCTTGGGAAATAAACCTGTGAAAACAGAGGTTTATAATGGAAAATGCTGAAACAAGCTTAACTATAGTGGTGTGAAGTGGCTGCTATAATACTTGGTGAGTCCTGTTACTGGGAGATAGACAACTTCGGTTATCTTCTAAGAAAGCCTATTTTTCCGTAGTTCCTGATAGCTCTGATTCAGGATTTGGAAGGATCCAGAGTTCCCAGCTCCTGAGAGATGGTGCTGGGAAGATTGCACCAAGAGTGGCACTGGCCACCAACCCAAATCTTGTACAAAGCTGCAGAAATCACACAGGACGGATCATGTCGAGGGTCAGGTCCGGTCATGGTGGCACTCACTGAGTAAGGTTTAGCCTTTATTTCCCCCCCCAAAAAATGGAATTTATTTTTACCTGACCACTTACAAACTAATGTTAAATATGTGCCAGCGCTTTACTCCTGTGGAGCCATGCAGTCCTGTGAAAATGCCCAAAGAGAAGGAAGGAGGAATTGCCGGGTTGTTTAGTCGTTTACTCTTTGCCACTTGACAGATGGTGACTCCCAACAATTACTAATCCAAAGGAAACACGGAAGAGGATCTCGCAGCTGTGACAGAAATGAGCTTTGAAAAGTTTGGGCTCCCCAGCACTGAGCAGACATGAGTTATTGTACAAGTGCCGTTCCCCGAACGCAGGGGGGAGCGGGGGATGGTGCGCAGGCCCGGGAGAGGACAATTACCTGGAAAAAAAAAATCTACACTAGAACTGGAAATAAAGCATTTCCAGTCCTTTTTTTATATTTTGATCCCAGCCTCAGTTTCCTCACGGGTAGTGTGGGAGGGGAAATTCTTACCTGCCTCCTGGCCCATTCCTTCATGTTGGTCCTGAAGTCTGTTTCTTTTGTGACAGTCAAATTTCTGTAAATGAAAACATGGAGCAGCGTTACCTGTTACAAGGACATGGGCTGGGGTGAGTGGGAGCCCACAAGCCCCAGAAAGGTCAGCCCGAAAGTTAAAGCAAGGCATACGCACGGTCAAAACTCTGAAGACAAATGCTAGTTCAGATAGAGATTTATCAATCAGCACACTTTTATTATTATTTAGCTGGAAATATACTTTTTTCTTTTTAAGACACTTGGAGGTGAGTATCAGAGACCCTCTCCCAGTAGGCATTGCCAGCAAAGGTGGCTGTGAGCGGAGGGGAGCCACCAGCTCACCACTGACACTCCTTCGCACTTGGAACAGGCAGCGCCACCACAAACGAGTCGCAGTGACACTACGCGCTTCCCCCTGTCACACGAGGCACCTGCCAGCAGCCGCCCCGCCACCGCTGCCAGCCCCGGGCAGCCGCAGTTCATGTGCGATTCGGAATTCTTGTATTTTAAGACACGGAACATCCTTAAATGGTCTTCAAGCAAGTAGATGCAGCTTTAAGTAACACATTGTTCTTCTGTGGCTGGTCCATTCCGTGACTGGTGGGTGACAGTCTCCGCACTCGCTGCTGCAGCCTCTCGCCATCGGGCACAGTGCCGGCTGGGGCCGGGGCACAGGCAGGAGGTGCTGGGGATGGGTGCCGGGGCAGAGGAGGCGTCCGGCAGAGCCCAACAGCACCGGTGGCCACGCAGGCCCAGGCCGGGCAACTGGGGCCCAGGTTGTGCCTGAGCCGTGGGAGAGCGTCCACCCTCATCCCGTGAATCAGCAACTTCTTCGGGGGGGATGGGGGGTTACAAAGCTTTGGTGGATAAAGGCTCCGGTTCCAGATGCAGGCTGCTGCAAGTTTGCACATCTTCCTAACCTTCCTTAAAAAAACAAGAAAAAGAAAAATACTGTTTGCAAGTCGATGCTGGTTTAAAAATGCACTGTTTACCACCATTCTGATTTCATCTGAACGACTCATGTGGCTTTAAGAACAATCAGCATTTTTCCACCATGATTTAAGAACAAATAATTAAAGTCATCCCAGATGGGCTTGTAAAAATTAAAAGTACATCAGCTAACTTAAATGCTTCACCCTGTTCTTTGTAATAACACTATCCACCCTCCATCCCACTGCTGTTTGTCAGAGTTTCTTCTCTACCAGCTGCGAGTACAGCCCAGCTGCCGGGATACTCCCAGAACACACTTTTGTTGATTTTGGCTCCTCTATTCTATCACTGATCAGCTTTTTTCAGTTGCTTTTTACATTCTCCCTAGGGACACCTCTGACAGATCCAAGATGAGTCTGGCACTGCCAGATCTCCCTTCACTTCCTGGTTTTGCCACAAAATTCCAGGGTGACCGGGGCTGCTCATGGGGCCTCGGGCCAACGGGAGCTTCAACACCTGAGGTATTGGACAAACGGAACGACGTGGACAACTCCGTCTGCTCTGGCTGATTTCAGACTATAATGTAATTTCTTTCCCTCGTTGCCAGACCAGAAGTCAGGCTTTCCCTTTGCAGTCACATTTCAGTCTTTCCTTTTATTCCTCACTGCAACAATTCACATTAGTTAAAGATTTGAACAACCCCACATAATCATTATAGTGCAGCACTAAGAGTAAATTCATAAAATGTAATTGGAAAGAGAGAACAACATGAGAAATAAGTAACCCTAAGAGTCAAATCATTTTCTTCCAAAAGTGGTTGAGGCAATCTAAGGAAAACCAAAACAAAACGCTCCACGACTCCCCCAAGCTTTATTAACTAAACAGTTGTCCATTAAAGAGACCAAATATTTCACAGCATTAGTCTTTGGATTAATGTTAAATCGATATGCACTAACACAATAGGGCAATAGTTACCATGGTGAATAATTCTATATTTATTTTCAAGCAAGACTTATTTCTAACAATTCCAGACATGGTTTCCACTTTCTGGTGACTAACCTCTTAGGTTAAGTTTATTTTTTTTAACTGTTTGGTACCAGAAATGCGAGTTTTCTCCCAGACAATTGGAGCCCAACCCCTGCTGCAGCAGGAGAACAACGCTGGGCAGGGAGGCGGATGCTCACCAGCTTTAGCTAAGGGCTTGTTTGCCTCTGAAAGTCACTACAGCTACGTCTCAGGCGTGATTTAAAGTCTGTGAGATATTGCGGATTAAGTCTTCGGCAGACGAGCCCTCACCCTTGTTCGGAACGGCAGAAGCATCTTCCTTCCGAGACCTCATCCCATCTGCTAAGAGTCACCCAGCGACCAACAGCCTCAACCAACATCCCACCCAAAAGGCTCTGGAACCCCCATCCCTGCCCGCCGCCTCCCAGGTGCTTCCCACCACCTCTGCCCAGCGCCGCCTTCTGCCCCATTCGGGGGGTTTTCTCCCCAGCCGGGACGGCTGAAAAGTCAGCGAGCGTTTGTTTCCCATGAATATTTTTACCGAAGCCACCAGCACGTCACTGCAGCCCATTCCAGCCCGTTCGGGGGCCGATACGGCCCCGCTGGTGCCACCGCGCGGAGCCCGCGCCCTCGCACCTTGCCGGAGCCGCCCGACCCCGGCCCCCCCCGCGGGGAACCGCCGCGGTCCCGGGCCGGCAGACCGGGGCGGCGCGTGGGGACGCGGCAGCGCCCGGGGAAGGGCTTGAACCCGCACGAACGCGAAACGGCACCGAGCCCGCAGCACCGCCGTTCGGGCCGCCCCGGGCGCGCGCGTCGCCTCGCACTTACGCGATGCCGCGCACACCCGCGGACGCACATGTGAGCGCGTGCGCACAAGCGGGGCCGGGGGGGTCACCCACCGCGAACGGGCCGCAATCGGGCGGGCGGCGGGGAGGGCTCTGGCCCTTTAAATCCCCGCGGGAGGTGCCCGGTGTCGCGGAGCGGCGTTACCCCGCCCCCCGGCCTGTAAACGACAATCAGAGGCGGGGGAACCCGCCCCCCGGGCGCGGAGCAGCCAATCAGCGCAGGGAGGCGAGGCGCGCCCGGCCGCGTGGGCTCCAACTCCACGTGGGGCGGGGCCGTGACCGCGCCGTGACCCTGTGCCACGACAAAGGCGCAGCTCGCGCCCCCCCGCGCCGCCGCCTTAAAGGGCCAGGCCTGGGGCAGCGTGCGCCCTGCGCCCGGCGGGGTCCAGGGGTGCCGGCCCGGGCACCATCGCACCGCCTCGCCGCTCAGGCGCTTCGGAGCCGCGGCTGGGCCCGGCCTGCGCCCGTGAACTCGGCCGTTCCCTGCGCGGGGCAGCGGCCGCGCTGCCCGCTCCGAGCCCCGGAGCCCCTGTTCCTTTAGACCCCGGTTATTGCACACCCCGGCCGTGCTGCTCCGCGGCGCCCGGGAGAACACCCACAGGAACGCGCGGGCGTGGGCGCCTGTCGGTCCGTCCGCACACGGACGGTACACGCCGAGGCCGTGCCCGCGGCGTCCGGCGGTGGGCGCTCGGCGCGGCTGAGCCCCCCCCGGCCGCGGCGGGGCCGCTGCCCACGGACAAGGTGCCGCTGAACCCGGGCCCCATCGGCTCGGCCCCGGCGGAGCCGCCGCGGGCCTGGCGGCACATTTGACATCGTCATCGCTGCCTAATAAACCTGTTAACTGGGAAGCTTCAACACCCGAGAGACAGGAAAAGAAACAGGACTGGGGAAGAGGGAGGATCCTGGAACACAAATGCTCCCATAAATGCGTTTTCCGTAAGTCTATTTACTCAGCTGCTGAGATGATTTCAACTGAGTGATTAGTCTTACATGCTAAAACCAAGCCATCCATTCTCATCTCTGATAGTTCAAAATCCTACATCTGGTACTTTATCTGCAGTCTTTTTTCTCCCTTTTGTTTAACAGAGTTTCTGTAGTATTCGATCCCCAGATGCACTATATCATCACAGGTTGGGCTCAGAGGTGAATCACAGATACTAAAATCGGGTGTTTCAATCCCACTTGACTGCAGAAAGCTGAATCCTCCCTCACAAGACTTTGTTTTCTAACACAAAAAAGGCAAAGTTGGTAATTTGAGAGCCTTATTTTCAAAGAGAATGAAAAGAAAATGTTTTAACTTCAGATAAGAACCTTAAAATGTACATTTGACCTTACCTGGTGCCTTGGGGTGCTGTAGCCCCAAACCCAACATGCTGCCTCAGGGGAAGAGGCTCTCTGGGGATACTCTGTTTCCTAACACATATGCCAGGAAAAATAGCGGCATCGAAGACTTCATGTACTGGGTCTGTGTGGCAGGGGTTTGGTAGTGGAGTGTGCGGGGGGAGGGTGGCTACGTGTGTGGCTTCTGTGAGAAGCTGCCAGAAGCTTCCCCTGTGCCTGATAGAGCCAACGCCACCAGCTCCAAGATGGACCCACCGATGGGCACCGCCAAGCCCATCAGTGACAGTGGCAGCACCTCTGGGATAACATGTTTAAGAAGGGGGGAAAAAAATCACGTGACAACAACCAGGAGAGAAACAACTATGTAGAAAACCAAGGTCAGTGAAGAAGGCGGGGAAGAGACGCTCCAGACACCAGAGCAGATATCCCCCTGCAGCCCCTGGTGAAGCCCGTGGTGAAGCAGGCTGTCCCCCTGTGGCCCCCAGAGGTCCACGGTGGAGCAGATATCCCCCTGCAGCCCCTGGAGGACCCCATGCCAGATGTCTGAAGGACGCCGTGACCCCATGGAGAGCCCACTCTGGAGAAGGCTCCTGGCAGGACCTGTGGCCCCATGGAGAGAGGAGCCCACTCTGGAGCAGGGAAGAGCGTGAGGAGTCCCCCCCTGAGGGGGAAGGAGCAGCAGGGACAACGTGTGATGAAGTGACCACAACCCCCATTCCCCATCCATTGCCAATAAGCTCTAGTTTAATTGGAATGTTTAAAAAGCCAAATTTTTGCACTTCTTTCTCAAATCACATGGAGTCTTGCCTGAGCCTGGTACTGCTTGGCACAAAGAGAATTTACAGGCACATCTAATTAAATCATATGAATCAGGGATACTGTATTTTTGAAGTGTTGTTTTTTTTATTGTTGTTATTGCAGTTTTAGATTTCTAATGATTCTAATAATTTGTGAAATTATTAATTTAAGTCTTAAGAGAGAAAACAAAAAATATACATTTTTGGGACTCCAGGGGCCACGGGTGAATCTGATTTTCCAAATGCAAAGAGTTATAATATCAGTTAAAACCTAAAGGCTTCACTTTTGCAAGTCTTTTATGCTAGATTTTATGCAGTTAATACACCGCCAGTGTTTCCAAGGAAACCAATATGCCCTGTTCTCACTGAACCAAATCTCACTATTAAAACAATTAAAAACTTAGTCTGGGTTCCCTGCCTTCCTCCCCCTCTCTCCTTTTGATATTATCGTATGCACTGTAATTAAAAACACGATTGCGATAAATTTTTTTACACATACGTAGGCTACATTGTAAATTACCTAAAGGAAGCTTGACTCCAGAGCATAATAACTGGGACTCAAATACATGGCTACAATTGAGCAAAAACAAATTAACAGGAGTCTTGATGAATCAATTATAGCCACTGCTCATCTCTGAAGGCTGCCGGCCATAGCTGACGGAGAGGAGTTTAATACTCTTGTCAGGCTGTGAAAAATGTGTATTTAGGTATTACATGTAGCTTAGACAAATTCCTGAATCTCAGCTGACTTGGTGTGGTGAGACGGTCCCGGCTGGCGGCAGCTCCGGCTCGACAAAGAAGAAAAGCCAGCTCCCAGTGGCAGCAACACGGCCGGTGACACAGCACCAGCTCTTCGGAAGGAATTCTCCTGATTTTTTCCGCTGGGTGACCAAGCAATGGGTTTTAAGGTCACGGCAGCTACAGAAAGCATCCGTTTCACAATGCTGCTTCCGCAGAGCCGTTGCGCAACTGCACATCCCGACCGCACTAATGCTTCACGAGCCCACAGAAAGGCCGGGAGCCACGGGACAGAGCTGGCCCAAAGCTGGACGCAGGCTGAGGGGGCTCCTGCCTCCTGCTTGGCAGGGACACCCCGCTCCCAGCCTTCAACCGCTGATTCACATACCTGCACCGAAGGCCCAGCTGTGGGAACGGATCAAGGGAGAGGCCCCAACCCCTCCACATGCCCCACGCACTCTGTGACGCTGGAGGGCCTGCAGGAAGAGGGGGTTTGGCAACCCATCACTAATGGCAGGCTTTGAAAATCGGATGGGGTTTTACAGCCAAAGTGCCTCCCTCCGAAGCTGGGTGTCTCAGTGGTACAGACGAGGCAGCTGATGCCCTGCTTTTGAGGAAGTTCCTTGTTCTGCCAGGTTTCTGCGTGTGAGATTTTGGGGGCGCTGGCCTGAGCTGACAGCTGAAATTGGCACCAGAGGCATCTTCCAGGGCTGGAGCCCGGCACAGTCCGGGGCCGGCAGCGCTCAGTCAGCTCCGCCGTGCTGCCTCAGGCCTTCCTGGGTTTGTTTGTATTGACTTAGAGAGCACCATTGCTGTCCTCAGGAGCTGCAAAACAAACGAGAGCCCCGGGTGCCAGCGCAAAGGAGCTTAAAGCCTCGATGCAAACATGCAGTTCAGGCTCTGTGTCCAAAGCGTTTTGGTGGTTTGATCTGAAGAGGCATAAGGACCCAGCCGCGGGGCTTCGGGGTCTGTCTGCCGATGAGAGGGATCTGCGGGTCAAGAGGCTCATGAAAAGAGGGAACCAGCTCCAGGCAGGAGGGGTGAATGCCACCGGGAAGGCAGTCAATGCAGCCCCCGCTCTTTGTTCCCCTGCATTGTGTTCCTGGCTCTGCCTGCTGAATATTGACTCGGCTCTTCTGTTCCCCTTGTGTGTGTGCGCGACTTCCACTCCCGTGACGAGAGGCTGAGCACGAAGAAAGGGAGCAGCCGGCACAGAGGTGTTTCATGTGGATCCAAGAGCTAAATCTGGCCCTGGCTTGCGTGCTCTCCCGGCTCCCCAGGGAGCAGAAGGGAAATGCAGCCAGAGCTGCTTCCTCCGCCATTGTCTGTGCACTTGGACATCCTTCTGCCCACGCTGGTGACGGGCAGGGGATGGGGACGGCATGTCTGAGGAGCTTCCAGTTTGCCTCACGCCTCTGTGCAGGGCCGGATGGTGAAACTGCAGCATGGCCCAGGCTCTGTCTTCCCTCCTCGGGGTTACCTTAGGCATTGGGTTACCCAGAAGATTCAGGGAAATTGATCTCGCTCCTTCACACACATCTTTTAGGGTACGGCATGTTGCCATGTGCTCTTTGCGAATGCAGTTTCCTGTGAAAAAACACCCCAGCCTTGCTAACATCCCACATGTACTGTGATGCATTCCCATTCATACACTTCCCACCGCTCCGACGCACAGCACTGTACAACCAAAGAGACAGAAAGTGCACAGCACGTCTGCACTCAGAAATACTGGATTCTTCCGGTGTGCAGGGGGTGGCTTGGGGTTATTTGAGTGGGTTTCCCCCCTCCCCCTTTTCCAGAAGAGTTTGGAAAATTACTTTCCACCATCTGCCCTGCCAGAGCTAGGAAATATTTGGAATACATTCCATTCTCCTAATGAACAAGCAGCAGCAGGGGTGCTGCAAATAAAAGGGAGAAAATCTTTCTAATGAACAACAAATGAACTAGAAATCACATCTACATAGCTTCAGCTTTTGTTGCCTATAGCTTTAGGGTGATTCATGGAGACAAAAATCAATGAATTTGCCGTAGACCCAGGTCTAGCACGGCATGCAGAAGTCTTGCCGTGACCCAAGCCATATTTGTTTTGGATACAAATACAGACTCTCACTAGCTTCCTTTTCTTTTAATTGAAAAAAAAAAAAATAGGGGAAGAATTTAAGTATGGTTCCTACAACTCTTGTTAACGCTCTTCAAAATGTGTTGAATTTATAGGATACTGTCAAATGCATATTAGTATTCATGACACACATCACGTTTCTTCCAACTGGTATATGGAGCTGTATCTACACTGCTGTTAAAAAAATAATAATGTGCTCAAATGGAAGAAATTAGTGGTTCTTTCTCAGAGGAAAAGGGCCAAAAAGCTCCTCTTGATCCATGCTCTTCAGAGACTGGGGATAGATGCTGCTGAGCATGGCCAGAGGTAAATTTCCAGATCCACCACAGTAGAAATTAAGGCCGCCTCTCAAGTACTGGATGTGCCATTATGAATATGCAATTAGCTGTTCTTCTCTTAAGAGCTTTGCCTGCTGCAAGCCATCCGGACATAAACAAGTTTCCACCCAATGTTTTTGGCGTCAGGAACTTGGACATACCAAGTAGAAAGCTCAGTTCAAGACTCAGATGCTGTGTGAGGCACGGTGTCACCCACCGCAGCTGGCCTTAGCACAGGAGAAGGGGGAAGAATAAGGCATTCAGAGCTGCAACCCCCCATCCTTATTGGCAAAACCTCTGCTCTGATACTGGGACTTTTCCTCACACCTCTTTAATGGCGGACTTATTTTCTTGCACCAGTCCACAAGCTCTACCCCAAAATACTTGAGGAGTGATGAGTGCCAACAGAGAACTCAAATCATCAGCTCCGACGCTGAGGCATCTCTCAGCCCCTCCCTTAAAGGAAAAGCCGCGGGAGCACAGGGAATGTGTCCAGCATTGAGTGTCATCACACTGGCCACAGCAAGCCAGAAGCGGCATTGCCAAGCCAGGCAGATCTGGGCACTAGAACAGGAAAGGTCTGAGTCCTACAAATGTGACCTTCGAAGATACTACTGACATTTTCTGTGCTACCCTGAAATCCTAGATTGATGCCACACATTTCCCCGTCCCCAGAGCACCAAGTTCCTCATGGGAAACATCACCAACAGGTGAGACGGGAAACTACATAGCAAGAAATCCATCTCATCCTCCCCTTGTGGAAGGTTTTGGAAAGTCTGGAGCCCTAGAGACATACATACAGCAACCCAATACATCAGGAACAAAAGCAGTGGCCAGGCAGGCATTGCCCTATAGGTACAACAATACCTGCTCTTCTCTATGCAGTCCCTGTGTCCTTCACTGGGTGCAGGAAGATTGGGATAGAAGGCATTGCACTGGCTTTCCTCTCTGCACCTGGTATTTCCACCTGTTCGTGTGCTGAGGTGCTGATTTTTTGATGTATGCCCTTATTTTCTTGGAGCCCGACTCTGCAATTCCTTCAAGCATTTAACCTGCAAGAAAGTCAGCAGTTTCCCCAACAAGACCTTACATGACCGGGCCTCCTTCTTTAATCCCAACTTCTGCATACAAGTGCACCTTCCTTGCCTTCCATTCCTTGCCGTTTCACCCACCTGAAAGCGCATCCGAATTCAGCATCCCAGACTCATTAAATAGCCACTCGGTTCCCCCTCATTCTGGGTCTCTCACACTGAAGCACACATGAAAAAGAAAAAAAAAAAAAAGAAAAAAGATAAAAGAAACAGAACGTTCCTACAAAAAAGCAATTTCTTGGCTGGCCTTTTTTTTTTTTTTTTAAACTCCCCTCAATATGGCAGGAGATATTTATGTCTGAACAAATCCTTCTCCCTCCCAATCAATGCAGCTTCCCTTGCTTCTGCAGCACAGTCACACTGCTTCTATCAGTCTGTTGCTGTGAAAATTAATGTGACAACACAAAAATGCAACATAATGACTAAAGGTGTGTGAAATAGTCCTGGAGAAATATGAAATGACTTCAAATGCAAGGTATTTCCTTCTTCCCCTTTCTCCCATCCTACAAGCTGCTACAGTTCTGAAAATGGGACAGTTTTCAAATAGGCTATATTTGCAGAGCAAAGATGGATGCTATTTTTATTGCAAATTAGCAGATTTTTTAGCAGATCCAACCTCATTTGCAAGTGAAAGTGACTCTACTTACCATACAGATATAGGTCTTATGTTGGAAACTCATGGAAATTCATGTTTTGAACATACTTACAGAAGAAAAAAATAGACCCTGCCTTTATTTCTGGCTGAGACTACCTCCACTGAAGAAACACCAGCGGGGCAGCGCATATTTGCTAAACCACTACATTATGTGAGCAAGCGGGAGCGAACCTGAAGTAGTTTCTAGCTTGTTCCGTGAACTTCTGGGGGCCTGGGGACTTCAGGGAGTCCACAGAGACATAAGAAAAGGTATTTGACTGTTAGAAGCCTGAAATTTGCTATCCAGGCACCCACATTTCCTCTGAAAAGTTTTGAATGGTCTGTATATTGACAAGGACTGAAAAATCACTACCCTAATATACAGGGCTAGCTAAGGTTGCCCATGGTCTGCTGTGATGTGAAAAATTCAGTGTAGTAAACAGTACGAGGGCAAAACATTCAGTTAACACTTAGTCCTGCAAAAGTTGCCATTTCAGAATGCCAACATTTTTCATTAAATTGGAAAAAAAAAAAATCTAGTGAGTAAGCCAAGAAAAACAGTTGAAAAAAATTAGGGAAATAAAGCACTGCATTTAAGTGCTACTGAATTAAAAGATTTTCAGGGCTTTTTGTTTCAAAATGAGATTTTTCAGTTAAAAGTCAACTTACATCTTGAGAAAGGTGAGCAAATGGTTAAACATCTCCCAAATAAAACAGAAGAATAAGTCATTACATCCCAAACTGTGCCAGTTGTGTCAAGCCCAAACCCACTTCATAAAAATTACTGAGAAAGTAAAATTCAGGGGAGCGAGAGAAAAGACTGTGCACACCTTTAAAACCTTCATACAACATTGGTGCTGGATTCCCAGAAGTGTGATTTTGGATTCAGTTACAGCTCCATCATGAAAATGAACTAAAAAAAAAAAAAAAAAAAAAAAAAACCTTCATTTTAATATCAGCACTGCAAGAAGAAAGCGAAAAATAGGACAGCGGGCAGGGAAAGCCGAGAGCTCAGATTTCAAGCAGTGGAGTCTAATTTAAAGAGCGCAATTTCTACCTGCCCCATTTGCACACGCATTCCTTCCACCTGAAGCCAGGCAGCAGGCGTGAACCTGTCCCTACCTCTCCTGACAGGAGCACAATGGGGAAACCAGCGGTGCGAGTATTCGGGTATGCTAACAAATTCTTTTGGCAGATGCCAGTTTTGCAGTTGTCTGCAACACGAAACAGCAGGAGGCGAGTGGAGCGTCAGCCCTGCTGTTACGTTGCAGCGTGAGGGGCCCAGCTCTTCTTTGCCCCTGTCCCATCCCTATGGGTTTCAGGGTGTACAGCTCCCATTTCCATAATGTCCATTAAAACGACAGATGACATTCCTGAACACTGTTACCATGGACTTCAATGAGACTATTTTCACCATAAGCAAGCTCAAAATCAGAGGTAACATTTTAAAAACACCTAAGTTCATCTTACAAAAATAAGCAAGTACTCAAAGGTAAAGTTGTAAAAAAAGTCTCAGACGCAACATCCCGAACCTCCACTGTTCCGCGAGCTCAAGTCCTCTGTTCATACACGTTTAGCAGCAGGTATTTAACGCGCCGTGTACCTGTCCCACACACCAACTCGCTCCCCTGGGAGCTCCCCTTGGGCTGGCATCATGGTGGCAGCACTTTTAGCAGCCCAGGCTGCGCCGCTACAACAGAAGTTACATTTTGGAAACTGAAAAAAACCCATGCCTCCCCAGTTCACAGTTTTCACAGGCCTTATTTTCCTTAGTATAGGAACAGGGAAGATATTTTCTTATTACTGACAAAAAGATGAGGGTATTCTTTTGTGAGCAGGAGGCATCCTATCATTTGTAGCAGGCATGAATTATTGCAGTGTCTCCATCCAAACAAGCGAACATCTGTATCCCATTTTCACTGGCACTGCGAGATACCTGGCGCAGCCCCAAAAGGGAATGTTTAGCTACAAGTGTTTAAAATATGCAGTAATTTGCTGTTGCGTTATCTTCTGGTATTCTCTGCTTTGGAAAAAAACAAAACAAGAAACTTTATCAGTGAAGTCCTCCCACCGTCTATTTGTCTTGCTCTAGCCCAGAATGAAATGAATCAAGTAGAACAATTTTGAAAGCCTCATTTATTTTCCCTCCTGACGAGTGATGCTTATGGAAGCCAGTTGGAGCGGGGTTCTGCTGAGTATGGGACACTTCATGTCCCTCCCTCCACTTCTGGTGAGGATGTTTCATACAGACACAGGGGTCTGGAAGTTTACTCGACCCCCCCAAGGACAGTATTACTGGGAGAGTGATATTCAGCGATCCAAGAGTGGGAGATTCACCAAAAGAAAGCCTGGTAGCTCTTTTAGTCTGGTATTGCATCCTTAGCTTTTGAAAATATGTCCAAGATCATGTCTCTGTTGAAGGCAAGGTGTGTTTTTACAGCAGATTGGTATCTACAGCTATTAGCCACTCCATATAAAATTCTAGGACAGAAATACTCAGTTTCTAGGGCTTTCAGCTCAGCCCTTACATCTAGATTCTGCTTGGGCACCTCAGATTCATTCTCCAGAGCATCCAAGATGTTAATGTAGTTAAAATCACCCTTTTCTTTTTTCATATTGAAATATCTGTATCTCTTACTTTGAGAGCTGTTCCTTTGCCCCCTCATGGCCCAGCAGAGCACTACTGAACAGATCTTTTTCTCAGCTGCTTGCATTTACCTGGTCACTCTTCTCTGCAATCCCAGGTGGGCGCTCCCCAATTCGGACAGAAGCTCCTTTGGGGTGAACCCCATTTCACTCGCCTCCACTGCCAGTCCTGGTGCTGGAGCCAAGTGAAATGGGATCACCCCAAAGATAAGTCCTCAGCTGCTGCCGCATCCCATCTGCCCAACTCAGAAACTTTCCTTCACCCTCCACCCTACCCCAAGCTTTGAAAAAGTAACAGCTGCCTCCTTTAAACCCTTTCTTAACACTCCCCTCTTTCAATGATTTCTGTATAAAATGGAAAAACAAAGCCTCAGCACTGGTGTGTGCTGTGACTATGGCCCATGCAATATTACTCAGTTTTCCTAATCTTCCACAGCTTCCCATAAAGATTACAGGGAAGGGGATGCCTGTTTTTTCTACACTCATACAAGCATGGAGCAATGGGTCTTCACTCCTTTGAGCTGCTGGAGCTCTTAAATGGTAACTGCTAGCTGTGCCACTGCTACTTTAGTCAGTTCTGGTGGTTGCACCACTGGCTGCCTTTCTACAGCCAGCAAGTGCTCTTGTCAGAGCCCAGTGGCACCACACCATTTGCTCGATGAACTCCTGTAATCTAAGTCACTGTCACCTCAATATTCAGTTACGTTAACACCTTCTCATGTGTGATTCCATCTCCAGTTTAACGCCTGGAATAGGCAAACTGGGCAGACTTCCCCCAGTGGATGAAAAATGTTTGGGTCACTTTTCTTACTGTGTTGCTACAAGTAAAGTCTCTTAGTCCTTCCGCTATGCCGAGAGTGACAAAGCGTGGCTGGCATGCACCTACTGAGGCAGCCGTCCCTGCACGCTCCCTCCGCACATCCCCCTGCCAACTGCACAGGACAAGCCTGGAGCAAATGCCCGTCCCCATGGGAAGATGGGAAAAGTCCTTGATTAACAACTTGGCCTTTCTCCATAGCAGGGAAACTGAGGCACCCGAGGCAGATGACTGCATCTCAATCACAGACGCGAAGAGGGTTTCAGGCAGAGCTGGGTACTGAGTTTTGATCCAAGCTATTTAGACCACACATCATGTCTGATGGCTAAAATGATGGCATTACTACTCTGTTTGGCTCTGGAATAGGAGACAACTAAATGGTAGGAAAATGCCTGTTATTAAATGTCCACAGGGAAGCTCGACTGACAAATAAGAAACAAATTCACCAATATCAGCAAACAGTATGTTGAGCTACAGAAATAAAAATGAAAGAGAAGTAAACAAGTCCGAGTCTCCATAAAGGAACACACTGTTACATCAGTAACTGCCCTGGAAACCCTCTTATCTCAGGGCAAGGCAGGCTTTTGGGGCAGGCTTCAGGAAAGTGACAACAGCTAATCTGCAAACAGCCTTGCTTTCAAGTGTCTTCACTAAGGAAGATATCCCCCAAAATACCTGTATCAATTTAAATTCACCTCACATAACACGGTATTTCATAGAGAGTGCTAAAGTCTCATTACAGCCCCCATGCAAATAAACTTTCACCAGCTCTGGAGGATTCTGGCACGGTGGGCGCAGGATCAGGTCCATCTCCAGCGCTGCTCGCCCAGGTGTTGCCTGTTGTGAACTGTGCTCCCTCAGCTCCTCGCTAGCACAGCATCAAAGGGGAAGGAACGCCACTTCCCTAAATGTGACAGACTATTGCTGCAGGCAGGAGTAACTTGTGCTGTCAGTGTTCAATTAGCACCAAGTTAAACTAAATGTCTTGTGAATATTTCATAACGATCTGCCAGCATCATATCTGAACTCTCTGGCTTTTACCAAGCCATTTCCCTTCCAAAGTGACATGATGTGGAATTAAAGAGGAATGATGAGCCAATCTTGCTTGTTTGAGTATCTGCTCAAGAATCATGCTGTATAACAAAAAAGTAGTAATTAAAAAACCAGTACAAAATACTCCAGCAATAACTGCCACCTAAAATTACCCTTTGATAATAAACTGTCTCTGAACAAACTGAGAGCTTACATAAAGCACAGCTCTTCTTTTTCTGACTGTAAATTTGTTGTAGCTTTCCCCTTTACTGTGTGAGTTACAGGAGCTGATGTAAGCTTTTATATTTCCCATCTTGGTTTTGTGTTGGTTTTTTGTTTGTTTTTTTCCACCAAAAGCACAGGAGTTAAATGGGTTGGAACAGACCTTAAAAGCCAGGGCTAACTAACTTGAAATGCCGACTCTGCAGCAAGCACCCGGTGAGCTGCACAAGCAAGCCAGCCCGTGCAACACCACAGCTCTGAGCGGAGCTCGCTGTGGGATCTAGGGCAGAAAAAGAGATGCACTCACAAATGCAAATACCTCGGTGCTTCAAACCGGCCGCTCAGCAGACATGCAAATCTCAGGGTGGAAATCCGTGGGATCTGCATCACCTGCCTGGGGGTCCTGGGCAATAAGTCACTGGGGAGGTGGCTTCTGGGCCTCGCAGCAGGAAATCTAGAGTGTCCACTGAGCCCTGGCAGGGTGGAAAAGAGCTCCACAAAGCAGAGGCAGTAAAATCTCAGGGGTCCCTGTGCTGATTGCTCAGAGACCCTCACCTCCCCGCACAGAGGGAAAGGTGCCACTGGGCACCAAGAGTCTCTCCCAGACTTTCTGCTGAGGCTGCCAATAAGGAGATCAGTTGGTTCCAACAGTCATGGACCAAAGCCATCAATTCATATCACCTCATCCATCATACACCCAGATGATAAATGATCCTGGGTCTGCACCAGCCCGGGTGGATACTGTGCAAACACAGCCAAATTGCCTAGCTCTGCTTGCCGAGGAGACAGTCCCCTTGACTGATAAAGGACAGGCTAAACGAGAAACTTCTGCTGGCTTGGCTACTTGGGCTGGGATGAACGTCCCAGTGAAGTGCATTTGCACACGCAGAACAAGTGCTGAGACAGGTTTTAAAGTTAACTCGGCAGGTAAAGAGCAATAGTCACTCTGAAATAACCACAGGGACTAAACCATTTCACTTGCGCAATGCTGAGTGGCCCATGGATAGTCTCACCTAGCCACACTGCCTTTAGGTACTGAGTCTCACCGCTACAGATTTTACAGGAAAACAGTTAGCATATATAAGCTATCTGCCCATACAGAAAATAAAAGTTACGCCTCTTGATAATGAAGGCTTAGCAGGAAGAGCCACATGGGAGCTATTCTACAGCACTGAATACGCACAGTTACATGTTGCTGCAACTGTATTGATATAACAGATAAAACTTTCTCAAATAGACAGGATCTGTGTTTTGCCATTTTAAGAATAGTATTATATAGCATAATACATATAAACATACAGCAGCTCCTCACCTCTAGGCTCCCTCCCCCTGGGGCCCCGTCCTTGCCCACTTTGATCACTCACTTTGCCGCTGCAGCCACTGAGGAGCATCGCAGCCACACCACCCACGCCGGCAAGCGGGGGCCGCTGCTGACCCCGCAGAGACCGTCCTCGCTCCGTCTACCTCAGCTGGCACAAGCAGGGGGAGGGACGAGATGCGCAGGCAGCTATGGCCTTCCTCCCCCCGGCCCTGGGGTGGGCACAGGGGGTGCACACCTTGCGGACGCAGTCCCAAGGACGCGTCCCAGCTCCCACATCGCAACAGCGCAGGGGAAGAAGGTCACGGCAGACCCAGCGCTGCAGTAGGCTTGAGAAACCCCTCAGCTGCGCAAAGGGCCAGCAAGGGGACATTTCTCAGAATGGGCAAATGAGTTAAGAGCTCAAATCCAAGTAAAATTTGCACTCACTTCTAAGCTGTTTTGAAAAATAAAACATCTCCCTCTCTTGCTTCAGCCCATTTATTATCAGAAATCTTCCAGTGAAGGGTTCTACAGCAACCAAAAGAGAAAAAATGAACAAATGCCTTATAAAAGGTGAGGGAGCTGCAGGAAGGAGGGGCAGGGAACTCCAGAGAGATTGGAGGCACCTGGGGAGATAGGAACTAGACCTGCAGGAGAAAGCAAGACATAGCGTTATGCTCCTCAGGGCCAGAGCACTGCTGTTAAACCCTACACTAATACATGCTAATTAACCACCCCCCCCCCCCCCCGCCTTTCCAGATAACGAGGGAGTTGGCTTCACTGGAGAGGGGGATTGGCAGGAAGCCCTGTTCTTTTCTTTCCGCTCGCACCTGAGGATCGGCGAGTTGGCTGTGGGGTTAGAGCCCAGCACAGGATGTTTAAAGGCTTCCGTAATTTGTTTAACAGACCTGAAGACCTACTAGCATTTAACTGCTACAGATATAGATGTAATACAAACAGCAAACCAAACCCAAGCATGGCTGGCCTGGAATATTAATACATCCCTCCAAGGGCAATGGAAACAGGGAAGCGCCCGTGGATTGCATACACGGGGGAATTTGGCCGTGGGCAGGCAGCCTCATTAACAGCATAATGCCCTGACCATTCTGAGTTACAAATACTGACATTTACTCTCCCCAAATGGCTGAACTAATTTACTGATAGTGGTGGTGGCATCCTTCCAGCAGACGGGACTGGTATGTTTTGTACATGGACCTGTTGGGGTTTTTGACACAGCCACTTGTCTGAGTGCCAGCATCTGAAAAACAACTCAGGAGGCCTTTTATGGCTCCAAACTTCAGGCTTTTGTGACCCTTTCCATTTTTTTCTGTTAGACAATCACAAAGAAAGGGAGGACTAGTGAAGTCGGGGCAGATAAGTCGTGGAATACATTTCCCTGATTCCGTGTTCAGCTGTATAACTGTTGCCAGACTAAATTCAAGGATGTGCTTTAAAATGCAAAAATATATTAGTAACGCTCATCTATGAAAATAATGATTATGGGAAAGGGATTTGTTTGTAAGCCTTAAAGAGAAAACACAATTCATCCCATATTTTCCTGTGGAAAAGTCCCATATGAATTGAATCTTGCCCCTGGAGTTTCAGCTTTCCAGGGGCTGGAAAAGTCCCAAAGTCGCCAGAGCTTTTCCGACCCACCCAGTTCCACTAGCTTTTAGCAGGTTGTTAGAAATAATCAGGAGGTTGTAAAAATAATATTTCTGACTTGATTAACATGATGTTCCACTTAGCCACTCGTGGCTGTTGTTCTTTGTCCTTGATAATCAACGGATAGAGGCTGATACTGAGTGTGTGAGTGCTAACCACCAGATTGTACGTCAGCCTCAGCCCCCCGCAGCAAAGGGAGTGAGAAAAAAGAGCAAGGAAAGGGACCCAAGAGGAGGGTCACGGGATAAGGAATTGTACAGCTTTACCAGAGGGAGCAGCACATGTGTAACTGCTCCCATAAAGAGAGGGTCCCAGCAGGACAGGGAATGAAGGGCTTTTCTACTGTTCCCTTGTATATCTGTCGAAGTTACTCATCCATCATCAGGTACAGGTAGGAGTGTGACAGTCACTGGGTTAAGGGCCCTCAAAGTCTGCGCCCGTGACTTGTCATGGACACTGGGAGACAGCAAAGGTGCTGCAGCACTCACGGGGAGACAAAAGGGTGCCCAGGACTCGCTGCACTGGCGAGACCTGAGACCTGTGCTCGGGCACCACAGAGGGCTGAATTAACTCCTGCTTCTCTGCGCTCGGAGATCCCCGTCAGCACCGTGTGTTCCTCACCGCTGCAGGTGTCCCTACACCAAGCCCAGCTTTCCTGCCAGAAGCGTTGTACTGGCTCCCACGGGCTCTCCAGCGGCAGGCACTGCCTGTACGGCGAGGTGGGGACGCCCCTGGCACTCCTTGCAGCTCTCTGGGGTTGAAAGCCATGGAAAAGACCAATTTTTGTAAGTAGTATAGTTCACCTGGTGCCTCCAGGTTTCTGTGAGATGTTTTATTGCATTAGTGTTGTCAAATGGTGACATTTCAGAGTGTAAGTCATAGGGTTGTTGTTAATGCCAATTTAATGGTGCTAAAATGATTAAATATGGCAGGCTTTTAAATAATGAGGTACATAAAAGGTGTTAATAACCTCTTAAGTGCTTTAATAATATTCTGTGCTATCATAAAATGTTAGTAATTGGACCTCTTAACTTTCATCTGCCATAAAGTAAGGAAAGAAAAAAATCTCGACAGAGGCACTGAATGGCTGAAAATTTTGCTTAAATAAAAGAAAAAATTGAACAATGGTAAAACTATTTGTTTAAAAAAAAAGAAAAAGAAAGAAAGAAAGAATTAACTGGAAAGCCCAACGGAACATGCATTTTAATATCATGCAAATTCTTAGCATTTCCAAAAAATGTCTTTGGTATAAGGTACTGCAAGAACAAAGGATCCCAATAAAGGCACGATGGCTCACTGCTAAACCCAACATCAGATGGGCTGCTTGGTCTGACAAACCCCTATGTTACTTGTATGAGTTCGAAATGGCACCTTACTTGTAGGTAACAGACCTAAACTGAGCCTGGGCTACGCCTGCAGACTGTGCAGCTGAACAGAGCTTGCTTCTTACACTGGTTCCTAACAGTTGGATCTGCTCCTGCAATGGGACATAGATCATAGAGTCATACAATAGTTTGGGTTGGAAGGCACCTTTAGAGGTCACCTAGTCCACCCCCCCTGCAATGAGGTCTGTAAAATCCCCTCCAGGCTACTGCTTAAATCCCACCCAGAAAATAACTAGAGGAGCTATAGCAGTGTCCATAAAATGTACTGACACTGGGCTGGTATTGCCTTGAGACTCAGCAGGCTCCCCAGCATCATTTCCAGTAATGTTCTTTAGGTCTCTCCCTCCTAAATACCAATCCAACCCAAACAAATTATTGTGAAAAACCTGTATCAGCAAAATCATTTTCATTAATGGAGATACGCAGGTTCCTGATTCAATGGCTCCCCTAGGGAAACCCTTTTAAGGTCTTCCCAGCTACTGCCTTATGTGCTTTGCTTTGCTTTGCTTTTTCGCTTGTCAACATGGGCACCCAGTTCATTTTAAGAACAGGTGCTCTGAAATTACTCTAAAAAACAATCTCCGAATTTTGGGGCTTACCATGTAACAGGTAGTGTAACAGAACACTTCTGAGCCATGCCAGCCTGTCTCTGTGAAATGTGGATAGCTGGGATTTTTACCAGCCCTCTATTTATAACGTCGCATCACGCAGGCAGGGAGCAAGAGCAGAAGCACGTGAGCGAGGCAACCAATTGCTCAGCAGAAACAACAGTAGGAAACAGCAGAAGCCAGGAGTTTGCCCATAGGCACTGAAAAAATTTAGAACGAGCAAATCGATTTTGAGTAGTCTAAATTTGCTTGGAGATAAATCAGGAACAGAACAAATGCTCTATCTAACAGAGAAATGATTCACCAAGTACAGTGTTCCTAGATCCATGCAGAAGGCTCTTGGCTGCTGTGAATACTGGCTCTTTTTTGTTTTTTTGGTTGTTTGGGGTTTTTTTTGGCTTTATGTCGCTGACAAGACCATTACTATTTTCTTGTTACGGGTTAGTGCCGATCCCATTGAAGTCAATGACAAATTGTCCATTAGCTCCGATGAAGGACTTGGCCTCATAAAAGCAATTATTCATCCATACATAAAGTACTTCCTTGACTCTTGTATTTAAGAGCGAGAGTCTGCTACCCACTCATCAGCATCTCTCTCCAACACAGCTACAATTTGCAAAGTTCCTCCACGTTCCACTGCAGGCCCCAGCATCCCAGAACTGGATCATATTTCCTCTTACCGAGATGCTTTTTTGGTTCATTCGATGTGCCCATTATTTGAGAACCATCTCTCCTTTTGTCCATTAGGTAAATTCTGGATGAGTTTATTATTCTGGTTTGGTTTGTAACAATCCCTCTGGATCCATCTTTATGTTTATTAGGATTATAGAAATGCAATCTAATTTGTGCTAAAGTATACAAATTCAGCTCCCCTATGATCTGTGCTTTTCAACATGCCATTACTATGTCTGCAACGCAGCTCTAACCTACGCACGTTAGCGGGAGTAGCACTGGGGGGGTACGGGCCAAGCAGGGAACCCCACTGAGGCGAATACCTGAGCGCTGGAGAGCCTCGGCACCAGAAGCGAAACCAACTGGTTTATAAACAGTTCTTTTTAATTCCTTTTCAACTCCCCATGAAATACTCATTTTTTCAGCTTGACTGGAAATCATCAGCCTCCTTTTGTGGCTGTAAGTGCAATCTATATTTTGAACAATGTTCCTGGAATGTCAAAAGATGTGCAAAGCCAAAGAGATGCTCATGGGCTTTTTTAAACTCATTCTCTATGGTTTTTTGTGTCTGTACACTAGTTCAGATTGTAGCTAGTCCAAGTGTCTGCCTTGGTTTTGCTTGCAAAGCTCTGTGCACATCTTCAGCAACATGAAGAAACGCAGCCAAACCAGACACACTGATAGCTAACAATGATTGGTTTCTGGTGTTGATTGGGTAAGTTAATTAAGAGCAGAAGTTATTTTGCTAGGATAGGTTAAAAAAATACAGAGAAGGTGTTTAATTTTGTGATTCAATAGCTTCGGTTTCTGGAGAAGAATCTCCAGACATTAAACTGTGCTTCAGGGTGGCTCTCACATGGCGGCGGAAACCTTGCCATGGCACTGACACTTACAGTTCCTTCCTGATGTCACCCCTGAACTTTCAAGGGTTCAAGGGTTCCCTGTTTGAGCTTTGTCCCCCACATTTTGCCTGGCACTCCCCACTCAAGAAGAGGCAAACACACAGGAAAAAAAAGGCTTTTCACCCTTCGTTACAGCAGGATGCCCGCAGTGGGGATGGCGAGAGCAGGAGGAGGTCCCCCCTGGGCCACCGGCAGCCCCTGGGCCATTCCTTGAGCCAGGAGAGATGCCAGGTCAGTGGTGCTGCCACGCTGACGGGGCCACCTTGGCCACCTGGGCTCTTTCTTGTCAAGGCTGAGCATCAAGTATTTGGTTTCTCCAAACTCCATACTAACTTCAACCAAGCCTTGTCTTCTTAAAGATTCTCCCAGTACCATTTAATGTTTAATACACCGTGCTCTACACCATGTAAAAGAAGCAGATAAAAAATCAATAAAGTGCTTGCAAAGTTGCTTTGTACCGAGTTCCACAGGCATATTTAGAAACCCTCTCTTCCCTGCCACTCACCTCATGAAGCTATTCTTGGAGAAGAAAAACTGGGATATACTTTGCAGCCAAAAGTAAAGTCATAAAGAAGTTTGCTCACGTTCCTCGACACACGAGATACAGAGTTAATTAAAAATTGTTCTCTGTACAACAGGTTTGTTTCACTGGAAAATGTCACTGATGTAAGGCTGTTCTACTCTTGTTGCCAACTACATTGAATTGACTCCATTATAAGCTTACTCCTCCCCCACCCCCATTACTTTTCTTCCAATAATAAACCAGAGAGATCTTAGATCCCACTTTTTATTGGAAAAGGTGCATTAGGATTAGCTGAGTTGGAGCACCCATTTTATGCCCCTCCAGTCCCTGTTTATCTGTGGTTCTACAGAAGAAGCAAACACTTGCCCCAGCCCTGCACGTATAAATGAGATATTTGATCCTACAGGCATGGTGCTGTTAAAAGATTTTTAATTATATAAATACATTTTATAAAAAGATTTTGCAGAATAGTTGCCTCTAGCAACTGTAACGATCTTGAAGCTTCATCTTCTAAAAGGAAAGAAAACTCTTGCAGGAGGCTAGTGCATTACATAAAAATGAAAGATGGTATTACAGAATTAATAGGAAGGGGCCAGTGGAAATGTAGTCCCACTCCTGGAAAAGGGAGTTTGCTTCGTTACTGACTTTAAACTGTACATGGACTTGTGCTCTAATTTTTCCAGCCAGATTGCCAAGTCTCAGCCACGGGCTGGAGGACAAGCTGGACCGGGCTGGAGGGAGATGCTGTGAGTGCTCTCTTTCCATAGCTGACGTGCTGCAGAAGGCATCACACAAATGTCAGCCCTGGAGGAAGCACTTGGCTCTCCCTACACTGCCAACCTTGGTGCTTCATGAACTAGCTGGGCCATCCTCATCCAGACACGGCTTAATGTCATCTGTACCCTGCCCTTCGCAGTACAGCCATAGCTCAGCAAGGTTTCCTGAGCTTGCTCTCCTTGCTAGCCAGCCAGCCTGGAAGTATCCCTAAGATCAGGAAAAGATCTGGTAGCTATCCCTCGCTGCCTGAGGATGGGCAACTACTGGAGAACAGACAGCATCTCGCAGGGCAGTGCATTCGCAGGGCACCCAGCTGGGCTAGGCCAGACCTCGTGATCCTACCACCACAGCTGGGAGTCCTAGGAAAGAGTGACATTAAGTTTAGACAAAAGCCTGGTTCATGCCGAGGTGACCGGTGGCTACTTGGATGCCCCTTGTCTCCATCCCGCTTGCAGCCACGGTGAGGCTGCTCTGAACCGCCTCTGAATGCCAGGGGACCTCCCTGCTGCTGGGGTAGGATTACTGTAGGACTTTCCCTCTTCCCCTTGCAGAGCGCAGTGAATGAAGTTTCCCAACATGCCGGCAAGGCGGAGAGTTTCATCCCTGCAGACTCAGTGCAGGATAGCAGCTGGAACGAGAACTTTTACATCCTCACCCCCATACTCAGTATATTTAGCCCTGACCTAGAAAGACCATCCTTTCTAGGGCTGAGTTGTGATTCAGACAGTCTGCTTGCTGAGCAGAGACTGCCAACTGTGCCGAATCATAGCTGATTAGAGGTGGGAGAGAGCCTGAAAAACAATACACCCAGGCAAATGCAGTGGGTTTGGAGCATTTAATGAAAATTATATTTAACACCATTTTGGTGACTTAAAGAAAAATTAAAACAAACAACCCTCACACCTTTCAAAATAACCCTACCTGTCTCTGGTGGGAGAGAAGAGACTGGGAAAGTGTTGCTATTTTAAACCACAGTGGAACAGGGCAAGAAAGAATATATGTATCAATAGATACATACATATAGACACAGGCACAGGCACGTCTCCAGATGAAGGAGGGGACGCTTTTTCTGAGAAAGGAAGGATGTCCAGAGAGGCAGACACTTTCTTGCAATTTAGGGGAAATTCTATCTTGAAGCAAAACACATCCTATCATGACTAAGGGGAAACAAGAGCAAAAGAAAAAAAGTACGAGAAGACATCTGGAAACATGTAAAATGCTCATACAGAAACGTCTGCTGTCAGGCCAAAACACGTCCCATCAGCACAGTGTGGGACGGTGCTGGCATCCCACAGGCAGTTATCCTCTGCCTGCAGCCGCGCTCAGGTTATCGCCTGGGATCTGAAGGAGAAATCTTATCTCTAACCCTGTGAGAAAATAAGAGGAGGTACACATAGTTCTTATAAAGTAGTAATACAGACAGGGAGTTAAACTGGAAAATACTGCATAGCCCAGTCTGGAGAGAGCAGAAGGGGAGACTAAACAAAACAGTTTAACAAATAATTACAGGTTCTTTATAGGGACTAGAAGTTGTAATCCGCCCTCATCCAATTCTCTTTGCACAGTTTAAAATTACAATGCCAAAGGGATCACAGGGAATCATGAAATAATGTCCTGCATTTGAGTGCAGAGCAGACCGTCTCTGAGGGTTTTAGACAGTCCATTTGATACTCTTTTCATGAAACATTTACCATGTTGTACCAAAGTGTTCACTCCATTGTACCTTAGCAAACACAGCGGACGTGCTGTTACAGTCACTCACATGTGCAGGATGTTTGCAGCCATTAAAAGAGACGAGAAGAAAACCTGCCCTGGATACGTTCTCCTGGATTTGAATTCAGTTAAGTGTGGGCATTGAATATTATCTCCATTATAAATTTACCACACCATAAAACATAGTGGGGAATCAGGAAGTAATATCTTGCATTTCAACAAATGCTCCATCTCTGAGAACCTCCACCATCCGCTTGATACACTTGTATGTAGGAGTACAATTTCTAGTCATCTATATTTTTTATCCTAACTGCATGGAGAAGATAGTACTGTGACAGTGGTGCTGGACTGCTGTTTGGGGGACTGTGTATCAGTCACCAGCCCTGTAATAAACTCCCTGACCCCCCCGATAAGTCACAGCCATTTGGTTTCCCACCTGCGGAACAGCCACTGAAGCCTCTGCTCCTCTGCCCCGCTGCCCGGACAGGTACCGCCTTGGTTCCCTGAATGCGTCTAAAGACACAGATGGGGCTTATCTTTGACTGGATTGCAAACAAAAAAGTCAGTCCATGTTCCCACTTTAATTCTAATGTATAGGGAGAACTCTGTATTTTTGTGTGTTTGTTCTTGTGCTTCCCCTCTTCTCCCTTTTCTTTGGAAAACGTTTCTTTGGAAAACGCTCGCTTGCTGGGGGTGGAGCTGGGAAGCTGCCGGGTTCCCAGCCCGATCAGAAGGCGAGGCCTCTCCTGGGCTCTGGGTTCGCCCACTGCCCCCCAGCCTGTGTTGCCGCTCCTCCAGCCCTTGCCACAACCCGGGCCAGCCACGCTGAGGGGCCGGGGGACAGTGCACAGACACCCTTCCTGCTTTACTATGTCCAACGGTGCTTTCATGTTGTTTTCTAAGAGAACAACTTAACTAAAGGAACAGAGTCTTGTCTGGTAGTCAAGAATCAATAAGAATAAGTGCTGATAAGTATTAGTCTAAAAAGAACTCGGTATTTCTGTTTCAGAGGAACTTGAATGTTTGTCAAAAATCTTCCTCAAAAAGGAAAGAGACGTTATCTGAAGTCAAACAAAATATATTGTTTGACTATAAATAAAAGGTTAGGTTTTTTTTTACATTGTAAGTGTTTTTTAAAGATTTCTGAATACTGCTGGAAGAAATTGCAAAATGCCAGTTTGCAATAAATGGAAATGTTTTGCTTATAAACATGTTCAAAAACATTTCAGCTTTTTTATATTTTTGTGTTTTCCTTACACAAATAGTTTGGTAAACTGACGCTGGTTTGGGAAACACTGTAGTATCACCTGCTCTGCACTTTTTGCCCCCCCCCCATGCATTCAGTTCTAATTAGGAAGTTTCTTTTAACAAATTATATAATAAAAGGCTTTGCTTTAAGCACAAGCTTAAGTCAAGTTAAGCACAGACCAACATGAAGAAACTACCAAGAGCTTTGCTGAGCCAGTCTGCAGTCGAGCACCGAGCGAGCGCCTGGGCTGAGTGGCATCCTGGCGCACATGCTGAAAATTGAAAATAAAGCACGAAGAAATAAAAAGAAATTAAGCCTGGCACTTGGAGACTTTGAGCTTTGTTTGTACAGTATGTCAAAGGTGTGTTTTGTATGTTTGAAAAAATCACGTTATTCAGGAGCCTGGAATCGCTCTTCCATCTCCAGCTCTGATGAACAGCAGGGGCGCAGCACGCAGTCCTTTATTCTGAGGGAGCCTTAATCACTCCCCTCCCGAAACTGCTGCTCCATTTGACTGACAGAATTAGAAGCAATCCACATATTGGAGGGGAAAAAAGAAAGGCAGACCTATTTGGTTGTCAGACTGTGGGTGCATACATAAAGCTTTTAGCAAAAAAAGAATGAAAAAAAAAAGAAAAAGTTGTTGCCCTCCTGAATCACATCTATATTAATGATATGAATGACAGGCTTAATGGGAAAATTAGAAATCTTTCTTTCCAGCTTTTCTTTGATTGCCCAACCATATATTTCACCTTCCCAGAGAGCAGTGCCATTAAACGTGCAGCTGACAGACGCGAGCGCTGCAGATAAGCTGCAGCCAGACCGGCCTGAAGGAAGGTGTCCCGTGGGCACCTTCTGTGCCGGACCATGCCATGACACGCCAACCCAACCGATACGGCCCTTTTCTTCTGTACCCCCCTGAGTGGCCGGTCACCATCCCTGTGTGGCAAAGGAGAGGACTGAGAGACTGGAGCACTTCGGAGGGGCTGTGCAGTTGGCCATACAACCCGAGAGTCCGGACGCCCCGGCCATTTGGGACTCCCCACCCCTCGATATTCTGTTCCAGAGGGAATAAGCAGCTCTGTTCTTGTGGCAGAACAATTCTCTGGGGCTGCAACCTGCTGGCAACAGCGTCCAGAGTGACACCAAAGCCTCCAGAGCCCTCAAAGGATGTCCTCTGCATTGGCAGAGCAATAGCGTATCTGTCTCTATGAAGGTGCTTCGGACTGCCAAAGGAAAGCGTAGTGTTGGTTCTGCTCCCCCATGCCATAAACGAGGCTGGCTGTCTCCAGAGCAGCCATAGATCTCTGCATTTCTGCTTTGTTCATTCTCCTATATAGGCTCCAGGGAACATGATGAGGAAGACAGAGAAACCCCAGTGTCTTTCGGGATCACAGACATAGATGTAATCATTTTCAGTTAAAAATAATTCCTTTAAATTTTCCCCAAACCCAAGTTCTGTTTTCCCTGGAGGCGATACATAACTAATACGACTGATAGATCAATTCTGCGTAGTGTGTGTATGCCTGTGTGTATATACAGTTATATACACACATTCATGTTATTCTTCTTCTGTGAAAGACTGTTACAGTAATGTGTAACTGCCTGTGCTCAAACACACTGCAAAGATATGGGTTTTCGTGGTTTTTATTGTCTGTGACCAGTATACTTATGTTTTATAGCAGCCCAATTACAGACAATCCACTTTAAATGCTGACTTGCAGTGCTAAGTTATTCTGCAGGTGAACGAGTAGATATAACATTTCTCTGTGTTCGCTAAAATTGTGTAGTATTATTAACTGTATTTGTCAATGGCAGGACCGTCTGGAGAAATTAATCTATTTAAAAATGGTCCTTGATTTCCCATCACCTGGGGCACTGAATGCATAGTGTTTGGGGAATGTTTTTTTCATGAAGGAAGTGGAGGATTAGGAAATTAAATGGTTTCATTTGAAACCTCCTGCACAGCTTAGTTTATAACAATAAAAGGCAATGATGGCTCCTTACAAATCAATTGAGAGGAAAAACAGTATTAAGAAAAAATCAAAATGAATAATCCAGGTGCTGCCATGTCTTGCTTTCTGGCTGTACCTGTGCTACACAGCCCAAACAGATACAGCTCCCACCTTTTCACTAGCACTGCTACAATAGATAATAAAACTCATTTAATTTTCTATCACTCTCTCCAACTCAATGGACACACAGAGATTTCACAACTGTAGGAGGGCAGTGCACAAACCCACATCTTTACTGGCATGAAGAGGCACAGAAGAAGAAAAATTTTGGGTGGAAATATCATAAGAAACACTGTCCCGAAAAACAGGCTTTAAATATTGAAAACACATAAAGAACAACATGCTGCTATTAAAGCCCTGGAGCTCAGTCCTGAAGGGATTTGCATTTTTCCTACGCAGACTGTGTTTTTTCAGGGATTCTGAGCGCCACTGGAAGGCTGTGGGTCTGTGGAGATGCCGTGCCTGCAGAGCCGTCCCTGCGTGGTGACAGGTAGCTACTCCCTCCCAGGCTCAGTCTAGCACATTAAAAAACCAACAGTATCTTTCTTTTTTCAGCTCTCTGCTTCAAAGGCTCTCTAATGTGTTACCATTACCCTTTGCTCATCCCCACCACAGCGATAAACGCAGTATAAATAGCTACCAGTAGATGACAGATAGAACATGGACATGACAACAGTGTCCTCCCCCTGTTCCCGCAGTCGGCACAGCGATATCTGTCGTGATCCGCTCCGCGGCAGAGGGGCAGGGGTGCTGGCAGGAGTCAAGCTGAAGCGAGGCAAACTTTTCATGCTGTCCCTGAAACCCCATCAGAGGTGAACGGACAGGTGAATATTTATCTGAGCAAAGTAATAACCTCAGGGTTATTTATAATTTAAGAGTTGGTCATAACTAGGAATTGATATAATTTGATGTTCAGTGCTTCAGTGATCTCCCACTTCGGCTCCTACAACCCTGCAGCAGTGCTATCCAGCTGAGGGATAATGGAGGGGATTAAAAATCAGCTCCTCATCTCATGCTAATTCTGTTTGCCTCACTGTCCTCCTACATCCAAAGCAGCAAAATACGAGCGGGATGTCCAGTTTTGGGCACCATCATTTGAGAAAGACACAGATTGATTTGTGAGAGGCCACAGAAGAGCAAACAGGAATGATAAAAGATTTGGAAAACATGACCTGTAAGAAAAGGCTGCAGGAATTGGGTTTGTTTAGTCTAGAAAAGAAAAGAATGAGGAAAGATATGATAAAAGTCTTGCAATATGCAGAAGTTTGTTATAAAGAGGATAATGATCAACTGCTCTTCTTGTTCCTTAAGAAATCACCTTATTTTACAGCAAAGACAACTGAGATCTGGCATTAGGAAAACATCTTTCCAACTACATACAGGAGCAGGGAAATCCTGGACCAGGCTGGGTAAGGCAGTTCTAGTACCGCCTCTGCACCGGGCTTTTAGAACAGGTTCATGAGGCAGAGGCCACGCACCTCCAAAAACCTCTTCTGGCGCCGTCTCCCACTGCTCGTGACACCCACTGTCTGTGCCCACCGTCCCCCCGTGTCCTGGCAGGGTCTGGGAAAAAGCTGGGAAAGGCTGGCCACTGGGGCAGAGCTGTCACTTGGAGGGGAGCGGCCTCAGAAGGTATCCGTGTCCCCTCCAGCTCCCGCACAGGCTGCGGTCATCCCTGGCCTCTGGCACGTGCAGGGGCAAAGACGGCTCAGTCTGTCTTTCCAGCTCAGTGCTTCATCACAGCCTGGCCCTCCGTTTGCAGCGGAGGCGTTTCTTCCGCTCGGGGTGCTGTTATTTATTGGTATTAGCCCCTCGCAGCTCGGAGGGGGGCCCCACTGCGTCAGGCTTTGTACAGAGTGAGACTGATGGGCACGGCACAAAGTCTGCGCAGCAGGCGGGGAGGGGAGGGAGAGCAGGGCAGGCACCCACCGGAGAAGAGCGGCTGTCCAGGCTGTGGCTCCAGGGAAGTGCACCCCTGTGCAGGTGCCGCATTCCGCCACTGCCTTCACGTGCCCGTGGACACGGGCATGAGACAAAACGGTAGCGTCCTGGCAAAGAGGTGAGCCCTGACCCGAAGTCAGAGAACTGGCTTGCAGAAGTCAATCACGTCCTGCAAAGCTAGTAAATATTTCACGAGGTTCGCAAAGCCTCAAACTCCACAAGCTTGGCAAAGCCCGACCAGCCACTCTCCTCAAGAGCTATAAAGAGTCTGGATTCAACACTTAGCTGGCAATTTGCTGAAGACACATGGGGCAGAAAAGAAACCAAATTTGCTCTGTTTGGACTGACATTGGCTCCCCACTGTTGACAGCAGTCCAGATTTGGGGTCTGGTCTTTCTCCCACTGAATTCAACAGGGAATTTTTCCGTTGGCTTCAATGGGGGCAGTAATAAGCCATTGTATCTGTCAGTGCAGATTGCCAATGGAAGACAAACTGGAATGGCTAAGTGCTGTCTGTAATGAGAGATCATTTTTTCCCTCCCTCCTCCTCTCCCCCAAGTCCATTTTCAGACCATAACCACACTTTAATGAATAAAAAGTTGTTGTTTCAAATCGTTGCAGAACTGCAGTCCCTGCCAAGCCTGTTTTTCTTCTGGAAAGACAGATGGATGTGCTCACATTATGGTAGCTGTTTTTTGCGTGCCATATATTTTCAGTGATGTTCATGAAACTAGAATTAGTGACACTAATAATGACAAATCAGAGGGCTAATATTGTTTAACCCTGTTAAAGAGTGTTATTACATTTACATGTTCCCACAGAGTAAATGCTGTTTGGCTCAGACATATGTCTTGCTATCTGTTTATTTTTATGAATCAGAAATGAATCAGCAGTCAGTCTGAGTGTCCCGTAGATTTCCTTGTCTCATATACCATTTCAGAAGGGGGAAAAAACCCACCAGGGTTTACAGCATGACTTTATGTTCAGTAGAGGCATAATAGTATTATTAAATTAATTCTCCTCAATCAGACAGAATATTGCAGGTCCGCATGGGCTTATCCCAAAATGCTGAGCCGTTGAGGAGGCTGGACTGTGCTCTTGCTGATGTAATACTCATTCTTATGCCAATGGTGAAGACAAAAGTAAACCTTCAAATTAGACCTTATGTGTGTGGCTGTCTGATTGTCACTGCTTATGAGCATATACAAAACTGCCTTTTTCTCAAGCCAACGCGTCTTTCAGAATGCGGAGAGCAAACGCACAATGTAGTCTGCCACACTCGGGACCTATTTGTGGACAAGACCTACAGTAATTTGGAGCTGGGAAATTATTCCCTCTCTGCACTGCACTCAGCAGATACATAAAATAAAAGGACAGTCACTAATAGGATGCTCCCATCCATATCTTTCTTTGATACTCAGGGACTTTTGAGAAAAGGGTTAGGATCCTTGGGCAAGACACTGAGAAGAATCCCCTACCCTTGAATTGTTAGTTCCCTTCCTTGCATCTTAACTGTAAACAGCTGATAACAGGCTTGATAATCTCTGCCTTAAAAAAAAAATATCAATACACTGCTTCAGAAATTTGACCAAAAAAAAGTTATGTAAGAGGTAAGAAAAACATAACACTTTCTTAGAGCATTAGACATTCCAAGAATTACAGAAGGTAATTTAAATTCAACTCACCCGCTACTGTTGCAATATTGAGGTTTTAAAGTCAGTTTATTTATATTTTAACTTTGCAGTTTCCCATAAGGCATGGTCAAAGTCTTTAACAGAATCACTGACATTAGGAATTCTCATCCTCCTTTTCCCTTGCTCCTTATCAAGTGTACTTTGTTTCCTGCAATGGTTTATTGGGACCATCTGCATCTCCTCCTGTTTTCTCTCAGGCATGGAGATAAGATTTCACCTTTGGATGTCTGGTTGAAGTCCAGCTGGCAGTCTGGATGCGCTTGGTGGCTGTGGCTCAGTGCCTGTTGCACGCACAGGCTAGTCTCACATGGTGGCGACAGAAAAACCCATGTGAGAACCACCCTTCGTGTTTAGAACCAGCTTCATTTTCCTCTTCAAGGCCAGGGCCAGGAGCTTCAAACTTGGCTGCCTGAAATATAAACTCCCACAAGTCCTTATCTGAGTGATTCAATAAATGGCTGGGTTTTGCAGAGCCTGTGAAGCCCTCGCTGTAGGAAGGGAATGGCAAGGCCTGCTAGGATGACTAGCGCACTGTTTCCAAACCAACACCCAAACTGCTTTTGGGTCAAATTATGTCCTTGCAGCCTCCCTCTCTAGTCACTGCTTTCCTCATTTCTGATCCCAGCGCCCACACTGAGAGCGGCACAACTGCTCCCTGCTTCCTCTCAGAACTCGCAGTGCTCACGCCTGCAGCAGTCATTGTTTTGTTCGCAGCAAAAGCAAACAGGGCACTTCCACCCAAAACTGCCCAAAAAGGGGAAATTGCCATAGTAAGAGATACCACTTATGCCACGTAGCTTGGAGCGCTTTTGGATGTCTGGCCGCTTTACCATTCTCCCCTATTACTGGTTTCAGCCTTATTCAGTACTTGAACATGAAGTAAAAAAGCTTGATTTCAGTGTTTGGAAGTGGTAACACTCTCAGCTGAGGCCAGCCCAGCTGGGTAATCTGGTTTATTTGCAGCTGAGGCCTGGTAAAACAAGCTGCAGCAAATGGTTAGAAAGTGAAATCCGCCCCTCCACCAGACAGGGCGGAGGACGGGAGATCTCTGCTTCGCAGCTTATCTAGCAGCCCTGCAGAAATGTTCAACTCTTTGAAGATAATAGGAGCAAAGACAGTACCTTTCTTCTTCCTTACCTCCTCCTTTCCTCCCTTACATTTTGGAGACACATTATCCACACAGAGGGTCAAGCATCTAGTTAAATGAAACATTTTTCAAAAGCCCAATGTGAAGGTTTGCAATGCAGACAAACAATCTCAAGCCTCACTGCCCAGAACCCCCCGCAGCCTGGGCTCATCCCCAGCAGCGTGGGCAGCAGGGCCAGGGGGGGATTCTGCCCCTCTGCTCCGCTCGGGGAGACCCCCCTGCAGTGCTGCCTCCAGCGCTGGGGCACCAACAGCAGAAGGACACGGAGCTGTTGGAGCGGGGCCAGAGGAGGCCCCGGAGATGCTGGGAGGGCTGGAGCCCCTCTGCTGTGGGGACAGGCTGAGAGAGCTGGGGGGGTTCAGCCTGGAGGAGAGAAGGCTCCGGGGAGACCTTCCAGCCCCTTCCAGTCCCTCAAGGGGGCCTACACGAACGCTGGGGAGGGACTTGTTACAAGAGCATGTAGTGACAGGAGGAGGGATAATGGCTTCAAACTGAAAGAGGGGAGATTTATATGGGATAATATGGAGAAATTCTTTGCTGTGAGGGGGGTGAGCCCCTGGCCCAGGCTGCCCAGAGAAGCTGTGGCTGCCCCATCCCTGGAGGGGTTCAAGGCCAGGTTGGACGGGGCTTGGAGCGACCTGGGCTGGTGGGAGGTGTCCCTGCCCAGGGCAGGGGGGGGACTGGGTGGGCTTTAAGGTCCCTTCCCACCCAAACCATTCCATGATTCTATGATTTTCCCAAGAAGCCGAAGGAACGTCTTGTATACTGAATCTTTTGTTTCTTTCTTTCTTTTTTTATTCTGTGACTTCTTTTTTTTTAGCATCCCATGAAGTAGAAGAAACTGCTAATCTTTGCTCCCCCTATGTGATGTTTTAGAAAAGCCGAAGAGACAAATCTGTAAAAGCACTTTCTCTGTTTTTAGATTATTTTTTTTTCCCTTCTTAAACACAGGCTGCAAGTCTCAGAAGAAGTCAAGGACTCAAGTTTCTCTTTGTTTTTAGTGTCTGGCTGCTTCTACTGTGTTAAAGTGTCAGCTCCAGATAAATAAGGGAATGAAAACAGAGAAGGTCTATTTAAGAGAAAATGTCTGTCCTTCAAAGTCTGGAGAGATAGAGAAGTGGATTTATAGTCCCCTGGGCAACATCCAGGGAATGTTTTGGAGCCTTGAGGGAAATTGTGGACGCTGGAGCCACAGTCCTCAGTGGTTTTGCACATCCTTAATATTACACTGAGATCTGAGCTGCTTCACATCCAGACAAGTGAAAACCAGATTAAACCTGGAAAGGGAGGGGGCAAGAGAAGGTCCTTGCACTGTGGCAGTGTCCGTATGAACCTCACAGGAGAGGTCGGTATATGGCCAAGGTTGCGGAGGTGGCCAGGAGAAAGAGGCTTTGGGCTGGAGGCTGCGAGTTAAGGGGACATTTGAAGCTGTGAAATTCAGAATTTGATCTGAAAAAGCTGCGAAATTCAGACTTTGATCTGAAAAAGCTGCTTGCAGCTTGAGCGTGCCGGGCTCTGCAGGTCAGGATGCTGCCTTGGACCAGCTCTACTACAGAGATAAAGATAACAGCTTCCTGGCCAGGTCCGAGGGGGCTATTCCTGAGGTGAGCTTGCCAAGATCTTCATCACACACCTCAGAGCAGAGTCAGTTATGGCTCAGGAAGGCAAGAAGCCTGTCCCCTGTTCCCTCTCCCCTCCGTGCGCAGTGGTCAGGGTCAGTGCCATTCACCTGCCCTGGATTTCAGCTGGCCCTGCCTCCTCACCAGGCAGTGAACAGGGGACTCCATCGCTCTGCATGTGCCGCTCTGCTCCCCGGCTCTCTCCCCTGGCTTTTCTGGGATATACTGAGGAAGGTCTGGCACGGGTGTACTATTTCTGGACTTTGACAGACTTGGGTGAAAGGGGGCTTATCTAAATCACCTCTGTGTGAGTATCACAGTTTATATAATCATTTCAATTAGTACAATGCTCATTTGGACTCATGTGATTACCCGGGAACCAAGCCTGAATTAGTTTTAAAAGGAAAAAAAAAAAGTCGGCATCTGTCTCATAGCTGCAGAGAAAAGTTCAAGGGAAGTGTGAACTTCTCCATTGATTTTCCACAGAAATATTTCTGATGTGTTATTTTCCCTAATCATCTTTTTATTTTAACAACATATGGTAAAGCAGCTCTGCCTCAGTGTGGATGTGCAGGTCTTACTGAGCAATGCCGGCTCCCTGGACTGGAGACAGCTCGGATTATTTTAAAACAGCAGCATTCATAATTGCACTATATGTGGAATCAAGACTAATACAGAAGTTTCCATAACAACACCACCTCGACATGGTCCTTGCACAAATACCTAACGTGTCCTAGGGAATGGATTCAATACCCTGTTGGGTAAAAAACGTTCAGCCTTTGAGAACGGACCACTGAACATTGCGGTGTCTGAGTCATAATTTTGTAGCAGGAAATCTGTCCATGAGAAAAGGCTTTAGCAAATTAATTATTAGAATTTTATTGCTATTTTACCTAAGCAGTGGCTACGTTAGCTGCTGTAGAGACTGTCAGCCACTTGCTGGCTGATGAGTCCAACAACTCAGTGCACGCAGGAGTGGTTCGTCATGGAGCTTATGGCAGCAGAATAGAGCTCTGCGGTGCTGGGCGCTGCACAAGCACAGGGCACAGCAGGAAAAGAAAAGAAACCCCCCGTCTTCCAGAGCTAAAGCTAAAGACGACCCCAATACACAGTAGGAAGGAAACAAAACACACAAAATCACAGTGGCAAATGACAGATTATCTTCATCAATTTTTGAGGAAAAAGTGTATCTATCAAAAATAATCCGAGTGGAAAGATATATAATGGGAGCAAAGATAAGGGCGGCCCGTGCAGGGAGGAGAGGGCAGCCGGGATGTAAGGAAAGTGATGAGTGTGGACAAAGAGAGGTGACTCCACCAGCTCAGCTATGAGACCTGTTCTTCCATCCTCACACCCAGCAGTTGCAACTGCCTTTAGAAATGCCCTACTGACCTTCACGCTCCATTGTTATTGCAGTTCTCAGATAAAATACCATAATTCCAAACAGCTACTGAGAGGCTTGGGGGTAGGGGATCTTTTTTATTTTTTTTTTTCAGTGGGACTTCTTGTTGGTGTTACACATTTTGCTATCATAATCCCACAAATTTTTTCATTTAGAAGCCAACACCATGCAGTTTCTTTCCCCTTCAAAGTAATTCCTCCACCCACATCAGCTATAATGAGGCAGTCTGCTCATCATGCGGAGCTACACAGAATATTCACTTCCACTAAAGAACGACCCGACAGGGCAAACTCCCCGCTCCAATCACTGCGCCTTCATTATTCTTTTTCACCTTGCAAAGTATCAGGGCCTTAAGTTTCCTCTAAGTTTCCATGAGGGCTGCTGTAACACAGATCCCTGCTCTTTTAGTTATTTCCAGAAGAACAGTGCTTGATTTTGCTTACAGTCCTTCACTGCTATTACAAAAAAGAGCTCAAGTCGTTTCTGCTCTGCTTGCTTTGATAGTGATACTCAGCAATGACATTCTTTGTGTGAAAGAAACCCAGGAAAAGTAGCTTTTCCTTGCATTATAATTTTTTATAGGTAGGTGTTAAAAGTTTTCAGCTGAGCTGCTTGTGATAAACACTGCACATGCTCCAGCCGCCATACGTTCCCACTGGGTTTTCTTTGTCCAGGTTAGCAACACAGTAGTTTTAGGTTCCCACTGCAGCTAAATGAAAGAAGAGCTCCATTAAGAGCTGTGATATATCCCACTTCAGACCTGAATCATTCCGAGGTGTCTCTCTTCCCCACTGAGTGCAAAGGGATCGCAGGGCAGGTGCTTTGCTAGCTGAAACAGGTATTTTTTAGGTTGGATGGTGCCAGCCCAAAGCTGCTCACCACCTCAACAAATAAGAAAATAAGTGAAAAGGAAAGGAAAACAAGACACAATAGCAGGAGGCAGGCAAGGAGGCTCAGAGACCAGGCACTGGCTTGAAATCACAGAAGGCACTGGGACAGAAAGAGAATCCGGATCTCTCGATAAAACCCATTTTTGTGTGTTTTGTACCACAGGTCTCTCCTCTGTTAAACAAAAAGAATGTGATTGTACATTTCCTTTTTGTCTTCCCTCCCAGTAGTTGCACATTAATTAAACACTTATTTTTTTACAGAGCAATTGTAAGACCAAAAACCTCTAAGTCAGATGGAAAGAACTCAACATTTCAGCCAATGTAAAGTAGACAGAAAAATGAGTGTGTGGGAAAAAAACACTGCGCAAATAATATTGCTGAAGGAAATACAAAAATTACATGAGAAGGGCAGATGGGGCATTGTGCAAAGGATAAGGAAGGAGAGTTAGGAACACGGAAGGGCCACTAATTTTGCTTCGTAAGCACAGTTGGTGCACAATTCCCATTCCCACTCCTGCCCCCGCTCCCAAAGCACAGCCACACAAACACTTGGTTTCACGCTCTGCACAACCGTGAGAATCCCACGACCCTCGGCAGCGGGGACGGGAGGAAGGTGGGAACCTTGCGGAGTGGATCTGCCACAGACAAAGAAACGAGCTATCCTGCCCACGGCTGACCTACTGCAAGAGCTTCTCGCCTCTCTGCTCTAGAGCTGGAAATTTCTGCCTAATTCATTGTGCCAAATGCCAGATTAGCTCTTTGTGGCTTCAGAGACAGAAACCTCTAAAAATGATAGCCAAGGGCTAAACTGGTTATTTTATATGACCTGATTTGATTTTGAAAATAGCTCTGCCCTGAGCAGACAGTTGGACTAGAAGACCCCCAGATGTCCCTTCCAACCTAGTCTTCTGTCACAGGTTACCAGTAAAAGCTGCAAAGATTCAGGAAAACAACTCTTCTATCCTGTGGACTACAAAACCAGCGTTTCCAACAGTTGTTTCTTTTCATTATCAGAAGACGACCTTCACCTAGATCTCAGGGGCCAAACACCCCTGAAATCCTGGGGCAAACAGAGTCTCTACAGAGACACTGCCAAGCTACTCAGGGACTGGTAAGCCTTTCATTCTCTGCTTTTGCTGTGGGATGTCATACTAGCATTTTCTCTCCAGTTTATTTGCCTCTTAAGAAAAAAGTCAAAGCCAAGTGAAAGATAAGCTGCAAATGCTGTAGACTTGGCTCCTGCTGGTCTCACACGGCAGTCAAGGAGTGAAGATTGCCATATTAGACCAGCAGAGTTTCGTCATTTGTTTTGAAACCGTCTCAGCTGGGACACACACCCCAGCTTTCTTGGCATTTCTTGGCTCTCTTTGTGATTGCTATACATTGGACCTACAGGTGCTCAGCACCTCCAGAAATATAGCCGAAATACGCTATATGCATGCCAGTTTGCCAATTCAGATTGTTTTCCCCCCAGATTTGGCCACACCGTGAGTCAGAAGCAAAGTGAAGAGCAGGAGGCACGGGGCTGGTGTTCAGAGCTCAGCTTGGGGTCAGGGCTGAAGCCAGTAGCCCTGTGTCCACACGGCAGCGGGGGCTTGGATCCCAGCGGCAAGACAGCCACGTCTCCGCAGTGGTGGTCCCTGGCTCCTCCAGCGCCGACCTGCACCGCCACAAGTGCCCACCTCACGAAGGTACCGACATCTCAGCCTGCACCACCCAGCATAGGCTACGGGTATGGGGACGACTGCCCAGCTCCGCACAGCACACCGGGGACACAGGTCAAGGGGCCTGGCTTCTGGGGTTATGCTCCGATCTTTACAACAGCCTATTTTGTAGGCATTAAGACTTTATTATACCCCCTGACAAGCTAAAAGCACTTGGCGCTATGCCTCTGTAACAATTTTAATCAGTGCGGTTAGAGGGGGCTCTTATTCCAGTTGCTGCGATTTAACCCAAACCAGGACAGCAACCCACAAGCCCAGCAACAGTGGGGTTGGCTCAAGCCGCCCCTTTAATGCTGGCTAGTGAACTAAGTCCTTAATAACATCTGGAAAAGGATCTCTGCATCACAGAAGAAGAAACTTTGCTCAGAATAGGTTATCAATGGGACCCCAGGAGACCAGTCACTGTGAAGCTTTACTTCATTCCAGAGATGTTTTGGAAGCAATTACTTCATCTTGTTCTTTATTCACGGGATTCACTTAACTGATGACATTACAGCTCAGTCCATTAAGTAAATGGGTTATATATTTTCTCCAAGTTTCGAGCAAGTAATGTCGCAGCCTATGTCACTATCATTGTCAGCAGTCAGTGGGGACAGGGACAGATCTTCATTTGTTTAGTAAGGTTTACCTCTTATACCTTATCATATCTTAAATATGATATATTTGGCTCTGGGTCTTTTATAACGTTTAAGCAGGATTTAAAAAAAAAAAAAGAAAGCAAGTGTTATTTTCACAAAAATTCCTGGCAGCTATACCATTTATTATGAGAGGAAAACGGAGCAAGAAAAATTGGCATGTCATTTCTTAAATTAATTTATATCCTCATTTCCTTTAGAAAATGAATCCATGCTCCATCTAGCTATTTTCCATCAGTCTGCAGGGGCAAAGTTTGCAGAGCACAATTGCAATACACAGTTATAGCACAGGCCAGTGTGCCATACGTGGCTTTCACAATAAATCCTTCCCCACCCTTGCTGCCGGTACTGCTTTTAAAGGTTTCATTTTCCATCAGCTAGCCATGCAGTAGGTCTTAAAAGTCAGCAACAGCTCAGAAAATAATCAGGGACACATGATCAAAATTCTGGTCACCAGGGCCAAAATGACGCTGGAGGCTGCAGGAGCTGTCGCTCTGCTGCAAGCCCATCTGCCAAGAACTGACTCGAGCTGCACTCATCACACCTCCCTGTGCCATGGGGGAGAGCGTGGGGCATTTCTTTTGTTGTTTCTTTACAATGCCTCAGTATCCCAAGGAGGAGAGGCAGCAGGCTGGGGAGGAGATTTACCCAAAGATAAGAAATTCAGGAGCCAGTAAAAAGCTCTGCTTTTGGGAACTGTCACAGAATGCTGTCAGTCAAAAGAAGTTTCTCACAAAATCTCCAAAACAACCTCTTCCTCCTCCACATTCGTCCGCCTCCTCTGAGGGGTGGTGCTTAATATACTCAATACAACATAACCACTTGGAAAGCACTCTTCATTTTGAGTCACCACCTTGCTATTTTTGCAGCCACAAACGCAGACTGGCAGAGTTGATGTCATTAATCTGGTACACACAGGAACAACCTGGGGAGCCGGGGCTGGAGTTCTAAGGAAAAAGAGGCTCCTGGGAAGCGTCTTCTCGGGAAGTCAGGATGCAGGCAGTGCAATGCATCCGTGCCAATCAAAGGAAGGAAAAAGAGGATAATAGCACTGTAACGTTTCTGGTTGACTCCAGTTTGTGTTTTAAACCATTATCAAATTAGGAAAAGGGAAGGGGAAACATTTCATTTGCCCCCAACATAAGAGGTTTTGGTTTGGATACAGCCTTTTTATTCTTTTCATCCGAAACCTTAAAAAAAAAAAAAAACACCCAGGAAAGACATTTTCCTCCGCAAAGTTATTTCAAAATGAAAAATCAAAGGCTCCTCTTCCAGCAAAAAGCTCTCTGGGGCCGGGTGGCAGACAGGGTGGGAACACCAGACACCAGCCCCTGGAAGCCTGACAAATAGAAGGGGGAGCCTGAACGCAACAAAGCTGGGACATGAAACGCACAGAATCTCCTGGTGATTTGGGTCAACATATGGCCCAATGCCCCATCTTTGGCCAACCTCAACACGTTTCAGTCTCCAGGGTAGCACATGCAATTTTCTCACATCAGAAGTGGAGAGCATTGATGGCACTATGGAAGGAAAAGCTAGTCTCATCATACCTCATACACATTCCTGTATAAACGGGGTGCTAAAGTGCTGTTTACTTTTGCAACATCTGATCTACAGCTCTCCTGGATCTACTTAAAGCTCAGAGGAAGTGTCCTGATTGGTATTTCGGCTGTTGCATGAGAAAGCAACACAACTGGTGTCAGCCAGGGTCCCGCAGTCACAACAGCGCCTCAGTGCGAGCGCGAGACATTGTCCCTGACAGGGTGTTAGGTCTGCACATCCACCCGGCACGGGCTGATGTCAATGGGACTATTATGATTTCACCCAGCCTTGCTGCTCCGGCTGCAGTTTCCCCTCATTCCCTGAACAGCAGGCAAGGTCTAGACTGGAGCTACAAACATTTCCACGTACACACACTGATATTTTTTTTCCCCTGTCCTGCCGGTTTCACCAACCATGACAGCAATCCACAAAGCATAGGAAGGCTTTCTTTTCTCTGACCTGCTTGGCTGGCCTGTCTGCATGGCTCTGCTAGCCCAACCATGAATGTACAGAAAACATGTTTAAGCCTCTTTTGTAGTAGAGTTAAGCTTTGGGAGAGAAGAAATGCAGGTATCAAAGAACCAGTGAAAAACAAATACACCCACGCTAGGAGAGAGGGGAACTCTGCGGGATGGAGAGAGACAGCTCAAGGCTGCGCAAGATGAGTAATTTCCCCAAACACCAGTTTTTTCTTTATACAGGAGACTAGCATCTTTATTTGGATCTGAGCCCTGTTCCTGGGGGGCCCCATGAGGTAAGTGGCAGACCCACTGGGTCCGAAGCCTCCAGGTGTGGGGCACTGCCGAGGCGCACAACTCTACACAGCGGTCCCTCGCAGCAGAGAGCTGGCCCAAGCGCCGTGCTGCTGCCCGGCCCTCCGGGATGCGAAGGAGCTGTAGTCAGGGGTAATTTATTCAGCCAGAAAAGAATCCAGCTTCTAGCTTTGCTATGTGCTGGGTTGAGATCTGTCCATTTTGCACCAGAGGAGACGACAAAAATGATTCAAGCATCTTAAGTTCTCCACAGTACTCCCTGTAGGCAGATGTTCTCCTGCTGTGTACTTTGTGCCTGCTCTGGTGAGCCCAGGAGCGTTTGAGCGCTCTCAGTTGTGCTCTCGGGTCCCTCCATGCCCAGGGTCAGGACAAGCCCCGAGTCTGCACCGCAGCAGCTTTCCCCAGGGCAGGAATGGCGGGGAGATGAGCCACAGGGAGAGGTGGCCAGGAGGGAGCAGAACTGCTGCGCTCGGGTCCTCGAGCAAACCACGGAGAGCACAGAGAAGTAAACAGAGGAATGCCAGGGATGCAATAGCGTGAGCAGGGATTTGCCCTGGAAATGTTAGTCGGGATGCTCGGGCTAAACCATTATCTGCCACGCGTCAGAGACCAGCGCTGAGGCTGCTCCAGCGCCGAAGAGCTCTCAGCATCCCACTGCACACGCCGAGGCCACCGAGCTGCTCCACAACCACCGACCACCACCGCAGGAATAGGAACCCCCCCGGGGCCTGGAGCAGCCACTGCTCTGAACGCTCTGGGTAAAGGTGTGGAACAAGGAGCTGCTTTGGCAGCCCAGGTTAATGCTGCAGCATCTCCTGCGTGACTCTATGAATCTGCTCAAAAATCTCAAAAGTCAAACAAACGTACAAGCAAGGTCAGTGAAAGCAAGAGAAAACTGCTGCCGTGATTCATGTACCGGTAACCAACCTGAGAAAACCAGCCGTGACCAGAGGCGTTTTCAACAGACGATACCATGTCGGCAGACTTGGGTGCTTTTAAGTTAATTTTCTTGAAAAGGGCTTATTTTAGTGTAGGCAACAATATAAGCAATTTGATAATAATCTGACTTTTATCAACCTCAGGGTTTAAAAAGAAAATAAAATGGGGGAAAGGGACAAACACCCACATGCGCAGGGGAGAGGACCTTCAGGAGGAACACAAACAACTGGTTTTGCTTGTGTTTGATTTTCAATTTTTCTTAAGAAAAAGTAGAAAGGCATGAAATATTGAACCAAAATATTAATACACTGTAAGAAGAATAAACCTTTAAATCTCCTGATGCCCCTACTTTTAATGAAGTACTTTTCTCTGTTTTCAGACTCTAATACAAAAGGAGAAATCAAAATCTCTTCTCTGCGTTGTGTGTGCAATTCCAGTCCAGCGCAGTTGTTCCAGTTAGTCTTAAAAAACCCCAAACAAATCAAAAACCCTTCAGAAAATGAAAGTTAAAATAATACTTGTTTCATTTAATGATCCCTCATTCTCTGATAGGTTCAGTATATTTGCATAAGGTGTTAGAGTTGGCATCAGCTGCTATTATTGTATTGGTGAATATTTGCTGTTCCATTTGAGTTTGCACAATCCCTACCTCACAATGGTGCATGCTTGGCATTCGCGGCAATTTCTGTGCTGGAAAACACAGAAATAAACACAGGAACAACTGTTCTGCATTACTGCATAGCGACCAGAGAAAATTATCCCCCCCCCTTCTTTCCTAATGACTCACACCTTCCAAAAAAAAAAAAATAATCACATAATCTAAAGTCCATGTAACCTGCTTTTCTTCTTGAAGTCACTTCTTTCTTTTTCCCGTTCCAACTAAACCAACTTAGTAAGAAAAAATTTGCATCTCAGTCCTTTTTATGCTCTCTGATAAAAGTGATCTGATCTCCATGAGAAGCGATGAGGAAGCATCCGAAGGTTTCGATTCATTTATTTGAAGCTTAGCTGAACTTTCAGACGTCCCACCCTTCTGCCTAATCCCTCAACAAGCTCACATTTCCCTTTCCCTTCCTTGGGCTCGTCTACAGGGAAATACCTTCCCAGAACAGCTGTACTAGAATAATTAATCCACTATAGATAGGCCAGTAAAGTATCCTGCCTGGATATTCTTCTGGAATAAAATTTATCTTATTCTGGAAGCACATCTCTGTGCAGCCATGACCTTTACTCCAGAATCCACGCAGGGATTTATCCCGTGCGGCTTGCCCGGAGCAGTTCGGGGGACACAACTATGCCCAGGTCTCTCCCTGCACAGGCACGCGAGGCAGGAGGACTTGAGAGGGAATAAACTGCACAGAGACATTGGGATTGGAAGCGGGGCCGTGCTCTCCCTCCCAAAGCCGTTTTGTTCCTCACTGTCATCAACCTTCTTAACATCAGCCCAGGACAGGGAGGTCTTCAGAGCGTGGGGCAAATGTTTGAAATACGGGACAAATCTGGTCCCACTGAGGTTAAAGACCATCACCTTTTATTGCATTAGGTGTACAGATCTGTAAGCTATTCAGGCATATGGCTACTCCTAAATGCGCTTTTCCATAATATATATCTCCCTAAGGGAAGGTTTCAGTGGTCTGAGTTTTTATTTCTCATGCCTGGCCGTCCCTCTGTCCCCCTCCTGATGAAAGCTCAGCAACGCACATGGACTGGCAGGCCTCGGTGAGACACCTTATAAGTCTTTTTTGTTTCTTTTACAAGCTTTTCTTTTTCTAAACCATCACCGAGACTCCACAATCCAGAGGAACCCAGATCCCGCTGTGGGATCTTTCCAGGACGCCGGGGGTGATGTTCCACGGGGAAGGACCCAGGCTTCTGCCTGGATTGTGCCAGCACCAGCCCCATCACCTCTGCCTTTTGTCAAGGTTTTCTCACCCTCCTGCTTTGGTTTCCCATTTTTCTAGTGGGAATGTAATACTGCTTTGGGGATTAATTAATAGATTAATAGAGAGAGCCTGGAAAGTGTAAAGCACTACACAGGAGTTAAGTGTTGTAATTAGGAGCAATTCTGATCTTGATTACAATGAGGTAAAGCTGGAAGCCCTACACCATAGGAAGATTTAAACTGATTAAAAAAAAAAAGATCAGAATCGGGGTCTTATGATTTTAAATGTAAACTTGGGCAGATTCCCTGCTGAGGTACATCTGCAACTGTAATAAGATCATGGAACATGACAACTTGTCATTTCAGTAAAAGATATAGGGAAAATGCCCTTTAAAAAAATTAAACAGGAAGGAAATTTTTTAAGTGTTTTCTTTGGCTCTGAAACATACGCCCGGGGAGAAGCTGTTCTCAGCAATGCAGCGGATCTTGAAATATTTACTGGGTCTGGCATTTAACATAATCTTTCTTGTATAAACGATATAGAAAAAACACATATTATCTTAGACTGCAATCTAGCGTGAGGATGAGATGATATTTTAATAGGGCTGCATTCATCAACTGTAACAAGAGAGGGAATGTGCTCCAATCCAACATGCCCTATGGGCAATGTAAACGAGAGCAAGCGACTTCGACCATCAGATAAGCACAGCAGTGAGAGGCAGACAGATGGACAGACAGCCTGCTGAGGAGGGAGGGCAGTTTTTGGAGGGTGATCTAACCAGGACAGGTATGGCACCCATTGCCCATCTTACTGGGATCCCATCCTCTCACTCCACTCTTGTAAGCGCACCCAACAAGTCCTCCTGGAAACCTGGATTTCTTACTTGGCTTGCAGTGGGATTTGCACATCTAGCCAGTGACACTATTATTTTCAGAAGTAATTACATTTTTAATTATGCTTTTTAATAGCTGGTAGCTACTGCTTTGCAGTTTTGTTTCTATCCCTGTTGGATGCACCATGGAGCAGTGCCATGAACCTCCAACTGTTCTTCCAGCAAGATTTGAGAGTTTGACCACACAACGTGCGTGAGGGGGTCAGGATGTGGGCAGCTGCGCTCACAGCCACACGCCATAGCTGCAGACCGGAATCAGAACTGGGCAGTACATCTCAGAGCCACAACAACATCCATTCAAGATTTTCCAACACAAATTTGGAGAAAGAACAGTGAAGACGGAAAGGCCCAGATCCTCAACCATTATCAAACTGGCAGACAGATTTATTCATGAGAACAATATACCAACTTTCCTTCAAACCAGGCTTTCAGGCTGAGCACAAGTAATTGTACAAAAAAAGGAAAATCATCATATACAGGTAGCCACAGTAAAACTGAAACACAAACTCTCCAAAGAGGACTTGTGCTGGAGCACATGTATTGAAAAGCATCAGAGAAAGTCAGTGAATTATTTGTGACCTTGCGCAAGTTGCTTAATCTCTGACTAGTTCAGACAGGCAGAGTCACACTCACAGCAAAACCACAGCCACCTCCCCCTTCCTCCTCCCTGCGCAAAGGGACAGGGGTGCGGAAGAATGACTGAGTGAGTTTTCTAAAAGATTCAAAGGAAGAAGAGGTCTAAATAAAACATGAAGAAACTAAAAGGCAGCTCATTGTCTGCCTTGTCTTCATACGTGGACACCAGAGCGAGATCCAATTGGATCCCTCAAGCTTTTTGACATTTAAAGGAACCCCGACCTTCCCGAAGCAGGCCCAAGACTCCCTTGCACCCACTTGCAGAGAAAACAAAAGACCATAAACACCAACTGCACATTAATTTGCTGTTATTTTCCTGCAGTTTCTTTACTAGCTTGTCTGTGTGAGAAGGTGGTTTTTATTATTTCCTAGTCATTGCTTGATTCACCTGCTGTAGGGACCATTGGCAGACGACACCGATGGAGCACAAGTTGAACATCACCAAACTGTAATGTCCGTAAGCGCAGTGTCTTCCCAGTGCCTTTGTCACCCCTTCACAGACACCTTTTACAAGCATTTCAGACATACAAACACTGAAAATCTACAGTATAGAGGTGATACTGTACTGAAGCCCTCAGCAACTGACATCTCCACTAGGCATCAAAAATGTGTCATGAGAGAATCTGGCACTGGTGTCACCAGCTGTGCTGCGGGCAGGGCTCACGCAAACATGCTTCGAGGTGCCAGAGGCACATTCACAGCCAACGATGAAGCCAGCACATTCTCAATAAAGACAACCAAGCAGCGTGCGCAAGGAAGACCTGCTTCCGTGGCGAGGCGTGTGACTGCGGCTCTGCATCTGCTGGCACAGTCCACAAGGGCTGGCTGGGCCCAAAGGCGTCTTTCCCTTTTCCCTGCTGTGGGACAGTCCGCAGACACCTCCATGCTGAAGGGGATTCAGCTCTACCTTGAGCACTAACCATCCTATCGAGACTGTCCTGCCCACCTGGCACTGCCTGAGGCCAAACCGCTCTGCCCACGTGCCCTGACACTCCTGACCCGCAGCCGGGCGCTGCCATCCATCAGCAGCTGGACTCAGCCGCAGCCCAGTGCTGCCCAGGTAACGGGCCTTGCCAACCAGGTACCAACAGCAGCACCGACTGGCTGCTATTTGGCTTCTAATTATCACGACGACTCCAGCGATTCAGGTAACCAAATTGCTGCTACTGGCTATTAATGTGTGTACACAACAGCCCGACGGGATATACTACCAGGGTGGCAGAGGGCAACGCCTGGTTTTCAGGTCCTAATTTTATCTTGTTTTTTAAAGCAGGGTCTGAACCTCCAAGGTTTTGACTTCTTCAGATCGCCTTGTTATGACATTATGAGAAAACGTCTGTGGTTGGGTGATTTCCTTTTGCCCTAGACAGCTGTCAAGAGGAGCAGAATGGCCCAAGGCAAAATGTGATGTGGGTGTAAGGAGTGTCTTAAGCCAATAAGTTAAAGCGACGGCTTAGAAAGCCTGAGGAAAAAACCGAGCCAATAATTGCTGAAAATATTCCTGTTCTGTTAAGTTTATTTAGTCAAATTCAATGGCCCCTCTCCAGGCCTTCAGCCTTCTCCACGCCTTGGAAGAGAACATTACTAATCATTTTGCTTCTATTATTTAATTATCCTAAGCATCAGCAGTACAGAACAGCGCTTGGCTCTTGTGGAGCAAACCCCGGCCCTCTCCCAGGCTGCAGCATCCCGGCAGCTCCTGCCACGGAAGCAGCTTTGCCAAGCGCAGTGGCCGGAGAGGATTCGGGTCCTGGGGAGCACCTGCCCTGCATTGTCCCCCCCCGACATCAGCACCATCCCCAAACACCAGGAGCCGGCCTCAGGAGCCTTTTCGGACATTTAAGCATCTCCAAAGTATTGTTGCAAATGACATTTTAGAAACTGGGAGATCAGCTGCTGCTTAAAATCCTCCAAACAGATTTGAGAAATGCAACCAGATTCTTAAGAGCCCCCCAAACAACTCAAGGTTAATCAAACTGAAAATATTTGTTGCCTGTATGTTGCTTGGAGTAAAAAGGGATTAAAAATCTCTTTATTACACCCTGCTAGTTCTGCTAGAAGATTCTTCTAATGAGTAGTCTTTATTAAGAATGGATGAAAACTCTCCACCAAACATTAAAGGAGAAGGAGGTGGAAAAATGGATTAGCGCTCAGAGACAATTGTCACAGAACATGCTCGTTCTTGAAAAGCCTCAGTTCTAATGAGCAAATGCACATCTCACCTCCAAAAAACACTACCAACTGAAACAAAATCTGTTTCAATAGTCACTGTTTTCAGTGGTGTTTTGGGGGAGGGAGTTTTGTCTACCAAACTGAAAAGTTGGGGAGAGACAGGCAAGGAGGGAAGAAGGAAGGCGTGTTTGTAATGGATTCAACATTTCTGCAAGCAGTAGATGCAATGGATGCATCCCCGGCTCTGGACACTTGCAACATCCACTGGTGGGCACAGACACGACCCCCCATAGTTTGCAAAACGCTGCTGTCAAGCGCAGCGAGGCAGGGGCTCAGGCAGCCGACGGCAGCGGGTCTGACCCCCCTCCCAGCCACAGCCCGGGCCCCTGCGCTGCCCGTCGGTTTGCTCAGCAGATGTTTGCAACACAAATATAATTACCTTTGTCTCCGGTAGCCTTTGCACTCCAAATAATTTTACTGCAGTGCTCATTCTCATTCAATTAAAAACAAAAATTATGTTAATAATAATAATAGCAGATTTTTTTATTTTTCATATAAAGACTCTAAAGCTTCAACTTTTGCTTCTGCTAAATGATTGATTCTGCAGAGAACTGTCTCTCTTTGGAGGCCTCAGTCTGAGTCTTTCATGAGGCATTCACTGAATATAGACTGGCTGGTTATCAGATAATATTTTATACAAAGACTGAGTCTTTATTTCAGAGTCTTCTGTTGATTCATGCAGCCAGTAATGGTGACTGAGAGAGCTGTGATTCATTGGCACCTGTTGGTATCTGGGGTTTGAGGTTTTGTTTCACTCTTTATAACCTCTTCCTTCTGCTTCCCCTAAGCACATGCATTTATTTTTTTTTTTTATTTAGACACAAAGGAATAAAACAAGAAGGCTTTTTGGAGGCAGTAACTCTGCAATTGTAGTAAAATCCTTGTCTTACCATGTGTCATACCTGCAGCTACTTCAGAGCCATCTGTAAGTTCCTAAAACCTCTCAAATTTACCTACCATGCTGTTTGTCTTTATTTTTTTCATCAGATAGGAAATATGAGGTGAAGTCAAGCATATGGGCTATAAGAAAACAGTGTATGATTCATGACAGCTGCTAAGCTCAAAAATTAGCTATTCCTTGTCCATTTTATCCATGTACAGACACAGTACCCTGCCTAGAAGGAATCCATTTCCCCACAGCTTAAAAAAAGAAATAAATTAGAAAAATCAGTCATGTTCATACGTAGCTGGTAATAGTACCATTGAATCAGCCAGCAAAAAAACCTGGCAAGCCATGAGTCTCCAAAGTTACGAAAAAAAAAAGAAAGAAACCAAACAGAAACGCCATATACTTTCAAAGCAGTTCAAATGTTCTACATTTGTAAACCCAAGCAGGTCACATGGGCTGCGGTACCGGAGCTTTGTAGACACCCCTGTCCCTACAAAGTTCCTTCAGCCTTTGCTAGCAATAAGACAGACCCTTCAGCAGTGCCGTCCATAGGCAACAGCTGACTCCAGACTCAGCATTCAGTTTTGGAGGGCATGGCCCAGGACCTGAAATGGAGCCACCCAAGACATTTTTGGTGAACAAACCTTTGCCAAATCCCCTTGGTTGTGCTCTCAGAGATGCAAGCACTAATGGTCTCAAGCTTTGCTCTTACTGATCTGAAATCATTACCTTTAATGGCAGGTCTCTCACTCTTTGATGACTCTTGAAGAGGTGCACATGGCAGGCAACACAACCACAGACCACCTTCCCCCTGCGGAGGCTCCCTGCCTCCTCAAACCAGCTTTGTACTCTCACTTCCCCCAATCGTTCTCCTGCCCAACGAGATGATGCGCACCAGGCACGAAATCTTGGCCTCGTTAAATCAAGTCTGACCATTGGTACTTCCCCAGACCTAACTAATGGCAGAATGAGCTTCACCTGGGGTAAAGCTGGGTTACTGCAGGTTTTAATTCATTAGTGGGTCAGATGCACAACTGGTTGCTTCTGTGGAACTGTGAGCCTAATAAAACCCAAATATTTTAAATTCAAGCTCTAAGGCCACTCAGACCAAAACCATTATTTCTTTCTTTTCTTTTTTATCTTTATCCTTTGCTTCACAATCTGCCTTAAAAATCTTTTTTCCCTTGGAGCCTGTCAAAGCTGCCTCCCCAGGGCTCTCCCTTATTGCACGTGTCCTTATGCAGTCCCTTTGTAACACCGGAGCTGTGCAGTTGATGCGCAGACTGAATTAGAAAGCAGGTCTGCGTCTGGTTTGCAAACATACCTCCAGCCTTACTTTCCCTCCCTTAATGTATTCCAGTCTATGCCTGGGTAGTTAAAATCTTCAATTCCTACCACTCTCTCCTTTTTACGTGGCTGTTTTATTTGCACAGTCATTTCACAGTCCAGTTGTTCTTTCTGGTCAGGTGGCCTATAAAATATTTCTATTACTAGTTTACTCTCTGAAACATCTCCAACTGCAGCCCATAATGACATAGCAGCCCCATTCCAGCCTCTCTCAGATCCCCACTTTCAAAGGCTAATAAATCCTTTTCCTTCTCAAATAGCTCTCTCTTCTCTCATTCCCTTCTCTTCCTCCCCAAACAATCTAAACAATCTCTACCCTTTAATGTTAATACCTGCTATCTTCTAAGGAAACTGCAGCTCCATCCATACCTATTTCCCATTGGGCAATGCCTACGCGTACAGCGAAACTCCTAGCATCCACACAGAGGCACCGTAATAAGCGTCCTCCTCCTCCCATTCCCTGTACAAATATAACCTCTTCCTGACCGCATCTGGGACTGATGGCTTTGCTGTTCCTGAGCAGGGTAAGCAGGGCTGGTTCTTATTTCTGTCCATCACCCTGCAAGTCTCCACTTCACCAACTGCTTCCAATTTATCTGGAATGGAGGATCTGGTTAGAGTCAAGGATTTCTACTTTTTAATGCATTTCTTCTACGGTATCCCATAAATATATCTCACTAGCCTTTCCCACTCCCATTGCAAGAACAATCCTTCTACCTGTGTTGTGGTGTAGGCTGGTAAGATGAACCTCGTGTTTGGGGGTGAAACTGTCCTTGAGGTTTTCACTGCCTACCTTGACCTCCAATGCCTTAAATTCCTCCAACTGCATTTTCTTAGCATATATTTCTGCTGCAGTGGGACTGAACCTAATGAGGTTCTTCGGCCCAGACATCTTCTCTGCTGGGTTTCAGGTACTTCTAGTCCTACGGGGGCAGACATAGCTTTGAGCAAAGCCGTGGGCTCTCTCTCACCATACCCCAACCACCTTGCAGGTCACTGGCATGTGCCCCATGGAGAGATGTGACCAAATGCCTTCTCATCCCCTATGCTAAATCTGAGCAAGGATGCTGCAGCACAGACTCAGCGTGAGCTGCGAAATGCCCTCCTGTGTTTAGCCTGCCAGGAGGTCCGCACAGGGTGTCCTGAGCAGGATTTTCTGAAGTAGACAAATGAGGAGTGCATGAACAACTCAAAGTCCAGAGCTTCCCAAATGACGCTCAGAACATCCCTGGAAGTTGTGATGGCCACCATCTTTTGTCATCATTGATATGGGAAACTGTAAGACGCAGCAAACCCCCTCAGGCTGGGGAGAAAGTCAGAGGAGACAGGAGGCCCTTAGGATTCACTCCCATGTGCCAAGGGTTACTGGTGTGTTTTTAAGCACCAGGCCAAAGTTTGAAGACATTTACTCTACACTAAACTTAAATATGCTAAAAGGAAATTTGGCCCCAAAATTATTTGGTCCTATGGTGACTGTAAAATGGGATTTAAAATGTATTTACATTAGGAATCTGTGGAAGAGCTTGGGAGGGATGCAGCGTGATATAGCCAGCACAGTTCACAGCACCCAGCAATCCACCCTGCTCACTGCTCCAGCTTATTTGCCAAAAAGGAAGGGAAAAGCAATTTCCTTCTTTTCCTCTTTTGCAGCGCTGTGACCGGAGTCTCTACATAGCCCCATGGGGGCTCCCTGGAATCCAGGGCATCAGCTATATTCTGCCCCACAGGAAAACTCTGTTAATGTTATGGTTATCATTGATAAAGACACTCTCACCCACAAAGACCCATGCCACGCTACATACATCCAGCCAGATGGTTTTGAGCCAAGCTGTGGTCTGAGAGCCAGTAACATACAACTTTGGGAAATCCCCGAGAAGACGAAACAGAGCGTGACCACTCTTCTGTCTTGGGGTGCTATCTTATGGGGTGCTCCAGTTTCCCACCTGTAATCGGTGCTGGTTTTGCAAACTGGGCCACACCTGATCCTGTCAGGTTGCCCATGAATGCACCATGGACCCAAAGCCCAGAAGCTGCACATCTGGCTGGGTGATGACAGAACTACTGGTAGTGGTGGAATCTCCATCTCCTCCTCTTCTGACCCCCATGAGCTTGTGATGTTTCTAGCAAGCACAGAACCTTGGTGATACCCCTAGAGCACAGCTCTCCAGATCCCCATGACATCCTGAGCAGGAGAATTGCCTGGAGCAACTGTGCTGGAGAGAGGACTGGAATTACCAGCCTCTTAGCCCACTTGTGTGAAGCTGGGAAAATCCTGAGCGCATCTCTTCCTATAAATCTTGGAAAAGCTGCTGTTGCGGTTTCCCCATCCCTGGTGTTGACACATTTTGTTGGGCCTCATCATACAGCAGTTGGACTGGGTCTTAATGAGTCAGATGGATCCCACTTTTAACCCTAAGTCCATTAGCAGAACATTTTAGTCCCTCTCACTCCTCTTCCAACTTCCAGTTGAAGTTCCTAAAAATCTGGGAAACTGCTTTTCTTTGTAAGCCAAAAAAAATAAGAAAAAGGCTTGGAAGAAATTTCAGAAGTTGTCCTGAACAAGGACTGACTCATGCCTCTGATGGGCGCACATCTCGCATTAGGGGTCAAATATAAGACTCGGAGTCAAGAGCTGTTAAGGGTTTGATCCTACCACTGATTTTATATGTGACCAAACCCAATTAATTTTACCTCTTTATCTATAACTTTTCTCATCTGGAAAATTGGCTACTAAAGATAATCCAAAGCCATACATTTTCTGATACCAAATTTGCTGACAATCATGCAGTACTCTCAGACAGAAGGGTGAGTTTATTAGTAGTTATCTTGTTGCCCAATAAAATAAGGTTATTAAAATGTGGTTTTTCTCTTCCAAACAGAAATTTCTACCATCATGTATGAGACCATAGGCAATACATCAGGACGGGTCATAAAGCTCCAGTGCCCCACAGCATCCTCACAGCTACGTGCAACACGCGGATGTGAACGTGGGCTATTGCGCAGACCCACCACCTCCTTTCCCAGCTCACTGCACAGACTGTCCCTGTTCCAGGGCGCCAGACTACATCTTGGCTGATGGAAGAAGTCACCCTAGGACACTGCCAGGAGGAGGTGCGGTGGTGCAGGACTGAGCATCTCTGCCCGCTCCGTGCCCTGCTATTTGCCCTTCTCTTGTGCAAATGGTACAGTTTGCTTAAAAGCACATCAGAGCACTGCTGGGCAGCTGTAATTCTGTGCAGGGAGCCCAGCATTGATGGTATGCAGCATACAGACACAGCTTTACTAGGTGAACGACACAGTTAAACACGGTAGATCAACAATGGGGGAGAAGATGAGAGAATTATATTGACTGTAATGTTTACAAACACTCGTCACCTTCCAACTCACTGATGAATCGGTAATTTTTTTGTGGGAAGAAAAGATCGCTCTTGCTTTAAAGAAAGCTATTTGATGAGGCACAAGGGAGACAACTGAACATTTAATTCAGTTTGACCTGCTCTGTCATTACAGCTCTTTGTTTCCCCATCTCTTTCTTGTACTCTGACCTTTAGGATGTGGTACTTTGTGGACTGCTTTTATTATTTTTTTTTGACCAGGTCAGATCAACCAGATCCTGTTTCTGAAAGACAACACGAATGCGGAATATTAATGCCGACCTCCCCTATTGTGCCCCTTATGCCTCCCCCCCCGCTTCCCCAATTTCCCCGCACCCCGCTTGCCCCCCCGCCTGCGGGCTCATTTGCACAAAAGCACACCGAGTCCCCACTCCGCAGCCCACCTTGAACAAAACACTCCAGGACTCTTGAAACAGCAGAAGTGCTAATCAAGCAGGGCCCTGTGCTGTGCTTCTGCAGTGGTTGCCTGGCATAGAAATGGGCTGTCTGGCCGCAGCTATGAGGTAACGTCTGGCTTTTTTGCCAAGCTGCAGAACTAGTCAGACACTCCCTGGAACAACATTTCTTCAGGAAAAAAAAAAAAAGTTAGGCAAGAAATGATCTTCCAGAAACTTCCTTGCATCTTTCTCTGTGTGGTTTGTTTTTTTTTTCACTGTGGTGTTTTTGTTGGTTTGGAGGTTTTTTTTGAAAAATTATATAACCAAATTACTTAGAACGCAATGGGTTTCATCCGCTGATTTTGGGCAGTAATCTTATGAAACTGATTTCTCACACTTACTAGACAAAATGGAAATTTGGAAAGGGGAAAGAACACACACGCACACAAAATATATACACGCACAGATGTACCCCACTCTTTTCCTGCAACACTGTCTAAATCTATCAGCTATTTTTGGATGCAAATTGAAATAGAGCAATACAAATCCAAGCAAGGCAGAGCTAACCTGCATCTGCAGCATCTTTTTTGCAGTGCCACCAATTAATCTAATTAACCAGTTAGAGGAATTTTTCGTTACACTGCAGCAGAAGCAGCCCTTCTGCTTCCCTTATAAATTCCTTATTTACCAAGGTCGCATAGTATTCTTGATTCAGCCTATTCTATTTTTTATAATATCACTGACAACTTGATTCTTTTTCCTGAACGACAGAAAGTATATCATTCATTTTTCTGCATTGAAGGGTGAGAAATAACCTGAACTGAGGAAACACGACTGTTCCTTTGGAGTTCTAAGCTGTGGCAAACACAGCCTCATGTATTAAATACGTGTAGATATGTATCAGTCAAAAATTTAGACTTGTCCCTAGGTGACACCCTTCAAAGAGTTAATTCCCGAGAAGCAGCTGCTTTGAAAAGGTGCAAGAAGGAATGTCTTGTCCTCAGGGTAGGACCAGCCAATGAAGCCGGGTGCCGGTGATGTAATGCTGCAAAGCTGGTGCATCATTGGTTCCGGAGATAGTAGATTTGATATGATTTTGGAGAGTTTGGTGAGAGGACTGTCTGCAGAAGAGCCTGTAAATTTCCCTGCACCAAGGACATTTCACTTCAGTTCTCTAGTGTTCTTCAGCGGCGGCACATCTAGCTGGTACGAGTTCGCTCTGATGATAATACTTCTGTCTTGTGTCTCCTCGGTACTTTTTAGCTATTCTGTATCCTGCCGTCTGGGAGGCATTTCTCTGAAGTCAGACTGTGCTGGAATTACTTCTCCAGCCTGCCCATGAAACTGAAATGAATTTTTAATAAAAAGCAGTTGTTTTTTCTCTGACTCACCTCTGAACTCTTAATTGTTTCAGGCACCAACTTCCATTCCCCCAGCTTCTATTACCTTCCCAGGTTTTCATCTGCTCAGTCTTATTTCTTTAGCTGATTACTTCATGAGGAGATGGCTGATGATGTCTTAAATGAACCTCTCCAGTCTGGGCTTGTTCTGGAGGAATCTGCTTAAACCACCGTAATGTCAGTCAGCTCAGGAACACGTCGCCTTTGGCCCGCCAAGGATGCAGGACTCGCAGGAATGCAGCTACGGTCCCCGGAGCCACCTGGCTACTCCAGGGCACCGAGTACTTTGAACTTTAGCCATGATTCAGTCATAGAATCCTCTGAGATTCTCATCCCTTTCTGTCATCCCCCCGTAGTGAAATAAGGAGTCTCTCAAAACTTACAGGGACGATTAAAGCTTTTGTCAAACCAGGGAAGAGGGAGCAGGACAGTGGAGGATGCTCGCAGGCCGCCTTCCCCGGCTCGCCTGGGGATGCAGGTGCTGCCGATGCCGAGCCCAATCCAGCCCACAAACCTCTGGAAGCTCTGAGCAGTTTCCCAAACTTCCCTGGGCACCCTGAGGAGCCCTGACAGTTGCCAGAGGCCAAAGATCACACAAGTGCTGCGGAGAGTAGAGCCGTTCCAAGACAAAAACAACTTAGCACTTCTGAGGTTTGCTTCTTTTCCAAACAAGAACAAGAATCTAAAACCCTAAAATTCCCTGAAAACAATGGCTAAATTTCTGCTCAGCTTTTTAGTTCTGTTTCAGAAAAAACCAAAATGTATGTTTTGATGCAGACTTTTGAAAAGACATAGAAAAATATATCATTTACTGTAAAGAAAATTAAAAATTAAACAATTCATTCTAGAAATGGAACTTCTCCTATAGCCTCCCATTTTTGTCTGAAATAAAGTAAAAGTTTCAGTGAAACTGGGTCAGGTTACTGGCATGTTTGAATAGCTATACACACCTTCCCTAGGCCAAACCGCCTCCACCTCTTCTGATAAGGAGAGCACGAAGAGGGACTGAGGCAAACTTCGCACATCCTCTCCTTCCGCTGTACAGTCCACGTTCCTTCTACGCATGGACTGTCCCTGGCGTTCTACTATCGTCTTTGTCTGTGTAACACCGTCTTAAAAACCTTTCAGAGAACGAGATCTAAAACTACTCTAGAGAGTCTGTTCCACTACCTAACTCTCCTAATAAGCAGAAAGCTTTTCCTATTATCCAATCTGAATCTTTTTTTGCTGCAAATTAAGCTGATTTCTTCTGAAGCTGATGTCCTGCCTCCAGTGGAGATGGGAAATAACTAACCTCTTTAAATCAACCTTATCATGCCTTTCCTTAATCTTTTTTCCCCAGACAAAACCAATCTAGATCTTTCAATCTTTTCTTCTCACTCACGGTACCTAAATTTGAGATAGTTCCTGTTGCCCCTTGCCTGGGATTTTGTCTCCTTTTTTTTTAAAAGTTTCCCAAACTGGATCTAGTATGTTGTTTTCCTGAGCAATGTATTGCTGCGTCCTCTCATGCTGCTCATCAACACAGGCAAGGAGAGCAGTGATTTCTTCTCTGAACTGATCTGCCCGATAAAATCTAGGGACGGGAATGTGGAGGTCTCCTGCTTTGTGGCATTTTCTTGAAAAAGTGTCCATCTTTGAGACGCTTTATGCAAAGAAAAAACGGCCACGTGTTATACCTCCTCAGCTGCCCAGAGAAGCAATGGTGCACATTGTACCCTGAAGGACATATTTCTGGTAACTTTGCCCAGTGTTTCTACAGCTCAGCACTTTGCTGCATTCCCATGTGCTACCAGCTACCTCTTCATTTGTACCGACTTTTCCAGTAGGGTGAGGCCAGAATATCTCATAAATGCTGATGAGATTATTGTCATGACATGGTAAGGAAGGGAGGGATTTAGTAGTGACTCATTGAAACATATGGGGAATGGAGACCACAGCTAAGCACTAGTCCAGTGCGGCGCATACTGTGGTCGTGTGAAGCGTTATGAGTGAATTTCATTCTTCTGAATGTATGGGACACAGTCTGTCCCCTTGGTCATCTTGGTCCTTCTCGGTTGAAACCTATGTTTGTCATCTGTATTGAGTTGGTAGAAATTTGTTGCCACCAGAGAACAATGACTTCTGATTTCTTTCTTTGAGCAAAATGAGGTTTTGTTTGCTACCTTGAAGGAAACAGTGCATCAATTCACTACTACCTAAGCAGAGGTATTAAGATGAAGCTACTGTACAACCACGCAAGACTGAATCTAAAGAGCCCCACTGTGCAGTTTGTTTTAACACTGTGTTTATGGATTTTGACAATGAAGCTTGCCACATTAGAATGTAATGACAATGAAATCCATATTCTGTGATTCTACAATTATCTTTCCAAGCAACAGGTCTCTTCCAGACCTTTCTAGCTCTTAAAGGGACATTTCGTGTTGGCTTTGGAAAATTACTGTTGCAACAAGCACTGTGCTGTGCTGAAGCCCCTGTCCTCCGTTCGCACGCTCTATAGAGAATTCAGGTATGTGCAGGGCATTTGCCATGTGGTTTAGAGAAATGCATCTCACTAGTGCCTTCAGCGAGCCGACCTTCTCAACACTGCTGTAATAGCAGACAGCTGTGTTTGGAGGGCTTTTTTGTGCTGCTTTGTCACAGGGAGTCTTTCCATTTTCTTCAGGCAGTTTGAGAAAGAACCTTTGGTCAAGCAAATATCTTGTGCGGCACGGGCTTTCATATAAGCCAGCCATTAAAGTGAACCACAGGGAATATACATGAACATAGGGAATAAAAGTGAATTGGTTATTTGACTCTTTCCAAACACCCCTCTCTGATGTGACAGGGAAATCTAGTTGACAACCGGACGCTCAGAATGCACTACCAAGTTCTTGTCCTTGTACAGTGTATTCAGAAAGTCACACAAACTAAACATGCGAAGACGCCAGCCTGCTCCCAGCCGCTCTTCACCCTTTCCCCAAAGCGCCTCACGTAGGTGCTTAAAAAGCCCCTGCGGGCGACTTGCTGCGGGGAGACCAGCAGCAGCCCCCAGAGCGCGGGCATTCGCCCCAGCCGCCCCCGACAGACCCGTCGCGCTGCTGCGGGTGGGCGGCCCCAGAGAAGCACGGGGCCACCATCCAGCCGCAGAGCCAGGGGCTGCCCCAGGACACCCCACCTCACGGTGTTTAGGTGTTTGACTGCTACCATGTTTCTTTAGAAATTGCTTGCACTTGAGAGCAGAAAATTTCCACTCCACAGGACATAAAGTGTCGGTTTAAGTGTTAATTATATTTTCATATCAGAACATAAACTCCAGTCCGTAAGAACATGGGTGTCCTTAGACTACATGGTAATAAAAAACTGAAAACAGCTAGTGTTCTCGAGTCAGTTTTCACATTTATCACTTTAAAGAACAGTTCCCTTTTTCTGTCTCATTTTGTTAATTCTGTATGGCTTTGTGCTTGCCTTGTCACCTCATCAAAAATATGTCAGTCTGTAATTTTCAATTAAAACCAAAATACCCCCAAATAACAACAACAACAAAAAAAAACCAACTCGGGAGCAAAGTCTCAACAATGTGTTAAACTATGCAGGCATGGTAATTTGAAAGAATATGTATAATTTGTTTTATCAACTATAGAGAAAACTGCAAAGATTCAAATTATAATTGTGAAGATAATATCCTTCTACTGCTGTTAATGCCTGCTGTCTGCGGTGTATACATTGCTTCTAATTTTCACAGCTCATTCGCATCATAAATGAAACACGCAGTCCTGTGGAAGATACTGTAGATATCACATTTCTCATCATAGCTGAGGGCTTTCTTTGGAATCACAGAAATTGGACCTTACATATATATGATTTACTTTATTTATTGGACTGCAAAATTTTAAATCTTTCCAAGGTCATTACGTTAATGGGAAGCACAAGGTTAAAAGATGCTGACTACAGACTTTGCAGAACCTTTGCGATACCTTCTAAGCACTCATTTCTAATTCCTAAAACTACTGACTTCTTAATTTTAAGCTTCTCCAAACTCCTGCAAATCCCAGGAGCCTGTAGCAGTCTTCCAAACCTCTAGCAGTACATTTACTTTCTTCTGACTTAACTACTAGACCTAATTAAACAACACTGTCTCATCTGAGCGGATGATATTCTTACAGTCTGAATACAAATTAAAATTCCAGTTCTGTTAACATTCAGGTCAGTTAATCAGAATAAACCTCTTTAAAAACTAGAAGACTAAAGTGATTTCAAAGTCAATCATACTCTTAACTCATTTCTAAGGATGTCGTTTGTAATATTATCTGTTGGTTCCCTTTAAATAATAATAAAAAAAAGAGCTCACAGTTCTCAGATCTGCTTAATTCAATGAAAGAAAAACAGGGAATTTTACATGAAGGGTTGCTAAAGAGCTTCAGTTTCCAAAGGGCAGGCATGCAGTTCTGCGTGTTGAAAATTGCACAGACAGTTGCCAAAACAGCATGTGCAAATTAGACATCGTTCACATAATGAACTTGTTAGAAGACTAATTCAAGATTTGCATGTGGCAATCCGAATGTGGAGCTACATTATTCCTTGTGAATGCAGATGTATCTATTAGCCTGCGTATTTTAGCAGATGTTATTTTGAAAACAAGATCCCAAGTCCTCACAGTACAGAAATTAATAACTAGAGATTGCAATTTCATGGAGAGCTTTTCTCTTACATAGGACGTGATATTAAACAATCAAAAATGTTGAATTTTCATCTCACCCTCACAACAGATTTTCTGCGTGAGCTCAGGGAAATTATATTACTTTTACCTACTTTTGTTTACCTATCAGTGAAATGGCTTTAATATTCCTTATCTGCCATCACACGCATGCTGTCAGACTCAATTAGTGTTTGTAATTCTCTTTAGGCTCTGCAAATGATCGCATGTTTTGGAACAGAATTAAAACTTGAATTGTTTAACCCAACCATTTTCTTACTGCAAATGCTAATCACTTGGCAATAATTTTCTAGTGTTAAAGAGGGGGGAAAAAGAGGGAGAAGGAAACAGAGGCAGATCCAGGTATAGCGGCAAACCCTGAGGTAGGCTGGGCCTTCATAGTTGGAGTGGGCACTTCGGTGAATAAGGAGGCTTTAGATGAGGGTGTACAAAAGCTGCACGTTCCTCTACCAAGCAAGAAAAGGCTGCATTCGGTTCAGTGTGCTTGGGATCATATCCTTCCCACTAATCCCTTAAAATGGTGAGTTTCAAAATGTGCATGCCATGGGTGCTTGGCTTTGGGCTTGGCTGAACTGATGACAAATGCAAGGCTTTGCTTAGCATTCAGTTTGCATATTGCTAAAATACATATACCTTGCTGCCCAGGTTCTAGACCCTGTAATCACGCTTTCATCTTTATCTTCATTTTATTATAATCAAAAATAATTGCTGTGATTTAGAGACTGTCTAATGCCCTGTTGTTATCCCCAAATCTCTAGTAGTATGCTGGCATCCAGTAGTTGAACCTAAAAGCTGCACAGATTTTTCAAGTTGCAGCATGTTAATCTCGTTCAGTATGTAGAATGATCTCTCTAATTGAAAAGATGAATGCAGCCGGGTTTTATATGTACTTCTTCTACGTTTGCATTTGAAGTCTAGTAAATGCTAGGAAAGGAAAAAAAAAAAACCCAAAACCCCACCACAAAACCAAAATAAAATAAAATGGAAGGTTTTGAATTCAGTAGCCACATATGATTTGGCCTGCCCCAGCGTGCTCTCTCCATAAAAACTGGAGGTGGACATTATTCAAATCTCCTTGTAGGGAAGGAATTTGCATTCAGGAAGATTGGAGTATAAGGCTAGTGGAATCTTGACTTTGTCTAAGACATTAGCAAACCTTTTGTTGACTTCATTAAGAATGAGATATCACTGCTGGACGGTTTGTGCCTTAACCTGTTACACCGACACAGGAGATGTAAAGTAAGGTGCTGAGACTGACTTGGCTCTCATCGAAAATTAACACAGATCTTAATTTCTGACTGGGCAGTCAGCAAGAAAAGCAAGAGGAAAGTGCATTTTACAATAAAATCCATAGGACGTACTTTGTGTCCATCACTATTTTATTTATTGCTCGTACCTGTTAAGTACGCCCTTCCTATGCTTTTCGTTCTCTCCCCTTCACAGAAGCTGTCTCCTGAAGGACACGTCAAGAAGGTACCGCCTAACCCTTCTTAAGAGAAGTGTCACAGTCTCTCGCACAAGTAATCTGGCACAACGCAGCTATCGGCAATGGCTCTATAGTACGTCAGGCCTATTTTGTGGAATACCTTGCGATGTCCCATTGACTTCTGGTTCCCAAATCCAGCCAGGGAGGAAGCCTTCCCAAGAAATCTAGTATAAGCAGTAAAAGAAAAACACCGTAACATGGACTCAGATTGGTTGCTGCACTTCACACATCCACGTGGTTTCACTTACTCTGCTCCTGCTCCTGCCCTCGGCTGGTTGGCAATGCCCGCAGGTGTGGTTTGCGTGTGAGACCAGACAGGTTGAGAGGCAGGCTTTTATCATTGTTCCTGCAGTGCATGGGATTTTTTTTTTATGTGTCGCTACTTGTAATTTTATCACTTGGTTATTATTTCACAGTGGTTTTTATTGCACTTTTTACTACAGGAGTCTTGTGGGTATTGGTGTTAGCAACTGGAGAGCAAGCTCCTGTCGCTGTAGCCTGCCTGTGAAAAACAGGTACTTAGGTGGCCAGTGGAAGTTGGTATTTTCCATCTGTGAAGTCTGTACATTGTGAGGAAACCTCAAAAGGTGCCTGGTGTCATTTACTCAAAAAGCCAGCTGCATTATTGTTTCGTGCACGTCCTGAAGAAGTTTCTAACACTGTGTGGCCCAGGCAGAAGGCGAGGGCTTGAAAGAGCTTGCAGGCAGGCTGGTTCTATTATCCGAATTGGGTTCACTCATTCCTAATTATTTATAACCTCCGTCTGCAGTGTACTGCACAGCACGATGAGTACTCGCAAACGGGAAGCTTCTCGGACATCAAACTTCTGCTGCTTTCTCTCACGAGGACGCCCTAAGCAGAGTCCCGCTGCTCTTCTGCCGGGCCTCCGGGCGAGTCAGCGTGTGGACGTGCTCCCTCCTGACCTCCCGCCAGCCTCAAGAATAACATTTGCAGACTCCTTGTATAGCTTCCCGTAATGAGGCCTCCCTCATTACAAAGTCTAATTATCTGAGTGTGATTGTAGAGGACACAACCTTAACATACAGGCTTTCATGACCCTTTTCTTTACCCAGTTTATCTGGATGCTTCGCCGAGTTGGAGCTGGCAGCGTGCAGCCAACGTCCTCACTGAGCATTCTCCCTCGGTCCCACACCAGCAGTCAGTTGAAATCAGTTTGATGAACCGGTGGGTCAGCAGGAGAGAAACACGTCATATTAGTCTTTAAGCTTCTTAGATAAAATGTCCCAGTGAATTCTGGCAAAAAGAAGAATCAGAGTGGGACCCCGCCATTAGGTGAGGGGAATTAATGGACATTTGCTGGTTTTATTTTAAGGAAATCAATGGACTTGCTTGTAATCTGGGTGATGGAACACCCAGCTGGTGGAATGGACAGCCAAAGATCACTATTTTCCTTTTAAGCAAATCAATGTGTTAATTGGGATTCTGGTGGGATTCTGAAGCTGCTAATGGAGGTGGGAGCCAGCAGAGGATCGCTAGTCTTTACTGTGAGCAGTACAGTTAGTTAATTGGGGTGTGATTGTGTTGTTGAAAGAGAGAACAGGCAAAGAATGAGAAGTGATTTTTTTTAAAGCTGTCACTTTAGACTTTCCCTAATAAAATTAATTTATTAAAAAAGCTAAGGGAAGATAGAATTTGTTACTCCTTCAGGTCTTTGAACCTGGGGAGATCTTCATTTTGATGAGACTATTCTCTTTTATAAGGCAAGTTTTTCCAGCTTTCCAACCAAGCTGAGAGAGAAATTAAGTCATCCTTGGAAAGTTACTATTTATCAGAGCCTTATGAAGTTGCTGGCAATGTTTCATCAGGTCAGATGAGATCAGGTCTTCTCCAGACACCCATGCGAATATAGACACAGCTCCACGCTTTATTTCAACTTGGAATTTTTTATGGCTGCCTGGGTGAAGATGCAGTGTCACATGGGTATTAAGGCTGTGTCTCAGAGCTGATTTTCTGCCTAATTCACGGTTATCCCGTTATCCCACATTATGAAAACTTCCAGGATAGATTGTGCAGTAAGATCTAGATTTTGCAGAAGAGCAGGACAGTATACGTGGGCCTTCTTTGCACATAAAAGGAAGTTGCTTGCATACAATATGAACCAAAAGAACTAGAATCGAACATTTATGAGACTTTCCTATTAATTATAATTTCATGTCAACTTCTCTGGAATTTTACTTTCCAAAGAGACATACAGTGCTGCATGAATTTATTTGCCTAACTTCTAGAAATCGAGCCCACAGTTTTAGGACAGAGCAAATTTCTGCTTGTAATTTCACCCCTGGCTTACCTGAGTGAAAAGCTCAGCGCCCGTCCGAGCTCAGACAGTCAGTAACTGAACAGCACGAAGAGCCAGCAGCTCATTTCAGCCCTCAGTCTGCCCTCGAGTCTGCAGCAGCTGAGGAGCGGTGAAGAGATGGTTTATTCTGTTATTGTTATTATTCTATATACTGGTCTACTGGGAGGTGACCCTGCCCATGGCAGGGGGCTGGAACTAAATGATCTTTAAGGTCCTTTCCAACCCAAACCATTCTGTGATTCTATGATTCTCACTGAGAGAGCATTTCCCTTGGCGAGCAGGTGGAGACCAGGAGGAGGAATGGCTTCTGTGGCTGCCTGAAAGGGTTTCTTGTGAAGGGGCAGGCGTTATTTGCAAAATTCTACTGAAAAATTGTGGAAAAAAAATTTAAGGTAGATTCAAAAGCAAATTTCTTCTCCCCCCCCCAATTAACCAAATGAAATGAGTCATTTAGGATGAATAAAATAAGTCACTTTGTTTGAAGTAAAAGGTATCATTTCACTTGTAAGCATTTAAAAAATAAAACCAGGTACATTTCTGAAAGGTGTAATGTTTCATGTAAAAATGTCGAAAGGCAACATTTTGACTTGCTTAAATTTTAAGAATAAAACAACTTGTTAAGTTGAACATGAATTCACAAAATGTTTCAGTTGACCCAAATCTGTTTTCTTCAGAGCATGATGTTTTATCAAAATCTGTCTCCCAGCACTAGCAATAAATCCCAGAACTGTTCTGTTCACCACACAGAATTAGGCTCCAGTTTTTCTTCGGCTGCCTCTCTAAGCCCTGGTCCGAGGGTGTTTCTTTGAGTTGCAGGTCAGAGGTGGGTTACTGTGCAATCAACACTGGACTTCTCATGGATTCACAAGTTTCAGACCAGCGTTTCTTTTCCCACTCAAGCATGTAGTATCCATGCTTACCATAATTTGATTCCCTAATTGTCTTGCTGAATGTTGAAAGGAAAGCCGTCAGACTTTCTGGTGTTGCTAAAAGCCCTCAGGCCAGGCTGGCAGATAACAGCCCTCTTATTTATTTGTCTAAATAAGCATATAGCACGATGCGTAAGCTGTCAAGGAAAAATCAAATCAGCGGGGACATAGCTTCAAGGGAATTACTCACTATCTCTCTGCCAGTTCTGCTGCACTTCTTTTAAAAAATATAAAAATTAACATAGTCGGTGGTGAGTGCCAGAAATTACATTTCAAGAATTACAGTGATATTTTCTATAGAACATTTCAGCTGGAAGGGTCACATACAATAATCACGAAAATCATTTTAGAGAGGTATTTAGCCCAGAATTGGAAGCAGAGTATGTATGTGAAACTGCAAATGACTCTGTGTAGGTGACTGACAGGAGGTGAAAGCAATTTAATTGTTCCAGATTTTCAACTCTTTATATATATTTATGTGTGTGTGTCTGAGAAGAAAGTACGGGGGTTCCTGAGAACCTGAAAGCTTTTAGCAAACTCATAAAACCAGACACTGTAGGAAATGAACTTGATCCAAAAAAGAAAAGCTACTTTTAGAAATACAGCTCCACGTCTGGCCACAGAGTAATTAAGGTTCTTAAAGCTTTCCTGTCCAGATGAGTGACTGGCACAAAAATAATAATGACTATACAGTAATAACAGCAGTGACTTGTCACTGAAGGGAACTGGTAGCAGTAAACAACTGCCAGTAGAAGGGTCAAAGCAAAGGAGTGGTGGGAGTGCGTGGCAGGGAGAGGGGGGCAAGAGGGTGTGCCTCTGAGTGGGTGGGTGTAGAACAGAGACCTCTCGACAGAACAATGCAAAACATCTTGTCTTAGAGTTCAGTTCATAAAAAGAATATAACTGAGTCATGCTCATTCCACTGTTCAGCGTGCGTGTGTGACGTAAGATGCAAACTCCATGTGTGATTCATAGAGAAAAATGTCAGTTTTTCAAAAGCCTACATGAGCCTAAGAGCTGGTTCAGGTCAGAATTCAGCCATTGCTGGGAAACTGGCTTTTCTCTTCTATCTTGTCTTTCAACAACCAAAGACAGAACCTGGGGAGCTGGCACAGACAGGGGTCACCCACCTCCTGCAGTTTGTTTAGCACTTTTCGTTCTTTCTAGCATGAATGGAAGAAACTGGTCATTACAGAACCGGATCTGTAAAACTCATCCAGTTCAACTGGAGTTTTCCATGAGCGCTGATGGGCATTGGACCAAGCCACAGAGGACAAAAAAGGGTTCAAATATAAGCAAAACTCAACAAACTGCAGAACATATTTTCCCAAACTTCTGCCAAATTTTTGATACCTCCATTTAGGGAGTACGTGTGCACAGTAGCAAATTCAGAGAAACTGCAAATTCAAGTAAGGTGGCATCTCTTGAAGGTCCAAAATGTGGGACTGAAAGTCCCTCAGTATAAATTATTTCTGGACTGACACCTCAGACTGACTTGCAGTACAGTTAAACTGCTTCCTTTTTGCATTAGAGTCAAGTGAAAACACACTTAAAACACATGAGCGATGCCTACTGCCCTTGGATGGAGCATTTTGTTTCACATTTTCATCAGTGTGTCTAGTTGAGCAATCCCCCACACCACCATGCAATCTGATGATTTAATACTTTCATGGACTACCTTTGTTTGAGATGTCACAGTCACAGATGAACACCCATTTGTTTTGAAAACCATGCCAGGTCTCTAAGTTGGCCATTTTGATTTTTTTCATTGCACTGGGAAAAAGAAAGCAGAGCAAGTTTCTCAGTGAAATAAATTTCAGGTTATTTCTAACTGAAGTTGATCAGCCAGTACTCCTTTTTCTCAAAAAGATGTCAATGAAAATGGAAATAATCTTATAGTCATATTTTCCATGCAAATATTAGTCTTTAAACATATGCACACATATGTATGTTTGTTGATTTGAACATGTATTCTGTCTTCCCCTCTTCTCTATAAGCCAAAGTTGGCATGATATTCTGCAACAGCCCTCCCCTGCTGGCATGGGGAAGTAGTTTATCAAAATAAGCAGTAAACAGCTGCAAATTATGTTAAAAGAAAATTATAAAGTCACACAAACCCCACTACTTTGGCAGTTTTGCCCTCCAAAGATACTTTTTAGGAAAGCTGCTGATCAGGCCATATACATTCATTCAGTGTAGAAGCTGACTCAGAATGGAGAGATTCAAAAAACCCACCCTGCGCACAGCATTGAGGGTCCCAGCCTAAGGCTCATGTTTTGCTGCATGTCTGAACATCTCCATGAATGTCGAGAGCCCACTGAGGTAGGCTTGGAGGGTCTTCCTAAGTCATCAAGCCCATCTGCCGCTGCTGTAGACAAGTACAAAAGGGTACACTGAAGAAGCAGGGAGGGCAGGGCTGGGAGACTCTTCTCCTTAGAAAGCTCGAGTTCATCTGACTGGAACCCCTAAGCAAACCTTCAAAGGTCAGTCTACTTCAGCCATTGCGAAGGCATCTGTTTCAGGTTTGGCTCCTGGAGACTTCTGTAAAGGGCACCCTGCGGAGCTCACACGGTGGAGAAGCTGATCCACCGCATTGCTTCTCTCTCCTTTTGTTTTTGGTCTTACATCTCATGCTTGGTTATGATTCACCCTCACAAGAGGAAATGAAAGTGCAGCAACTGTTGACTTTTCAGCCAGGGAGACATACAGTTTATAGAGCAAAAATTCCAACAGGAACAGAAGTAGGCTGAACTATAAACTGATTTCAGATGGAATAAACAAAAGGAACAAAATTACCAGCAGCTAAGAGCAACAACAACTTCGAGCTCCAGTTTGTTGTGTGGCCATCACAGGGTTACAAGCCAAACGAGTGTTTATATGAGACCGAGGACGCAGACTGCAATAAGAGCACATCTAGGAAAACACCCTCATGGTAAAAACTACTTGCATTGTATTTCACTTCAGTTTGTGTCTGGGCATAATGAGGAAACCTCACCTAAAAAAATGAAAAAGGAACTAAAACTTAAAAAAGGGAGGTGTGCTGCAATCTATGAAAGGCCAGTAGAATACCAAAAGGGGATATGGCAAACTCTGAATGGGTGTGGGGCTTTTACCAGTGCCCTGAAATATCTGCATGTCTGCACAGGCTTTTTCTGTTCTATCAACTTCAAATGGTGGACAGAGAATCAAACATTTCTTACTGTGTATTTCCACTTTCCCAAGCTTTCACCAAGTTCTGTATCATGGTTTAATCCTAGCCGGCAACTAGAACCACACACCTTCTCGCTCCCTCCCCCGGTTCCCCACCAAGGGTAAGGAGAAGAGGGAAAAAAAAGGGGAAAGGAAGAAAACAAACCCCCTGGGTCAAGATAAAGACAGTTTAATAGAAACAGTAATAGAAAAGGAAAAATAACCATAATAATAATAACAATAATAATAATAATGACACAGGTTACTCTCACCGCCCAGTGAATCAGCACCGTCCAGAGATGACAGATTCCCGCCCCCATGGCTAACCCTTGTTTATATATTGAGCAGGACATCTATGGTACAGAATATTCCATTGGCCATTCCATCATTCTGTCCTGGCTTCTATGGGAAGTTGAAAAAAGTCCTTGAATAGTCTAAACATCACTTAGCAACAACTAAAACCAATATGCATTATTGACATTCCTTTCATAGCAATCACTAGAAAGAAAGAAAGAAAATTAACTCTTTCACAGTCAAAGCCAGGACATTCAGATAGAATTGTTAACTTACTATGTCCTCTCAGGTGTAAAGGCCACCGTGGCACTATTACTGTTTTGAGATGCCAAGGAACAAGACAGCTGGAAGGCCAGCATTCTTCACCTGAGGGCTACCAATTCAAAATAAGCCCAACAGAGATGAAAGATGCTTTCTCCACGGCAGCTGTTTGGCATCAAGTCTACCTACCCAAATACGGTGAGAAAGCTGTCTGTGTGCACTTGCTAGACAGCAAGCCATAGGAACCTGAGCAGACAAAACAGCACAAGATGAATCAAACAAAATCACCTGCTGAGTTGAGATCAGCAGTCTCTACAGCTCTAAAGCCTACTGCCTGAGTGTTGAGATAAGGGAAGAGTAACTTGCTGGGTGCCATCAGTACATATTTTATTCTTAAAAAGCAATGTGATGTAGCTATCAAACTGACAACTGCCCCACAGACCTACTGGAAATATCCTGTACATGTTTAAATCATAGAATCATAGAATTGCCTAGGTTGGAAGGGACCTTTCAGATCATCTAGTCCAACCATCAACCCAACACTGACAAAAACCGTCACTAAACCATATCTCTAAGCACCACGTCTACCCATCTTTTAAATACCTCCCAGGATGGTGCCTCAACCCCTTCCCTGGGCAGCCTGTTCCAATGCTTAGTAACCTTTTCAGTGTAAAATTTTTTCCTAATATCCATCCTAAACCTCCCCTGGCGCAACTTGAGGCCGTTTCCTCTTGTCCCATCGCCTGTTCCTGATGGTGTTCCATCGCTGAACACCCCCAGCTCCGTCAGCCGCTCCTCACAAGACTCATGCTCCAGACCCCTCACCTGCTCCTTTGCCTAAAGCAAGGACTGACGAGTCCACATTTAATCTTGTCCAATTTTGACACTGGCATCCAAGTGATAGCCACCTTGTGGGACTGATTGAATTAGGGAATGTTGCCTGCCCATGCTCCTGAATTGCCTGAGGCATCACAGCAGAGTAACAGGACGCACTTGCTCTTATCCTTTATCAGCACAAACTTACTCTTTATTGCCTGTAACCAGGTAACGGCCACAGGCTCCAAACACATCCCATCTCTAGAGCCCACTGTTGTCAGAAACAAGTTGCCTATCTCCAACCTCCAGTGTAGGCATGCCCTAAAAAGAGCACCTGCTCTTACAGCTGTTGGGTCTGTGTATAAACCAACCCATTCATCTCTCCCACAGAATTTAGGGGATGTTACAGTTCCTAATGTGTCCCCATGGCACCACAGCACAGTATGAAAGCTTTGCTTGCCCTGGTTTAGAGACAGAGAACTGAAACACAAGAGGATAAAGTATCTGGCTGAGTCTCAGGTGGGAAGTCCCTGGCAGACCAAGGAACTGAACCCACTTCTCCCCTGCTGTCTGACTTCTGTCCTGCTTCCTCACGCAGAGGGAGACTGTTCCCAAACCACGCTGCAGATCCCTGGCAGAACTGGGGGTGAACTCAGGGGGGCGGCACTCCGTTGGGTGCCCCTGTATGTGAACAGGGCTTAAACTCCCAAGCTCTGCCAAGACAACAGGAAAACGCTGGCTGACTTACTTAGGTTTGATGCTTGCTAATTACAAATTGGAGAAGTGAAATACACTCCTTTGCCCTTAGCATCTGATTTAGAGAGAGGAAGGTCATTAAAATCATGACTGCAGTAGATCAGCTGTGAGCATAGCAAGAGATATCTGACACGAAAGGAAGCCAACAGTGGCCTGCCAAGGCAGCTCCCGTGTTAATGCCGAGCTGTGGAGTCCTCCGCAGTTTCAGACAGCGCCAGAGGCACATTTTGGCCTGGATAGTGAAGGGGAAGAGAAGGATGAGATTTGTAATACAGTTAGGAACAGGATTCTGGGAGATGCCTCTAGCAGGAGACTTGTAAGTGATACAGTAGAAGGTCAGCAATTTAGGTGGGTGGAAAATACACTAGGACCCTTAATTTTTCTGAGCATCCCTCCCACTCCTCACAGTTTCCTCTCCTTAAACCTCACTTCACTCCCTACCTCAGTGGGAGATACCACGCAGTGGCTGTCCACAACTCAGGAGCTGCAGGAGAAGCTTTGAAGTCCTGCGAATAATAGCCTTATATCATCATCTTGAAGATATGGGTAGTTTTCTTCTTTTAACCTACTCATTCAGAGTAAAAAGGGTAGTGGAAAAATCTTGTAGCTGTAGATCTACAAGTAAATCAGACAAAGTACTTCTCTATTCAGTTTGTATTTTGGAAAGTGCTCAGTAAGACTACTACATTGATTGTAGCTATTTCAGAAAACCTATGCAAATTCTATGAAAAAATATAGAATTAGTTATGGAAAAAAAATAATAAAGGAACTCTTTCAGGTCTAACTTGGCCTAAAATTTAGCCTTTGTAATAGTAAGCTTTAACAAAACATGACATTTTGTTTTAAATTCCAATGGGGAGGAGGCAGAAAATTTTGAACAGAGGTTCTCTGTAGTCCTTGCTTTGTGAGGAAAGATGTGAAGCCTGAGAATCTTGCAGTGAGAGTGACTTAAAGCCAGCCTGGGTGAACACTGTCAGGATTTTCTGTTCATCTGCACACATGCTGCTTCCACGCTCTCTTCAGTAGTCTTGCTAGCAAAGTGCTTAAAAGGCACTAATCCCGGCCGACCCGGCAGAGCACAAAAGCTGAGAGTAAAAATTTCTCAGAGCTGGGTTCAAAGAGTTAATTGCAGTTGTCTGGGCACACTTGCCTGAACTCTGAGGGCCTGGTTCTTGGGTATACTCCAGGTGGCCAAGAGCAGGGTTCAAGCAAAACTTTGCTGAAGTCAATCGAGTCTGTACGAGTTCCACCTCATCTGGGTGCCCATTTCAGGGTTATCAGCTCTTTTCCAGTAAGAGAATGGCCAGCAAAGATTTTTTCACAGAAAATATTCAGAAAATAAATGGGTATAGTTAACAGATGTGAGAAAACTGAGACCTGTCCTCCAAAAAATCAGCTGAAAATCCCGAGAGGTTAATCTTCTGCAACAACATCCCTTTCCCTTTGTGGGACCTGTGACAGAATTTTGCCAGCTCGGAGGGGATCTCCAGGCCACCCGAGGAAAGCAGACACAGCCCCTGTGCTGACCTGCAAACCAGCAGAGAGGGCTGGGAGGATTTTTTTCCAGTAAGGGTGGATTTCTTTTCCTCAGATTTTTCATGTATCGGAAGTATTTAAGCGTAAATGTGAATTTATGGCAAAAAAGAAGAATTCTAAGTATTTCTGCTGAACACACAGCAACGTGTGCACATAAGAAGCATGCTGTGGGCCCTAATACGGATGCCTGTCCCATCTTTCACTATGGCTCCCTTGGCTGGGCTACCTTCCCTGTGTTGGAGCAGTAAGAAGTGATCTTGGAAGATAAAGTCAGGCTGACTGATACAACGAAATGGAAACACGAAACATAGGAATGACAGCTCCCACCATGCAGTGCACGTAGCGTGCCTTGGTTGGGGAGACTTACTTCTTCAAATATCAACAAATGTTTTCCATAGTCCTTGTAGTCCTTGCAAAATACTTCAGTTAATACAAACCCCATTTTTCCGTCAAAAAAAAAAAGACGACACTTTTCATTAAGTCCCAAATACGACATAATTCTTACAGTCCAAGATCACAGCAGGTAGATTAGGAAAGCAATCCTGATATTAAAGATATAATGCAATACAACATTATTTCGTAGTGAAGGGGAATTTTGCTTTTATGAAACTTCTGGTCATCTCCTGCTGAATCTAACAGAATCTCATGGCAACAATTTGGGTAAAGCAGCTGGATGATTTCTTCACATAAAAAACATCCCTGCAGTTAAGTGCGCCAAAGGGCAACATCTTTACCAGTGTTCCCAAGAACTATATGGCCAAGATGTTCATTAGTAGTTCTACTTAACTTGAAGTACCATTTAAAAAGTATTTTCTAAAATTTGGCAACAACAACAAGGGGTTCTGATAAGTGCTGGGCACAGTACCACCCCAGAGAAGGCACAGCACGGGCCCCAGGTTGGCACCTAGTTTGGTCTGGGGTTGGACCATCCAAAACCTGCTGGAACCTCATAAGAGAACAGTTCAAGGACGCTTTTAGGCCGATTTTTAATCACAAGGGGAAAAAACCCCAAAGTATTCGAATTATTTATTCCCGACACTGTATTTTTAGAGAGAAGAGGTTAAAATAAACTTTATCCGTAGGAAGCCTTAGCCTGATTGAAAACCTCTCCGTATATTGGGAGTCCTGTTTAATAAGCCACCCAGACAGAGGGAGCATTCTTCTGTAAAGCCCGTTTGGCAGAGAAGCCTGCAGCAAGAGCTGAGCAGGCAAATCCCACGGCAGGGGAGAGACAGCACTTTTTGACCCAAACAATGTCTAGACAGCCTGAAAACAGATAAATTAACAGGCAAGCAGCAGCGGCATCACACAGCAGCAAAGCGGTGGATATTTGTCACCTCAGTGATGGGTTAAATGAAGATTCAAGGCCCTGGTATAGTCTTTATGAAACACAATGTACTCCAGCTGTCTCCCTCCCTCCTCCTGAGCTATTTACTGTGTTAACAGCTCCATGCAGAAAGTTCACGTTCACTGACATAGTACACATTTCCCATCTTTCACAGACTGCCCTAATGAGGCAGCAGGATCAGAACAAATTAGTGACAGAATTCCTCCGTCCCCTTGCTCGCGGTGCAGGAACAAACATCTTTCCTCCTTGCCTACCCTGCTGAATCGAACCCGGAGCAGAACACAGCGATTTGTGGCAAACGAGAGGGGGCTTGTTCAGCCTAATGGTGTAACAATATTTTTTAATGCAATTCCTGCCTGAGGATGCTGTGTTCGCTTTACAGTCTGGCTCTCCTGTTTGAGAAAACACATGTTTTGCTATATATAGTGGGGCTTGAAAAAAAACTTCCGTTACTAAACGCAGCACAAATAGTTTCAGATGACACTTTGGTAGAGAAGATAAGTGATTTCATTCACTGTGTTTACTGAAAATTATGCACACACAAATTACCTTAATGAGATGCAAACCTTGTCGCTTGCATTTAGTGCACCAGTAACAAAATTCTGGTAGCTGCAACGATAGTATATTTAACATACAGAAAATAAATAATTTGTTACATCAGTGCTGTCAAAATGAAACAAGCCAAACTGTGATTAAAGCAGTTATCATTAAACCAGAGGCTGACTTCCAGAGCTGTTGTGAAAACAGCAAAAGAGCAATTTTCCTAAGTGCATTTCAAGTGATTGAGTAAAAATTGAACTTGGCTAGACTGTATTATAGAATACCACTTAAAGTGTTTGCATGATGATACTTCATAACACAGAAGCCTTCACACAGTAGAATTTTAATCCTTTTTTGTTGATGAGCTTGAAAGCATATTCAAGATTGAGAGACTTTCTGTTTGTGAGACTCAGCCCCACCATTCTCAGATATGACAGCAAGGAAGTTTTGTCTGTGTGAGGTGCCTTGTGTATGTAGAGGGATGGAAGGCAGAGAGGCAGAACTTCTTATATCATGTAAGATGCGTGTCTTGGCTCCTGCCAAGCAATATTCTGTGCATCTTCAGTATGGCAGAAGTTGTAAACATGTTGTATAATCACATAACTGGGCTGTGACCCATTTGTTAGCAGCAAAGGAAAAATACATCAAAGTCACAGATAGTCTCTTCAGACAGGCCTCGACAAATACCCATCTGGTAATAACCTCAGTCTGTGAAGTATGGATGATTCATAAAGGTGTTAAGAAACTCTTCTTTTTTATATATATATAAATATATATATATAAATCCCTGTTTAAACTCCGTACTGATTAGCTATGAAGCACCAGGAAAATAAAAGGAAAAATAATGTCTTGTTTTAGAAACAGTGGAGAATTGAGCGCTGTGTAAGAGATTGTAGCCATGTTAGAGCCACAAATAGTGCTGGGTAGCCCTGAAGATCTGCTGTCCATTAAGCATATATGAGGCCAAAGCATAGCAGCCCCGAACCGTAACGAACCGTAACTGTCAGTCACTCTCTTGAATTTAAATGCAGTGGTCACCACAAGTGCCAAGACAGGCAGAGACAGGCTACACCAGCAACTCTAGATATCCTATTCCAGTGGTAAATCCACCTGCGCAGGTCCTGTGCTCTGATTTTATGGAGTTGAAGAGCGCTATTCATTACTCGAGTGGGGCTCTGTTTGACACCAGAGGCCGTCGGCACCCTATCACTCGTGTCCCTTGAGCTAGGCAGAGTCTGAAGCAAGTGCTTCATTTTCAAAATATGTTATTCATTACAGAATGTGTTATTAATAGCAAAGAAGCCCCATTTCAGGGTGTAGTATCTCATTTTTGTGCAAGGCACAGACAAACCCTTTCCTAAAAAGTCTGCCATCTCGGTGTCTTCTTAGTAACTTGGGCAAGCATGATTACTGAACGCTGAGTGCATGCAGGTAGCAGTTCTTGCCATGAGTCCAAACCCATGGCATGGGTATTCTTCACTATATTCTGTTTATATTCATCACTTTGCTTGGGGCCCTTTCCTTTCCCAAAGCTCTTTCAGATTTGGGGAGGATGCATCATTGTTGGTAGGTATCTTCTGTGGTCTAGACTTACAAGTTCTTAATCTATTGTTATACTGCTCCACTGGAAGGTTTATAAGTCATGCTACTTGTCAAAGTTAGGAGGATGCTGAATCATTTTTATTTGGCATCAAAGTCTTTCCCCCTCCCCTTCAATTTCTTTAACTGAAAGCTTCATTAGATTGCAAAATGGCACCTCTGTGCTCAGACAGGGCTGTGGGCAAACCAGGTTCTTTCCTTTGTTAAACCTGATTGATTTATTTCACATATAAAATGAGCAGTAAGTGTTCAAGTTCTAAAAAGTTATTTAACAAATGTCTGAGTGGAATAAAAATAGCTTTCTAAAGTAGAGCAAATACTTATCATAAGCATATTAAAGAGACTCTTTTCATTTTTAGACATTGCCAAATGCCCATAAATTCTTAGATATTCAAACAGGCACCTGAGGAAGCTTAGGGTAACATTAATTGTGAGACGTGCTGCTCAAGCAGCTCTTTGCAACCCTGAGTTCTCCAGCGATTTAGGAAGAAGGTAGGTACCATTCTGCTTATTTAGTGTCAGAGAAACAAGAGGCAGACAAGGGGGGACTGGTGTGAGATGGGATATTATCTTAAGCCTCCCTCCAGCCAACCCAGTGCGTGCACACTAGACATCACTGTACCTCCAGAGGACTCAGGAGGGACTACGCAGAACTGGAGTAGATTCAGGCAATTTGTCAGTGTTATCACTCAGTCAGGACTGTGTTCTTTTATTTAGCCGCTTGGCACTTAGTGCCTTGTATAAGCTTGCTAAGCTTAATGGGAAGAGACGGGCACTTTGCAAGAGAATCCCATCCCTTGCGGAGGCATGCATCTGTCCTCTGCAGCGTGCTGTCTCCCTTGGGACAAGCTCTGGAAGTTCAGCTAAGTGTCTGCACCTCACCTGGACAAAAGATGAGATAGATCCTGGAGCAGGGTGACCTTCAAAGAGCCAGGAAGATGGGGGTGCGCTTTGGGCTCAGCAGCGACCTGGAGGGAAGAGTGGAGGACAGTCATGGAGATGTAGGAGAAGCTTGTAAATCAGCAGGCTGCGTCAAACAGAGAGTTAGAGAGAAAGCAAATGTGAAGTTACAGGTAAGCAAAGGCTAGTTCCTATTTCATGCTAATTCTGCTACAGATGGCTTGTCCAACTTCATAGTTACTGTGCTCATAACCAGTTACTTTTTAAATTTCCTTTCACTGCATAATAGGAGAAGAAAAGCAGAACAAAAAGGAGAGAGGTGTGTCATAGATGAGAAAGGATCGAAGAAAAGAGAAAAATTCAGTTGAGACAAGGTGGCAGAGGACATCTAGGGATTATGCTCTGTAAAAAAAAAGCTAAGAGCAGAGACTTTCATAGCAACTGAAGGGGGAAATATAAAAAAGCACAACAAAACGCCAGTCTCCTGTGGTGAAACTTCAGTGAAATGCTATTAAGGATAAATCTTTTATTGTATTGTCCTGCAGGCAGTCTGGTAAAAACTGTATTCTCAGCATAAATGAACTCTCCCATTACAAAAAAGGAAAAAATGCCTGCTTTCAGGACTGCCTCCATGTAATTGCTGAGATAGCCACAAGGGGATATTTAGGAGCAGCAGTAAGGAGAAGTAGGTCCAGATATTTCCTGCTGAAATAGGGTCTTCTGACTGAGCAGACACATCAGATGTGTTTGCCACCAGCTTCCCATGGGCTGGCAAAAGACTACAGTTCGCATAAAGGATTTAGCCCAGGGAGAGCGTTTAGTGAGGAAATAACTCCCTTTGCGCTGTGATTTGACAGGATCTCTTTTAATTGGGTCTTTGGCTGAGAGATACGGAAAAACATGGGCCAAATTAGCCTTGGTGGAACTACAGCAAGGATGGTTTTGACCCCCCAGCTGTGGAAGAGAGAGAACGGGTTTTCAAAAGGAAAGGGAAAAGAAAAGCTTTTTAAAATGTTGGTCCAGAATAGGAAGTCTCTATTTCAAAGAGACGGCGATGTAGTGGGCTTCTGATTTAGCACTGTGTCACCCTTTCCTGGAAGGTGACATACGCAGGACATGGACACGTCAATCAAGACTCAAACAGCTCATCTAGCTAAAGGCAGAACCACAAAATCTTGCTTTTCTGTTTTTTTCTTTCTTAGTCCTTAGTGGCTTACTAAATTTCTAATGTAGCTTTGCCCTCAGAATTTACATACATGTGTTCTAACCTCAGCAAAGCTCTCGCCACCCGGCTAATTTGTAATTTTAAAGGTGATTTTGAGGCAAGATTTTAAAACAGTTGAGAGGTGCTATTATGTGTACAAAGTCCATGTGTGGTCAAACAGTCAGCTATCGACTTGATAATGATACTGTTTGCATGCAAATCACGTCCACCAAATGCACACGTGTGCACACGCACACACACACACACACACACACATCCGTTGTGTAAGTGTCAATCCCTGCTGCGTTTGAAATGACAGGCTAGCTCATTCCAGTGTACCTGGCCAAGGAAATAAAAGCTCATTTGGAAAAGCACCAAAAAATGCACTAACACGCTAAAGATGCTCTCTACAGCCCCCTATAACTCACTCGCTACAACTCCCTCAAAGGAGGCTGTAGTGGGGGGGGGGGTCGGTCTCTTCTCCCAAGTAACAGGCGGTAGAACAAGAGGAAACGGCCTCAAGATGCACCAGGAGAAGTTTAGGATGGATATCAGGAAAAATTTCTTCACCAAAAGGGTTGTCAAGCATTGGGACAGGCTGCCCAGGGAAGTGGTGGAGTCGCCACCCCTGGAGCGATTTCAGAGTCGTGTAGATGTGGAGCTGAGGGACATGGTTTATGGTAACTTGGCGGTGTTGGGTTAACAGTTGGACTTGATGATCTTAAAGGTCTTTTCCAACCTAAATGCTTATATGATTCTATGATTCTAAGCTGTTATGTTGGGGAGATTTCTGCTTCAGATTCAAACATTTATCTTGAAACAACAAACCAGCTAAATGTTGTCCCTTTGCCACCGTAGCCCAAATTTTGTTCCTTTGCCAAGTAACCACTCGCACCTTCTGAGCTCCTCCTGTGTCACCATTCTTTAACTCTTCTGAAATAGTAGTTCCCTCAACATTCCTCTCAGCCAGTACATCAATTACCAGCCCCATTTTTTAGTAATAGCTACCAAACATCCCATCCATATCACCTTGCTTCCACGTTCCCCTCACAGCACCCCTGATTCTGGGAATGGCCATATTTCAGGCATTCAGATGGTCTTTTGGAGGATACCCTTCGAGAGAAACTTTCAAACCAGCTATCCTAGTGCTTCTAATGTTTGAATAAATAGAGCCATAGAACGACAGAATAACGTAGGCTGGGGGCATCTCTGGAGGTCACTTGCTCCAGTCAGGTTCCAGGCTGGCTCGGGGCCTTATTCAGCCGAGTTTTGACCATCCCGAAGGATGGAGATTTCACTGCCCACCTCGGAAACCTGTTTTGGGGCTGCACCGCTCTCACAGTGAACACCTCCTGAGGGTGCACACCATCCCCGTCATCCAAGTTGCTGAAGATATTAAACAGCACAGACCCACAATAGACAACTATACCAGAAAATCCCTTCTGCCAGCTTGTCCAGTTAAGAGTTTTAACTCTCGCTGTTCCTACTGGAAAGCACTTCTTATATTCTTGTTGTCAGACACTTTTAGTCACTTCATTCTAATTTAAAGCCTTTAAGTATTCATGACAAATATACACCTGTTTGTACCAGTTTATGCCCGTGTCTTATAGTAATTCTTATTTTCCTTGTGGAATATGAATTCAAAGCTTCCTGCTGTCAGGAAGCGGCACTTTCAGAATTCAAATAGCCCCTCTTAGTCGCACAACCCAGGCATTTTAAATACATTCTTCTAATTACAGGTTTTGCACTTTCAGCCTTTGAACATGTGAGTTTAGCCGAATCCGTTTTTCTCCATTCCCTCATGGTTCCGAACCCTTCTGTTAGTTAGGCCACCCCTCCTTCCACTTAGATAAAAGATCAGTTTGCTCAGTATTTCTTCAAAAAGAAATTTTCAACATCTCATACCTGAGATACTATTGCGGATGCTATACTGAGTAAAGAATCGCTTTATCTTTTCAAGGGAATAAAGATCACATTTAAAATCTTGTGCTCACTAGTTTCTGAAACTGCAAAACTGCTTTCTGTTTGTGTGCATTATTACTTCATGAGCAGATCACGCCTGGATCATGAGTGCGATCGCACTGCAGTTGGACGTGTTCAATCTCAAGTCCACATACAGTACTACAGACTTACACATTTCTTTACATATGACACTGTCCTAAAACTCCTTTGATAATTATAAAATGTTTTTCTGATTGAAGCTTTCCACATAGGGTTTGATTTTTTTTCTTTTATCTCACCTCGGACAATAAAAATCATTGTTTTTATAGCCTGTTTCATTTTTAGGGATGGAGCAGGGATTGCAAGGCAGGATGCTGAGTGAACTGGAATTCACAGTTCATCCCAAAGCGGGTTCCCTGCTGGAGCTGGATTTAAACGTATTTTTCTTTATTCGGTATGATTAATTCTGATGCCAGGGGATTCTTGGTACATTTCCTAAGGACAAATCCATGGGAATTGCAGACTCTTGCTTAAATATGATTGTTCAAAGTGCAGAGCACTGGGAAAGAGGCCTAAAAGTAAAATATGCTCAAAATTCTGCTGTACTTGTAGCCTGCAGAGATTTAGGGGTCCTGGATGTTTCAAAATCAGTGTTTCAATAAAAAAAACCCCAAACCTGTCTTCTAACCCAAAAATAAACTGGGACTGAGTAACACACAGTGGCAGGCACGGACTGGCAGTAGTATGCTATAATTACATACAATTTCCTGCACAAAGAGAGATATTTCCAGGTAATTTCTGACTGGCCTTTAAAAACTGTATTTTGAGCATTAAAGAAACCCTCAAATTTGAGTTTAATGAACTTTAAAACGCTGTGACTCACTAAAGGCACAGTAAGTCCCGCTCGGTGCAGTCCATCGGGTGGCGCGGAGGAGAACGTGTGGCTGCGGAGCAGCATTTCTGCCTCCAGCCCGGGCCTGGAAGCAGGGAAAGTCAGTTTGTCACTTCAGGGAAAAACGTGGCTCCTGTGCACATGGTCTGCACAGAGTCCTCTCCTCATGCCCCCTCCGGAGGAGCACCTGCAGAGTATCACCATCGTGATGCTCCACAAGGGCGAGATGCTCCTGACGCAGCCCCAGCTCTGTTCTGCAGCCTTTGACTGGAGCACAAACTCCCTGCTACAGGGGAGCTCTTGGAAGCCTGCAGAGGGGAAACACCAGCAAGGAATAACGCCGCTATGTCTGTGTTAGCCTTGTATATTGCGGCAGGAATGGGCTTTTAAAGCAAATCAAAAAGGAGGAAGGAACTGAAACAAACTTTCCCAGAGCCTCTGCTGGAATCGCTCTGTTCAGTGGGTGAGCACAGCGGGGCCCGAAGAGGCTGCTCCTACGCAGTGAGATAAGGAATCATAGAATCACTTAGGTTGGAAAAGACCCTTGGGATCATCGAGTCCAACCATCAGCTCCACTCTACAAAGTTCTCCCTTACACCAAGGACAAGGCAGATCTGCAACATCTTCCAAAGAAAGCCACTTCCCTAATGTGAAGCCTCATCTCAAAGGCCTGTCAAGCTTTTTGTGAGCTCCCCTAAGTAGAGAAAGGCACATACTGGCACCAGGTTAATCGTGCCAATCTGCTGCTCTGTCGTGTCCAGCCAGCGTGGCACCGGCTGAAAGTTGCTCCCAAGGCAGTGCAGTGCACCGAAAGGTACGTGTGACTTTGCATATCTGGGACTGAGTCGGGCTCATGAATGTCATCCCCACACGCTGTCACACAGCCCAGAGAGTTCGTTAAAAGAAAAGATAATTTCTCTGCAGTGTTAGAAGGTGTGATTCCTTCCTATGGAAGCTCAATTAACTTTAACCGTTTAGTGTAAGCTGCTCATCCCTACAACCTTTGAAACACCGGACAGTTTTCTGCAATGAAACTTTACTCTCTCAGCATAGCGTTACAATTACTAGCATTAGAGTTCTCTCTTCAAGATATTCTGGAAGATCCAGTTTAAGCCAAAGAAGCCTTTTACTAGATGCCTGAGCAAGGAAATAACATTGTTCAGCCATTTCCTGAACATTTGCAGAATGACCTGTGTGCACAAAATTAGAGCTGGTTCATCCTCTTACTTGAAGGCTGTTTTAGTCCCTGGTAAGCAGTATTTACATTTTTGTATGAGGCTTTAATACCAACCTAGACTTGTTAGCGTCTAAGTATAGAGATGTAAAACTCTGTAGGTGCATTTTCTAAATCCTGAGAGAATTTTAGACAAATGCACTGGTGCATTTCTGAATTTTCTGACAGTGTTTTATGAACTGTACAAGACTCAAAACTGTGCCTGAGGAGGGATTTCACATCGGTTAAAATAGAGCAGAACAGGACTGAGTGCAGAAGGATGGACAATCTGAGTTAGACTCTCAAGCATCCCCCTCAGCCCATGGGCAGGCGAGGGTGTAACCTTCAGTTGTCACCTCACACGCTCCAGGCCACGCTCTCTGTGGAGCCTGCTTGCAACTGTCCCATCACAGCTGCAGAGAGGTGGTTGTGATTTCCAAGCTTTTCCTCCTCTCTCCTCTGCCTCTGCTGAGCTGTCAGATCTCAGTATTAGTACTGATACCTGTGATTCATCATGTGTCGGACACCTTGTGGAAAAGAGAGAAAGGGGACAGCTAGTTATGGTAGGAATAAAAGACTGCTTTGCCTTTGATTTTCGATTTTCATTCCCATAAATTCTTTGCAAGTTTAATTTAATTCGGAAGTGGTAAAATTCTTTTGCAGTACTGCACCTAAGCTCAGTCTGTAATCTGAAGCAGGGGGCGGTGGCAAACAGAAGAAAGGATGCTAGAGACTGAGCGCCTGTCGGACCGGGAACAAGACCGGGTGGCAGTGTTGGGCTCACAGCTCTGCCTCAGCATCTGCAGCGTCCGGACGGATGTGACGGGGAGAAGGGGGGCAGAGAAAGAACCATAGTGTAATGTTATTTTCTGTTGCTCCTGGGGGATATGTAACCTCAAAGACCTTACTTATTCCCTCCAGCCAGTTACTTTGCTGTGTATTCTGTTCCCTTCTCTGCTCCGCAACCTTTGCAGAAAACCTTCTTCCAGAAGACATAACTGGGCCTCAGCAGAACTGTGGAATATTTAGAGAGAGCATGAATATTTTTTGCCCCTTGCGCTGTGGCCATACATGGGAGAATTTTTTGTCAGATGATTTTTTAGGAAGCTGAGACGAGCTTTGCCACTGTGAGAAAAACACAAGCTTGTCTCTGGGAACTCCAGGTAACTTAGATGATTGCTTCATGTTTTCATATAAATTTGAGTTGAACCATAATTGTAAAATGCACGGGCTTTTGCTGGATAACTTTTAAGTGGAGTTATTACAATCAGTTATAAAATACCCCTGCAGCTGAACTTTTATTCCATTCCCTTCCCCTCGAAACATTATGAAAAAATCCTGTCCTTCTTTCTTGGTATATTTTGAGATGGCAACTTTTCCTTGATTTCTCTCACATTTACTATAGAAGACTTGTCTAAAGCACAAGCAATAATCGAAGTTTCAGTGTGGCCTGATAAAACTGCAGATTGCTCAGCTGAATTCTTTATCCGTACATGGTTCACAGATACTAGAGGTATGGGGGGCACCAAGCACTAAGGGACCGTTTATTCCAAGCTAGAGACATGGTGCAGTTACTGAAGTTATAGAGAATTCTACTAGTCATTTGGGTGGGAGGAGTTAGGTCCCAGGGTGCTGGGTGTACGATTGAGAAATTGTGGTAAAGCAAATTTCATGTCTGAGAGAACTTAAGGCACAGAAACCAAATTGGCCACTTTCCTCTTACTTGGTCTGTTCTCAGAAAAACTTTAGATGCTTTCAAAGACACATTTGCTCCCTTCGTGCTAAAGCAGTGCCAGATCACATATTAGAGTCTTGGATTTCCCCACAGCAACCGATGAATTCTCTATTAGGAAAAGAATCTTTTCAGTTCCGTCAGAATTAATTCATTGAAAAAAAATATGAGTTTAAATAGGAAACACAGGCTCAGATAGGTGGAATATCCTCTGAAAGTTAAGCAAGGGTATTTTTTTTTCTCTACTTACAGCTACGGTGGATTAACAGAGGCATATGGAGAAGATCAAATATACCTTGAAATAATGGATGTATAAATCTGCAGACTAAATCTCTCTTGAGTACTGGACGAGAGACGGGGAGAGAGAGAATATGAAAACGCGGAGATCATTTACTGAGGGGATATAATACTGAAAAGCCAAGGGGGTTCTAGGATCTTCGATATTATATAAGAGGCAGCTTAAACCATTGAGGCCAGTTTTTAAAAATGTAAATGTACAACTGTGCACACGATCTGCATATGCAAATCACCACAACTGGGCAAGCAAATCAGATAATTGCATGCAAATATGCCTACTCACTCTGTGCCGTGTCTACAATGGTAGTAACTACGCATGCGAATTAGGTACACATTTTGTACACATAAAGGTGCAGCTCAAGTGGCATATGGCATGAAAATATGGCATATAATGTAACAAAAGAGGGAGAAGGAAATAGCAAGGGATACAGAGTTAGCTGTAAATAATAATATGGAGTGTACACAAACACACACATGAATCTATAAACACGGGACTATAAAAGAGAAAATACATGGGTCTTTTGAGTGCGGCATCTGTCCAAGCTCATACAGCTTCCCCAGAGACCAAGTGCCCGTTCACAACACAGGCTGAGTACGGCTTTGCAAAGCCACACCAGCTTCTCCCTCATCTGACCCCATGACCCTCTCCTTGAGGCCAGGATGGAGCTCAGCCTCTCAGACGTACGTCGGCCGAAGACTCAGCCGCAGTTGTCAGCAATGCTGCCAGGTGAACATCAAGGGTGGTGGTGGTTTCTTGTGACACATGGACAGATGTCTTCAAGGAAGACATCTACCTTCCTTTCCGCTTTGGAGCTAACCAATGTAACCTCGTAGCCTTTCTCCATTAGGCTTATTTGTATTCAAACGGCACTGTACTGAGAGGGCTGGCAGACAGGGTGGATGGAAGGATGGATGGAAGGGAAGGATTCTATCTTCAACCGTATCCTTGAACTTAAAATCCGTGTTACATTTTTAAAGCACTTAGACCTTTAACTTCATCGTTAGCAGATTAATGAGACACACAGACTATTTTATTTGAAATCTTCCAGGCAGAGAAACATAAAGTGCTCAGCACGAAGAGCAGACTGAGCTGTGACGACAGCAAGCCCCCTCAATCACTCTGGGCTTCAGCATGCTCACAGGTACGAAACAATAAGCGCAAGTTGGAGAACAGAATAAAAATGTTGATTAAATTTTGATTCAGTCCCTTTTACGTTTGAATGTGTGATTCCACATTTGTGCGACGCTCAAACAGCCATAACAGCAAAGATCACTGGCCACTTGGTGCCTTCACCATTGGGCTCAAGGTATTCACGGCTTTGAAGAGCTGTTTGGAGACTCACAACCCATGAGATCTTAACAATTCAGAGACAAGCTGGAATGACAAGAGTCAGACTGGCCCATGGGCATCTGAAACACATGGTTGCACAGGGAACTTACGTGGAAGGGACAGATGTCCAAAATCTTCTCGCTCCAGCTTTTTCAGTGTTTTTGTCGTCTGGCTTTCCTTTGTATCTCAGAAACCTAGGTGAGGTTTTGCCCTTGCCCACACAGCCCTGCAAATTCACTGAACAGCCCCACCATGAGGATTTTTCTGGCCATACTGTTTCTGTCATGAACCCAGCTGCCTGAGGAAGGCTGTAGAGGATGGCACTTATCTGTGAAACACAGGCGCTGAAAACAAGGGAATGGGCTGGTGGTGAACCAGTTCGGCATCTTGCTGTCTCCTACACTAAAAATATTTTTTCTTCCCAAATCTCAGCCCTGTTTGCTATTCTTTTATTTTTCAATTGCCCTAATCCTCTAAAAACCACACACAGAAACTGTGGAGACGTTTCTGTCACGTGCAGTTTGGCTCTGTCCGTCTTGTGATACATTAAAATGAGCAGCCCCTTCTACTTATGATTAATGTCCTAATTGTCTACTGTTTTACTTCAGAGCAACGGAGTTTTAAAGTTTCTAAACCAGCTTGGGCCCAGGTTCAGAGCACATGTTTTCCCTTACAATTCTGTGTAGCCTTACAAGCCAGAGCAACAGAAAGTTGGAGCTACTTCTCACACACTGAGTACGGGTGCCCACGCACACATTAAGAGAGCGCTCACTTTTCAGTACGTATCTAGGCTAAACTGATTTCACTTTTAAGAAAGGAGGAAACTTAGTGCTTAATGGATTTTTACTAAACTTCAAGGTAGTTTGGAAGTACATCCTGACGTGCAGCATTAAATACGCTACTGCAGCTGCACGCAGAGGAACGGGCAAATGTGTGCACGCCCACAGACCAAGGCTTTCACCTCACTTCAGACTGCAGCCTGAGCCTGCAGGGGCTTACCACAGCGCCCAGTGGAGTTAATGAGAGACCACCCCTTGGATTTAGGAAGACTTGGGTGAATCTGTACTATAAATTTGCTCTTAGGAGCAGCTATGTTGGTAATGTAGCAAAACTTTGTGGACAAACTGTTTCCTTCTGGCATCCTGGGGTCTCTTCAGTCTGGAAAAAACACAACTGAGGGGGGATCTCATCAACTCTTATAAATACTTAAGGGTGGGTGTCAGGAGGATGGGACCAGGCTCTTCTCAGTGGTGCCCGGGGACAGGACAAGGGGTAACGGGCACAAACTTGAGCATAGGAAGTTCCACCTAAACACGAGGAGGAACTTCTTTCCTGGGAGGGTGGCAGAGCCCTGGCACAGGCTGCCCAGAGAGGTGGTGGAGTCTCCATCTCTGGAGACATTCAAAATCCTTCTGGACGCGTTCCTGTGCCACCTGCTCTGGGTGACCCTGCTCTGGCCGGGGTTTGGACGGGATGATCTCCAGAGGGCCCTTCCAACCCCAACCAGTCTGTGATTCTGATCAGCTTTTGTGTGATCAGCTTTAGTGAAGTCACCAACTTATGCAAAGGCATGCTGGATAGCTTCATGGATGACACCATGTGTGACTTTGAAATACACCCTAAGAAACATGTTGGGCATCTTTGTCAGACTTGTATGTAGAAGCTTTGTCTCAGCTGACAAACTACACATAGTTCTTTCCGTCAAAAGTAACAGTCAGGAATTCAGTTCATCTCAGCAGCTACAGGTAGTAAGAATTCCCCTTTTATAAAAATTAAAATAAAATCGGATAAACCAAGGACTATATCCAGCTTCTCCGTTTCTCCCCGTCCATGCACTTTCCTACTCCTGCATGTATGTTATACTATTTTTCCTTTTCTTCTTCTCTTTATAGACATACGCTCTTTAGAGCAGCTGTCATCTCTCTACATATTCATGATCTCTAAAATAAGGCCATCCTGGTGTTTGTAGGCCTAATGTTAAGGGAAACAATAATAAAACTCTGTGTTGCAGGCAAACCAGGCAAACAGCCAGGACAGCGATACCCGCCTCAGTTAAGCAGCCCAGGAGCCAACACAGCTCTCACAAGTGACAACCAAGGACAAGTTTTGGCTAGACAGGCCTTTTTTTTTTAGAGGCTTTGATGCCATTTACCCTCAGGTACTTTGGAAACAAGCTAGAGCAATCTCAGAGTTGTTAGCAGTTGTTTTTGAGACCTCCTAATGGACAGTGAAGGGCCAGATTTCTGGCAGAAGACGAGCACAGCACCCACCGGAAAGCAGGAGATAAAGAACCGGAAAATTACTGTCTGGCAAATAATTCAGCTTCTGGAAGGGTACCGAAACAAAAGAACGAAACTGTTTGTAAACCCACAGAAGATAACAAGAAAATGAGTAAGCACAAACATGCAGTTACTGGGAACAGATGATGTCAAACCAAGCTCAGTTCTTTCCATGACAGGATAACAGGCACAGGGATAGAGGAGAAACAACAGTTGTCACAGCTTGTTGTAAGCAAGTCTTTTGACTCTGACTCACAAGACATTCTTATAGGCAACCTAAGAAATGTGGTCTTGAAGCAACTCAGCAGTGGATGGAAGAGGCTGAAAAACTATGAAACGGAGTATTTAACAAGAAATCATTGTCAAATTGTAAGAATATATTGAGTGGATACCCTGAAGGCCTGTTTTAGGTCTAGTTGCATTCAGTATTTCTGTTAATGTCTTGGAATGTGAAATAGGAAAATCTGCAGAAGACACAGGATAGTAGGAACCTCTACATGACAAATGAGAAAACCAGAATGCTTTCAGTAAAGCACAAGGTATTGCTACAACTTCAATAGCAATAATCAAAAATAGTGGGACATAGCTGCGGTGATTATAGGACCAAAAATCTGGGGTGTCAGAGAAGGCAACTATTGTAAGAGGTGACAGATAAGCACTGAAGCCACCATGGCATACAAAGGAAGCAAGGAAGGCTTCCGCTGAAGTACTCTCTCCATGCTTTAGAACAACTTAAAACTTGGAGCAGTCAGGGAGGTGCCAGAAGAAAGCAATCACAATTAATATCCTCGAGATCAGGGTCCCTGGATCTCAAACGGAAGCTTGACAGAGCTGGAGAAATTGCATTTAAGAGGAAAAGACAAGAATTAAAATTTACAAAAGGCTGCAGAAAACATGGGAAAAAAATACGCTATCAAGAAGGCAAGAAATTCTGGGCTTAAAGAACAACAAGGAGAAACTTTCTAACTGTAAGAGCAGGGAAACACTGGATAAATTATCTGGAGTGGTTGGTGAGTTTTTGGTTTTGCAAATAATTAAGAAAGGTTGGACAAAGATCTATCAGGAGTGATGTAAGTAAAGCTGATCTCACCACAGGGCAGAGGGCTGGACTGGGTAACTCCTTGAGACCCTGTTCTTTTGCTGTTTGTGCATGTGGGTAAAAATAGCAAAAGGTGTGAAGTTAGAAACTAGAAGTTAACAGATTGCTTTTTGAACAGGGCAGCCACAGGGACTCTGAAAAACATCGCCAGCTAAACCCGACCATAGTCTTAGTAACCTTAGAAGATAATAATAATAATAATAATAATAAAAATAATAAAATAATAGTAAGAGAAGGTTGCAGCAAGGCCAAGGACCAAGGTACAGTTGATGATCTCTGTGCATTACTTGCACAGCATTGTTGCCCAGGGGCAGTAGAGGTTGAGGTCAACAAACTTTGATTTTGCCCCAGTGTCTTTTAATTTTGATCTAGGCATATGACAGACATCTGCAATGAAATATAGACGTGCACAGGCTCCGGAAGTAGCTGGTGTGCTCTGTGTCACCCAGTTACCATGAGCTTACTGAAATCTAGGTTAAATCCCCTGAGAGATCAGAGAACAATGCCTTTTCTCTTCATCGCACATCTTGAGCTTGCTAGCACACAGTGAAAGATGAAGCCTTGCATGCTTTACAACCCATTCCAAGTCCCTGTGGGATTAATTAATTATTCTTTGCAATAATTAAGGCACAAACAATTGATATAAGAATCTCCATTTGTTTACAGTGTGAGGATTCCCTTCCCCCAAGGCTGGAGAAAGCTTCAAATACATTTATACTCCGAAGCTGCTGTTCTCCAAAGGGAGATTGTTCTGCTTGGCTGAGAATGAAAGCCATCGCGTCCTTGTGGCAGGTACGGCTATATTAAGGCAGCAGTTGGGGGCCCTCAGGAGTTCCTTGATTACATGTTGGAACAGCTTCATTCTTCGAGAACTGGCATCAAGCCAATTTAGTCCTATAGGAAGACTGATGTTTTAGCTAGACACATACATCTACACTGCAGCTTTACAAATACGCTGTTTTCTTGGCATGAACTACATGTGCATTTCTATTTCTGATTTTCTAGAAAGGTCAAGGGACACCTGTGATTTTTGTTCAAGGTGGATGTTCCAGGAACCCAAAAAGCATGTCAGTGAAATTCAGACTCTGTCTTTCATGTACTAATTACCTACAGCATTCACCGAGGGACAAGTAAGATCTAAAATTACTCAGTTTGGCCTTTGCCTGATAATCTACCATGGATTTAAGGAGCTGTGAGCAAAACAGTTGCAGTTTGTAAGCATCCAGGCTTTGCAGGACAACACGGCTGTTCTTCCCTCTAGGAGTACTCTAACGCTCAAATCCTAAGAGGGCAAAAAATCCTGATCTTCGCACCGGGCTGCGTTAAAAATATCAAACCCAAGGCTGCCACAATATAGCATCTGGGCCATTGCACCTATGCGGATCAGCCACTTGAACAATGGATGCTGACACAGAAAGGCCTTGCATGCCTAGGCACCTAAGAAGGAGGGTTATACAGTACCCAGTTTCAGGTATCACCAACTGAACTTGTTGGCTGGACTTCCTTTATAGTCAATGGACAATCACACTTGCAGAGTGTGATTCATCCGGCATCTTTCACTAGCCAGCTTCAAGTAGAGGTGAATATCACCCTTGAAGTGTCTATTTCTCTTCGCTGAGTACAAAAGAAGTTGAAAAGACTGTTTCACACACGGATGCCTACGTTGTGGACATCTCTGAGTAGGTGAGATGAGTCCCAGCCAGATTGTGTAAGACGAGGGGAAAACTGCAAAGCTGAAAAACTGCTGCAAAGCATTTAGCAGCATCCTATGAATTTATTTTTTAGTTTTGCACAAATACAAAGTTCTCAAGCATCCTGCAGCTAGGTCTGATTTTTACATTATTTGAATTTTCTCCCTCTGTGGGCAGCACTCTGTTAGGGGAATCGCAGAACCACAGTCCTTATTCTCTGGATGTCTTACATGTCAGTTTGCAGCAAAAATTTTAAAAATTACTCCCTAACTGGAGTTCTCTATCGTCTCTTTGGTAATTAATTTCCACATTAAATGTTGACTATGAGTTTACAATAAAAAGTAATTTAGAGAGAACACAAGCTGCAAAGGTTGGATGAGCTTTTGAGCACTCTGTAATTGAAGGCCTTGCAACATGCCAAAGGGCAGTTTGAGTGTCTTTCCAAAGGTGACCTCAGCAAAACTTGCACTGAAGTGACAGCTGTCAAGAAAAACCACCTCGTTAACCTCAGTCCGTCCCAGGGCTGTCTACAGTACTCGGCACGGGAAGCTATCAGAATACTGCCAAGCCATTTCCCACCTGTCACGTTTCAAATGGCTTAAGTCCCATGACGTTCATCTCTTCTACTTAGTCACTAGTTACACTGTGAGGTATTCTGTTCCCACAACTGTGTGAAGAAATGAGGATTAGCTCCTAATTTCTCCAAAAAGGAATGATTCTGGTCCTCCTTTTCTGTAAAGACACGAACTACTCACCCAGAGTTGTCCCTGTTTCTAGTAGCATGAAGAATCACCTTTCTAGAAAGCACGTGCTACTTAACCTTTCTGCATACTTTTGGTAAAGATGCTCACCTTTGTAAGGAAATGTGCCTGAATTCAAGAGTGTTTTCACACATTCCCAATTGTCTTCACCTCCTTTTAAAGCACCAGCCTCTTGTTTACTCACTGATGTATCTCAACATGGGAAACTCCTAGGTTCAAAGCTTGCCTTCTATTATTTATTTGCTGATTTAAATATTTCTTCCAGTGTTTACCCGGCTTATGTGAGCCCCTATAATTTTGTCAGTATTACCTTCTCAAAGGTATTTTGTCTGTTCAAAAACACTAAATGTAAAATGAAGAACAAAACCTGCATGCAGTTTGAAAATAAGAATACAGAAAGCAGTAGGGCAGGAACAGCACTGTCAAAGACAGGGCTATTGGCAGGGCACCTCCTCTGTTCATTCTCTGAGGGACCCAAAATAGCAGGGGCTTCATTCTAACAAAGACAACGCACATGCCCTGCAAGCAGTGAAAGTGAAAAACTCCAGTAGGAAATACGGGCCTCTATGGAAGCCGGTTTTAAGCTGCAGCACAGTACAATACCTTTGATCTGAGCGCTTAGTTCAAAGAGTAGAAGACTGAAGGGTGATATGATATTCCTCCAAATACATAAATGGCCGCTGCAAAGGGAAAAGGAATAATCTGTCCTCTGATGGGAAGGACAGGAAAGACTGGGCTATTACTTGAACAGGTTAGGTATGAGGGAAAACTTTCTGCTAGTACAATGCGGAGGCTGTAGCATTTAAGTCACAGGGAAGGGTCAGAGAGACACTGTTGGAATAGTGTAGAATGTCTTGGGACAGCCGATAGAAAAGATATCCTGATGTACAAAATATTTGCTAATCACGATCTCACCAGCAAGCCAGAGTCTGACATATTCAAAATGTGGAAGCGGCATTAATATCTAAAGCAACGCAAAGCCTGCCCTCAGGTTCACAAATGTGAAGGTCTAGTGAGGGCGTTCTGCTGAGCTTTGCCTCACGGAGGGCACCCCGCCGTGGGGAACTGCAGTGGGCAAGGCAAGGGATCTCATCACGTTGCCTGCCTGCACTCACGCATGCTGTGCTGTGCTGCTGGCAGCCATCCATCAAGGTGCGCTCTAACAAAGGTTGAAACTTGGACACAGACAGGAAGATACTTTTCTAATGTTGTTGCTCTTGATTCTTAGCTCTTTTAAGTCAGTGCAATTTACTTAATAACATGAGTTTCTTCAGCCTTTTGCACTCTCCAACTTAGCGCTCCACATTCCAAGAGTCACGATATTTCATGATTTTGCTTTTTCAAAGCCCCAGCTGATAAGATTCATGCATTGCAAAGCAATCTCATCTTTAATTTTTAAAAAAATATATTTCTAGTTCATATTTCCAGTTCTCATACTTGTGGAAAGAAACCTGAAAAGATGAAGTGCCAGTATCCTTACAGCTCCAAAGAGAGAAGGCAAGTAAAAGGAATTCAAAGTACATGGTTTAAGCCAATCTCATGATTTTTTTTCCCCCAAGGCCTGGATCATGATTTTTGAGAACTGGCATTTGGAAATGCTGGAAACATAAACCTCTTATTAATGAACAGGGGGAGTTACTAGGAAGCACAAAGAAAGATATTCACTACAGTAAAAATGTGAGCATTAAAGAATTGAAGAGGGAGACTCGTTAAAGGCTAGCAAAACTATTTCTTTCTCACTCAACAAGTCATCTACACAGTCCCTGGTGACTTAACTGTGCATCTTTTTGTTACAGTTTATTACGTTTAATTGCACTATCAGCTTGATAGTTTGAACACGACAAAGTCGTTTTGTTTATTGGAGAAAGTGAAGGGCCTTTGGGGCTATAAAGAGCTTGATACCTGGTAACAAAAACAAACAGGTCAAACAAATACAGATGGAGGACAAATACAGAGTTTTGTATTCAATGTTCATGGCCTGGTTAACTTTGCTCTTATCCAGCATCCTTGTGGCATACGTTGCTATCAGAAGGCTTTTTTTTTTTTACTTCAGGAAGAATATATTTTTATGATAAAGAAACAATTATGGAATTAATTTGTTTTTTAAACCCACCTTAAAGAGAAGCTTTTCTTAAAGAAGTTTTTCTTTTTTACTGAGCTTAACTAGCATAAATATATCATCAAGCTTCTGTTGATGTACTTGAAGATGACCATATTTAAACCCTACGAAAAAAGAATAATACTGTCTATCCATATTGATGGATATGTTATAATATAATGTTATATACGCCTTAAGATGCCACATATATAACAGAATGACTATATTTACTGAAATTCAGGAAGAAATGTTTTCTGTTCTTTACAAACCAAAAATCCACAGTATCGCTTAGATTCTCCCACTAGGACAAAAATATTTCTTTATTGTCTCCTGCTCATGTATCAGCAGAAGTAGGCTAACTTCACACACATGCTCTTATCTCAATGCAAACTGTAGGTAGCATATGCAGAATAGACTGAATGAGAAAATGAGTAGTTGCAAGTGCTTTCCCTTAAAACAGCCCAGGCAGTTTTTGATATAAGATAATCTTGCATTTGAAGAAAGGCAGCATAACTGAAGAGATTTATTAATTTTCATGAAAGAATCATAATATTTAGTGATTAATGGCTCAATGTCCAAGTGGCAAGCAGTGACGAGTGGTGTTCCTCGGGGGTCAGTATTGGGACCAGTACTATTTAACATCTCTGTCAGTGACATGGACAGTGGGATGGAGTGCACCTTTAGCAAGTTTGACAATGACACCAAGCTGCCTAGTGCTGTCGACACACTGAAGGAAGGGATGCCATCCAGAGAGATCTGGACAGGCTTGCGAGGTGGGCCCATGCCAAGCTCATGAAGTTCACCACGGCCAAGAGCAAGGTCCTGCACCTGGGTCAGGGCAATCCCAAGCACAAATCCAGGCTGGATGGAGAATGGATTGAGAGCAGCCCTGAGGAGGACTGGGGGGTGTTGGCTGATGACAAGCAAAACATCAGCCGGCACCGTGCGCTGGCAGCCCAGACCCCCCCGCAGCCTGGGCTCATCCCCAGCAGCGTGGGCAGCAGGGCCAGGGGGGGATTCTGCCCCTCTGCTCCACTCGGGGAGACCCCCCTGCAGTGCTGCCTCCAGCGCTGGGGCACCAACAGCAGAAGGACACGGAGCTGTTGGAGCGGGGCCAGAGGAGGCCCCGGAGCTGCTGGGAGGGCTGGAGCCCCTCTGCTGTGGGGACAGGCTGAGAGAGCTGGGGGGGTTCAGCCTGGAGAAGAGAAGGCTCCGGGGAGACCTTCCAGCCCCTTCCAGTCCCTCAAGGGGCTCCAGAAAAGCTGGGGAGCGACTCTGGAGCAGGGAGGGGAGCCATGGGACGAGGGGGAAGGGTTTTACACTGCAAGAGGGGAGATTGAGATGAGATCTCGGGCAGAAATTCTTTGCTGTGAGGGGGGTGAGCCCCTGGCCCAGGCTGCCCAGAGAAGCTGTGGCTGCCCCATCCCTGGAGGGGTTCAAGGCCAGGTTGGACGGGGCTTGGAGCAACCTGGGCTGGTGGGAGGTGTCCCTGCCCAGGGCAGGGGGGGGACTGGGTGGGCTTTAAGGTCCCTCCCAAGTAACCATTATGCATTTATGTCAGACTAAGGCACAGACACTACTCACGCACATTCTAACACAAGAATGAAAAATGCAACACAAGCTACTACCGAAGCAATTGCTTGAGCTAGAGCACAGCTAGCTGAAGAATCAGAAGCTGAACCCAGGACTCCTTTACTCGAGATCTTTCTATGCAGTTAAAAGTATTCGTATTCCTAAAATTGCCTAACATTTTTAAATAAACTATCATGGAACATGTAGAGGAACATGTAGAATAAAGCAGCTGGAAACAGAAGACACTGCTCGTATTGCTCTAGGGATCATACTGTGTTCTGCATGCACAGCTGCCCCAGCAGTTTCCCCATCAGATGTGCTGCTGCATTTGTGTGGAAAGACAACAAAATGCAAAAGATTTAAATGAACATGCTTAAGAGGCTTTTAAAGAAAACGCTGCCTGCACAGAGCGGCACTGTGTTTGCCTACCTGAATTAGATTTAATCTGGCTCCCCCAGCGGTAATAATAATATAATATGCTGTAAAAAAGAGTCTAAAAATCTTAAATTGAATTTGTATGTTTGCTATGAAAGTGGCTGTGTCAACTGCACAGTACAAAATTTTCATATTTTCAGCAGGCAAGTAATACATCTTGTCTAGACACTGGAGAAATTTTCAGACATAAAATTATTTTAAATGCTAAAACAAATAATGCAGACTTCACCTCCCATCCCTACCAGATTGTGGAATGTCATTTACTTTAAATTTGCAGCCAGACATCACATAGCCAGAGAAATTGCCTGTAAGAAAAATAGGCTGACACTTATCACTGCATTCCAGTGGGACCAGGGGGTGATGTCAGCTCTCTCTGTTTCTCCCAGACAATTGAGCTTCCTACAAATCAATAAAAACAAGGTTTATTGGTATGTTTGCTTTATCACACTTGAGCCACTTTCATTGTCCTAGTGACAAAGTCTTCACAAATTGAATCATTAAACACAGTAATTGTGTTTCAAATACATTTTAGAGATGAGGAAGGGAAGAGAGGGTGTAAGAGATTATTTGCTACAGTATTTATGGCTGCAGAGTTTAGATTTGTAACAGTTTACCATATCTATATTTTATTTTTTAATATGAAAAAAGTGGGGGGGGGGGGCAGAGGAGGGACTCCAGTAAGTGGAACAAACAGTTACAGTCAAATTCAGACCAGCTAAGCTTTAATATTTTTCTGAGGGAATGTTATATAAGGAATTTCTCAACAGCTTCTCACGCAAAATGTCAAACTTATTTTAAAATTATTTTTTAAAAATAGATGGGCTTAGAAAAAAAGCCTGCACCCTGGAGTCAGGATCTAAGGACTGTTACCGTCCTGGTGGTTAAAATAATTCCTTCCTCGGTGTTGCTCAGTCCCTTACGCAAGCCTGTAAACTCATTTCGCCCCAGCACTCTCTAAATCTTTGTCGCTCTTTGCATATGTGGTTGCAATTTACACGCCACCCACATTTAAAGAGGTATTGACATTTTCAAGTCGTCTATTTTAGCCCCTGGATTTAAAATGGTATCAATCACACTTTATTTCTTCACTTGGGAGCTCAGGCCTGTGTTTGTCGCACACCCACCTCTCTCACTGCAGCCCAAGAGGCTTTTAAAAGCCATCCATTTGCATATTTATCAGCCCTTCAGCACGCTCTCAGTCATGGATTATCTCACCCTGGTAGGGACAGGGCGAGGTGCCCCAGACGATGGAGATCGGCCTCCCTGTTCTCACAGTTGCTATGCAAACTGAGCCCGTGGCTGTTCAGCGGACGGCATAGCAAAACACAGGCACATTTCACAAAACTATCCAGCATTATTCAGCAAAATCGGGTGTGACTGGCATTGTGGGCGCTGAAGAGGCCCTTGACGAAGCGGGCATGTCAATGGCATTGTTGAGCGCTGAATGGCGGTGACCTGTGCCGGGCCGGGGCAGGTCAGCGGCAGGCCAGGGCGAGGGAGCTCATAAAAGTCCCACATGCTCCAAGCCTGACTTGGAAGTAAATTGAGGATTGCTCTAGACAATGGCATTTGCTCTTTTGTCTTAGACAGCAGCCCGCGGGAGGGGAAGGGGGGAACAGGAGAGGCTCTGTTGTTCGAAAAGCCAGGCTCAGCTGCTTCCACACAACACGAGCTTGTCTAACGAGACACTGCGCAGGTTGGCACCGTGAACACTGTCCTTTCTCTTTTATTAGGTTCCCTGTGTGAACCGGCGAACATTTCTCCTTCCCCTCTTTTTATCTTGCTGCATTTTTCTTACTCAGTTAGCCTGAAATGGAACATGATCGTGCTTCTAGCTGTAGTTTCCTTCCAGCACAGTGGTATCAGACCTTTCCACACATTACACAAATTATATTTTATCATTGAAAATTAAATCTAGAAGGCAACGATGTCCAAGTACAGAACACCGTAAGGATGTACACGTGCTTCCTCCGCTGCATTGGCTCTTAACGTGAACGGCGCACTGTCAGTCAGGAGCCGTGGCTCTCCCTGCAGTTCCGTCACCCAGGGCCCTTCCCCACCTTATGCTGACACTGACGGGGAGCCATCGGTGATGCAGAGCCTCGGGAAGCCCGGCAAGCCACGCATTGTGCCCCGCACACGTACCCCAGCGGGACACCTCCAGGCAGAGCGTCGGCAGTCCCTATCCTACCCTGTCTAGCACCAGAACTACAGCTACGGCCCGACGGGACACACGAGCCTGTTTGGCAGGGATTGATTCAAGCTTCTCTTACACCGTATGTATCACAGCTCCAGGAACTACAGGTGCAACTGTTGTTCTTTATATAACAAAGAAATGAAATTTGAGTCACTTGTGCCTATCCCAGATTACAGCAGCGACTGCATCTCAGCTAGGCGTTTTGTTAAATACACCTAAAGGAGGTAATACACACCTGTGGAAGGCCTAGCTATTCTCTGCCACTCTCGGCTGCTTTTTTGCAGCTGCTGCAAACAGGGAACACATTTGGCACCACGGCACCTACAGCTGCAGTGTCTGTAACGGTCACCATCAGCTCATGCCCACCGTGGGATGGACTTAAGGAACCATTTCACAGTATCCTTGAGAGAGTCCTTCAGGTTTGTGTTTCCTGAAATACCATTGCTTCTGCTGTCATTTGATTCAACCTGATTCCTCCCTCTTGCATTTTTTGTATTCAGCCACTGAACTCTTATACACAACTGTTTACTGTCATTCCCCTGCACGTGCAAGAGCTGCTTGCCTTAATGTGTAGCTAGGAACAAAAAATCTGGTGCTTTTCAATGACATTATTTCTTCTTATGAAGGTATTGCCCTACACAGAAACAGTCTTGTATGTGTTCTGCCAGAGGTTTGTTATTTAAAGGCATTCTATGGTTAGTGATCCAATTTGATCCTGCCAGTTAAGTGTGGGCAGGATTGATAGACTTGCTTGGTGACCCTCCTCCCTTTGCCTTTCTCAGGTAGTTGCTGAGGCAGGAAAAAGTTCCCGGTTTATGTAGAGGAGATGTTCCCCAGGGGCTCCCTGGCACCCCTCGAGGAATCGCACATGCCAGGGAGAGCGTCCCCCAGCCCCCCCTGCTTTCCCCCCGAGCTGCTGATGCAGCCCCACCTCGGCTTCGGCAGCTGGAGGAGCAGTGACAGCGCTGCTGCTGTCACTCTGCTGTTCACCACAAAATGCCACCCATGGGCACTAACTATGATAAAAGCCTTCTTGAAACGTGAGGGGGAGGATACGCGTATATTGTTCATGTCTGTGAAAAAAAAAAAAAAATCACCTACATCTGGGTCATTTCCTTTCATCGTACCAAGTAAAACAAATGCAGCAAGCAAACAATCCAGACGCATGGGCATACTGACAGTTAAACCTCACATTTTAAAGTGACGGTGGTGCAAATTAATTCAGTTGGCTGTATCACACACCATTTATCTTGGAGAAGGTCTGCTCCAGAATGCGAGTCTGGGTTTGGTAAGTCTGTCAGTGACGGCTCTATTTCCCAGTATATATTTACACTCACATCAAACTTGGTGAGTGGGTTTGCTGTCGAACTCGCGAAGCGCAGACCTGACAGTTTGGTTTGAAGCTCCCTTCTCCGCACTAGGGTCACACGAGAACACTGAATAGATGCATTTGCTATAGGTTATAGCAACCTTGACAGTAATGAATGAATGACTGCTCCTAAAAAGTACATCTTGTTCTGACATTATCATTCTAAAAGCGGCTAAACCAGAGACGTCCTTCCCCATCTTTCCCCACCCCTGCTGCCATTCAGTATCTCTCCTGGTTCAACAGCCTGTATTTTCAGCCTGATCTGAAGGGGTTATGGATTTACACCAGTGGGACATGATGCACAGTGGTAACATTTAAAGCATAAGAACTGCATATTTTCCCCGAGAAGCACTTAGCATATTGATGAAAGAAAAAGTATTTTACCTTCTTGTGTGTCTAACTAGTCAATATCCCTATTGAAATGAATAAAATTCCCATGATCTGTTCCACTGGAGCCTATTTCTATTATAACTAAAACTAGGAAACGTTGCTGCAGACTTCCATGGGAGACTTCCATTTGCCTCACAAAGAACAACTGGTTAAACATTGCATCATTTACTAACTCCTGACTTAAACAAAACTCGTAGAGTTTTCTTGGTGTGGCGCACCAAGAAAGCCACACTGTAGTTAGGGACAGCCCGGCTACATCAGCGGCACTGGCAATAATAAAATGCTGTAAAAAAAAACAACATTCATAGATATGAAAAATGATGAACTGACTTTCTATGACTATTTGTGCTTAAAATTAGGGCAGACGCTTGAGAACTTTGCTGAGTCAGGGCCTTGATTATCAGTACCAGTAATGAATGCAGACATTTGGGAAGGTATGTTTCATTGTTGCTATCATATTTTATTTTTGGAGATGTTAAAGAAACATATCTAGAAGATATAAAACAAGTAATTAAATTCCTGTTTTGTGTAATGCAGAGCAAATATTTGCTTTGAGCTTTATGGGCAAATCAAAATCATAAAGGCAGATGAGCTTCTGTTCAAAAAAGGAACTCCGATGGCTCAGCAGAAAAGAGTAAAGAGTTTGGTTTTGGAAACAAACAAACAAAAAAAACCCTGACATGACCCACAAATGCATTTCATTAGGTGACACTAAAGATTAGAGTCTCATTACAATTAAAGAGGATGTGTTGAGGGGGAGAGGGGTTGTCAGGTGCCTTCAATAACAGCAAACGTCCTCTCACATCTGAAGTTTGTGTGGAAGTCAAGAATGCAGACTGACTTCAGATAAGATATTTGATTTGTGTTTGCTCAGGAAGTGCTCTGATAGCTTAGCTAAAAGGAATTTGTATTTAATTTGAGTAAAACTTGGACTAGGTTACAGCCAAGAGAATACTGGTGCTGGAACGGAACCAGCATCAGACAATGGAAACAGGCTGGCGAACAAGTTACTAGGGAATATTTGCTGAAGCACATTCTTTCTAGCATGAACCTTGCAGAAAGTGAAATTCGAAATGACAAAACTGCCTGTTTGGGACACAGTTTTGGACACAGAAAAAATCCGTTTCCAAAGAGTACAATTCCATATTTTTCTTTGTTCTTTCTCTTTTATTTTTAATAACACTTTCTTACCCCTCTAAAAATTACCTTGATCTTGACCTAGTCAGAAGCGAAGGCAATACGAAATAGTTGTTATAGTTTTCAATAGCATTTTCAAGTTTAGGGGAGGGAAGGAGGAGGAAGAAGTACTTGTATCCTGAAAGGTGCCTGTTTGAAGGTTTCGTAACTTCATCCTCCTCTCTAGGCTGAGCTCTCTGTCTGTACTGTAACTCTCACAGCCAGGCCTTTCTTGCAGAAAAAGGGCAGGCAGCCTGCGGTGGAGGTGCATGGTTTTCCAGGCATGTGGCAATGCAGGTAGAGAACTGGGCCCATAGAGGGATCTGGAAGCATAAATCAAGAGCTTACATCAGGCACTGCAGGCATTCCTGGATTTAACTATTTCAATTTTTTAGAGAAAATATTTCATTTAGGTTGATCAGCTCCCATACTCCATAATTAACATATTATAAAATAAGGGACTTATTGCAAAAATTGTTTAAGATAGACATTTTTACACTTGCACTATTTTGGGCTATGTGCACGCTGTTTTTTTACCTCTCCATTGACATTCCCAAAGCAGAGACCTAAGTTGGTATCAAAGGAACATCCAAATTTAACACAGTTAGCTGCACAAGAAAGATGGAAGGGAGGTGCTGATCTCTTCTCCCTGGTATCCAGTGATAGAATGTGTGTAGGTTCAAAGCTGCACCAGCGGAGGTTTAGACTGAACAATAGGAAGGCAAGAGGGTGGTCAACCACTGGAACAGGCTTCCTAGAGAGGTGCTTGATGCGCCAAACCTGTCAGTGTTTAAGAGGCATTTGGACCACAGAATCACAGAATGGTTTGGGTGGGAAGGGACCTTAAGCCCACCCCGTCCCCCCTCTGCCCTGGGCAGGGACACCTCCCACCAGCCCAGGTTGCTCCAAGCCCCGTCCAACCTGGCCTTGAACCCCTCCAGGGATGGGGCAGCCACAGCTTCTCTGGGCAACCTGGGCCAGGGGCTCACCGCCCTCACAGCAAAGAATTTCTGCCCGAGATCTCATCTCAGTCTCCCCTCTTGCAGTGTAAAACCCTTCCCCCTCGTCCCATGGCTCCCCTCCCTGCTCCAGAGTCCCTCCCCAGCTTTTCTGGAGCCCCTTGAGGGACTGGAAGGGGCTGGAAGGTCTCCCCGGAGCCTTCTCTTCTCCAGGCTGAACCCCCCCAGCTCTCTCAGCCTGTCCCCACAGCAGAGGGGCTCCAGCCCTCCCAGCATCTCCGGGGCCTCCTCTGGCCCCGCTCCAACAGCTCCGTGTCCTTCTGCTGTCGGTGCCCCAGCGCTGGAGGCAGCACTGCAGGGGGGTCTCCCCGAGCGGAGCAGAGGGGCAGAATCCCCCCCTGACCCTGCTGCCCACGCTGCTGGGGATGAGCCCAGGCTGTGGGGGGGTCTGGGCTGCCAGCGCATGGTGCCGGCTGATGTTCAGCTGCTCATCCCAACACCCCTCAGATAAGTTAACCCTATGGTGGAGTACTTTCAACAGGTCACCCCTTTGTCCATCTGCCTCTTAATTCAGTACTACAAATGATAAAGAGAAAAGGTGAGTTTTACGAGAAGAGAATTTATCAGAGCAGCTAACGCAATTAAAAAAAAGCAAACAAAACTAGATAAGGTCTGGTGTGCATAAACCTTTCTGGTAGCAGAAAATCGAGATGCAAGTAACACAAATCCTCCACTGTCTAATCTGAAAGAAGAGGCAGATGATTGCTGCTTTTTGCTAACTGCAGAAGCTCAGTCTACCCATATTTACAGCAATGAACAGCAAACTTACTAATATATTTTCTGCTGTTTCATTATCAGGCAGGGTTTAAATGATGAACTAGGTTAAGTAAGGCGCAGAGCGTGTATTTATAGCTTAAGCACTATCCTTTACCTTGCTGCATGAACTGCATTGACATCATTGTATTACAAACCTACTCTGCTGCAGATTTCCTCTAATACATCATACCACAATCAAGTAACAAACCCAACCCATTAAGCATCCCTCCACTAGCACATGAAATACTCTGTTATCCCTGTGGAGCGCGTAGGCAAGAGTCTCCACCATAATGACTTTTAGCATACCATCAATGGACAGAATTTGGGAGAGTTCCAAAGAAATTTGTACTTCCCTGTCTTTTGTCATTTGTAATGCTGTAGTACTATGCCCCGGGGGTAAATAATCAGCCCCATTTTCCTAATGAGGAAATTCATCCAAGGTCACACGGTAAGTCACTGGCACTGCAAGGAACGAAATTCAGGTCATGGGCAGGAATTACCTACTAGTTTCTCTGCAGTTTAATTGCACTCAGAAACTATATTTATTTGGTATGATAATACACCATCACCTGTTGTAACAAGACAGTACAAGAACAGCAACCAAGAAGAGGCAGAAATATGTCAAAGAAATGTGGTAAGTAATAATAAGTAACAGGAACTGTAATAAGGCTAGGGAATTAGACAGTAGCTAAGAATATTTCTGGAAAAGAATGTTATGGAAAAATATTACTAATCAAAGCCTGTAGGCTCTAATCCTGCAAGTGCTTTCTTATATGTAGAATCATCTTAGAGTAGTCACATCAAATTCAGTTTAGTCCCACATTATAAGGTTATATATAGTGTTTCAAAACTCTTTCTAAACTAGTCTAACTAGACTAGTTACAAACGTAAAGCTACCTGAGGGGTAAGTGGTGTCGATTTGAGACAAGAACTGAACTGTTGTAAAACTTTTTCTCATTTGTACTTTTTTTTTTTTTGCCACTTGTCATTGATACTAAGACTTGGCAAAGTAAAAGGTGATGGGCATTCATCTTTCTCTGATCTTTTTCTTTGTGCTTGTATTTCCCTTATCAAATTTTTTTAGTATGAGAATGGTTAACTTTTAAAGCTTTTCTGTGATATAAGATCATCAAATACATGATTTATGTAAATGAAATGGTCCCACCTTCTCTCAATGCACATAACGGGTTTAGGCTTTCTGTATCAAGCAAAAGAAATCAAACAGCATAGGGTAATTCATGTTGGAAGGCACCTCAGTAAGTCATACAGTCCAAGCAGCCACACAAAGCAGAGTCCATTTTGAGGTCAAACAACATTGCTCAAGGGTTTATCCAGTCTGGTCTGGAACACCCATTTGGCCCCGTGGGATTATTAAAGCCTTTATCGTTCAAGTGTTTGCTTAACAAGATAATATTTCCCCCTTAGAACATGATTAAATGTTTCCTAGTAGCTCCTTTTCCTCTGCATCTACAACAAATAATAGAAGAGCACTTTATATTCTAGTTAACTGCATGAAGCCAAACTCTGGGCACATACAGATCTCACTGATTTCAGTGAGAGACCCATCCAAACTTCTTCTTCACACAGGAGCTGTTAGCAACATGAAAACTCCAAAAGCAAGCAGCTTTTCCTCCCTCATATTCTCATGTTGCATTAAACGGCAGAGGAAACCGAACGTCTAAAACGAGCAGGCATTTGTATTTTCACGTATAACTGTCCTACCTGCACATTTCTCAACTGATGCCTCTGGCCCCTAACTGGATTCAGTGTTTTCTGTACATACGGTCAAGTTTAATGCAATCTGAATACTAACCATGTCTAATCAGGTTGTCTATTACAGAAGAACCAAGGAAATTACAAAAGCTTACAGAAGCTATATACTAAAGCACAGAAGTATTGTGTTCAAGCAAGCCACCTGTCTGAGCCTTGAATGATGTAGAGAACAATAGTTCTACATAGCGACCCTTCTTCACGCTCCCTCCCTTCCAATACACACCAAAAATATACTTAGTAGCCCCTGATTATTCCTTTTTCCTCCCCTTTAATTTCAACACACTGGATAATCTTCCTTTAAGATGTTTCCTTACAGAGTTTCAAGCACTGCAGTGTAGAAGGCAGCATTAATATTCAAGGCAGTATAGACAAATAAGGGACATTCTTTTCCAGCCAGACTAAGACATCAGAAGGAGACACAGGCCAATAAGAAATTAAAGATAAAAGAACTCAACTTGCTAGTATACTGATCAGATATTTTGTATATGGGTCATCAAGCCTAGTTTATTTAATACTCACTCTGATATTTTTCAATAACTCTCTCAGGCATCAGTAATCTTGTATAAATTTAGCTCATTTTCTGACATAACTCAAATGATGATACAGCCATTTGGATGAAGGGAAAACACACACCCAGCTACCTCCTTTAAAAAGCTTACACCTTTTAAGTGCAGTAGATTTGCTGATATTTACGTTGACATTTACCACCGCATTTCTGTGAATTTACTCCTGGATTTAAAATACATTTTATTCGTGGTCTTAGATATTCTGGTAATGAGAAACATGGAAAACAGAATCTGTATAACCATACAGGAAAAGAAAATGCAAAAGCATGGTATAATTTCAGAGTAAATGTAAGCATCCTCGGGAACTTCTGACAGTGGTTGCACACAGACAACAAACAATTACTTTTGCAACTATTCATGGACCCAACAAGATAACAGCCACAATAATTTCAGATTTTGAAAAAGAGGTCCTGAAAGTTCTTTATCTCCCCACATCAGAGTGGTTTGAGTTGGAAGAGACCTGAAAACCCACCCAGTCCCCCCCCTGCCCTGGGCAGGGACACCTCCCACCAGCCCAGGTTGCTCCAAGTCCCGTCCAACCTGGCCTTGAACCCCTCCAGGGATGGGGCAGCCACAGCTTCTCTGGGCAGCCTGGGCCAGGGGCTCACCCCCCTCACAGCAAAGAATTTCTCCATATTATCCCATATAAATCTCCCCTCTTTCAGTTTGAAGCCATTATCCCTCCTCCTGTCACTACATGCTCTTGTAACAAGTCCCTCCCCAGTGTTCGTGTAGGCCCCCTTGAGGGACTGGAAGGGGCTGGAAGGTCTCCCCGGGGCCTTCTCTCCTCCAGGCTGAACCCCCCCAGCTCTCTCAGCCTGTCCCCACAGCAGAGGGGCTCCAGCCCTCCCAGCATCTCCGGGGCCTCCTCTGGCCCCGCTCCAACAGCTCCGTGTCCTTCTGCTGTCGGTGCCCCAGCGCTGGAGGCAGCACTGCAGGGGGGTCTCCCCGAGCGGAGCAGAGGGGCAGAATCCCCCCCTGGCCCTGCTGCCCACGCTGCTGGGGATGAGCCCAGGCTGTGGGGGGGTCTGGGCTGCCAGCGCACGGTGCCGGCTGATGTTTTGCTTGTCATCAACCAACACCCCCAGACCGACATACCTATAGAAGCTTTTCTTGTTGCCCTTGATCGAGGCAGATTTTCAATATCAGAGATACTCTGACCAGTTTAAATGCATTCTGGTAATTTCACAGAATCTAGTTACCTTGCAAAATGTAACTAAGTAGTCTGAGCTGGAAGTTTGTCTGCAAATCACATCTATTTTCTGGAGTTACTATTTTTGTATTCTAATGGGGAAACACACCTCCCCAGCCCTAAAAGAACGCAGCAACCCACATTTTTTGTGTCTAGCTACAAGTAGGCCATGTTTCTAAGCTTCCCACCACATACTGGCTCCGGTGCCTGGAAAGATTTTTCAGGCTGCAGGTATAGCTACATTTAGCTCCTGACCCCACTGTACTCAGAGTCTTAGTTTATTAATATACCTATTCTTCTCCTTCCTGCTGGCCTTATTGATTTCCCCTTACTGTGAAATACTGAGGTTATTTTCAAACCTGTCTTACACCAGAAGGCTTGACTTTTCCCACTTGCACCTTGCCATGACAGATTTGCAAGTATGAGATATGAATTAAAAAACAAACCAAAAAGATGTACTGGACTAAAAAAACCCACATATAAAAGCAAAGCTCTCATTATACAACTTTTTTTCTAAAGAAAAATTTTAGAGTAGGATGCATGCTAAGTTTATTCTCTAGCTCTTCCTCTCACTTGCGACATCGCACTGTAAAAGGAATTTAGCATCATTGCAATCAGCTCTGTATAAAAGTAGCCTCCTTTTTTTTTTTTCTTTTATGAGGACTGATGGCACCTGCTCACAACTACATGGAACAGAGTGGCCAAGAAGATGCACTGAAGAGGCCTTGCCATCAAAAGTAGATAGAAACAGGATATTCCCTATTCACTGTGCCAAAGCTTCTGAAAAGAGACAGGCAGGTACAGAGTTTCTGCTGTCCCAGAGCAGTGACATGTTAGAGGCAGGTTCTCACACAGGTCTCGCAGTACCAATCCTTCATTGCTTCAGCCTACTGCACTGAAGGTGCACACCGAGCAACAGGCCACAGACAGTGGACTTTCTTCATGTTTTCACTGGTTTAATATAAAGAAATTTGAAGGAACGAGTCTATTCCCCAAAGATGATGTCTGAACACAGCAGAAGTTGCTTGGGAAATAAAGACAAGTGCTTATGTGCTGGTGGTTGGGGTAGAAAAACAAGAGGGATTTATGGAAGAGAAAGTTAGAAGGTGTTTTTCCTGTAGTTATCAAACAAAAAAAATGCTAAGTTGTCTCCTCCTAAGTAAAATTGCCCACACAGCTGCAATGAGAGTTGTATAAGCAGTACTACAATTACTACTGATATAAAGTTCTGCATTTTGCAGAGCATGAGCGATGTCCTAAACCACCCAATATGCACTTCCATAGAGAAGTGCATCCCTTCCACCCCACGACAAAATTGCCACCCCAAAAATTCTAGCTGAGCATGGTTACCGGGTTCACCAGGAGATTTTAGGTAGTCTAATATTAAGTTTGTTACAAGCTGCACCCACAACCAGAATAGCTTTTTGGAGAATGAGGTATTAGTTTGCTGCAGGAAAGAGAAGGGATGAGAGGCAAATCCCAGGAATAAAAACAGGCAGCAGATGCTTTCACCTGGAGGTTGAACTCACTGTAACCCTGGCCAACTGCAAAACTGCTTCTGAACAGAATTATATCCTGTCCAGGTATGTCGTGACAAAGTCACGAATGCCTCGTTCGCGCACCCAAACCAAAACTTTCTGGCCTTCTACTTGGAATCCATTAAATTCCAAGCTTCCCTGAAGGGTTCAACACTACCAAATACAGCCAGATTTAACTGTTGTCCTTGTGCTGGTGTAGAGGTCACTTCATCTTTCTCAGCAAAGAACAGTTGTCAGGCTTTTAGGACCAATGTGCAGTTGGAAAAGTGCTATCAAAGCTGTAGAATCTCATCATTCTTGAAACAACAGGCATATTCCAGGGGATGTGCTCTTAGTAATATAGATCACTCCTGCAGGAGGCCTCTAAGGTGAAATGCCATTGCTACTTTTATTGCCTGTTTTAAGCTTGAATTTCACAGAACTCTCTCTGTTCTGATGTATCCCACCTGCTGGTATATTTTTGTTCCTAATCACGGGGAGACTTGTCGCACATTAACCTTCCAGAGGAAAAGTATTTCATCTTTCAGTATTGCATCAGCAATAAGACTTGTGACTTACATAATTGCTCTATCAAAAAGAACCCAAAGCAGCGGTATGGATTTTAAAAGGTAGAATAATTGCAATAGAACCACTATTGTTACCATCACACAACATTTGTAGCAATAAACGTCACTTGAATGGGGAATGCTAATTGATGAACTGCGATTAAATATAGTTGTTCCATTCCCTGGAATGCTCACGCTATTACAGTTTTCTCATCCACCTGCATTAAAAGTGTCCTCAAAAACCTATTTGGAGCTCACAGCACGCCCAGTCCCGACCAGCCGTGGGATTTAGCCGCAGACATCAGGGTAACCGCTCTGCTCTGTTCCCCAAGCCACTGCCTGACCCTGCAGCAGAATCCCCCCGGCAGCACCCGCGGAGCCACCGAAAGGCACTGCAGCCTCTTAAACCCAGGAAACTGCCAAGACCGTGCAGCATTTTTAAATGTAGCATTTATTTTTACTAATTTTTTTTCTTCATTTTCAGAGTTACCAGTTGTTTTTTCTTTCCAGTTGTCATTTCTAGGCCTGCAATTCTTTACTGTGGTTGAAGAAAGAGCCTGGAAGCTCGGAGCCCTGGATTCTCCCTGCGGTGCCTCTGTCTGGCCGGCTATTTATAGCCTTTCTCTCACTGAATTGCAGAAGTGTTGAGAATTTTGCAACTATATTTTGGGGACTGAATCCTGAAGTGTTTACTGCCAGACAAAACTGAAGTGAATTAGTGAGATTTCTGCCTCATCAAGAGTATATATGAAAATAAATAAAGGCTAAAATTATTGTTATTACGTTCTAAGGGACCTTTCCTTCATTCTGCTAAGGAGTACGTTTTCAGAGGAAAACACTTGCCATTTTCCTGTAAGAACAGTCACTAGCTCCAAGACTACCCACCCAGGGGACGTAATCCACAGGGTCTGCGACTGCGAGGGGCAACTGCACGGCACATTCCATAGTACTAAAGAAGGAGAAGGCTTACAATATAGGAGAAGCTGAGGACACTCGGCAGTTAAAACTCTATAATTCTGTATTATCCACACCACACCTCCAATTGTAAATGCTATATTCATAATCAGAGAGTTTATTTTCCTTAGCTCCACTTTGATATTATTCAAATCCAAACAAATACGAAATTTTAAATAACAGGGAGGACAAACTGTGCTTTCTGAGAAAGGGAATTGGTACTCCTGCTTGAGCAGATGTTAAGAATGTTTCTGAGTGTGCTAGACTCATTTACGAGTCTTTTTCACACATTTGAATCTCGAGGACATCAGCAGTTTGTTCAATATTTTCAGCCTCCTTCCTAAATGCCACACTGGGAAAATAAGAGGAGGAAAAAACCAGAAAGAGAAAAAAAGGAAAAAAAAAAAACAGCACACAGAGCTAATCTTCCATTGGCGGGACAAACAGTGTAAGCAAGAATCACGGCAAAATAGCCAAGGCAAGAAAGGCACAGACAGACAGTTGGTAAGAGACAATCAGGCTGGAAAAATAGTGCAAGACGATTTTAAGATCCAAGCTAAAACTAGTCACCTTCTAGACTGTAATCCTGGGGCAAGTTTGCAAATGCACGGTTCCCTCTTCTGCAGAACCAAGCTGACGCTTGCTCAGCATCAGGAGATGGTCTCTGCAGCCGGGACGTACAGAACAGCCGGCGCAAGGGCACGCTGGAGCCCCGATTCGCCTTTCTCCCAGCCTGTGTAAGTCACCCTTAGAGATGTGCTGAGGTTTCCTGGGCTGGAGATACAGTGGGAACAGAAAGCATCCTTTTACACTAAGCTCTTGCAGTGCATAGAAGTGTGGGGCTTGGCTGTGTTTGGTGCACTGGACAATACAAAAAAACCCCCAATAATTAATGACAGTGCACCAGTTTTGAATCAAAAGAATGATCAGTCCTAACAGATGATGAAACTCAGCCACTTTAGTCTCTCCAAAGCATGCTGATTGGCACATCTCTTGGAATGGGCTAGCTAAGCAATAAAAAGGTTTTTCTGTTAAAAATATAAAAAATGGAGGAAGAGAGGACTCTATGGAGACTATGGTTTTGCAAGACTTAGTTTCTTTCCTGTTCTACTTTTCTTCTGTCCTTTATTGATGCAAGTAGTTAGACTTGTAAAAGGTTTAATATTAGCAGTTATTATGGAATTCCTCATCAGATTACTATAGATCCCCAAAGACCAGCTGCATTCTGTTATTTCAGTTTGTATTTTCAAGTGAGCAGACCACAAGCCATCGGCACTATCAGAGCCATGAATCTGTGCTTGCTTTGAAGGGTACTGTGGTTCAGCAGGAAGAGCATTTCTCTGGGAAACAGAAAACCTCGTTACTATTGCTAGGCAGTTATTGACCTAGCATACAATTTTGAAAAAGTCACTTCCCTCATCCTTGCGTTCTTTTCCTTCTCGTATTTGGTGTGTCCTGGTTATAGACTAAAGCTCTCCGAGGCAAGAATTTCTCTACCCGTGTTCCTCTAGAAATGCTAGTTCAACTTTGCTTCTGTACTGAGCTAATTAACAACAGGTTTTGTCAAGCATCCTTCTTTTCTCTCATACATTCTGATATAAAATATAAAGTCTTCTAGTTTATACTAGAAGACTAATAAAAGTTTCCTGCCATTGCTAATTTCAGAAGGCTGAAGCTGGTGCACACAAGTAGAGGGACACTATCGGGTAATTTATTCTCCCTCCTACACTGACAAAATATAATACCAGTTTTATTTGTGTGTGATTTCCTGTTTTCAGCTGGAAGCATTCACCAAATTTAAAACACCACCACCCCCTACGCCCCCTCCCACCTCCCAGGAGAAAAAAAAACAAAACAAAACAAAACGCCAAAGACCAAAACCCCAAACCAAACTTCAACAAATATTTTTGTTTGGGTAGGAGGTTTCTTGTCCCTGGTGATTTTCCATCATACTTAGAAGGCCAGCCCCAGTGCCGTATTATCAGCAACAAGGCAGACACAGTGGTTATGGATAATGGGGCCAATTTTGCTCTCAGGCAACCCCAGTGACTTCATTGTCTCGTCTATCTGATGATAGGGTACAAGCTGGTGGAATGACTCATCAAGAAAAAAAAGAAATAGAAAAAAAGCAAAGGCAGCCAAGTGAAGACACAGGGCTGTCTCCTAAGGATAACTGTAATAGCAAGGCAGCTTCAAAACGCAGCAGGGAGCCAGAAATCTCTGCAGAGTGGGGTTCAGCAAAGAGCTATGATTCTGTGATCCACCGTGTGGAGCCTAGGGGTTTTTGTTTTGTTTTGTTTTTTATTTTGGGTGGGGTGAGTGGGTTTTTTTTGAATTTTCTTTTAATACAGACAGTCTCTTCTTTCTTGCTCCCGAAGAGCCAGTTTCTCCTCTGTCCTCTGAGCATGCAGACCGAGAAAGGGAAGCGGAAGTTAGCCCCCTTTTTGTGTTTACTAACTTGCAGCAATAGCAACTCTTCATAATCACTGCATTTGTTTGATACAAGCTCCTAAAAACGCTCCTTCATCATATGAGTCTGTTATTATTACTTCATTCTCAGAAACACAGAAGGCCCCAGACAGGGTCAGGATCCCTCATGCAATGCACCGTACAAACTGCTGCTGAGAAAGAGTCCCAGTCCTTAAAGCATTTAAATAGATACATCAATCAAAGGGAGAGATATAAAATGGCTAGCAGCCAAATTAGATGAGCAAGACATTTAAATTCCCCGTGCTCCAAGCCTCCTGCCAGGTCCTCTCCCTCTGCGAAGGTACATGGCACCCTGCTGGGAGAAGCAGCCCAACAGACACTATCCCACCTGCCTCTGAGAACATTTTAACCGTCTTTAGCCAGAGCTGACTGGGAGTCGCCTGGTCACTAGAATCAGCAGAAAACTTAGGGAGAAAAGCTGCAATATTTGTCCCTGTGACTGGAAAAAGTTTTGCTAAGTTATGTTTTCTCAGCTCATCCCACTGCATCTACTCACTCCACTCACGAAGGTTTGAAGGAACATGAGTAAAGGACTGGAAAATTACACTGGAACAGGATCAGACCAGTTAAGTGACAGGAGAGCCAACACCACGAGAAACAAACCAAAAGAATTCTTGTGGGTATTTGGACTGATACTAATTAATTTTTCAGTTTCTGGAAAGTGTTCCCAAGCTAAAAAATTGTAATGTCACCTCAAGCCCACTTAAAATTTTTACAGCACCTTTATAAAATCCTCAGTATAAAGGATTTTAATAGTATTAGAAGTCAGAATGCAGGCAGCTCAGTTTAGAGATGGACAACGGAACATACATAGTCTCAGAGTACTTGAGGAGCCACGCTCTAATGTACTAGATGCTTGAGAACATACTGCTGGTATTCGGGAGTTATGGAGAAAATGTTCTGATTGTGGCTTGAAGTCTGTAATAACAAGCCATATGTTCTCCTTTCCTGAAAAATTATTCTTTATTAATTCTATCAATAGTTACTCTATGAATTCTAAGGCAAAAAGCACATAATCTGTTCCTATAGAATTTGAGTAAATTCTGATAATACTAGATAATACTAAAAGGTCTCTTCAGGGTATTTCTTACTATGAATCTAATGAATCTAATTCCCTTTATTATTTTATGCATCAGTAATGGATACACAAATTTGCCCTGATTTAACTTGAATGAAAATTTGCTTCTACAGAATCCTTCTCACAAAGGAGAAAAAAATAATATATGAAACCCTGACCTCATGCCAGCCCCAAACCTTATCAATTGGTTTTAAATGGTATATCTCAATTAAGGAAGCTGAGACTCCAGCCAGCTCCCTTGGCTTTCAAATACAGATAGGAATCACCCTAAAGGAAGAGGATCTATCACAACATCGGAGAACCCAAGCACCTGAATTCGGTTCAGAAATACTGCCATCTTAAACTGGAAGGTTGTATACAGTCCTCATGGACATAAAGTCGTGATAGCCCATGCAGAAGATTTTTCTACATCTCCCTCCAAACAATCAATTTATGTTGAGACAGGACCTAGTTAAGTGGTTTGACATACTTTATCTCATCCTCAAACCAGAAGTCTACTACAGTTAACTAGATTCAATTTGAAGCTCAGTTGCTTCATTTAGAAAAAAAAAACCCAAACAAATAAAAACGCAGCAGTTCATGATAATCTCTCTCTAATCATCAAGTACACTTACTGTTTGAAAAATCCTACATACCCAAACAAATGAGCCACGTAGGACAGAAACCCAATGTTCTCAGTGTGTATAAGACAATGCCTAACAAATAATAATAGTTATTACTAAGCCTTATGCACCACTGCACTTTCTAATACTCCCTCGAAGTGAAAAGGACAAGATGTGATAAGAAAAGCTGTTCCCAGGCTGTTGCCCTAATGGAATCCCCCATAAATCTCAACAAAAAACCTTGTTTTGGGGATGTTTCTTATCTTTTTCCTCACTAAATCAATTTAAAATTGGTTTCAGGTAAGTAACCTCCAACCTAAACCTGGTTCACACGGTACACTGTGTGCCAAGTAGGACTGCATCTGTTTCCACATTTCAGATACCCTTTGTTCCGAATCTTCAAGGATGAGGATAGTGAGACCACATGGGGCAACTACAGCTTTGTTCATTTGCTGGTTACTTCATAAGCCTCACATTGTTTGAGCATCCACGAGTTAATTTTGCTAAGATGGTACCTAATTATTGTATGTTACAGTATAACCAACATCACAGGAATTTGCGAACAGTCAGAACACTCATGATAAAAAATGAAAAATTAGAACTGAGAATTTGTGGAATCAACTTGCTTTCCAAGCTGGTGGCTACTAGAAGTGGTTGATTCCTCGAGAAGAGTGGAAAAAAAAAAAAAAGGCCAGAGCCTTCTGTATGAAGACTTAAAAGAATTCAGGAGGGAGTAGCTCCTTCCTCCTCTTCAGATGGAAAACAACTGCTCTAAGTAACATAGCTACATTTCAAATGAAGGAATTGGGACAGAGATTTTCATTAAGAGCCACTGTGCCAGGAAGAGTGATCTGCTAGTCAGCTGTTTAAATTCCCTGTTTGCAAACATTAAAAAAATACACCACCACTATAAATCCAGTCTGAACCTCCAGGCAAGCTCAGTCTCCTGAAGGGCTTCCTTCCCCTCCCTCATTTGTAGCAGAAAGAGTTGCAGAAGGGTACCTTAATTAGAAGGCAGTGCAGTAAAACATACCCAGCAAGAAGGCAGTGTTTTAGCCCCAAGAGAAAGAGGGGGTAGGAAATAGTTACGCTTAACCCCACTTTTTCAGTGGTGGGGGGTAATCAAGTCACAGATTAAGTGATCTGGTCAGAGTGGGCTTGAAACCAGTGACCTCCTTAGTCATCTCTGGCTATCTGAGGCAGGTTATTGTCTTTCCACTCTTTTTCCCCACAATGCCCATCTAATTAGGTTTGCCTCTCTCCAGCAAAGGGGAAGATGTATTTTGAAAATTAATTTGGAATTTTATCCCAGACATCCCTTAATAAAAGGGACAGACTGTAAGCACAGTATCGTACAGTATTGCTGTAAAAATTATTATGGCAGCCAGGTACCGACACACAAGACTTCATTATTTACAAGACCAGCACAGAAGTTTTATTCTTCCTTTGTAGGGAAAATTAAAATCCTCTCAAAGTATTCAGGATGCATCAAAACCAAACACATCTATCAGCACAGACGTCTGGTTACTGAACTATCCAGTATCTTTTAATAGAAAGCAAATCGCAGGTCTATTGTAAGTCTGTACCAGCTACATGTGAAACTATCGGATACCTTCAATGATCTAGTTTCTAACAGTGAACATTCTATTGGTTCCAACAGTACGATGTATTTTGCTTTGTGGGTCCTACAGTCAGCTATTTAGCGCCGCGTGCAGAGCGGCACGGACGGGCAGCAGCGGGGTCAGAGGGACGCTGTGGCTGTCGCGGGACACGTCGCGCTGCAGAACGACACAGTGGCAACAGGCAGCGAGTGCAAGTGCTGGAGATGGGAATCCAAACAGCCAGGCGCTTGGCAGCTCACAGCAGCAGGGTGCAGATTAGCATCAAGGTCAAATAAACATCATAAAACATTGCTTAAGCTGTCAATTAAAGAACAAACAAGCTCATCATAATTATACAAGATAATTGTTATCTGCTGGGTGTTAATTAGATACATTTTATCAGAGCTGCTGTCACTGAATGGAGAGTAAAACTGGTCAAAGATACCTTTTTTTAAATAGTAATGATTTCATAACTAGTCTTGTTCTTCCTTCAGATGAGACTAACATCTTATTTTCCCTGGGTATGTTTTATTAACTATACTCCTTTTAAGGGGTTTTAAATTTTCAAAATAAATTTATCTAACTGTGTAACTAAGCCTACCAAAGAAAAGCACATGTAAAGAAAGATCTAAAAATAAAAATTGTAAGAGATATTTTCACTTCAAAATGGAAATTAAAAAAATATTTTTTGAAACTGTATAGGGAAAAGTTAAAGTGTTCCATTTTATTAATTTTAAATTAAATGGAAATGTCAACCCACTCCAAATGATAATTTAGGACTAAAATGCCTGAAAGATTAGCATGTAGGTCTTGAGTAACGCAGCGACAGATCTGGCCCATTATCGAAGGGTTTCTCACTATGCGAGTTCAGCTTCAGATAAAATCCTCAACGCCTGACAGACAGGATGGTCCCGGAGTCCTGCAGCAAGAAAGGCTGCAGCCTCCCAGTGCCCTCCCCTCACCCTGAGAGCAGGGGCGTGAAGCGGTCTCAGAGGCACACAAGGATGGACTAAACACTGGAAAACACCCCGTTCTGCTCAGTGCCTGATTACTAAAGTATCATGCCGAAATAAAAACAGAGGGAGAAAGAGAGGAAGAACATTACGGTCACACCCTTGCCTCCCCCGTTGCCCTTCCATTAAAGCAAGCCTCTCTCCAAACTTAATTCCTTTCCATCCTCAGAATTCACTGTTTATCTGTCCAGTTAACAGTTGCCTTAACGTATCACTGTCTGGCAGGAAAAGACAAATGTCCAATATTTATTCAATCAGTAGAAATACCTAGACTTTCAGCCTTCGGAGCAGGGACCTTTTGTTCTCTATTTGTGTATCACCAAACACACAACAGAACTTCTGACCATATTGCATTGAGCAGCAGCAATAAAAAGGAGGGTTAGTAGGCCAGCAGAAATACCAAAGTGCAAGTTTCATTTGAGTTCAGGATTTTTTCATTATGAAGATAACCAACGTTTATTTCATAAGATACAGACCTTGGTATAATTTGTATTGGTTTTAGCAGAAAGAAAATACCAGAATTTTTGAGAACAGTGGCACAAAGGTTTACCACACACAGCCTAAAATAGTGTGAGAAAGGAACTGACTTCAGCTTGAATAATAGTCATTAAATCAAAACACTGGAAAATGCATTCCTTGTAAGAACATGGCCACTGGAGGTTTGCCCAGTCCTAAACAAAGAGTAGCAGTTCACAGCTGTAGGGGAGATGCTGTGGGTATACGCTAATCTAAGGTTTCAAATACAAACTTGTGGTCTGCAGCAAACTTGGGGACGCTGGTGCCTGTTGCGAGAGACATTTCAGGGCGCGTTCATCCCTGTATCTGACGATAGCATTTCTCTGGAGTTCTTTTACCACCTCTGCCTAAGTGACTGGAACAGCTGCATGTTTAAGCTTTATGCTGAAAAAATCTAAGAATGAAGAACTTCGAGTTATAGACGCATGAAACAGTACATCCACTCACAGACTATTTCAAGCAATGTGAAGTGTTTTCATGGCAATAAAAGTGTTATGGACATATTCCAAGAAGAAGTACTCCAATACAGTGACAAAGTTCAACGTGACTCATGTGTGCAGGTAATTGATATTATTAACACAAACAGAAAATTTGAGGTCACTACTGGCAAGCAGTATAAAAATCAAGTCTGTTTTCTAGGAACACTGAAAAGGAATTACAAGAAAGGCAAACTGAACAAAGTTAAATATTTAATATATACATGTATATTTAATATTCGTCTAACAATACCTCATTCATAGCTTATGCAACCCAATTGGATCACAGGCTGAAGACATTTCCTCTTGTTTCACAAGTTCGACATTACAATACAATGTCCTTTTTTCCTTCCTTCCTACACTAAACGCCTGTGTTATTGGTTAGCAGTAGATACAGCTGATACTTGGGTGAAGAGCTGAGGCCTTTCATATCCATAGAGGTAAGCAAACTTGGGACAAATGCATAAGGACTTGGAGACTATAAACCCTTTGAACTATGCAGAGCCAGACCCAAAGCTTAAGTGAAGCTTGATGTCATGATCCAAAGACTGCTGAAAGCAACAAGAACCTTTCTCTTGCTGGATAGAGAGGTTTTGCATCAGCAAAATCAGCAGCAGGCAGACATTCAGATTAAAAAATAATCTCGAAAGCAGACGGCAGAGAAGGGAACAGAAATAACAGCCAATCAGCAGAGCCTGTTAACTTTTCATATTTTTTACAAGTTTGATCTAAGACAGAATTGTTCCTTTGCACTTGGGCTTCTTGCCAAAGGTGCTTTTCAAAGAGTCATTTGAGATAAGAGTAGGCAAGCATCTATCACAAGTCACCGTTATCAGTTCTAGGATGCACGATTGTGAATATTCATTTACACAAGATGCCACCAAGAATGGAGGAAGTCAAAGCAGCATTCATTGACAATTCTGCCTCCCCTCTTCTGACCTGGGAACTCTGCTTCTGGTGATCCAGCCTTCCAAAAGAGTGATACCTTAAAACATCCTTTATGTTTAGAAATTAGCAGATATGTAACCTGTAATTCAAACATGAATTTCCATTACCTTGTGTCTTTTGATGACACAAGTGAACAAATATGGAAGAAAGGCCTGAGAGATACAAGTAAGGAAATCCCGCGCCCGGGACCTAAAGGAGCAAAATGTTTGACTGTATGACTCATATCCCCAGAGATGTGAGCATTGTGAAGAAAGAGCTAAACAGGAGTTATCTGATATTGGAACACATAGACAACCTGGGAAACAACAGCACTGCCACCAACTAAGGTAATCGTGTGTGAGTATCTGTCTGCTGGAGAAAACGGTGTGGGCAGGGGAATCCAAACTGCCGTAGCCTCATTCCAAAAGAGAGTCCAGAAGCCATTTGGATTAGATTAGCCAAGGGGCATAACTGAGCATCCTCAGCAGCAGCATTTTTCACCCTGTCTGATAAGATTGTGTCAGTATGTGCACATGTGCTGCAATAACTGAATTATATGTTATTTAGCAGCAATAAACAACTCATCTCTCTTCACGTCCCACATCAGAATGAGAATCAAAGTCCCTTAAAATTCACAGCTTGAGAAACTCGCATTAAAGTATCTGAAAAACCCCTGCAGTCATGCCCTGACAGACAGAACACTGCCTCTACGGGCTGCTCGCTGCTGCGGTTCCTGCCTCAGCTCCTGGCACGGAGTTTTCCTTGCGTGTGCCTCCTGCTGACCCACACCTACACACGCCAGGCTCAACAGCCACCAACAGACCCACTTTTAGTGTCATATGTAGGGCAAGCAGGGGAATTCTCCTTCCTATCTGGAACAATTCAGATTTTGTTTGCTGTCTTCTCCAAAGGCAGAGATACATACCGAAGAGCACATTTTTCAGAACCCTCTCAGTGTGCATGCCAAGCAATGTATACACCTCTCCACTACCTTTCGTGGGGACAGCCGAGTTCCTGTTACAGTTCTTCTGTTCCAGTACCTAACAATCAAGTTACAAGAAACTCAAATCAACAACAACAAAAGAATTCATTGCAAACAGGCATTTTTATACTGTTATTTCCTTTTACTTCATATTTTACAGCAAAAGGCTGGAAGGATGCAAATTTCATCTTAAACTGACGGGAGTTCAAAAGATCAATGGAATGAAGAAAACTAGAAATGGTAGATGGATTTATAAAACAAGTTCTTTCCTTTTTCCTTCAACAAACTCAAGCAAAGCAAGTTCCATCTTCTCCATGAGAAGCAGCCAGGTTTGGTACTCGAAGTGTCTCTGGTACATCCCCCGCTGTGGGGCAACGCTCCCCGTGAAACCCACTGTGCTCTACAGAAGGCAGCTAAAGGGTTCCTGCCGCCTTCACACAGTACTACATTCGGCAGAGGTGGGTACCCTCTCAGGAGAGTGTTCCGTATGCAAAAAGTAATTTGAGGGCCAATCAGGAAGACATTGTCTATTTTTATATTACAGATGGAATAATCCAGGCAGCTGAATTAAATTCTTTACAGTAGTAAAGGGTAAAGGTAAACTTTACCCTAAGGGTAAACTAAGAGTTTTTAACAGTGACAGTTTCTTCCCTTTTCTCCTTCTAGTAAAACTCCTGACTTCCTTTAAATGCCATCTCTTTAACCCACATAAGAAAAGGTCAGTTGTCCTGCTGTCCTGCAAGTACATTTATGTGCCACATTTCTAGAAATGCGGTAGTATTGTGATTTTGGAATAGAAACACAAGCAAGAATAGCACGCAAAGATAGAAACATAAATACATGGGCTCTAGAGCTCACTAGGAGACACTGAAATTCATAAAAGAGGGAAGATACAGCTGCAATCACCTGTTTTGAAGGCGGCATCAGGGAAATCGGTAGCAGACATAAGATCACATCTTAGCACGACATATATTGTAACAATGAGAAATCAGCTAGTTAGTGTGCACGGAAACCTTTGCAACCTAAATAATGTAAGTGTTGGCGGTTTTCTGCTAATTCAATTATACCAATGTTTTCACATGTCTGTGACATACGCACAGAATATCAAACCGTTCCTAGGCAAGCTGATGAATGGCAACCCAAACCTGATTTATCATCTGCCCGAAAAGCTCCACTGGGCTTGGAGCACCTCTGCTGCCCTGCTACTCCATTTGAATTTCTCCTCAGTTCTCAGTAGCTGAGGTGAACTCATAGGTAAGCAACTACACTGCACGTTGTTAGGGAAGATAAACCCAGCGGGTGTACGTGGTTACATGATAGAGCACCTCAAAGACAGCAGAGTGGAGACCTTGAGTACTTCATACACAGCACATGCTTCCTAGTTGGTGCATAAAACTCATAACTGACTTAATTTTATAAAAGGGACAAACAATGTAAGGCTTATACTTATCTTCTGAAAGTTGGATTGTTGCATATTAACTTACACATTTACCATTTTAGTCCACCTGTGCACCACTTAATTTTTTTTCACTGGATGCTTAACGTAACACCTACCTCATGCTACACTATGACTTCATTCATGCCATTGCCTTCATATTCTGTCATCACTGGTGGCTATTAATGTAACCTCTAACGTGATCACACCACTAATTAGGTAATTGCTGTTATTCTTGAATGCTATGAAAGGTTTCTATGAAAGGTTTCCCCATGCAGCACTTTTTTTCACTGCAGGAAGACGGCAGCGACGGCAGTGACCTGCAGAATGATGAGAAGGTGACTAAACCAGTCTCCCGGTATCCCAGTTAGATTAGAGGTTTCATCCCTGATGGTTTCAAGTCCCAGAAAGGAGTCTGCGGGAAATATCCCCAGAATTTTATCCAAGTTATTAGCATTATGATGCAATGGTATGTGTATGAATGCATTCTCATAGAATCACTGACCACACAATTTATAGTGTTGCAATCTGATGAAAACCATGTGTTACATCCTAGAAAGAATACACTGCCCACGTTGTACAAAAGGCACCTGCTGAGTCATTTAAATATATTTTTATGTAGCTTTGTCAAGTTTACAGACTCAACTGAACTTTTGTAGAAAAGAGAAGAATTCAGTGCATCGTACAATAGATATTGTTTAGTCTAGTACACTGATTTATGCTCAAGTGGGACAAAAATCTACATTTAGTCTTCTCTATTAGAGCTTCCTGAATACTGCCAAGAACTACTTCTTGGAATAAAAATGAACATTTGTTCTCATGTTGGCAATTCTCTTTTTTTCCTTTCACTAACAAATCATCCGAGTATTTTACTTAATTTTTTGTTCTATTTTTAGGAACATTGACAGAAAATGCAGATCGTGTAAGTATTTCTCCAACTCTTCTCCTCATTTCCCTCATTATATTTCCTTCGGGAATGATTTGTCTTATTGTCTTCATGACTTTTTCTCCATTTCTTCATAAAAGCTACAATTAAGCAGGCATAGAATAATAAACAAGAAAAAAAAACTCAAACAACAAAACCCCCACATGGCTAAGACAGCTAACTAACAATCCGCCCAGTATATTTGCATGAAGCACACACCAAACAATACAGCAGAGGCAAAACTAAGAAAATTCAGTCGTGGGAAATCCAAAAGCAGAAAAGGAATAAAGCTTTTGAATAAAGTATTTAATACATCCAGTTCATCCAGTTCTGCTCCCTCTTCCTTATCCAGGACCCAGGCCCGTTCAGATATTCACACTATCAAAGTGTCCTTCACAGTTATTTTGAACTAGTCTGCAGAAGTCTAAGGAGTATAAAACATTTTACATACTACACGTCTAGTTTTTTCAGGTTTCTCCTTCACCTGCTAAAAACATTATCAAAAATCATTTCAATGATGGTTCATCAGCGCATACACCGTGTACAAGGCAGTGCAACTGTCATGCAGAAGTCAAGCCAAAGTAGGCAGAAAACTGCACACCTCTCCCCTACCACATCAGTAGTCCCAGGAATACAAGCGTTCAGCGTGTAAAATCTGTAGAGGATAGTTACATGTCAAGTTGCAAGTATCCTGCAAGTACTTTTTCCCCTCTCCAAAGCATAAAACATCCGCTCCAAGGCATAATGCAGAGCATATAGTTTAAATAAACAGATTTATAAATATAATACATATATTTATTTTGTAATGAAAAGGAAGAAAAAACAAAGGGATCAAAAAGACTAGGTTTTTTTAGCATTATCCTAAAAACCTACCACCAAGACAGTACTAAACACAAACTTTTATATTTACACCGAGAAACACATGACTTTCTCAACATTAGCACACGTACTGTGGAATGTGGATTTTAACAGGATACACTTGTAAAAACGATAGGTCATTTTAAGTCTATACAGAGATCTCCTGGCTCATACTCTGGAGGCAAAGTAATGCATGTGAGCTTTGAAAAGACTCAGAGTCGCCCCTTACATTCTCCCACACCTCTGGTGGCTGTTGGTTGCCTAGCAAGCAGAAACAACAACAACTTGCGTGCGCTGCTACAAAACTGAGAGATTTTAAAGATGAATTCATGAATTTTCTAAACCCCCAAGAAAACATCTAAAATACCTAGCAACAACTTTTGGATGATCCCTTGCTTTAGAGATGGGTTCAAGGTGCAAAATTTGCATTTGAGTCATCATTTCCAAAAAAAACACCACCTGAGGCATTCAAAGCCTTGGGCCTGATTTAGGGTCTCCCTGTTGTGAACATCACCAAATTTAAGTCAGCTATTCCACTGGCGTATGAGTGCCTCTGAACTGTGCACCTTTATTCTGGCAAACAATGTGTAGATACCTGTATTCCTCAGTACAATGAGGATTTTTCGAGAGATAAAGGCCGATTTCATCTTAGAATTTTGTACAACCTCATGACTTGGGTTTTGTCCCGAGCCAGTCAAGGTTTGTCCAAAAGCAAGAGATATTTTATGAATCATAGCCAAAAATCCTTCCCCTGGGAGACGGAAAAAAAGAGGTTTCTCATCACTTGCTGGGCTGAATTACAAGAATTATGTGACCAGATCGGGGAATTTCTTTCTGAACAAGACCCACTTAACTCCATTCCTCCTGAAGGAACAAAGAAATGCAAGAGCATACTTCTTTGCGCTGCTGCCATATAGTGGAAATTTATCATCATAATTAAAGAAACAAATTGCCAAAACCAAATATTATTTGCAGATGGATTCCTCTGTCTTCTGTGAAAAGTCTCTGTTTACATTTCAAATGAATGGAAAAATAAGATTATACATTTGGGAAAAGCCCCAGGCCAACTATTAGGAGAGACAGTGGAGCTCTGAGCTTTCTCCTGCAAAACACACCTGAAAGACTTTCTACTATCTCAGCACGTTGACATTATTTAAATGTCTGTCTTACTGAAATATAGCCAAAGCTGAAGCTCTAGCCTCCAGAAAATAAACCCTTGTTTAATAACGTGATGGGTAAATGTATCCAGGAAATGTCACAAAATAAATCTGAGCTAAATTAAACAAAACCGACTTCCTTTCTTATGTCAGATGCCTTTAATTTTGGCAGTTTGGGATAACAAAGGAAAGAAAGAAAGCACTTAGAAATCAAAATGTCTGTTTAGCAACAGAGCTATAAAGAAGAAGTAGCACATTTCCAAATCTGTAACAGAATCTAACAACGTATGACCTGGGTCCTCTAGCTACAGCATACACAAGCTTCTCATTGGCTTCAGTCAGAAGCACATTATTTCTCTTTATTACAGCGTTGGCGATTGCTTAGGAATACGGCGCAGGTTGTGTTCATCCCTCCTGTACAATCCTAGATATTCTTGCCACTCCTTGACTTTCAGATAATGGTTTCCTACAAACCATCTGCTAAAAGAACAGAATGTCAGGAGAGAAGACTAATGGGCACCAACACCTGATGCGTGGAGCTACAGATCACAGAAGCCATTAAAATAACAGTAGACATGGTTCTTCGTTACTGGTAGATGTGGAGAATTGGCAGTCAAGACTTATCCAGGCTATTCATAAACATCCTTGTAAAACAAAACAGATTAATACAATATATGGGGAAAACACAAGCATTTAATATGAAGGAAGGGCAATTTGGGATCAGACCAAAACATGGAGAATTGTGAGACTGCACTCTTTCTCCATGATAACCAAACTTCTCCTGCTCCTTGTCTACTCCCTTGAGTACCTGGCTCAGCCTTTCAATTCTTCCTCAGCAGAAGCGCACTCCGTTTCGCAGGGTGCTCTCCAATGCAGGGTTGCAGAGGCTTTCAGCAGCGCTGCATGTCACACGAACAGGATTTGCAGGCTGCTACCTGCGCCTGTCACCTCTCACAGATAAGCTCCCCAGCTGGCTGAGCAGATGCTGGCTGAAATAAGGAAACAATTATCTTTGCACCTGGCCGAGTCCTTTACATCTTGCTAAGAGATAGATGACCAACCATGAAAATATGTCCAATAGTGGCCAAGAATATTTAAGAGATTATATACAAAATTTCGTTAAGTCTTGTAGGTAGAAGTGGGGGTTTTTTTTGGTTTGTTTGTTTGTTTGTTTTTTGGTTGTTTTGTGACAGATTCTCTCTGGGTATAAGGAAGCCTACGCACATGCCGTTCTAACCTCACTCACCACTCTGGACTGGGGCTTCATTTCTTTATAGCATCAGATGCTTCTCTGATTACAAAGTCATATGCCCTTGTAAGTAAGCCACACTTAACAACATATTTTGGGTGGGGGCAGAAAAAACAGTCTGACAAATGAAAAGTGGAAACTAAAAGAAAATACTTATCCATTGAAACAAACCAGGGTAAAAAAAAAGATCTCTCAGCCAAGCTTCACCCCTCTGGAGATTTAAAGAATGTGCTGTTTGTGTTATTTAGTACATTGCAATTGCCCATTTTCTAAAGAATAATGCAATTTCAAGCCATTTCTCCACTCACTGCCTTCCTCTAATCTCTTTTTCTGAGCCTCCATTCTTAATGCCTCTCTGGGAGCACACAGGTGATGCCGAATGCTAATGAGAGAATACCTCCTGCAGCTCTGGACCAACAGGACCTCATTCCACCCATTCGGAAGCAGCCAGCTGACAGGTACTTCATCAGGCACTATTTGATTCTAGTTGTCCAGCCACCAGCCACTCATTCGGTGGGCAGCCTAGGGGTAGCACACCTGCAGCTCTTAAACTGTGGGGCTTCTCCGTTAGTAGCTTAGGCATAGCCATATACATGATGAGGAAGATGTAAACAGCAGAATCCCAACAGCAAATGAGAGAACAGTCTCTCAGCAGATTACTCGACAGGGGGTAGGGGCGGCAGGGGACGGGACACAACCTCTCTAAAGTAGCATCAGTTTTCCCTTACAAACAAATCAATTACAGCCAGATGCTTTGCCCTCTCACAGCACCCTCCATCTGGTAGGAGACTTAAAAAGAAAAAAGAAAAGTTTTCACAGCAGTCTTCAAGAAAGGAAATATCACCTTCTTCACACAGATGAAGAAAACAAGGGGCAAAGAATGATGTCCTCAGGATCATACAGAATAGAACAAAGACTAAAGAAAAACACCCGGAGCATGCTTGTTCAGTACTGGAGGAGTTCTTGGAAGCATGAGATAGTTCCACGTATTATGATCACAGAGCATCACATGGGGTAAAGGAGGGTATGGGAAAGTCTCACTGCTTCCCACAGAAAACCCCACAGTAATAAGCCTGGGGAAGGAGTTTTCCCAGAAGACTTCTTCCCACATCACTTATTTGAGAGGGTGGGACATCAAACCTCAAAATATGCAGCTTGACCTGACATACTTGTTTTTGCACAGTAAGCCCCGGGCAGAGAAGGCAGCTGCCTGCTAAAGGCATCCTGTTACTGCCATGCGATTCCAGAACTTTATTTGGAGGGTTTTCTTAGCCAACTATCTCCTTACCAGTCTTCCAGTGTCTTGTTACTGGAGGAGAACTGGGGCAAGGGAGCTTTCCAAAGGGAGAACAAACCCCTAAGACCTGATCAGTGGAAGATGTTGCACGCCCCATGTGGTTTCTTCCTCTGTGGGAAGAGAGGAATGCAGCCTGCCTTGTGCGCCAAAAGTAGAGTCCTCAGGGCCAGGTAACCTTGAGTGCGTATCCTGTATTTGACACGACCTGACACCCTCTTCCAGTAGGTGGATCACTGACACACTGTGCCTCAGTTTACCCCTTGTCACCTTAGCGAGCTGCTTCACTGCTATGAAGCAGTGTAAGAATTAAAATGGTAGAGCCCATTCAGAATGGGAAAACATCATTAATTTTTGTGAACTTTCTCTACAATTTTGTAGTTGCCCTAGGTAGGCCACAAAATGCCTGTTTCTCACAGCAATTGAAATGAAGGAATCTCTCATTTCTTTCTTGAGTAACGATACCAATAAATGCTATGCCACTATGTACTTAATCAGCATAACCCTTCACGGCTCATATGTCTTAAAGTGTTTATTGAACTTGTTCTGAACCGAAGAGGACTGCAGCACCCTAGTGAAATATGACCGAGGAAGAAGAGGTAGAGAGATCAAACAAATCTGACTTATTCTAAAATATAACTGCTCTGATCTCATAATGATGGAAGATTTCTGGAGAGACTTGTTTTCTTGCTCATTGGGAGCCTTTTTGGCTCCCAATAAGAGCTAGAAGCTTTGAGAGAAGGGGGTGTTAATATGAATGAATGATTTTTAAAAGCCCAGCCAAGCGCATAAGAGAAGCAAGGCAACTTTAGCCTCCAGAGAAATAACCTTCAAATCACAATTTGACAAACAATATCAAAAACTATCAGAGAAGCAAGTGATCCAGCTGACTGCAGTGTTTTCATTCCCTTCTCAGCAGTGTGACCTCATCACAGTCGCACTCGCACAGAATCCTATTACTGCTGCCTCAGCTGCAGCGCTGCAAGACAAAGGAAGGTTACAGACATCGCTCCCCTCTGTGCCACGCTAATCAATATTTTTTATCTAATTTCTTTGCTTCAAGATACAGGAAAACAAGGTGCTGCATTTGAAATGGAAGGCTGGGAATAAGTGAGCTTTGTGGGAATCAATACAAAATAGAATAGCTGACAGTGCCATCCTGCCTGAAACACTATGAAGACACATTTGAAGTTCCTCTAATTATCTAGATGTTTGTATTTTTAAACACTGACTTAGTGTCTGCAGAAAAATCGGCTTTATTTAACAGCCATTGTGGTTTCAGAACTTTTTGTGCTACTAGTTAGTCTGCTCAATTTCCTTACATTTCTAGTTTGGATAGAAGTTTCCCTTTTGATGTCAATTCAGGGCTCAGCACGAAGTGGTTCCACCACCTTGCTGCATCTAGGTAGGTAATTTACACGTGGAAACAGCAGGCTGAACCTTGGCTAGCGGGGATCAACACAGCCCAGTCAATGGACAGTAGCACGTGTACTTTTTTCCATTCATGCTGGATAACTTTTAGTAACCCCACATTATGCAATTTCCTCAAATTAACTAATAAGAAACACAAAAGCCCAGCGCTACTTAAACTAGAACCAGTGGGGTTAAGAAATCCCCTAACAGTCAAAGAAGCAGCCCACAGACACTTAACTCAGAGGAGGGCAAAGAATCAGAGTTAAGAGATGTAAAATCATCTTCAGCTATACTCCATCGTGAAACAGAAGTGTCAATATTAAGCACACTCTGCCTCTTCCCAAACACTGAAAAGCTTCTCTCAACTGAAGCACACAGCAGAGTTGAAAGGACGGCTGCTCAGCCCACTCCACTTGCCTTAGTGTCTCCCTGGAGAGCCTTCCACCGAGGTATCACCAGTACCAGCCAAAACCCACTCCTTTCCCCCACCTCAAACTCTTGTAGTGTTCCTGTGGGAAGTCATTAATTCCTTACAGCTGGTGGGTCTCTGCACTCATGACAGGCAGCTGTGTTACTGCATCCTCCCCTGCGCCCCGAGGGGGAATTAACACTTTCCCGACAGCCCCGTAGCCAAATCAATGTGCACTTCTACATATCCCCTCGCTTTGTTCCACTGTATTACAATTACAAAAGAGGCAGCAGAAGGGACATCACAGTAGAACACATCGTCCGGTCCCTGCTCAGGAAAACACCTCTTCAGCTGCCTTCCAGCTAAGGACTTCAAGGTCAAAAACACAGGAACTTCTCAAGTGTCTACAGTTTTCCTGCTGAATGTGTGCAACAGTCACTGGGAGGCCAACAAGCAAGGCACCTATCACACATCCAAGCTGCTCCAGGATTCTACACTGAGCCGTTCCTTTACCTGCTTGCCCTAAAATCCAGTAGGTTCTCGGTGTGTGCCTGACGTATTGCAGTGCAACCAGTGCTTTCTGTTAAAAGCAAGAGCAGAGGGGTCCCCTTTATCCAGTCGCTTACTGGTTAGCTTGGTCAGGATGTGGATCCAGTTTCCTTCTTTGTTTGGAGAGATTCAAACCCACTTCCCTGGACATCTCCCCACTTTGAGGTGAGGATCCTCACCACTGCACTGCTACAGAAAAGGAACTGTTCCCAGATTGCCCCTCGCACTGAAAAGGATAGCACAAGTCCTGCTTTATGAGAAGGGGGAAAAAGGTGCTCCAGACGGCTAATCCCACAGGGAGAGAGAAACAAGCAGGGAGCTGGGGAGGGCTCCGGCTGAGGCAGACCCTTCCCCTCCCCAGTGGCTGCGCCAAGCAGCCTCCTCCCAGCACCAGCATGGTGCCCACTCTCGGGCTCTGGTTCGGGCTGTGGGTCCCGCCAGGGGGGCAGGCAGCTACAGCTCAGCATTTGGGCATGCACATCACGCGTGGGCCTCGGGCTGAGGTGGGCTGTGTTCCCGGGCAGAGTTTCCTTTCCTCTCATGCTCCCATGAGAATAGCATCATCTTAGGCTTTGGACGAAGATATTGTGAAATCAAGTGAATGCGAAATTCCTTCCGTTGCAAAAAGTAGCTCTTGCATATGAACTGTAACTGCTTCGCAGCTGAAGCTCCGCAGCTAGAGTAAAACATTATTTTTCAGTAAACCATAAGATTTCATTTTTATATAATTACGTGCAATTAACATGGTTAGCACATAGCATCTATAACCTCCCAAAAATGCAGTGCAAGCACCAACTACTCCATGATGCCACTTCACTGTAGCTTGCGATCTTATTTTGGAATGCTGTGACTTTGGTCTAGAAGGGGTTGTTTTCATTTAAGAATTTAGCTATCACAATTTCTAAAACTCATTCAGAATTATGGACTTGCTTCTGTTTAATGGATAAACCATTTTTTCTGGAATGAACTTCCGTAAGTCTGCCAGTTTTTTAAACAAAAGTATAATTTTAATGTAATGGGAAATTGCTCACTTGTTAAACAGTAGCCGTTTCTCTCATTCTTACTTTCTTTGTGGAGCACAGAATTTCTTGCAAGGTTGGAAGCTGTACGCTGTAAAGAAGAAGAGTGAAGACAGACAGGTAACCACTAACAAGTCCAAATCTGAGCTGCAGTAAAGGCAAGAATTGCTTTATAATATATGTTTGTACAATTGCTTGGCTGATGTTTTAATGCTAACCTGGCAGCAAGATTAGCTGCTTACCCACAGAAAACTACCAAAAAAGCCATTCTTATTTTCTAGACAAACAGTAAATTCAATTTAAATTTGGTAAACTTTCAGATTCAAAAAAGGGAGACATTTTTCAAAATGTCAAAACGTTTCATGTTGACATTTTTTATCTAAAATGTTTGTTTCAGAAATGCCAAAAAGTTTCATTTTGACATTTTCCCAATTGAATGCTTTTTTCAAATTGGCATTTTTCTTGTAAAAGTTCAGGTAATGTATAAAAAATAAACCTTCTTTAAGACAAGCTAAATAGCTCAACAATTAAGCAAAATATTTCAGTTCAGGTAAAATAAAATACTTCCAATTGACCAAATACAACTTTAGTGTTTACCTGAAAAGATCACTTCTGTTGAACTCACAACAGTTTTTCTCTAGTTCTTCTATTTGTAAAACAAAAGAGAAGTTTTAGTTTTCTTTTGGTTTTCATAAATCTCATGGTCAGGTTCATAGTGGGTTCTTGCATCTTAATCAATCATTGTGAATCTGAATGATTTTCAGGTACCAGGTACACATTTTAGCCCATCACAAATATGAGATAAAACACCTAAAGCTTCTTTAGCTAATGTTTAGGCTAATGGGTTTTATTTTGTATTTGCTACAGGCTAAAATTTTTGTTAAAGATCATTCACCACCAGAGGGTTCAATTCACACATATATCTGTGACTTGGTCTTGGCCGGGGAACAGCCATGATTTTCTGTTTATGAAGCTATATTAAAACTTAGGACAGGATCCTAAATATTTTCCCTGAAATAACATCAGCCAGACAAAATTACAAGCTAGAGATCTGGAGATGGATTAGATCAATTAGTAGATGAGCTGGGACAATGCATTGTTTCATCTCTTAACGTTGAGATCCTGCAGCGACAGCAAGTCAGAGATCAGTTGAAGGTTTCATATGCATTGTGTCTGGTTTGTTTTATGGTAGGGCGTGTTATGAACTGGCTAAAGCAAACTGAGAGCTGGTAGTAGGTATCATGGAGATACTGCCCTCTGTGGCGAGTAGATCAAGATGCAGATGTTTGAAAAAGGTCAATCCTAACCTCTAGTCTTTAAATTGGCGGGGGGGGGAAGGCGAGGGGAGCCAGGAAATGAGAGGTCAGTCATATTGAATTGCCAGAGAAGTATTACAATGTGTTACCAAATATATTTTTATAGGCATCTAAGTGGAAAAAGAAGATGAGGGTGAAATTTAACGGAAGGAAGACGCTAAAGCAGTCTACACAAAGGTAGATCACTAGAAGATAAACTGTTCTTCATGTCCCTGTTTAGCAGGACGAGAAGTAAATTGCAGCAAGGAATGTGTCACATGAATGCAAACTATTATTAATTATCATTACTAATTTATTAGTACTATACAGTGTGTCTGCCAACATTCTGCTAAACACTGCCAGGCTGTGGGTACTTATGGTTAGTTACCACTCATAAAGTTCTCCCCAGAGACCAATTCCGGACATCAGCCAGCTGGTGTAGTCTTTAATTTAAAGGTTGTCCCACTTGCCCAGACCTATGAAGGAAGGCAGTCTACATGTTTAATGTTGGTCTAGTAGTTTTATGTACGTTTGGCTGTTTATTTACTGAAGGAGAAGAAGAGACATGACAGCTGTAGAATTCTTCAGTGGTGTGATTAAATGTTTGGGTGCATCTTGGCCAAGGGAAGCAGCGCAGTGTGGCTCAGGATTTGGGCTCTGCCACAGCAGTGGAGCAGTGGGAGCGCTTTCAAACTGCAACTTCATTGATTACGGCTAACAGATAACTAATGGGGAATCTCAACAGAGTTAAGTTTTGTTTTTCCAAAGAATGCTAGTTAAGTAAAAATTGGTTATAAATAATTGGCTGGGTGCCACCTCTACAAGATGTTTGAAGCAGAGGAAGAGAGAAGTAACAAACCTTTGAGCCTGAGCAGAAATGGAGTTTGGGGACGCGGAGTGTCAGAAGCCTACTTAAGTCTCAGTCCAGTTTCATTAGTAGTTCTGAGCCTCAGGAAAAAGAAAAAACATAAAGCAAAACCCAGGAGCTGCATTAGCACTTTAACATTATATAATTAACTTGTGGCATACTCTGACTCAAGAAGTCAAGGGGTTAGAGTCTCTGCAGTGTAACAGAGAATTAGTTATATATACACACACTTTAGCGAGGATCTTTCCCAACACCGATTACTTGCACCTTTCTCCCAGGCACCATTCTATCCAGAAACAAGATATTCAGAGTAGGAAAATTTTTCATGTCCAATCTCTGTTCTGTGAAAAGGCAGAATCCAGCAGGAATGACACATTCATTTTTAATGACTGTTTCATTTTAAATAAGACTTAAGAATTAAAAAAGGATCATTACAAATTTTCACATGAAACAGTTCCCTTTTCTGTTTGAGGTCAGTTTTGTTTCAAAGTTTTTAAATATTTGTTTAAAATGCACTTTTTACAAAGCTCAAAGTTGAACATCAAAATGACACTCTCCGGAGAACTGAAAGCTTAAAATATTTCATGTCAGTGAAAATTTGAAAAAATGTTTTCAAAATACCACAGAATTTCATTTCATTCATTTCCCATTCAAGTATTGCCAGGAAACCAAAACCATCAGATTTCTACCACCTTTAAAAATATTGGAGAAGTCTCTGTGGTTGTGATTCATGAAGGCAACATCCACATAACTGCGGGCAGGACTTGTCTCACCTAGTCTGAGACATCTACAGTGTTGAAATCCCTGTCTGAGCTACTCATCGCAACTTCCTTTAACGGCAGTGGTAAGAAGCTTGTGTGATGCAACGTTATTCTGTGGTAGGCATCTAAAATAGGTCAGATGCATCCTATTTCTCTCCATTGACAATAAAGGGAATCTAGATAAGATGGAGAACTTCTGCTTTGTTTATGTCTTATGCTAAGCATTCATGTTTCTATATAAATGAAATTTTAACATTAGGAGTCAGACTCAAAAGGTATCACACAGCGTCTGCTAAGACAAGCACAAGGAAGACACTGTCTACAGAAGATGTAATTCATTGCAGAATGGATTCTCCTCACCACCCACCAAACGTGACCTGGAGGATCTTCTTCAGGGCACTTGCAAGGCCATTTGCTTTCTCTTCTGTTGCGTCTGCGTTTTATTTGTTGCTCACGGCAGAGATACGTAGGTGTTCTTTGAGAGCTTTGCTTTCTGCAGCCCCAAGGACTTCACCACAGAAATAAGATTTCACTTAGACATTGAAAGATAGAAAATGTGTGAAAAATCGTAACGATGTTCTCAGGGTGGCTGGCTTAACTTCCTGTTGCTATCACTGACAATGATTTATCCTGGTGGTTTAAATTCCGCTGGTAAACATGATGCAGTGAGGTCAGCTCTGCTCTCACTGTGCCAAGACAGAATTTTCCAAAGCCAAGCACTTTCTCTCCGACCATGTTTTATAACCCTTGCCACTTATGACAAATACATGTAGGTCATTTATTGTTTCACCACAGTTCTCTGTTGTAACTGTTTTAAGTTCCTTAAACATCACAATTGGAATGTGATGTGAAGAATCCACATGTGAGTGGTATCTCCACTTAATGGACTAGAACCAGTGACATGGCATTGCTTCCCCTCTTCCACCTCAACTCATTTACTTGACAGAGTGTAAGTGTTATGACTTTCCAATCAAGTAAGTACTCTGTCCTATCAATTTAGCAGTTGGTACCATGAAACATGCGAAGCCCGTACTTTGCATGTATGAACAAAACATTTCAGAATTAAATGAAGATAAGTTCTTTTCTTTCTTTTCACCTGCTGGACGGTACTGGATAAAGCAAAAGGAAGGAACAGCCATAGTGAACTGTACTACAAAAAGGTACCATAAGGCTGTACTGAAGAGAAGAATACCGTCAGTGATGGAGCGGTGAAAGGCAGGAGTTAGCAGTGGAGCAGGCCAGTGGTTCCACCCAACATGATACAGTGCAAATGTGGTTATCCTGCTGCAGACATGAGCTGGCTCATGGGGAGCCATGCTGGCCACAGCCCCTCCTGTAATACAGTCAGTCCACCCCCGTAATGAAGATTCATTTGTCCAACGCCTAAACTGTATTGTCAACAAAACAACAGCAACAACAACAAGAAGAATCCATCTCTGGGAAGACAAGCTTTTTGCCCTTTCTCCTGCCTGGCTATTAGGTTCATGGATCAGGGCAGGAGCTGACTCAATGAAGACATCCAAGAGGACACGGGGTGGAAAGAAAAGGGTGGAAACCCTTGGCACAAGAAAGGGGGAAGTCTGTGGAAAACCAGTCCACTTGTGGCAATGGGAACTGGACTTCCAAGCCTTGGTATGTCCAAGGTCACAAGAAAGGGAGAAGCTGCCCCCTAACCTTTTAGAGCCAGAATCCAGGAGGGATCATTCGCTCTTTGGTGAATTATAAATGATGTTTGGCCATCATTATAGAGCAGGAGCAAGCCTGATACACAGAATCCTTCAGCCAAATCCGCCAGCAGTCACATCACATGAATTTGCATTGAAGCTTAGTTGCCTGGGATTTTTTTAATGGAGAGCATAATCAGCTCGCTATATATTCTCATTGTGTAACCATCTATCCATCATCTAGAATATGCACAGCTATAAAGGCACAAACCAGATCGTCATTGTTATTTTTTGAGAAAACATTCTTTTGTTCAAGTGCAAAGCTTTGTCTCCTTCAGTTGTACTGGGTTTTAGTTATTCTGAAATCTGACTTTATAAAAACCTTCTGCAAAAGCAGATAAAATGAAGGCTCTCTCTGTGTAGGAGTGATTAGTATTCTGTAGTGTCGCAGTACATTTTCATACTGATTTTTTGTGTGTTTTTCCCTCATCAGAATAGTACACTTGTGGGCTCTACATACCTTAAAATAGATTGAAGATAACATTTTTAAAAATCTACACTTGGGCCCCTTAATTATCTAACTTTTTTGCAACTTTTGAAGGAGCATTATTGATTTTAGGAAATAAAAATGTGAGCGACTACACTTCTGGGGCCAAAATCAAAAACCTGTTTGAAAGGAAGGCTGAAAATATTTGACTTTCCTTATTACAGGTGCAGAAGCCCTTGGGAATGTTAACATTGTATGGTTTAATTGTCTCTGTAATAATTATATAAAACTAACATCCTGACAAGGACACAGCCTTGCAGCTAGATTCAGATCCCCTCAGAAGCGCTGAGCACCCGCTGCCGTTCTCGCCGCAGCCTGTGGGAGCTGAGGTTGCTCGACACCCTGGAGAACTAGGCCCTAATTGCCTTGCAGTTCATAAAAATCCACAAAAGATATATGGGGCTGCTGCAAAGCCTGGGCCGCATATACATCACTGGAGCATTCAAGTGAGATATGGCATCAAGACCTGAGCAAACATTTAAAAGAGAAACAACTCAAAGCAAGTGCACAAGCCGATCAATGGGATGTTCGAGTTGGTCGGGGCCAAATGTCAGGGAAATAAATTTGAAAAGAAAAAACACCACAAAGCCAAAAAACATTGTAATGACTTCACTAGCTTTTGAATTGGACCCCTCTAAAACAAAAAATCAGAATCTTTTCTCTTCCTTCCCTGTGTATTTTATTGTACGATTGAAAAGATTTATCTTTTAATTCTTGCCCTTGAGCAGTGACTTCCTTTCTTGTTTTCTTTATGGATATTATATACATAAGCAACTGCCTTCAACGCCAGTATCATTCCATTGACTTCAGCAATATTCCGAATATGCTCAGTGATAGGCACGCCCTTAATTACCAAGGAGGAAAAGAGACCTTAAGTAGCTCCCCAATAGCTGTTTTAGGTTAACTAGAAATGTAATTTGCCTTGTGGGAACCTTTGTCTCACTTCCATGACTGAGGGCAAACCATAATGGAGTAACGGACAGATAATGCACTTAACTACATTTTTTTAAGCAATATTGTATTGATTTAACTGAAAATTTCAAGTCTGTGGATCTGCTCTCTACAATGCCAGCCAATATCTGTGTTAAGGAAAAAAGGAGGGCAAGGGGGGGAAACACCAACACTTCACTCATAAATTTTAACCCTTTCAAGTTTTTTTCCCCTTTATAAAGCTCCTTTGTCTCAGAAGAATGAAACAAAGCCATAAGCATTTCTTTGGCAGACCACCTGGAAACACAGATAGAGAAGAAAGGCAAAGCCGGGACAGCCCAATTTGTGTCACAGCTTACTACATTACAGCATGTCTGAGCCCTGAATTTTCTCCCTGTTCATGCCAGCACTTCTTTGATGATTACTTTATCTGAAAATGATAAGACATTATGAATTTGATTATGGCATCACTCCATGTCGTTTGACAGGGCCTCAAGCACATTGGTAAATTGCCGTCTGAGCAGTTCCATTATTATTACATAGCGTGGCTCACAATTAAGGACTAACCTGGAATAAATATAGAACTTCAAAAAATGATAACAGTCACTCTTAGCCTTTAAAGAAATTAACTCTTTTAAAGTTAGTGTCTTCTCATTACTTGCAATGTCATTCAGTTAAACATTAATAATTGCTGGCCTGTGTATTACCTGCAAGCTCAAAGCAATCCCAGAGCCCAGCCCTGCGATGCTGAAATGTCATTTTTGACCATCTTTGTAGAATGTAATCAGTACTTAAACTGTACAGGACTGACAAGGAGGACTGTTGACAGCAGTTGCTTTGAGACTGATCATATAATTTTCAATCTGAATTTTATGACTGTGCAGTATTTTAAGCAGAACAGTACAGTAACTGTAATTTTAACAAGAGGAGCGTTTTATGTTTTTTTTCCTATGCATTAGTCTGTAATTCTACACACTTAATAGTCTCTTAGTTTAAAGACCTCAGTCTTGGTACAAAGAAAACTAATATACACTACTATTCAGAGCAGGTCAACTGAAGAGCAAGCATATACATCACTTCATTGTGACTGTAAGTTCAGAAAACCAATTATGTATTATTATTGTTATTATGCCTTAAAAATACAGGATTATAGTCAGAGGCAGTCTAAGGAATTCCGAAGTGGGACCATTAATTTGCCTTCTGACGCCTTAGAGACACTAGAACCAGAGGTAGGGGAGAAGATTTGTGAAAGACCTTAACGTGTTAAATGGAAGACATCCCACAGGAAGAGGGAGAGCTCTCTGTGGACACAGTTGGTTAATTTTGTCTGGTAAGTATGCAGCAACCCACCTGAAAAAGAACAGTTTCTAGGCCTTCGGCTAGCATGTGGCCACCAGAAGAGCCAGGTTTTTATCAGCTACATCGGGGGGAAAAGCAACTTCCAGTGGACAAAGAAGGTTGTAGCAGGGGCAGAGAGAGGTGAAAGGGGAGAAGAAAATTTAAGTAAAATTACTGTTTTTTGAAACTTATCTTTAGTAATGCAGTTACTGCCTGATCATCCTTCTGCTAACCATGATCAGTGCAAGTGTGGCAGGAATCCAAGACTGGACCTGACCTAAGCTAGGGGATACATTTGGAGGAGCAGAAGCTGCAGCTTCATCAGTGGAAAGAAGAAACTTGAATTCATAAGGACCAGAAGTCCACAGAGTGATGCAGGGAAGGAGTAACTGCCCCCTCCTATATCATAAGATACTTGGAAATAAAGGTGTATAATCCAAAGGCTAAATCCTTCTTTAACTGGCAAATAATGTCCTTATTTTGCTTGATTAAACACAAAGTACAAATCTCCCAAGGCGTCTTGAAAGGTGCTAAAACATGGTCATATATAGTGTTATATCTCAGACGGACTGGTACACATAGCGCAGCTGTTTGGGAAGAAGTTCAGAAGTAACGCAAAATAAGAGCAAAAGAGAACATCCCTACTAAAGCAGATACACACAACAGATGAGAATTGCAGGGCAGGCACAAACACGTACATGTTTGTCTCTGTGTGTGAACACATGTGTGAGTGCAGATATGTCTTTCACATCTCAGGACTTAAACCTACTTAATTTTCCTGAGAAAGTCCCCCACAATCGATACAGCTGTAAAGCAAGTTACAGGTGTTGGTCCATTTCTGTTTCTGAAGGCTCAAGGCTCATTGAGTGAGTCAGAGAAATTGCAGCAGTCTCCATGCAGGGTCCAGTTCTGCAAAGCCCTTCCTCCTAGAAATAGTTCGTAACCGTGCAAGTTTCCTGGGACTGCTGTTGCACATCGGGTTTGCATAGCTCAAGCTTGGGTTGTCTACAGAGCCGTGTTACGCTCGCTTCCTCCTCAGCTGACATGGTGTGCATTAAGCCAAAGCAAAGAGGGGCCCCTGCTTTGATGTGCTCACTAGAATCCAAGAAAAGCGCATAGAGAGTATTTTAATAATTAAGAATTATGGTTTTGAAAGCAAAGCTGCTAGCACTGCCAAGCTCGACCAAAGCCTTTGTAAAGAACTCTGTCAAAATGTGTTTCTAAGAAGAAATTATGCTATAAATTACTTTTATGGAATGTTCCAATGTTAAATGAATATTTAGGTTGCAGTTCATGAAAACCTCCCTCTTCTGAAAAAAATGTTTTTATTTTTTAGATTTCTCTTTGTCAGCATTTCTAACAGTAAAAATGACAAACTTTCATGGGTAGGTGCCAATGGAGACAGCTGTATTTTATTATTGAATACTTCTGGTGCTTAGTTTGGCACCAGTCCTGTTTATATTGCTAGTAAGATTTCATGCAAGCCTTTGCAAGGTCTTCTGTTTAAACTTAAATGTCTGATATGGTTTGTAATTGATTCCACCCAGTTCCCTCCCTCCTCCTTCTCAGTCCAGTTTGTAGAAGAGAATTTATCACTGTGTGGGGAACAGAAACCTTGCAGTGCTGCAAATTCAAAGACAAAAATTCCATAGCAAGATCCTAGAAACTTCTGGTTCTATTATGATTCTCTTCAAATGCTAGGAGAATGTATTAACCTCTGCTGTTCCTGCCCTTGGATTCTTATTTGTTTGTGTGTTTTGATTAATTGACTTTGCTCAGGGTTGCCCGTGTGCTTCCCATCTTAGAGCAAAAATCTAGCTATTGGCTCTACCTCCCAGTTCTTTATTTTTCTGTTCATTTGTGCCATAACCTCTCTGCTCGCTATGGATATACCAGGCAGTTCTCTGCATGCCTGAGTCAGAGTCGGCGTATAACAAAAAGCAGCTTCACAATAACATGCCTCGAACAGGAAGACAGATTTGCTTTGGTGCCTTTCTGCGGAACACCGAATGGGTGAACTTCACTCCTGTGTAGGGCTCACGTTACATGAACATGAAGTCACTAAGATCAGAGGATTTGTTTTAGGTGAGTGAACTTCAGAAGGCAGCAGAGGAAAAGAGTTTTTTAAACCCCATCCACTAGAGCTCCATAATGATAAATAGGCAGATTCATCTGCCTTGGTCTGGTCTATACAGAGCCAAATATAAACCAAGAATAAAATACCCACTGGCCAATTTGGCACATAATGAGCTACTCCCAATGGAAATCAGTGAACTGCAGTTGGCCTCAAGAATCACTTGTCATTGCTAAGACCTCTGCGATAGCCAGTCTGATCACACCTCTTTTATCACTGCCATGTCTCGTAGCAGATACTGCTGGGCCCGAGATGCCCTTTTTGGCATTTGCCAGTACAGTCCGTATTACAACATCCATGTCTCTGGCTGGGGTCTTTAGGGTTACTGCACCACGCGAACAGAATTTTGCAGCATTCTGATCTTGTCCTTATCAGATCATGCACAGAGTTTCACAATACTTAAAATTAGGTTTTGCTTTTGCTTTGTTTTATAACAGAACAGCTTCCACACCTTCGAAACCCATTCCCTATGCGCTACTGATAAATATTATGCTGAAAGATAAAATGGGTCATTCACAATCAACTCAGGTTCCCGTATTTCTTTGTATTCTGTGGTGGGCCCCTGTTAGAACTGTAAACATACTCCCTTACCTCATTACTTTAAATTTTGTTACAGCGAACTGCATGTGCAGCTTATCTTACCATAACAAATTTCTCTATAGCCATAGCTGCAATGACAATGCGTTTCTGTAGAGGAAGAAAAACTATATGGGGCTTCAAAAGTTAATGTTTCTCTCCCATCCACCATAAAAAAATGTCTAGGAACTTCCTGCAGCCATAAAACTACGAAGATAGTTGCACAGGGTATGATTGTCCTTCAAGGGAAATCAAAGAATGCTATATAGATTTCAATATGGAAAGAAGGCTATAATTGCATGTTATGCAGATATCATTCATGACAGAATTACAACAAATATCGTATGCCAGTAACTCAGACGAAGAGCTGTCATGTTTAGCTAATCCCTCTTTCATGGGGTGAAGAGAAGATTGTGCATCAGGAAATTGGCACCAGAGTCTAATTAGTGCTCTCATTCAGCCTGCTGAGTAGGAAGGGATAGCAGAAGAAGGAGGTAAGATCCAACAAGCAGAGGGGCAGGCAGGCAGGTCTGGATTCATATAAATTGCAGACCCAAAGATCTCTAAAGAGTGCAAAACACAAGCTAAAATTTTATCCAGCTTAATCACGCTAGAATGCAAAACAGAAGTCTCATAACTTCTTTGCCGCAATGGGTATGAAGCCAAATGAACCCATGTTTCCCCTAAGTGTTTATTTCACCTTCTACTATGGAGGAAGCGGGGGAAGTCAGGCTAGGATAATAACTTATCCTGAAACATTTTTGGAGCTAAAGGTCAGGTAGAGTTCCAGGAGAAGTGAGTTCCAGAGGAATGTAACTCCGAGTAAGAATTCCTGTGTCCCGCTCCCACTCCCATCCTGATGGGGATGATTAGCTGGAGTTTCCTGATGAATGCAGGTGTTTGTAACATGTCAGAGAGAGGGAAGTGATAGATGAGGTCATTTAGCCTAGTGCAGCACCACTATGTGGATAGGTCACTGCTTCAGACTGGCCTAGGACTCAGGCAGTATGAGGCATGTAACACAAGCATAATGAAGTTCTCTTCCACTTGGACGGTAGACAGCTTCGCTGCAATGCAGCACTCATCAAAGGTGCTGGACAGTATTCAAGATTCTTCCCTGGTACAAAAGCTTCACTACAGGCCTGGCTAGAAGCAGATAAGCTTTTCGATTTTAACGTCTGAGGGTAAGAAAAACATGTCAATTTTTTACTAGGGGCAGATGAAACAACCATTTTGCTAGACTGGGATAGCATTTCAGACCTTGGACTGAAGGTGCATCTAGTAGGACCTTGACATGTTACACATTTTGACAAGAGGCAGGTTTATTGGTTGAACACCAGTCAGGTAAATAGAACTCGCTGTGAATTGACTCTGGTAAACAGAGCTTGCTCCAGAGCCAGGCAACCCCATGTTAGAATCATAGAATCATAGAATTGGTAGGGTTGGAAGGGACCATAAAGATCATCCAGTTCCAACCCCCCTGCCAGGGGCAGGGACACCTCCCACTAGATGAGGTTGCTCAGAGCCCCATCCAGCCTGGCCTTAAAAACATCCAAGGATGGGGCTTCCACCACCTCTCTGGGCAACCTGTTCTGGTGTCTCACCACCCTCACGGTGAAGAACGTCTTCCTAACATCTAGTCTGAATCAACCCATCTCTAGTTTTAATCCATTCCCTCTAGTGCTACCATTACCCGACATCCTAAAAAGTCTCTCCCCAGCTTCCTTGTAGGCCCCCTTAAGATACTGGTAGGCCACTATAAGGTCTCCTCAGAGCCTTCTTTTCTCCAGACTGAACAACCCCAACTCTGTCAGTCTGTCCTCACAGGAGAGGTGCTCCAGCCCTCTGATCATCCTCGTGGCCCTTCTCTGGACACGTTCCAGCACATCCATACCTTAATCAATTTGCTTTTATGATAATAATAATAATAATAATCTGCTTTGGACTTAGCATCATTTAAGTTGAACTTTAACTACAATTTAGAGTTTTCCATTAAAGGGAAAAGTTGCAAGAACTATAACACCATAATTCACTGAGATAGAAAGCACAAGCTGGAGAAACTCTAGCAGAAATCACAATTTTCCTTGCCCACAGAATGTCCAAGCTTTTTCTTCATCACCTTATTGACTGAATCCTATTGACAGGATCCTACAGTAGAAGAAACATGAGGTATTATTTACTAACAAACAGCCTTCAAAAAAGGCTGGAAGTGTGTGTTTGGGGATCCCACCATACCAAGGCTATTTCTTTTACTTTAAAGCGAGTACAAAATTCTGAAGTTTTTCTTTTGACTTGCACAGAGGCTCGATTTTCCTTCATGGGATGGAAATTCATGCTGTTTATATCAAGTGCAAATGACTGCAAAAGGAAGGGCACAGAAAACTATTACATTTCCCTGGGCCTGGCTTAACTGCCAGTCCAGACTCATGCTCCAACCCTTGGCCAGAGTTCCCACCTCACCTATCAGAGCCTCCCATCAATGTTATACAGGCACTTTAAGTTCTAGAAATTCAATATCCAAGAGAAAGAAGCTGCTGATAAATTAGTTAAAGAAATGCATTCTCTTTTCCCAACCGTCTTAAAGGAAATAGGCCACAAAGTTCTAGAGTGAACCCAGACAGCCCTAATGGGCATTATAAAGTCTTAAGATGCGTAAAATACAATTAAACCTATGACTGTCAACAGCAGAGGTGAATTTAGTCCATGGGTCCTTTAAGGAAAGAGGTCCTTTCTTCTGGAAAGCATGAATCCGCATGAAGTGATCACACTGACATTTAATGAAGCCATAGCTTACCCACATACACTGAGTAGAATGGGCTTCACATCACCTTTCCAGCCTAGACTGCAATGAGCAACAGTTTAGTAGGGTGTCTTTGTAAACTCCAGGGGAAACAGTCCTCAAGAGCTGCTGATGACAGAGTGGAGAAGTGTGATATTTTGGGGTCTGAATGGCAGAGTTTTCGTAGGCAATCAAAGACATTACTTAAAATTATTAGGTCTGGCAGGGTTGTTTTCATTAGGTTTCATCTGAAAATATACATGAAAAAATATTAGACTTTTGATAATAAAGTCAATATCTGAAGTCCAGGTTGGATATGGAAGCTGGAGCTTTGAGTTTAGAAGCAAAAAATAACTATTAGTATTAAAGGCTAGATCTGAATCCCACTGACATGAGCAGGTGGGCCTAGATAAGAAAAACCCAAAGCTGGTTCTGCCCAGAAACTGAACCATAGACCTGTGAAGTTCAGGCCACCTCTGCTTGTTGTTCCTTTTCTCACTTTCTCACTTTCACCTTTTTTAGCTGCTTTTCATTTGTAGAAACAAAGAAGAAGAAAAATAAGGAAAAAAAGATATCCATCGCTAAACTGGCCTTCCAGATGCCGAGTTCCAGTCTCGATCCAGCTTCTACGGGTAGCATTACAGAGCCTGGAAAAATAAGGATTTTAATAAGCCAGCCTCTGGAAAAAAATTCAGAGTTGCGCATTTCAGCAGAAATGCATCTCTTGTCACACTACAAAATGTACGAGGTGCCATCCTTCAGCCTGCTTGTTTAAGAAAGAGAACAAAAGAAAAAAGACACATCAATGCTAATATCTCCCAAAGGGAATAGTCAGTGTCCAAGCATGTAATAGGTCCGTCCCTTTTTTACCCCAATGGGAAACTAAAGTAGCAACTTTTCCCGTGGTCTTAAGATAAGCATATAACTTTTAACAATCATTAGAGTAGCACGGCTTCAGAAGCACAAGGAAAAAACTCTCTTTGACTTGCTCTGCGGCTTTAGCAGTTTGAAAAGATTCCCAAATTGTTTGTTTTCATTCAGTTGTTTATCACTGATTTATACAATTCCCCACCAAAATGGTTTCTTATAATTTTCATTCGGGCAAATGTGACAGCACTCTTCACCTTTTGTTCTATTTTCCTCACTTCCTCCTATTGCTTCCGAGAGATTTACTGCTCTACTGACATAAGTTTTCAATATCCATGGTACACAGCATGAAAGCTGTAAGGGCTCTTAATTCATTTGGCAAAACCCATTAAGATTTCGTGAGTGTTGTAGAAGTTTAACAACCTTCCCAAGGGAGGCGTTCAGCAGGAGTGATGACTCAGAGGACAACGAACTGCCACGCACGGGTTTGCTGTGAAAGATGAATGCTGTGCGTTGCTGCATTGAAGGGAATTTCTTGAGGGGAAGTTCTTATGGGCACGTGTCAGACTGGTTTGATTCTTGACTTTGCCACACGCCTTCTGTGTGACCTTGAGCAAGACATGCAGCTTGTTTACGAGATTCAATGAGACTGAGGGCAGGTGGCACTCAACAGATCAGAATTACAACTGCCAATGGCCTCATCATTCACAAATATATATAGTATATTCTACCCACTTAAAAAAAACCCAAACCCAAATGCTGATCCATCTCTGATGCAGTGAATCTACTCTGAGAGAGAAGCTCCAATCTGAATGCAAACTCTAGGCTTAGTTCAGCAACAATTCCCCACAAAAGAAAAACTCCTGGATCCAGGTCTAAGATAGAATCACAGAATCTTCAAGGTTGAAAAGGACCTTTGAGATCATGGAGTCCAACCAAACACACACACACACACAAAAAATCAACAACCAAACCAAACCAAACCAAACAAAAAACAACCAAAAAACCCCCAACAACCTACAATCTCTGGCACTAGAGCATGCCCTGAAGTGCCACATCTAGACGTTTCTTAAATACCTCTAGGGACGGTGACTCAACCCCCTCCCTGGGCAGGCTGTTCCAGTGCCTGACCACTCTTGCAGTAAAGTCATTCTTCCTAATATCTAATCTAAACCTCCCCTGCCGCAACTCCAGACCATTTCCTCTGGTCCTGTCATTATTCCCCTGGGAGAAGAGCCCAACACCCACCTCTCTGCACCCTCCTTCCAGGTAGTTGTAGAGGGCAAGGAGGTCTCCCCTCAGCCTCCTCTTCTCCAAGCTCAACATGCCCAGCTCCCTCAGCCTCTCCTCATATGCCCTGGTCTCCAGACCCCTCACCAGCCTGGTAGCTCTCCTCTGGACACGCTCCAGCACCTCAATGTCCCTCTTGTACAGAGGGGCCCAGAACTGGACACAGCACTCGAGGTGAGGCCTCACCAGTGCCGAGCACAGAGGCACCATCACTTCCCTGCTCCTGCTGGCCACGCTATTCCTGATACAAGCCAGAATGCTGTTGGCCCTCTTGGCCACCTGGGCACACTGCTGGCTCATGTTAAGCTGGCCGTCCACCAGCACGCCCAGCTTCCTTTTCTGCTGGGCAGCTTTCCAGCCACTCTGCCCCAAGCCTGCAGCGTTGCCTGGGATTGTTGTGACCGAAATGCAGGATCCGGCACTTGGCCCTATTACACCTCATACAGTTGGCCTTGGCCCATCGATCCAGCCTGTCCAGGTCCCTCTGTAGAGCCTTCCTACCCTCAAGCAGATCGACACTCCCACCTAGCTTGGTATCATCTGCAAACTTACTGAGGGTGCACTCAATCCCCTCATCCAGATCATCGATAAAGATATTAAACAAAACTGGCCCCAAAACTGAGCCCTGAGGGACACCACTGGTGATGGGCCGCCATGATACAACCCAAAATCATGCCAGTTGCAGGACTCTCCCAATCCTGCCAACAAGGCACCTTTATTTAGATCATAGGACAGGTATAGATGTTTGGTTCAGCTGTTACTCACACCAATTGATTTTGGAAACCTGCAAAATTCCAACCATGAAGATTCTATTCTGTAATTCCTATGAAGCATCCCTAAATCTTCTGTGCACCCATCAGTGGTAATTTCTGATGACATTTTGCTTATAATTGTGCAAAAAAGATAATGCTTCCTGAGAAACACGGGACAATTAGCATTTTCGCATCAGCTCCATTTTCAGTTTAATCTGCTTGGATGCTTTAAACTTTCTAGAGAATAAGAAATAGCACAAAATTGAACATTAATGCCAATGCTTGGTGCAAGATATAAACACGCTTCAATTTTCCTAGCATGCTGAAAAGGAGCTCTGCATTTTAACTTCTGTTTGATGCCTAAATTAAGCCCAGTAAAATATTCCTTGGTTTATAGAAGTGTATTAATTAAGAAAGTGCCTGATTTCATTTCTATGAGTAGGTTCAAAATGACAGATTTGAAGGGAAAATTTAATCAGATTTTGGTTTTAACTAGACACTGAAAACTGATGACTAAAATGATATGTAACTCTCACGTTGCCAACCCAGAACATGAATGCCCAGAGCACAGATACCAGTATAGGAAGGAATCAGCAGTGGTTTAATTACATGCAGTAGACTCAAATCACCGGTGCTTTGGGTGCTTGCAAAATTTTCAGGCTCTGGTGACAGATGTGGAATATTTGAAGAGTCTCCTGAAGTGTGGCAAAATTTTGCCTGGAACTTGCACGAGAATCAAGTGTTTATTACAGCTTTATAAAAAGATAAGTGATGCCCTATCTATTTCTGCCAATTTTCCTGAATAAAGATTGTAGGTTAAAAGATCTCGAAGTTTCCTATCCACAAACACAAAGGTCATGTCTGTGTCAAGTTAATTGTTTCAACTGCAACCATGGATTTGGAAGCATCAGAAGTGGATCTCAGGCATGCTACCTGGAGGGTTCTCAGCTTCATCACTGTTTACTGCATGTGGGTCCTCCTGCTATGTGCCGGGGCAGGGTCTATTCCTACACCACCATCCTTCTTCTCTTTCTCCCATCCCCAACTGGCCAACGAGGGCAAAGTCATGCAGCGCACCAGGGAGCACACTGGGCAAGGCTGAGAGTGAGAGGAGGCATCCACTACACATCTGCTGTGCTGTGTCCCATGAGACGTCCCATACAATGAATGTTTGGTCTAAGGCCTCAAACATCCTCTGCGGAACAGAGATATATACAGGACAGAAACAGCCTGGTTCAGCTGGTCTAGAAAGAGCCAGAAATTAACAGTGCAAAGGTCACTTTTTATCCAAGAGGATTCTATCTCATTCTTTTCTTGAAGCGAGAGATCCCCACAAATCTGTAGCAAGAGATGTTCAGTCCTGGTGTGGCTACCTACAGGACAGTGTACAGAGAAACTCAAATATTCCAAAGCCTTGTGCAAGTGAGAGAGAAACTGCAGTCGCCCTGGTTCTGCAAGTGCCCTTCCCCCTGCTCAAATCTTACATTTTTCTGAAGCAGAAGAAATGGTCTTACCCAGATTTAGATATTTATTTTTTTAAAAAAAGACATTAGTGTAATAAATGTTTACAAAAGAATCAGTAACTATCTACTGGAAAGTTTGCCAGTCAGAATCCTTAGTTAAATATATTATGTGGTTTCTACCTACTAGACAGAAGACCACATCACATTTCATTTTGAATAATCCTGCCACTAAAATGGAAATTTTTTTTACATAGTAGTGATGGAGACTGTTTGCCAATGAGACACCCTCTACCAGACGGCTTCTCACGGTCACCCCCAGGACAGAGCAGATAGTGGACTTTGAGGCTTTGTGGCTGAGAAAGGTACTGTCAGCACTGCAAAGGAAAGACCATGAGTCAACAGAAAATTTGGTTTCTCCCTGGTGCCAGTTCTTTGGACTATGCAGACACAAATATTCACTGCAGGAAAGAGGTGCATGAAAGAAGGATACTGTGGGCTGCTTGGAGTCATTGCTTCCATGCCACCCACTATACTAACTCTTAAAAATAGGACTGCATTAAAGTAATCCCTACACACTTCTTTTATGTAACGGTGGATGAATACTGGCACACAAATGTCCATCCCTCTTCCATGGCGTTCTGTTTTAAATTACAGCCACTTGATGTTAATTTTCAAACCTAGCAATTACTGAATAATTTCTGCATTTTATAGAAGGCGTAACAAGAATACTCCTCTTGGGGTGAATCAATATCAGCTTATGCCAAGAAAGAGAGTATTTTTCAGTAGATAGTCACTCCTTCTTCTTTTTTTTTCCTCCCTCATAGTCATTACTTACATGGGTGATTCTAATATTAAGGGTACGTGCATGTGGTAGGTGGGTGGCAATGACAGTTACTGGTTATTCTATGGACATGTCTGCCACGGCTCATACTAATGTAATTAGAAATCCATTGCAATGAATATTGAACTATGCACACAGCTTAATAGCAATTTTTGGAATAGTTCTTTATAACAAGTGTAGCAGAATGGATAACCACAGAGAATGAAGATCTCTGCTTACAGAGGGCAGGGGTGTAGAATAACCAGCAGCAGAGCAATCCAGTGTAGCGTGGTTGCTCTTTGTAACACACGCGTACTGCTTATTTATTTAGACAAAACTGCTACAAAACTTCGTAGGGGGTTGGATGCACATCATCAAAAATCTTCTTGAGGAATGGTCTAAAACGATAACAGGGCAAATTAAATTTACCACAGTTTCTCTCTGCTTTGACTCAAGAGGAATGAAGATCTATTGAACTCAGAAGAAGGGGCTTCAGGGCACTGGACTTACAGTCTGGGCCAGAGATAATTTTCTGACATTACAGCTCTAGGCTACATCTGGTTACAAGGTCCCTGTTTTGTTAAAAGTTTCTAAGCCTGCCTGTTTCCTTTGTTATTGGGAATTATTTATAAATTGCATTGCTGCAACAGTGGAATTAGATGTCATCAAAAAGCTCAGGAAGGAATTGTTTTTGCCATTCCTACATTACAGCTGTGTATTTTCCCACCTGGGCTTTAGATTCCTACCGATTTTAAACACTGAGGTGAAAACATACACACAGAAGAGCAAGTACCAAATTGTATGAATGATAAATACCCTTGGACGGCAGCTTGGATTGTAGCAGCTCTGTCCATCGATCTATTGGAGGGCAAAACTGAGCTTAAGCTGTCTGTTCCTAAAGAAATTAAAAGTGTTCTTTATGAAACGGATCTTTTCTACAGAAATTTCTCCTCTATAGAAATTCTTTCTAAAGAAATCCTGAAAAGTTGCTAAAACCTTCTGAGAATCACTAATGGACTCTAATTTCTACTACTTTTGGCAGATGTCCAGCATGCTCAGCATCTCACAAGGACTTTGAGTCCTTTTGAATCTAAACAGAATAGAGCATCTACTTTAAGCAAAACAAAATTAATCTTCCATGTTGCAGTTTGCAGCAGCAGCCATCTCATGAGAGAGAATCAAACCTCCAAAAGAATAGCTACGAACGCAGAAATCGGATATCCTCCAGACTCATCCGCATGACCAAACAAGGATACGAAGAGCAAGATTTGCAAATTAAAATGCTTAAATTATTAGTAAATATCCAGGTACATGGAGTAACCATCCACCTCATATTTGACATTCTAATTAACTCTGAATAGGAATCCGAGCAATTGCCTCAATACTGGTGATGAAAAGCTTGACAAAAGGATATGATGATCTCTACAATGAGATTTGTACTGGATCAAGATCTGGCAACCACGATACTGACTTCTACAATACCCAGCACTGGATAATTATGTAAATCCAGGTAAACCTCTGTAGGCAAAAGTTTAAAATGGGGCACCTGCTCTGCTAAACCTACTTTCTAAAACTTTAGCATTCATAGTTCAAAATAGTAAATTCTACTTGTCTCTGTTACTTGTAAAGTGATAGTACTAACCACCACAAAACCTTGTGCAGCTCTAATAGCTGGTCAATCTTTTGGCATCCAGAATATTGTTGGATGGAAAATTTTTCACATTGTTTTTTGGAAAAACCCATCCATTGGATTTCCATTTAAACACAAAGAGGGAAATGAAAAGTGGGAATTGTTTCTATTTTCCATAATAGACAATTTAATTTAAAAAGGGAAAACTATATTTTTATAGCAAACATATACATATTATAGCTTCACTGAAGGAATGTCAGTTGTCTTGAAATTCTGTGCAGGAAAAAAAAAGCACGACTAGTTCATGTGTTTGTAAAATGTTCTGAAATCCATGGAGACAGAGCCATACCCTGACAGCCTTCTTCCCACCACGTGTCACATAGGAGGCCCTGAGCATGAGCACGGCCAGGAGTTTCCAGCAGAAAATGACAAATGGCTACATATGCAGTTTTAGTTAATGAACTGGTGACCCGACGATGCAGTATTCAGGAAACACCAGCTGGTAAAACTCTGTGCAACAAAATAAGGCGAAGCAACTGGAAAATCACTAACAGCACAGCGTCTTTTTGTGGCATGCCAGCTAAAGAGATCCATGTACTTTAAAAAAAACCAAAAGAGAATGTTTAAATAAAAAGTATGATATAAACATCTTTGTTAACAGTATTTCTCTTGTAGGAAATATTCTTTTATTACTACACTAAGTTTAATTGCATTAGTAACTGTAAGAAATATCTTCCAAGCAGTTAAGAACAATAATGAGTTAAGGCTGATCAAACTCTTTGCGGAGAACAGAAAGTCTGAAAAGATCAAAGTTAGTTCTGCGCCAACACTACTAGTAAAACGCAGCGTTTCCTAGTCTTTCAGTTTTACACTCAAATACTGTTATTTCTGAGTAGATCAATTTTAAATGTGAGTGTAATGTATTAAACTTAAAAGCCGAGTTTAAATTATTAAAATGACTTATATTAGCTTCAAGCACCGTGGCTCCATTTAAGCAAATGAATTAAGCACATGCTTAAGTACATTTCTATTGAGTTAAGCTGTTTAGCAATTGCTTTCCCTGCAGGCCTACTGCAGCCTAAAGCATGTAAACGTATGCAAAATTTGGGGATATACTTAACTGCATGGTTTTAATAGAAGTGCAACATTGAATTTGAGATTGATCTTGGACCCAAGGATGCCACTTTGCATGAACAAACAAGCAACTGCATGGCTTTGTTTTGGTTTTGCCCTTATCACACAGTAAAAATATAGTTGGTAAAGAAAAAAATAATTAAAAATCCTTTCCAAGTATTTATGGAAAGGTGAATTCCAGGAATGATTAATGAGGTGGTACCAGAGGCAAACAGACTCCAAAGCAGGGGAGAAAAAAACCCCCACAAGCACTAGATCAATCCATCCTCTGTCAGTGCATAATAAACACTGTGGTCTTCCAGCCTATAATTCACCGGATTCAATATTAGGTCATTTAAGAATCCCTGTGTGACACAAATAGAAAAACAAGTTATCAGCGAAATATAATGATTAATTTTATGTGTAGCAAAGAGATCTGCATGCCTATTCAACTCCTCGGAAGCCCCTTGACAGCAGATTTTTTAAATTTTTTTTCCCTCCTTTTAGTCTACAATTGACACAGTGTTCCCGATGACCTGAAATGAGGTTGTCAGGGGGAATGAATATCACTTATGAAGAGGTTTCACCGCCAATGGGCATTAAACCAGCAGCAACATTGTCCTTCAAAAATGAATGAAATTAGCAGCTCCCTTTGTACTGGTGCAGGGCAATATATATAAATAAACAGGAAAGCATGAAGCTAAATGATCATTTATAGCAGCACAAAGACTGCTCTAGTCCCAGCATCTGCATATTTATTAGTTGCTACGATACGGCTGAATGCTAGAACCTAAATTACAATGAGATTCAACGCACAACTGAGAATAGGTAGACTGAATTAAACAAACACGATGCTGGTTGTTCCCTTCCAGCTGGAAGAATGATACTATGGTACACATATTTCAATAAATACACCGTGATGATTCTATTAGGAATTGGAATAGTTGTCGAGTCATAGGACTAATTAGCATCTTTATGACTGATAAGTGAAAGAAAATATTATATAACTTACTGAATTGCTTGATACAAGCACAAAATCCCAATGAGTATTTGCAGAAACAACTTGGGAACAGCAGCAATAGGCCCAACCCTGAACCCAGCCACAATGATGGGAAAATCCCCACTAATTTTAATAAGAATAAGGAACCTTTTAAGTAATTGGTAGTAAAAGATCCCCACAATTTTATAAGAAGTGTGTAGCTATACAAAAGTCCATTTTATCCTAAGAATTACCTGTAAAAGCTGTAGTGTAAAATGACCACAATCAAATTATTCCAACCCTAACAATTCTATGATTCTATGATTCTATGAAATGAGGAAACACTTTCCACGGGTCTCCAGAATCTGGATAAAGTCAAGTTTTCATGTGAATCCTGTATTTGTAACATTTCCTGGTGGGTCCCTAATTAATTCTTTCTAGAACCAGTATATATGATAAATAATTTGAAACAATGAACAATTAAGTTTACAAAATAAAAGGGAATTTTAAAATCTTAACTTTACGGACAACATCCAGGACAACTAATATTCTGTATTTCACTCCTGAGGACAGTGGGACTGAGTAGTTCCTAAGAACACCTCAAAAAAGGATCAGTCCCCAAAACTTGAGTTGGCTGACCTCAAATGTCATGTATTTTGGCATTTGACCAATGATGGGTGTTGGAGCCTGGATGGAAGGTTGGCCCCAAGTATGAGGCATTCATATCCGTGGTCCTCCTCCTGCAGAGTTTTCTCCAGAGGCGCTGGGCTCACGGGAGCTTTTCCCACTGACGTCGCAGGGCTTTGGGCTGTGAATTTCCTCAGCATCTGCTCTCTGGCAGACAGAACAGTCTCTGCGTGAAAGTTCAGGCAAGTTCCTATGTGACTGAATTGTATCCAGTTCTTAAAAAAGCTTTTAAAAAGAGAAAAGCAAATGTCCAAATCTAGAGAATCAAAGCTACTAAAGAACTGGATGAAATCCTGTGGCAAACAGGCATTTCTTTCAAGGAAGTAGTTGTATGGCTTTGGAGACACGACCAGCCTTCTCTTCTGAAGACAATGCACAAAGGGTCACCAAGAGTCACAGAGTGCTTCCCACACACTTGCAGGTGGGCCGCCCTCCAGTGACTGCTCCGCATGTCTTAAACCCAACTGGTAGCTTCGGCAGAGAATGAGAAGGCAGTAACCTGAATTGCAGCAACCGCAATGTCGTTCTTCAACAGAGGAGCAGCTTCTAACAGGGCTCTGTAACTCAAGGGGATGAAGTGCCTGGCCGAGGAGCGCAGTTTTATTCTGCAGGAAAAACGTGTGGAATAGCAGAAAGCTACAGTGCACCAGGGCAAACAATTCTCTGAGGTGCTAAAGGCTCACCTCATATTAAACACGGTTGTTTTCTCAGCTTGCTTGCTGTCATTTTGACCAGTGACAGGTTATTCATTGCTGAGCTGGATAAGTAGCAACTTTTTGAAATGCCGCTGTTGTTTCCTTTGGTTTGGACTTAAGCAATTAGTGGAAGTTTAAAGCAGACTGCTGTTTCTGAAAGGTTATCTTCTCTAAGTGCAGCATCTCCATGCCATCAAAGAGAGCTGAGACGTACAGGACCAAGAAGAACAAAAGAGAAACAGCCGCCAATGTAAGAGCCAAAGAACGTGGAGGATGAAAGACCACCTGGGCATGGAGAAAACGACGACAGCAAATGGAAAGAGAGTTTATGCTGGGCATCCCTGAACCCTAAACAGGAATAGCCCTGGCAAGTGTGGAAGAGAAAGCGATGAAGCATTTTTCAACAGATCCAGCCCCAGATTCCTCTGAGTTAAACTCTCTTGTAGGGAAGAGTTTGTACTCATGACAGCATCCAGAAAAGAATTTAGAAAAGAAGGGCTGGATTTCAAAGATCCTCAATTGTAAACAGTCTTGACACATTTGTATTACTTATTTCACTGAGGCAGAAGGTGGATTAATTGTTAAATAATTACAGTTTAGAGATGGACAAAATAGCTCCAGGGAACAGGCTCATCAGCAACAGAATTTATAATGCTCTGTAGCAATAAAGGTATTTTCTCCAAGATCACACAATATTTACATAATTTTATTAACTTTACAGTGGTTCTGTGAAGCTCATCAGAGCTTGTCAATGCAGCTGTAGGAAGCAAATGAAAAATCTCAGCCCAGGGAAGATAAATGCTACTTGCTGTAGAGACCCTATATTGAACCATCTGGAGAGTTCATAGCAGAATACTCTGTAGAAGAAATACAGAAGAAGTCACAAACAAAACAACTTTGTAGAATTTTAATATCTTTTTCTAATGGATATTGATAGTTTCCTGCCCTCTGCTTTCTCTTCCCTGCCGCAGCTAAATCTTCTTCCCAGTAGTCAGACAACTGGCTGAATTGCTGGTTTGAGGCCAGAACTGGGGTGCTGGATGGTCACTGCACTCCATGCTTCCAAACAGAAAACTCTGGCGTAACAGTGATTTTCTATGCCTTCTGTGCGAGGGCAGCTATTAGAGATGGATGATACCAGCAGCAGAAAACTTGGCCTTGACCTCCCGAAGGAAGATACAGCGTGCCTGCGTGGCCTGTCCTGACGGGCAAAAGAAAGGGAAAGCTTTGTAGCCCATGGCACTTCTACAGACTCCTACTTGTGAAAGCTTATCAATATTGAGGAGTTTTATGTTTCTTTGGCTTGACGAAGCAATACAATACATACAATTACTAATACTGTAATTACGAGTACTACAGTCTATTGTGAGTAGACGTTACGCTTACTCATAGGCAGCATAAAGAACATGAATACTCTTTCTCTTTGACTTAACATTCTCTGCCTTTCTGTTCTGAAAACTTTTTTCCTGAGATTGTATCAGACGGTTATTCGTGCAATTTTATGACTTTTATGATGGTGGAATACCTGATTCCATCCTGTATTTGAGCTTGCTTTTCCAGGGGAGCCCCACATTCCCCAAAGCAGGTTTGCTTTAGTTTATAATCTTTACCTTGCATGATAAAATAAACGCCAGGATGACGGAGAGCTGCCTTTCTAGGTCAAACAATTGCAGAAAAGTCAGGGAGAGGCTGGAGGGGAAATGCCTGTTCAATCAAGAAAGTTCACTAATGATTTCTAAAATGTCTTAATTGCTTCAGCACAATCTACAGGCATCCCTTTCATGCCTCATACAGGACAAATAACTCAGTCTAATATTTCAGAATTAGCAACTTGATGAAGTAACCAGACTATAATCTTCCTAGTCATGGGTTAGAATTTTTGAGGTCTCATCAGCACACCACAGCTTCTTTCTTTAAGTGTTTTGTGTAATGGCAGGCTTATCTTCAAAGAGCAGATGTATGAACCATCATTTTTGATTAAAGCCATCCAGTTGGAAGAAAAAAAAAATCATCTGTTCACTGCAGTTAGAATCATCTATTTTAAATACATTTACATATTCCCTTAGCTGTCCAACTATTTTTTTTACCCACTTTCCCTTCTTTTTGCAGCTTGGAATCCTGCCACATTTGTATTTTGTACTAACTACTCAGGGTCCTAATTAGCAGAAATGGGATGTCAGCAGGGTACCAGCCAGCAAGGGAGGCTTTTTACTTCATTGGGAAGACATGCAGCATGTGGCATGGATCAAAATCTTTGCATCCCATGCGGAGAACAGCATGACGTGAATTGCAGAGCAAGGTAAATGGGAGAATTTGGGTATCTTGGAAATTTGTGAATTGTCAAAAGCTGCCAATTCACGCATTTTAGCTATAGGCAAAATGAAGGGGGTTTGCCAGCAATAATGTAAAATAATCCAAAATTTGAGCATGCGGCACACTCAAAAATAACCTGCAGTTCCGGTTTCTGAGCCCACAGCTGTTCTGCACAGCCCAGTCCCATTGACATCTAGGACTGGTAAAAAGAAGAGATTTGGGTATGACAACAGAGATCACACAGTCTCACTTTAGCTGCCTGGTCCCCATGAGAATTCCAGAGTCCTCCAGAACATACGGATTGCCTACAGAGCACTGGGGAGTTAAATGTCTCAAGTAAGGTCCAAGATGAACAAGAAAGGAGCTGATTTGGCAGTAGCATCAGCCACCAACAAATGGCAAGGAGAGATGTATCTCAGATCACGCCCCCTTCAAAGACAACCATGTCCCCTACTCAGTGCTGCCCCATGCCTCCACCACACGGAAACCACAGCTCATGAAAAGATGGAGGGAAGACTGATATCCCCCAATTTGGATGTCTGTGGAAGAGAACCGGGTGTCAATGTCATTAATGGCAAGAAATAGGCATAGAATGCACAACAGACAGAGACAATACAGTAGATGATGTCTATTCCTATGTCTGTTTCTCACCATTTTTCAGAAGGTGTTTCTGTCACCAGACCCAACTAGGGCCTTCTTATTTTGTGAAATCCTTTTTTTTTTTTTGAAGACATTTGAGGAATTAGCAAGTAGGATGTGGGGAATTCTGCAATATCAACCCCATGGGTCCACGGTCAAAGATCTGAATGTAACAAACTGTCTGATCTTACTCTCCTTACTTCACTAGGACTATGATATTTTGGGAGATTTTCTGTGGACATTTGGGAGAGAATGAACGGTGTGGAGTGTTCTTTACTGAAATGGATGCTTATCACGAGATACGAATTCAATGTACAGAGGCCTCACTTGCACAGAGTAAGATTCATTGATTCATCGAAAGAATATTTCACCCAAGAGTCACTCAGTAAATGAAGATTATTTAGGTTTGAAGGGGTGTCTGGAGGTCCTTTAGCCCAGTCTTCTGCTCAAAGCAGGGCTAACTTCAAATATAAATATGGAGCCACTTCTTCACTGAGTGTGTAATAGGGGACGCTTATGGTCTTTCATCTTGTCATACTGGGACATCTTCACAGGGCTAGCAGCACGGTCTTTCTCCCTGTGGTGGGGCTGTGTCCAAGAAGAGTCAGAGATGACACTGCTGAAACATGAAGAAGGGCCAGAAGAGATCTGGTATGAGTGAGATACAAAGGCAGAAAAAAAAAACATCAGAAAGGGAAAAAGAGACCAAGAACCAAGCCATAGAGAATCATACTTAGGAAAAATCCAGGAGAGGACAAAAAAACGTACAAGGAGAGGAATAGTTCTCCATTTCCTGATGCAAACTTTGTGCTCATTTTCAGCACATTGATTTCTGCAGCCCACGTCTACCAAGTGCACAAAGACGAAGAGCAGTGGGTTGCAGATGGCAAAGCTGTTGATTTGCACGCGTCCAGGCATTTCCTGGTGTTACTCATTGCTTAACCCTGCCATTTGTAAAAATATAGAAAGGAAAGAAAATCAAGAGAATACTACTTACCCTTCATGGGCACAAACTTGCCACTATGTGTGTTTTTGACTAGTCTATCTGTCCCTCTCTTAACAGAAATACAGTAACAACAAAAGATGCAAGCAGGAAGGTTAAGAGCTGCAAAAAACATGTGGGTTGCAAGGTTAGATTGATCTAAGAAATGATCTGTCTTTTCTTCTCGCCTTTGAAATATACATCCATTGCAGCTATGATTCCTTTCAACAAACACTCAGACGAGCAAGGAGGATTTTGGTTGTGCAATGGACAGGAAATCCTCTTGAGAGTAGGCGTAATTTTAGATACACAAGGAACCTGAATGGACAATGCCAAGGGCAGATGTGTTTTTCACTTTTTTTTTATACATATATAAATATGTATAAGTTTGCTTGCTTATAACTAGTCTTCTGGTTTAAAGTCTGTTTTGCTAACAGAATTTGTTATATATTTCTATCTTCTGCTAGTTTGTTATTCTTCACGTCTGCTTAGAACATAACTCTGTCACAGGCTTCATTCTTCAATAAAGGGAGGGCGTGCCGTTTGTTCAGAGGGCATAAGCCATCTCCTCCGATCCTGCCCGGCTCTTGAAGGGAGCTCAGAAAGGCCCGTGCCGCCTCCTGTTGGTGTTTAAGGACAGAAGGGACACAATTACAATTAGTGGGTCTGACTGCGTTGCACAGGCCACAGCGTTTCAGCAAGCGCTTTCTGCAGCAGGTGCTACTCAAGCCATGCTTTCAGAGGGCATCTGGTCTGGCAGTAACGATTTGGAGAGAGGTTATGTCAGCGGCTAATTGTCTTCATAGTATACGAGTAGATGCTGATGTTCACAGTTGGTCACGGGCAGTAAAGAGCTTTTTTTCAATAGTTTAAGTAGAAGATATTTGCCAAAATATCCAGACTCAGTGGAAGAGTGCGTGGCTTTTCCCTTTGGTCAGACTGATGGCTTTGGTGCAATTTGCTTGCACACTGTCATAGCGAATTATGATCCTTGAATTACAAGTATGGTCCTTTGAAGTTACAAATGTGGTACTGCCAATGACTTTCCAAAGGAATGTTGAGCATTGCTCACTAATGAAACACGCGTTACGATAATGGTTAGTAAGGATAGTTATTAATATGCTAACCATATATCCAGTATTAAAATCTTAGCTCAGTACATCACTGGAAGGCACTAAAAGCATAAAGCTGCAAGGATGAGGTTTTAATCTGTGGTGAGGTTTGTTTTTACTGTAGATACAAGATGAAAAGAAAGAGAAGACAAGATTCTGCTGATAATAAACAGTAAAAATTGAGAAAAATTTCTTTCTTTGCTTTTTGAATAGTTTCGGTTTTGCTTTAAATTTTCTCACTTTCACTTTTCTCTTCTGCTATTTAACTTCAGGGTTTTGCCATGAGACAAACATTGGATCTGTTTTGAAATGTACAGAGTGGCACAGAAAAGAGAAAGGAACAACAAAATACCTTACACTCGCTCTTCCTTTGCATTTAGGGACAAGAATCAGCGAGAGGAGAGAAGCAAAACTGAAAACAAACAAACAAAAAGCCCAAAACCTTGAGATTTCTGAATTTGAAGGAAAACCTCAAAAATTCAAGAATTACAGAGGAGACTTCGCACTTTTGAACATACGGCTCTTTTTCCACTTTTATTTGAAAAGATGCCACAAGTGCTATTCCATATTTGCGAGCTGGACTGTCCTTTGCTCCAGCATGAGCCACCAGCAGGAGGCAGGTGTGTGCGCCGGCAGCCACCCAGCCTGCAGAAGAGAATCAGTCATGTGGGGCACAACTATGAAAGGAACAAATTAATGAACCCTCGGAAGCCACAAGGTTTGAATTAAAAATTCCAAATGACATTAAAGCCAGGATTTATCTACCTGAGACCCAGACATTACTCAGTAGAAAGGATTTATTTGATCCAGTTGTACTAGGTTTGCTTCATTCACTTCTCTATGGTGTTGTGCTAGCAAGATATTGTTATCCCCGTACACAAAGTTCCACGCGATGAGTATGTTGATGAAACGCTGCTCTATATCTGCTGGATATACATTTGGTACTGCCAATCATGTTGGGCTGCAAAAAATAATAATACAGGTACCTAAAAAGAACAGATTCTGTGGTCTTTTTGTTACTTTCTTCATAGTGACTCTGGAACACAGTAAAAAAGAGTGGGTTATAAAGATTTCTCTAATGAGGCATGAATATTCTGATCAATTCAGAGCTCTTAGGCAGTTGGTTTTATCTGCCTTGCCTAGTAGAATGCAGTTCGCAGTACTGAGTAATCTCAGCCAACCTCCCTGTTTTCTGAGCACTTTGTAGGAGGTTAGATGCTATTATGCTGTCATTACTCTGCATTACAGCAAAGCTGAAATCTCTTGTGACTTTCTTCATGGAAAAGTTAGTCTGTGGCAGGGGAAACAGGCCTTTGGCAGTGTGGGGTAATACTAAGAATGACTAAAGAGCTAGACAGAGTGAAGACAGACAAAGCCAAATAGTTCGCAGGTTGCACTCTCCTCTGAGTTAGGGACCAAAGTATTAAAGCTGACCACTAGAAAAGCATCGCGGCCAGTGACAATAATGGCAATGCTCCACAGGTTCTGAAAGGCCAACTATGGCCTGGATGGAGTGGAACTTCTCAGAGGACGTGACATGCTAGCCTCAGCGCAATAGCAGTGGCTTTGACCAGAAGGTGGGCAAGAAGAATTTGCTACAGATTAGCAACTCCAGGATAAACTGGCTCTCTTGGAATAATTCCCTGATTACGACAGTTTCTTCCAGGAAAAAAAAAATCACTGGGTTCTGCTCTGGGAGGGCACAGTGAGTCAAGATCACAGCCACTTTATTCTGGAAGATAATTCAGTTAACATCCCTCTGTAGGCAAACCGCATAGCTTAAGAAAGACAGAAAGAAGACAGTTTCACTTTTTTTTTTTTTTTTTTTGCAGAAGTAGTAAAGCCCATCAACAACAATCCTGCAAAGTGCTTTACACCCCCAGCCCTGATGCAATCCAGAACAAGTTAAATTAATCTCTCACAAGAAGTTTTGGTCTCTGCAGTGCTGATCTCATCCAAGGGCCTTTGTCTCCTGCCCCAGGGAATGAATAACTTTTACCAGCATCATTGTACTTTTATCTTGTAGCAGGGAGACAGAACCCTGCAGCATGACAAGCATTGTTATCTGCAATGGTATGGCACGGGCTATGGGATGAGGTGACCAAAGTAAAGGCTGACTCTGGAAGTTCTCCTTATCCATTGCACAAAACTACTGTACCAACAGGTTATAGCCAGAATTATCTGTATATTTCAACTATGTACCTTAAGCATCGATCTAATTAGCCCAACACAATGTTAGCACATCTAGTAACTACACTCCAGCAGACTAAGAGTATTTATTACTGAGAGAACTCCTACTAGAAACCTTGGAATTTTTACAATACATTTTTGTCCATACTTTTTGGAGCAATAATAATGTAATACCACGCTCCCTCCCCACATAGCCGCAGGGTCCCTTTTAATGAATAGGAACAAACAAACAATCCAGCTAAGCCCAGAAACATTACCCCTACCAAAGGCAGAATCAAACAATACCCCAAAACAATCTACGTACACAAAGAACAAACTTTTCTTGTTCTTCCAAAGATTAACTCAGCAGGTATTTGTCATTCAAAAAATTCTACAAGAACAGAAATGATATTGTGTTTGAAGAGGTTTTCTTCAGCATTATTGTTGCAATTATTTTGAAAAAAAAAAAAAAAGGAAAAGTTTTTGAAAACAATTCTGAAATATAATTCTAGGTAGCATTCTGTCATTCTGTACATCCTGTGCTCTCATTCAATGACAGTTTGTAAAGTCTGGTATGTTTTTAATGTAGAACTCCACATCAGTAGTTTCCAACAGAAGGATTTGAGTTTGCTTTTTTTTTAAAATTATTTTCATTAGGAAACCTGAAATCACACTGCTCATGTCAGCTCAGAACCAAATGATACCAGCGCTTCGTCTGAGTGATCCTTTCTCTGTATGTGGGTAGCATCACAGCAGTCTGTCGTGAAGCAACTGCTCCCATTCCCTTCACCACTTTGATCCATCAGAGCCTGGATTTTTTAATTGTGTTGTGGAGCCTATATTGCTCATGGGTGCTCCTAAAAGAGAGTGAGTAATAGGATGAGTGTGTCTTGGGCTTGAGTTGGGGGGCTTATTCTTTAGAGAATTTATTGATTTGAAACAAGTCCAAAGATGAGTCACTATGCAGAAACATTACATGGAGATTCTTATTTGCAATCTTGCAAAGTGCCGAGGGCCCTCGAGTGTTGCAAATAAAATTGGAGCAAGTTCATTCTGCACAGTTCTGATGAGAAATCACTTGGGCTTTTTACAGATGTTGAGGGCACCTGACCTCTGGCTCGGCGGTGGAATGGCAACGGCAGTGACCCGGGCAGAGGCAGCGGCAGGCAGCGTGGGCAGGGGAGCACTGCCGCCTCCCGACAGCACCACTCACTACAGAGGAAGCCCGGGGGAAACCAGGGCAAAGCTGGAAGAGTATGTGACAGAGCAACTGGAGAAAGGTCTAATTCACGTTCATCCTTGGATAGTCTACGGGGATAACTAAGGAGTGGTAATAAGAGCTAATCACTTAAAGTGAGTGTTTTTATTGTTTACCACCTGCCTGTGTGTTAAGAAAAATGCTCAGTTACTGGGTTTGCAGCTGCTCTTGGGATTTCCTCAGCCCAGGAGTAACACACATAACCTGCATCCCCCTACACCCTGCCAGAGGACTGGAAGCATCCTCCATTTCTCCAGCCAACAAGGCAGAGCAAGCTGGTGGCAGTCATACGCCACATAACAAAGTAAACAAGATTCTACATGGACGAGACCAAGTAGCCCTTCGGTCACACAGATAATCATCCTGCTCTGATCTATAGCTACCAACCAGGGAAACAGAGGTGGCTTAAAACTATTTTATGTCAGTTTTGAACCTAGCTTTGCCTTCTCTTCAGGATTTAGCTCTGTGACTGTCCAAACCCTCTGTCTGAACACTGCTGCAGGGAGGAGGAACGGAGCAGCATGCATTTCTCTAACTTGAGGTTTATTATTGAAACACAGAGGCCTGCAGTTCCTGAAGACTGAAGGTGAGAGAGAAACTAATTTTTCCTGGCTGGTTTTCTTTCCCTTCCCAGCCTCCTAATTATTTCTCTGCCTTGGTTGCTGTTAGACTCCAAGCAATGAGGCTGTTGGAAAGAGCAGCTATGGCAAAGAAACATGAGGTGGGGTCTCGCTTTGAAATCCACCGGTGGTGCATTTTCTGATTATTGCTGCAGTATTGCCTAGACTGCTGTTACTTTACCGGCAAATGCAAACAGTGTTCTGGATGTTGAAAGTACTCGGCATCTGCTTCAGTTCTGAAGGAGAGAGTATTTTTTTCTTAGTTACCAGAGCAGGCTACTAAACATATGTCTTTTTCTTATTAACATGAGGAGCTTTTGTGTTAGTTTCAGTGCCCAATTGTCCAGTGTGATTAGAACTGCCAAAAAAAATAACCCAGGAAATTTCATTTTCCACACCATTTTAGCACTGGCTGACTTGGTGGAATCCCAGCAGTGAGCTGTGTGCAATGATATATGAAGTGCAAAACATTTGCCCTCCCTTCCAAGCCTCTCTGCACACTGCATAGACTTCCTGCTCACAGTCCGTACTGAGGTCACGGCTTGTGCTGCCAGCCCGAGCTCCAAAGTAGATGCTGTCTGCAGGTTCGCCAGGTGTTTTTGATACCACTGCGGCCAGATAGAGAGCAAATTACCACCTCAGAAGAAGTTCTCCCTATTGCCAGTATTACTTTCAGATCAGAACTTCACATGAGAAAATACAAAAAGACTGGCTTGAGGCTCAGGGTGCAGGATAACTTGCCTTAAATTTGTGTTTGCTTAGTTCATGTTATAAGGAAATAGTTATGTATCTAGTCACAGCACATTATGTAGAGCAACCCCAAAACCAGCCTCAAATGCCATATTCCAAGGGAAGTAGATGGACTATAACAAAGTTTGTCTGGCAGTTGGAAAGTTTGTGAGTAATGTGAGAGTGTGCTTGGAACAGGCAATACTGCAGTTCACTGGGGTATGGATATGTACTAAGTGGTCCTTCCGAAAGCTGTTCATGTGGAAAGAATGAAAAGCTAGAGCAAGGTAAGCAGGTAGAGTTCATAATAAGCCATAGCAGGCTTCATCAATGGCTTATACAGCGTTTCACTACTCAGATGCCATTTCTGCATTCAGAGGTTAGGATCTAATGGGATGTGCAGATGCATAGATATTTTCCCTTCTTTTGAATGACTGATTTGAAGAACAGGAACCATGGGCTCTGTGCCACAAATGGGAAAGGCAATTCAATTCTTGAAGCTTTCATAAGAAGTTGCTTAAATTATTAGTTTAATCAGTAAAACGCTGGCTATATTCATGTTTACATAAACTTTCCAACAGCAATACAGACTCCGAAAAGTTTTCCTGTCACCCCCCCCCCCCCCCGCCTCTGGCACGGCTATACGATTTGCTAAATATGTAGTGGGTTTATTTTTTACTCTTAAAATCACTCAAGAAGGCCACCAATGAAACTATTCTTCCCATGTGGAATTAAGCAGAAGCAGATTAGTAGTTAAAGTAGAGATTCTCATGGGTGTCTTCTCTAGATCTTTATGTTCTGTTATTTTAATATTTGAAGTCTACTCTGAGTATTCAGTTTAGCTGAAAAGAAGTCACAGCCCTGACTGCGTTTTCAAATTTGTCTGTGCTTTTTATTTCACTTCTTTTAGGACACCACAATCCTGTTTATTCAAAGGTCACTGTGCTGAAAGCAATATCTGCAGATAACAAGAAATACTGAAGACAGTCACAGAAGGTAGAAAAATATGAGTTCCATAACCCTTCACCTCTATTCCTTTTTGGTCTGTCTATTGGTTTTACAGATGAAAACAGAGGAAATTCTATTGTCTTGAGCTTGCCTGTGCAAAATAAATCAAATTTAATTCTTCATTCCCTCCCCCTCTCAAAAGAACACGCTGGGTTCTGCAGCAGCAAGAAGGCTTTGGTGTCGTTAACCCTTCCACAGCCCATGCATGCTCAGCAATCTCAGCCTCCATCTTCTAGTCACGTAAAAATGTCCAATACTGACACGTTGTAAATGAAAGCCAGGTACGACTGTGGGTAGGAAGAAATCTCTTCCGATTGTATTCTACAGTAAAGAAGTAAATTTATACCCTCTCAAATATTTTGATTAGACTGTAATCCAAAATGTGATTTGAGTCTAAGAAAACCACTGATCTATGAAAAAACTCTTCCAAGATACACTTCACAAGAGCAGGAGACCTGTCTCCAGAGTCGCAGCTTCTGCTGCTCAAGGCTATTCTGGGTAGCACCTCATGTCACAATGACATTACTATGCTAGGCCACGTGAATTAGCCAACATGGTAACTCTGTCGGCCTCACTTCTTTTTCAGGGAAGTATTACCTATAGCATGATGGTGAGACATACTGCTGTGTAAAGAGGTGTTACTGAAATCAAATAGGTCAATAGCACCCCAGATAACTGTCAACATCAAACTACCTTCTTTGTGATCTTCTCTTTGACTCTTGGAAGAATTTGCAGGAACAGGGCAAATAAGGTGGCCACACGAGCCAAGCACGGGCTTGCTGTGAAGGTTCTGTGATCTCCCTTGGGTTTATATCTCTCTCCACAGTTGTGCATATGTAAATATATACATGTTGTACATATGTGTATATTTGCAAACATCTTTTCTGGGATTGCTCTCTTCTTACAGTCTGTAAGTGTTATGTAAGGCTCTTGGATCAGAATCATACTGAAAATAAAGAAAACTGTCTGTCCCTTCAGAAAGAGTAGCATAGATTTACAGACTTTTTCCATTCATTACACCAACGAAAATGTTTCAAGAGAAGTAAAATTTAGGCAAACACTGAACTTGGAAAGCAGAACACAGGAAGCTGACATGTGCAGCCAGTTCAGCACGTGGAAACTAGACATTAATATTTTAAGACTGGAATCTGGGGCCCACAGCTGATAATGTAGAATTTAATACTCTTGGTAACCTATAAATTTCCAATGGTAGCCAAAATCTCATATATGGAACTTAAGCAGAACAGAAGCCATTCTACTGACAAGAAACACATGCATATGGACCATAACCAGGATCAGCCTCTGGAGGTAGCTTTTTCTTTTGGGTATATCTGCCCCACTCAGAGGAGATCCTCTGAGGCCTTTAGGCAAATCCAAATTTGCTTTGAGGCACTTGACATCAGAAGCAGGCCCTCAGGCAGACTCACCCTGCTCACCCAGTGATCACTGCAAAGGAAGGTGCCTCCCTTTCTCTCTAACCAAGGGCTGATCTTAAACGGTTCTGTTCCGGATAGGCTCTCAAACAAATCCCTAGCGCAAAGTGCTTTTTTCCATCGAGCCTTTGTCAAAGGAGAACAACATTGATTTTCTAGGAAAGAGTCTGTTCTCCTTAAACATTTTCGTTATTTCATCACAAAAAACCCAAACAAACAAGATAAAAAAAAAGGAATTATTTTGTGTTCTTTGGCAACTTTTCAGCCAAAACAATTCATGAAGTTTGGCAGTTTTTGATCTTGCAAGAAAAGCCTCTGTTTTCCATGTAAAGGAAGCCTTTTTCCCAGGTGTTGCTAAACTCATCAGTTAAGTAGCAAATAAATTAAGCTGCAAAAGGATGGCTAGGGGAAATGTGGGCCTACTGCTGAGTGGGGCAGTGACAAAAGACATGGAAGATACCAAGGTACTCACTGCTGCCTTCTCCTCTGTCTTTACTGGTGGGATTTGTGTTCAGGAATGGCAGGCCTCTGAGGCTGGTGGGAACATCTGGAGCAAGGAAGACTTAGCCTGGGTGGAGGAGGATCAGGTTAGGGACCTTTTAACCAAACAGGGAATGTGATGGCATGCACCCATGAAAGCTGAGGGAGCTGGCAGATGTCACTGCAAGGACCCTCCCAATTAAGTTTGAAAGGTGATGGCAATCAGGGGAGATTCTTGAGGACTGGGAGAAATCAAAATCAAATCTCACCCCTAACTTCAAGAAAAGTAAGAAGGAGGATCCTGGGAACTACAGGCCTCAACTTGATCTCTGAGAAAATGATGGAGCATATAATCCTGGAAACTATTTCCAAACAGATGAAGGACAAGAAGGTGATTAGGGGCAGTCAGCATAGATTTATGAATGGGAAATAATGCCTGACCAACATACCAACCATCTGTGATGAGATGACAGGCTTGGTGCACGAGGGGAGAGCAGTGGATGTTGTTTATCTCAACTGCAGTAAGGCTTTCAGTGCTGTTTTCTATAACATCCTCATAGGAAAACTGATGAAATACTGGAGATATAGGTAGAGATATATATATGAAAAGGCTATGAAGAAAAAGGATTAATGCTGTTTAGCAGTTCTAGTCCCACTCCTTTTTTAGTGGCTGGAAGAGGATATGAAAATCTTGTAAAACTTGCATGGGGCAAGTAACACGTTGACATGGCTGAACCAAAATTACCACTTTTTATTGTTTCCTTCATCATTATTACCACCATAATAAAAGGAAAGGGCTTAGACAGGGTATCTAAGATGGCAGTTTTGTAAGGCTTCAGTATAGGAGGTCACATAACATACCGAGCATTTCAGATGACAAAGGCACACACTGATTGTCAATACTGACATTAGCCTGCAAGTTCATTACTATCTCTTGCCTCTGCCTCCAAACAGTGAAAGGCTTCCCCATCCAGCTAGCAGAGTGAAGAGGAAGATAGCTGAGAATGAACCTGACTTCAAAAGAGGCTGATGTCTATCTGCCTGGGTGCAGGAGCGGTAGGTGGAAAATAACAGATGGTTCAGGAGTAGGTGGGCCTGAATCCTGGCATGAGAAGGCCCAAGATCTTGCCAGGAACGAATACCGACAGCAATAGCTCTGTGAGAAGATAGGGCTGAGCCCCTCAAAAAGATATTACATTGCCTTTCACATCCTGGGATCAGCTTGCCTGGGGGCTGTGAAGAGAATGTAGTTCTTGTTTGGGCTGAAGCTTATGTCACACATAACACGTTGCTGCCTTTTATTCCACATAACACGTTGCTGCCTTTTATTCCTATGAAGGGAATCATTCTTCACATAGGCATCTAGTGATTTTTGAGAAAAGAGTGAGAGCAGTACACTCTGCACCTTGGCAGCACAGGCAGGTTCCTGACTGACCTTCACAGACCACCATAGTGCAAAACTCCCCATGATGCCCCCGGGTCAAGGACCTGCCTAAGGGCCCACAAGGTATACTCTCTCTGGACCAGACTCTGAGGCCACAAGAAGTGAATTGCGCAGCAGGGTGCAAATACAGTTTGGGGTGAGCTAAGCACAGAGCTGCGAAGCCAAACAGATGCTAACGCTTGCATTAACACTCCCCAGAGCACCCAGGCCTACAGCTCCAGGGGATCCCTCCTATGCTGCCCATTGAAAGTGAGGCTTGTAACAGAATTTCAACAGTGTTTCAGCATTAAGTTATTAAAAATGAAAAAAGCCTGTCTGCCTAATCACCAAAAACGTCAATTTGCAGGACCTATTAAAACTCTTTTTTAATGCAAACCTCTCCCATTTTTAACTTGAGACTTACGAGAAGCCTTCTGCAATTCTGTAACCCTGCCAAAACCGTGCTTCTTTCTCTCATTTGCTCTCTCCCTCCTCCTTTCTTCCTTTTCACACCCACGTATTATTAACTCAGAATACAGTATAATTACAGTTTGCACTTATCTGAAGGACCTGCACTCCACCGCTTCAGTTAAGGAGGTAGTTCGAATTAGGATGGACAAAAGATCTTGCTGGAAAGACTGTTACACTTGTTGGAGTAATGAGCAGAGTCCATTGGGGAAGATAACAGAGGAAAGGCAGTACCTCCTTGAGCCTTGGATCTAAACGGTTGTCATTGCAGGAGTATGGCTTATTGTTTTAGCCGAAGTCAGTTTCTCCCCTATTAAACTCAGTTGGTTTTTTTCCTGGCCTAACCTTACTCACAGTGAAGTGGTGACTTTGCTGGAAGCGATGCCATGTCCTTTGTTGCTAACCATAATGACAGTGTTTGCTGTGCTTCTAGCCAAGATCCTAAAGAGATTCCTGAGAAATATATTTTTTTCTCCCTCTGTAGTCTCACAGAACTTGTTTTACTTTTCTCTTTTTTAAGACCACGTGAAAGAAACAAGTAAAGCACAACACCAGAAAGCAGATGAAGAAAAAAAAGCCCTGACTTTGAAAGAAATCTCTGTGAATCTCTGGCACATATGAACAAAAGAGAGGAAATGGGAGGTTAAGAAGGACAGAGCATCTGCTCACATCGTGATTGCTGTCTCCTTCCAAACATCAAACTCTAGAAGGCCAGAGCTGTGAGTATCTTGGCTTGTGTCAGATGCGCTTCCTGCACCCACTGACTTCAGCTGGATTTTTGCCATTGACTTCCTTGGAAGTAGCATCATGCATCAAAATCTGCACTGCTTTAGTCTTAGTACTTAAGGATTAATAAAAATGATCCTTAGGACATACCGGAGCAAGTGAACTGAGTAAAACATGAGTGTAATGTGCTAGCTAACGTTTTTTCCAGCAGCTGGCCCACAGCAAGCGGCTAAAGGTCTTACCCCTTGACTCAGTAGTCAAGGCTTCTGCTGTGGTGAGAAGTCCTGGCCACTACAGAATCCTACAGCAGCTTGGTCAGCAGTCCTCTGGCATCCCCGCTAGGTAGGGACATACCTGCATTTGCACAAGGGCTTATTTGTCACATAGGTCTATCAGACACACATATGAATAACAAAGGAAGCACATCTGTGCTGCATTCATCTTGTTGATTGCTCCCCTCATCCAGACCTCTGCACATCTGGGACAGGGTTATCCTCACATTTGAAAAATTCCTCAGTGCAAGAATCCTAAATGCTTTTCACCTTATGGAAATATAAGGAAATGTGAACTGCCCAGAGGAATTTCAATTTGGAGTCCTACGGTGCACCAGAAACCCAACTGCACAGAGCTGGAAAAAGTTAAAGAACAATTGGAAAGGATACAACTGAAACCCATCCCAACAGGAAAAAGGACAACAGAGGCCAATGGCAATAAGTGAGGATGTGAAGATTAGCGCCAGCAAAATGTAGGTTTGTTTCAAATACAAACAACCTAGGAGGGAGACACACTGGGGAGAGCTAGTCAAAAAAAACCCCAAAGAAACCCAAGGCTGGAGCAAGTTGAAAGAATAGTTAGAAGAGGAAACGAAATACAGAACAGCTAATAGCAGCCCTGCATTGTTCAAAAGCTCTGTTTTTTGCAAGCAAAAGGTAAAAGAGAATGGTTTCTGTGAGAAATAAAGGAGGGAAAAGGAAAATTAAGAAAAACTGTGAAAATACTTCCTTCAGAAACACAGGAGACCCCCATCAGCCTAAGCGGGAGTCACCTAGGGAGGCCTCCAAAGACAGACCGCAGCTTCACTTTGCTTCGGTCTTTACAAAGAAGGATGACAGACAGTGTTAAAGTATTTCCCCTTGGAATGGCGGCAACACAGTTATCAAAGGCACAGAACACTCGCGAGGAGAAAAGCCTGGGTGTGCCAGTAGCCCACCGTGTCTCTGTGAGTTCCAAGAGCAGGCGAGTTCTCGCCTGAGCATCGAAGCTCTTCCGAAAGAGATGGGAAACATCTGCACGGGAGAGACAGTAGTTTACAGGGTTATCTGCCTGGATGCAATTTGAGACATATTGAATGTTGTTTGTCAGGTTTAGTGTGACAGTCTAATCTATTATGTGAGTCAGTATAGCTTTATTGGTGAAAGATGACTTGGCTGTAGAAATCTTGGGAGCTTCCATCTACACTGCTGCCATGACAAAATAAGAGAAATGCAGTAGACAGGAAATAATGAGGACTCAATTCTGCCTTCACTTACATTTATGCAGTTGAGCTGAAATCAGCAGGCTCACTTTTGTCTCTCTTTTTTTCCCCCAGTAGTCCTTCCCTAGACTTAAATGGAGTTACCTCTCTCATACCGATGGAAGTGGAAGGAGAATTCTGTTCACTGATCTGTTGTGGACACATAAACAAGAGAAGAATCTGGTGGCCTTTGTGAAAGCATTTTGTATTACACTTTATTGGAAGGAGTCACGAGTTGAAGAGAATAATCATGCTTCAGGGAGTTAAGTATTTCAGCACACAAGTGTTGTCGAAGAAACTGAAATTAGCTGCACCACAAAGTCTTTATGGCCAATGGGGGCGTCTCCCGGCTGCCTTCTGTTTGTCAGTCACAGCATTTGAACTGGCGCTTTATAGGCTCGTGACGTCTGTGGGAAGATTCCTCGTGATGCCACTGTGTTTTGGATTGCTTCCAACAGACATCTTGTCTTTCACCTTTCCAGCTAGGTAAAACCATGAAAAGGTTTGCATTCCTTAAATTCCCACAGATTTCATAAAGGAATACCACAGATCCTGAGATAACGTCATCTGCTATCAAAGACTATTGAGGGGTTGCAAGGATACCCATTCTGAATGGTTCAAATAAGAATATCAAAGGTAAGATGTTTGCATCTGCTGACAACACTAAAACTGCAGGCAGGGCTAAGCATGAAAACAGAGGAGAACCACAGCGTTAGACATGTTCTGATCTTCTAGGAGAATGAGACAGAAAACAGAAAGTGCAGTTTTCTTGGGGCAATGATCTAAACCAGAAAGTGTTTATTAAATTAATCAGCTATTCAACATGATGACCATGAAAGAAGATTTAGAGGGCTATAACGTGAAAATCTTTGAAACTGTCTGTCCAGTATATGGCAGTTATAAAATCAAGAAATAAGAAGGATGTGATAAGAATGACACAGAAAATGAATCAAGGGAAGGATACTGTTGCCATGTACAAGGCTCTGATTCACTCTTCTGGAGAATGCTGAGCCAAATTCAGTTCCAAGTCACACTGGCACCACTTCTTTGTCCCCAAAATCTCTCAGTACTATTAACAACTGTAGAATTTGGTCCATTGGGCAATTTTTGGCCTTTTTTTTTTTTTTGGAAGGTTATTCCAGTTGTGCAGAAGATGTCACATGAAGCTAATAAGACAATTCCATGGATTAGGAATATTTCTTATAAGAAAACTTTTGACCATGCAGGTAAGAATTTTTCCAATGGATCAGAGGCAGAACTAATCCCAAAGTTCTTGATTCTTGAGTTCCAAGATTCTTGAGATAAAGAAACTATTGAGGAAATAAAAATAATATACTGAACTGCAAGTGCTCACCAAGCTCCTGCTTCTGTTGGCTTGTCTGAGACTGCACCCTAGAAAAGTGAAGAGATTTGCAGTAAAACAGAAATGTGAAACTCACAGCAGGGTTTGCTGAAGTTTCCCTAAGTCTGTTAGTTCATAGCATGGCAGGAATAAATACAACAGCACTATGGGTAAAGCCTGCAGGGCCAGGTGTATACCTCACAGACAGCACTGCCCGAGACCACTCACTCATGACTGCGTCAGCTCCAATCTGGAAAACCTCGACAGCTTCTGCCTGGCTTCTGCAAAGGGGTAACAACCCAATACATATAGTTTTTTCAGCCTGTAATGAACAACCTGCATTGCCTATTCACTATTTATAGTCATTCGAATTGCAACAAATGGTTCTGATGACAACCACAACACTTCGTTATTTACAGAAAAATGGGTAAATACAGCACGTAGATAAAAGCTCAGATGGATAGATGTATACATCTAGTAACTATCTCCAGATTTGTTGATGATTCACTACCTGATCAGGAACAATGGCTCTATATTGTTTATTCAAGTAACAGAAGAACATCTCTTCATTCTTCTGTTGTACTGGATACATCTAGAGTTAAGTACTTTGATCTGCTGCTAGGTACGTAAAGCCATCCTTTGTGAAGGGAAGGTATATAAAGCCACAGAGCTTTAGAGAAACCACATCCATGAGTAAAGCAAGAAGAGGAAATATGCACAAAGCCAAAGATTTGCGAAGGAATCTGCAAGGAAGGAGAAAGCACAATGTGCCAGTCATGCAAAAAAAAAAGATGGAAGGGAGGAATAGAGGGGTGAGAATAAATCCAAACTCTTTCTGAGACTCCTGGAACATGGACTTTAGTGGCAAGAGTTTAATTTAGAACACGGATGAGTCTTAACGCTACAGCATCTAGCAAGTTACATGCTGGTCTACAAAGCCATTTCTCCATTCTCTCTCAGGCCTTACTGAAGGCAAGAAGACTTATAACAGAGAAAGCCAGTTCTCTGTCTGCGCCTCTTAAGCCCTCAAATCAGCGCTAAAATGACACAGCAGTTTTATCTAGGCTTTCTGCAGCCAGTCTGACTCTGCATAGTAGTGGTCCAGACTACAAGGCAAACACCCTCTTGAGCAGTAACGGTTCTCCATAGCAGGATTGTTCAAGCAGGACCCAGTTGGATGAGAGCATGAGTCAGCTCAAGTTGGGATCTTCATGCTGTTTCAAAAAAATAGGGTTTGTTCTCTACATAAAAATACTCAGTGGCTGAATACAGCCTCTTTGCACAGTGAGACAATCCAGTTAGATGCTGCCTGTGTTTTGTTATGTGCCATTTACAGAATACAGGAGATGGTGGTTAAGGTCCTAGAAATGCTAGCACATGGAATCACTCTCCATGAGCTGAATAAATAATTTTCAAAGTGACCATTGTCCTTCCTCTTTTCTGCACCTTGGCTGGCGGTGAACAGTATGACTTACCTCAGTCTCAGGAAGGAAGCAGAAGGTACCGAATTAAACAAACATCTGTCCTGGCAAATAGCAAACAATGTGTTTGTCTAGTAAACTGAGCAACCAGGACTTGGAAGTCAGAGAGAGGGGAGGATGAGACCGAGGAAGCCAAGATGGCCATTTTGCCAAATGACTTTTTTTCATGCTCCAGCAGTCATCGTTGTAATTACGAGGATCTCGTAAAATGCGAGGAACTGAGCAGTCTGAATCTTCATTGCTTTAGAACATTGCCAATAAGATACAAAAATTGCTAACACAGTGAAGACATTCATATGCAATGGAGTTTGAGGCTTTTTTAACCAGCAAAATATCTATTATGCAAAAGAAAAATCCACTATAGGTTCGTTCATCACACAAATTTCATGCTCGTCCAAAGGGACAAATTAACAATGGGAGGAACTGATGTCTGGCGTTTATTGAAAGGTGAGGCACAGGCATCAACAGGGCACGTTTACCTGCTAACATGTCTCAACCCTGCTGTGAATGTCTGCTTCGAGATCAGAAGGTTAGTGACTCTTCATGGACCTGCAGAAGCTTCCAGCCGAGGTGACAGCAAGATTAAGTGTACGAGCAAATTAGCATGAGACTGAGAGGAACACTGGGAACGCCTCACCATAGCTGCAATGGGTTATATATAATTTTTAGATTTACTGCAAGAAGCCTCTAGATCAGGAACACCTAATCACATATTTATGCTCGTGTGGGACACCCAGTTTATGAAATTATATAGACACATACACAAAACCTGAAAGGTCTACTGAGGGGCTACATTACTTGCATGCTGTACCGCCACCATGGACACGACAGGCAAGTTTGCACCCATGTGAAATGAGGCAAGGGTGGAAAGAGTAGTCCCTTGCCCTCCTTCTCCCTCAGCCTTTGACAGATACAGCCTGAGCACATAGTTCAGAATAAACCTTCCCCCCCTCACATTCATCACCCTTGTTAGACCTTTACATTGCAGCTGTTAGTAAGGCATCGTGTACACAGCAGGGCGGGCTCTTCAGCACTGATAGCATCTGACTGCCCCTAGCCATTTTTTTTCTTTTTCAAAACCGCTTCTATACTGGGTCACAGCTTCTTCTGTCTGTCTTCAACTTTCGTGAGAATTTGTACCTTATTTTGTACTTTTGAGCTCTAAATATGGATGTTTAAATCAGTTTTCAGCCCTGAACCTCCGCTCTCAATAAATGATGGCAAGCGCTGAACATATGGCTCCCACGTGCAATGTTTCCTGATCCCTCAAGAGCTCCATATAAGGTGTAGTTGGAGACGGTACATTCAGTCAGTGGCAGCTAGAAGCAGCCGCTGACTCCACAGACACTGAATGAAAGAAACTAAACTTGGAGTTTCCTGCTTTTATCAAATTTTCTCTCTTTTTTTTTTTTGGCCTCACCGTTATTTTTCCATCACTTTATATTAGAACATCATTTTACTCTATGCCAAAAGCAAGGCTGGACCTTCAACCGTTCATCTTGTCCTTCTTCAGCAGACAGGAATATGTGTATTTTATTGAGACAATGAAATTAGTTAACTATCAAAATGCGCGTCAGTCTTTTACAAATACCGTAAATGCTAATCACTGTTGTAACCTTCAGAGGTAATTGACAATAACTCAACGACTACTTCCTTTGACTTTAATGACTACAACAGCTTTCGTAATCATTTTGTTGGTATTCTTGAATGATTTAAATTTATGACATGCAGGGTGTATTCCTCGTCTCCCCTGTTTCAGGAAACCTCTGTAGGCACTGAGAGGACAACAGAATTTGCAAATTGGGGGAAAGAGAAACAGCACTATAAGCTGCTGGCTGATTTAAGATATTCTAGTCACATAGCCTTTGGTGGAGCACACCCAATGTACTGCAACAAAAGGAGAATTTCATTTTGTTTTTGAAATGCTGTTATTACATTCAGGAAATTTGCAAAGGCACCTTGACAGAAAATGATCAAACATCTGAACTTCCAGTGCAACAACATTTACTTAGTAAATGACATTTTAATGCAGAAAGTCAAATTTGCATACTAATTAAAATTTTCCTTTAAAACATTTAGACTTTTTGGCCTTCCCACCTACCCACAGTCACAGAGATTAAAAGATTTTTTTATTAAGTCCTGTCAAACAAAACACACTTTTGTAAAGTGCTACAGTACAAAGTGCTGTACTCAGAATTTAGGCAGTGGAAGCATTTCCACGTGCTACTTGATCTCAGAAAGGCAACTGATGGCAGAGGGATGGGAAAGATTGGGTTTTCTCCCTCACTAAATTTATACATTGTGGGAAAACAGTTTCATGTACGGCATGCTGGGTAATAAAATAAAAAGACATCACACTTGTAAAACTACACTGGCTCTTTACTAAGAGATTTATCGAGGTGCTGCAAGTTAGAGGAACACTTCAGCTGTCTTCACCTTGTTTGACTTCCAGGCAGAGCTAGAGGGTGATATGGGTAGAGAAGGCAATAAATAGTCTAACATGGCAGAATGAGGATGTGAACGTCAGACTGGAGGGGGTGAATTCGCTGAGCAGCGCTCTCAGCCCTCTGTTCTCCCCGAGCAGCCCGGGGCTTCCAGACCAAGGCAGCCCCTCAGCCGTGCAGTGACAGTGGCCTGGGCACGCTGCTGCCTTGCCAGCCTCCACCGGGCACTGAGCACATTCGCCCAGTGCTCTCAACTGGCAGGGCACTGGGAGAGGAGGAGGAGGAATGCCGCCAGCCTGCAGCCTTGGTTTGAGGTTGCCTTTTTTTTAAAAATCAAGGACTGAAGCAAAATTCCTCATATAATAATTTCCTGGCCAAGCAGTTTCTTACCATGAAATGAGCATTTCTGTATCTTTTAGTGGAAAGAAAATTATTTCAGAAGGATCAAGCCAAACTTGTTACACCGTTTTTTCCAATCTCCTCTTTGTATGTGCCTCTTACCAGCAATAACTTCCTAAGATGTGGCCTCCCCACAAACCGCTAGGATCACTACAAACAGGCAAGCAATTCTGCTAAGCTTCAGTTGTTTTTTGCTCTCTTGTTAAGCCAAAAACTGAAAGCTTTGCTTCTGTTTTGCTTGACAGGCCGACTTCAACGCTCTTCAAAGGCTGTTTTCTTTGAGAGAGTTTATATTAATTTTTGTTTATGATCAGACTTGTCTATTCTCTGCTATATCGTGTGAGTAAAAGCACGTTTACACCAAGTACTGGACTGCTCCAGGACAGGCTCGGAGACAGCAGGGACAGCCCCACGCTGCAGAGTGCCAGACAGTGCTAGTCCCGCACTCAGTGCCTTCCCCAGTGGGTTATTAAAGGTGACAGAGAGAGGGCCGTGCCATGAGTCTCTATCGGTCTCATGGCTGGTGTCAGCTCCCCCCTGAGGACTGGATGTGTCCACCTGGGCTCAGTCTTACAATGCACAAAGAAGTTTTTCTTCCCCTAACCAGCAAGCAACTTGGGATTGTGTTTTCAGTGCCTGTGCAGTCTCACAGAGGACAGCAGACATACCTACTGCCCTCATGTTTCACTGGAGTGAAAGTTTAACATCTCACAGGATGCCTCTGTAGTAAAAATGTGTCGGTAACATATTCCGGTATCGGTTTGGGAATTTCACAAGCTCCGCTGAAACCCTGACAGGACCATTTCGAAGACACCTGAGAGGCAGGCTGTACAAACGCTGAAAGGCTGCGACACTGAAGTCGCTGGAAGGATTAGCCTACCATCAGCCAGGACCCAGTCGCATCGCTGCAGGTTTCAGAGCTGCTGGCACATGGCTGACCTTAAGGACAAAGTTATGCTCCTGGTCTTTTTTCCTGCGGAGACTTAGGCCACCTTTTACTGCTCTGCCAGATGTCTTCAAGTGAAGCTAAATTGCATCAAGCGTAAGTGCCATCTTAGGGTTTCCGCATACAAAACCATCTCACAGTGGTACCGAGAGGGCAATTCCCATCATCTGGAATTAAATCTCTCATTGGGAAGAACAGAACTAACTAGACATACCTCGATCTGTCCCAGGAGCACAGGGCCGAGTTCTGTCAGAACTTAAACTTCTCTTTGTCCCATGTCTCATACATGGGTTATGTGCAGAAACAAGGGCCATTCTGGACCTGGAATAGGAGTAATTTCTGATACCCTATTTATTATTATTTGGCTATTTATTATTATTATTATGATTCAGAGCTCTGAAAGGATATTGTTTTGTTTTTTCCTTTCCACACAGCTCAGAATTTCACAGTGGAGTTATCCCTTTCCTCCTCCCCTCTCTCCTCTTTATTTCCTCCCTTACAAATTTAACAAAGCAATATCCTCTACTCTTTTGGGACAGTTTTCTATCTGCAGGGTACTGTAACAACTCATTTAATTTAACCCTTTGAAAAATAATGTTTTGACACGATGTTCTGACACACCTTCAGCTATAAGGAGAGCAGCAACAATGGAATCATACAGAGGAAAACTAAAAACTCTTATTTTCATCTTTTATGAAGAGCCCTGTTTGTCCTTAAAATAGAGAGAGAAGAACTTTGCAAATGCTCTTAATCCGTTGACACTTTATTTGCATTTAGGGCAATGTTTGTAACTTTGCTGTCTCCGGAGGGGACCTGAACATCAAGATCACAGTGTCTGATGATGTCAGCTGCAGCTAGGCACGTACAACCCTTGGGCCTCAAATCTTAATTATATCTGCTACTGTTTACAGCTTATAATTATTGATGTTAATTTACTGAGTGATGTTACACCTCTAGCCTCAAGTTATGTTTTTGGCATGTTAATCCATTTGCACACAGACTCTTGCATCTGATTGTATAGGCTGAAATTAAAGGGTATTTTTCACTTTAATTTCATTTGATTTTGCCATGTTCTACATGATTTAAAAAAAAAAAAGTAATTTGACTATCTCTAGTAATGTTATAAATATTGTTTCAATTATATATGATGCTTTGACACAATAGCAAGAGAAAAATATTTTGCCCATCTGCACAAGATAAAGCCATGTTTGCATCACTTATTTCAGCAGGCTCCTAAAACCACCAGAGGGCAGAGAGTGGAAAGCCCAACAGGTCTCCTTCTGCATGGAACACCTTCCCACCTAAGGCATGTAGCTGTGTGAGTCAGCTTCAGGTGGGAGATGGAGAGATGGAAAGGTTCATAAAAAGCTCCGGAATGTGCACTTGACTGGGCTGTGTTTCATTTCGACAGCCTGGGCAATCAGCCCTGGTCCTGCTTCATTACCCACAGCCCGCGACAAGCATCACCTCGCCCTTTTCATCCTTACCCCAGATGGCGACGGCTGCAGCAGACTGTGCACGTGGCATCCTAACGCCACGCATGTGACTGCGCTGCACTGTGCTTCAGGGTAAGAACCGGCTTCAGGAAATTCCAAGTGAGGATTTATACTGACAGAGTTGCATGGGGCATGAGGCTTTTAAAGCCAGGAAAAGGGACCAGCCCGAGCCGGTACCCGGCCCTTCTGGAGGCGGGGGCAGCTGAGGAGCCGAGGGCGGAGCCACCACCCCCGGCGGCAGATTTAAACGAGGCGTAAACACGCTAACGGTCATTTGCCGAGGAGATCAGCTCCAGTGCAGGTAAGTCTGTGCTGGGGAAGGAAATCGCGGCAAAGAAACGGCCGGGGGCTCGTTTTTGAGGCTTTTAAAGCCAGGAAAAGGGACCAGCCCGAGCCGGTACCCGGCCCTTCTGGGAGGCGGGGGCAGCTGAGGAGCCGAGGGCGGAGCCACCACCCCCGGCGGCAGGTGTGAACGAGCAGAGGGTGGGACCACTCTCTCCCCTCATAAAAGAAACCCCTTGGGAGCGCACTGAGCAAACACTGAGCAAGCGAGCTGCAAGTGGGCGTTCCCTGGGTGTGACCCGAGGTATCACCCAGGTGCACCACAACGAGAGTGTACTTCCTGGGCTGGAGAAGGGGGTGGCCAAGCAGGGTGTGACACACCAGTCCAATCACAGCGGTCTGCACAGCAGTTCGTGCAGGACAGAGCTGAAAGACTGCTAACCCGGCTAGGTAGTGATGGTAACTACTCGCAAGATGACTGTGGCGTCCATGAGCTCCACAACCACCAGGTCTGATGCCGCCTCTCAGACGGAGCTCTTGTGGGAACATGCTACCACACAGACATCGGGCTGTAGGGTATGCCCTGCTCTTACGCCAGTGTCGGATGGCAATGATGGGCATACCTGTAGGAGATGTGCTCAGGTAGAGGATCTTCTCCGAGTAGTCATGGAGCTCAGGGAGGAGGTAAGTAGGTTGAGGAGCATCAGGGAATGCGAGAGGGAGATAGATTCCTGGAGCAGAATCCTGCATCCCATGACAGAAACCCAGCAGGCAGATAGAACCCCTGCAACAGAGAGCTCCATATCCTCTCTCACCTCAACTGAAGGCGGTAACCTGGAGGACAGGGGGCAATGGCAGGAAGTTCCTGCGCGGCGCAACAGGCGCTGCACTCGAGACTGCCCGATGACTACCCCATCTTCCCAGGTGCCATTACTTAACAGGTACAGTGCTCTACAGAGGAACCTGGATGATGACGAGCACAATACTTCTCCTATTTCTCCTACCCTGGAGCCGTCAGCAAGGTCTAGTCAGACCTCCCCCTGCATCAAAACCTCTGCGGTAAAGAAGAAAAGACGGGTCCTTGTCATAGGTGACTCATTACTGAAGGGAACAGAAGGCCCAATATGCAGGCCGGACCCGGTACATAGGGAGGTCTGCTGCCTCCCTGGGGCCCGGGTCAAGGACGTGAAGAGGATGCTTCCTTCCCTGGTACGGCCCTCAGACTACTATCCGCTTTTGCTCTTTCAGGTAGGCAGCGACGAGGTAACGAGAAGAAGTCCAAGGGCAATGAAGAAAGATTTCAAGACCCTGGGACGGCTGGTCAAGGGATCGGGAGCGCAAGTTGTGTTCTCGTCTATTCCCCCAGTTGCGGGGAATGATGAGGGGCTAAATAGAAGGACCCAGCAGATCAATGCCTGGCTTCGAGCTTGGTGCTGCCAGCAGGACTTTGGGTTCTTTGATCATGGCCTGATCTACAAAACGCCTGGCCTGCTGGTAGCAGGCAGGAATACCTTGACCTCCAGGGGAAAAAGGGTTCTAGGACAAGAGTTATCGGGGCTCATTGAGAGGGCTTTAAACTAGATCTGAAGGGGGGTGGGGATGGTACTGGGCTTGCTGGTGAGGTGCCAGGGTGTAGTTGCTCAGCGCTCGTGGGCCAGTGTGCCAGTATTTCTGAAAGCCAGAAGGCACACCACATCTCAAGGGTCAAAACTACACACACAACTCCCTCTCTGAAATGCTTATACACCAATGCACGCAGCATGGGGAATAAGCAGGAAGAGCTGGAGGTCTGTGTGCGGTTGCGGGGCCATGATCTCATTGCAATTACTGAGACGTGGTGGGACAACTCGCATGACTGGAATGCTGTCATGGATGGCTATGTCCTTTTCAGGAAAGACAGACCAGCGAGGCGTGGTGGTGGAATTGCACTCTATGTGAGAGAGCATTTGGAATGCATCGAGCTCTCACTAGGGGCGGATGAAGAGCGGGTTGAGAGCTTATGGGTGAGGATTAAGGGACAGGCAAATATGAGGGACACTGTTGTGGGTGTTTATTACAGGCCACCTGATCAGGATGGGGAGACTGATGAGGCTTTCTACAGACAACTGAAGGTAGCCTCGCAAGCGCAGGCCCTGGTTCTCATGGGGGACTTCAATCACCCCGATATCTGCTGGGAAGACCACACAGCCAGGCATGCACAGTCCAGGAGGCTCCTCCAGTGCATTGATGACAACTTTTTGACACAGGTGGTACAGGAGCCGACAAGGAGAGGAGCACTCCTGGACCTGGTACTGACAAACACAGAGGGATTGGTGGAGGACATTAAGGTTGGGGGCACCCTAGGTTGTAGTGATCATGAAATGATTGAGTTCAGGATCATGGGTACTATCCACAAAACAACAACAAGAAGTAAAATTACAACCTTGGATTTCAGGAGGGCTAACTTCGACCTCTTTAAGAAACTGCTTGGAGAGATCCCGTGGGCTAGGGCTCTGGAAGGCAAAGGGGCTCAAGAAAGCTGGTTGATATTCAAAGACCACTTCCTCCAAGCTCAGGATCGGTGCATCCCTAAGAGAAAGAAATCGGCCAAGGGATGCAGGAGACCTGCATGGTTGAGCAGGGAGCTTCAGAAAAAGCTCAAGTGGAAGAAGGAAGTTTATAATAAGTGGAAGAAGGGACTGACCCCTTGGGAGGATTACAAGAATGCCACCAGAGCGTGCAGGGATGAAACAAGGAAAGCCAAGGCCGCCTTGGAATTAGACCTGGCTAGGGACATCAAGCAAAACAAAAAGAGCTTCTACAAGTATATTGGAAGCAAAAGGAAGACCAGGGAAGTTGTAGGCCCACTGCTGAATGAGGCAGGAGTCATGGTGACGGAGGATGTGGAGAAGGCAGAGTTACTGAATGCCTTCTTTGCTTCGGTCTTTTCTGCTCGGCCCAGCCCTCAGGAGTCCCAGGCATTGAATAAAGTAACAGGGAAAGAAGACGACTTCCCTTGGGTTGAGGAGGAGCGAGTGAGGGACCAATTAGATCATCTAGATATTCACAAGTCCATGGGCCCTGATGGGATGCACCCGAGAGTGCTGAGGGAGCTGGCGGAAGTCATTGCTGGGCCGCTCTCCATCATCTTTGAAAAGTCCTGGAGAACAGGCGAGGTGCCTGCGGACTGGAGGAAAGCCAATGTCACTCCAGTCTTCAAGAAAGGCAAGAAGGAGGAGCCGGGGAACTACAGGCCGGTCAGCCTCACCTCCATCCCTGGAAAGATGATGGAACAGCTCGTTCTGGGTGTCATCTCAAGGCGCGTGGAGGAAAGGAAAGCTATCAGAAGTACTCAGCATGGATTCACCAGGGGGAAATCATGTCTGACTAACCTGATAGCCTTCTACGATGGCATGACTAGATGGATAGATGAGGGGAGGGCGGTAGATGTGGCCTACCTTGACTTAAGCAAGGCGTTTGACACGGTCTCCCACAGCATCCTCATAGGGAAGCTTAGGAAGTGTGGGTTAGATGAATGGACAGTGGGGTGGATAGAAAACTGGTTGAAAGATAGAGCTCAGAGGGTTGTGATTAGGGGCACAGAGTCTAGTTGGAGACCAGTGACGAGTGGTGTTCCCCAGGGGTCAGTACTGGGTCCAGTCCTGTTCAACATATTCATCAATGACCTGGATGAGGGGATAGAGTGCACCCTCAGCAAGTTTGCTGATGACACCAAGCTGGGTGGGGTGGCTGACACACCGGAAGGCTGTGCCGCCATACAGAGAGACCTGGACAGGTTGGAGATCTGGGCAGAGAGAAACCTTATGAAGTTCAACAAGGGCAAGTGTAGGGTGCTGCACCTGGGGAGGAACAACCCCATGCACCAGTACAGGTTGGGTGCTGACCTGCTGGAGGGCAGCTCTGTGGAAAGAGACCTGGGAGTCCTGGTGGACAACAGGATGACCATGAGTCAGCAATGTGCCCTTGTGGCCAAGAAGGCCAATGGCATCCTGGGGTGCATCAAGAGGAGCGTGGCCAGCAGGTCAAGGGAGGTCATCCTCCCCCTCTACTCTGCCTTGGTGAGGCCGCACCTGGAGTACTGTGTCCAGTTCTGGGCTCCCCGGTTCAAGAGGGACAGGGAACTGCTGGAAAGGGTGCAGCGGAGGGCTACGAGGATGATTAGGGGACTGGAACACCTCTCTTATGAGGAAAGGCTGAGGGATTTGGGTCTCTTCAGTCTGGAAAAAAGACGTCTGAGGGGTGACCTTATCAACGCTTATAAATACTTAAAGGGTGGGTGTCAGGACGATGGGGCGAGGCTCTTTTCAGTGGTGCCCGGGGACAGGACAAGAGGCAATGGGCACAAACTGGAACATAGGAAGTTCCACCTAAACATGAGGAGGAACTTCTTTACCCTGAGGGTGGCAGAGCACTGGAACAGGCTGCCCAGAGAGGTGGTGGAGTCTCCATCTCTGGAGACATTCAAAACCCACCTGGACGTGTTCCTGTGTAACCTGCTCTAGGTGACCCTGCTCTGGCAGGGGGGTTGGACTAGATGATCTCCAGAGGTCCCTTCCAACCCTATGATTCTATGATTCTATGATTCTATGATTGGAGCCAACTATTTAAAGCATTTTTTACATAGGGCTTTTAAGAAATTGCTTTTAATTTAAACAAGGATTACTGCTGTTGCTGACTTACTCCTTCCTAATTGCTTTGATTTCAGTGAAGACTAGATAATTATGTCTTCTTTAAGAAGAGCAATTCATTTTAATATTGGAAAACCCTGATTCTACAACATCTTTAGGCATGGGAGTACGTATAAACTTCAGTGTGCTCTCAGCTTCCCGTGAGCTTCACGCCGCCCGAGAGCAGCAGGATGTCGGAGGCTGTAACGGGGAGCAGAGCAACGCTGAGGTTAAGACAATGTGTAGAAGAGGAGGCAGCTCTAGGCTAATTTAGGGGCCAGGCAACCATATCATGGGATGTGGGAGTGCCTGACATGCCAGCTAATCAGTTGGAGCAAGAAGGTTGTACAAACCCTCCCTGAGCCTTCCCACTTCTGGGAAAAAAATCCTAACATCCTGCACTTTGAGGAATCGTCTTAAGAGGAATAAGAAGCGTGCATTACAGCAGGATACCTAGCTGGTTCTGACCCTTGTCAGAGCTGTCTCAGACGGTACCATCACTGGCAATAGTAGTTCCCACCTCTGTGTCAGGACACAAATCACACTGAAGTGGCTCACGTACCTGGTGTGCAGACCTCCTAAGTTACAGCGATGTTCTGTGCAGGCAGTGAGCAATCTCATCTCCGGTGCAATTTGAATGACATTATGGTGGAGTTACAGACACTTTCCAGGGAATTAGGTGTCTACCTGCCATTTATACCTTTCAAAATCTCTCCCTAAGTGCCAAGAGAGAACGCTGAATGTGAAATTACCTCCCTTTTAAAGTCAAAATAAAGGAGCAGATTTTTAACAGAAGCTGACCCTGAAAGAAGAAAGCTATTGTATAGTATAGAGACCAAGATCTTGATCTACCATTTCTTTTCCTCTGTAGGTGCCATCCAGGAGCAGCTGACAAAAACTGGGAGAGTTGAGCCATTTGGCCTCTCTGTTACTTTACTGGCAATGTTTGATGGTCTTAACTGAGAAATATGAAAATATGAACCACAAATAAATACAAAATATCAATCAAAAGAAAGAAAAATGATAAAATCAATGTCCCACTGACATACCAAGTAAATGCATTGTCTATGACATGGTAAAACACTCCACTCATTGCTGAAAACATCAGCATTTCCAAATGGCTGAAGGGCCATCGTGGTTACAGCACCCCAGATTAGAAAGCATCTCCAGCTTGCCAAAAGTCTCAGTGCTGCAGGCCCTCAGACAATACCTCCTACCTTTTGCCATTGCTATGGATGCAACAAACTTCCTTAATTTCATTGAGATGTGAATTTATTCAACAAATATTTTTTGCATTGGTGAGTTTCATCAAAATGTATGCTTAATTCTCTTACCTGACATAAGTCATTCAAAAGAAGATGTTAGCATCAAAGGGGATGTATTAAATGCTATCTCATTACGAAGGCCCTAAATAAAGATCACTTCTAGATTCCTATTTGGTCTCCTGGCTTAGGCAGTGGTGTTTGGGAGGTCAGCTCAAATGAGATGGAGGAATCAGACTGTTGTTTCTTTCTCCCGGATGTGTTCAGCTGGAGACTGCACAAATGTGTATTTCAATTTCCCTCAGAAAGTGAAGTTGCTAGCAAATCTTTCAATCAGGCTAGAAAAAGAAATATTTTAAAAATCATAAGATCTTCTGCCAGATCATATTATAATAAAAAGAATGCACCACACTTCTGAGATTTATGTAATCCCAAATTCAGTGGAGTTACAACCATCTGACAGCAAAACCAAATCATGAAGTTAGCACTCCTGAGCTTTATTGCACAAGAGCTACATCCTGCAAATACTCACTGTCACATATAATCCGGAGCACAAGGTTTATGTCTTTCAATGTAAACTGGAGCACTTACAGAAGTTTTAATGGCGTTGATATTAAATCTTATTAGGACACAGATTTCCAATATTATGAAACACCTTTATGGCTAAGAACTCAGAACAGGAGGAGCCAGAGATACCTCTTTTTTCTCTAATTAAAATGAAGTCTTAGATTTAATCGTATCCAGTGAAACAAACTCCCTTCCTTCCTTGACTCCCTATATTCTCCAGTCAATAAATGAGTATTAATATCAATTGGTATTATTAATTTCAGAAGTAATGAACTAAAACTTAAGGTTAACTATACATGGTTCTAATTCATGCCTTTTCCTAGATCATGTCCCTAAACAAGGACAAAGAAGGTACAATTCAAAGTTATTTAAAAAAAAAAACAGGAGAACAGGAAGACATGCAATAACTTAAAGAAGTATCCATGCTCTCTCATGTGAGGTCTCAGACCTTGAACCAGCAGCCCTACCTCCCTCCACAAATGGACACCACAATTTGCGAAACACTGACTGAACAACTACCCTCACTAAAATCAGTGCTCTGGGACCAGAATTTTATTTGTTGCTGCTTCTTCATCATCCCAGGGCCAAAATCTTTCTCTGTTCCCTGCTTCCAGCTAGCATGATGGAGGAATTTGTACAAGTATCACATGAGGAAGAAATAACATTCTTCTAGAAGGAGTTCTAATTTATCAGGTTCTCTGGGAGCCCATGAGGTGTGTGAGCTGCTTCAGCCAGTATTGCGTGTCTCTCCAGGGTGAAGAATAATATTCCTTAATGTCACTAATGCTACCAAACACTCACCATGAAAAACCCCCACGTATAGATCATACCCTTAGACCACAACAATTCTTCTCTGCAGTAAAACAGGCCATTAGGAAGAATGATAATGTTAATAAACCAAGTATTGAATACAAGTCAAAGGAAATATTCTTGACCTATAGAAGTAGTGGAGAGAACACATTTATTGTACACTTACCACCTTATTCTAAGCTCATGTGATAGTAATGCAAGATACAGGAGAGGGCAGAAAACGATAGGGGAATGTTGGATTTTTAATCTTGTCTAGAGGATTAGAGAAACTGAGTGCTAACAGTTTTTTTATCTGGCAATACTCACAACTGAAGACATAACATATCTCTAGAGTAGGCAAAAAAAAGCTTTTCTTAAGAATATGGCACCAAGCATGTTCCATCTATGGCTGCAGCAGACAGATGTGTTTCACTGGTGTGCCAGCTGGGAGACCAGTCATGAAAAAAACCCTAACTTTCAATCATAGTTATTAGAACAACAAATTAATTTATTCTATGCCCCCTTTTTTGTCTTCATCATGACAAGAGCCAATGGCAAAGCCACTCAGAAGGGTGTATCAACAACAGATTCTCCCTTATCAAATTGTTTAAAGCCTGATTTTCCTTGCTAGGGAAATTCTTGACGCTTGCAGTCAGTATCATAGAAAGTAACTCCCTAACACAGAGGCACAGATGGAGACATGTCTCCATTGCATCAGCTTCATCTGTATTACTTCTAGCAACACTACAGGAACAGCTTATTCCATGATATATACTTGGCACTTGCTTAACCAGCAGTTTTGTCATTCCCAGGTGTTGGTGAACCGTGGAGCCCTCTGAGATGGGGATTTTATGTGTCACTTAGGTGTAAACTGAGGCATAGAACAGTTCTATGATAGAACCTATAGTCATTAGGAAGCATAGGAAGTGAATCCAGGACTCATAACTGTCATGCTTTTATCTTTCATACTAGAAATCTTGCCACATACGAATAGGCCTATGGAAGAGAAGAAAGGGAATGTGGAGAAGTGCGGCCAGTCTGCAAAAATGGTAATAAAGGTAGATTTCCATAATGTTCAGTACTAGCCCAAGCCTGCTACGGCAAATGGGACTGCTACCCCTGACTCCAACAGAAAAACATTTGGCTCCCTTCTGAGTGATTTTGAAAATGCTGCTTTGACATTTTCGGCCTGAAACCAGACATTTTCCCTGACATTATGAAACACAGCGAGGTAGTATTACAGATAAGTGTAAAAAATAAAACCAACTTGGAAAACATAAATGACCTTTCAAAGCCTGAAATCATGTAATAATAACTGCCCTGACCCATTGCTGAGGTTTTATTGTTTGAGCTTCACTTATGTTTTTGCCTTTCTCCCTTGGATAAAGTGAACAGTTAGGGAGTAAAATCCCAGAACAAGTGCATGCCTATTTACCAACAAAATGAAAAATGTCTTGAAATAGTTCCAAATATCTTATCTGCTGGGGGGGTGGGGGTGGGGGGGTGGGGTGGAGAAGGGGGGAATACAAAGGAAAAACCCAAACTCTCTCACCCTGCTCTCTCCAGGGTTTGTGTATACTGTTTGCTTCAGACACCCCAATTATAATGAATAATCAGCTAGAACTTGAACCTCCTCTGCCATCTCTCACTGTTCTTCCAGTTCCAGGAAAACTAAAGCAAATGATATTTTTCTTGCTCAGCATTAAAAAAGCCATAATAATACTAATGTTTACATCTGGTTCCAAAACCAGTTTTGAGCTTCAGTCAAAACACAGATGAAATTTAATACACACAAGGTTCAACTATTTGGGAAACTGTAATGTTTTCTTGGTTGGATTTTCAAATCCTTTTTCCCAAGAGCTCTTTTGTCCTCAAGCCTAGTACTACTTTACCTAAGTTGGGATGATTAGAGCAGTACCTACCCCCAATACAGTTATTTGGCTATTAGGTCAGCATAGCATTTTAAAAGCACTGTAATGGCATACAGATGAGTAGTTGTGCTATAGAAGTCTACTGCTAAAAAGACTCATACGCTATGATTTTGTTACAGCCCTGCTAAAAGTGTGTGGATCGTGGCTCAGCTGTTTGTGAGGACACAATGGCAATGTTCTACTCTGAAAGCAACAGCAATGGTGTTATTTGTTTTGCCAGTTTCTTCATTTTACAGGGATGCCATTGCCAAGGGTGCTAGCATGCCAGGTGCTCTCCTTTGGTGACAGGCTCCTGAGCGGTGTCTTTGTTGAGTTATAATCTAGCCCAGAACTTGGTATTTTAGCAACAATCTCTGTGAATAACATCATTAACGAAATGTGGTTGTTTACTGATTTGGGTCCTGTGTACCCTACTTTGTCCCCCTCCCTTCCCACACTCTATCTCTTCCTACGTCTCCAACATCTCGTCCTGCACAGGCAGTTCCTCAAGTCTGCCCCCACATTCCCCAGCTGTTTGGATGGGCGAGTGGAGTAGGTGCTATTCTGGTTCAAACTGGTGAGGCAGAGGCCGGCAGAGGCCAACAGGTCTGACCTGCATTCCAGTCTGGAATGGTGAGACACTGCTCCATCTGCTTTTCTCTCCATGGAGGCACTTCGGGTCTCCTCTGGCTCAATTGCCAAGTTCTGTTAACTTTGTTGGAATTTTGTATGTTTGAAAATTCTCTCCTCTTCAGTCATGTTTCCTTGATAATGGCAAACAGATTCATAAATTAATCGGAGAGGACAGACACTGATAGACAGAAAGATAGACAGGCAGACAGCCTCATTTCCTTGGGAAACAAGACTAAAAAATGAACACGCTCCCTGGAGGTTTGGACAGCAACGACTTTGGTACAGTTGCACAGAGCTACCTTTAATTGGATACTGTTGGATTATGTTCCATTTTTGCTCTTGTCCTGACCTGCTCATTGAGCAAATAGAGCCATCTGCCAAAGCAATGGCTCCTGAATTAGAGAAGTGCACCTTCCCCCTGGGAGGGCAAAGTAGGCCAGCAATTCACCACGGCTTTCTGCAGCTGAAATTATTATTCAGGTTTCCACGCTGTAGGAGCAGGGGATCTGTATCTAGCTGAATAATCTGGCAGGAAATGTAGCTAAGTCACAAAAACATATTGGCTGAGAACCATGGGTATCTTATATAGAGAGTTTATAGTGACGTTTTCAGGTAAAAGTTTGTTATTCCCAAACCAAAACTGGGTTTTATTCCCTGAATGCACTTCTCACCTTAGGCAGCAGCAAATTGTTTGCATTGGATCCCTAGCCAAAGTGGAGATGCTAAAAGTTCGAACTCCAGATGATCAGGAAAGCAGTTTTTTATCATGTGAAAATATGGGGTGCCTTTTTTTTTCTTTATTTTTGTCAAGAAAAACTAGGATTTCTTTTTACAAAAAGCCCTACAAGCAGGATAGTTTAGATTAGCCTAGACTTCTCCAACTACTGTCTTTAATGAAGAGGGTTTGTATTTCCAATGACAAGCATTTTTTTAGCAAAACAGAAAACATTTTCCTAGAAAATATCTTTCCATGGCTACAAGTTTCTTCTTAAAATTGTTTTTTCTATAACCTCTGCTGGTAACTGTGGTTTGGCATTTTGGCGAAGATGTAAGAGGACTGAAGTCTGTTCAAAACCTCCCGTCGTCCCTCTGACAATGTAGAGGGCTCAGAGCGAGAGCCAAAACCAGTCTTAATCTAACTGGGAGAGAAGGGGATGTTGCACAATTAAGGAGCCATGTCTCATACAGGTTAGTGCCAACAGCAGAGACAAGGCCAATGCCTCACTGCTCAGCAAATCCACACCTCTTAGGAAGCGCTCTAGCTGGAGTGAGAGGACCAGCTTCCCAACTCCGCTTTACCTCTGGGGTGAACCAACTGAAAAGAACGGTTTAAATAAAGATTCCGATTTAAATAAGTTTTAAATAAAATTTAAGTAAAGATTCAGTCTGTCATCCCATCTCACCCTCCTCTTTTCACTTAAATAAGCTATTCTTCAGCTAATTATGTAAAAAATAAAGCAAGTAATTTTTTTTTTCCCTGAGGAAATACTCCTTTGCCATAACAAGCACCCTGTGTTCTCCTACAGTTGCGTAAGACTGTGGGAGGCACTGGCAAAAGCCTGGCAGAGGAGAGCAAAGAGTAACCATCTATCAAACGGCTCTTCGCAAAACCGCCTGGATTCCACGCTATGCACACAGCCTGCAGACTGGCCCATGCATGCTCAAGTCTACCTTTTAAGAATAGCATGTCCTTGATGAACGCTATTGGTGCCACCAGGGACTGTCGGAGCACCTTCTCCCTTCACAATGATCTTTCCATATTATTACAGGATGCTGTGGGAGCATCTGGGAAATTATCCCAGCTCCCTGCTTGGATGGACTCTCTTCCCACACGCGTGGGAGGTTCTTGCCCAGAACATTCAGCCGGAGCTGGAGGTGCTTGCATCATTTATTATCTCTGGCTTGAGCAGCTGGGTAAGTTCACCAGCACAGAGGTCTACAGGTGAGGAGCCTTATCGTACTGGTAGGAGAAGCTTTGTTACCCATTTTTGGAACGCAGGATTCATGAAGACTTTAACGTAGTGCTACTAAAAATCAGTTCTGCTAAACCTGTACAAAGGGCTGTGATACACCATTAAATCAATTTAAACTTAGATTATATCAATTTAAATTTAATTCATTGGGAACAATCAAAGCCAGTCTAAAATAAGCCTTTGTTAAACCATCATAAGAGTGGCCATCTCTAAACTCATTTAACTAAATCTAGTTGCAAACTAATTTAAAGTATGGTTCTGACACACAGAAAAAAAGTCTGATGTGAACATCACAAAGAGCTAATGAGGGCTCACACCAGGACTGTAAAGACAAATACTTTTGAAAATTAGATGTGTTCAGACAGGCTTCACATTCTGCATTTTGTTTTCAAACCAGATGCAAAAAGGAACACCAGTTTCACCCTGTTTCTAAGAGTTTTACAAAAATTTTGTTCAGTGATTTGTTCTAAGACTCCACAGGCATTTTGATTTTTTAAAAAAATAAAATTTTGCTTAAATAGTAAAGCAGCACTTTGCAGTTCAGGAGCAAAGCAATGAGAAGCAGGCCATGAGGAAATGAGACTCTACAGCAGAATGAGATCTGAGTCACCAACCGCTATTTCAAAAGTGAGGGAACTGCCCACCCCCGTGCTCCCACCTGCCCCCAGGACGCTCAGGGAAGCGTATGAAAAACTATGGCAAGAACATCAGAAAATAAATCATTTAGGCAGAAAAGTCTGAAACTGTAACAAACATAAATATTAAAAGTTTCATGAACATGAGGCGCTTTTTGTCTTTCTTGTTTGAGTCGGCTACGTACCTAATGGTGTGTGACAAAAGCAAAGTTAGGCAATTATTTTCCTCTGTTCTGCAATCTGTGTAAAAGAAACGTCATGTCTGGTTGCAAGTATCATGCTGTACGATCTGGCAATCCACATTCTTAGAGCCCAGGCAGACGTGAATTGACAAGCACTAGCCATTCTTAGAGCAAACGTCAGATTCGGAGAGCCCTTCTTTTCAGATAAGTGCCCCAGTTTTCCATGCACATGTGCAAACCGGGTCTTAATCCTTAACAAGACAACAAGCAAGCACATACGGAATCTCAGAAGACTTATTTTTCCTCTTTCTGGCTGCTAGACTGGAAGGCCGGTTAAGAAAACTCTTAAAAAACATTTCAGGAATTAGGTTCTTTAAATCACATCTCAGGATCTAAGGTTTCATGAAAAGCAAACCAAAGAAACCCAGTCTATCATAAAATCGGCCTACAATAATATTGCTAAGTCTTACAAGAACAACATAGTAAGAAACAAGACTGACTTAGGTGAGAGTGCCGATAGCTGCTCTGGATAATGTTTACTTGTTGAATTTGGTTTTAGTTTGGGCTAAATTGTCAGATTTAATTTCTCATCAAGGCAGAATTATGGTCCAGTCCTCTAAGGCAGAATACACAGAGACACAGAAATCAAAACGGAATTCCCCATTATACAATAAAGATTAGAAAAAAAATGAATTTTTCTTATTTCTGAAAAAGTCCTTTAACCCATTCGGTTAGAAAAGGAAGTCTAAAGTATTAATTATAATGAGATATAATTCCAGTATTTTGATGTGCTAGTAAAGTTAAATTTCGATGCTCGGATTTTTGGCTGAGAAATCTCCCATTAGCGGAACTTTCTTTTCTCCTCAGGATCTGTTCCCATTGTACCCCGGACCATCTCATCTCTCTAACCATATTCAGTATATGTTATTTTACACTTACCTCATACTAACCAGGTAATTATCTTATACATTCTTGTTTCTGAGAAATAATAAAATAAAAGATTTGCTTCCTACTAACCCACCCACTCAGAAGCAGTGTCTTCTCATGTTTTGCTTGATAAAGCACATGTGGTCCTTTCAAACAGTCTGATTTGACATCTCGAATAGATTAAAAGTCATATCAGAAAGCTATCTGTTGAGTGACAACATAAGTACTTATTTAATAAGTATATTAAATACATATGCACGGCTATATACTGTACATGTAAGGTTTTAAATATATACCCTAGTTAACTGCCATATGGATATGTTGTTGTGGAAAAAAATATTTATAAAATGTTTTTTCCAAGTGTTTAAGCTACAGCAGATGCGCCTTGCATTCATCTGTTTGGCTTGGCATTCACTACAGGGAGATCTTATTAATCATACAGACCTCCTGTAGTAGAGGAAACAGAGGCTATTATAGGATTCGTCTGTTTATGACTAAACAGAAAAAAGGATCTTCATCAAATGAGAGATCCCTTTCTGAAAGCCCTCTGAAATGTAGAAGGTTGGGAGTGAGCCACATGCTGTTTTTCATCTCCCAGCACTGTACCCTTACTCCTCCTCTTTATATTGAAATAACAAAGCAAGACAGGCTGTGTGTATCTGGGGAAGGAGAGGGGAACAGAGGAGTAGTAACTATGAGGATGAACCTGGGAAAATTCAAATTTCATTTGGTCCCTTTCCATCCCAATACTGTGTAAGTTTTTTCTCCTGTCCCTTTTGTTATTCCATTATGTTTGGAAAAGTATATAGAAGAATTTATGAAAAGTGCTTCAAAATCTAATCTGACTCTTAACATCTCTAGTACATCTCTCTCTGAGCACAGCTTCACATGGGAAGTCAGTGCCAATGTTTACAATAAAACTCCTATGACTTTCCTGCTTCCCATAATTTTATTACACTTCAGTGTCGCTTGTTCTGTTCTGCTAATTCTGTGGTGACAAAGGGAGTAGCTGTAGCTGACCTTTTGAACTGCGCAGGGAAGAAGCAGAGAAAGCCAGTGAGGAAGCAGAAGTCTTTGAAGTGGTATCAACACTTCCTTATCCAAAGCTGCCTTTCTTTTCGTGATTCATAATTCCTTTCTTCATCAGCTCCTGACTCATCCTCCTCCCTGCTTCTCCTTCAGCTGTAATTTTCTCCACCATCTATCAAGTCTCCAACCCTAGGCAATCCGCATCCAGATTTGCCTGTCCTCCACTGGTGCAAACCAGCATCACTTAGTAAGGGCCATGGAGCCTCACGACTGTCCTGGTGCAGAGGCTGAGCCAAACATTGTAGTGACATTTCTCCATTTCTGGAAAAGAAGCTTCTCATTTGCCCAGTCCAACATGTCAGACACTGAATAGGCTGCCCAGGGAGGTGGTGGAGTCACCATCCCTGAATGTGTTTAAGAGTCATTTAGATGCGGTGTTGGGGGATATGGTGTAGGGGAGAACTCTGTAGAGTGGGGTTGATGGTTGGACTCAATGATCCCAAGGGTCTTTTCCAACCTAAAAGATTCTACGATTCTACGTGAACTTTCCCCACCGTTGGCTCACTCAGACAGTTTCCTCATTGTGCAGGTGTAACTTTTGCTGCAAACAGTGTCTCTTATGTTTAATGGAACACAAAGGTTTGTCTTTCATTTATTTTACACTGATCATCCATATCTGATGCCGTTGTCTCTTGACTCTTATTAATTCCATATATTGAAAACTGCACCTCCTGGGCTAGTCATGCCACTCTCCATTTTCCATCCTAGTCCCAAACCCTTGGGTGACTCCAGGAGAGGATTACAAAAATGGTTTTGAAAGTACCTGATCCTGTCTGCGATCTCCTAGAATTACCTAACTTCCTCAATAAAACCTCCTCTAATCTGTATCAGCTGCCACTGTAAACCAGGGAACCGTATGCTTCAAATGGAGAAAAGGACATCACAGGGGGATTGGGCTGATATCACCTCCATGACTTTACACCACCAGAAACAGTGATGACTGAGCACTGTGCGGTGGCACATCCTCTCCACACCTTGGAGACTAGGAGTATGCATGGCAGCCAGTAATGACAAAGGTTTGTAGGGCCAGAGAAGGAACAATGGGCAGGATATGGTTGCTTTATACATGTGGCTAAAACTTTGCCTGAGGTCACAGATGGCCTTCGAACGTGAGGTAAATCTGTGCTTGACTCATAAGGATGTTCAGTTCAGCATCTTCTCCACTTAACAAAGTTCCAGTCCTCACTGCACTTCTCCTGTCCCCATCATATAATCCCCCTCTGTTGTGCCTGGTCCTTGGATTCACTCAAGGCAACTACTGCAAAACACAGCACGTCCTAAGCATCTCCCCAGCTGTTCTGCACAGATGCACTGCACAGTGCAGCTTTGGGTTGGTGGTGATATGCAGGCCAATCCAAAAGCAACAGAATCTGAACCATTATCTTTATCATCGCCTTATTAGCCCTTCAAAGATCAGTCTTTATGTACCAATAAAATGACTGTCTCCACTGTTCAGCCTAGCTATATATCCACCATCTGTTTTCTGACTTACGGTGACCATCTTTTACTGCTGACTGGCTCTCATGTTTTGCCCCAGATGTTCATACAGTCTGTGACTTCCACATGAACAAACTTCTCTGTCCTCAATGTAAAATTTGGTCTCAATTTCAGCAGTTTACAAGTTTACACTACAACATACCTCTGAAGAGGATAATCAGCAGCTGCAGCCAACCAGAATACTCTGTATCACCATCCACTACTAAAACCCTTTTGATATAAATAGCAGAGAGTTTTTTTAATAATAATCCTTGCAACAGTAAAGAAGCATGTCAAGTAGCATGCTAAGGGCAGGTAATATATAAGGTAACAAGGTAATATATAAGGTAATTATATATTATATAAGGTATAAGGTAATATATATGAGGCAGTGCCTTATACAGACACTGACAGGTCAAAGCCAATTGTAGCATTTCAATGTGCACATCTTTTAGATTTATGTCAGAATAATTCTTTCCCAGAATCCTTTTGGATGTGAGTGAAAAATCTAATGAGGCTCTCAGAAGAGACTCATCAACAGAAACTGTCATGACATGCCAGCTGTCATTCCAAAGATGCTCACCCTGCTGCAGATGGAAATTAGAGCTTCCATAGCAGCACTGGCTTTTTCAGATATTCACCCTTGGTTCAGTTTGAGCTGCGGTTAGAATATTTTGAGAGGGAGCATAAGAAGAACGAACCCCAGTAACTAAACACCAGGCTACTCAGGCAGGTCAACCTCAAGTAATCCCCGCTGAATCTCAGGCTCACACAAAACCCACATTATAAGGCAGGTAAGAAATGTTTGTATCGATTTTATACCAAAAGAATTTAAATAGACGAGTTCTTTGAAATGCTGAAGGTTCTGACAAATGCCAACATCAGAAACGGGATTAGAACAAGGTTGCGATGTTACCTCCAACCCCCAGACCTTTCCTGTGGATACATTCTTCTCTATATACATCAAACACAAAGGAGGCACAACAGGAAAAGCTGTAAATACTCCTAAAATGGGGCTTCTTTTTTGGATGGTTGACCATCCTTAGTAAAAAAAAAAAAATCACGAGGGAGGTTTTGAAGTTATTTTTTCAATCACGTTGCAGGACACTGGGAAGACAATTTAAGTGATGTTCTCCTGGCCTCTTGTAGTCATTGGCAGTTCAGAATTTCAGTGACTGACTGTTTAGTCTAATCTCTGATTCCCAGAACAGTGCCCTATTCAGTTAACCCTCTGCTTGGAAAGGTTTAGAAAAGAACTTCTATCAATATGGATCAAAGTGCACTGACAAAATAATGTGTGAAAAGTAGCAGTGGAATTTTATCCCAAACCATGGTTATTTTTAAATCTGAGTATCCTACATAAAGTCCTGTAATAAATAGCCATATGTTATAAAATGTGAAAGTCAGAAGTGACGAAAAACCTGGGTCTTGCAAAATGTTACATTACAAATAAATAAATAAATTTTAAACTTTTCTTTAACTATCTCTATTTACATGCATTTTCTTTGAGCTGTGAATTTCCTCAGGGTGCTGACACTAACCACTGAGATCCAGAAAGTCATAAGCAGTAGTACAGACCCAAACACATGCAGCACCAGGGGCACTGCATGTCCATGCTGATTTGGGTATCTGATTCCAGCAGAGGATTTGTATCATCCATGAAGCTAAGCTGGCAGGAAGCATGGAAGGACCCACAAAAGCAGTCAGGTGAAGGCAATGGGCACTGTATCCCCAAAGCCTTCACTCCTGAAATTATTTTCTGGTTCATGCACTCCTGTCTAAATTCTACTTCTAGTTATCATCTGGATTTCTGAATTATTAAGGTTTGTTTTCAGACATATCATATATGGGCCAAATAGCCCATAAATGCAACTCACTGCTTTAAACTGAGCTCAGTGAAGTTACACCAAACTATATTATCTGAGCATCTGTCCCTGTGAATCCAGATTTCCTTACGCAATTTGCCTGCTTTAAACCCTAATCTTCCTCTCTCTAAATGTACATCTTATGTACCCAAACCAGATCAAATCAGCTTAATTAGCTGGTTAATGTCAATTCAAGTTCATGCAGCATCCTCTGTTTAAAGTGGGTACAATATTTTACATTATATGAAAAATGGCTCAGCTTAATACACTGATGGAAGGAAAAATTCTTTAAAAAGAATCAGGGACAACTCTTGAATCCAGACTGCAGCATTACCCAAAGAACATCTGCACACAAATCCTTCTTCAAGGCAAGAGCTGCACAACAAGCAATTCACCAACAGAAGAATTCCAATAGTATTTGAAATCCTCTTCTGGCTTCTACAGGGAAAATCTGTGTTCTCAACTACAGAGAAGAGAGCTCAAAACCCATACAGATGCGTTCCGCTGGGCGAGCAGCAGTCCCGTGGCTGTGCCAATTCTATACTGCCTATCTCATCCCTGCTTTGTGTCTCTCTCTCCACCCGGCATCTCATCTGCCTCACTGGTACAGACAAATGCTGATTCTATGCACAGCGCTACAGAATGAGCCTGCACACCCTTGGAAGCATGGTACACTTTCAGGTTCATTTCCTGAAACATGTTAATGTCTTACAGTTAATAGCTTTTTTCAAACATCTGATATACACATTTCACTAAAGATGGTTAAACCCACCACTCATATTTAGACCACTTGTAATTTATAATTATCCTTTTCTAATTTGTCCGCATTTATGTATTGCAACCCTACATATCATATACAGCATTTAATGCCACGTTTTGAACTGTAAGAAGCAAATCAGCATGCTTCAGCTCTGTTTTTCATGGTTCAGACATGTCTGAAATATAATGAGAGCAGGGATTTGTCTGCCCTGATTTAATTACTACAATCCAGATAACTCTGTCAATCAACTTTTCTCCTTGTGACTCCTGTCAGGGTGAAAAATGCCTTCATTATGAGGACTGATCATTAGTGGATGTGAAGTTGAGAAGATGATGAAGATGAGTTGTTGGCTCTGGCAGAGAACTGACCCATCAGTGTCACTAAGTGAACTTCGGCAAGCCCAGCAATTCCCATGGGGTAAATCATTGAATTCCTCAGGAGCAAAGGTCTGTGTCTGTCTACACTGAAGCACTCTGAAAAGTACACATATGCAGTCTGCAGTAATCTGATGGGTAACTAAACAATTACACAGGCAATAACTGGTTCATCCTTCCCTTTTCACAAAAGAAACAACTTTTCAGGTACCATATTTTAGATTCCTTTTTATGTGACAGTTAAAATAACACTTTGTTACAGCCATTGCCCTTTCAACTCCACATTACAAAAGTTCAGCCCAGAGATGCATCAACCTCCCAAAGCCAAATGCTCTTTATTAACAATGTAAATTGCAAATCTAAGTTCTTTTCCTTTGAAATATTGAAGGACAAGACTGAGTCACTCCAAGCACTGTATTAGGCTGGGGTTTTTAATCAGTGTTGTTCAGCCAGTAGTAAAAACTAAAATACCTTGCCTTACAACAGCCTGAGTTACAAGCAATTTAATAACAAATGAGCATTATCTGCTCAATTTTTTTTCTAAATTATGCTTTAATTGCAAAAGGTAATTTCATATAATTGACTAATTAATCATTAAAAAAAAAAAAAAGAAAAATAGATGCAATGATTACAATGCCAAAGAATTGCTAACAGACCTATTCACACAGAAAAAATTGTGCCGGAATCAAAGACATACCCAAGAGGCCTAGTGACCAAACTAAGAGCCACTGTGGGCGTGAAGGTTACAGGCACAATACTACTGTTAAAATAAGTTGTAAAGTACATTCTGTGGGGATCCGGGGCTGATTGTGGTTACAGATCTCTGTGTACCTCAGTCCAGCCTCTTGAGCTGCAGCTGCAGCTTGGAGACGGCAGAGTCAGGCAGCTCCTCCAGCCCCCAGTTCAGCACCCCTGGCTGTGTTAACAAACTCATCCCCTCCACAGCAGCATTTGCCTGATCCTGAGAATTATCACTACCAAACATCCATGGACTATATCTTCTCTGGAGGACTGCAAATATTAACTGAGTTGGTTTCATTGTAAGGACTTTGATTTCTAGCACAGGCTGCAAGCTCCAGTTTGAAGGGAACTTAAGCACGCAAGCGTGCAAGTAGGGCAAGCAACCTTTGGCAGGAAAGGCACAGAAAAGTATATAGCTTTATGTATGTATTTTTGTTATTGTTACCGAATTAGGTCTTAAAACTGAGCAAGAACGGAAGGTGTTACTTTGATGGGAAAGGTGCTGGCTGAGCTAATTGATTCAGCAGTGAGACTGTCTGGAGCAGCTTTTTAGTGCTATGAGTCAGAAGAGCTCAGCATTAACTTTGCTAAATACTTGGAACCCTTCCTACAGCTTACAAAATCTCTGAAGTATTTTTCCATCTTGATGCTTCAGATATGCTTAACCACTGAGAAGGCTCTCTTTGGCACTGTTGTGACACATTGCTTAAGTTTTCTTTCTTTCCTAGCCCACAGCTCTTTGTGAGAGCAGCCTGGGTACTCTCTTCAGCATTAGTTCCTGGATGGGCACTACTCAGAAGAAATTCTCTTCTCCCTGCAGTGTTCGCAGCTAGAATCATAGAGGCTGCCCACAGCCAAAGCTTGAACCAAATGGTATCCAAAGTGTGCTGGCCAGCCAAACCCTGTTCACCAAAACAGTATTGAGGGAACCCAATTAGGCATCTAGGGACTTAGTGTCCAATCACAATTTCAATAACAAGCCCTTTCCCAAATATTGTCAATGCATAAGAAAAATGAAGGAAGGGAGAGAAAAAGCAGGGATACGGTAAAGTGACAGTTAAATCTTTGTTTTGGCATTTCACACAAATCTTCAGCATGACTGAAACTGGGCTTTCCGTAGCAGCACTGAATAAAGAGCGTGCTCTGTAGGTTTGCTGTGATAAACACTTCTAAAGGGGAACCCTCTTTTACTGCTGCTGACTCCTTCCATACAATAGGGCAGGGTGGAAAATTACTTTTTAAAGTCAAATTTTGTTTTTCTTCCAGCCTCTCTTAACTAATGCAGGTTCTTAACCGATTTTCTTCAAACTTTCCAAAGCAAGTGACATTTTGGCTGCAGATAGACATGAAAGGCTTTGTCCCAAAATACCTTTTTTCCCAGAAAGCTAAAAAAGTGTGAAAATGTTCCTTCCCTAACTGAACCTGATACTTGGCCTCATGATCTATGTCACTTCTAGCTCTCTACTCTGCACCTTTCTGCAAATAAAATATTAGAGAAAAAATAACCTGACACCGGAATGAAAACAGTCTTTCCAAATGGAACTGATCCTGAAACCTGGACACAGAGTTGTGACTCTTAGGCCTATGCTAAGAAAGACCCGAGGCGGCCAGCTCTTGTCAATACCATGCTCCATAAGCAGTTCCAATGGAAACCGCTGAGCCCATCTAGCGAGGCAAGGTGCTTCATGATTAAGCCAGCATTTAGGACCAGCACCCCAAGGGACTTAAACAACACATAATTTGGGAGAATGTTGAGAAAATCAAGAAAGGAGGAGTGAGGAGTAAAGATGTGGCAGAGGTGTTATATTTTGTAGAATGTGTGAAAGAAAGAAAAACCGGCCAAACCGACTGCTCCTTTGCTTCAGTCAAGACAGCAGGCACTTCCCAATTTCTGCCTGCTTAAATAGCTCCTATACCCAAATCTGTGGCTGCAATTTGAGATGGCATGTTTGAAAGCTACTCCCTAAATCACTCATGGATTGGAAAAATTAGAATCAAGAGGTTCTTAAAGCAAACCAGTAATCTTCAGTAATCACGAAAACTACATATAATTTAATATGTTTACATTAAACAAGTCAACCAAGACAAAGCCATTGCGCCCAGAGTGCATGATGATACTTCAGGAAGCACTTGTGATGATGGGTCACATTCACCCAGGGTGTCGTTCCACCAGTTTCAGTGAAGTTATAGCGGTGATGAACACGGCCCATTTCCGAAGGCATAAAGCCAGTAAGTTGTCTGCACTGGGATTCTGATAAAAGCTGCCATCTGCAAAATGTTTTATCCAATGCAGGGCAAAAACAGATGGAAAAGTTTTTTAATCCAGAGTACCAATTTAAACACCCTTAAATGTATCTGTTCCTTCAACGGGTATTGAGGAACAGGCGAAAATAAATGAATGAAATGAGGGGAGCTTATAAATTATTTTTTCACAGTGACCAAAGTAAAACCTCTTGAGCTCATGCAGAGATCAAAAGCTTATTTTCAAGACAAAATGAGCACGTAAGTCACAATGGTTCCTCAAGATAAAAAACACATGTGTGCCCATTCTGTTCTGTTCTGATGAGAACCCCCATTTCCCACCTAGTTATCTTCACCTCAACTTCTTCCAAAGACCCAAGTTGTTGCAATCCTCTTTATAGCAGCTGCAAAATTTCCCTCCTGACCCCATCACTGAGATCTCAATAGATGGCTGAGGTTGGCCATTAAGCACTACAAAGGGCCTCGTTCTTTCCATCAGGATGCCCTAAGTATGCAGCCTCCATAAACCAGGAGTCTAGATTTTAACAGTAGAGTTGCTAGTGGTCACTGCAGATTTTGGCTCCTAGGCATGGAAAATAGCAGAAGATACAAGCATCACTCCAACATGTTCTTTGAACAAGAGTAGAGACGAAAGATGCTGCCAAATGGGAAATGGCTCTGCTTTTGTCCCTTATGTCAAATACTAAGGGAAGACATTGCATGCTTGTGTACATAGATTTGAGTTAGCTTCGAGCTCAGGAGCGCGAGCAAGCAAAGATAATACTATCCATGGCTTCCAAAACAAACTTTAAGTTTTGTTGCCCTTCAATATAAGACACTGTTTTGCCTATAAAGTCCGGATCGTTTTGTTTAAGAGAGCTGCGTGTCTCAGAATGCAAAATAAACAGCTATAGTCACAATGCTGACAGGAGTGACTTGGAAAATTGCAAATTGAATGAGGAGAATTACTCTGGCTAGACACACACGTCATTAAGAATTATTGGCATAGGGGTTTCAACGACACTGGATGCCTGAATGAGAGAATTTCAAGCTTAAAGGAGACACATTTAAAAGGCTTTAAGATAAACTAAATGGGCCGCAGATTGCTTCATCTGGCAAACCAGTGTGCCATGGAAACATGCAATACAGAATGAGACATAGGTAAGTAAAACCTAATGTTATGGAAGCATTTGGGAAGGTAGCTTGGACATGCCTTCAAAGACGTGAAACTGAACTGAAGAACAGATGTGGTTTTTACCTAGCAAATTGTATCGCCAGGATTCAGGAGATAACAAACTGCAAACTGATGGTTGGTGTTTGAGTCAGCATGTCTTAAACTATCCCAAAAGAAAACAGGATGTTTTTCTCCTCAGCCCTCTCCAGCAACTTTCTCCCTGTGCCATTTGCAAAAAGAAATCTCAGGGATAAATCTTCAGCCAGTGTAAAATTGTTGTCTCTCCAGCGCAGTGAACTCATCTGTGCTGATTTGAACCAGCTGAAGGTCTGGTTCCTGGACTTCTGAAATAACCTTGTGGCTTTTGTTATTACAGCTGTATTTTGTAGCTATCTTTGTGTTGGTTGGTGTGCAGGCAGGGCAGTGGGACAACACAGAGAAACTGGGGTGTACTGGAGCTGCACTGAGATAAACTGGAAACTGCTTTCAAATTACGACCCAGAGGCATCCAGATGTGATCTCCAAGTCTTGAGATGCAGGAAAGAAAGCAGTAACAGCCTCAGCAAACATCTCTAGAGGTTTACACTTATATGCTGTCTCTCCTTATGACCAGCAACTTTTCCTTCTCTGCAAATTCTGGCATAAATAAGAGTGACTTCACAGAAACCAATGGCAACATCTGCAATGACATGAAATCTGAATCCAAAAGTCCAGGACAGAGAAGCAAAAGGAAGCGTGAGAGCTAGGGGCAACAAGCAGGTTTGGGTAAGCAGCCTTCTTGGAAGCTTCTCCTTCAGTTTCGCTACAGATTCACACCTGAACAAGTCCCTTTATGCAGAACATCAGACTCTATTTTTGAAGTTACGATGGCACCAATAACAGGCTGCCACTTTTTGGACCCCCGCAGCTCCACTTCCTAAAATACTCAAAGCCATCCTCTTTGTTTCTAGCTTTCCTCCCCAACACTACTATACCTCTCCATCACTTTATGCCTTTCTCTGTAGGACTAAGCTTCTGATAGACGTCAGAGATACTCTTTAGTGCTAGCAGTACGAATAGAAAAAACAGCCCTGTTGGAGAAAACTAACACGGGCCAAATTTTGCTTTCTATTACACCACCATCACTCAACCTTTTCCATCCTGAAACCGTTCCCTTCATCCTGGCATTTAATACGCCTCTTCTTTTTAAAAAATGTTAGAGGAAGGTGAGAATTGCCCCTTGGACGTGTGTTCGTGAAAATCCACAGCAGCCAAGCATCTGCTCAGACTGAGAACTGTTGTGTATCTGCAATGCAAATGCAGAATAACACATTTATTCTGCTGTAACTAAAAACCGGAAGCTGGCTCTGCGGATTCCTCCCACTCCTCCTGGTGCTTGTTTCCATCCATAACATTTTTTCCAGTAAGCACCTGCCTGACTCCTATTTAATACATCCACAGCTGCAGTTTCCATAGCTGCCTTTTGACTGCACAGTCCAAAATGAATCATTTTCTCTGTGAGGAAATTTCTCCAAAATACTTTTTCTTCCTCATCTCTTCCTTAATCATCTCTGGATTCCCATTATTTCTAGAAGGTATATGATTAAATCCCCACTAGAAGATCACCCGTCCCCCATCTCTTTCCAACCACCCACTCACGAGTCAAATAGACTGCCACAGCACTAAGTTGTCTGGTCCTTTTTTTAATAGTCAGGCTCTTACAACTCTTCATATTGCTATCTATCATGAGACATCACTGATAATTCTGCTAAATCCCCTGTAAGGATAAAATATATTCTGTCAAAAAAAGCTTAGGACAAACTGTATTTTGTCAAGCATCTTCATTTATTTAGTGTAGAATATCAATCCTGCCAAGTATCTTGCCACATTCTGCCGGCAAACCTCCATCTTTTCAACATGGGAAAGCAATGCACGGCAAGATTTCTTGTGCTGAAATTTATTGTTGCTCTGTGTAATCACCAGCTTATCCTCAGCATTGGTTATCTCTTCCCCTGCCTATGTTTCGGAGACACCCAACAATAAACGTTGATCAGATACTCAGGTGTAGGAGTTCCTCCCTGTTCACTTCGATCTTGCGTTACCCTTTTCCATTCTCAGCTGCTCAGACTCTCATGTACTCAGTCATGCTTTAGACCAGAAGTTGCCACGGATTCATAGGGGCACAGTGAAAGAAGTCTATAAGAGAATTCAGAATTAATCCCGTCCACCTGTTTATCCCAAGCAAGAAATACTGTCCACATCATCATTGGCAAATATTCACTGAACCTTTTTAACAAGTAGCTACCTGGTTTTGGTTTGCAAGTGAGCAACTAGCCCAGAAGTGACCATCCAGGCCTACCCACGCTGCAGGGATTCCCTGAATTAACTACAGTTTGAACTACAACATCTCTCTTAAAAACACATTGTGTCCCAAATTCAAGTTTAGGTGAACTGAGAATCCAAAGGTCAAGCATCTTCCTGACTCAGTGCCCAGCTGCTGCTGAGAAGGCATTCACAACATCCCTGCAAGTTATTTTCTAGAGGCTAGTTCCACCCAAAACGCAACAACTTGTTTCAATTGCAGGCAACTGATTAATTTTATTTAACAGCGACTACTGCCAAAGTTCTGGATAAATCAACACGAGCTCTCAGGTGCAAGAAGAAAAGCTCTCAAAAGACGGTTTAACTCGGTTCTCTCTTCTTCACATTAGCGAACAGCCTGTGCTACCATATGCAAGGGGCTCTGTGCGTGACCCCAAAGGGAGAGATTTGGAGATGAAACAGGGCAAAACGGAAGCAGCTCAAAAGGAAGTGTTTAGCAGAGAGCTTTCTCCCTATCAGCTGTACCCATTTCTCACACATGCCACACACTTCCTTAGCAACCTCTGTGATTTCAGTGCCATGAAGTGTTCACTAGGGAAACATGTTTGCTCAGGACTGAAATCAGTACCATATTAAGAACATCCTCTTATTTTTATCAGTGACTAGCCCTGGAAGTTAGGGGAATGGAGGAGTATATACAAGCAAAGAATCTTCCCAGTAATCCAAAACTGAGTCGGAAACTACAGTAAACTCATCACCAATAACCTGCATGCCAGAGATTTAATCTCTGCCTACAGAGATGTAAGAACAGGACTAGGATAAATTTTGCTGTATCTACCACATATTTCTCATTCATAGTAAAATATTTCAAGATAACAGAAAATTAATTTTGGCAACACTGTAAGTAATTGAATGAAACAGAAAGTATTTTCTATGTACTAGAGATAAAATTGATGGAAAGGCATTCACACACTAAACTGAGAAGAAACATGGTATGCAAAGGTTAACCAAAGCTTGCAGTGAATAAAATGTGCCACATTCTCTGCTCTTTATGCAAGCAATGCTTTTATAAAGACAATGAAAGTTTTACCTCAAGGTAAAAATATCGATTCTGATTCTAATGGTAATAAGTCATTCATATAGATTTATACACAACCAGGTATCAATGGGGGATATTTTTTTCCCAGCCTCAAAAACTTCCTTAGGAGATTTAAAAAGGAGAGAGATTCCTCTTCCAAAGTAGCTCTGCTCGCTGCACCCCATCTTGCAACCTTCTGGAGGCTGGTTGAACCAGAGGGGATGAACAGACAACCCCCTCAAAAGCGTTTGTTCCTGGCTTCCCTTATTGAGGGCCTGATGCCAACAGCAGTGACTGAGAGGTCATGGCTCCTCAAAGATCTTCCAGGAACACAGTTCTTCAGTGGGAAAAAAGGCTTCTTGAACCGAATTACGCTTTCCTTTAAAAAAATCTGATTTCCTCCAAAAACAATAAGACTTCATTAAAAGACATATGGCAGAACATCACAAATGCTTCAGTTTCAGGCCTGAAAAATATCAATATAAGCTACAGAAAAGATGTTACAGTGTTAATCTGAGTTTCTAAGTGTTACAAGAAATAGAAATAAAGATTAAATACTCCAGTGTTCCAGCTATAGCAGGTTTGGTCCTGAAACCTGGAAGTGAAAGGTCCCCGGTCAGGAGATTAGATTTTTTTAAAATACTAGATCAAAAGTCAAAAATCAGAGATCCTGATACAGCCACCAGGAACCAAAATCACATAAAAGCAAAAAAGTGCCAGTAGCAGGAAATCAGGAAGGTGAGACTTGAAATCTCAGTGACACTGGAAGTAGAGACAACAGTGCTCTTCTGTATGGAAACATCTGAAGCAGGGAATACAAACAAAACCATTCTAGTAAAAATATTTCACATACTTAAAATGTTTACCATGTGAATTTACAGAACTTTACTTTCCAAATATACTTATTAGGTATTTTCTTCCTCCAGCTGAAATAACATCAATAAGCTATTCTCACTACTCCTTTCCTGCAGTCTTCTCATAATCAAAGCAGATCAGCAGAAGGAACAATATGGAAAGGACAAGGCCACAGTCATCAAGATACTTTGAGTCTTCCTCTTGCTGAGATTAAGACCTCATCTTGTCGGGAAGAGTCATGGCCTAGCTGTACTCTGTCTCTACCTCTACTTTCTACTACAGGAATCGCAAAAATGAGGAGGGGAGAGAGGGGGAAGCGTAGTGTAATATTGTGAACTTCTGTTAAATCACACAATCTGTTATTGTGCGCTCAGATAGTGTTCCCAACCTCCCTTCTACCAGATCTTCAACACAACACCAGCCACCAGGGTAGGTTGTCTCCCATTGTGCACTGTCTTTTAAAAGCAACCATTGTTCATAACATGCGTGTTTTAAAAGGGGTGTGCTCTCTTCAGAGAAATGCTTTGGCATGTGGGTTTGGTCCAGCATCAACAGAACCCATTTTACTATGAGTCTTCTGCCTTGAGAATTGTCACGTATATGGCAAGTACTCTCATCAATCTGGTTTTGTGGAGACCACCCCTTGTGCTGCCCTGGAACCGTGGGCTCCTATTTAGCGCTGTGGGTATACCCAGCACAGACAGAATCATAGAATATCTCAAGTTGGAAGGGACCATAAGGATCATTGAGTCTAACTCCCTGCTTCTCACAGGACTACCTAAAACTAAACCATATGACTAAGAGCACTGTCTAGATGGTCTCTGATCTCTGCCAGGCTTGGTGCTGTGACCACTTCCCTGGGGAGCCTGGAGTTACAGCGAGCAACCACCCTCTCAGCGAAGAACCTGTGCTTAATGTCCAGTCTGAAATTCCCCTGACTCAGCTTAATTCCATTTCCTCATGTCTGTGATATTGGCTTCAGCATCAAGCCCTGCTCTAGATTTGCCCAAAGCTTGAGGGAAAGGGGTGTGTTCCAAAACCGAACAGTGTATCATCAAAGCGACCTGTGAAACAAAGGGGAGAAAATGAAAGTCTATTGGGAACAGACTGCAGCTACAGGAAACTCATTTGATGACAGCATTTTCCCCTTTGGTTTCTTTGGGCCTGGTATGAGATTAGCACTCCCAGAACAGCGGATCTTTTGCAATGGCTAAGGAGAGACTTCCCCACATCACGTGTGGGCACACGTACATACACACACCGGAGTACTGCTGTAATGGGCAAATCAGAAACGCCAGAAGCTAATCAGCATAACAAAGAACAGCTCCTCAGAAGAAAGTTCCAGGCCTGAAGAGCACGTCTGCCTGCCAAAATATAAGCACTTGTCAACACCAACTCATTTTCCTGGTGGGCCAGGCCAGGGTAAACTTTCTGACAGCTTAGCTATTTGTTACTTTTGTGAGCAAAAGCTGCCTAGCATCCTCACCAAATGAAGCTAGTGGTTGCTGCCAGCAGCAATCTCTACTGCAAATTGTAGCCTGTAATATTTCTTTCTTACAATAACGTCAGATGCCAGTACAGTGCCATAATAGTAACCTAGAGACAACCAAGGCTTTTGCAGCCGTGGTGAATCAATGGTGGCAGACCAATAGCTCGTGGTATTGATTTTTGTGATACATCTGCTTCTGTGCTCTGTGCTTCAGCCTGACAAAGATGGCTGCCAGCTCTCGCCAGCTCGGGATCCCTATTCTTCTGGAAGCATCTCGGATGAACATCACTTTGCCAAACCACAATTAGCCAGAGGCATTGTCAGAATCTTAGCAGCTTTCTCTTAAAAAGGGAGCGTGTAAAAGGGAAACTGTCTGAAGAACTAACCTCCATAACCATGGAAAAAAACATTCCCAGGAAGCAAAGTTCCCTGGTCTCCTCTTCAAGTACACTGCTGAAGTAAAATGGCTGAAGTAGCACCATGCTCTGATTCCCATTCACAATAAGCACCTGTAGACCATTCTCCCAGGAAAGGCAGTACCGTACTCTGCTTTGGTTCCTGCCTTACTGATGGCTGTCTCACACAAAGAAACCCAAGGGGAGAATGCTGCTTTCAAACAAGTTTCCTGCAGCTGCAGTCTGTTCCCCGAACCGTGTCAGGGAGCTCCTGGGATAAAATACTAGCCCTTGTATCTCTACATATCTCAGTGACTTGAAGCATTCCACACCTGCACAATGAAAATGAACTTTGCTTGTTCCACTTCGGTGGCCTGGTGGATTTTTATTCCCGTTTTCTGTTCTTGGGTTCCACGGGTGAACATTAGGTTCTGTGGAGGGGAGAAGGAAAAGCAAATGCAAATAAAGGAAGAGCTTTGTATACATCCCCAAAAAGCAGACAGAAAAGGTCAGATAACACGTATTAAACACAAATAGCTGGAAAAATAAACAGGATGCCTTGAAAATTGACCAGATGAGTCAAAAGGGACAGGAGGAATATACAGAAAAAAGAAAAAAAGAAGAAAAGTGAATGTAGGATAACTTGGTTAAAGAAAGATAGTTCTTACAGAAAACTCAGCTGCAGCAAAAAGCAGCAACATGCCACTACAGAGGAAAAAATAGTTGTACAGATTATATAGGGAAAACAAATACAGCCATAAATTCACTCAGAGGTCCAAGGTTCCCCTGGAGGAGAGGCGGAGAAACATTCTAAAAACCAAAGATGCTGTTTCACAAACGCCTCATCCAGTGTTGGGTGATTTCTGTTTCTTACAATTTATGTTAGTCTCCTACATGTCCCAAGCCATCTGCATTGCCATATTTGTTTGACAAGGTGCATATAGACAGCAACTTCTCTGGGTCACTGAATACAAGGGAAAGCTGGTTTCCCGTGAAACCTTTTACAAAAAAGAGAAGATTTTGAAGAAATATGCCCGTTTGAACAAAAATGTTTCTCCATGTAAGATATGGAGATAGCTGAAGAAGCTGCAATTCCAAAGCTAAAATAACACTACTCAGGGTCTAAAACTGACATTGCCCCGTCCTTGGTAAAACACAGAGACCGTTGGCTACTCTGGGGCCTGTATCTATCTGTCTGTCTCTGAGAATTTTAAAAGCCTTGCTGTCATTTCCTACCGGAAAATAAATACACTCCAAAACCTCAAAATCTTTTGCTAAACAGAATGGTTGTTTTCCCAGTCCAAGAGCAATACTCTCCTCTCTGGTAAATTCTGTGCTGCGTTGGAACCCCATGGCTTGTTCTCTGAATGTTGACTTTAAACCAGCTTTCCCGGGCAGCTGCAGTAAATAAAGCCCTCAGATGGTTTTTCATGCCGCAGGGGGTGGGGAGGGACAGGGTCAGATCACACACTGCAGTGATCCTGCTCCAGCAGAGTGAGACGTTCAGAAGAACTGCATGCGAACTCCTCAGATCTCGGTTTAACAGCATGCTACCAGATCAGGCCCTGAAAACTTTCATATGTCTGAACTAGATTATTTTCCAAAATTCATGATACCCATTAGCCAGGGCAGACTATGAGCATGTAATGAGGTAAAGAGGCACTGTGACAGGGGCAAAGCATCTCATACTCTATTGTAAAGCCATAAATGAATGGTAGGTATTGTAGCAAAATCAAGGGAAGAGAAGGGAGTCTGCAGATTCTATATTATTAACCTAAAGCTAGAGTTCAATAGGCTAAAACTGGCAGAGCATAACCATTGTACGGCTATGTTGGTAATCACACTGAGGTGGATTTTAATGGTAACATCTGTATTGTTTGCCTATCTTTAACATAAAACTATAGTTCAGCTAGGGTTTTATGGCAAAATTGTTATTTCCTGATAGCTTTACTTAGTTTCAGACTTTATTTGCAGGCTGCAAAACAATAAAACCTTTGAAGAAAAAATATAGAGAGTAAATAAATAATGAAGATTATGAGAAATCTCCATGCCTTTAAAAACACATTTGTTTAAAGGAATAAAAAGCCAAAAAGCCAAAGTGGAACATAACCAAGTAAAAGTAGAAGGTTAATGCCGGATGAAAGGCAGAAATTTTGCTCCATGTTGCACAAAGACAGACTAACACAAAGTGTGGAACAACCCTTGTATCCCAGACATGGAGTTACAGAGCTTATCCCCAAAAACAAGTTCAACTTTATTAACTCTGACAGCTCAGGCAGACAAAACCCCACTTCATTTAAGGGCTAATCCCGAGTCCTTCCACCCACGCTCCTGTTTGGCAGAATTAGAATCCTCCGTGACAATCACTGTTTTTTTATATTAACTGTTTTCAGCCCTCTGAGTCAGCCCCTCTTGGTTCAGAAGCCCAGGTCACTCCCATATCACTTCTAAATCTGAAGTAACTGCATTTGAACCAGTTTATTAGATCCAGGTATTAACTGAAAGTTGAATCTGTCCTAACATCTTGAGGTCCCTTCTGAGCTCCATGAATGGTGTGTTCGCTGCGCTGGTGTGCCATCACCCGCTCTTGACAGCACCACCCCACCACACGCTGCTTTACTTGGTCTCTAAATAAATACTTTACTGCTGTCTCTCTGGCTGTCTGGCAATTACCATCAGACCTGAATTGACACACAAAATCCAGCTATGACAAAGAGAATACCACAGGAAAATCATCAGCATCTGAAAAAGGGCTCAGAATCACTAGAGGAAAAAGTGAGCACCATGCAGAGAAAAGGAAGATAGCACATTATACCAGTGGAACAGGAAAGTCAGGCCCTTCCCCTGGAAAAGCAAAGGGGAGTGGGAGGTGTGGCAGTGCTGATGAGAGGGTAAAAAGTTGACAGTAACTGTGAGTAATCAAGCATCCTTCCCACCACTATTCTCTTTAGTACATTATATTCGTTTACTCCTGCCTTTTTCTGCAAGCATCTGTTCAGTGTGGCAGAACGTGTCACAAAGGCCCAGTTGTGAGAATTCCTGATCTAACAGCAGCCCAATATTTTCCTTCTGTTTCTGCTTGTTGATTACTTATCTGAAGAACCCTTTCTTGCAGTTTTCGACACCCCTGCCCAATTTTAATTCGAGCTGAGCTTTTGCTTTTCTAACTACATCTCTGCACGCTCTGGCAGTGCCCTTGCAGTTCTAACAGGTATTCGTCCACTTTTCCATCTCTGGTATGCCTCTCTCTTGATTTTGAGCAGACTCAGAAGCTCACAGTTAAGCCAAGGGGGTCTCTTGCTCTGCCTAATTCCCTTACCTTTAAAGGGGATGAACTGGTTTTGTACTTCCAGGAGAGCATTCTTGAAAAACTCCCAGCACCCGCTAATGCCTTTATTCCCCATGGAAGCTTCCCACGGAATCCCTCCCAGCTCAGCTCTGAGTGAGATGAAGTCTGCTCTTCTAGAATCTAAAACCTTTGTCTTAGTACTAACCTTCAGCGTGCTCAGCAGGATCCCAAACTCCCCACTAGGGAGATCGCCGCAGCCAAGGCTATCACTAACTGAAATATTGCAAAGCAGGTTTTCTTGGTTTGTGAGTAGCAAGTCCATCAGTGACTTGTTCCTGGTTGGCACATCTTATATTTGTATGGGGAAGCAGTCCTCTACGCATTCCAGGAATTTGATGGATGACATGTGAGCTGCCGTACAGTACTTCTAACAAATGTCTGAGTAGCTGAAGTCACCCATAAGAACCAGGTTCTGTTGAGCCAAAGCTTGCTTAAGTGACCCAAATATTGCTTCGTTGGCCTTTTAGTCTTGGTTTGGAGGTCAGTAGTAGATGCCCACTGTAAGATCCCCCTTGGAGATGACCCTTCTGATCTTGACCCAGAGGCATTTGATAGGGCTTCCACAATCACTGTAGTTGACTTCTATGCATTCAAGGTTCTCCTTAACATAAAGTGTGATGACTCCTCCTCTTCTTCCCTGCTTGTCATTACAAAATAGCCTATAGCAATCCATTGCGGTCCTCCAGTCATGTGAGTTGTCCCACCATGTTTCAGTTATTCCTATGACATCGTAACTTTATGACTGGGCGCGGAGCTCCAGTTCCTCCTGTTTGTTCCCCAGGCTGCGTACATCGGTATACATACACTTGGGGCGGTTGATCTTCTGGTTCACATCTTGGACGGCAGCTAAGGAACATCTGTCGCTGCTCTGATTGGCTTGGCTTGTTCCCAGTTGGTTGCAGTGGCATGAGCGTGGCCACTTTGGACCCTGCCCCACTGAGTCCTTCAGTTTAAAGCCTGCCTCACCAAGTTGGCCAGCCTGCTGCCAAAGATTCCCTTGCCTCTTCTAGACAGGTGGATGCCATCCCTCCCTATCAGGCTAGTCATCAGAGCGTGCTCCACTGTCATAAAAGCCAAAACCCCCATGACGGCACCGGCCATGAAGCCAGAGGTTGATTTGCATTATATGTCTATTTCTGGCTGCACCCTTTCCTCTAACTGGTAAAATGAAAGAAAAGATAACTTGGGCACCAGTATTTTTCGCTAGCACCCCCAGGGCTTTGTAGTCTTCCTTGATTCTGAAGAAACATCTATTATCAAGATGAGGTAACAATTTTTAAGTGACTTAAAATAGATATTGCCCATAATTGATGCATGGTAGGGTGGTACACAACAGAAGGAGAAACACGTATTAAAGCTGGAAATCTAATCAAAATTATATGTTCATTTTGGTAAAGAAGTGAACTTAAGGGGACACAGAATGACCAGGGAAATGGAACAACAGACATACACAGTGCTTTTCTTCTCCTATAAACTTTGGCTGAGCAAATTAAAAATAGCCGTAGTATACCATGAATCAATTGTCTGAATCATGCTCTAAAATAATTCTTTAATGCACCCCAGTGCACAGTGGTTATTCTAAAAGAAGAAAATCTCTAGTGACTTCAGACACATTCTCAAATAAGTTACTTGAATTAGCTGAGATATCATTTATAAAGTGTCTGTCCTCACACTATGCAAGCATCAGTATTTAAAAATTCAGATGAGAACTGGAGATGAGAGCTCCACAACTTCCTTTCCAGTCTGCTTTGCTTGTGGCCTTGGGGACTAACCCATATAAATATGAATATAATTAGATATTTAGAAATAGCAAAGAGAGTTCATTTGTTACAGAAATCTACAAAGAAGGGTTTTTATAATCCAGTTTTCTATTTTAAATTGGATTCTTCATTGTCTGAAGTCTGTTAGTCATTATTCCCTGGGTGCAGTGCTTGAACTGACGTCTGCAAGGGTTTGTGTATGTATATGCTCTAAGAAAACACTCTGACTAGTGAGATTCCCCAGGGTGTGCTGACACAAATACAGGACACAACATACTTTATCTATTAAAAACACTTCAAGCTTTTAAGTAACGCCAAAACCCACAATTAAATCAATATTAGACACATAGGAAGAGATGATTCAGAAAAACTTCTTCAAAGTTTTGCACAGGTGGATATTTGCATTGTGGAAACAAGTCAAATGGAAATATCTTTAACTCTGCACATGCAGAATCCTTCCTGGGAGTGACAACGATCCAGAATTATCTTATTCCAGAATTTGGAGCCCAGTTCCAGAAACTGTCAGGTGAAAGTAATTCTTTCACAAATGTAAGTGTTTATAGTAGAGCCAACTTTAGTGGAATCATATTTTTGTTCTGATCATGCATGTTCTAGATGTTATTCAGAAGAGAGCTAAAGAAGCAGCTTAGCTCCTGAGAGATCAGGAATCTATCAACAGTTTCTTGAAAAATCCTCTTTTTTTACCAGAAGAGTTTTCTTCCTGATCACTTTTTGCCCCTTTGTCTAACCTCCCCATTTCATCTTTCCACTTTGGCTTGCCTTTTGATCAGTTTGGCAAAAATTTTTCTTTTTCATTCTGGCCAAAAGGGTGCCGTAGGGCCCTAAGTTATTTTTTAAGCTAACTGTATCCTGCCATGGTTAGTCTTCACTCAGGTTTGTTAGGTACAAATTGACACACATCCCTTCCCTTTTCACTTTGTTATTTGAACACCAGTGTGTAAACATGCGCAAATGTTTACACACTGAAAGCTCTGGAAATGCTGGTCGCTTCTAAAGTGTGTATCCCTTCTTCTACAGCATGCATCCCTTCCTAACCTGTCATTTTAGTTTCTGTTCCACACACATTTAGTAATATTTTCTCACTTTTATTTAATAAAAAATATTTGTAATAGAAATAGAGATCCACAAGTCTGACTCCAGAAGGAGTTATTTATACAAATGAATGACTCCTCCTCTGCTTTTTCATTCTCCACTTGCACTTTTTTTTTCTTTTTTCCCCCCCTTTTTTGAAAAGAAAACATACGTTATGCCCCAGAAGTAAGGAAGCTGAGATATGTCATGAGTGAAACCTGTCTCATTGTTTCACATAATTATTCACTTTCAGATTGAAAATTTCACTACAGGTTGCTTGTTTGTCTTGGTTTCATTTCTTGTTTACCATAATAAGAGAACAGAAGAAGACTGGATTTACAGTATTGTAGGAACTGAGTGCTCTCAGTGTCTACAGTGTAAGACAGCCTCATGACAGCATTTAGCATACTAGTGGAAAAATTATGCACATGGTGAGCTTTATTTTGCTCTCTTTTTTGTTGGTACCTCCAAACAGTCTCAGTGATTTCTGAGAAAGGTAAAATGAAGAAAGGACTTGGTCATCATTATTCAAAACATAGCACCTTCTACATTAGTCAACACTGTCTCAGCTACCCTTCCCAGATTGTACTGTTGCAAACCTTGGTCTTCAGATTTCTGCAGCTAGGCTTGTCAGTGCTAAAAGGCAATTGTGTTCATTCTGTTGTTGAAATAACAACAGATGTCACCAACAACCTCGTATCTCTTTGCATCAGCTTCAGAAAGCAGGTGGATTTATTTTTTCCTAAACTTGCAATGATACATGTAAGTGTGCAGGGACTGGAAAAAAAACATTTTGCAGATTTTTCCAGTTAGACAAATCCTGGTCTTTGCAAAGAACTGAAGGAAATAGCTTATGCACAAAGACATTATAGAAGGAGTTGCTGAACAAATTCCTGTCTATTATCAGGACAAGGCATGGATCAGTCTGAGCTTTGTTCTGTGAACAATCTGCATCGTTATTGCTAGCCCTGAAATTGTGTATGTCCCTTGTTACAGATGTCTACATATGTCCCTTATCTGTAACTTGTTCTTTTAGTCATCTGACACTGAAACACCCAATATGCTGTGATCTCAGCTGAAAGGCTTCTGCAGTGCCAATGAGCAGCACTTCAGATCAACATTTTCCCATCCGCCTTGCCATACTTTTCCCATCTGCCTTGCTTACCAGTTTGCTCCCATTCATGGAAAAAACCACCCCGTTGTTCTCTTGTCTTGCTGTGGAAGTGAAAAGATTTCCAGGTATCACCTGCTGCCTGACTATAAAAATGCAGCTAGCAGAGACCGCATGTTCAGTACCACGCAAGTGAGAACACTAGACATGAATACAAGTCTCAGTACGGACCTTGATTCTTCACCTTCCAGGAATCAGAAAAAGCATATGTAAATTAAACAAGTCTTGTTTTGACCTCCACGATTGTATTGAATGTGCCTGTTCACTGAGACTGTTTGTGTTTATTCCTTAAGCCGTTTTTAATCAATATTTAGTTCTGAAATGTTTGCACAGAAGACATCTGGAAGAATGGGAAGGCCAAGTCCAGGGTACTGCAAACGTCACGGCAATTTTCTATGGACTGGTCTATCATATAAAGTCGTGAAATGGTAGTTTATATTCCATTAAAAAAAGGAGGGGATAATTAAAAGCAAAGCAACAGAAGAACAAATAGAGGAGGCAGATGTTTTCCAGATTTCCTTGAAAAACTAGTGAAATATTTAAACCCCTATATTCTCCTTTCCTTCACGTCAGTGGATATTTTTATCCCTCGGTGATATCACATTGAAACAATGCAGATATTTCACAAAGGCCATGTTTCCCAGCATCTTGGGAAAACCAGGCTCTATAAATATAAAAGTGCTATTAGAGAAGGTGAAATATCTAGAGCCGACTCATAAGCAGCCCCAAGAGACTCAGAAAAGGCAAAACCACCTACCAGATGCAAACAAAAAAAGAAGAAAAAAAAGTCTGTCCTTTAATATATTTTTTCCTTATAATCCTGTCCCAGCATTCCTTATGGACCAAACACCAAAATTAAATGGACATTATGGGAATACAAATATTTTACCAACTTAAAAATAAATTTGTAAGCAATCCTTTCGGTTCTGTATCCTTCAAATGTGAAACAGCTTCTTGTTTCTGTGCATCCGACGTTTTTAATATGATTAGGGGTTAGACTCCATGGGTTTAATTAATTAAGTCAACTTTAAATACACATATACAAATAATACCATAGCTGTCATCAGTTTGGCATCCTCAAAGGAGAGACAGGCAAGATTGCCTCAGAAAATTTAACTGCTCCCTCACTTTAATTTAAAGCATTCCCTTGTATGGCAAATTGAGATTACAGTGGAAGAGAGGTTTAGAGGCTGCAGGTAGAAGTCCAAAGTGCCAGCTTTAGCTGAAGAAGTTTATTTTAACATTCCCCTCCCTGTTCTGCATTTTGAGCTGGGTATGCTGGAAAATGCGGTGCTCAGATTCCACTGGCGTCCAGATCCCATTTTGATTCAGTCATGAACCTCACCATTCCCTCCTGTCTTTCCTGCAAATGTTCCTGAATCATTTGTCCACACAAATGCTGGAGAGGTTCTTTCATTTGGAGAAATACGTGGTTTCACCTGCTCAGTGTGAGTCAGGAGCACACAGAGCAATGGATTGGAGAGACTAGGGAGGGAAAATTCATGAGATACGAACACAGAGCAAATAGTAACGGAAGTCCGCATATCCCCAGTGTAAGCTTATGTTTCACATCTAGTATTATACCTCCTACTACTAAGACTATATGTAGGGCGGTAAAGACGACACTCTGGAAATCTTCATCTCCTGCTGCTCCTTTCTGTAGCATTCTTTATTCTTTTAGGCCTTCCATTTTTCAGTCGCACTTACCATTTGTCTGCTCTAGTCTGGTTCTAATGCACCCTTACTGCCAACACGGCAATTGCTAAGGGTCCAATAATAGAGAGGGAAACATTTCATAGGAGGAAACATCCTTTGCATGCCTTTCAAAATATCATATTCACCCACAATATACATCTGTTCTTGATGTCAAGACAGTATAAAAAGACAGCTTCAGTCCAAGCCTGCGCTGGTAGCTTTATGCAGGAAGGTCTGGGTCCAGTTCTGTGTGTCAGTTGAGACGATCCATTTGATTTTTGTGGCTTGAAAACCTATATGATCTCCAAACTCACAAGACTCTGCTTTCATCTTCAGTTGGCATGGATACTTTCTAAGGTTGTAGGATTCCATCACATTGAACAAATAAGAAACACAAAACTTTTTCTCAAGTATCTTCTTATGGACAATTCAGGTCATTTTGAACAAATTATTTGATAATTAGCATAGCACAGCCACAGAGGCAGGCAAACAGATGATAAATTTAAAGTTAAAATGGCGTATGTAAGGCAACTAAGTATAGCCTAGCTGTACGGAAGAGAGAATAGTGACCATCTACAAGTACTGAATGGGGGTTGTGTACAGAAAGGGCAGAATTATTTAGGATGCAGGACTGTATGCTTAAGTGGAGGGGAAAAGCAACTTTTTAAGGGGGGAGGGGGAGAAAATAGGAAATAATGAAAAAATTAACCTCACAATATATCAATTTACAAGACTGTTACTGAAGCCAAATTTGAGATTTTCCACAAGATTCATAAAACAGAAGAAGCAAAACACTGGGCAATACACCTCTGCAAAGAAGTATGAAGGACTAAGTAGACTGATTATGGCAATTTTTTTCTATGTTGGATGTAAATATGTATACCCACAGGACTATATGTAATAGCCATGACTCTCAATCGAGTCTGAGGGTAACTACATTAGCATGGTGTGTGCATTTTTAATTCTCACACTTCTCAGGGACTACTGGAAAAAAGAAAGGAGGGTAATAAAAAAAGTAGATTATAGGCCTAAAGATGTGTGAAGGTTATACGCATGGAAGACAGTGTAGAAGAGAGAAAAGTTCAGACTGGAAGAGAGGTCACCATATTCTAAAATACCTCCGACAAAAATTCCTATTAAAAAGAATTCTGCCCTCAGTCTCTCTAACATGTTATTGATATTAATGGAGACGCAAAAGCATGCCATGAAAACATAGCTTTGGGAATCATTCCCAGTCTTGGAACACAATACACAGCACAAAGCATAGCAGTTTAAAATAAAGCGCCACATCAGGAAAATGTTCTTAATAGGTAAGAGAGAGAGGGCAGTAAAATTACCCAAGGGATAAGGCATCATCACTGCACAGACCACAGAAAGACAGGATGTAAACAGAAATGATGTCAATAATCCACAAACACAAGACTTCAGATCAGTCTGTTGTAGCACAACCTTCCACAATGCTCCATATCTACCAGCTGCCTTTTACTCTTTGATATTAAATTTTAATATATAGGTACATATATATGCCACAGCAAACAAACAATCCCAAATAGTTCTTGGTTTATTGTGCTAAACAAAGTAGCAAAATGACACAGATCTTTGAAAACCAAGCTGAACCGTATGGATGTGTAAGGCTAAGTAGCAAGTAAAGGCAAGCTGGGTGCCTCAAAAGAATCATAGTTAATCGTGGTCTGTGAAATACGATGAGATGATGAAAGGCAGGACAAACAATTAAGCCTGATACGTAACATATGACAACCATAAATGGCTCTGTGTTGTGGCTAATCTAAAGAAGCAACGAAAAGAGATGACACAAAAGATAGGAAATGTGAGCAATGCATGAAAACCTACGGACACTAGCAGACTTGCCTGTACCGGGTCATTTTTTCACAATGTATAAAGAAAGAATCAAGGAAGAAATAGGATACACAAACTAGAAATAAAGTTGTGGTTTTGTTTGGGGGTCGTGTTTCTTTGTTTATGTTTGTTTGGTTGCATTTGAGAACAAATCAGGTTGTAAAAAAGACATTATGTTACTGCGGTTTGGACAGCAGTCCAAACACAAATCAGGCACAAAATGGGCATAAACAAAACCTGCAAGTTCATGAGGGTTACACGAGTCAAATTCTACAATGTTTCTTTGCCAACAGCAGCAGGAGCTTGTACTGACATTCTCCTTCTCTTCCTCAGCATCTTGGGGCATCTTTTCTATTGAACACTGCCAAAACCCAGGGAATCCTATGTCACTGGATGAGAATCCTTGAATCGCTGTCCTAGAATCTGGCAATGGGCGTGTTCCATTTTTGATTTGTAGGGCTTGCTACCTCCCAGTCCTACAAGATTTGCCAGGTCAACTTCACTCACTATTCTGTCAAATGAAAATCTAAGCCATATCATCAATATATCACACAGGTATTTCTTCAGGAACGTGCTGCCACGAAGGCACTGACAGTATCAAGTTACTGCATATGTCATTTTCCATAACTACTAATTTTGGAGTGTGAAACGGCTTATATATACCTCTGTATGTGTGTGAGCATGTGTGCACATATGTGTACATGGGAAGTTTATTAGCAAGGAGATTTCTGCCCAAGAGCAATGCATTTTTCCTGCATGTCGTCCATGCCTGGAACTGCCAGCAATGTCACTGGAAATTCTAGACAGAGACCAGACTCTGGTGCCACCGTTTAGAGGTACTAGCAAAGAAGAATTAATCCTCTGATTGTGAGGGGCAGAGAAATTTTGCTTGATTCCTTGTTAGACTTCTTTTCCACTTGGAAGTGATCTGGAAAAGTGCAGTGGATGTAGCCAAGGGAGTGCCGGTGTTTACTTTTGTAGCTGTTCTTGGGCACATACAGCAATAAATTACTCTAATTTAAAGAGAGGCCTTCTGACAGCTTTAAAATGATGATTTAGCTCTACAAAGGAAACATATGAATGCAATGCTTCCCATGTTAAATCAGCCAAAATTTCATCTCTTTTTGCATGAAGATCCTGCCTTACATAGCTATGCACAGATCCTTATACGGCTTGAGAATGAAGAGGAACTTCAGTCTCTATTTTTAGCCATGCCATAGTTACGCCTTTTTTTTTTTTTTAATTTTGCAGTCATCTCACTAGAGCCCGGCTTCTCGCAGTGACGACCTTTCCTCTAGGATCTCAAACACTTTTCAAACATTATCTGACTAAACTTTCCAGGAAAGCGTTACTCCCTGGAAGAGAAGAGAAATATTAGACAAGGTCTACAGAAGAATAAAGAAAGGGCACAGAGATTTTAGCAAATGAAAGGAAGGTCATAGACAATCAGTGTTCACGAACACACCCAGGCCTTAGGCTTGTTTGGAGACAGGTTGCATTTGTTTTTAAACCCTGCGTTACTACGGATTGAAAGCCAGGATTTATATGCCCCCAGAAGACATGCAGCTCATTGGCTAATACAAATAATTTCATAACTCCTTCTCACATTATTATGAAGTACACATGAAATATACAGATACAGACAAAATGTCCCAAGGAAAGGTGAAGAAGCATCAAGATATGCAGACGAAAGAGGTTCTTCCTTACTGTCTTGTTTTCCTAACTCCCTTTAGTAGTTTTAACAATAGTCCCCAACAGGCCACAAGCTATTGCAGGACCTTGTTATACCACCTTAGAAGCCAACCTTAGAAACACATTTCCAGAACAAAATCTACCTTGCAAGTAATTTTGTATTTTGGCAGCAAAAGAAGGAAAAGACCTGTTAGATATTAAACCTCCAGGCATGGAGTGACTCAAAAGGAAACATTCAGAGAACCCTGTATCACACCTCACCATAGATGCTGAATTCTTAATGGTGAATAGTCTCACTTGGATGCTTTCTCACAGTTTTCCCACTAAAATGAAAAACAGACGCTCCTTAATGTACAGTGACACCCAAGATGTCTCTATACTACTCAGTGAGAAATACTTTCAAATACAAATTTGGTAAAAACTTAATAATACAAATATTGTTAGATTTTAAAAACTCTCCGATAAAAAACTGAATTAAATTTTTAAGTGACTCACAGTTTATTTCTGAGTATACAGGCTAGAGGTGACTTGAGAGTCCCTTCTTTTCACAAAACGCCTAGCTTCTATTTTCTAAAAATCAGGCCTACACACACTGTGGAAAAATGAGCATTCACAAATAGAAGCATCCCAAACCAACAATAACTTATGAACCCATTGGCCACTCGGTAATCAGTAGCGTTATAGACCTGATTAGACTGATCACTGGAACACAGCTACCAAATGTAAAGGGAAGATCTAATGCTCACACACTATTCAGGCCAGGATCTTCTGGACTGCACAGGTATGTGAGCAACGCTTATTTGTTTGCAAGCACTGAGAACGCACAAGCAAAAGTCTTGGTGTGCAAATTAGTCACTGGGCAAACCATTTTGTTCCCTTTATTTTCCCACACTCTTGGCTCACCAGTTCTCTGGAGTGCCTGCCAATATCCGCTGAGCATTTCACTAGATAATTCCCCTAAACCGCCTTGAAAAAAAAATGAAGTAGCTCAATTAGTCTTTGGGGTCCTTAGCTTAATACAATATTGGTTATTTAGCATCCAGGTGATTGATATCGCCATGACAGAAAAGAGAATAAAGTTAGTTTACTGCTGATTGTATTATTCTTTCTGAAAGAAATTTCTCACTGAAGTATTCAGTTAGAAGTGTATATTCCCATCTTGGTTTTCCTGGTCTCTCTGCTGATTTACTGCTTACTGCTTGTGCATCAGTGAGGGCAGATGCATCTATATTTGGTAGCTAAGGAAAGGATTAAGAGAAGTGTGTCCCACAGAATCACAGAATGGTTCGGGTTGGAAGGGACCTTAAAGATCATCTAGTTCCAACCCCCCTGCCCTGGGCAGGGACATGTCCTTTCCATCAGCGCTAAGGAACAAACACGCCTCATGATCAGACCTTGAGTTGGAAGCTCCACCAGTCTCTGCTGAGTAGCCTAAGAGAAGATGGAAACTATATATACTTTTTTAATGGTAGTTTCCTCCCGTTTTTAGAGGACATTCAGCAGTCTCACTCCTGACTTATAATAGAGGAATGTCGCAGTGGAAATGATGGAGAATCACACCTGGGCATCACATTCTGACATGAAGAGATCTCTGATAGAAGACAGTGCTTAAGAGTTACCCTGTCCTAGTTCTTCCCTTGGATAACTTTGGGAGAGTCTGAGCAGTCAGCATACAAACAGCCGCTAACAACATCCTCTAAACCAGTGGCACATTAGTGCATGCTTCTGACAGTGCTAGTATGTCCTACCCTGAACTGACAACCCCTGAACCAAGCTGGTGAGGGGTCTGGAGACCAGGGCATATGAGGAGAGGCTGAAGGAGCTGGGCATGCTGAGCTTGGGGAAGAGGAGGCTGAGGGGAGACCTCCTTGCCCTCTACAACTACCTGGAAGGAGGGTGTAGAGAGGGCGGTGTTGGCCTCTTCTCCCAGGGGAATAATGACAGGACCAGAGGAAATGGTCTGAAGTTGCGGCAGGGGAGGTTTAGATTAGATATTAGGAAGAATGACTTTACTGCAAGAGTGGTCAGGCACTGGAACAGCCTGCCCAGGGAGGGGGTTGAGTCACCGTCCCTAGAGGTATTTAAGAAACGTCTAGATGTGGCACTTCAGGGCATGCTCTAGTGCCAGAGATTGTAGGTTGTTTGTTTGTGGTTGTTTTTTTGTTTGTTTTTTTTTTTTTTATTTTGGTGTGTGTATGGTTAGACTCAATGATCTCAAAGGTCCTTTCCAACCATGATGATTCTATGATTCTATGACATACAACGGCCTGTCCGTAAATGTGTAAACACAAACAGTTCTTGTATATTACCTGGTTCTTGGAAACATTCCACTGATCTTCCTCCTTCTATTTGTCGGAATGACTGGGCAGCCTGTGTCTGGATCCAGCCTTTAGCAAGACACCATGTCCAATTCTGACCTCTGTTTCCCAATCAACATCTTTCTATGCCCAGGTAATTAGCCTTCCTTTCTTCATTTCTGGACTGTCATAGATCACCAATGAAACACACCTGCTATTGGAAATCTGGTGTTCCATCAGAGTGGAAGCTATTCAGCAAATAACAGCAGTGCCTATCAACTACAGTAAAACTGTGGCTTGCTGCACTATTCCTTGTTATTCCTATTCCTCCTAATGTGGGATCAGTGGCTTATTAAAACTTTTATGTAATAAAACATTCCGTTTCTGTGTAGCCCTCAGTTTTGTCTGCATGCAGCACAGCATTTTTTTCATAATTTTCTCACTAGAGATTAGGATGCTGAAGAATACACGTCAATCAAATGACCTACATTTTTTAAGAAAGAAACTCCTGAGGGTGAAGTGCGAAACTCCAGGTTAATTAGCAGACTTGCATAGCTCTGTGATGAGGCTCCAAGGGGACGGGGGAAAAGGAAGCCCTTGTATCTCATCTCTGTCTAGACAGTGCCATTGAATCTTTTCCAAAAGCCTGATCCATAGCAGCCTCTTCACCGATATTTAGTTGAACGAGCAATTTGCCATGGCCCTGTCAGTGCTTCCCCTGAGACATAAGAATTATAAAAAAAGGTGTTTGTTCAACATGCTGCACAAGGCATATGGCTCAGATGCAGTTAAAGCTACAACAAACACAGAAAGTTGCTCCACAGATCAGAACTCCCTGCATTGCAGTTCTACCTGCATATTAACTCTACCTAGACACACACACAGAGCCCCAAAACACGTTCCAAATCTTGAAACTAAACACTAGTCTGCTACTCCAGGTAACATTAGCAATGTGGTCTTTCACCTTTAAATATTCGTAAGACCACTGGGAAATGTCAATTTTTTTCATATGCTTGTCTGAAAGACTCAGGCATCCATCAGTGCTTGCATCTGAGCAATGCAGACAGCCATATGACACTCACAAATACACATTCCTAGTGTGGAGCTAAGACGAAGAATGCGCTGCTGTTCTCAGCTATAATTATCACCGCTGCAGTTCTTGTTGTCACCCACATAGGTGTATTATCATCAAATATGAAGCTGAAAGAACCTCAACTTACTAAATAACAGGAGCAGCAGGGGATAGAAGACCCAAAGCTGTTATTTCTGATAGCAGTGTGTCTAGAATCCCAGATTCAAACCCTTCCTGGTAGCTGTGCTCCAAGTCTGTTACAGGCTATAAATTGTATAACACAGCCTCTCTTTGCTTTGGTATTTTCTTCATCTTTCAAAGTCTTGATTCATATAACTGATGAACGCAAAATACTTACCAATATTAGCTGAAGCTTCTCTTGCACACGAAGAATAAGACTGAGTTTGAAACACACGATCCCTCTAACATTAGTGTCTGTGAATGGTTTAATTTAAGCCAATCACATCAATTTATATGTTTATTAGTTACTTTACCTCCTGGCTGTTGCTGGGCATTGGATAGGATCAAACAGAGATACTAAGGTAGTATTGAAGATTTCTTCATGTTGCACTTTTATCCACTTTCCTCATGTTAGCTAAACTGAAAGCTTTAGCAAAGAGACTTCAGTGCCATACTCAAAAGATGCATCAAAGACTATAAAGCAGGAAAATAAATTTCATATTATTATTGTTGTTGTCTTTGTATTGCATTGGTATGCAGGGATTTGAGCCTCATTTTAGGCACAAAGCTCTAAAATGCTTGGGGAGATTTACTGCATGCAATATAACCAGGATGCTACATGAAAGGAAATTGTCAGTGTTCTTCATGGATATAAGCATAAAACATTTAAATTGTGTAATTCAGTGGTTATTGTGTCTCCCAGGGTGGGCATCAGGTCTGACATTCTAGTGACAAAATTAGCCTTTGTAAGTCCCCGTAGGCCTGACCTTTGAAAGAGAACATTTAGAACCCAAATTAGTTATTGCAGTGGCATTAGAAAACCGTTTTCCATGTTACTCATTACAAAAAGTATCGTATCCATACCAGAGCAAAGAAAAAACTCATCTGAGAGGCTGAGAATACTTATATTAAGGCCTGTTCAGTTCCAGGGCTCTGTAGCAGATGTAAAGCAGCTGTGCTTTTCTGCTTGTGCGCCAAGAACGTGACTAGAATGGTTTAACCAGAGAAACTCAGCTTCTTGCCTTCGTATTTTCTCTTCCTCTTGGCATAGCTTTTTCTTTCTTCTGCTCAATTGTTCCTTTAATCCATGAAAGCAGTGCAATGACGAAGGCTTTCATGTAGACTTCATTCACATTGGCAATGCCCTTGATCTCCTCTACTCCCTTCCTAAGGCACATCACAGTTTGTGGCTTTTGCTCTTTCACTATTGATCTTAAGTGTGGTACAGGCTGATGGGAAGTGTTTTGTGGCCTGTGGTGTGGTACATACAGAAAAGGCAGTGTGAGGGCTTTTCCAGGCTGCTTGAGACTGAGAGGACTGAAAGGGATGTATCCAGGCTGACACCTTTCTGTAACTATAGCTGTATTAAAATCTACTTGGGAGGGATTTACTCGGTAGAGCCACAAGCTGCTAAGACGACTTTAACATGAACATCGATCCGTGAGTGACTGTAGTCCCTTATCCTTCTGATCAATACCAGACCTGCTCCTGCAGAACAATTCAAGCTAAACTGCCCAGAGACCAGCCTACCTGAGATTTCCTCTGAGCCTGGTACTGTGTTCTATGTGAATTTCCCTTCAGAATTCTCCTTTTTAACAAGCTTGCTCTCCAAGTCATCAGAATAGGGAGAGAGGGACGCAAGCAGGGAAGTTTGTCCACACCCTCTGTTATAAATGGTAAAAGAAGACCCTGACCCACAGTATTTCAATACATCTTAATGGAAAGACATGTGGAGCTCAGCTTTTGTCTTAAGCAGACTTTTGGGACATCTAGGCGCATCTGTGTGCACCCTAATTTTTCTGCTCTGAGTCCATTTCCTAAATATCATCTGTCTCTGATGTCTCATGTCCTGGGTTTCTACTGCCTGCTTAAAATGCAGCAAGCAGGTCCGCTTCATTCAACAGATCAAAGCCTCCCTCACAAAGGCATTATATATACAATCTGTGTATGCTTTTAAGAGAGTTTAGGGGAGCGTTTCCTGCGGTGTGGGGTAACTAACATCAGTGCTGATGTCCACAGGTTCTACTATCCTCTGCTTTCCTCTTTCCTGTTCTTATTAATGCCATGACTTGCTTTGATTTTAACACATGCAAAATAATTAATTCTTCGAATCACCACAATCAGCGGGGTTGTTGCAAAACACTTTGATGCCCAGCCAGGCTGTCAGTTCAGTGTCACTTCTCTCTCCTCCCAGATAAAACCATGCGAGGGATGGACTGGGTTCGGTGGAAGAGCATATAAGGATTTTATAGCTGACCCTGCTGATGGCAGATATTTAAAATAAGTAGTTGCCATAATTATCCTGTCGTTCTTATCTTCACTAGCTACTGGTTTGATTCTATCCGTTTGTTCTGTAGACCACTGTGGGTATTGTACCTTGTGTATTGTTCTGAAAGAGCAAGATGTTCAAATGCACTATTTGCATATGCAAATGTTACATTTCCATGTGCAAATGACAACAAATCCAAGAACTATGAACATAAATGACAGTGCAAGTAAAATGACTGTCCTGTTAATCAGAGGCTAGATTTGATTCTTCATTGAAAACAAAGCTCTGTGATGCTTGCCAGAAATTTGCCGTTTAATCTCAAGTACCACAGTTGAAGACTTTTGGCAGTTTGAAGAAGAAAGTAATATGAGAATCAGAGGCAAGTATAAATACAATTTGAAAGGGGGGAAAAAAAGAAAAAGACAAAAAAAGAAAAAAGACCAAGCATAATCACTTCTCTCTGCTTTGAAGTTTTCCCAGTGTTATGCTATAAACAGTTGTAAAAATCCCACTATTCACTTTCTTTTCTTTGTAAGGGCATTAGAAAAGGAACTGTGTGGAATAAAATGTAAAAGATTTTGAAGAAAAAGTCAAGATCTCAACTATAAATCCATGAGATCCTTCTGTGAAAGATTAAGTCAATCACAAAGAAGCTTGACAAGCTCTGAATTCCAGAACTGCTGAAATCAAACCCACGCTGAGGAAACAACTGTGAATATAGCTCACATATCTATCGTGAATGGAAGCAACTGTCAAGCCACTGTTTTGGTAAATCTGAAATCAAAAGAGAAATCTTGGTTCTGTTACGAGTCAAATTCAGTCTTGTAACTGTTTCACAATTATGTGGGAAATTCTGAATGGAAAAGGCCAAACCTTAAGTAAGTGTAAATTGACTCAGTTCCACTGTCTTTCAACAGAGGAACATCAGTTAAGAATATTATCCACTGTATTTACTCTAAACCTCTCCGCAGAGAAACCTCCAAATAACTTTTATCCTCCATAATTAATATTAATGTAATTTTAATGAGTGCTCTGATGTCTAACTCATTGTTTTTCCAGCTTTAGGTACTTTTTCCTTATATGCCTTTTGGCCTACAGGGATTTTAATACAAGTTCAGCTCGTATTTAAATGCCAGATAAACTTCCCTCCTCTGCCACCAGCCATTTCAGCAGTAACACTTGTGGCTGCTTCTTTTGGGCTTCGAACAGAAGTACACTCAGTTGGAAATACGACTTCAAATGTGAGGGAGTTTTCCAGCTACTGTAAGAAGGATAAGAGAAACCCCAATTCAAGGCACAAGCAAGTCACTGAATAAACTCTTTTGTTCTTTATGTTTTGGACACATTCAAAAAATTAACCCATTTGTAATTTTGCCTCTTTTGCTAACAAATGGATATTGCCATGTCAAAGGAAAGATACCTATCTACAAATGCAGAATGGGTTTAAATGACAGAATTGCTAGAATTTGGGAAAAGGATCACTGAACACTTTTTTTTTTTTAGAGACAGCACCACCTGTAAAATGCTAATATAAAAAAATATTTTTGCCAAGCTGTCAAAAAAAAAAACTATATTTGTGGAACAGTCCCAGTTGCAAAACATATTTTGCCATGTTCACTTGCACCTAACCTAAGAAGGCACAGGGACTTCAGAACTGAAAGCGCTCAAGTTGTTGCCAGTTGTGAGTAGAATAAACCAAAGGTTCCAGGAGCAAAAATTTAAAGGCAACGATAGTCAGATATGTGTATGCCTGTGACTCTTCACTTGTGGTCAGACTACAGAACTACCACAGATGGCCAACTGCATGCTGCATGATGGCAACTCACTGCTGGTGCACACAGGTCATTGCTGCGTGACTTGCTAGAAGCATTAGGAGATGGTTTTGCCTCTTCCTGAAGAACTGAGTATTGCCTGTCAGTACTGACTCCATGTTAGCTGGACTAATAGCGTAAGGTTGAATTTAAGCTGAAGTAATAGCTCAAATGCTGTAAGGAATCAGAGGCTCTTTCTGTCTGTGCTGGAGATATCCCAAGAGGACAGTGCAGCAAACCCTAAGCTCTCTGCCTCGGTTTGCTCCTCTGTTGCATTTGATCAAAGGTATTAGGCCCAGAAAGAGGAGAGAAGTGCTGTTTTGCTAACTATTTCTAAAGCTTGGTTATTATGTCACAAATAGTAGCAGATCTCACATTTCTCTATATCACAAGTTTGCTGTGAGGTTTAATTCACTGTTTTTTGCAAAGAATTTTGAGGCTCTGGATAAAAGACATTACAGAAATGGAAAGCTTTAGAAGGGAGGAACACAGAAGATGTGGTTCTGAATGCAAACTTATGCTGCTGCCATTTCAGTAGCCAAGCCAAAGGATAGCAAAAGAGAACTCAGCAGGCCCAGCCAAGTGTCCTGGCTCTGTGAAAATATTAACTTCAGATCTTGTCTATGGTACACAGCCTGTCTAGATTACCACAACAGGAAAAGTCAGAGAACCACGAGGGACTTGATTAAAACTCACTACACCACAACAGCTTAAGCGTTATAAGGAGCAGAACGGTAACCCCTACGCAGGGCGTGCGGTGTCCAAGTACCTGTGTCAGTGCAACATACAGACAAGCGAGGAGAAACTCAGAGAGAAACACAGCACTCCTGTAAACCTTCTTAGCACTACCTGGAAATATACAATCAAAAGCAGCACCTGGCATAAACAAGATGCAGACTGGTCAGCTGGCTTGAACAATGGTTTCAGCAGAGGCCAAAATTAGGCCTAATTAGGCCTTTGTGGAATTTTGGTATTTTGTATGCTAGCTCTTCATAGTTAACCCATTTTAGTGCTCCTGTAATAAAAGTGAGGTTTTTCTGGATCAGCCTCTGTTTTTTTATTTTTACTCATTTAGATCTAAAATTCTTGAAAACATTTCTCTGACGCCTTAGCTCCCATTCTTACCAGTATCTTTACATTCACATCTCCTCAATGAATGCTACAGGCTGCTCAACAATTCTAAACCCTGAATATTGTTAAGTTGCTTAAGCGTGGACATAGAAACCTGTAGCTGTAAACATTAATGTGTGCTTAGCTGCTTAAATAGTAATAATAATTCTGTTGTTTAGATGCTGTGGAATACCTTATAAAAGAAGAAAGATATTAAAACCAAATCCATAGCAGACTATGAAGTCCTTTTCCCAGGATATTTTACCCAGATTACGGTGTATAACTAGGTGATCTTTAAGGCCCCTTCCAACCTAAACCATTCTATGATTCTATGATAACATATCTGGAGCAAAAATATGCACCAGCTGTTTTGAATACTGACAACTTTCTTTTAAACTTTGCAGCTGCAGAAGCCAAGTGTAATTAGGCTCTTTGTAGTACGCAACAGCACTGGCTTTCCTTAAAAATTAAGTTTTGTGCGTGAGTTTATTTCTATGCGCTTAAAAAGTGGCTCCATGGAAACACATGGAGCCCTCTAAGATAGCTTTAAAGGAAGGTAGGGGGAGTTTAAAAAGAAAGCTGTTTTAGAGTATTGATTTTGCAAGTAAGTACTGTGAAAAAGAAGGTGGAAAAATGTGCTGGGAAAAGATGTGGAATTTAAATGAATCCTATAAATAACTTTTACAGCATACACATCTGTACAAAGGCAGAAGGAACAGGGAGAAATGGATCTTTCAAATTCACTCTAGTTATCATGGTGCTAGTGGGTATAGTCATCATTCAACTGCAATGTATAGGCTTGGATTTCTCTATCCTTATTTCCAAATTACTATATGCTTTCTAGAAGATTACATGAAAGACCAGTGCAACCAAACCCCTGCAAATTTAAAGGAGCGTGAAACCTAAACCTTTATAAGTGTATTCTTTTCAGCTCTGTATTTCTTATAGTTCAGAAACCCTGAAGAAGTATCATTCAAGATCCTTCTGGCAAGGGAATATGGAACCAAAGAACTTCTCTACAACTAGATGAAAAGGAACCCTCAACAGATGACACAAGCTATGCTGAGTGAAGACCACGCATATGAGAAGCGCAACTAGAAAAAAACTTCCTAAACAGGAAATAAACTATAACGGTGCTACTAATCCGTAACATTAAACCACAACTCAAAATTCCTGTCCCTCTAACCAGTTCTTCACAAAGGCTCCTTACATGTCTAAGAACAACAGGTGACCAACTAATTGCTGAAAATCACTGTCCATCATCAGGTTTCGTGTGCATTTGTTTCAGTTCAACCCACAACTGCCTGTCTGTCCAAACAGAAGGTCGTGAGCTATCACTCTAGTGAGAGAATTAGCTTCTTCACTCTAAATCTGTTGAGATAAATACCATAATTCCTTACAATGATCTGTTAGTCCCTTTTATTTCCTACCAAGTGGACGGGAGGAAATATGCTGTTCCAGATGAAATTTACCTACTTTTTTTCCCATATGAGTTTCATTGGCATCCTTTACAGATTCATCCGAAATGTACCTTTGCATGCTTGCATTGTCAGACCAGGAAAAAAAAAAAAAGCCTCAGATCTAAACCAGCCACATTAATATAACTCATACATATGAATGGATGCAGTTTTGGACTTAGGCACCTTGGATTGTTGCTGTTTTCAATATGTCACAATCCAGTTAATAGATTTCCTCCCAGCCTGGGCTTGTTGTCAAAAAAATCTAGCTTATTTCCAGCAACAGATTCTTGTGTATCTCCTTTCACAGACCAAAGTTCAAGAATAAACCTCTAAATCTGAAAGATGCTTTTGCTACACAGGTATCACAGGAGTGTATTTCACCACTATTCCCCTGCATGACACAAGCTTGACTACATGGCACATTTCTTTGTGCAAACAGGAACGCATCTGTGGTTTCCAGGAAAATTAATGATAAAATGTTGAAGGTCTGAAACATGCTGAAATTATTTTGCCTACAGTACCACATACAATTAGTTAAACCTGGAACTGAATTCATAAAGTAATATTGCCAAGTGCATGTTGGTTTTCTTTTTTTGCTGAGTCCTTATTGCTTTAGTGTTATAATAAACATCTCAGAGTGCACAATTATGTTACAGCTTCTTCAGCAAAAGCAAATTGAAGGATTTCCTAGCTTTCCCTCTCCACCTCTCAATGTAATCCCTCAGCCCTGGCCAAGCCTCTCACTCACCAAAGCAGCCACGTGAAATCTTCTGGCAATGTTCAGCAGCATTGTTTCTGGGAAGACTGGTTGAGACCAGGGCCTGCTGGAATGACACTAGCTACTCTGTGTGCTTGCTGCTGGAGAAAACGCAAGAGGAAGCTGTTCACTGAAAAGCTTCGTCACCAGCACAATCGTCTAACATATAGAATTGTAAAACAGCTGTTAATGGAAAAGACAACATGTGGGAATCTAAATAAAGCAAACGGCAAAACAGTCAAAGAAAGCAAAGAGGATTTCTCTACTCCTTTTTATCACGCTCACTGTAGTCTGCAGCTTCTGGGCCATACTCAACCACAGTCTGGACTGTGGTTTCATCTGACACCGAGTTTCTCTATATGGAAGTCGTTGTATACTTTGCAAAACAAAGTATTCAGAGAAGGAATATTTTGATTTCACACTAAAGTTTTAATTTCTTTGTAAGTAGGAAATAACGTATCTGCAGTGTTTGGGGCTGACTGCGGGATGTCTGCTCACCTTGCAATGCAGAGAACCTACCAGCAGAGTGGCTCAGGCACCCCAAAATTGCAAGAGCATACACTAGGCTGGATGTCACTTCCTAACCCACCACTCTCCTTTGAATGAGATTCCTTCTTTTTTTGCATATTCATTTTGTTTCCATCGCTTTTATTCTTCTTACATCTTTTATTGTGACACAAATGCAGAACTCAACAACCGCTGCACATAAACAGTGTCCATCTGATGCAGCCACATGGGTGCAGTTGTTTACAAAATGGAATGGCAAGCTCCATACTTCTCAGTACAATTTCACATCAGCAAATCTGCCTCTTGCTCAGGGATTTTATTTTTCTGTGCTCATTTGTTGTCATGTTGATGACAACAGTTTCAAAAGTGCAGTATGTTTATCAGAAAGATGCATATTCAATTAATATTGCTTTAGGCAGTTTTCACTAAAAATCAAGGCTTACAACTCTATTCACAATTCACACAGATAATAAGCCCCTTCAGAAGGATGGTTCAGCAGCATTTCTAAGATAATGCTACCCTACCCTGCAAGACCCTGCCTTGCTCATTTGGAGCTTGACTAGAACTTTATTTACAGTCAGTCTAAATTACATACATCAGGAATGGAAACCTACAATGCTGATCCTTTGATCCGTCATCACAGTTTTCCACACATTCATTATCAAGCAGTTTGGTACCAATAACTGTCTGGGCCACCTTAAAATAGTCTGTCACTGTAAAAGCAGATACATACTTATTATTGGTACATACAGACACAGAGCTCCTGCAATAGGAATACAAACCCCAAGCATTTAAAAGTCCAGCCTCTCTCCATTAAGCCTTTCTACATTTTCAATTAGGAGAAGAGATGAGCTTTTTTCACTAAAATCTTCAATTCCCGCATTTTTAATTTTAGTCCTAAAGAGCAACCTGACGGGTCATGCCAGGAGGGCAAATATAAGCAGATGTGTAGTCATCTCTTCCCAGATCTTCACTAATATGTAAATTTTCTTGTCATTGTGTAGCAGAAGAGCTTTGCTAGAACCAGATGCCATTGAGTTAATTAAGTGAAAGCACAAACATCTTTTGAGTGGAGCCCTCCTTTTGAAGGCCTCCTATCTGTGGCTGATGATGTGTGCAACTCACCACAATTACGCTTTCAGAGGGGTGAATATTTCCAAATATTTTTGTTGCAGTGCAGCAGAATTTAAACATGTCAAAACAATTTTCATTGGTATTTCAATAAAATGTAAATTTCTGCCTAAATAATTTGGAGAAGAAACCTCACCAGCGACTTACAGTCATCATTAAATACACTTAGTGGGAAAATAAATTTGGTTTAATGTTTTATGAGCTCCTTTTCAAGGTATTCGGTTCATTACGAATTCATTAATCTTTAATTTTTGATCATTTTCTTATTTTAAGGGTGCTTGTTCTCCAATCTCAAGTGTTCACAGCATCTGAAATCTTTTCCTTCTTTTTCATAGCCTTAGCAGCATTTTCTAAACCCAAGACAAATAATGCAGTCCACATTACGAGATGATAAAAGTAGTAATTGCATTTTCACTGCATCATCACTACTAGTTAAGAATCCAAAACGAGAAACTTTTGTAACATTTGCAAAACTTTCATTAGAATGCACTGATTTCCTAAGCGGGTCAATGCTTAGAGCCTTTCACAATTAACAGATGTTTTAGGTAATGCTTAACATAGAACTTTAACAAAGTCAGTCAGTCTTCTCTTTGGAAATAACAGGGAGTGAGGGGAGCGCTTCTCAGTACAAATCATGCTTCCCAAATGAGATTTAGTTTTATTACGATATTGACAGATGAAGACAAACATCTCTATTACATATAAATATGCTCTTGGGCTGGATCAAGTATGTGAAAATGGCACCTGTTAACCACGCTGTATAACTGCCACGCTGAAATCAACAGAGTAAAACTAGATTTAGCCAGCTATTTAAGGTCATTCTCTCTCAGGTCTTAATGCTTGGAAGTTTCACGTTGGCGGCAGAGATACACCTAAGACCAGAATGTTCTACGGGTACAACATACATTACTGCCACCTGACACTACATTTTAGCTGCAGGAGAAGCATGAAGCGTCCTGATGCATCCTAGAACGGCAATAGAAAATTGAAATACAAGCTGTATTGCCTGGGAGTCCCAGACCTTTGCAGGTAAGCCCATGAATACCTACAAAGTAAAAATTAAATAACATAGCCTATGTGTTTACTAAGTGATTCATTGACTAATGCATGAGTAAAATGATGTCTCTTCTGAAATCAGCTGGGAGTTTTGCCACTGAATTCAATGGAATGCAGTTTCATTCAGTGTGTCCCAATTCTCTGACTACAAATTGATTTGACTAAAATATTCAGGTGCATTTGAATGGTGTGCCTTTGCCCTGTAATGAATCGAGGAGTCTCTCTGAGTTAAGATAAACTTCTATGTGCTTTGTTTAAGAATGCTGGCCTCCAAGGATCCTCTTGGGCCAGCAAGTCTCATCCTGTGGCAGTTAAAACTCATGCTATCAGATGTATCCATGCATAACAGCCCTTAGTCCCAGCTGAAAACAAACAGGTTTATTAAGGCCTGGTCAGTACAGGGGGCAAAGCTGATGAGAACTCACAAGCACTCATATCTCACACTGGATTGCAAACATGAGCCAAAAGGACACCTGCCATTACCACAACAGAAGTGTCTTAAGATCAAGTCAGTGGACTCGGACCCAGTGGACAGGGACATATGCTGGTTTTCAGACTCCACAACAGATTTCCTTTGACCTGTTTTAAGTCATGCCTCGTTTTGCACCCCCATTTCTTAGTCTGCAAAATGGAGACTGTGTAAAATTACCATAAAGAGTGTTCTTGTACAATAGGTTAAATGTCGGTTTTGAACTAATGATCTGCTGGGTTTGCTAAACACATGATTAGAGTCCAGGACCCCAAGGTGTCAGGTAGGGAACTAATCCTTGAGGCAAACGGTCAAGCAGTTTCATCAGTGCAGATGTATCCTGATAAGGATTCTTAATTTAATGGAGCTCCTACAAATAAACAAGCTTAATGAAGATTACTTGCTTCCTGGAATTTATTCTGCTGCTCCAATTTAATGCTACCACTTGCATAAGAGGCTATGACAAAGTCTCTGGGAAAAAAAAAAAAAAAGCAAATTCAGACACTTCAAAGGCTTTTATTTTAATTGTGCAGAATGCAGAACAGAACAAGAACAACTTCACTAAAAATGGAAAAAGGAAACCGATACATTTCCATCATTTCGTTCATCTCTTTAAGAATTACTCTCAAGCACACGAGTTCTCCAGACTACCAGTTCCTCTGAATCACTGCAGTTCCCATGATGGGTATGCAGAACCGCATAAAATGTCCACAGAAAAAAATTAAGACCTCACAACACTCTCTCAATTTCAGTTTTATTGCAAATGCTGAGTTCTGCATAGATTTGCTGAAGTTTCTAAATATTATGATCCAGCTTTGGATCATCTTCAACAGAATCTACGACCAATTTTAAACCATTTTCAACAAACCTGAGCAGAACTGTGGCTTGGCACTCCTAACAGTGAAGCTTAGTGGTTTTGATAGAATTTTGCCTAGAATTTAGGGGTTCTTTTGAATCAGAGATGAGCTCAAGATGAAAAATTCAGATCTGGGCCAGGAGCTGTCGGTATTTGGACTCACAGTTATGGTTCTGGCCCTGTTCAAAACAGAGGCAAAACCACAACTCGAATCAAAACTGAAAAAAGTACATATAAAGCCAGCTAACTACAAAACCCAAATTTTATACAACTCCTTTAGTTTAACAGTTTTACTTACTGCGGTGGATTTTTTTAGGCCACTTGGCATGCACTAATTTCTCTCTTAGTCTTTCAGAGGAACATAGCATTGTGCAAAGACTTTGTACTACATGAAAATTTCTTTAACAAGTGCAAAATAAATTTTTTAGGACTTTAGGACTTTATTTTTCTTTTACTACATCTGAATTGGTTGTGGATAGGAATACTTTTGAATTTACTTTATTTAGCAAGCCATTTTATCTCTGCAAATAAATTCAATTCCAGGAATAGGACTAAGAGTAAACTATTCAATAATGCTGGAACAACTATAATGCTAGAGGCTTACAGGGGTTGATAAAAGCTACTACAATAGCAATAAAGCCTTCAACTCAGTTAAAACTTGCAGAATCAACTGTGGTCAAACTGCTCAAGGATTGATGAGTCATAAGCGTGAATTATTTCTCTTAGAGCTCTCCTGGAACACAGTTGTTGTTATGTGAAAGTATGAAAAACTACAGAGAATAGAAAAGAATTAATCAAAAAGCAGTGTAGGCCAGAATGTATCCCCCAGCCTGCAAAAACTTTACCAAAACTTGGCTTTTAGACAACTAGTAATAGAAAATTTAAAAATAAAATCAGGCAAAAAAGACAGCAAGTGACTAATTAACATTACATGTTACCCTATCATTTAAATTCCACTCTATAAGATTTTTCCTCAACTAGCTACCAATGAACTACACAGAGTTTACCGCAGTCTGACAAGCCCTCACGTTCATTTATTCTACATTCCAGAGACATGTTCTAATTTCAGGATAATTAATAGTTTTGTAATGTTGACAACATAATTCTCTCAAATAGCTAACAGCTACAGATATATTTTATAGACATGAGATTATAAACAGCACTTAATTGCTGTACAAAATTTAAAACTTACTAAAACGGGGACTCTACGCCTGAAGCAAAGGTAATATACAGCTCCTTTTTGCTCTAAAGCCAGTGCTATCTTAAGTGCAGCTCTGGGACCCTCAGTGTTTTCAAATCAGGTATCCCAACAGTCTGTCCACAAAGAAATCTGTATCCCAGAATATGGTCTCGGAGCACAAGGATGATAAATCCTCTGATCATATATGCATGTGGCTCACAATACCACCCAGAATTTAAGATGGTCTATTCTTAAATCATCTCTTCCCCAGCTGTGCTGCAGAAATGCTATTTTTGTCTGTGGTGCTCAGCTGATTGGTCTGAAATACCACACAGCACAGGGCAACAGCCTTGTGATTAATGTCTAAATTTCGATGGAATTTTGCTCAGTTTCTAGCCTCAGTTTCCTATATAGTTTTGGGCAAGTTATCTAGGCAGCTACTTTCCATTTAGGGTCACAGCTTCTGTTTTCACTCTGTAAATTTTAACATACTACACAAAACCAAGTTTCAATCCACAAGAAGTAGGTGTCTAAATAACTTGGAGAAACCAAGCCATAATCTCTGTGTGTTCTGTTCCTTACTTTACATATGCAGTTATTCTGCCGTTCTTCACCTTCTCCTGTTCATTAAACAGAACAAACCTTTCTGGGCTTGATTTTTGTAGAATTTACCACAACAGGATTTAATCTCAGGACTCTGCTTCTGAACCTACTCTCAAACAAACTGATACGTTTAGTAATGAAATGTGAAAAGATTCAAACTAACAGCATGGTCTATTTTATCCAGAAAATAAACAGATTAACAGGTTAATTAACAGATTAATTAACTGTTAATCTACCAGTACAAGTAGTTTACACATAGCTTCTAATGCCACAGAATATAGCAGTCTGGAAAAAAGTATTATAATAGGAAGATTACAGGGGATGGGGAAGTTAAGAAGGCCCTTGTGTTCAAATGAAACAAGATACTCTTTTTAGCAGATGATTTTGCCTTCAATCAGTGATGGTCCCCAGTATTATGGAAGAGGTGTTACTTCTAGGAAAGATTAGACTACAAACTCTCCCAGGTATTTCTACAGTCTCCCACTCTCCTCTACGGTTCCATCACCTGAAGGTGACAGCACTGCTATTCTCCCGTTTTACACAAAATGAAATTGAAATAGAGAGACTAACTGGCCACTCGGGCTTCTCAAATCCTGTGTCAAAACAGAGAGTTGATCTTCCACACCGTGGACTAGTGTCTTCGCCCCTCTGGGCAAGATTTGCACAATGGTTATCTGCTTGTATTTGTTTCTCATGCAATAGAGTGAACTGATATTTTCAAAAGAGCTGAAGAAGAGCTACATCCCTTCAGCTCTCTTGAAAATACCATTTTACTGTATAATCCAATTCAGTTTCAGCTGGAAGCATAACTTCTTTTGACTGTTTTGAAACTACCACTCTTCATCCTGAAGTATCTGGCCCCTGGATTCAACTGTTAACATAATAAATGCCTGTAAAAGCAGATACTGGAGGGACACAAGTTGTTTGGAAAAATGCAGACTGGAATATGGCAGTAATCACTGTTATGAACAGCGAACTGGTCTTCTACTGACAAGGCCAAGTTAATTAATGGAGTCTCATCACCAAAAAAGATATAAAAACAGATCAGACACCATGATCAGTTCCAGGACAGTGGAGTTCCCAGCTCATCTTGACATCCATTCTTTGAATTTAAGAAGCACTTAAGAATTTAAGAGCAGGGGGGAGGGGGGTGGGAGAAGTGGAGGATGTTTGCCTGAAACTAGTACCTTGCTGGCATCCAATTGTTAAGTGCAATTTTTCTAGTATCTTTATAGCACCAGTATACCAGAAACTCCTGAGACATGTTGAGGGAGTCTGGGGGTGAAATTTATCCTGCCTATAAGCATTTCAGAAATGCAGCTGTTTACAGCGTATTTGTCAATACACACTTTGGTTTTACTTATGACTTAATTTACCGTCAGTTTCTAGAGGACTAGATTCTGCTCTTAGATGCTCAGATGCAGCTTGCACCGAGTAAGGTCACATCAACAAAAAGGATTCAGTCTTTCTGAATTACTCCTTTCAGTATTCAAAAATATTTTTTAGGCTCTTAACTACCTCAGTGGTTAATATTTACAAAGCAGGTCAGGAAAAAAATCATCATAGAAAATGAGAGATACTTCCCTGAAGGGCATCAGACCCTAGGCTATCTTGTTTTACAGTGAATGTTTGCATAAATATTTATTTAAAAGAAATGAAATGCTGCTATTATTGAATAAAAAAAAATCCTGAAACCTATGTTTTCTGAAAACATTATTTTATAAAATGATGATATTGTTTTGTTTGGTATGTAAATTCAGCCATTAGATCTACGACGATGAAAAGCAGCTCAAGCTCCTTTGCTTTTAATTTATAGGTGCTTTCATGATGAAGAGGCCCCAGTTCTTCAAGCTATTCTGCACAGTTTGTCAGGCTGAATTACCAACAAGAGGATGAAAGGCAGTATCACGATCCCTTAATTCTGTCCATGTAGTTCCTATATAGTCTTTTAGCAACTCATTTGAACAGGATCATTACAGAGTGGAAGAGATTTCAAGAAAAAAATTTAAGAGCAGGTATGAAAAGGATTCATGAGAATCTGTAATTAAAGCCACATGCAGGAGAACTGGAGCACACTGTTCTTGTGCCTCCTTTCAATAATACTTCATAACCCTAAGGATATTATCTCAGTCAGGGGTCTGCTGAGCAGGACAAAAGAATATCCCTATCCCAAATCTCTTTAAAGTTTGTATTTGGCAGGATAAGACAAGGGAGTGATCTTCAACACTATTTTGTGCTTAGGGTGTGGGATTATAAAGGCATACGGAATTGAGAGCCAAGCCTTGTGCCTTCATGAAGGAAGAATTCAGATCTGCAAAGAAGGACTCTGCAAAAAAAAGTTAAAAAACCAAAAGCCTATATAATAACATGAAGAATTTGGAGCTCTTTTTAACAAAGACAAAGTTCTGGGAAGGTTTGCTGTATTTATAGTTTGTGGTTTTGCCTGAGCAATACACCTGCAAACCATTTAAGATTCAGCTACAGCTGTTAGTTTTCCCTGCCCTTTTTTTTCAACTTTGTGTGAAATACTTGGATAATTTCTGTGGCACTATACTTCCAAGAAATCTTTCAGTACAGGCTCCCACAATAACAAAGCATCACTTTATATAGCCTCAGTCTATGAATACATTTGAGGAGATAAGATTTTAAGAGTTGAGGGTATTTCTTCTCAGGTGTTAATGTTCTGTCTTTGAAATGCAACTGGGAAGCCTTCATCTCCCTAAAAACCAGGGAGATTTGGACTACAATTGCAAACGGTGCTCAGCATGAACCCGAGAAACAAGTCTTTTCAGGGGCTCTTAAATTTAGCACTTCCTAATTGAAAACATGAAAAACTATTTACCTTTTTTAAAGTCTTGACCAATAGAATAAAAATACCGTTCATCATTATAGTCAACTTCCATGATAAATGTCACAACAGTTAAAGAATGGACTATTCTGAACATTTGGAACAAATGATATTTAGGTGGGCCAGAATATTATTTGCCTTCTACAGTTTCCCATTACTGTCATTGCACTGCTACTGCTGCCTGAGTGAGTTTTGTTCTTCACCTCACAGGGACTGCCCACTAAAAACAAGGCAAACCAGACACTGATATCAGATAGATCACATTCTCTACTACCAGTCATGTAAGATCAGTTCAGAAGAGTGTTCTCCTGAGTGTTTTCCCTTATTTCCCCTCTGCTTCTCTGCACACAGATGCCCAACTGCTTTGGTAAAGCCATGGCCTCATGAAAGACAATGGTAAATGTGGTATTGACATCAGTAAAACAAAGAGATACTCTCGTCAGAGAGGATGATGCAGCATGAAAACAGCACATAGGAAGAAGCATGGGAAAGATAAATCTTTCTGAATAAAAGTTTTTGAGAACAGATACCCCTGTGTGGTGCAAAGCAGACACAAACACTGTGATTCTGCTAAAAGATGTATGTGGAGCCAAATAAAGGATATACAGAAAGGGAAAGAAACCAGTCCTACAACTACAAATATTATGCCTTTACAAGAGGGCATAATAAGGACACATGGGGCTGAAAAACTAGATGAGAATCCAGGTTGCTTGGATATCAGAGATTAATATATATACATAAGGAAAGAGTAGAGTGGGATTTGTCCCTTTCTTCATGATTTACAAAGTATTTTTTAAACTGTCAGTTCATGGAGAGAGAAAATACAGCTGAGTTAAAGACCTCAAAAGCCTGATGCAGCTGTAGCAGCTCTGATACGATAAGGAAGCTTACACTTATCCAGACAAAATGTCGTTCCTCCAGATGGACCTTTGCACATTCTCAAGCTCCTTCATACACCCCCGGATTTTGGAAGAAGCCAAGTGAAGATGCTCTCTTGCAAGGGCTGGCTAACAGTCAGCCATGGGCTCACGTACCTGCCAAGGGTGCCACCGCATGGACAGGGCGTAATTACTCTCCTGATTAGCCCAAGCTGAGCTTTGAGACAAAGCAGTGCTCAGCTGAACTGCGTGACAGACACACGGTGTAACAGTGCTGTATTTTACAGCTTAAGTATTTTAAATTATTTTAATGACCAGTATTTTAATTCTATCTCTGCAATTTCACAGTAGATTAGTGAAGTAATATACAGTGGGGTTTATGTACAAAGACCAGGTTGAACGTCTTTCCTATCTCTCTCAGCCAACATAATCTTCTTCAGAGAGGACAAATAACCCATAAATTAGGTGCTGAAATACATGTGAGTTCATTTCTCTACTCGGGGATAATCACATATGTTCTGTGGTTGAGACTAAGACGGTGATAGCAACACTCTGTCCTACTGCCTTCATATGTGAGAACAAAAGGTTTCTCTGATGCTATATTAGAATCACAGAATCACAAAATGGTTCGTGTTGGAAGGGACCTTGAAGATCATCTAGTTCCAACCCCAATATTAATACAGGTCATGTCAGTGCTAGAGAGAAATGAAGATTCATAATGTAAGAGACTAGTAAAGGTATGAATCAGAAAAAATAACATACAATTCAACTAACCCAGCATCAGCTCAACTATTTTTGCAAATGAATGGTGCCCTATCTCTGGCAAGAGAAGGAGAAAAGAAAAAATGTAGAGGTGCTGGAGAAAGTTTCACCTCAGGAAGAACAGAGCCATCTGAAATTCCTGGTTTGTGAGTGCAATGAAGAAAAACATACTAAATGACAAAGCAAGAATTTCTTAATCTAGACTTCAGATTTGAGGACTGGGTGTCATTTGCATAGTGGCCAGGAGGAACTATGTATAGTCTCTATACAGGACTATATACAGTCATCGCTATTTTTTCCACCAGCACTTTGAAGGAGCTCACTCCGTCAGATATCTCTTTTGGGACAGAAAGCGGTGTAGAGAAAGGGGTCAAGGTCTGAACCCAGGGCAGATAGAACTAGCTGAGTGAGGTGCAGAAGTTACAGAACTTCTATAGAGAAATGGTATCCCGTGGTTTGTAGATGCCTTCTTGATGCTTTACAGTTTGAGGATTCTAAGTGCTAAGTATGGTCTTAAACCACCATAAAACAAACCTTGGTAGTATCAGTCTGAAAAAACACGTATCTGATCAGTCATGTATGACAAAGGCTTTTTATAATGAATGTTTATGTACAGATCGTTGAAAAGAGCTCATCTCCCTTTCGAATGCCTACAGGAGAGCCAAATTTCCAAAAATGCTTCATGCTATCTGAAAAGCCAGCATTTACTGACATGTACTCTTTTAAAAATCTGTACATTTATGTGGGTTCCTAAATGCATCACAACTTCTTTATCTAAATTCTGGCCCAGGAAGTACCACATTTCTGTGGTTCAGATACAGTGGGAGCAGCACAGCTATCCATTACTTCTGCATTCTAATTCTTGCCTAACAGCAGCATACCCTTGATATTTTAGATGTGTGTTTAAATGGACCTAACGTGCCTCTTCCGAAAATCCTTTTGGAAGTGGATCATGTCACCAAAACTCCTAATATCGTGTCTTTGTGTTAACCCAGCCTTTCTTCTGTTATCAATATTTAGCTGCATCAGTGTTTTCCATTCCTGCTCTTTCTACGTATTATCGAGATATTTAGTTGACAAGGACAAAAGTTTCTTATTCAGAGATCTGGAAAGCTCAAGAATTTGAACTACTAACAAAGAGAAAAACAGCTCTGTACATTCAAAAAATTAATTGGAAAAATGCCCTGGATTTCCTTCCATTTCTGAAACTTCTTTCGTTTCATTATCTCTGCACTTCTAGTGTCGGAAGTTTATGACATATCAATCAACGAAGTATTAAGAGTAACTATTAAGGACATATTTATGTGAGAATCATGTGTAGTTCTTGGCATCATGTATAGCCCTAACCTCCCTTTGAGCCCGCTGGATTCTCTCTAAGCATTTTATTCTTGAAAGAATGGCCTACTGTCAAATAAGTAATTTAACCATTGAAAGAATGCCTGCTTCTCTGATTTTAAATTTGTAATCTGTGTAGGAATAATTGTTTGATTCAGGCACTTATGTGGGCAGATAGCTTTACCCAATGAATCGTTAATAGAGAGTGAATTTTAAGCATTCTCATTCCATGAGAAGAGCAGACGAAAAATACGACAGGGACTGAAACAAATGGTACAGATCCTAACGGAAAGACACAGAATGGGGAAAAATGGAAAAAAATAAAGAGTTCAGGAAGGTTGCAGAAGAAAAAAAAAGGAAAGAAACTGCAGAAAAAAAACGTAAGAATGGAAACAAACTTCTAAAAAAATCCAGAAATTGGAAAGAAATTTAGAGAACCAAAGGATGGATCTAGGAGAAAGAGATATACAGGGTCATCAAGGAATCTTAATTTTTAATTTTGCCTCTATTAAAGTGTCATGACTGTTTGGTTTTCACAAGAAACAGTAATTTTTTTCATGGGACTCAAAAGCCAAAATGTAGAAGAGAACTTGCTAACATTTTCAGAATTTTGCTATTTTCCTCTATAAAATGAGATATAACAGGAAAAGACATGGCCAACCATAGCATCCCTTATCTCAAGTATCACTATGATGCCCAATCTCCAAATCAGAAATTCTGAATCTCTAATGCCAAGTTAAAAGGCTGCAAGCCAGTGCTGGAGAAATATACTTATGTGTGTAAAGGTTCAGGTAAGTACTTAGCTGTCAAATCTCAGCTGACAGTGTCAAATCTCTCTGTACCCGACTCATACCGACTTCAAAGTAAATTTCAAAATCCAGCTAGTTTCTTTACCTGTTTTTTTAAGCACTTAAATGTGACCTTAAATCTCCATGTAAAGAGGCCAGGTATGTTTCCTGTGATGATCAGGCATTGATGGGGTAATACACACTTAGTAGTGGTTTACTAATAATGCTGTAAACTACTTTGGTATATGCTTCCCGCCCTAGTTTCACAGAAACCCGTTTCCTTGAGTGTGGTGGAGAAAAGATTTTTGCCTGTTCGATTCTTAGTGTTTCTGTTTCCTTTCTGTCCAAAACTATGCTCTGTTCCCACTGAACCTAGTGCAAAGCAATTTTGCACTCCTCAGGCAATTGTTGATAGCGTAGAACCTGGCAGAGAGCAGGTAAGTGCAGCACATGGAATTTGCAATGTCAATGTCCTAGTAGACTTTATAGATTTTACACATTTTGTAAATCGTATCTTTTCAAGAATACTGACACTTTTATTCTGTAATTAGTATATTAAGTAATATTTAGCTTTGCTTCCTTAGTTTTTTCTCCCTTTGTTTGACTTCCATGACACTAGCCCTCCTGCCTCATACTCTGCAGCACTACAGTTCACTTAGGCTGTCACAATCTCTTTGCAATGCATTAGGAGAGAGAGAAGACGGGGAAAGGGGGAAAATGAAAGCAGCAACATGTCGCCATGTCACCTCTCATGATTACAGAAGGTAGAAGATCAAATATGAACTTTAATAGTAGCAAGCTCAGGACCAGACTTCTTAGTTGCAAATTGTGCCAAGTGCCCAGCACACCAATGTGCAGCAACACTCAGAAATTAAACTAAGCAAAAGCTACTAAAGGTGGTGGTGGAGGAACCCACCAGAGTGATAATGCATCATGGAGAGCTGTCACAATAAATGGAAGTACTGGAGCAATTAGCTGACACAGTACTAAGCACGATGCCGATTTCCCCATTTTAACTGTACCACATCTTAGTCAGAAGCTAAACTCAAACTGAATTCTGTTGGATATGAGAGAATCGATTCATTTTGAAGAATACTATGGCCTAACAGTTAACTTCTACTTTTCTAGCAAGGAGTATGAATTTTAGAAAAGAAACATAAGGAGGAAGAACTGGGAGTAGTGATGGCTTGGAAAAATTTGGTAAGAACCAGTGTTCATTTTCTAAAGGAAATCCCTATAAAAATCTACATAATGCCTCACATTGCTCTCTATTAAATACTTTATTTACATTTACCTCACCTAAGATACTGTTGAGAACTCAGCCGTTACTATGCACTAGATACAGGATCACCAGTACTTTTTATTGTTATCCTTTCCTTGTTGGCTGGGAAAGCCCCCATCCTCTTGTACCCCTGGAGAGTGAACTCTTTGGAGAGTCAGGCATGGACCCGAAGACAACACCACTGGGGCCAGAGGGGCATCTTTGAGAGATCCAGGAGTTGACAAGGGTACCTTTCTGGTAGGAAGGCAGCAACACAAATAAATCCATTGGAGCTCAATGGGCAAGCAACTGAAGGCACCAGCCTTGCATTATAGGACATATGTGCCCAAGCCCTCCCCCATTTCTGCCATCATTGTACTTGGCTTGCTTTCATGACTCACATGAGGGCTTTTCTGGTGGTGAAACACATACCTCTATATACAGGAATCGGCCTGCCCTAGTATATCCCCAAAGTGCAGACACTGTACCTCAGCAGCCAGAAAAGAAGAGAAAAATGCCTTGCAACAACTGGATAAAATGTTCTGTAATGAGACATCTCATTGTTTTGGAGGTGGCAAATGTTGTGAGACAGAGCTGCTTACTTCAAAGTACCTACCACTAGGCATCCTGGCATTTTGTTCTGCCTGTGTTTTTCTTTAGATGAGTGGATGTAATGTGCAAACTAAGATGGATTGTTCAGAGGAACAAGATTCAGTTCCATATATTTAGAGAAGTTCCTCTGCAAATTGTTCTATCCAATAGGTATCATTTTGATGAGGAGATAGTTTTTACTTTTGTCATGTGACACTGATTTGTTGCAATTTTTAAATCCAAGATTAACAATTCTTCTTCTTGACACTAGACTCTACTTTTTTTAGTTTTCAATAAGCTTTAATAACAGAGGAGCAAGGGGAAAAGAAAGAATTTTTTGGCACACTCTGATTTCTCACACAAAACAATAACTGTTTTGGCATCCAGAGATGTCAGCTCCATGCTCAAAGATAATTTCACTTATTTTTGCACAAAGCTGGTGGAATTACCATTAGCTCTAGCAAGTTAAAAAAAAAAAAAAAAAAAGAGTACTGATATGAGACACCGCACTGAATAGCTATTAGGTATGTAGATAATGTTAAATTTTTACATACACATCATGATGTTTGCTTAGGAATACATCAAATGAGAGAGTGACCAAGAATGAAGAGTCAGAACTTGGAATGTCTGATGTAAAGTCCATGAGCTTACATCATCTGAAAATTAAACCCGTCTTGCTATTTTTTTCTTCATACTTCTTTGTCATTAACAGAGCTTATTGTGTAACTAGCCCAATAACCTCATCATACTCTCTCAGCTAACAAATCTAGGTTGAAATATCGTGGCCAACAGTATACTATATATACTATCCATCTCAGTATGTAAAATATTCTGCTGCTATTCAGGATCAGAGGTAGCATTAACGGCAACTCATAAGAACAACTATTCACATATAATCCTCCTATATGTAATTTACAAATGCAGTGTGTATCTTAAGTATGGTAGAATATTTAGAATCAAAATACCGTGTCTCAGCAGATCATTTCTCCTTGCTTCCCATCCAGCCTGAAGAACGCTCCCAATACGTGAGCTACGCTGGGACTCACAGACACATGCTATCTGCCTTCATTAATCATTATCATCCTGCTGCTTGGGAAGCCTTGTGGATTTCATTAATAAATTACTTTATGGAGCCATACCTCTTTAAAAACAAACTCTAGCAAACATATCACAGAAATAATTAAAATGTACAAAACTTGCCTAATGCTACAGTCCAGGTCTCCAGAACTGCTGCATGTACTCAGTTCTGCCCAGTCATTAAAGGCAACCAAGAACTTCTGCAAGTGAACAAACTCATTTACTTCTGGTGGAGAACTCTTTCTTCTGTGTTGCGTAGATCCATTAGACTTGATAAAATGGAATGTAACCTTTAAACTGTGGTTCTGAATGTGCTCACAGGGAGTATAGGAAGCAATGATTGACTTACATAAAAAAGTGCAGCAGCTTTCCTGTTTGTGTAGTATGACCTGCTCATACTGATGGACTAATTTTCTGCTGAAACAAGGAAGTAGGAGATGGTGGGTCATTTGGGTATGAGTAGGATGGGAAGAATGAATTACAATAACTGTTGCATCCTAGAATACAATTATGTTGGAAATACTACAGAAAACCAATGTCCACATGTTAAGAACAACCAACCATGTGAGAGAGAGAAAAAAGAAGTCATCAAACTTGAAACAAAAAACGAGTCTAGAACATGGTCATAAAACAATCTTAAATCTTCTGGAGCCGTAAAATTAAATGGCACTAGAACACCTGGATGGGAGGATTTGCTTTGCTTTTCATTCCACATTATGAAGCCCGAAACAGAACCCTCCATTGGCAAAGAAACATTGTCTTGCCATAAGGAGAGGACTCTCTTAGAAAAGTGCAAACACCTAAATCCCAGCCTTACAGGGGAAAATAGTTTGGGGAGATCGTGATAAACTATGAGACAAACTATGAAGCAAGACTGCTGATCTTAATTTCTTATTTTGCCCATTTCAGGGATGAACTTTCCGTCCTATAGAGAATACCAGGTAGTACAGAAGTAAGCATAAATAGATACTCTGAATGCACTCCAGTAAAATGGAGGAACTGCTTCATGTCTTGGTGTTTTCAGGCACCTGGCTTGATCACGGCAAAGTCTTGGAATCAGGAAACCTGAATTCATGAACCCTGAAAAGCAAACTGCAAGTCCATCTCTTCTTTCTCTGCTCACACGAATGAACCTTGGAAGAGCTAAAGTTGCCAGGTATTTAAAAACAATGACCTTTCCATAAGGTGCAGCAACTTTGAACTCTTGCCTACAATCTGCAACTGAGAGAAAACGAAGAAAACTGGAACATCCCTATAACACAATCTACCAAATTCAGCCTGCAAATTCAGAGCATAGAAAAATATTTTAATGCCAGATACATCTGATAGTCCAGAAGGCCAGACAGGTTTCATGACAGCTCTTTTATTGAGGAGGACTATAAGGGATTTGAAAAATAGCCTATAATTAAAAAAAAAAATTAAAAAATTACATAACTTCATAATTTGAGATCAGACCCTGGGGTATTCAGTCAATTTTCGTTCACTGAATCCAATGTGAATGTGCCCAACAAAGCTGTGTAAGAATCTCACAGTTAGTTGTACAAGACTCTCACAGTTTAACAGTTTAACTTCAATACTTAATTCAAATCCCTTTCAATTTCAGAATCCAAGTGGTAGAACTGATCTACATTCCTTTGCCAAAACAAAGGCATTCATTCTGCTGGAATGATTGTTTTAGTCTGTGGTTTCCTTTCTTTCCATGAATATGTTGTTTATAGTAATGAACAGCACCCAGTTTCAAATGAAAATCTGAGTTTCAGTACTGAAATTGAAAATATTTTTAAATATAATAAATTTCCTTTTTTAAAGGCTTGCACAGTTTGTTTTGGGGTTTCTTCTGAAAGTCAAAAGCACTGAAGGGATGATCAATGGAATTACACCAAATACATACTGTAACTCTAAAATTAGTACAGTCACCAAAAAACCTCCAGATTTCCCACAGAAAATAACTGTTGTCAATAGGCTAGTTGTACTATACAGTTCTGCTCACCAGACAAACTTTCAGTATACACAGTTGCTGTCAAGGACATAAGCATCTCAATTCTACATATAATATCCATTGTACAGTGCAATTCACATAGGTAGGCATAGCCTACATCCATGTTTCTCCTGTACCCAGGTTTCTCCTGGATATTCTTTTCCCATGGAAATGGAAAATTTTGTATATTTGTCCTAGATTTCTAAATGCTTGGCAGTAGCAACACCAAAGCTGTAGCTCCAACCCTGTTGCCAGATGTCTGGAAGTCCAGACATGTAGACAACATGAGTTCACATCAATTCTACTGCACATGCACAAGGGGTCCAAAAGCAATCAGGCTTCTCTCAGTCAGACAATTTCTACAGAGCATGAACAGAAGGTGTGACTTTTTAGGAAGCACTGGACACACTGATCATACTTTACATTGTGAGTGCTTATACATTTCTCCTGGTATTGTAAAAAGTCACGGTACACTTGGTAAGTGAAGACACATGCTTTAATCCATTACGACACTTGGGTATGGCTTCATTTTTAAATGCATCCCTTTACATATTCATCCTTTTTCTAGTTTTTAATGAAACATGTTAACTATCTTTTCTTTTTAGAGATATTGAATTAAATTTTCTGCCAGGTTCCAACATTTTGTACCCACTTTTGCAGATATAACTGATTACCATGTTCAATTTGTCTTTTGCAAATGCATGGGTTTTTTCACTGATGCCGGCTGGGTATGCATATAAAATTAAAAGAACAAAATGGTAAGCCAGGTGGAGAAATGTGGCTATCAAGCAAAAGAAATGGTCTCCACTTAATTTAGATTTGGAAATTGGTCTTGAGGCTGTAAATTCTATTTCTTGAAAATACAAGTAATATTTCCAGAAAAACTCCACAAGTTAGTCATCCAAAATTGATGCTGTAGAAATGGGAGCCTCATAAAGCATAGCCTGCTGTCTCTTTGAAGACCGTCAGAAGGGAAGAAACACCCTGTGCAAACCGAACAACGTTCCAAAGATTTTTTTGGGGGAAAATGGAAAGTAGGACTGAACAGATGGGACAGAATCTTAAACAAAAACATGTCTAAGTATCATATAACAAGGAATATACAGTTTAATAATTTTTTCTTGTCTCGTGCCTGCTCTGTGCAGTTTGGTGTACATTTACAAAACAATGAACAATAACATGATTGTTATTTTTATTCTTTTTAGCCTTAGTTAATATCGAATATCACCAGTAAGGATAGCAACTCCTCGTCTTGGATGGCATGAGTACAGCCACAAAATCAGAGAACCCCTGGACTAAAATAGCCCCTACCAACATAGTATGAAGTATAAGCCAGGATCAGCAGGAAGAGTGAAGGTTAAGCTTGCTCAGCAGAAGCCAGGGAGACAATGCAATTTATTTTAATATGGCATCCTTCCTTATCCCAAGTATTACGCAATGGTTCACAGAGGTACAGCATTTAAATGACACTGGCAGAGAAGTGTTTCCTAGGGATTGCCAGGGAGAGGAATAGGCAGAGATCAAAAAGAGTAAAATAATAGTAAGAGAAAGATCTTCCATGAAGCTAGTACGGATAGACCTCTACATGAAGGAGAAGTGAGGAAGTAAAGAAAATAATGAAGAAATTCAGTAAACTGGAAGGGGGGGAGGCATGTCTCACCCCTCAGAAGCTTTGAAAGCAAGGAATGGAATTCCAACCATAAGATATTTTAAGGTAGAGGATGTTGGGTCCACTGTGACTGAGCTCTCTGAAGCGAGAAAGCATGCTACCAACCACATTTGGCACAGATGATGCTAAGAATGTAGAAGGAACACTGCTGATTGAATTACAGTATATTCAAATGAAGAGGCCAAACAATATTTGTATCGCCATATGACAAAGACTGTAAGAGACAAACTTATGTTCAGGAAGCAGCTTTGAGGAAAATAAACTTCTGTATCCAGGGTGTAATACACCTTCCTTGTAATACACCTTCCTAAAAAGGTATGTCTGATAAAAGGTCACAAGAAAGGATTATAGTCTTAATGAGAAAATACATACAGGTAAAGGAAATCTACTATCATAAGCAACATCCTCTTTCAAGCGGGAACTATCTGGGCTCGATCTTGGCCTCATATATATCCCCAGTAATTGCACGTGCCAGCATAGTTGTACAGATACTTAAATAAGAGGATAATACGACTTGTTTTGATTACTTAAGGGCTAGAAGTGACAGGGTGGTGTTTTTTAACTTTCCTGATCCATTAGATTGCATGAATGGCACATGAAATAAAGCTAGTTCAAATAGATCTTAGAGATACACATAACATTCTGGATGTGAACAATCCCACTGAACTCAATACAGTTACTCATGTGTGTAAATTTAAGCATATGCTTTGCCAGGAGTAGAGTCTGTGTTGCAAGCAAAGAAAATTGATCAAAGCAATTTTAAAAAGTAAATTTCTGTGATTGAATATAATAATGTCCTTCCAGGATGTATATACTTGATCATTTTGATCAAATAGTGATCGTTATGTAAAGTCTAGTGTATTTTAAATCTACACCTTGCCACTCCTAAAATCACAACAGGATCTCAGTTAGTGAGTTCCTAAATACAAATACCATGCACACAAGCAACAGGATTCACTACTGATGTCAATGCCTATTTATTTATAACAAATTTTCAAAACTGAACAATTTCTTCTTTCAGATTTCTGTTGTCCAGAGAATGCAGAATAAGACAATACAGATCAGCCATTCAAAGTCCATCATTCTCTCAGTGTCTAATTGCCTGGGACATCACCACAAAGAAGTAGTAATTTTTCCTACTAACCATTCAGAACCTAATTTGACTGACACACTGTTTTACCCCTGAATCATATCATTTTTATTATTGTTATTTTCATACCAACACAAAACATCAGATATCAACAAAGAAGGAAAGAAGGAATGCTTCCAAGAAGAGAATAAAGAATGATTCAGGGTGGAGGGGGTTTCAGACTGGCCCTGTTCAGTGCCTTGTGAGCCATCATTTTATGTTAGTAAGATGAAAAACTGTTAAAGGTCAGATTGATCTTCAAATGTCAGTTATACTCATTCCATTGGACCAATTCCTGAGGTTCCTGACTCACTTTTTATTCTAGCAAAACCAAAGTCCCACAAGGGAGCAAAAAATGTGTTCACAGCATTAATATCGGACTGAGACTGAAAAACTGGTTTAAACTCGCTCCTTCAAGAACAGAATTCCTGTCTTGTTTCGGGAGTATCACTTCACCTCCCTTGCCATGGATCTCCAACTACAACCAGCAACAATAATATATTTTCTCCTCTCTGAGTTCCTGTTAGGTACCTCTGCAGCTCAAGCTCAGTCATGCCTGTCAATATAAAGCAATATAGAAAATACTAATATTCATGGTGAAGTCATTCACATGGGAGGGCATACCAACAAAGTACCACTGCCTTGGCATCTGCTACTGCCATTGGCAGAGAGTGGATGCTGGGACTGATGGGCATTTGAGCTGACACAGTACACCTGTTCATATGTTCTTGTGTTTCTACAAGGTCTTAAAAACATATGTTTAATTTTTGGTTTAAATTCTCATCATTGACCTGACAATGCACTGAGCAACTCCTACAAACAGATGAGCTTACCTCCCGGCAGGTTCACCAAGACTCAAAGACTTCCATGTTCTACAAGTTACTTCCAAATGAACCTCTTGATTAACTGAAATCACACCGAGAAAACAGAAATGGAGAAAAATTCAGGTCTGTAAGAGGTGACGGTGACTTATGGGAAATACCACATCACACTTTCAATCAGGAAAATATATTAAAACACTGATTCTGATTTTCCTGATTTCATCAAGGCCGCTGAAATGATACTTGTTTTAAATGAGACTGCAACTAGAATCAGGTCCTAATAATGATTAATGGAAAACCCCCCAATATGTACCTTTATTGCCCCTGAGGTCCGTAAGTGATTTGACTGAAGTTTAAAAAACCCACAATATTTTAAGTTTCTTGTTTGAATTCTTCATTCAAGTTCTTTCATACAGTGAGCCTAGACAGGATAAGAAATGTACACCAAAATCTGAGGCACCTGAAGAAGAAAAGCATCCACTCTACAGCTAAAAAAATCCCAAACAGTCCCATCATCACTAACTGGTAGATAGCCTTCTTTAGTGAAATTATTGCTATTGTGTTTCCCATGGAGAACTCAAAGTAAGAACCAGATGTCTCTTTCTTTCCTGTAAATTCAAACCTAACTAACTCAAGTGACAGCTGAGTAACAGCAAAGGAGCTATTCTGAGAACTCTCATGTACAATGTATGGAAACCACTTCCTTTGTTTGCAGGTGTTTGGATTGCTTTCTTACATGGACTATGACTGATTATTATACCACTGTGAAAAAAAAGATGAACAAAAGCACACAACCCTCAGCCACCCAAAGCACAATTTTAAAGCTAAGAAAAACTTTCATTATGGATGTCTCCAATGAAATCACTGGAATTTTGTCACTGTTACACCAATAAAGTTAGCACAGAACTATCACCGATCCCTCTGGAACAGTAAATTTTTAACAGGTGCCAACTGTAAAAAGATTAAATATGACCATTGTATACTTCAATACCAAGTTTCCAATTTTCATTCAACGGTGCTTCGTTTTTCCTTATGCTTGTACTTGAGCTATAGCCATAAAGTATAAACATTTTACATGGCAGTCAGCAGGCGCACTCATCATTAATGTCAGGGACAAGTTTCTAAACCCAAAGTGAATTAGTCACCCAAGGAAAAGACGTGTGAGGTTGGTCACCTTACTCATAAGCTCGTTAAGAAAATGTGCAACAGAAATAAGAGCTGAGAACGTAAATAAATTATATATTTTGTTACTGCTGACTGCCTCCTCAAAGAGAGGGCTTTTTGAAGATAAAGAAATATGTAACCTGGGGAGAAAACACCATGGGTTCTTTTTCTTCTTTTGTAGATATTCTAAGGGCATATGATGAAGAGTTTGTTGTCCCCAAAATCCTTGTTTGTGTAGTAGATAAAAAGCATCCAGATGTCACCAAAAATATCTGCTCTGTTCCAGAGACTGTACTGTACATCACACTTTCATATGCTGCTGGGTTTGACATTGATTCAACAACCCAGCAACAGATGGTTGTGTTCTGTGCTTCCAGTGTGCTAGTTTAATTCTTTTTTTAGGAGATATTGGGGCAATTCTTCTCTGCATTTTATTTAGGCTAGAAAATAAATTCATTCACTGCAGAAATATTTAAAATACCGAGGATGGAAGAGATTGGTTATGAGATTTTTATCTCTTTTTAACTCTCAGAATTTATTAATTTTTCTTTTTATTTAAACCTAGCAGCCAAAATTCATTGTGGCACTACCCTTCCAGGGACTAGAATTTATTTTTTGAGTGTAAAGCAACCTGCAAATTTATGGGTGCTATATAATAATCCAGTACTATTTTAGTAAATCTAAAGCACGTTGGCTTTTTCAAGTCCACACAATGAATCTGGAGTTGGGTCCAGGGTTTTTGGAACAACAACTTACATATTGGTGCATTAGTGCAAGATAATTCTATGGGTAAAAAGACATTGAAAATTCAAAAATCCACGAGCACAGTGGTGGCTGAAGCATTTGGTATGGATGGAAATACCTCTTTGCTGAACAATGGGTTTTGGGTTTTAGGGTTTCTTTTATTTGGGGTTTGGTTTGGTTTTTATTTCGTTGCAATTGCCAAAGGGTTTTAGGACATCACAAGAGGTCTCTGTTTAAGGGAAATCATCCCTTTCTGCAGAAGACTGGTATAACTTAAGACTTTATTTTTTGTTTGAGCTCAATAAGGCAGAAGTCTGATGGCTTGTCAAAGGACTTAACAAGTTCAGCATTAATGTTCTTAACTGCAAATACTGACAGAATTGTGATCTACCCAGCCTTTTTTTTTTGTTCCAATTTGAAGGAAGCGCCAAATCTTTTTTTTTTTTAATCAGATCTTCATCCCACAAAATCCTCTTCATGCTGTTTGCAAAGTTTAGCCTTTAAACAACATGTTAATTAAGGTTTGTCCTGATGGAAGGCCGAATTTTCATCTAATCTTACTTCAGCAGAGTTCAGTAGAGTTACTCCAGAAAACACTTTAGACCATGAAGTTTTAATTAGCCTCCTACCAAGAGCCCACTTTCTCTACGCATATGTTTATCTCTAAGAAAACCCAATGAGGTATTCTCATATATAAACCAAGAATAGGTATTCTTCACTAAGAAACACTCTTTGCAGTATATTAATCACTGCTGGAAAAGAATTGGGATAGATAATGTATCTCATGCACATCAGACATGATTAGGAGCCCAACAAAAGGCTTTCAGAACAAAATACATACAACTCAGCCAAAGCCAGGAAGTACTACCATTCCAGAAAAGAGGATGAACACTAATGGAAGAGGAAAACAGGATTTCAGGACAAGTTTGAATCCCTCCAGAACCCCAAAACAGGTTGTAAGAACTTAAAATAAGAACGGGTTAACAAAAGATTAGGATTTTGGAAGCCTTAGGCCTTGCAATGCCAGCTGTGACTTGTGCATCTCTATTGGTTACTTTCATTAACTGCGTTACACTGAAACCATCACATCTTGCTGTGTGACCTTAGGGATTTTCCTAAGAATCATTTAAGAACAATTCTGATGGAATGATCCAAGTTCTGTCACAACTTACAGCAGTGTAAAGCAGAGATAACTAAAATAGAGTTTCAGTGATCTAAAAGTCATCTTGGTATTTTTACAAGAACTATTACCTAAGCAATGATATGTGAAAAACGAAGTAAGAAATAGTTACTAGCACTGTATGAGACCTCCCGAGTCCCCTTCCTCTCATAAACACAAAATCCTGAGGTTTTTTTATTTATTTAAATATTTCCCTTCCAGAGTACACACCTGAAAGACCAAGAGTGCTTTCCAATGAGCTATGAATTTCTCACAAATTAATTTTCTCCTTAGCAATGTTCACTGACCAAGACTTGCCAAGTTTTCTCTGGCAGGTAATGTTGTTAAGTACTGTAAGTCAATATTTCTGTACAAGGTTATTATCATAACATACTTTTCTAAAATGTTTGCCAGTGCCTCGATAAAATCCTGCCCAGTTCCTTTAAGGAAAAAGACCTATCAACATTTTTGCAACAGTAAGAATTGACTGAACAGAAATTACGGACTTAATCCTACAAATTTTATTCACATTAATATCCTTACTGTCTTTAAAAAGAATGTCCATATAAGTCCCAATGAACTGAGAATGCTTTATGCTTTGTCAGTTTGAGTGTTCAGAAGACCTAGGATTCAAATCCCAATTTTGCCACAGATTTCCTCTGTGACTGAAATACATCTATTAGGGCCAGCTACATAAGGTACTACGGTATTTAAACAGGGAACTTGAGAGGGAAGTATTTATCTTAACTAGTCCCATCACATAGTCAAAGAACAGAAATAAGAACATCTGGAGAAAGAATCAGCCCAGGTAAAGCATCTCTGACAGTAATCTCAGGGATGCTTTAAAATATCACTGTTCCCAGATCTCTGCCCTTCACCTTAAGAAACCATTCCGAAAGTAAGGACATCATCTCATCTACCTCTGTTCATAGTCTGGTGTATCAGCTTAAAGTGTGGAGCAAGGTGGTTTGTCGTTTCCAGTCCAATTTCAGCATGGTAGCTTTGGGCTACCAAACAGAAAGAGAGCTCCGAAGAGAATGTCTAAAATCGCACTAGTAAGAGTCACTAGAAAACTCAGAATTAAAACTAGAAAACTAGTCCATATTCCTGAGAGTGTCCATGTTTCTGTGCCTCATTTCTAGAAGTATAAGACAGAGGTGACAGGTCCTCTCTGTCTCACAGGGGTTGCATAAATATAAAATGTTGAAGAGGGCATGGTGCTGCATAATATAGTAAAGATGATAGATGCGGGAACACCATGGTCCTTAGTTTTTCCATTTAGAATCCTATTATTAGCAAAGAAAACAAAATATTTTTCTTTTTAAAAAGCTTTATTAGAAAGAATTGCATGAAGTATTAAGATTTTTCCCAGGTACTGAAAAAAAAAATTCCAAGTAGTTACCATCAGCTGAGGGCTACCTTTGGCATGGCTCTTCTGCTCGTGTACTAGCACCAGACAATCTTTAGGTACAAACACAGTATCTCAAGCCAAGTTGACTGCCTTCTAGAAAACATGCATGATCCTAAAAGGATCACTGAAAAATAGCTTTTTCATGCTAACTTACCCATTCATTATCTGTGAGCCCTTTGAGATAATGTCCCTCTTTCAACCACATCAGATTATCTCCCTTGTATATTATATCATATAATATCCCTTCTATATATATATCTCTCTTATTATATCTCTTCTATATTATAATTATTTCTTGAAGATTAACATACATTGTGTTTTATTGTGAAGATTTTCAAGCAGGTTGTAGGTACAGAGATACAAGTAACTACACACACAAATTGCTTGCCTTTCTGTGGGTAACTTTATCTCCAAGGCCAAATGGCTCTTTTGTGAGAAAAAAACCTTTCAAAAATCTGGACATTTTCATTACTCTTTCTCTGCCACCATTCTTTCAGAAGAATACTCAAAGCACGAAATCCATAAGCTACACAGAACTTGGGGGCTTCAGCAAGGTAAAGGGCTTCTGCCTATATATCCCATGTTTCTATAAAGAAAGCTTTTCACAAGCTTCAGTGTACCACGTTACTGGGAAACAAAAAGCAGAAAAGGATCCAACACTTCCTCAGACCACAGTGTTCTGTTTTCCCCTAAGTACAAGTGGATGATAGATGGGCTTCTACGGGAAGGCGGAAGATGAAAAGGAAGACTGATGGCACAGACATTGTCACGAGTTCATGTAAGAGGATATCCATATTGTTTAATTTGGGGCATTACATTAGGAAGCAAAGTCAGGACTCCAGCTTTTCTATATTGCTGTCTTGAAGCTCCATTTCTTAGGTTAGAAACCGTGAAATATGAGTCTACTTTTCCCAACTGACTATACAGGAATCCGTGTTATTCTCTTTCCATGTTGATACCAGAAATGAGATGAAGTGGGTAGCCCAACATGCTAAAATCCTAAAAATCATCAAGGGCAACTCATTTAAATACATTCTCCTTGCAAAAATAGCTTGTCAAAATACTACATGTTCCCTGGAACTCTGGACAAAGACCGGAATTCTCCAATACAGTTCAGCCTTCTTTTCAAGCTTTAAAAAATAAGTGTTAGTATTGTCTTCTGGGTTATTGCATATGTCAAGACATTATATGGCCCGTAAATCAGAGAATAATTCTGAATTGGTTGATATTACAAATAAAATCATTCTCTACCTCCTTGTCATATAAAATGGACCTAAAACATTTTAAGGCAGCAAAGACAACATAATGCATTGCCTGGAGACCTGCAGGTAAACCACTGTTTCTAAATAATTTCCATTTTTAGACAAAACATTTTCAATATCTACAGTAACTCTCAGGCTGCATTCATCTGTTTCAGGAATTCTTGTACTCACTTTCGGTTTAAAGCTCAAACTCCCTGTTTTTCTTGTAGTCAGTGTTGCTTCTGGCTCAATGTCATACTGTCTTACTCAAAAACAGATTCAGATGTGAAAAACAACTCAGTAATTAACCAGCAATTTGTATAACAGGTAAAATATCTTCGTAGTCGGGGTATAATGGAATCATCATTGAAAGCTGCCTAAAAGCAGTACATGAAAATAGAGAAAAAGATGTTTGACCTCAACTCCACCAATTTCACAAATAAAGCCTTAATAATAGCTTGCAATCACACTTGGCTGGGCATTATTTCCGAGACACGCAAGGTCTGCATTACAGGGCCAGAAGCAATGACTCACTCTGCCAGCTGCTGTGATGGCACGGGGCAGCTTGTTATTCTGTCAGAAGTTGTTTCGTGCATGTTGTAAAAGCTTCTATAGGTCTGATCCGTCAAGAAAACATTCACTGTATATAAGCAAGAAGGTAGGGAGTTTTCCCCATTTCTGAAACATCATTTAAAGTTAATTTTTGAAGGTTAAAGAGAGAAATCAAATTATCTTTTACTCAAAGAAAAAGAAGACGCACAGGGTAATCTTTTAAAGACTTGACTGAAAAAAAAAAGAGTTGAATGCTTGAATGCTTTCCACCCAAAGGCAACATAAACGCATGCATTCAATGGTATGTGTACATCTGCATCCATCAGCACTGCAGGCTGTGTATCACTGTGCAGTTCTGAATTGCAAAACAAACATAGAATGCAAAAAGGCTGTGCATCTTTTCTACACCAGTCCTTGTCTAGATCCTCAGCTGTAGAAACTGGGAAGCTAGCCTACCAGTTCTATAATCAAAGACTGGGTAAAACAGCCTATTATTTGTGTCAGTAAAAGACTTAAAGTCAACATTACTGTTCAAAGCCCTTGATTAGTCCAACCGTATGATCACTGCCATGTTCTAGAGACTGACTTTCTTGTGTTTATGCCTTTCTGCCCTCACGTATTATACGCTGTTTTGTCTTTTCTAACAGGTATGACACTGGTCACGCTTTTAGCAAAAGGCACAGCTTTGAAATGACTCTTCAAAGATTTGTAAATGAATAATCATATTTTAGCAACTGACCAAAACTTTATACAACTTCTCTGAATATTTTCATTTTTGATAGTTTATCTGAGTTTCTCATAGATTGGCTTACCTCATGAGATTTCTAGGATTCCTCATTTCCGAACTTTCTGGAGATAAGACCGTCTTTCTGCATGCTGACGCTGCTGAGTCTGATCCTGGATAGCACCCAGACTTTTAGAGGAGCAGTCTATGTTGGACATATTTTGCAATAGCTTCTTAAACATTCAGAGGGAAATTAGCAATATTTCTTGTTGCAAAGTGATAAGATGATGGTCTTAGTTTTCCTGACATGTTCTTCAGTCTGCTCTTTGCAATAAGGAAGGCAGTCGTCAAACTCTTCAGAAACACACTGCTGTTTTCAGTAGTTTTTATGATTTTTGATTTCCCACTGACACTCTCTTCAGATCACATACAGTGTTCACACCTCTTCAATAGCTTAGAAAAACTGAGTGAGACCTAGTACAGTTGAAAAGCTTGTACTTTAATCTTTCTAAAGATGGAAAATCAGAGATAAAAATTTCCTGCTTGAGGGTATAAGCTAGGATGCCTGAGGTTAGGACAGATGGTCCCCTTTGGAGGATATAATTCCAGGATTGTCTGCTGTAGAGTTTCCTTGCAACTCTATCATGTGGGACTGGTCACTGCCAGAGGTACATATTGGACTAGATGGCCATAGCCATCGCAATATAATAGTATGCTTCTAATCTTAGCATTATACTTCATTTATTTGTAGTTTCATCTCATATGCTGTCCCCTCACATTATAAAAAACTTCAAAACTGTTACCTGCCACGGGAAAATTAAGTTTGCTCTCCAGAGTTAGCAACAGTATTTGTACAGTAACTGAGGCTGGATTAGCATTTAACACCAGTTTCTCCACTGCCACAGAAAACAATACACAATCCGTGGGTCATATCCAGGCTTTGAAGCTAAAGTTTCCGCTTAAATTCTTCAGAACCGGGGAACTTTAAGCAGTAGTTTTGCAAATTCTGGCAAAAGTAGTATGAATATTCCATCCTGAAATATGTAGCTAAAGAAAGGAATCTTGCCTTACTTTTAGTGCATCTTCTATTTTTAGTCTTCAGACTGAAGATGCAGAGGAAGCAAGATGAGGAGGAATGGTTCTCACACAAAAGGACTATTGTACCACTGCAAAATTGCATGTGACCCAATTCAGAGCACAATGCCTCAGGAAAGAGCAAAGACAGCTGAGACGGCAAATTCACAATCCGAACACTTTGGCGATTCTCCTGAAGGTAGAAGAAAGAATAAGACAGAATGAACGAGGTAAAAAGACAAGGAATGAAATTACCCTAAAATTGTTTGATTGAATCCTAACAATGAAGCATTAAGATATGTCTTCAGTTAAACTAGGAATACATGTTGAAGAATTCCATCTTAGTTGTTAACAACAGCTGAATGCCCAAATCCGTAAGTATAACTAAGTTCATGTAATAACATTTATCACGTTTGTTATTTAGTCAATATGACAGTTTTATTCTACGATGATACAAAATACTGCCAATCATATTTCATTACAAACAGCACTAGAACATGGAAATCCAATAAGAATTATGCAAGTATAAATAAATACTGTGAATGGAACAATTAGAAGAGCTACATATCCCTAAGCTTCTCCACATCAAAAATATAGTAGACATCTGTTTGTATTTGAACACATACTGAAAGCAGATCCTTAAAGATTCACAGATTTTGCAAGCATGTCCATTTCCAGCTATATAAACTTTCAGACTGTAATGTTTATTGTGTGTTTGAACCTAATACAGATGCACCTAGAAACAATAATGAGACAAAACTGAGGCACATACTAACTGCTCACCTGCCTCTGACCTCAGTGGGAGCTTTGCTGGAGTAAAGGTGAAGCATTTAAAGATATAAGCCAGTTTGTGTCTGAAGATGCCTTCATGTCATGTGTGCATGGCTTTCAGGTAACATGGTTCTCTCAAAGATTTCACAGAATTTCAAAAGGCTTTAAAATGTTGGCCCACTGCACAACTTGATAGATATAACAGATGACTGCACACCATCTTAGCATTTACTGTCTTTGAAGTGTTTTGCAGAGCCTAAGATAATAAAGTGGGTGGTTTAAGAAGACAGAATACCAAAAAAAGATTCAAATTTTTTTTGTGTCACAGAGTTCTTTGGCTATAATGCAACATACATGTACTTCTCTAATTGTACCTAGTTTAAACCTCCTTTTGTAGCACAATATTATTCTGCAATTTATCAAAGATATCGGAAAGGCTACAAGTAAACCTAAGTCATAAACACTCTCCCAAACATAACACAATAAAGGCTCTTATGGTGTCAGAATTACAATGTGGTGGGCAGTACTCTGTGGTCTCTGTGGTGTCTGCAAAGAAAACCACCAAACTCATAACATTTGTAGTCTCTCATTCTGAATGGATGTCAACTCCTTCATTCACAGGCTCGTTCCTTCAGGTGTCCCTCGCTCAGGCAACACCCTGAATAGATGCAAAGCAGCTCTTGCATCTGCTGAGGTAGGGCCTCATTGACTGGGCAGATTCGGTTACAACCATGATGGGGAAACAGACCGTCCCCATTTGCATCAACACTGGCAACAGCACAGGTGCAAACGTATCAGGGATGTCGTCATTCATGTAATTCAAAAACGTAAAGACAAACCTTTTGTTAAACCTCATTCCAAATTCACCCTTTTACCTCTTTGCCCTCTGTTGTATTACTGTCTGCTATATCTCCTGCCAGATTGACCCTAAAATTGAGGTTAAATTATTTCCCCACTATTTATCTAACCACACTCTAACATGAAAGCAGAGGCCATCCACTTACACTTGGGTCTCATCCACGATGTTGGCTCTGATATCACGGTGGATTCACAAGTTCTACAAAATGCTTGCAGTCAAAAATCTGTTTCTACCTCAAAGCTTTACTGAATCATCTGGATGTGGTAAAATATGCACTGCATGGCACACTGCAAGTTGCAGACACAGTCTAATACTCAGTTGTAGCTATAGACCAAGACCAGACAAGACCTACAGAACCTTGAATAAACACACTGAGATTTCAGATCAAACAGAAGTTCTAAGGTATTCTAGGGTTTTGTTCATCAGCCAGTGAACCTACTAACCTGGAATTCATACCTTCAATTTTGATGCTTAAGTTTTCATATCTTTACATTTCTAAAGATTATTGAGTTTATTTATGGTGTCAACTTTGTTTCCTTTTCCCTTTTTGTTGTTTTTCCTTTAACAAAGTAAGAGACATTCATTGTGTCTAGGAAATCAGGATGACTATCTATCTTTAGCTGCCAAAGCGTCCTCAAATACAAACATACTCTAATCACTATTGTTTAATCACTATGTTTGTTATTTACTTGGAACATCTATCCTGAATTGTATCTTATTTATCCAAAAACTTATGAGGTGAGCGGTCATTTCTATTAATATTATTAACATTCCTCAGCTATTTATTGCTATTGTTTCCCTAGTCTCTCCCTGAGCTTAAAGTATCACTGTCTGAAAGGAAGAGAGAAGGTGAAGAATACAGCTCTTCCACTTTTCGCACACGTCGTAGTGCCTTCTCAGGAGAAGACCTGTAGCTTTTGCACAATCTGTACAGAACAATCTGTATCTCAGAGCTTTGGTTTGTTTCTTTCTTGCTGAGACTGAGGAGCGGAACCTGCCTCATCTCTTTGCACAGAGCAAAGCACTTGTTCTTATGCATGCAGGAGCAACCCTGGACAGGAAACAACGCTCCGAAATCAGGACACAAAACATTCTGTCATAGGCTCAATTCCCCTGCAATGCAGACATACTTACAGTCTGAGCAAGATCAAACAAGAGAACAAGTGGTAAATGATTCCTTTCTCCCTTTCATGGCTTAGTAATAGTCACATCAGCCTAAACAGAAGTGTTTGCCTAAAACATCATCCAAAGCCCACCACAGTGTTTCCACAATATTTGGAGCTGAAGAACAACTGGTAATATTTTACATTCTGGGAATCAAGTCCTTGGTGACAAACTCTGACTGCACTTTAAAGTAGTTGCTTTCAGCTCATAATTCCATGCTTAATTCACATTAACACTTGTCTGAATTTCACATTGGCTACTAAAACACCAGTGCACAAAGTGGAAACAGGGACTAGTATATGAAGAGTGCAGACGCTTACATCTGTGTAAAGATCAATACATAACGCCTTTCATGAGATAAAAGATGCTTTATTCCTCAGCTTTTGTGCTTCATTTCTAAGATTTATTGTTGCATGGATAAAGTTTAAGTTACTGGCTTTACCCTTTTCAAGGTCTATGGACAGAAGGGCAGTAATGAGTACCTATTAACTATCCACTTCATTTGACTGCAAATCACGGTGAAAGATTTCAATTTTATATATTTAAAACAGTGGAAAATATATATGACTTCTTCATTAGAGTTGTGCTAATTCTTCAATGAATATGTTGAAGGAACAATTATGATTTATACTGCCTTTTAAAAGCCAACCATTGCAGTTATACAGCTCTCAGAGCTAGAAAAACAAATGCAAAACATGCATTGACTAGGAACATTTTGAGAGGAATTAACAGTTGTTTCAGCTTTAGAAGGACTGTAGCCCACACTGGATATTCTAAAATATTCTAGGATACATGGACTAGCAATGGCAAAGATACACCACTTTTACCATGATCTGAATTTTTTATTTTCATCCCTATGTCCTATTAATCTGTTTTCATATTGGCTGTGGATATGCTGTTAGTGTGCAGCACAAAGGATGATATCCTTCCTGCAAAGGAGACAGTCCTCTTCAGTTTCTACAAACTGTTCCATGAACACATGAAGTACTTCTCAGGCAAGAGCACAAACTGTTCAGAATTTTGTGTCCAGACAGTTGATAGTCCTTGTTTCAGACAGATGTAGTCTCTCACAGCTAAAATTCCCTAGTCTGAACATTTTCAATTTAAGATAATTCTGTTGTGCTTTAGGCTAGTGATGCAAGAAAATGCTAATGAAAGCCCAATAGATATTAAAAATAATTTTGCAGGAACTTTCTCTCTGACTCTTCAGAAATAATTATCTCTGTCATCTATACAAATTTTGATTTAAAATATAAATTAAAGTTACTAATTCATACACCACAGTATCTAATCTGAGATCTTCAGGTCATGAATACAAGTAAGCTTTTAGTCAATTTAAAAAAAAGAATGTACAGTGGTGCAAGTGTAGAAATGTGAGGTATTCTAGTTCTCCGCTCTCCAGGTGACTCCCTGTCTTTCCGCATTACAGCTAGGAAGTTCAGAATATCTGCAGGTGGCCTAAAAAGACTCTTCAATACATCTTATGGATTTAGAAGTGTTTTCTTCCCTTTCTTTTGATTTCAGAAAGTTGACAATATTAGGCATTTTTTCTCATCTCACTACTGGTGGAACACTTCTATGGCTGCTTTGCTGCTTCCGCCACTGTTAGCTTTTTTATTCTTTTGTTTTGTCTCTCAAATGTACTGTCCTTTGCCACACTGTTTATTGTTTCATAATTTTAAGATTAATTCACGGAACTGAAAACAAAGTGATTCATAAGATCTTGTCAATGTCACAGCTAAAAACACCTAAAAACTAAGAGTATGATAATTCAGGACCAACGTGCTAGTAACTATGTCTCGATACTGTCAGAAACAGAGAGCAATGCAAATTTTTATACTTCACAACAATATTGAAGGTTTCTTCGGAAGTTTCTAATTGGGATTTTCCAGCAAAAAGACTGCCAAACCTCAGCATAATATTTCTGTTTCAGTTTCTGGTGTGCTAACTCAATCCGAATGGTAAATTAGCCCTTGAGAAGTCCAGTGGAATATGGTGGAACGAATCATGAAGTCAGCACACAACACGAGTAATCATGTTAGACTCCATCTGCGTTGCACAAGGAGTAGAGGTGAAGAATGGGAGGTGTATTTCCCAAGCCCTGAAATTTCTGTATATGAGAATTTTCTAAGGTAATTTTTTTCTGTTCTAGCAACAGGACTTTCTCAGTTTCCACTTTTCTTTGAAAAAATACAGTATTTATTATGCCAGTGACCTGACTGGATCTCTCACATCCCAGATAACCACATTAAATTGGTACGGTTTTTACCGGGAGAAAAATATACATCACAATATACAAATCACCTTCTGCATGTTTATCTACACAGAATAAAGCAAGGGGAAAATAAGTATTTGTCCTGGTTCCGGTGGGGATAGGGTTAATTTTCCCTGGTATTCCATGCCATGTGAGCCACGCCCACCCTGAGCTGCCGGGGGAGGGGGCAGGAAGTTGCTGCTTAAAAGCGGGCTGGGGCGTCCCGGGGCCGGCCGGTCGGCGAGCGGCGGGGAGCGGCGGTTCCGTAATTGCGTTTGTATATTCCCCTGTCCGTGTTGTTGTTGTTGTTTGCCTGTTCCCTTTGCTGTTCTGTTAAACTGCCTTTGTCCCAACCCAAGAGTCTTGCCTTTTCTTACGATCCTTCCTCTATTAGGAAGGCACGTGCGAGCGGCACGTGGTTCTTTGTTGCCGTCTGAGGCTAAACCACGACAGTATTTCAAATTAGGCAAACGTTATGGTCAACTGATTTTCTACATCATTTGTGTTCAAATAAATCTAGAATAAGTAGTAAAAATTATTCTCTACAAAAATGCCTCATATTGATAATTAAATTCACTGACAAACCTGTGGGTTCCCCAAAGACAGACTGCACCTTTTGGTCAATTATTGTGTCCCCTAAAATGTAAACGCAGACTGTTTTGCTCAACAATTCCAACAGATGTCAGGAACCTGGTAGGTTTATGTATACTATTTCTTTTGCATAACACAGACTGCTGTAACATGCAGGAGTATATCTATTTTTAAAATGCATTTTTTTAATTAATTTTTCCATGATTTAACACCATAATTCAAGTAATATAAAAGACATAAAGCACTGAAATCCCACAAAGAACTCCAATAACAAGCTATTATGCCTTGAAATTTGAGACTCATATAACACTGCATTCTGGAAACAATTTTACCAAGATTGCATATAAAGTTTGATACTTAAGTATGACTCTGTTATTCTCTGTCAGAAAGCAATGTTTGGGTATTTTTCCTCAGCATTAAAATAAAATTGACAGAATTCAGTGACGAATAGAATCAATCATCCTTTTACCTTCAAAGAATATTTAGTCTGACCCCTACGTCTACACTTCTGACAAGGAAAGTCAAATGGCAGAACATATCCTGGTGGTGACAATGAGAGGAAATTGATTGTTAATATGAAATAGGTCACCTTTACGACTATATGTCAGCTGCAAGCGAGTGATAGATGCCTAGGAGAGATGTTTCGCTCTACAGATGTATGAGTGATACCTGAAAATTTTCAAGCAGGAGTTGCTTGCATAAAAGCCAGATAAGATAATGAAGAGCAAGTGGTATCTGACCTTTAGAGGGAAGAAAAATGGAGAGGGATTGTGTAGCTGACTGATGCTTTTGTAAAAACAAAAATTAAAAGTTCAAGCTGTACTGTGGTCACATTGGGGGTTGTTCTTTTGTTTGTACAAATTACTATTTTACCTGTTATCGCCAGGACAACATTAGTTGAAATAAGAGGTACAGAAAGGGTGGAAATAGTTAGAATATTACCCTAGGACTCTGTAAGTATAGAAATTTTGTTATCCTTCCACATTTTTTTAATGACAGTGGGTGTATCATATGCTGTCTGTATAAACAATAAACAAAGGTAATTCTAGTTCCTTCTTCTCACACATTGCCTATCTTGCCTAATTACATCCTATGCTTTTTACAATATGGATGTCTCCTACAGTCTGCACACAGAGCACATACAATAGTTTCCCCCCATAGGCTGCTGAAAGAGAGGTGGAACGTGTCTCTGAAGCTGGGAGATGCTCAAGGAAGCAAAGGCATGTGAAAGGGAGCACGTGAAACAAGTTCCTACTCCACTAGGCTATCTATTGGTCTCAAATTTAAGGGTGGCCCTTTTTCCACAGGACTTAATTTATACTATTTGTCAAGAACAAAAGAGCGTACAGATTACTAGCTCAGTATTAGCTGCAGTCAGGCTCCTGTCATTCTACTCCCACAATATTGAAAGCCCTTTCAAAGAATCAGTGCCTTGGAGCTCTGGATAATCATCATTTAATATTTGAAAACGCCATTTAGGAGGTACCTATCTATCAACATGTCACTTTACATACTAATAAAACAATTCTTCTTCTATTGTACCTGAATTTAAGAATCTCAAGGTGTTTTGGAAACAGTAAGCTTTAAAATTCTTATGGGAATCTTGTGATTTCAAGTGAAAAAGTTGATTTAGGGGCCTCAGTGGTTGCCTGATTTCTGTAAAGAACTCAATTCTGACCACTGAAAATTAAATCTCTTCAAAAGTATGTTTAGTTTAATGCATAAAACTTGAAACACCAAAAGTGGTGTAAACACCTTTAAATTTAAGCCATAGTCTGTCAGCAGTTACTAATTATGTCTGCTGGATCACCTATTAGACACAAAGCCTTCAGAGAACACAAAATATATCACATGCAAACAGAACTTGTAAAATGTTTTATGCTACTTGATCATAACCTCAAAAAAAGTATTGATTAAATTTAAGATATAAAGGAAAAAAATCCGCTAATGACAGATAGCAAGGCTGCTGAGACATCAACATTTAAAGCACTTTGCTGAGTTGAGTATTTCTTTTTATCTATCCAGAATGACTTTTGCACATTTTTATATTCTAAAAATACAGGATTAACTGCATCTGTTAGATCAATAGCATAAAGTAGCATTGCTGTCTTCCATAAACACCCAGTCAGTTTTATGAACCAGATTATTAGTAATTAAATATTTAAAGATGCTTGCCCTTTGGATCTCACTTTGATGCTTGCAGACAGAAAATACTATCTTCCAACATCACATCCAGGCTCCACAGTGTGGGAGGAAGATTTTGAACCAGTTCAAGAGCAAAATTAGTTTTCTACCCTTCTAGACATAAGAAGAAAACCAAGAATGTATTCAAAAACAATACTGCACATTTTTGCTCATTAGAGGTTGTCTTCAAGGAATGATGCAGAATGAACAATATGAGAATAGGCACAATAAATTTAAGAGGGCAGAGAGTTAGGCATAAGGGTTTGGTTATTGCATATGAGAGTCCTAACACACACAAAGTAATAGCACAGCAAAAGACTGAATCAACCAGTCACGCTTCCTTTCTTTGTGTCATTTTCTGTTTCATTACTTTCTCTTTCCTCTGCAGTGCTTGGCACTCTCAGTCCTCCTCTGTATTTTAAGTGCATCATATCTCAGTCTTCCCCTTCATTTGCTCCCCACCTCTCTGTGCAGTTTTGAAAGTTTAAAAATAAATGTGTACCAGGGACCATCTACTACAAGTAATTCCTTGAAACAATATTTCAACTAAATTAAAATGACTGAATGTCCACAAACTGGAAGGGCAGCGGAACTAGAGCCGTTTATCAGGAGGATTCCAGGAGCTGACTGAAGAATCCCAGGTACTGGGAGAGAGGCAGTGAGGGGTAAACAAGGAAATGGTAATCTGTTACATGGATCATCTGGTCCTTTCATTCAAAACAGGGTCAATGCAGCAGCAACCGAGGAACAACATATATAACCTGGAAATAGGACTGTCCCCCTGGAATTCTGCCCATTTCCACAGGGTACTACTAGTCAGGCTGTGCATTGAAATATAACAGTTGGTTTCAAACAAACGAACAGTTATACTACACTGAGATTTCCATAGACTGAAATCCTGCCTGATTTCCTTTCACAGTAACCAAGGAACAAACTGAAAGAGTTACAGAGTAAAAATAAAAGCAATCCGTACAAAAATATGGTATTTTGCTAATTCTTGGTGTCCACTTGGATTTAGGATGATCCTTTTCTCTCTTGTCTTTTTCTCTTCCTTCAATTGCATCCTCATCTTTGAGGGCCCACCAAAATGCCTCCAGTCCCTCTGTGGCAGATGGGAAAAGACTTACATTCTCTGGACTCAAACACTGTTAAACTTTCAGAGACCACTTCAGCATCCAAGGCAAGGGGAGCAGGCACTGAGGTGCTGGAAAGGCTGCTTATAGAAATACATTTACACTGAAATTAGGGAAACCTAAGCCAGACAACATCTTTGTACAACGAAGAAGAAAGTGTAATGTGTAATTACCTCAGCTATGATGAATTGTGTATTGACTCTGTAGTTGATGCTCAGCTAGTACTTGACAGCTGAGGAAGACGACTGATGGAATTCAGAGAGTGAGAAGGAGCACAAACGTTAATTAGAACCCTACCACTACTGACTCCCAGAGAGTCACCAAGAGTAGACCTCACTTCCAAAAATAAGGGATATATTTATCTAGCACGTAGTCCCCATGAATCTGCATCACACAGGAAGCAATCCAATCTGTTCATACACTTGTACGAACCGTACTTGTAAATTAAATAGTAAATGTGCATCCCAATAGACTCCTGTTGGTTTAAAAAGACACTGCCTATATTTTAAAGAAAAAATATATGTATGCAGATTAGATGTTTACAGTCATTTCACAGGCAAATAGCTAGTGTCACACACAACCATTCTGCTGGCTAGTGGTAATAAGCTTGTCACCATAAGAAATTAGCATATCTGTGTACAAACGTACATGTATCTGCATATATCCATCTGCACACTTATTTCTGTTCCTGTTTTAAAAGTACTTCATATAGTGTCATATCAAAAACCAAAAAAAGTAGTCAGCATTAGTATTTACATGAAGTCAGTTAAAGTAAGTTAAGATGCCAAAATAGTGCTTTTGTTTCCCAGAGACTACTCTATCAATTTATTTCAATTTAAATATAGCATATTAGTTTTCCCTAAAAAAGAGGAAGGAAAAAGAATTGATCTTTTTGCCCTTAGAATCGCATTATCTCATACGTATAATTCACATAAAACAAATTAAGCAGCTGATCAAATGCTCTGTTAACATAATTCTTTAATAATAATATCACTTAGATCTTAAACTGCTTAATTAGATTTCAGTCATTGCAATCAACAGGCTCATTGAAACTGTTCATTTATAATTTATACTCTTTGCATTTTACTGTTCAATTTAAAAACAGCATTAATAATAATTGCCAACAGTAAGTAGAAAAAAACCAATAGTAACAATTAAAACCAAGATGATTTATACAGATGTTGCACCCTTCACATTTTGGGATGAACTTATTTCCTGATTCAGTAAACATCAATGGAAATATTTCAATTGCCTTGACTGGACTGATGATTTCTCCTTAGGAAAAATATATTTGGACTTTAAACACAAATCTAGATCCAGCCTTTTGCATTAGACCACAAATCTGAATTGAATAAAATAAAACAAGCAGAGCTTTTATTGAAAAGTTGACAAATGAAACAGAACTTTCAGACACACTTGAGGCTTAAACACATTCAATTCAACTTCCATTTGTTAATTAGATCTTTTTAGATAATGAATATGTAAACAATAGGCCTAGCCAATGCAACATTTGCTGTTGTGAAGAAGTGTTCATTACTTTAAAGAACGCTTTAAAGAAGTGTTAGAACTTCTCTGAACAATCACAGAATCATAGGGTTGAAGGGACCTCTGGAGACCACCTAGTCCAACCCCCCTGCCAGAGCAGGGTCACCCAGAGCAGGCTACACAGGAACGCATCCAGGCGGGTTTGGAACGTCTCCAGAGACGGAGACTCCACCACCTCTCTGGGCAGCCTGTGCCAGGGCTCTGCCACCCTCAATGTAAAGAAGTTCCATTACCTCTTGTCTTGTCCCCGGGCACCACTGAAAAGATCCTGGCCCCATCCTCCTGACATCCACCCTTTAAGTATTTATAAGTGTTGATGAGATCCCCCCTCAGTCATCTTTTTTCCAGACTTAGGAGACCCAAATCCCTCAGCCTTTCTTCATAAGAGAGGTGTTCGAGTCCCCTAATCATCTTGGTAGCTCTCTGCTGCACCCTCTCCAGCAGTTCCCTGTCCTTCTTGAACCGGGGAGCCCAGAACTGGACACAGTACTCCAGACACAGCCTCACTAGGGCAGAGTAGAGGGGGAGGATGACCTCCCTCCACCTGCTGGCTTAGATGCATTCTGTAAACAAGGCCCTTGTGTATTTATGCTCATTTGAGCACAACCATATTCACAGGTAGCATTTTTTCTGCCTGCAGAAAGAAATGGGTCATCCAGGGTCAGATGACTTACTGTCTTGGGATAAATTACATCTACAATGATAAAGTACAACCTTTGGGCCTGGCCTGCAGGAAACAGAACTCCATGTTTGATACCATTCACCCCACAGAACAAGTGGAATATTACAGCTCCAGGACTTTGGATGAGATTTATGAGGACTGTGGTTCCTCTTTGAACAGAGAATATGTTGCTTTTATTCCTATTATTTTAATAGCAGATCTTTATCTTTCTGTTCTTATTGCAAGATTATATACTTCTATTTTTATATTTATGTCTTTATACTTGCACTCCCTTCAAACAAGCAGTGATTGGTTAACACATTGGTGTTTCTTCAATAACTACTTTAGCTACTTCAACTGAACACATTTCACTTGCTTCTTTCTAGCAGCGCCCACAACAGACCCCAGCAGAATTTTAACACCCATCCCTCTACAGCATTCTGCTGATATGCTCAAAATATATGTGTAAACTAGCAGGCATCTGCTAAGCTACTAGTGAAGTATCCAGTAAGTAAATAAATGCATCTGGGTTGCAGCCACCGAGATTTATAGCACTTTTCCTTGATTTCCTTTTTCACACTACAGTAAATACAGTAATGGTGCTGGCTAATAAACAGCCATAAATCTGCCTTCCTGTTTTTATGATGTTTGCTGATTGAAAAGTAATGCTGTGAAACTGATGAAGTCAGTGACTATGAATGCAGGAAGGCTTTGTGTGCTTGGGGGGGTATGTTTTTAGTATATTTGGAAGGTTATTTTGCAGGACTTTTCCACTCCCACATTAATAAATTGGGGTTTTCTCATAACCTTCACCCCCTCTATTTTCCACATGCTGTAAGCTAGATTTTTATTCCTAATAAATTCAACAGATCCAGTAGAGATGTAGAATAGAAGAGGAGGTCTGGAGTTTTTTTGGACATGGCTTCTCACCAACAATTTAATTCAGTTCCCATGAAGTCGTCGGAAAAATTCCTGTAGACTTTCAGTAGAGTTCAGTTGGGCTTCTGTTGCTTCCTTCCTTCCACACTATTTCTTTTACACCCCCTGTTCCATCCTTGAAGAAGCAGGACAGTTTCGGAGTAGTGGTATACAACACACATTTATTCTTACAAGTCAGTTAATAGAGCAGTGCACAAAAATTCTAAAAGTGCTGGAAACATTGCCTGCAGGATCTCTGCAGGCAAAGCATGGCAGAATCATGCCAGAGATCACCCTTATAAGAATATCCATGCTGTTTCTGTCAACATCTCAAATTTTGCTGACCCTGATGGGACTGTCCATAAAAGTCAGAAATTTCTTTGCAAGTGATGATACTTTTGAGAAAAGTGTAGAAAACTGATTGTGCTTTTTTTCCTCAGAAAATACTTGGTGATAGTATGAGAATTAAATCACCAAATCAGAAACAAACAGAAAAGGTGGATTAATTAGACAATTTTCTTTAGCAACTCTGGAAACAACTCATTTTATCAACTGAAGGCTTGCCACTTCTGTAAGCTGCAAGTGCTATACACTTGTGAGAGGTAGCCCAAATATTAATTAAAGCAGTTTGCAGACGTCAAATCTGCAAGATGTCAAGTGAGAGCTACAGGGAATTAGCTGTGTTTATATTTCAAAAGGTGTGAAATATTTTTCTTTCCTACCAATGAGGAGATGGATAGACTGTTGGCATCAGCCAGCAGAAATGAGTACTTTGTTAGCAGCTCATCTAGTCTTGCCTGTGTGCATCATTACCTCCTTCCCTCTTGCCAGATGCACCAATTTCCGGAAAGTTTAAAGTGGGTTCCTTCAGAGAAAACAGTTAAGAGAGGACTAGCTATCCTGACCTGTAAACGCTCTGCCAAGAGGAAGCTTAATTTCATTTATCGCCTCCAGCAGTGATGGCTACCAACTTTGCAGACTGATATAAAATCCCTGGGGCTATAGGAACCTCACTGCAAAGGAAGAGGTGAGACCTTATGACCGACTAAACAAGAAATCCCATTATTTTCCTTCCACAAGAGTCCATGCTGCAGTCTTACTCATCCCCTCAGAGTAAAACATGAACTAATGCTAAAGGGGAAAAACCTCAAATCAAACACACAGCTATACAGTGAGAATGCCCGCAGGAATCGCAAAGGATTCTTTCCTTCCCAGCTATTATTACCTCCTCAGACCTGCACAAGCCCAGCAACTGCTACACCTGCAAGACAGGTGAATTGGCACAAACTCATCGGAGTTCACAGAATGGGGGGAATATCCATTTTTATTCCTTTTTTGATACTTAAGAATAGGAAATCTGCAAAACAAGCAGCTGAAGGAATGATGCAGGTGGGAAAAGCCTATTTTGAACACGAGAATATTTTATTTTCTGCAACCAAATTATATTTTTCTCATTATTATTTGAAGCAGGCTTTAAACTGTACCTAAGGAACACCATTGGTTTGATTCATATTTTGCAGGAAGAGAAACTAAAACTGTAAATTTCAAGTGCAAAAGAAAAAACATCACTGTGTAGCTCTGTAACACTGAAAGGTCACTGCTTGTCTTGCTTTATGCCTGGCATTCCCAGTTCATAATTTCTCTGCCATACATGGATCTCAAATCTCATTTTTATTAGTGATAAAATAGACTGTTCTCCCACCGTCACACCATCTGTCTCTTTTCCTCCTGCCTGCCAGTATACAGATCATCTAGGAGTTGTTCTGAAGAGAAAAAAAAAAAAAGGAAAGCAAGAAAACTATTGTTTTGGTCACACACTCTGCTGGCAGCAGCCTGTTTCCAGCAGCGACTGTCTTCAGAGGGACACATTCAGTCTGCGCCAGCCCATGACACACATTTAGTTAAAAAAAGCCAAAACAAAACCCTGACTGGTTTAGAATGAGAAGAAATGCGATTTCCTTTCTGCTGTCCCACTGTGTGATTTCAGAGAAGGGCAACTCCTCACAATATCAGTGCTGCCTTGTTGACATTTCAAGTTCTGTATCAGAAATTTCTCCTGACAAATTTCTGATTCAGCCTGAGCCTGAATCAGCAGCAACAAGACCTGTTCCCAGCACAACCAAGAATGGGATTTTCAGAAAGTGACAGAAAACACAATATGGGCTGTTGCTGCCTTTTTTAAATTTACTTTGACTTTAAATCTATAAACACTTGTCTTGGGCTTTTTAATGCCCTCTCTATGAGGAGCAATCTAGGAGACTGCAAATTCCACTTGTATACTCAAGACAAGATAAAAATCAAAAAATAATGAGTGGCATGAATGGGGCAACTGGCTGTTATTACAAGGAGTGTCCTCACGTATAATTTTATACCTGCCCAAGACAGATACCAGTAGTCACAATCCCATGAAACAAGTTGGATCAGTCACTTTGCATTACACATTAGAAATAGCTGTAGACATTTTTCTAAGGGGAATAGAGTGAATCAAAGATCTGTCAGCAGTGAAGGAACAAGGTAGTAAGAATGCATCGTTCAGAACAGATTATCAGGCTGACCATCACCTAAATCCTGTAAGGTAGTACCAGAAGAGTGAAAATAACTGAGCAGCATGAGAATTCTGAAACTGTCAGTATTATACAGGGTCTCTGTCTACTGTATTTAATACATAAAAATTGTATCTCCAGAGAACATTAACATAACATGAAGAAAGATTTCAAGACCCTGGGACGGCTGGTCAAGGGATCGGGAGCGCAAGTTGTGTTCTCGTCTATTCCCCCAGTTGCGGGGAATGATGAGGGGCTAAATAGAAGGACCCAGCAGATCAATGCCTGGCTTCGAGCTTGGTGCTGCCAGCAGGACTTTGGGTTCTTTGATCATGGCCTGATCTACAAAACGCCTGGCCTGCTGGTAGCAGGCAGGAATACCTTGACCTCCAGGGGAAAAAGGGTTCTAGGACAAGAGTTATCGGGGCTCATTGAGAGGGCTTTAAACTAGATCTGAAGGGGGGTGGGGATGGTACTGGGCTTGCTGGTGAGGTGCCAGGGTGTAGTTGCTCAGCGCTCGTGGGCCAGTGTGCCAGTATTTCTGAAAGCCAGAAGGCACACCACATCTCAAGGGTCAAAACTACACACACAACTCCCTCTCTGAAATGCTTATACACCAATGCACGCAGCATGGGGAATAAGCAGGAAGAGCTGGAGGTCTGTGTGCGGTTGCGGGGCCATGATCTCATTGCAATTACTGAGACGTGGTGGGACAACTCGCATGACTGGAATGCTGTCATGGATGGCTATGTCCTTTTCAGGAAAGACAGACCAGCGAGGCGTGGTGGTGGAATTGCACTCTATGTGAGAGAGCATTTGGAATGCATCGAGCTCTCACTAGGGGCGGATGAAGAGCGGGTTGAGAGCTTATGGGTGAGGATTAAGGGACAGGCAAATATGAGGGACACTGTTGTGGGTGTTTATTACAGGCCACCTGATCAGGATGGGGAGACTGATGAGGCTTTCTACAGACAACTGAAGGTAGCCTCGCAAGCGCAGGCCCTGGTTCTCATGGGGGACTTCAATCACCCCGATATCTGCTGGGAAGACCACACAGCCAGGCATGCACAGTCCAGGAGGCTCCTCCAGTGCATTGATGACAACTTTTTGACACAGGTGGTACAGGAGCCAACAAGGAGAGGAGCACTCCTGGACCTGGTACTGACAAACACAGAGGGATTGGTGGAGGACATTAAGGTTGGGGGCACCCTAGGTTGTAGTGATCATGAAATGATTGAGTTCAGGATCATGGGTACTATCCACAAAACAACAACAAGAAGTAAAATTACAACCTTGGATTTCAGGAGGGCTAACTTCGACCTCTTTAAGAAACTGCTTGGAGAGATCCCGTGGGCTAGGGCTCTGGAAGGCAAAGGGGCTCAAGAAAGCTGGTTGATATTCAAAGACCACTTCCTCCAAGCTCAGGATTGGTGCATCCCTAAGAGAAAGAAATCGGCCAAGGGACGCAGGAGACCTGCATGGTTGAGCAGGGAGCTTCAGAAAAAGCTCAAGTGGAAGAAGGAAGTTTATAATAAGTGGAAGAAGGGACTGACCCCTTGGGAGGATTACAAGAATGCCACCAGAGCGTGCAGGGATGAAACAAGGAAAGCCAAGGCCGCCTTGGAATTAGACCTGGCTAGGGACATCAAGCAAAACAAAAAGAGCTTCTACAAGTATATTGGAAGCAAAAGGAAGACCAGGGAAGTTGTAGGCCCACTGCTGAATGAGGCAGGAGTCATGGTGACGGAGGATGTGGAGAAGGCAGAGTTACTGAATGCCTTCTTTGCTTCGGTCTTTTCTGCTCGGCCCAGCCCTCAGGAGTCCCAGGCATTGAATAAAGTAACAGGGAAAGAAGACGACTTCCCTTGGGTTGAGGAGGAGCGAGTGAGGGACCAATTAGATCATCTAGATATTCACAAGTCCATGGGCCCTGATGGGATGCACCCGAGAGTGCTGAGGGAGCTGGCGGAAGTCATTGCTGGGCCGCTCTCCATCATCTTTGAAAAGTCCTGGAGAACAGGCGAGGTGCCTGCGGACTGGAGGAAAGCCAATGTCACTCCAGTCTTCAAGAAAGGCAAGAAGGAGGAGCCGGGGAACTACAGGCCGGTCAGCCTCACCTCCATCCCTGGAAAGATGATGGAACAGCTCGTTCTGGGTGTCATCTCAAGGCGCGTGGAGGAAAGGAAAGCTATCAGAAGTACTCAGCATGGATTCACCAGGGGGAAATCATGTCTGACTAACCTGATAGCCTTCTACGATGGCATGACTAGATGGATAGATGAGGGGAGGGCGGTAGATGTGGTATACCTTGACTTAAGCAAGGCGTTTGACACGGTCTCGCACAGCATCCTCATAGGGAAGCTTAGGAAGTGTGGGTTAGATGAATGGACAGTGGGGTGGATAGAAAACTGGTTGAAAGATAGAGCTCAGAGGGTTGTGATTAGGGGCACAGAGTCTAGTTGGAGACCAGTGACGAGTGGTGTTCCCCAGGGGTCAGTACTGGGTCCAGTCCTGTTCAACATATTCATCAATGACCTGGATGAGGGGATAGAGTGCACCCTCAGCAAGTTTGCTGATGACACCAAGCTGGGTGGGGTGGCTGACACACCGGAAGGCTGTGCCGCCATACAGAGAGACCTGGACAGGTTGGAGATCTGGGCAGAGAGAAACCTTATGAAGTTCAACAAGGGCAAGTGTAGGGTGCTGCACCTGGGGAGGAACAACCCCATGCACCAGTACAGGTTGGGTGCTGACCTGCTGGAGAGCAGCTCTGTGGAAAGAGACCTGGGAGTCCTGGTGGACAACAGGATGACCATGAGTCAGCAATGTGCCCTTGTGGCCAAGAAGGCCAATGGCATCCTGGGGTGCATCAAGAGGAGCGTGGCCAGCAGGTCAAGGGAGGTCATCCTCCCCCTCTACTCTGCCTTGGTGAGACCGCACCTGGAGTACTGTGTCCAGTTCTGGGCTCCCCGGTTCAAGAGGGACAGGGAACTGCTGGAAAGGGTGCAGCGGAGGGCTACGAGGATGATTAGGGGACTGGAACACCTCTCTTATGAGGAAAGGCTGAGGGATTTGGGTCTCTTCAGTCTGGAAAAAAGACGTCTGAGGGGTGACCTTATCAACGCTTATAAATACTTAAAGGGTGGGTGTCAGGACGATGGGGCGAGGCTCTTTTCAGTGGTGCCCGGGGACAGGACAAGAGGCAATGGGCACAAACTGGAACATAGGAAGTTCCACCTAAACATGAGGAGGAACTTCTTTACCCTGAGGGTGGCAGAGCACTGGAACAGGCTGCCCAGAGAGGTGGTGGAGTCTCCATCTCTGGAGACATTCAAAACCCACCTGGACATGTTCCTGTGTAACCTGCTCTAGGTGACCCTGCTCTGGCAGGGGGGTTGGACTAGATGATCTCCAGAGGTCCCTTCCAACCCTATGATTCTATGATTCTATGATTCTATGATTCTATCACGCAGCATGTACAGGACAACCCGGTGATCAGGCCCAGTCAGCATGGGTTTATGAAAGGCAGGTCCTGCTTGACTAACCCAATCTCCTTCTGTGACAAGGTGACCCATAGTCGATGATGGAAAGGCTGTGGATGTTGTCTACCTAGACTTTAGTAAAGACTTTGACACTGTTTCACACAGTATTTTCCTGGAGAAACAGGCTGCTCATGGCCTACATGAGCATACTCTTCGCTGGGTAAAAAAACTGGCTGGATGGCCAGGCCCAAAGAGTTATGAATGGAGTTAAATCCAGTTGGCGGCCAGTCACAAGTGGTGTACCCCAGAAGTACTGGGGCCAGTTTTGTTCAGTATCTTTATCAATGATCTGGACCAGGGGATTGAGTACACCCTCAGTAAGTTTGCAGACAACAAGTTGGATGGGAGTGTTGATCTGCTTGAGGGTGGGAAGACTCTACAGAGGGATCTGGAGAGCCTGGATCAATGGGCTGAGGCCAATGGTTCAACAAGTCCAAGTGCCAGGTCGTGCACTCGGGTCACAACAACCCCATGAACACTAAAGGCTTGGGGAAGAGTGGCTGGAGAGCTGCCCAGCAGAAAAGGACCTGAGGGTGTTCGTCAACTGCTGGCTGAATAGAAGCTGGCAGTGTGCCCAGGTAGTCAAGAAGGCCAAGAGCATCCCGACCTGTATAAAGAATAGCGTGGCCAGCAGGACTAGGGCAGTGATCATCCCCCTGTACTCGGCACTGGTGAGGCCTCACTTCAAATACTGTGTCCAGATTTGGGCCCCTCACTACAGGAGGACACTGAAGTGCTGGAGCATGTCCAGAGAAGGGCAACGAAGCTGGTGAGGGGTCTGTAGCACAAGTCTTGTGAGGAGCGGCTGAGGGAATTGGGGTTCTCCAGCCTGGAGAGAAGGGGGCTGAGGGGCGACCTTATCACTCTCCACAACTCCCTGAAAGGAGGTTGTAATGAGGGGGGGGGTTGATCTCTTCTCCCAAGTAACAGGCAATAGGACAAGAGGAAACGGCCTTAAGTTGCGGCACGGCAAGTTTAGATTGGATATCAGGAAAAATTTCTTCACTGAAAGGGTTGTAAAGCATTGGAACAGGCTGCCCAGGGAAGTGGTTGAGTCACCATCCACCATGAAGGGATTTAAAAGACATGTTGATGTGGTGCTGAGGGACATGGTTTAGTGGTGGACTTAGCAGTGTAAGGATAACTGTTTGATTCAGTGATCTTAAAGGTCTTTTCCAACCTAAACAATTCTATGATTCCATTATTTGTTTAGTTCCTGGGTTGGTAAATGAACACTTAAGATGTCTCCAGTAACTCCCGTGCTTTGACTACAGGATATTTCAAAAGCAGTAAGTGTAAGGCATGACAAAGAAGGATGGATAAACTAGATGCAGAAACATGCACCAACTTGGAACATTCTTGAAGCTAGATTTTCTGCTTGTTTGTATGTGTGAACCCTTAATAATAAAACTTAATTTCACCGAAATAAATTTCAGCACTATATGAATCTATCTAGTACATGACAGCATCTCATAGCTCAGATTGAGAGGGTGACTGGGCAAAACTGAGAGGGACAGCATTGAGGAGCTTACTGTGGAGCCTCCATTTAATTTTCATCCACTTCCAGAGCAATACGGCTTCACATTCTGTTTAATAGTCCTTGCAACACCCTGGTTTTTTATTTTGGGCTAAAAATAAATTTGCATTGAAGTCATTTGACTTTTCAAACTTTTAAGATTTTTCATGGGAAAACAGCACCATCTGTAGGAGAAAATGGACCCAATTTCATTAAAATGTGTTTCTATTTTCAAGGCTTTAAGCAAAAGTTCCTACTTTCTAAGAGAGTAAATACATTAATTTTCAAAGTAGGCTCACATTTTATACACAGAGCAAGCCAAATGGACTTTTGCTTGTCTCAAGAAGGACAATGTCATTCCCATCCCACAATAAGAGAGAAGGTGCTAAGACAAAAGGCTTGCTACACTAATCACCTCTAACAGTTCACAGGGGCAGTAGTCTGTAGCCTACAAACCCCAAATTATCCACTGGCAGCAGTAACTGAGCCTTTACACACTTCAAAGTGGGTCCTGATCGGTTTTGTCCCCAACAGCCATCCTCTAACAACAACTGCCTGCTATGTCCAGAGTCAGACTTACAGACACTCTGGCCTTTGTAAATTACAGTTTCCATTTTCCAAAGGACTTCATGTGATGCTAAGTGATAGACACTTTGGTGCCAGATCTCTGCTGGGTGAATTCTCAGGTTCTTAAGGAACTACATTGACTGGCAACAGTCAAGAATTTGGCTTAATACTTATCTAAATAAGCATGTGTACTGGAAATATTCAACAGTGAAGCACTTTCATTTTCCCAGCCTTTTCAAAATGGCATTATGTCCAACATCCCAGTTTACCACACATTTAGTTCTGTTTGCTGACATGCTTGGGACCGGAAGATAAAAATGCTTTTTTTCCCCATGATTAATATAAAACCATTATAGGAAAATAATAAAGTCACATCAAACATTAATTTCATGAATGGAAGCTCACCTGTAACTACAAAAACCTAATGTTTGTAGCTAGTCCAGACCAATCACCACACTAAAGCATGACCATGTCCACAGAACAACTAACAAATGAGTTATAATTCTGAAATAGTCCATGCAGATTCAACATTCATCTACATCTGCAACTATAACCTAGCTGTATTCAAGAAGGTGACAATATTACATACCTGACAGATTGGCACTACTACATCACAGTTTTGGTACTTCCAACCTTCCTGCACAATGCAAACAGCAGAAGTCAGAAAGCAACTGTTTGAAAAGAAATGCCAACAGTGAACTCTGAGCGGGGGGGCCTTGCAGATCATAGATTCATAGAACAGCTCAAGTTGGAAGGGACCTTGGAAGATCATCTGGTCCAACCTTTCATGGGAAAGAGAGTCTAGATGAGATTATCTAGCGCCCTGTCCAATTGCATCTTGAAAATCTCCAGTGATGGGGACTCTACCACACACCAGGGGAGGTTGTTCCAGTGAGTGATTGTCCTCACTGTAAAAAATTTTCTTATATCAAGATGAAGCCTATCCTGGGGCAGCTTGTTCCTGTTGCCTTGTCTTCTCCATGTGGCTCCTTGTGAATCATTTGTTGAATTTGTTATCAGACTATACTAGAAACATGCCAGAAGTATCTGTGTGAAAATGAACTCTCTGGCAGACAGCTGAAGCGTCATGACTAGTATGCACTGGACAATCTTTCATCTTTGCTAAAAAATAGCATTTTAAAGTAATTGCCAAGCATTCATTTTTCAAATGTAAATATATAAACAAATTTCCTGGTAAGATCACCACTACCCAGCTGACACTTTACAGACTATTCTGTTTATTAAACCACTTTCATAGGTTCACTAAGAAAATTCTAAGCCTCTCTTCACAAATTATTAGTAATTTTTATGCACAGATAATGATACTCAACAGCCATATTCAATAGATGTTTACTATCTCCATCCAACTACCACTAAAAGGTCAACTTTGCTGCAAAATATCACCCATGGTGTATAACAGCACTCCTAACTGAACTCTGAAGAGGTATTTTGTGCACTTAATGAGAATGCACATTCAGTACAATTCATACACCTCACTCTGAGCTCTCTTTTCCATTCACTTCCCTCTGTTCAGAAAAGCACAAAAATCATACATGTACTCAAAGAAAGGGCAACATACTGAACAGCTATTTAGCAATGATGCTAGAGAGTACTTTGCAAGGAGATACCAGCAAATTCCACGCAGACTGCAAACTGATTAACACTGCATGAACATGGCACTGAGCCTGAGCTAGTAAACACTGCTGAGACGCACGTCTATTACTTCACATGCGTTCAATGCAGCTTCTGGCTCTGAGAGTAAAGCAAGCATCTACTGTAACATACAATGCAGATACACCATAAGTCTGTGTATGCATCCATACAGAATAGATGTAAAACTGAATCAACAAACACAACCTCACATTCCTATGTATTTCCTACATATATGAGACACACAAAGGAAACATAAGGGAATATTTTTATTTTCCAGCAGGTCACACAGAGAGCAGTATATAGAGGCAGCAAGAATTTGAAAAACAGTCTGAAATGTCCTGTTATTTTTTTTAAAGTATTACACAGGAAAAATAATGATTTGGAGGTGGGAGGGTAAGAAGTGAAGTAATTAATAACTGTTGCAAAAGAGTTCTTGGTAACTGAATGCAGCTGACAAAAAAAAGGGGGTGAAAAACACACAGAAATAAAGAAAATCAATTCAAGCCTGATCCAGTGTTCACTGAAACGGTGAGATGATCCTTTCAGATCCTGTACCACCATGAGGGCAAACTTGTATCAGGCTACTGTTAAGAAATATTTTTCAGTTATTGCTAGGAAAGAAGAATCACCCACTTCAGCAAAGTTCCCTCACTGTGGGTCAAATTTATTTCTAACATATGCATCCATTATCTTCCACTAAAGCATACGTATGCACTAGAGAATCTGGCTGAAATGAAACATTATCTCAATTGACGAGAATACACTACCAGTGATAGTAACTATTCTGTGAACCATTTGCTCTCTAAAGAGAAGAAAAGAATTCCCATTGCTAAATAATCCCTAGAAAAATGTCACTACTCTGGGACTGTGTCCTACTTCTACCCTCATCTTGCTGGGTAACATTGTAAAATCATTAAAATATTCTGTTTAAAACACAAGGCAAGTCTGGCTTTGGAAACATTTATAGTTTATTTCATGACATTTGAAATGTTTATGTATACTGTACCTTATTTCCTAGCATGAATATAATGCAATTGTTTGAAAGGCACTAAGGATGTATCATCACGTTTGTTGCTTTTAAATGTACAAGTAGCATTTCAATTAGCCTAATAATGGTTTCCTAGGAGAACTGAAGACTCACTTAGAAACACTGCACAGATCAGAAAAGCAAGTCTTCAAGAAAATGTGTGCATATAGGCATGCTTCTGTCTGTCCTCATCAGATAGCCAGAATAGTGTTGTTATTTGCCCATGGACCTTTCTCTTCTTAATTTAGCCTTCGTATTTCACTCCAGTTTCTATACTGACCTTTATTTCTTAGTGGCAATTGGCTATGCCTGAAGGCAAAATTTAAGACCCATCCCTGTTCACATTGCCTACAGAAAATCCTTGTGTTTTTTTCATAATAGCTGCAACACAGCTGCACTAACTGAAAATTCAAGAGATATTCCACTTTGCCCTGGTTTCAGCTGAGACAGAGTTAATTTTCTTACTAGCAGCTCATATAGTGCTTTATTTTGGATTTAGGATGAGAATAATGTTGATAACACTGTTGAGTTATCACAAATATATCACAGTATCACACATATTGTGCTATAACACAATAACATACACAATTATGTGTACGTATTATTGTGTGATAATACAATATTTTAGTTGTTGCTAAGCAGTCAAGGACTTCTCAGCTTCTCATACCGGCCTGCCAACAAGAAGGCAGGGGACACCCAAAAAGCTGGGAGGGGCACAGCCAGGACAGCTGGCTGCAACCGACCCCAGGGATATTCCAGACCATATCACGTCATGCTCAGCACATGAAGCTGGGGGAGAAGAAGGAAGGCGGGGACGTTGGGAGTAATGGCATTTGCCTTCCCGAGTAACCGTTACGCGTGATGAGCCCTGCTTTCCTGGGGATGACTGAACACCTGCCTGCCCATGGGAAGAAGGGAATGAATTCCTTGTTTTGCTTTGCTTGTGTGTGTGGCTTTTGCTTTACTTAGTAAACTGTCTTTATCTCAACTCAAGTTTTCTCACTGTTTCTCTTCTGATTCTCTCCCCATCCTGCTGGGGGGAACTGAGCGAGCAGCTCTGTGGTGTTTAGCTGCCAGCTGGGGTTAAACCACATCACACTTGCTGTTAAAACGTTATGTTGCATCAGATAATATTACTAATGCCATTTTATTTGTCCAGCCTTCAGGTGAGATGTGGAAGAGCATACCTATTACCAGAAAACTATCAGTTTATTCCACTGGCAAAGCTGTTATATGATAATGTAAAAAGATGACCCAGCTGAACATGTTAGACTGGCCCCCCAGCTAAGGGAGCAGTCCTATAATAAAAGAGCTCATAGGAAAAATCATCTAACAAGCCAAAAAGCCAAAATAGTGCAATTTGAAGAAGCAAGTGCAATGCGTTTTCCCCCTAGTCCTAGCTGCTACCTCAAGAAAATGTAATTTATGTAGAATAAGCCAATCCTGTAATTCAAAGATTACCATAATTCTTTTCAGAACTACATTAACTCCACCCTGGGAAGTCAGAGGGGCATGTAAAATCATTCTCATTCTCTCACAAACACTGGTTTTGAAGCTACAGAACAAGATGTGAAGTTAAAGAGGAACCTCTAGGTTCTGCTCCTTCCAATATCCTACTGAGGGCTGTTCTGACATGAAATGCCATCCTATTCCTTTTGGGAGCATTGCTTTCTGCAGTTCATAAGAGAAGTTTATAGAATAAGTTTGCAAACAGTGAAATGGGGGGGACGGGACGGGGGGGTGGGGATGACTCACTCAAAACAGCAGCAGATACAAAATCAAGCCTTGAATGAACTGAACAAGAAAGATTCACAGCAGCATCTATGCCAGGTGGCATTAGCTTTCAGTGAGATCTGGGCATAAAAATAAGATACATGCTGTTCTCATCGATGAAGTACGGCGAGTTTGTAAAATTGTTTGAACAGCCCAGGAGATATTAATAAAAGACTGATCTGTAGCAATCTGCTGTTCCCTCATCTGTCTTACATATCTGACTTTGAAGATGGAGAGTGACTCTGAGTCTCTGAAGTTACCTTCCATCCTATGACATAAGACCACCAGCTGTTGCTACCTTCTGGGATAATGCACAGAGTAGATAAAATTCACCCACGTGGAGACAGCTAGCCAAATGGAGACTCCCCTCTACTTACATGCTCATTCAAGTATGCATACTGATACAGATACATTCCGCAGGATGTCTGCTTGTCCTGATTTGAGAGAATTTCATTCAACAGGCTCTTTCTGAATCTGAAGACCTTCTTACACAAAACAGTGAGATTTTCTTAAGCTCTTTTGTGTATTCAGAAGTCATGATGCTTAGGATGATCAGGTTTTATTAAAATGTTTAAATAGAACAATGTTATGTTTATTTTACTCTGAATTTCCAGCTTCTCAGCAGCCATACAGGCTAGAAACTTAGTTTAAAAGGTAAACTAGAACTACTATCACATGAATTCAAGAGGTTAACATTTGAGCAAAACCTCAAGTATGAAAAAAAAAAAAGTAATAATGACATCAACACAGTATGTTGAAATCATCATGGTATTAAAGTAGAAAATACATAGTTAGACTTGTCCATACCACAACTTCTAACCAAGTTTGAATCTAGAAACCATCAGTCTTCTATAACATTACACTTAATGTGCTGAAATGGCTCCACAGAATATAGCCAAATATAACCTGTTGATTGTGTCTATGGCCAAAGTAAATTATTTAGAATAAGAGCTGACATTTGTGTTCACGAGGCATCTAGGACATTACAATCCTGACCCACTGCTAGGGGTTCCCAGACATTACTACAACATAAGTAAAAGTTAGTTTTAAAATGTTTGTGAAAAGTCAAGAGTGCAGACAATACACAAATCTTTAAATAGAAAGAGAGCTTACATTTATTCATGAAGATTGCATATATAGAACTGTTCAGATTTAACAATGAAATAGAAAACAGCATCAGCAAGGCCAGAGGCAACAGAAAATGAGTTTGAAAACTCGATATGGTTTTAGGACCTGATTTTAATTTGCATTAAGAATTTTCTGCTTCACTCCAGCGCCACAGAGCAGATTTCATAAAAGTGCGAATTTTGTTCTTACTGATTTCTCTTGCATTCTTCTCATGCTCATCACTTGCAGCACCCTACATTTGAACAAATTGCGCTCAATCAGAAAAATTCCAGTTTGCAGGGCAAATTTTCCCTGTCAATGAAAATTTATAAAAGTTGTGTTTTTCTCTAGCTTTTTCCTGTGCAGATTACAGTTAGACGTGAACCTAGCCTCCTCACCAAAATGTGATGAGTAGGAATGGAATAAATGGATCGGGTTTCAAGAGATGTCTAGCTTGGAGTGATATTTGAAGCCTAGGAATGTAAACTGGCAGGCAAGCTGTCATGAGAGAAACAAAGATCTCTTAGCATATTAAGTAAAAGTCTCCTTACAACAACTCTTTTTGCCGTCTACCCCTGCCTCAGCTGCAGCTAAAGAAACATGGTGAATTATAACAACATCAGCACTTTCATGAGTGTAATTAAACTTCCAAATTAGGTGACAAATTCAGAGTAAAAAGACTTCACTAAATTCTACAGAGCTTTTTGCAAGTATGTGACTTGGGCCTGCTTAAGTGAATTCCAAGGCCTTATGGTTTTGTGCTGAATCTGTAAAATTCATGTGTACACATGCCTTTCATGCAGAATCAGATGGAAATTTAACTTCTCCAGTTGCAATTTACTTTCACACTGGATCCACTGGAAACTACAAATGATAGTAAAATTTGGAGGAAAAGAAGTGATGCAAAAGGAACCAATTTACATAACACAGAAACTGAAGGCAACATTTGCACAAACTCCTCTGAAGCCCAAATCCGAAGCATCACAGAGCAACAGTCAGCATGTGCTGAGAAACACAATATATTAACGACACTATGACAAAGCTTATATATTTTATCTTAGGAACAGGACTCCTTCTGTTTAAGTTTATACTTGATTTTTAAAGAGTAAGAGCACACATCACAGATGTTGGGATTTTTGCTGCTCTGATTTGACTTGGAAAGGCATGATACAAACTGATAGATGTACACCCCAAGACCGAGTGTCCCACAGAGACATTTTCATCTTTCAAGACCTATCACACTTCATGGTATTGCACTGTGTAGCATAACAATGTGATGCGTCTGAATAACAAATCACTGGCTTCCTGCTGAACATGTAAAGAAATAAACATACATTCCCTTCCTTTTTCTTTGGTACATACTCTTTTGAGTGAAAATTATATGACAGTGTCTGAAGTCAAAGGACTGACAAACAAGGCTTCTTTGCCAGCATCCAAATTACCATGGATGCAAATGTTCCATTTGTCTCTGTTCAAATAAGGCGGGCTGTTTTTATTTTTTAATGCCAGCATAGACTTATTTCCCTGCAACTCTCTCACATGGCTCATCAGACGCATGCTCTACTAAGAAAACCGTCTTCTGATGTTTAATATTGATGTCTCTGCAGACTGCTTTCATTGCACCAATTAGAAAAGGAACAACAAAGCAACTCTCAAATTACAGTATAAGGAGTCTTAAAGTACACATAGTCTTTTGAAATGAGCAAGTGTAAATGTAAACTGAGTCCTCAGAATATCAGAAAATAGCAGACCATAAGGCACATATGTACCATAGAATCAGACACAAATTCAGGAATTACCAACACTGACCCATGCCAGTGCTCCCGGGGAAAGCAGCGCTGCAAGGATGTACCAGCAGACAATGTAGTCTCAGGACTACAATTCCCAGTATTTCTAGATGCAGAATTGCACAAAAACGAGCTCAAACATCTCTCAAAACAGAATGTTATCTTGCCTTAGATCTGTTACTCTTAAATATTTAACCTGTGATTTATATTTTACTCTTGGTTATCATCTTCTTGACAGTAGCGGACAATTCACTGCTTTTCTATAAAACACAATTGACAAACAACCAGTTGAATAAACTTACTTTCAACTTTCATAGTTAGAGGAGATGGCAAAGTCTTCATGTCCAGCTAATGTTCCAAAATAAAAATATTAACATAATTTCAATATATCATATTTTCTTCAGTCCAGAATACCCTTGTAAGCAATCACTTACTCCCTATGTGATTACACAGAGCAACTCTGCTTGGATGTCAGGCCAAACCTCTGAACTCCACTCTCCTTCCAAGTCTGTCTTCAATAGGTCATCTGCCTAGAATTTATTATATGGCTTCATCCCAGCCTCTTATGAAAGCTCAGTCTCTTAACTGAGCTGTTTGTCTTTTTTCCCCCCAATCACATTTTTTTGTTTTAAATGGGGCCAGAGAATCACCTGATTCATGCCCACAAAAAAATCACCCGGGACGCTTCTTGCTGTCATTATAAGGTGTAATTATTGTCATTATAGGGATAAACAACCTATGTGTAAGGTCTAGATGTAACTGGATTACAGTTCCTGACTACTTCACAAGGAAATCCAACAAAGACACTACATTTTCAAAAAGCTGTGTACATTCAAACTGACACTGTTTTCTCTGGCCCAGTTTCTAAAGGCCACAACCAGCCTTTAGAAGCACTAGTCATTATACCAGTGATTTATTTCTCCCAGTGGGAACAGGATTAAAGGCATTCAAACAAAATTATAAAAACAATCAACACAGAAAGTCTTTAAATTCTTATTTTTTACACCAGCCACTGCTTTAAAGAATCACCAGTCTTTGTCATCTGACACCACACAGTACACTGGGATTCTGTTACTATTACTGTGATAAAGTATTATCTTCCAAAGAAAACGACAAAGGCTGCAAAGAATATTTTTGGGAAAGACCCTAATAAGGAGGAGCATGTAATAGTCAAGAATGTGCCACGTACACTATCATCTATGATATTTTTCCAGTTGTACTACCTTCATTAAAAATTCTTCTACCCAGTCAAGTGATTAAAGTGATGAAAGGTCATTTAGCGCTTTCTATTCCTTAAAGGCATTCAGTCACACTTTGTGCTGCAGAGTAGTTGTCTTCTCTTTAAGAGTGTTTAGCACTACAGAGATGGCAACCAACATTGTCACGATGAAAGAGTTGTTCATTTCTCTCACATCAGTTACACTTTATTACTAAAAGCTTCTATCAGCTGACTCTCTTCTTTTGCTTGTTGATTACAGTGAAAGACAAATCTTGTTCAAATTATTGATGAAAGACTTCTTCACAGATTGGGTCAGTGTGGCCCTCATATTCTTCCACTAGTTTCTCACATAAGCTGCCAAAGGGCATTTCCAGTCATAGTGACTGTGCTTTAACATACTTTTACAAATATCGATACAAACTAAGTTTATCTTGCTTTGGTGAAAATTCTCAAAGCTATCACAAACAATAGTTTTTTACTATAATTACCACACTATTTAAAAGAAAACCTCATTTCCTATGACAGAAAAATATCCAACATTCTGTGGATTAGCGTTTTCCTGATGACCTTGTCCACTCTGCCAAAACCGGCAACAAAAAAATCTTTGAACTGGAGTAAGCTGCTGTGGCTCACTATAACCTGGCTGCTAGAACAAGAAACTACAAACACTCAAGTTTGTGTGTTTGTGTGTACAAACACTCGAGGGAGTGTGAGGATTAGGAAACTGAGTGCCTGGTTTATTTGTTACTGATTATCAATACTATACAGTAACACCTAAATGTCCCCTCTGAAACCCGATTCCTCGTGTCTTAGATTTTATAGAACACAGACTGAGACAGAGATCCTGTCCTGAATACCTAAGAAGGTACCAGATAAATGACATGGAAGTAAGGAAATATTGTTATACCCTCTCTCCGCAAGAGAGAAACAAAAACTTCAACAATTTATGCAGACTAATACAGCAATTCACTGTCTAAGCTCCAAAGAGCTCTCAGGTTCCCTGAGCTAGACCCATGGGATCTAGACCCATGATCTAGGTGCAAAACAACTCTTCCACTCAAAACACAAATGTGAAGAGATGCCAAGCAAGAGAAACCTTCAACAACAACAAAAAAAAAACTCCAAACCCCTAACTTGTGCACTTTCTAAATTTCCCTATCATAGTGGGGACTAGAGATAGCAAAGGAACTTTTGGAAGAGTTGTTATAACTTGTCTTTATATATTTTTTTCACTAGTTTACAAGCACTTCATTTTCAAAGCTAATTTTCTGTCTGTGCCACATACACTGCAGGGGTTATTATTTGGTGAGCTTACCTTACATATGGATTCCTAATGATTTGCTTTAGGTGAGAAAATACAGTATCACACTTTGCTAGTGGCATCCATAACAGATTGGGACTGCAGGTAATACAGGACCAAAGCAAGACTTACTCAGGACATTCACTGTGAATTGCTAAGGAACTACCTTAAAGGCCAGGTTAGTAAGGCTGAAATATCAACGCAGGTTCCCAATAGAGAAAGGCAAAAAGTGTTTATGCAAGCAGAACCATCTGGAGGGGGGTGCACATAGAGGGATGGGCAAATAGGTATTCAGTTGACTCTAAAACTAGAGCATATGCTTAACTAACAAAGGAGAAGTTTAGCAACAAGTCTAGGTTTCTAGAAAGCAGTGTTCATTTGGCCTGTATGTGAAGGCCTGAATAATACTATCCAGTTATGTCACTGTGTTTGCAAAGGATATGCCTGGTCACTGGAAAATAAAAAGGACAAGACTGAGAAGTGAAGGCCCTATTCAGCATGATTTCCCTGCCTAGCATGCTCTAATTTCCCACTGTAGACAACCGCTTCAAACAGAACATTAACCCTCCAAAGAATGTAGTCATTGTTTGCAGATAAACTTAGACGGCAAATAGAGAATGCTCTCTTCTCTCCAGACATTTTATTTTCTTTCCAGGTTACAGAGAAGAACTGCTGTCTGAGAGATTAAATTAAGCCTAATTCTATCATAAATTTGAGAATCAGGATAGGAAGAGAATTCATCTAGAACTCCATTTTACTTTTCTGTTCTGATCTTTCCTGTTTTAAGAATTTTTATTACTTTCTATATTTTAATTCTTGGATCATGGATTATTTAAAGCTGATGTAAGCTATTCTAAAAAAATCCTGTAAGTGTGGGCTATGTATTTGCCAAGTCATCATTCTAAATGGTTTGTTAAATAACTGGAGGTTTATAAGATTGTGGAAGCTGGTCGTTATGTTTGCGCACTGACTAACCTTTTCTTTTTCTGCACAAATTGTTCTATTCCTTGGAAAAAAATTAATAAATGGATTACTAAAAAAAAAAAATTCTACATCCATGCTTGAGTACAAACAGTTTCTCAACAACAACCACCACTAACATACACACACATACAGCGATACGGAATCACGATCTCAGAAATTTCTTAAAACTGGCAATGGAGCCCCTCCTTATACAGGGGCGAAGACATGCAAAGAGGTTCTGGTGATCAGAACTACCAATAATCATGATTGCCAGTATAAAAATATCCACATGATTTTTTTTTTTAATGGTGCATTCAGTATTAGCTTTCATTTATTTTCTAGGAATTAATGGCATTGAGCACAACAGCTTGCAGGCATTCAAATGTCAAGCTTATAAGTTCCAAACAAGGCAATTTAGAGTTAGGAGGCAGCCACCTGTATTCTACAGTTTTTAAACTCCAACTTTCTTAGACTGGACATTAAATGCGTACGTTCTGCACTTTGCTTGCATGATGCAGTTAATATTTTTAAATGAGAATATCCCTCAATAATGGAGGGATATTTCTCCAATAATGGAGAAATTCTTTTCTCTGAAGGATGGAATTAATTTCAGTTACACAGTAGAGCGCTACAGTTGATCTACTATAGAAGATACAGAAGATACTTATGGATTTATCAACAGAAAGCCTGACTTCCATGGATGATGCATTCTGCAGCATTTATTTGGAAGTTGTTCACCAAAAATTTCTCACATTTGTATCTGTTCTTTCATTCTGTCTTACAAATTCAGTGTTTTTGGTACACCTAGCCTTTCAAATGGAGTCTTGATAATAAGAAAAAAAGACTGCTCAGCAAGTCACTTATATTCACATGCTTTTTAGATCCTTAATATCATAATGAAGACAATACTAGAGTAGACCAAAATACCTAGTGCCTGTGAAGCTAGGCCTGTTCAGTAACCAGCACTGCAACTGTTACCGTAACAGTTACAGCTAGTGTAAACTGTAGTACCACTAGAGTGGTTACAGCCAGCTTGGTAGGGAATGGACTTTGAATGAGCATCTCCTGTTAAGGACAAGGCACATTTTTCCTCTTTCTGCTGTCAAAGTAAATTAATAAAGTATGCTACCTATCATTGTCCAGAAGAAAAAGTAATGGAAGAATGAATTAAAAGCTAATAAAAATTCCTCAATTTGCAACACATTTGCCATTTGGAATTTGTTAGAGAGGTAAAACGTACATGTCATTCAAAAGATTCCTAAAATGTTCACCCATAATTAACAGTGCTCTGACAAGCACACCATGAATAAACAGTTTGCATCATACAAACCAAAAAGTACCGTGTCCATTCGTAATAGGTTTCAATGTGTTGAGAGAAGGTTTTGGGTTGAAATGGATCATCTTAGTGGATGCCTTCTCACATACGGTAAAGGACATATAAGCACTTTGGAATCATCCAGTTTATTAACTGGCTTGAATCCTGGAGAGTATGTGATTTCCCTTGCAGCATTTCAAGGCAATCTCCCTTAGTACAGATTTTACCTTAAAAAAAAAAAAAAACAAACAAACAAACAAACAAACAAACAAACAAAACCCCAGAATTTTTAAAAGAAAAATACTTACCAGAAAAATTGAAAGGAAAACATAGAAAGGAAGGAAAGAACTCATTCAGTTTCGGGTATTTTCATGTTTTAAGGTATTTCCATCCTTTTCTATTTGTTGGCTGACTTGAGCTGCAACATTAAAAACTTTGGCAGAAGACAGTAGTGCAAAAGAAATGTCACCTTTCTCATTACTGCGAGTACCCTGTGGGCTGCACCTCACAAGCATGAAGAATCCCATCCAGATGATATACTGTCACCATAGTCAGTGACAAGAAAGCCACATCACTCTTACAAATGAAATTTGGCTGGAATAGTAGCAAAGAAGAAGAATGCTGAGCATATTTTTGTTTTGCTAAATTAAAGGACTTTCTATCATTTCAGCTAGAACCCATATGTCACTCATACCAAGGGATATCAGTAACATGTTTTCTTCTGAAGAAGGAACACAACGAACCGATTAATCAAACTTTAAAACTGTGAAGAAAATTATTACAGCCATTTGTTAAAATACAAAAGGGCATTAGGAAAACAAACAGCTCTAGTGTTATTTGCTATGGTTAATGCAATGATATTTCCAGTGTATGAGGTTTACAAAAAAATTGGCACTTTCTTTTCGGGATTCAGGTGCTTCTGAAGAAAGAAGCTTCTTAGTGCTCTTCTCTGATTCACTAAAAATGAAGAGGATCATTCTGTTTCTGATTATATCTACATGAATCAGGATAAGACTACTGAAATAAGTGTGCTTGATTCTGCAGTAGCTCAAGTCTTTTTTTTTATAACTGTGCAAAGGCATTTTGAAACCCTCCTATTTATGTACTTAATTTACGATAGATAGCAAAAGAAGTGTTAAGACGTTTAACTTCAACGAGAAGTTATGAATTTTTTTGAAGCTGGCTGTTTAAGCTGTTGTTATCAAATAAAACAGGTACCTCCGAAGGGTGGTGAATCCTATGATGGTTGATAGCCTAGAACAAGTGGAATGTGGGGCATCTGCATCAACTTCAAATAGATTTTCTGAAGTGAAAACATATGTAACTGTACATTTTTGGTATTGTTCTTTCAGCCATAATCATCTAATAACATTGGCAAGACAAAGTTCATAGACAGAGGTACTATCTCTCATTAGACCAATTAGTAAATCCTACTATGCTGTCTGTGTATCCATGTTTTATTCCACATGTAAGTGAAACATGTGACTACACAGTCATTTCTGATGTGCAGCTGTATGACTAGACCTTTTCCTCCAGCAAAATAGCTCTGGAGCATTTGCAATAGTTTTGCTGCCCTTTTCATTGTCATTTTAAATTTTTTTAGTATGTCAGACAGAGAAATCTGCCCTAATTTCATTAACAATGACAGTTGTTCATCTTTATGTCTTCTTCTTTCTCAGCAGTACTAAGGTAAAGCCGACGTGATGTCCTGGTTTGAGCAACACAGGACTAATTTTTAGTGCTTGGGAAGACTGCACTTTAGAAGACTCCAGTGTCTGAATTTGTGAAAATATTTACTTTATAGCCAGCTACGCTACATGGGTTTCAAGGCTTCAGTGTTTTCAAGTTTAGCCAGGTACAGGGAGGAGGTGGAGCAAGACCCAGGCACTCGACCCAAGCTCGCCAACAGGATCATTTCATACCACGAACGTCACATTCAATATAAATTAGGAAGTTTGCTGCAAAGTTCTCTCTCCCTCAATGGCTGTGATCCTGAGAACTCCTTGCCCCGGTGAGCCCTTCCCTGCCCTCGGACGCCGCAGCGCTCGCAGTGCCCAGGGTGTCACGCTGCTGGGAGTGCACAGGTTCCTGCTGACAGAATGGGCTGAGTATGATCCTTGTATATTTCATATTGGCATCTGGATCAATACTGGCTCTTTAGTGTTATTAATGTTAATTACTTAGCCTCATCCCATTAAATACGTTTATATTTCAGCCCTCAGGTTTCCTCGTTTTCACCCCGATTCCTCTTCCTGGGTGGGGAGGGGTCATTAGTTGATAGAATAATTGTCTAAACGACAATAAATTATTATGGTTTCAGAAACTCACAACAAGGGAGCCAAAAAGTACGGTGCTGTTAAAACAAGTACTGGACAGTTCACAGCCCACTGCCAATTAATTTAATCACATTTTTGTTTAGAAACAGAATGAAGAGTCCTTCCATATCCTAGCAAGCAGCTTAGCTGTAGTGTTAGTCCAACCAGCTGGATAACTTACGTAAGTACTGATCAGGCCCTTGGAAAATACTTCCCTTAGAATAGGGACTTTCTTATAGAAATATCCACAGAAGCAGATAGAAGCAGAAGTATAATTAGCCTGTAATTTAATCTACTGCTATGCACTACTGAGGCATTTAATCGATAGCCTTCAGCATCTTTACACAGGTAGTCATTTCATTGATTTCAGTAGAAAGTCCAGGTGAGCGCTAAGGATTCCACTCAAAAATAAAGTAATTTGAGTTATAGGGCCCTCATTCCAAACAGTTAAAACAGTTAAGCAGCTGCATGCCTGCTTGAATGAACAGTACAAGTGACTAAATGAGATTGCGAGATTGCTAAATCTGAAGTTATACTTCAGCAGAAACTTTCCAAGAACTAACAAAACCAGTAAAATTATCAAATTGGAAATTAAACACTCAGTCATTTAAATTACAAAGGACAAAACACTAGAGGTTATTGGTCTCCTTATTTAAATGGTCTTTATTTAGAGTGATTAATTAACAGAAGCCTGAGATAACAGATAATGCTTCTTTGGCAGAAATTCTGTTTCCACACCATACACACAGGAAATTCAAAGTGAAATGCTTAAAAGCCTAATGCAGTGAAGACAGAAAATATTAAACTTTTCAAATCCTCATTTCTCTGGCCTTTTCCTCACCCCAGTCTCCTACCACTTTTTTTTCCTTAAAAGACATTATGTGTTAGGAGAGCAAAGCAGCCTGGGGAGGTGATATTTTACCATCGTCTGTGCCATTAATGCAGTTAAAAAATCCTCAGACTGGAAAAATCAGACAGATGCATCTTCCAGGTTCACATGTGCCAACTCCATCTGTTAAATCATTAAAACACAGGCTTGGCAGATTCTGGAGAAAAACACATTTGTTTTCACTATAAAGACGAAGAGTAAACTTTCTTTCTGTTCTTATCATTCCCCCCCTCCCCCATAATTACTGTAATGTGAAAGCCTGCGTTGAGCGGGTACTATTTAGCATGCTACTGAAAGACGTTTTCACTGAATTGGGATACATATGTGTTAAATTATGTATCATAACGTGGGTTAGTCAAAGATCTATTAAGCCAAATTTTATAGCTACATTAAGATGCCTCATCATTTGCCTTTTTATGGCATGTATCTTATTACAGCACCTAGTTAAACACTCATTTTCTTTACAGGAAAGAACTTGTTCAGGTTATGTTTAAAGGTACAGTTTACATAAGAAATAGCAAATCTGACCAAAGAAAGCTGCCCAACCTTGAATAAAGTAATTGATAGCAATAAACCTTTTTCCAAATTTGTAAAGAAAACCAAGTAATTTTTACTTTCAGGATAAAGAAAAGCAGCAAAATCCTAACCTAAATTCAATACCAACATCCTATGTTTTACCAATATCAATACTAAGTTGATGTATGCATTATTTCTTTTCTACTACAGTCACGGTGCAACTATTCTTCACTATGGCAACACTACCTATAGAGCATATGTCTAAATATTGAGCCTTTTGACTGCAACGAAGTATGTCTAGGTTCATTGTATTTTGTAAGTATGACAGTGTAAATATTTTAAATCCCATGACCTCCCACAGCTACTATAAAAAAAAAAAAACCAAAACATATTGCTGCTGAATGCATTTCTTTCTCTTTGCCTTCTACAGAGGAATGGAATTTCATTCTCTAGGCAGGGTTTTGTATTCTATTGAAGAACTGAATTTCATTCTCCAGGCAGCAGCGTATCCCAAGAGCCTTCCAGACATTAATATTGAGAATACTTTTTGAAAAGAGAAGAATCTTTCACAGCACATCATTCACAGACCAGTCTACAGTTTTATCAGCGGTAAGGTAAAGAGCTAATAATAATTGCTAAAATCACCCTCTACTTTGCACACTCTGGAAACACAACAGCATTTTTTGAGATGTACACAGCCATCTCATATAGCTAGAAAGGGCCTTTTCGTTTCCTTGAATAATGATAAATAAAATCATCATGCTTTTGGCGAAAATTTACTGCCTTCTTAGCATAAGACTTTAGTCTTCTCTCTGGGAAAACCTCACAGCACAGGGACAACTGACCCTTGTCCAAGGGAATTTAAATACAGTTTTGCTTCCAATGCTTTCTTTTGGGAGTATAAACAGAGCCTGCTATATCTGATAGCTTTTCCCCATAATATTACTAATGAATTATCTATTTTCTTTCCCATCTTTTGAACTGATCAAACTATGTCCTGCTCCCAGGCCAAAAGAAGAATGCAGTAAGTTTATTAGTGAATAGACAAAGAAACACTTTATTTCATAAGTGTATATATTGCAAAATTTAAATTTATGTACTGTAATAAAAACCCCCATCGGCCCAATAGAAGTGATTAAGATGTACTGAAACAAACCAGGTACTAGCTTTTTACCAGCTTTCATCATATTAACAGTCATTTTCCCTTTAGCATTCTTAACAGTAAAGTGGAGAAATGAACAACTATTTTACATCAAGATATCTGCTTTTGCAAAATAAATACATCTTCATAAAGGATATTCCATTGCACGATCCTGAAGTTTCAGCAAGTCATCGCGCCCTGCCATTTTGTGCATCAAGGCTCATAAAATAGACTTCATCCTTGAAACTGAAATCTCACTTTACACGTTATTTTTGCAACTTTTATTATTGCAACTTTTATTACCGTCAACAGTCCCCACAAAATGGCTGTGGAAGCTGCAGTTCTTTCCCAAGAAGGGGCTGGATCATTCTTTGACCAGAACTGGTAGTTCTCCTTCTGCTATTTGTGATGTGTGAACCTCACTCACCCTCATCTTTCACCCCTCTCCTCCTTCAAAAAACTTCTGAAAAATCTGATGGGATTTATTCTAATCAGCTACCTTTGCATAGAACTGATCATGCACTATATACTGTACTATCAACAACTAGAAGTATTATTCTTTTATTTATGCAGTCCGAGAAGAGTTCTTAGAATCTGGGAAAAAACACAGAACCATTGCTTTAAGTCATCCAACACTTTCCTAAATACGCCCTTTCACATTACCTGTACACCACTTACGTATGGCTGGGGTCTATAAAGGGCACTAGTTACAGCTTCTCCACTGAAGATCAACCTTGGTTAACATTAGGTGGAATAGAAAGCTTTCCTCCAATACTGAGCAGCGTAATATTTACACTGTATTTACAACCTTACCACTTTTATAGCATCAACATAACTTCACTGTCAAAGCTGTAGTCAGGTAAGACTAGTCTGATAAAAAAAAAGGTATTTCAAAATAAATATAAGAGCAAAGTACAACATGCATGCAACAAGCAGAAAAACACACACACAGGAATATCACAGAACATAAACGAGAAAGAGTACTTCAGTTATTTTCCAACAAAAAACTGTTATTGTAAGTATGTAATTTCTTTATAGCGAGTAGTTTTAATGCATGTGCCCAGAGAATGCACAGAGAAACATACCCGAAAGACAGTAATTTCACCACATTACGGCTGCAAATAGAAAAATCTGAACTAATAACAATACCCTCTTAAATTAGAATACAATTAGATGCTGATATCCATCATTGCCTATAATCACTCTCAAGGGAAGCAAAATTGCATGGGATTAGCAAAATGTTCACTTGTTTTAAAATTTACAGAAGGCTCAAAAAAGTTTCATATGCACTTTACCTCAGAAACAATGTGCTACTTATTCTTCCTACCAATGATATTTTACATAGCATTCTGGGATCAAAATGTAATTTCAACAATAACATATTTTCTGGTGTTCTCCAAGGAAAAATTACTAGTTTCTTCCCTCTAAAAGGATTTAGATGGAATAACATCTGTGTTGAGATTATTGTGAATATGTTAAACTGACAGCAAGTCTCTATGGGGCACTGCTCATTAATGTTCTGTGCATAAAATTAAAACTTCAAATATATTTTTCAATCCATTTTGAATCATGTAAGCAATTCTCATGCAAAGAAACTATTGTGCTGGAATAATATATTTGCAGAGTATGACATGAAAGCTATTAAAATGTCCTAGACCCCCTGCCTTTCATGCAAAAGGAAAAAAGGTGACTCTTGATTTGAAACATGCACTGTGTTGAAATAAAAATACTTTCAAAGACCATGAAGAGTTTTCTTTCAGTTTATGCAATGCAACAAAATTCAAAATTATGTCTTTTTCCTTTATCTTTAATTCATGGTGTGTCTAGGTATCCCCGCAAATATCAAGGGGAGAATTCTTATAAGTGTTGCACATCAACATTTAGAAGAAATTTTCACACTAAGCAAGCTAGAAGTGGTGATCATGTTCCGTGGTTTTTGAAATTGCAATAAGGCAGCATTCCGGAAGCTCTCTGCAACTGGAGCTGTGGAGTAGTGCTCAGAGACAATGCCTATTAATGAGGAACTTTAATGCAAACATGTCCTCCAATTTGAAAGTGGCAAAGCCCTCCATGTCAGAAGCAGAAGTAATTTTATTTGGAGAGCATTTATATTGATTCCACCAGGTACAATACAAATATAAGTATATCCATCAGGTGTCATGTAAAGAAGTATCTCTTGCCCAGAGAAACTGTGGATGCCCCATCCCTGGAAGTGTTCAAGATCAGGCTGCATAGGTCTTTGAGCAACCTGGTCTAGCCGGATGTGTCCCTGCCCAGGGCAGGGGGGCTAGAACAAGATGATCTTTAAGATCCCTTCCAACCCAAACTGTTCTATGATTCTATCCAAATCCTTAGTTTGAACAAAAAGCAATGGATCTGCTCAAAAAAAAAAAAAAAACCTCCAGGAATTACTGAATTGTATCTAAATTCAATTAATATTGTTCATGCCTTTCAAGCACAGAAATCTGCATAAAGCTATAGCTGTAAGTGCCATTTCATGGAGAGAAAATAAAACATTTTATTGTTGGGAAAACAGACACGCCACTCACTGTTTAAAAGTCACTGGATAACTACAGCCATAATAAGATGACAGTTCTAAATTTTGTTACAAAATATAATGGTTCTAACGAGGCCATTGGGTTCCTTTCATAAATGGAAATTCAGGAACTCCAATTAACGTATTATTGATGTGATAGACTTTAGCAGGTTTTTCTGGAATGAAGCCAGAGTCTACGGTGTCAATAGGACTTTGTTTACTTAAATCACAGTAATCATAACAAAGCAGTCTACCACTCAAGCTGCCTACATCTGAAATATTATTTAGAAACATTAGCAAAAGACAGTGAAGTTACGTTTACAATCTCCTCTGTTAGACTTCCACACTTAATATTGCAAACAATGGGGCAGCAGGCACAGAACTGCTGGTAGTAATTAATATTTCTTGGTAAACATTTTCAGTGCAAGAGCCTAAGCACAGATACACAAATGGATACACAAACAACCTCAGCAAACAGCTTCATTTTCAGAGGTTCTGAATTGCTGAAATTGGAGGGGAAGAAGCAAGCTCAGTGTAGCTGAAAGAAAATAACAAAGCTGCTTCTCACAGTTTTAGATGCAAAGATAGCAGTGCTTAGAGCGTGAAGTGCAGGCCTTCAGAAACAAACCAGAGAACATGTACCGGTGTATGCCACTGTGGGTTTCCTTAGGGATGTTAGCATTCTCCTCTCCCGTCAGTGCTGAGCATTTATTCTATTTTCCCAGCCATCAGACAGACTAGTCAGAGCACTCACAGTTGCCTCTACAGAGCTGCCAGACATCCGGCAAAAGCTGTAGCACAGCAAGAATGTATGAGACTTATTGGTCATATCCTATTTAGCAACACAACTCTGGGACAATTCCCCAAATCAATAGTGTGTGCTATTCATGGCACATGTATTACATTGCACTGCCTGAACTTCTCAGATAGAAAACAACATTTACAAACACCTATCCCAGCAGGACACAAAGCAATAGAAGTCGCACAGCCCCCTGTGCTATAACTGCTCCCATGAAGAAAGAATTACCATCTATAATGCCCATCTCTTAATGAGAAAATATATTTGTTATACCAGATCTCAACAGTTGCTAGCTTGTTTCAAAAGTGTTCAGAAACCAAGTACACAATTCAAGGCTTCATTTAGGGACAAATACTTCTTAAGTTGGAAGCTTTTAGATCACAAAGGTGAAAAACAGTCATACTTTTTCAATTGCATTGCTGGTTTCCCATTGACCGTGACAGTTACTACAGTTTATGATAAAGTACACTGTTATACTATGGGATGAGGACAGAGTTGGATGAAGAGTCTCACAAGCACTTTTAAACTGCTAAACACCTAAGTCTACAAAAACCTGAGACAGTCCTTACATGGTTGAGACCTCCAAGTCCAGCCAAGCATATTAGTTTCTCAGGGACTGTTCTGCCCACACACAGTATTAGCTGCTGTAGTGCTCCAAGCCAGCTCAAATCTCTAAGACTCAAGATACTAACCTACAACTCTCAAATTATATAGGTTGTAAATTCTTGAAGAACAGTTGTGAATTCTCAAAGTATGGCCACTTGATCAACAGCGGCACCACTGTGCACCTGAATAACAGGATAATTCCCAATTGGAAGAGGACAGGAAGCGTTAGCATTAGGATTTTCTCATTGATGGCCACATCCAGCTTAGAATTTACCCATCTTAGATCATCTGAATGTTGCTTGGAAGCACCAAGTATTCAGACTTGATTCTATTTAAACGTGTATCTTGAGCGATGTAGTATCTGCTTCAACATTCGTTATGTAATGACAAATGGTACTGTACGTAGCTGCACGATCCAGACTTTGAGCAAATGACTTCTGAATCTCAATGGACCTCCAGCCCTAAGTCATTCAGTATAGTTATTAGCTCACTAAAATCCTATTCCACTTCTTATTTCATAGTGCAAGTGCAGCTCTAATATTATCCTGTGCTCATAAGAGCCTAATAAGACCCCAAACTACTTATTTACTGCATTCCCTCATCTGAAAAATAATTCAGAAAAAAAGAAAGACTGACCATTATAAAGTCCTATTTTCACTATAAGAAGTTTCATTCTGTCTTGACAGATGCTACTGCAGTTTAAATCCTGACACATAGTAAACTATTAATTTGATTGTGTTCATTAACAAATTACTTTTTTCTCAGAAAGCATCAAGGCTGTAGCAAGAGGGCTCCTGAGATAAATGTGACTAAGCAGCAGGAGTTAATTAAGTAGGACAATGAGTAAGCATTTGTGGGTGTGATAGGGGACCCAGCTGATTTAATTGCTAGTCTAATTACCAATTAGAGAATCAAGAAATAGCATGTAAGTGAAATATTCTTTTTGTTGATAGTTTAATGATTTTTAGAGACCCAGAAGAGCAGTATTAATTGCTATTTTAGGACTACAGGTTTTTCTTCTCCTCTTACTGAAATAGATGTTCTTGGTACTTCTAAAATGACTAGTAAATGCATATACAGGCTTCTCATACTCAAATATTTAGGCCTTTAGATCTATTAAAAAAAAAAGCTAACGATTAAGCATTCAAACACACTACCTATAAACCACTCAGCTTAGGTCAAAACCTTTCTGCGTTTATGTTATAATAAGCATAATAACTGTCCAATGGTGTGAAAAAGTCACATTAGCTATTTACAGTGTGTTTGTACAAGCCAGTTTCCAGACAAAAAGAAAGGGTCAGGAAACTATTTAAACCCATAAGGGCAAAGAGCCAGTTGGCTACATTCATTGTTGAAGTCTTTTAAAAAGCAATTGCAAGAATATAAAACTACCAAAAAACTGATGGAGAGCCAAAAATATTAATATATCGGAACACAGTGAACTTTTTACAAGCTCTAAATATTTTTTTGTGTTTTTACATATAACCCATAAAAAGCATGTTGAGGTCTTTCTCAGAGCTTCTAATACTACCATGTAGTTTGTAAAAAACAACATCTACCAGAAAAAGGGATGAGAAAGACACTGTATGTCACAAGACCGATGTTATTTCCCACTATGATTACCAAAAGATAATTTCTGCGTATTATCAAGAGGACCTGGGAACTGGAGATAGCAGGTTAAAAAACTAGGAACCAAAGCAAACGCCTGTCATAGCATGTACGGTCTGAGCTTTGGGCATGTTAACAAGCTGATTCTCAGCAGAATAAAAAAAACCCAGCATCCTTCAACCATTTTTCACATCCCTTACAAACGGCTAAAAAATACCACAAGTTTTTGCCCTTTGAACAACTCCCTTGTCCAGGTTTAAGACAGACTCTTAACAATTCAGATCCAGAAAGGTGTCCAACTATTTGTCTTCTGCTAAGGGGAGCCTGGCTAATAGGCAATTTGTAGACTTTAGATTAACACCTCTTCCTCTGAAATACGGCTAACTCCTCAAGCAAGGCAACAGCTTTTGGTCAGCGTAATCCAAACACATTTTCCTAGTGAAGAACATTTAAAAAATAGAAAACATACGAAGACACCCCCAAAAAGCTACTGACAACACGAAGTGTGCTTCCCCTGGTTTCTGAGAGACCAAAAGAAAACACAGAACGGGCTTTTTAGCCTTTCACCTGAGAGACACGCTACGGTACCGCTCCGGGAAGGCGACGATGACCGCACAAAGGAGCCGAGGACCCCCATCGCCTCAGGGAGCGCGCGGCAGCCCTTCCCGCCCTTCGGTCACCGCCGCCCGCGCGAGCGCCGCCGCCACCCAGCAACGCCGCCGCCGCGCGGCCCCGCCCGGCCCCGGCCCCGGCCCCGGCCCCGGCGGACATGGCGCACCGCCGCACCCACCCGGCCCAGTCCTGCAACTTCGTAGCGCGAGACGACTGCTGGTAACGGCCCCGGAGCCCCGCACCGCATTCTTCCCATCCGCCCCAGTGGCCTCCCCGGCTCAGCGCCCGCTCTCGGGCGGGCGGAGGCTGAAGGAGTTAGTTCCTGCGTTCGCCTCACGTGTGTCTGTAAAGCGCGTGGCTTTCGGTACCGGCGAGCGGCACCGCCCCGCGCCGCACCGGCGAGGCCCTGCGCGCCAGGCCCGGGCAGCCGCCGCTTCCCTGCGACCTGCGCCGGGTGTGAGGGACGGAGGGGGCCGGGCAGGGCGAGTCATCAGTCCGTAGTAGATAGCAGCATGTGTGAAAGGCCATCGGTGCTTACTTTTCAAGTTTTTAAAAAAATGTGGCAAATTTCACAGAATCGCAGAACGGCAGGGGTTGGAAGGGACCTTCGAAGATCCTAAGGTGCGACCCCCTGCCAGAGCAGGGTCACCCAGAGCAGTTGGACAGGAACGCGTCCAGGCGGGTTTGAGTATCATCTCCGGAGAAGGAGACTCCACAGCCTCTCTGGGCAGCCTTTTTGACCTCCTCCAGTTCTTAACATAAAATTTGCAACGCAGTCCGTTCACACGTACTGTTTCATTCCCATCCTATAGAAAATACTTCCCCGTTGTCTCCAAGTCAGACAATTGTTTACTCATGCATAAACTTGCTGTTTTGAGGTAAAGGTATAAAGATTCATGCTGAAGTGCTGTGCTTTGTGACATTAGTAGTTGGGTTTGTGTATTTTTTTAATGAAAGCTTTCAAAGTCATCTTAAATATTTCTCGTTTGTTTCAGGAAAAAATACATTGAAAGTGAACTAGAAGCTGCAAGGAGATGGTCTCACAAATGGGGATTCTTGAAGACACCACCTGAAGAGGTAAAATTGAATGGCATATAAGCAACACATGAAATTTACTTCTACACAAATTTATCTGGACACAAAATTGTGAGAGTACCGCAGACTAGAAAAGTAGTGAGCATGCTTTACTAAGCTAGGTTTCGAGGTAACAAGTGCACTACTTTTAAGATGGGTTTAAAGTCTCAGTTTTCCTCTGAATAAAACGCAGCAAGCGGTAATTTATATTCTATGCATATTCTGATATATTTCTTTGAAGAAACATGACTCCCAATAGTGTTAACAAGTACTAGATGCACACTGACAGGAAAATATTTCCCCTTTGTCTACCCATATGGTAGTTTAAAAATCTAGGGGAAAAGGTTCTAGCTAATTAAATTTTCAGTGGGGGAATTTACAACAAACGAAAATATTTGGAGAGGTGTCTATTCTTAGTGATGTTTAGATATTAGAATATAGTAGCACATAATGTTACATTTGGAATCACAGTATTTTGTTGCTATAGAACAGGATTGATGCAGCCGCTGAATAGTTATAAATGTACTTTCCATGGGGCTAGAAGTACTTAATCTGTTCTAGGATTTTTTTTAAATTCCTGCAGGCACCCAGGTTCTCACCTTTGAAAACTTAGCTCTAGGCTTCAACATCCATCCTTGATAACTATGGTCTGTCATGCATACCACCTTTGCACAGTACTAATAGATCTACACCTGAAAAGTTGACAAACTACGCATTGTTACAGTTGGTGACCATGTGTATTTAGCATTTATTAATCTTTGTTTTGTGGTCATATAAGATAAATATGTAGATATATGTAGATATATTTCTAGCTATCTAGACCAGTGATGTATTTAAGAGAGTTGGAATCACTCAGCAATATTTAGCCTTCCATCTGAAATTCAGAATTATATCACTTTCTGAAACCAAAAAATACATTACAATAATTTCAAAAGCAGTACAATAATTAGTCCTATTTTAGATGGAAAGAACAGGGAGTTCAGATGCAACAATGAGGGGAATGGCGCAGATATCAGATGTTACAGCATATTTCAAAAGATGGAGAGTCCAATTTTTAACATTGATGTTTTTGTTTTAGTTGATTGAAGATGAAAAGAAAGAAAATACAAAGCCCAAGATACAGCTTCCAGAACATCTGCAGGTTCGACCTGTGACACCTGTGGAAAAATACATTAAGGTTAGAAAATTAGATTTTAAAATTGCAATACAGCAATATCTGTCTTAAGAAACCACACAAGCTCTAAAAATCAGTTGTCTTGTAGAGATGGGCCTTTAACTAAAGGTCAGAGTAAATCGTATTTGTGACCCAAGCAATGCTTTAAAAGGAGTTGTCCTTTGGATACGGTTGTTAGTTCACAGAGCTTTCACTGTACATAATCATATTTCTGTAAAGCACCTCCCCCATACTCCTCGGTGACATCTAGTAACAGAACAGTCAGCTGTATAGCTTAGTATAGAAGAGTGCTCACAGCCATTTATCACTGCTGACCATTCATGGCTCACGTGTCTTATTCAAGACTTACCTTAACCTCAACTCTCAGTTTAACTATTGGTTAGGATGTAGCCATTCTTCTAGCTTTATTTAAGACAGCCTTCTTTTTGGCAGAGACAATGCCACTGTCCTCTTTAGTGGCACAAATTAGTAAGAAGCCAGTTCTAATGAGCCAATTCATAACTATTTGATTTTATATTATATGATTTATATTCACATATTCAGAGTCTAAAAGTTGTCAAACAGCTGGAAATGAGAGTGGAAGGTGACTGATGGCTTGATGTATAAATATACAGTGTCAGAATCACCAAGGAATAGGATTACTATACAGGCAGCTAAATCAGTGACGTTGGGAGAGGAACATATTCATAAAAGGGGACGCAGAATATGCTAACAAAAAGGAAGGTTAGTCCACTTAGAGAAAATTAAGGAAACAAAAGAGATTGGAAATTCCTGCTTGCTGGACTAGCTTGCTTTCAAAGGATTCAAAGGGTGGAGAGATAAGGTGAGGAAGTAGTAAAAGCTTTTACTGAGATTAAGTTGAAACAAAAAGTAAGAGCTACTGCCGAGCGTGGCAGAGAAATGAAATGGCAGCATTTCTGCCATTAGTGCTACTTGTTCTTCGATTTTGTCTCAAGCCTCCAATTTCAGTCAAGTTTACCTCTGCTCAGCACAGTGAGGGTGTATGTGTGTTAACAAATCATGCAGACACTTATCAGCTGCTAAAGTAGCATGTTGCCTGCTGCACACTGAAGTAGGGAACAGAGTTTCAGTTTCACCTCAGAATCTTTATTTGATAAGAAAGATAAGGGTTACCTGTGATTTATGTCACCCTTTACATATTCAGAGTGAAGCTTCTTAAGTCCCTATTCAGACTATGTGTCTTTGCACGTTTACCTTCATGGTAACAGTCATTGTGTCTGTTCTTCTCTCTAGGTTAGAATAGTGATTGCTTCTTCGTAGTCCCTTCCCCCAGATCTTAAGTGAGACATGATTTCCTTCATTATCCTGCTCAGTGGGTGGCACTTTTGGCCACAAAAATTATCTCTTCAGAGGAACCGCTCCACCTAAATATCATAAACATTTTCTAATCTTGGCCAAAGAACAAAGTGAAGCAACTCTGGCAAGAGAACTGAAACATTGTTCTCTTGCTGTGTATTCCTCTACTAAGTCCCCAGATGCTAAAATGATGTAACGTGCCCAACTGAGATGATTCAGCCAAAGTAAGCACAGCAGTCAGTGAACAGAGACTGTTGGCTTTTGTTTTGTTTCCTTTTTAGCTAGATTAGTTGCAGATTAACTTGACTCTTACCCATCTTTAAAGCAGGAAGAAGGTGGAACAAATAAGTAGTTCTTGATGCAGAAGCCATCTTGGGCAGTGATATCTTTAGCATTTGGCCACAAAAATATTATTTCATAGCTGCACTGCTACCAAATACATTACAGCAAGTATAAAATGCTATTTCTCCTGTTTAGAGAAGTTAACTACTTTTAAAGACTATTATTATTATACTGTAAGGAAAAAAGCTAAAGTTGAAGATAAAATTCTTCTCCTAATAATGTGAAGTGAGTAAAGCCGTTAGAAAGCTATTGAGCAAAACCGTAAAAAAAAAAAGTATGCTAACATACACTACTAAAAAATAACCTTGCTTTTTGATTTCCTGTTATACGTACCAATTTAGGCACTAAAAGACTTTTTTTTAAGAAAGGTGGTAAATGAAAGTTAGTTACTTCATTGGAATTTGGCCGTTTTATTTCTGTCTTTCCCTGTGCCTTGCTATAGAATGGGACCTAAATTATTCTGATGACTTTTTAAATTATAAACTATCCTGTATTATAAATAGAACTTACATGCAACTGGGCTTCTTTTGAAGTTCTTATTTCCTTCCATTAATGTCAGTGTGTGTTTAGGATATTAATTCATCAGATTGCATTTAAAACCATTACTTTTGATAATTTCTCATTCCCATCCACACTATGGCACAAAAGAGGACGTTGCATGACAGAAATTACAATCAAAAACCTTTTAATCATTGAATTCTGCATATTACTTTTATTCTAGGTGATTCCATCTCCTCCAGTACCTAAGACTACCCAGGGATTTATTGGCTGGAGATCAGCTGTTCCAGGGTTGGAACTTGAATGTGGTTTTCAAATCCAAAGCTGCAAAGGTACCTTTTCTAAGGATTTGAAGTGGCCATGTGAGCCCTCGGACTGACATTGAGAAATAACAGTTAGGCACACAGATGGATTTGCATCCCTAAGTTAACGTTTTATAGAGAGCTGTTGTACCATTAAACATTTATGCTTTAAAAATGATTTATGTAAACATCCACAATCATTTTCGTAAGGTGCGAACAATTTTGATGTAGCATTTTACTTGTTACTGTTTTTTTTTAAATCTGTGGCATCCATGCTGTTAACACTGCTTCAGGTTGACTTAGAAATAACGATGAATAAACTCATATAAAGATCACAGAGCAGGTACTACTTTTATTAGCATTAGTAAGACTATGATTTTAAAATATTTATTGGAAGTCTTTAAAAAACTTGTTTCGTAGGGACAGAGTACATTTATGTAATTGTTTCACCATGAAAGCCTCCATTCAGATTGTTTCATAGCAGCTTTTTCAAACATAAATAGACTGCCGTGTTCCTGACAGTCCTACCCTGCTGCTCATTCCCAATTCATCACTTACCAGTATTGGAATCTGTGTTTAGAATTAGTTTTCAATCGGCACTCTGAGCTGGCCCACTGTTGAGTTGCTCAAGTGTCTGTGCTAGAACAAAAGCATCTCTTTTGTACAGAAAGAGAATGAGAAGAGGCAGAGAAGAGTAGCAGGCATGACTTAAATTGGCTCAGGCTGCTGTAGAACTGCATCCTTGCTTTTGTAAATAAGCTTTCCTCATTAAAAAGCAAAACAAAGAAACAACACCTGCAGAAAAGATAACTATCAGGCTTCATCATAGCGTGTCCACTGCAGCTTGAAAAAAACAGGTAAATCACAAGTATAGTTAAGTCATAACAATTAAAAGCATTCTTAATTAAAAGAATTTTAAAAATTAATTAAAAGTGTTCTGTGTGCTTTACAGGAAGTTTGTGTAGTTACACACATAAGTAATTGAGTAGTTCCCAGTGCAGCTGTTGGATTGGTATAAATAAAGCATACAAAGGCCACAGAGACACAAAGTCACTTTCAAAAATCAGTTTTGGTATCAAAACAGGTTTTTTTCAATTAGCTGATCAGAATGCAAATGCGTTACATTGCTTCAATTTGTTTATACCAGTATTTATATCAACCAGGACTGGTGAAAGACTCAGAAGTTGCACTGGGAGTTACTGGTGTAGCGATCTCACTGCACTCCATTACCTACCTGAAGGTTTGCCAGTGCTTTTGGAAACTCAGAAGGAGACTCATTTAGTTGTCGCAACTATTTGCAAGATATAGTTCTAGTTGGCTAACATGTTTAAATAGAAGATTGTTTAAACAAGAGCCTCCAAGAAATCAACACAGGCAGCTCCTTCTAACTCCTTATTACTTCAAGAGGAAAGACTTTCCTCTTTAATCCTGCTGCAAGATCTCCTTTGTATTCTGCAGCTATCAGTATCTACTTCTTGAGTCAGCAGTAAGTCCTTGGCTTTCTTAGCAGTAGGTCAACAGCTAGTGTTTGTTCTTTCCTTCTTCCCAAGAAATGACTCACAATGATCAACATCCCACCTATTTTTTTACATCCAGTTCCAAATGCCCACAAAATAATAATATTTACTTTTTCCATATTCTTTACAAATAATGAAGTGACTCATATCCTTTGGAAAGATTACCCAAGAATGAGAATACATAGCATAAGTAACTTCAGACACATTACTTAAAAACCAGAATAAAGAATAACTTGGAATCAGACTCTGGAAATTTAAACTAAATTGCAGTTTAGCTACTAACTATCATGTGTGTAAACAGTTCTTCGAACAAGCAAGATAATTTAAGAACAATATTTTAAATCGGTGTGCTTTCTTGTCATTGCTAGGTTTGTATCTATTTATTTTAATCACATGGTTCTTCAGTTTAAGGTCACGTATAGATCCTCTTATTCTGGTCTGATTTCTATAAAGAGGTATAGTCAAGATTAATCTGTAATTTAGTAGCAACAAAATTACATGAATTCAGGCCAAATGAAAGGGGAGCTTCAAGACCACTGTTTTTTAAAAAAATATTATATTAAAGAACCAAAGCTGGCACCTAATATCCAGTAGATGTTTGTATGAAGTGAAATCCAAATCCATATGAATCATAGTTTGATTCTGAAAACCAAAATAAATTCTTTGTCCAGCATCTACAGTTGGAGATTTCTAAATCTTACTCCCAATGTCTGAATATTAACTCTATATTAACAATAAGGTTTTTTTATTATACTTCCCATCATTTAAGGTACCTTTACTTCAGGAAATACTTGGATGTAGCCTAATTTGGGATGTGTAAGGAGTATTGTCTAAAATTTGAACTCATTCCTCTAGCATAAATCTGTTGGTTGTTAATTGATCTATGTATTTGGGGTTTCAGTGTTCAAGAATATATGAAACTATAAACCTGACTATTTCTTTTCCCAACACTTTTAGTTTGACCCTTTATACCTGAAAACAGTATGTAGAAGTTGTAGATTTGTAGCTGACAAAGGACTGCCCAGTCAGCTGCCACAATTGTGAATCCAAAAGGCCAGTACAGAATTATTAAATCACTTTGTAATGTTTCAAACATGGCATTTAATTTGTGGCAATTAACCTATTTATTGGAGCCAGGTTGGGCAGGTAAATGTCACTGCACGCTGTAAAATATCACTCCATCTTCGAGGTCAGGATAGTGTTAGTAAACTTAGTGCACACACTGGGGAAATCGCTTCAAAAATGCAGCAAAAGTCAAGACAATTTTAATTCTATGTAAAAGTCTTTGCCCTGTGCTTCTGTGCAAGTCAGAGCAGAATGGGATGTTTCTAAGCTTTATATATAAAAGTTGTGCAGTTTATTTTTAACCAAAATTCGAAAACAAGATGCAAGTGTATTTAGATGTCTTCTATGCTTCAATCTAAATTTAATTTGTTGTAGTCTTTTGTACAGTTTTTAGTGCTCTAAGGTTCACATTAGCAAAGTGGTATACATATGAATTCCTCCTTAGTTGACTAAAATTTGTCAGAAAACTGAAGCCATCTTGTATTTTGACAGTTGTTTTCAGATAAACTAGTTCTTTGGTAACAGGCACATTTTAAAGAGGAACTATGGATGATGCTTTCAGAATTGCATATGCAAAAATTTTACTGTATTTGATACGGAGTCACCACAGCAGGACATGAAAATAGGTCAGCCATACATCTTCTGTCACCATGGATGTGTGCCTGCATATACTTTCCTGGGTGTGTATTTAACTTGAAGAACTATGAAATCAGAATTCTCTTTCTCGCAAGTACTTGCTTTATAAACAACAAAATTGGGTGTCAAAAACCTAGTGCATTTTCGTTCACAATGTGTTCTTTTCTGTGCTGTTAGAACTGGCGTAGAACCGGCACTTGCTATTTATAATTTCATTAATGTATTTTACCAGGAGCTCAGAGTTGGAAGATTATTCTTTATTTAAAAGGCATTTTGCATCAGCAAATAAAGGGTTTTGATTAGATGATAGTGAAATGGTGATTCTGAATAAGTAGCACTAGTCAAATTGCAGTCACCCTACAAATGTTGCTGTACGTTTTGAAAGAAGCAAAATGGAAAGCAATCACAGCGTGTGCATAGCCAATTGATGTGACTGCTGTAAAAGGTGGCTCCTTAGAGAATAAATGTAATAACTGTTCTGCATGAGACATTTTTACAAAGTTACATGCTGTGACTATCCTAATGGATACCCACCGCAGTCCTAAGTTTATGCAAAAATTGCTGTCTCCAGTTCCTGTTCTTGGCTACTCTGTCAGCCTGAAGTAACTTCAATTCTGAGATCGTTTGCCTTACAAAACAGAGGTAGATTATTTTTTTTCTTTTCAGAGACCTACGGCTCCCCATTCACACACATCATTTCCCCTTTTGGTGAAGGATTCATTGTGGTTTCTTCCGCATTCTACAAAGTACCAAAGTGACAAACACTAGTCTAACATAGTCATTGGCAACCAGACCAGAAATCTCTGCTCCCGTGTGAAGCCCAACTCAGGTCACTTCTTGAGTTAGGTTCCTAAATGACTTGTATTTAGTTCCCCTTGAAACCATGAGTGTCAGCGTAGCAAGACAGATAAGGCCCACTTACAGACTATTACCTTCTTCCTGACTCCCGTGGTTTTCACATCCCATCAAATTGTTATTTAACTAGTTGAAAACGTGTCAAACCATTTCATAGGACCACAGTGTAATAAATTTAGCTGTACTGGAAAATGATACCGTTGTGCTGTGAAACTGATCAGTTTGCCAGTGAACAAAATATTGCCCCTTCAGTCTGCTCTATCATACAAGGAAAAGACCAGCAGCATTGAGAAATAAATTCAAAACAAAACCAGAAACTTTGTGAAAATAACACAGATCTGATTCATGCTGCACCAGTGAAACAAAACACTGGAAAGGGTCATTATTTTGTTGGATGAATTTGAGATAATTTTGACTGTAGGGTTTCAGGCTGCTCACGCACATCTCAAGACTTGCTCTGTTACAGGAAGAACAGTTCAAAGAGATTAAAAGAGTGCTCTTTCCTGTATGCCTCAGTGGTGGATTTGTTTCCAACTGGAAATTCTCTGATATAACCTGAAGAGTACCACAGGGCAGCTTTTCATCTTAGTGCAGAAAGACGTAGTGTTGGCACCTTTGAAGGAAGATACACTTACCAGTCTGAGCACTGGGTTTTTCAGGGTCCCAGGCTTACCGCCCAGGATGGTGGCAAGCCACTGGACATCTAGCACAAGGCTTGCAGAGAAACTGGAGGTTGTGTTCAGGGCGATTGTTCTGAAGCATCTGCATTTTCCTCTGCACCATCCACAAACTGCCATGGCTTCAGATGGCCACCACGCAACGCTGTAGCGTATGGACAGCATTTCAGCATTTAGGGAGGCGGCTCGCCAGATGTTCAGAGAAGAAGGATGAGATGGGGTCAGACCATCTGGTAAGTATAGAAGTAAACATAGCGGGTTAATTTAATTCCTTGTCATTTAAGCAAATGCAGCTGTATTTACTATAACATGCAAAATTCTGGCTGGACACGAGGCAACATACTCTTCAGAACACCACCACTTCAAAAGGTTGTAAAGCAGGTTAGCAGTACGCATCGTTACGTCTGATCCCCAGTGTAAGATTTTTCCAACCTTTAACGCTTTAGTTATTCTTAAATCAGCACATTGATCTCAAAAGTAACATTACACAGCCTTAGTAAACCTTCTAAAAATACAAAAAATTCACTGTTTTAGCAACAGCACAGGAAATTATAGATCAAAGGCTGGTTGATACTTCTTGGTGCTTTTTTTTTCGTTTTCAAGAAACAAGAGCATATGAAAAATCTGAGTTTAGACTAAGCACGCTTCCTACTCCTTGTAAATGCATAATAGAGGTTACATTTTATTGAAGAGATGTGCTAGGTGCATTATAGTACAATACATTAAAATACCTTTTTTAGAGAGTATCTCTGAGGATAATTACCTGTCGTATCTTTTATAGAATTTAAGTTTATTACTCCTGACTTGTGTCAGTAACAAAGCTCAGGATTTTAAGGATAGGTAAGAAAAAGGTAACCTTGTTTCACACAAGAGTGGTGCATTTCTTTTTTCATTTCAGTAAATATTAAGTTCCTAATTTCCCAGTAACAAACTAAAACAACTCTGTCCAAGTTTTTCCTCATTTCTCCACAATTTAAAATTATCCATAATAAGTAAATAAATAAATTTCAAATACTAGGTTTACTTTTAAAAATAAGCAACATAAAGATATTACAAATGTAAGCCGATGCTGCCACAGGCAGAGGGCTAAAATGGCAGATGGTTCGAAATTCCTTTCAGTCCTACTTTCCTATGTCTCTGTAAGGCCCAGAAGACAGCAGCATCCCAGGATTCCTTATGTGTTCCTCAGGCATTTTCAGTGTCGCACTAGAAACCATATTGAAGCATGTCTAAAGCCCTATGGCACGCAGACCGATGAATGCTTGGATGCCCATCCAAACTTTAGATCAGACACAGGCAAAAATTCCATTTACCCAACTGAAGTTGCTAAGGCTGGCTCTGAATTCACCCTAAGTCAAAGGATCTTAAATCTATTGCCATTCAATGGCCATTGTAAATTATTGCAATAATGAGGCAAGCTACTGTTTTAGGGATTTTCAAGTTTGTATGTATTCATTTAATTGTTTTGGAATGGAGAGAAGGGATTACATCAGTAGAACTGTAGTCCAGGAAGTGAATGATAATAACGGAGATGCAGTTTTACCATTTTTATTGTGAGGCAGCTCACCAGGTTTCTGTTCCAAGTTCTACTGTTTCTGTATCATGTGACAACCTTATGCATCCTGATAGAGGTGCGGTGCAGTCACATAGCTATATTGAAATCTGGCAGAAATTTTGAAGTGATTAGTCAGTACAAGGTGTTTTCATTAATGTAAATTACACCTTATGGTTGCGGGTTGTGTGTGTTGCCCAAGTTTGACTCAACTTTGAATTTGGCCGTTTCCCTCGTATTTTCCCCCTCTGTGCTTTATCTGCTTCACTAAAGAAGCAGTGATTGAAATAAACCCGAGAACTTCAAAGCACAAAAATAGATGCAACCATGAAGAAATAAACAGAACAGAAAGAATCTTCATTCCCCCCAAGTCCATCCTTTTCAGTTAGGTAGCTCTGCTGACACCAGCTTCTCTGGGTGCAACTGACCGCGCGATCAGACCTTGCAGGTACCAGACTGGAACGAAACGTGGCTGGGCAGGACTCTTGTTAAGTAATGTTTTTAACAGCTCTGATAAAAGCATTATTTGCCGTTCTAATGTAAGGAGTGTAGAAGTGGCCATTTTCTCTCTCTGCTTCCTTGGTAAAGCCTCTTTATTTGATCCTTTTTCTGTGTCTGCTTTCCAGAAAGATCATCGCTGTAGAGAACAGCCTTGCACCAAAACAAGACATGGCAGCCCTCACCCCCCCACCCTTGCGCATACACACTTCTGTCTCCTGCTTTTTCTGAACGATGCCTCCAGGCTGCCGTGTGACACCCACTATTCGTTCTGCGGAGAGCGGCGCGCAGCCCTCTGCTCCAGCCTGACCCAGACCTGACAATGCCTTCTCGCATCTCGCAGCCTGGAAACAGCCCCCCCGTCTCCTCCCGAAGTGAGAGACGGCTAATGCTTTTATTCCACACTGGGGAGCAACACGAACCCAGCTATGCAAGTGAATCTTTTTTGCTTGCTGACACGCGTCAGACACAACAATCTCATCCTTAAAAGCTGGAGCAAAAACAAAAACAAAGCAAGAGTCCAAAAAAACCCTAGTGAGCTACAGTCCTTGTCTGGAAAAATCAAGCAGCCATTCTGCTCTTATTGCCAGAACACAGTCAGGTTCTTTGTTTAAATGAAAGCTGTAGTAATTTCTTGTACTCCCCATCACGTGCGTTACAGCTTCCACCTTAGAGTTGTACTTGCTTAATGAACAAAACCCAGGTATCTACAGTCTCTTAGCAGAAGCCAAGATACAGCTCGCGGGCTGGAGAGAAAGCACAGAGGGACACTTTACTGTTCACTTGGGCAGAGAGACATTGTCCCCCACCTCGTTTCCTTCCTGGCTGCAGTGACAGGCAAAGCTGGGAGCTCCCTGTGGCAACACATCCTTAGGGGCAGCAAAACAGCCCTTTCTTGCTTAGGCGCGAGTCCTGAGCAGTCAGGCTGGCTGCGCTGCTGCCGTCGCAGGAAAAGTTGGGGCGTGTGAGGAGTGGCACTGCTGGGTGAGGGGCCGGTAGGAGGGGGAACTCTGACAGCCCCTGCTCTTTCCTGCAGTGCAGAGCACCGGGGGATGGGCCCTGAATCTTTAAGGTAGGAAAATTCACTTTAGCCTACCCTTCTGGGGGGTCTTGAGCCAGCTTTGAGCAGGGCACAGAGCCAGGATAAAGGGAGCACACTGCAGTGCAAACTAGACAAAAACTTGGCTCTCAAGGAGCACTGCTGATGTTTTGGTTGTCCTAGAAGCTGTCCTTAATGATTTCAGTTACTTGTATGCAAATGAGAAAAATTTCACCAGCTCTCACCATAGTTTTGACCAAAACAGGTTTTTCACTGTGCTTGTTCGTCCTTTTGTTTGATTAATGTAGGAGTGCTGAGAAAATAAGCATTTTAATGGGATAGCCACCAGCAATGGACAGCTTGAGACTAACTCCTTCACCTTAGGTCAGTGCTCTTTAACTTGAGAGGGAACGGTCGTCTTCATACTCAGCAAATCACGATTAAAATGTCTCTCACGCATTTGTGCAGTATTTTACACTTACAGGACTCAAGAAGGAGAAAGGATTGCCTAAATCTGCTTTTAATTCTCCTGTCATTTGCGCTGCTGGAGTCATTGCTAATCAGTCATTAACTGTCGATAGTGACAGGCATTACCAGGCTGGTTCTGCTCACGCTGGTTTCTGCGCTCTTGCGTGCACCTATTGGCTCGCTGGTTCGGCTGGACTTAATAATCTGTTCAGGTTTTGAGGAACACAGAAGACACCAAATTACATAAATACTGCAATTATTTGGAATGTATTTTATATTCATTTCATGTGTGTATGGGGCAGCGTTTGCTAGAGTTGTTTTGGAGCTGAATAATGCACATGCAGATAATAGTCATGGATGTGATAAAAACATCCGAATATGAGAAAGCGTCCTCAAACCTAATGAGCCACATCTCTTTCGGTTTTGAAGAAGGGCTCTGTAGCGATGATTTTCACATTTTGTAATGTGAAAAAGTAGATAAATACACACTGTTGCCTTGTAAGCCTCTGCCTGCCTCCTGAATGGTCCCTGTAGGGCCAGGTGACAGCCAGTTTGCAGAGTTCGTGCTATACCTCAGGTTCCAAAAGGTTGTTTTGTTCACTTGGTCTCACCTAAACCTGGTGGGTTTTGGACATCTGACATAAAATATATCAGACCTACTGTCTGGCAGCACTTGACTGGATTGTGAACCTCCCCCGGTCTGTACTGCTAAGAAATGGTTCTGAACGTAGACTTCAGCTGACTCCCGGATCCTCTAATCAACTTGCCACGTGAGGCACACTCATATCTGTCCGAAATGCAGAGAATAGATTTACAGCCATATTCAATCAAAAATGCTCCTTAAATTAAACACAGACAACAGTTGAGCCAGGGCCTGCAGAGCCAGCACAGCATAAAAGAAGAGGAAGCCAGTAAGAGTAGAGTGCAGGGCAGGATGTGCTGCTGTAGGAAAGGCCCACAAATGGATGAAATAAAGAGTTACGAAATAAGTTCTTTGTAATACAGTGAGACACCAGAAAATATTAAAGCTTTTAAGACTGTAGTTCCAGCTCAGCTCTTTCACACCATCAATAAAACAAGCAAGCTTCACTTTATCTCCTGATGAGTACAGACTTCTCTATAAAATTGCAGCTTTATTATGCATAATTCAGTTTCATCAACTGCTTTTCTTTATTGTCCCTTCTAATTATGGACCCATGCACCTAGTATTTTTTAGAATATATAAATTATGCCCAAAGAACTGCACAGAAGTACATACACGCTTCCTGTTTAAGGAGAATGGAAATATCAGTCAGGCCAATCAGGAATCCTTTACGCCCCTGTCCCATTCTGGATTTGGAGGTGTTTGTACAGATTCAGAAACCACCTCTGAACCTCTCTTTGATTGTTACAAGGGCATTAATTAGCTGTATTCCATAACGCATCACAACACTTTTAAGTGGTTTTTATTTCTGAAAAATAAGGCCAGATGCACAAAAGGTTTTGTGATTCTAACAGCCTATTGATGACAACACAGTAACTCATTTTGTTGCTTGATTGTGGCACAGAGAGACTAAAGTCAGAAAATGTTTGATATTTCACAGGGATTAATTTTAAACGTCTCTGATGATGATTCAGGACTGGAATCCAAATTAAGACCTTTGAGTGATACACTATGGTATCCTTGCTTTCTCCAGCAAGCTGCAGAGGGAGCTTGGGCAATAAGGTCTTATCTTTAGACTCCGAAGGTAGTTGTCTGAAATTAGTGTGGATTACCCCTTCAAGGCAAGACGCCTGGGCTGTACGGGAACTTGCTCCTCCTGAGCCCACGTTTACTGTGCTGACCACTCACCCTTCCCTTCAAGAACATCTGCATAGAACAAAAGTAAGCAAGGAAACTTCAAAATGTTTTTTTCAGTACATACCAAATTACCTATGGAATACACTTAATCTCATCTGTACATCAAATCTGCAAGGTGTCAAGATAGCGCGTAGTCCAGAGGCATTCACATACATGCCTGCAAGTCTCTCTTCTCCCAGAGGAGAGAGAGATTTGACAGGCCACTGCAATGGATGGTATATTTGTTTATGGTATTGATTTATTAATTTGTTACACACTAATCATTAATCAGCATCTGGTGCACAGACAGCACAAGAGGTCAGACAATCAGCCATGCAGTTTGTTACCCACTGGCCTGACATCTCTTCTCCAGAGCTCACAGAGAAGCTTGACTTTGTTCAAACACCAAGCAGGCAGATGAATTGAACTTCAAGCCCAGGAGGGGCTTTAGTTTCATAAACTAAATGCCAACACTGTTTTGCAGTCCTTGGGTTGAGCCCAGGCATGAAAGCACTCCTAACTAGATGAGAGAGAGCTTGCCTCACGTCCCTAAGGTCAGAATTTGGGTAAACATATGCAGAACATGTTTGGCTCATTACACATGTGCATATTAAATCTACATTCGTCAGCAAGGGAACAGAAAGACAATATATAGTAAAGATAGTGGAACTGGACTTCAAAGATCAGGATGCAATTCCACAGATTCCCAGGGTGACTTGGGCCACAACAGTCATCCTCCCCTGCTTCAGTTCCCATCTGTAAAAAGCAAAATAACCATCCTTCATTTTTACTTCATCCATCTTCACAATTTAGACTCGGTTCTTTGTAGTGGTGTCTCTTTCTTAAAATGCATCCAGCTCCCAGCACACGATGCCCTCCTCAGAACAGCCTTATGGATATGTATGAAAAAAAAAAATCCTTATAAAATATCCACTGATGAGACAAGACCACCAGCACAACAATGCAGTGAACAGCTGTAATCTGTGGGAGGATTATTTCTCTTTGCCGTAAATGCCATCTATTTTTCAAGACACACAAGTTATTCCCATTCATAGATCAGTGAACTCAATATCTGCAGACAACTTCCTTCCAACCAGTACATTTTTCAAAGGCTCCCAGTAGATTGTGACATTAAAAAGACGGTGTCACATCTTAATGACAAATAGTAGTACCAGCCTGCTTGATTAACATAATTTGTTTCTTCGTTGGATATTTTATCCCAGATGAGCTGCTTTTCATCCATATCTTCCAGGGGAAAAAATATGCATTCTGACGTACAATGCTGATGTGCCCTCTGCGACGACCTCTTATCTCTAACTTTTAATTCTCACCTCCCGTTCTCTTCAGTGCATGAAATGAGCTCCAGCAGCAGCTATCGGTCAAGAGTCTCACACGCTGGATACCTGCCAAGGCTTTTGGGGTGTTTAGCACAGACAAAAAGTCTATTCCTATGACACACACATTTAAATTTAGCACTAAACTGGTGGGAAAAAAAAGAGAAGAATATGTAAAATGTCACTTTCTGACAAGCAGAAAATTAGAATTCATTCCCCCGAGAATTAAATGGACTTTTCTGCTTCCAGTCACTAACTATGACAAGGTTAACATTTTTCAGTCTAACGACTAAGGACATTAAGTGTGCATGTGAATAAGAAATAAAATTACTAGAGGGTATTAGCTAAAGTGTGTGACAACAGCCCAAACTAGCAACAAAACTCCAAGGATGCAGATTCTAACTAAAGACTGACCATTTGCTGTGGAGAACCAATGGGTAACAGAAGCATGGGGTACGAGTACGTGGAGATCAGCGTTCTTTCGTTGTTATTATTGCGACAGCATAAGCAATCACCGGAACAGACACATCTCTGGGTGAGGGCAGAGTGCATCCCAGAGCACATCCTGCATGGGTCCAGCATCCCAGGCACGACACTGAACTGGGCAGATGTTAACCAGGGGCCACAAAAGCCTGAGGAGACTCAGAAAAGGAAGAATTCCAAGGGCATCTCTTATTTCCCCAAGGATTCTTTCACCACTCTTCATTCATGACTCAATTCTGATACGGCATAAGGATTAGGGTATGAGATCAAGTTATCATTTGTGACTTGCCTTAGCTTCTGTCCTTCCCGGTCCAGTTTTCCCTGTAGTTCCTCACTGCCTTACTCAACTATGACAAGCATAACACATGCAGCTGTGGCTTCTAAACATTAATGAATGAATGAAACATTTAAAAAATGGAAATAGACATTAGAACTAAAAAAGAAGGAAAAAAAAAAAAAGAGAATAAAACAAGTACTTCCAAAGCCATGGAATCTACCTCCAGATTAGTCAACTGGAAAGATTCACCAATTTCTCTTTGCTTTACTGTGGCCCAACAGGGTGCTCATTAGTCCAAAACAATATTTTTTTTATTTTTCTAGTCTAAAGTCAGTGTGATGAACTATTAGGCAGCTCAATTACAGATCATGTTTCCTGTAACATTACAAGCTGGATTCTCTATTCATCTGCAACAAGCAGCCGTGCATCTTATAGCCTCTGAAGGATTTTGGCTTGGTCAAAGCAGCATGAAAGGATTCCCGCGTGTTTGTACACCAACAGATAAGGCCTGATTCTGTCCCTCTAATTCACGCTGGCATGGCTATGTTCCCTCCGTCTTCCTCTTTGCTTTACTTGCTTTCCTCCCAGAAAGAGGTGCAACTGTATTTGGAGATCTTCAAAGAGAAAGGTCATTTTAAACCCCGCTCTCGTTTACAAGCCGGTTCCTGGATTGACAGCGCTGAACAAGAACGTCTTTAGCAGGGCCAGCCATTTCTCAGCCACGCAGCAAGCGCAGCTGTAGAGCTGAGCTCCCTACGAAGCATCAAGACAGCTGTTCACCCTAGACGAGACTTCCCCCAGTGCTGCATGTGCCCTTTCGCCATGCTCTGATCTGTATTCCACACTGCTCCCGCTCTGGCTGGAGTCTGATTGCTTTCGGTCCCCGGCCGCATTACCTCACCCTTCCCTACAATTAACTGCCTAAGCCACATATCTGCCTGTAATCCTGATAAATCCAAATAATTTTGAATGAGTTTGTTTTGTTCCTCTGCCCCCTATCCTCCTGCCCCTCCAACTTCTTCAGCCTTATTTTATGTCATCAGCATATTTAAAGTACTTTCGAAATTACATTCTGCTCAAGGTCACTGCACTAAATTTAATTTTTTCCCCCCATACAGCATATCAATGCTTTAACTCCCATCAGATTTATTTATACTGTTTATTATCACCGACCAATCCAATCAATACAAGCTGGAATTCAAACACACACACACATTTTAATTATGCATACAAATACTCATCAAGAGATGTAAGACAACTGCTACGGTCCAGATCATTCCTCTAACATACAACCAGTTTATAGGTAAAGGAGGCTCACAGTGATGAATTTTTACACCTTGACTTTTGGTTGACCCCAGTGGTTGTTTGGTTACTGGAAACTAAAGGAATTGAAATAGCATCACAGATTCCGCGGAAGAGGCTTGGGCAAGGGATCGCTGCGTTTCTTATCCCAAGCCAGTAGGACCACATTTTAAGATGGGCTTTCTGAGTTGACGGTTCCTTTATTAGCTTCTGTACACACAGGAATTCTGGCAAAACACCATCAAACCATACCAGACAATCATGTCAAGCAAACGTTGCAAACAGAACAGCATATGGAGAAATGGAACTTGAAGGAAAACCAAAGCACTAACCTCAGTTGCAGCCTAGGTTGGGCATTAAACCAACCTAAACGGGATGCTGGAAGCACAGTAGAAAGTGAGTAGCTTTTGGCTTCCCTCGGCAAACCGCTATCCATTCTAAACGTCAGTGGTCAGCGTGATCCTCAGACATGGCTCACAACCGGCTTCCGGTTGTCTTTGAACACGGTTGGTGGTTACAACTCAAGGAGCACTGCAAATTCAAAAAATGAAGGCAGAGAAAGCATACACACACGGGTTCTGCTACAGACAGAGACAGACCATGCACACTGGACTGGAGCCTTCAGGGATTTGAGGCACAAAGACTGATTAATAAGAAAATTTCAGCAGAGTGCATGAAGTTTGGGAAAAAAGGGAGTATGTTCTGTACAAAAATATTTTGCGCCCGCTTAGTTAACTTCAATGCTAACAGCAGTCTATCATGCCAAGTAAAATGCAAAATGGGAGACCAGTGTCCCCCATCATCAATTTGGGGATGTCCAGGACTAGAAGGCAGATCCCCGCACAGCTGTCACCTTCATAATTACATTCCCCAGCTGATCTGCAGCGCTTTCCATTTCTCTGTCCTTTGCTACCTCCTTATTGCTCTTCCTGCTCTATCCTCTCCCTAGCGTAGATCCTTTGCAACCACCTTTTCTAAGCAATCACCCTCTCTTCTAATCACTCTACTGAAAAAGTTGATTCTGTTTTTCCTTACGGATACAGGGGCTTCTGTCACACCAGAGCTGCCCTGGTTCCTGCCATACAGAGGCATGGCCTGGGGTGTCGGGATCTGATCACGGCTTCTCTGAACTCCTCGTGACTTTGACAGCCTCAAACTGCAGCCTTGCATCTTCTCTGGCCTATAGTTATGTGGGTTCCAGGAGTCTCTTTGAAATTTTGTTTTAATATTTCACGATTTATGCGCAGAGAATATTTTGGCTTCTCTGTTAATACATTTCTGCTTGGTAACTCCCAGTTTGAATGCTGATTGTGTTTTGCATAAAATTAACTAAATTGCAGCCCTTCTGTTTCATTGGTACTTTTTGTCTGCTTCCGTCATGAACAATGTCGAGGAGATTGCAAGCTGACTACAATTCTTTTTCCTAAGCAAGAGGAAAACAACATCTAAGAGCCCAATCAGTACAAGTTTCCTGATATCTCTTGGGTTTTATAAGCTATATTGTACTCCGGCATTTAACGATATCTGTTCATTTGATTCACTTTAAGAAATGAATGCAGTGATTGCCACAGTGTTCTGCACTGCTGTTGTCCATTGATAAATATGGAACAGGTAAAACAACAAGCCTGCCCTGTTTTTCTATTTAAAAATTCACTGAGCTAACAAGTTATTCGTGCAATGCCAAAGTAATGACGGGTCTTTGCTCTCAAGTTTCAATATTCATTTTCCACAGGGAGGTCTGCTGTAGGCTGTATCTCACAAGTACGGTAAGATCAATAGTGGCGTTATGCTTCCAGGAGTGTTGATAAAACACACGAGCACAAAACTGTACTCAGGTGTTGCCCAAGTCTGGAGGGGCCCATAACCCCACAGGTATGGAAGTTCTATCAATAAATGACACATTTTAAAAGAAATTGCATCTCTGTCTATGTTGAAAGAAACTTTATACCAAAGAAGTTTCAGAACTATGAGCTGGGAGCAGAGGGAGAGACTCGTCGGCTCCCTACAGCGAAGTGCACATTACCCAGCGAGACGCATCATTCGCCTGCGGGCCTTGGGATATGAAGCAGCAAGACGCCTGGAAATTCATGTTGCAACGAAGCCTCTGCTCCACTTGTACTCCTTTCTAGAAACATCCAGTCACCACTAGGCACGTCCTCGTAGCATCTCACTTTTAGCAACAGTACCAAGCTTTTCTCTTGTGCAGCATCCGTACGGGAGGAGCTTGGAGGGACAGAGTAAACATAAGCAAGTCCGGGGTGTAACTCAAGTGAAACTGGAAACGTTTCTAGAGAAAGGGGAGATGCTTGGGGAACATTTGGCTCATGTTTGAAAGCATGAAAGGTGACAGTTCCGAGACATCGCAGGCTCTCCCTGGCACCAGTCACTGTTTCAGGCTCGCTGAGCCTCCGCTTTCTCAAGGCTCTGGGGAGCGGCAGTCGGCGTGACGGCTGTGAGCAATACTGGGAGTCTGCCCAGGCAAGGAAAGGGGATAAGCTGATAACGATAGGAAAGTGTGATGAATTATTCCTGTGCTTGTCATCTTTATTTAACTTACTGCCTTTTGCATCCAAGGGAACCACAGTCCTTCCAAAAGGGTTGCTTTGGATTTCTTAATATTAGAAGACAGTTGTGACATTTGTCCTGCCCTGGGCATAATTAAACTCAAGGCATTTCTAATGCATTTTCTTCTCCATAATGATCTCCCTGTTTTTTTTATCTGTGGATCCCAAAGTTCATTAACAAGACCTCACTAAAGTCTTCTGATCCTTTCCCTGTGCTGTAACATAAAGAGGAGAAAGAAACGGTTGTAATGCAAGATACACAAGTCTCTTACGTGCTTGTGTTTCCTTTCTTTGAAAAGGTTATTACAGCTTCCCTTTAGAACAGGATTTTGCACACCAGTGCAATAGAGAAACAACATTGACAGGGATTCCTGGTACTATTTAAGACAGAAATCAAATTTTCAAGATATATACGAAGCAGCAGCAGAGCTGAGCACAGATTTCAGGAATCCAGAGGCTCAGTCTCTTCAACAGGCACATTTCTGCCTGAGCCTTGCATCTCGGTCTGCGGTCTCCCTTGGTGTTTATTTCTGGTGCATGCTACAGTACAGCTGTTTACTGTAAGACAGGCAATATTATCTGCTTTGTCTACATCCAGCTTTTATTCCTTGGAATAGAAACTTTAAGCAACAAATACAATGGTGCAACAAATAAAATCAGCATCCAGCAATGCTGCCATCCAGCCCCAACCCTTTTCCAGACCATTGTATCACACAACAGCATACTTAAAGGCGCGCACGTTCGGTTAGGTCTCTTTGCGCCACTCCTCCTCCCTAACAAGAGCTGCAAAACGTATTCTGATTTCTGATCGTATTATCCCAGCAGCTTCTTTCAGTATAAATAGCTTATTTACCTCCCTGACATTTATTGCCTTAGATAAAAAGCAACACTGTCCTCGCATGGTCCGTCCTCTCAGCTGTGCCCTGCTCTCCTGGCCCTCGCAGGAAGGGGAGCTCTCTCCTCTCCTGGTTAATGCAGGGCTCTCTGCTGGCTTCAGTTCACCTTTCTCGCCTAACCAGAACAGCACGCATTGATCCAGGCCTTGTCTCACCCAGACATTAATTCTCTTCTAATTTGTCCCGATACAGTTTTGGACTGGTGTGCAAAAATCCACTTGCCAGCTGCAACACAATTGGTGACTTCTGTTTTTTCCAAAGGATGAGTCTCCAGCTTCCAGCAAAAAATCCTTGATACTAATACTTGTCCCTAACTACATAATCACATACTACATAATTTCCTGCCATTCTGGCATCCTTGTCCTGAGGTCACCCAATTCTTTCCATGACATTCGCTGTTCTTTCCCAGAGCCATGCAGCATGCTGCATAATGTCTAAAAGCAATTACAGATCCTCTCCCCTTTTCTGGAAGCTTGGGTGCAGATTAGACAGTCCAGACAGACAATAGGAAGAAAGAATAAAGGATTTCTAAGGACTTTTCTGTATAGATCTGCTTGCAATATTCAACTGCTCAGCAAAATGCCAGAAGCACCTTCTTTTTATATCTCGTCTACTGATCACTTTAAGTTTGTGATCTTCTCATTCTCTTAAGCAGTTATTACACTATATATTTAAGTCACGTAGAATTAATAATCAGCATAAAACCTGTTCGAGTGAACTTTGTTTAAACGATACCTTGAACGTGTCCCCTCAAACCGAAGGAATTCCGCGCTCATTTGTTCAGACTGATGTCACGTGTGTAAGCATTGCCACCTGTCCTCCGGAATCACAGAAACTGCCTTCAGATGTGGTACTTCCCGTAACCTGAAGTTCTGGACCTTGCTTTATTACTTGATTAAAATAAGGAACTGAAAGGTAAGAGGTATTTATCATCTTAGATTTGAGAGACTTTAAGTACAAATATCAATTCAGAAGGAATACAGGATTGCTGCCTTTGAAAGTCGCAACTGGATGCAACTGAGAAGATGTGGCTGAAGAAAAGCAAATGGGTTGTTTTTTGTGGGTGATGAATGAGGATGAGAGGACACGCGTGTCCTGCAGCACGTCCCGCCACGAGCCCTCTCCTGCCGACTGCCCCATCTCCCCACGCCTGCAAATTCAGGCAATTCCAGCCAGCAACTGGGGATTCTCCCTTTAGGCTGCAATCTTTTAAACTCAAGGAAAGGAAAGCAATTGCAACAAAGAAATAAAGCAATCGCCCCAAAGCCTTTTCAGTTTACAGAAAAAGCTGAAGGGATGTTCTTCGATGGCACAGAGATTGAGTCTGTTTTTCATTTCTCAGTCTCCATTCCTGGTTCACACACGCGGTTCTCAGAACAGCACACCATCCAGTGGAGCGCCCGCGGAAGGCGCAACGCCCTGCTTTCAGACCAGGCACCCATCCCTCCCTCCACCCTCAGCGAGGCAGGCAAGCGTTTAGGGGATGCAGCCGCATTTTGAAAGCATTCCAGGTTAGTATTTCAACTTTACTAACATGGAAACTAGGCTTAAGGACTTGCTCCCAGGCAGCTGAGGATTGTGAGCACAGGGAAACCATTCCCTGGACAGACTAAACTATCTGTCTTTGAGCTGGGCAGCCCCATGCCTGGACACCTGTCCTGTCACACTTACCGTGCGTGAGCAACACGCTGCATTTCCGTCTGGGACTATCTGACAAGGAATATACATGGGAACTTTATTCAGATCCCCTTGAATATAGGGCACACCTTTGCTTGGGTACTAGAGAGTCCTGCTTTGCAGCCCTTCCTACAAAACTGGGTCTCTGTAACTTGCCTCCATTCGTTTGGTGCACACAAAGCAAAGCTTTGTCATTGGGGCACTCGAGTCAACTCTGTCCGCATCATTAGCCACAATCTCTCCCTTAAGGGATATAAACTAAAGGTATCCAAGTTCACAGCCAGCATCTTTCTGATCCACATTTCACCTCTTCATAAAAGACAACGCTGCACCATAGGATGCTGATTTTTATCACATTGTGGATATCGCTACTCCCAGGCATTGATCTGGAACACAAACTTAAGTATTGAGGCCAAAATTCACTAGTTACCTGGATATTTACGTAGCAGTCCTGGTGTCAGTTAAAGAAAAATGCTCGGACACAAGGAAACAAGAACCACTCACGATAGCTGTTTGTAGAGTCTCCTGGCTACGCAGGGGGCTTTGCAAGTAAAAAGGCAGTGGGCCAAGTTCTCAGGAGTGCTCAGTTCCCACTCAGAACCACCTCTTCTCTGGTTAATTGGAAGTTAAGCGCTGAGCTCTTTGGAAAAATGTCTCTTTAAGCAAAGCAATGGAAACCGAGTCCTTAGTAAGCCCTCAGGAAACAGACCAGAAGCTCAGCTTCCTTCTACTGATCATAGAGGCATAAAGAGACCACAAGTAGTATTTTTATTTCTAAAGCATGTAAGGAATCTAGGATACTAAGAAACTTTGAAAGTAGATGGACAAGTCCCTTCACCCCATCACTGGCTTCAGGAAATCCCAACCTTCAAAGCCCCGAGCCTTAAAACGGGGGAGACACTAAGCAAGCACTGGGCAATCACGATTAGCCACTTATATGCACATCAACTTTGCCTACGCCCTTCCACGGCAGACAAACTGCCCTACTTATAAAATAACCCTTAGCTGATCTGCCAGAGGCAATAAAGCCAAAGCCAGTCAGGGCCAGAACTGCATTAAAGATCTGGGGATTTCCAGTCCCCTGAAATACCCATTAAACTGTATCACCCTGGTCTGTTGCCAACTATTAGGGAATTACCCTAGCACGGAGCATTCCAAAGAGAGCTTGCAGACAGGCTCGAGCTCTCCTACAAACCGAATTAACCAAATGGCCAGTCTGGCTAGGGAACAGCGTTATAAATACTTAAGCTACAAATTAAGAGCATGTTTGAGAGCTGTGCTGTCAAGTAGTTGTCATCTTCACCGCAGCATCACCAGTACGTGAGCTTATTTCATAACTAAAACCTGCAAATCCCACCCAGTGACCTATATTTGAAGTGTGGGTCCCTGGGAACGTTACTGACTGTCCCTTGAAGTCTCCCAGAACAAGGCGAGTCAGTACCTATTTCAGGGCGTAGGACAGACGCCTGCTGCAAGGCCTGGTCCCCCAGGCGGCGGGTGGCAGAGCGCAGGGGTCCCATCCTCCGCTGGGACAAACCTTGGTGCGGTCGCAACCTCTGGGCTTGCCGTGGTCGGTCCTCACTGCTCGCGCCAAGGAGCGGCTCGGTCCAATGGCACTGCCGTGACCTTAAGGATGGTCCTTGCAGCGGGGCTTTGCCCTGCAAACCCACACCTGCCAAAAATCATACACGGTCCCGTATGACAAGGCATAGGAAAGGAGGTAATGCCACCTGCGGGCCACAACGCACAATTTTTTTCTGAAGGCAGATGCAGTTTGTTTTAGTCACATCTAATCAGTGGAATTAACCAACCTGTCCAGTGAAGCAATGCTCCAGCCCGCAGCTCACACACTGGACTGGACATCCTTTGTCCCAGTCATGGGGACAGCCCTGGCTTTGCCGCAGCGGGGCATTGCCATTGCTTTTGCACTGGGGGCTCTCACTTATTGGGAGATGACAACGTCCTCTGCCAGGGACAAACTTTGGGGAGGCCAGGCTCAAGAACCTGGACTGAAGGGAGCACCGCAGACAAGGTGGGATTTCCTCCTCAGCACTCACTTTCGATGATAACAAACGTGACTGACACGTGCCCTTTCATTCAGGACAATCAAGTGACCTCAGCCGACCCAGAGGACTGTCTATTGTGCAGATTTCTAGGGAAATAAGGCTTATTTAGTTGCAAAACAACAAAAAAACCCGAATGTCAGAGCCACAGAACTTGTGCTCACAATCTCGCGTTTCAGTGGCCAGCCGATAAAGCAGTGCACAGGACTGATAAAAACCTAAGCATTTCTAGGTAATAATAAAATGGCAATAAATAAGTGAGACTCAAAGAGGGAAGTAAAAAAACAGAATCCTGTTTTCCCACATGAGTTTCTCTAACACCAAAAGTCATTACACTTGGCAAGAACAACAGTTTTTATTGTCACCAAGTCTACCTCAGAACTGGCACACTGAATACATTCTGCGCCTCAAATACAGAATATGTGAGGCCATGTGGGTGAAGTTCTACGGCCTGGGTAAGCAGGATGCTGTGCAGTTACAGCCAGAGAAGATTGTTCTATCTAAGAATATTACCATGTCTCAGGAGAAACTTGGCTGTTTCAACGTGACCTCTGTGGCTGGCAACAAACAGTGCTGCAAAAGCTGGGTGTGCTGCCCATTCCATGTTCTGCCCTGGTGCCGGTAGCTCTGATGTGGCGTGCTGCCCACAAAGTGCTCTGTAACTCCCAGGTGGGCTGGCTGCAAAATAAACACAAACTTTTTAGTATCTTTCAAAAGACTGGTCTGATTCTCTTTAGGCATCCGCAGTCTCATATCTATGCTTAGGGGATGCTTGCACACTGCATGAATCATGCCAAGATCAACTACAGGACACCTGCTTGTTTCTTATTCTTCTGCCCCGTCTTGGTTCTCTGCTGTGTAATAGTATTTCTCCATAGCCATCCCTCGGAGGGGACATTAATTTGTGTTCTCCTTTTGTATGTAGTTATTAAGCACCACAAAATCTTCCAATAATTGTTTCTCTTTGCAGTCCTCATCCTTCTCTTAACCGGGTCGGAAACTGGAGCTTTTGGGGAAAGAGTACAAGGCCAGCCAGCACTGGCCGCCTAAGCCCAGGTTCCTTGGGAGGCAGACAGAACTTCAGGCCTTTATTCCAGGAGGCAACTCATAAACCTAAGCTGCCTCAGGAAACAGTCCTGTATCACATTCTTTCCCAGAAGGATCTTTTTTTGGGTAATAAACCCAAACACATCAGTTCTAAGCGCCGCTGAGAGGTCTCTTAGGAACACTTTCCAGGTGCCTTGTGCTGCTGTTCTTCTCGAGAAGCCATTTCCGCGTTGGGCTGCATCTTCCACAGCACACCATGGTTTTCTCATCTAGTAACTGGAAGCACATTATCAGAGCAGCTGTATGGTTATTTCTTAAAAAGAACGGAGTTTTCCATTTGAAAATCAACAGCGTCAACAAGCTTTTTGTGGGGCCCTTATGCCAATACACTTTTCATTTCAAAGGAGACCATTTCTCTTTGTGGCACGTCCTTCTGTTTCCTGCTCTACACTGAGTAGGAAGAATCTTTAATACACAGGGAACTCAAAATATGGTGGAAAACCGAACAAAACCAATTTGCCCAATAGCAAAATGCAAGCCATTTGTGGCACAAGGCAGAACAGCTGCTTGCCAGCGAACTGCAACACTACACACCAGTTAACGAAAGGAAGCAAAGAACCCTGCGGTACCCATTGGCAGTGGCTGAGGAAACAGAGGAACAGAATGGGATTAGCCAGGCTGGAAGTCGGCCAGGGCAACAGAGATAATGCTTCTTCATGAAAGGTGCCAAAGGATATTTCATGACCACATCTGTTCAGGCACGAAGGTTTGCAGTACCAATCAGCCAGAGTGCCTTGTGCTTCTGCTGAGACAACGTTTCAGTCCTAAATCAAGAAAGCAGCATGCCCTCTATCAAAGCACCACAGAAACTATTTGCTCGGTAAAAATCAAAGCTTTCTTACTAATCAGCCTCGGCATGATAGCAAACTCAAGGTGTTCTGTAAGCTAGCACCAGGTAAAGCGGATGAAGTGGGAATCTCTTCTGATTCTTGATTTTGGTACTGTTGTGTATCGAGTCCCGTTCTTACTCTGGAGTCAGCATGGCCAGTGTTTTCTTTGTTGAAGTCTAGATCTCAGTCTACATGTTTAGTCTGACACGTAATCAAAAAAGAGCATATGGCAATTTAATTCGTGTTTCCAGTTTACTACATAAGGGCCTTATGCCCTAACTCCAAGCGTCGGGGGAGGCGTTACCAGGGGTGCAGGGACTGCCCCTTCTCCTCACTTGTGTACCAGCAAAGTCCTGCAGAGACGGGGGAGGCCGGGTGCTCCTTGGAGCAGTTGGCAGCAGTCGTGGAGCACGGGATGGAGCAGCCAGGGAGTGTCTGAAACAGCCAAAAGGGTGACTGCAGCAGCGGAAGATAGAGAAGACTCCTGAGATGAGAAGCAAAACCAAGCAGTCAGGTGTCAATTATTCATTCCCCACACACATTCCCCAGGATTTAACAACTACTTGGAGTTATTAATGTAGGATGTCCAAGAGCAACACCACACTGAAAGAACAGCCCAGAATGTCCTTCCAGGCTGGAGTCTGGAGAGGGAAGGATTTAAGATAAGGATCTGAATATCACCCAGCACGCGCAAGTTCTCTTCATTTAAAATATACCTTGTTAGAATATCAGTTCTGATAGAACAATTTTAGTTTCTAAGCACTTTTGGCACACTCACTTCAAGGAAAAGTGCAGGAAGAGCTACTTCAGATCTTCAGGCATGTAGCATTTTTTACTACGCAGTATGATGAATTCCAGGCTCAACCCTGGTTTGACAGATGACAGTGTTTCTGCCAGGGAGGTTAACCAACAGAATACACTCACATCCCACCGCTTATGACAAAAGTTACCACAAGTTGGTTTATAAAACAGTCACAGGATTTATTGAGATAAATAGAAATAGGAAGTTACATAGATTCTCTGTTCTGACAAATGAATGACACTTCCAGAGTGTCCCCACTCACTTGGGTTCTACCCACCGTGTACAGACACAGCCGTGCTCGGGCGGCACCTGCCCCGCACCGAGCGTCTCACCCGGGATCCCGGCCGGTCAGAGTCCTGCAATGAGACTAACGGGCTTTGGATTACAAGCGCTTGGTAATTTCCTGTAACATCACAGCAGTATTGCACCCACTAATGTTATTTTCATGTTCCTTAGCTAGAAATGTTTAGAAGTGGTATCTTATTGCTGTTGTGGAAGTGGATCAACAACCTAACTTCACTCCATCTGTCTTTTAAAATACGTATTTTTGCATAATTTAAACAACCCAGAGAACTGTATGCGAACACACCGCTTTACTCATCATTGCATACATTTGTCTAGTACAAGACATAAAGTGCAGTCTTTAGTCATGCTGAAACCATTTCTAGTTTAAAACTGAACCCAAAAGACAAACCTTGTAGAGGGTACATCTGTTTACTAGACCTGCACGTTGCCTACAAAAACGCCACCCCAAACCCATGACGTGCCTCCATTCGTGCGTGAACTATAGAGGTTTAATACCAGTTTTGAGTCGCTCTACTGGAATCGTATCATTAGAGCAGACGTGATTTCTGGAGCCAGAGAGGTACCAACAAATTGTTAAAAGCAAAAACTTTGTTTAGCCTTTTAGTGAACTTTTATAGCTGGTGGCTTACTGTCGACACAAATTCTAATGAAAAACTCTTGATGAGCACTAACCAAACATGCCAACACACAGGGAAGCGTGTGTTCTCCAGTGCATTATTGCAAGTAAAGGTTAACTATTTAAGATTATCTGGCAAACAGAAACCTGGCTTCGGTTAATGTTCAAAGTATTTAATTTCTATACAGTACATTTCAAACATACTTACATATACACACACATAAAAAAATTTCTTCAGTGCTGAGAAATTTAATTAACTGATAATAAAAAACAGAAGTAAAACCTTGTCAGAAAGGCCTTAGAAAATTTGAACTGTTAGAAAATACCAGTATAATGCCAGCATTAGAAAAAGATATTAGAACTAGAAAAAATTAACTTGCGAGGTCTTTTTGTTAAGAAACTGCAATCATAAAAAGTCTGTACTGAAGAAGTGTTTAGTTTAAATTATAAAAAAATTGTAAAAGATTAAGCGTAGAACGTTGCAGAGTTTACAGAGCTTATAGTGTTTGCTGCAAAGCAGTGACAGCAGTGGTATAATTCTGCCTGCAACTTCCAAAAGCATATTGTGATCTCACGAGAAAACAATTTGTTACAAATACTGTACATATTATAATACAAGACTCATTAAACAAACTTCTACAAAACCGAGCCCTCCAAAAATACAGAACCCAGCCGAGGAACCAACTTGCTGTATTGCAGACAAGCTAGATTTAAAACAAAACAAAAAAGAAAAAAGTAATTTCTGTAAAAACCTTCACCCATGTGAACTACTTACTAGTATAACAGTGAAATAATGGGAAATATTTACACAGGTCTATTTACGATGAAGTATTGTGTTCACAAAGAGAAAGTAACTGTTACTCCATGAAACCATTTCTTTAGTATTTAAGCATTAGGTTTTAACAGGACAAAGTTCCAATCCACAATCTAAAAAAGTAAGACTCTGTATTTTCCAGGCCCCACATTATCTGTGGATTTGGGACACAACAGAAGACAGCATCCACCAAAAAGTATCGGTTTTATAATTTTTCAAACTGGTCAGAAGCTATCAGATTTTATTAACAGAACCGTGTTCTCTCTGTTTATTCTTTCTTTCTTCCCAAACACCTGTTTAAACGCAAAGAAAACATCCTCCTTAAGCGTAAGGATCTCAGTGACCTTCCTTTGTTCTTTGCCCCAACCCTTACCGTGCAACCAGCAGAAGTCACAGAGCAAGCGGCAGCAACACCTTTCCCCTGAGCATGTGTCATTTAGGGATTTTCAGAATTTAGAGGTCCTTTGTTTCTTAGGAACAAAGTAGCAGGCTGCTCAGGCTTTGAATGTTGGACCAGTTAAAAGGTGTTTTTCAAATGATGTTCGTATGTCAAAAAACCCAACCAACCAAAAACGCGAGTCTAAAATTCTGTAATCCCCTCCTACAGATCCAGCACATGCGGCAGGAACTGAATCCCTTCAACAAAGTGAACTTTGCTCGGGCAGAACGAGAAATGGCCAGTTTGGGAAACTAAGCTTACCTACCACTACCAGAGCCAGGAGTAACGAAACCAGACACGGTTAACAGCTGTAAGGGTATAGCCCAGAAATAACAAATTAATAGAAAAGTCACAATATACAAAGAATCTTGAGCTCTCCGTGCTTTGAAAAACATCACATTATATTAACTAAAAATGAACCATGCCTTAATTCTAGCAGAGTAACTACTTCATAAAATGAAATGATTTTTGAGCTTTTTTCCACTGACACAGAATTAAGTTCTTCATCCTTTTTTTGTTAAAAATTCAAAACTATTCACATATATACACTTTTTTTCAGTTAAAATGTAATACTTGAAACAATACAAAAACTACAATAGAAGTGAGGAAAGAATATCTTCATTTAAGTTTGCTATAATCAGCTTTTAAGATTAAGAAACCATTTTAAGCTTATAGCAGACTGCTCTACTACTGGAAATGTTTTGTTAAAAAATGAAATATGAATTCCAATTACACTGAAACACTGCGTATGGTGTAAGACTTTACATACGATACTTAACTGCACACAAGATCAGAGTTATCACCCGCATTTACAAAGTGAAAACCAAAATTAATTACTCATGCACATCAGACAAACACACAGCTGTAGATGAAAGGTGGCCATGAGATGAAGATCGCAACATTTCTCAACAGACCCTTTCCAGCTCATGTAGGTAACAAAAACCTTCTTATTTGTCCACATTATTCATACCAACCGTACCCACAAGGCGAATAACCGTTCTGATGTTCAGCATTTACTGCAGAACACCACATTAGTTTTGTTTGTCAATGGCTGTATTATCCATGGCACCCTGTTTTAGTTTTATGGTGGCAAAGAAGGACACATCTTGATCTCTGTCAGCTTGCAGGGCTAGAATGGTCTCTTCTGCAGCTTCTAGATGGGGATTTCCAACACTTTTAAAATAAGCTAGAATAAAGGGGAGAAAAAGACAATTTTAATCAAAGCCAAAAGAATAAACCCTAGGGTGTAAGTAGTGCAGAAATGCAGAGAATTCCAAAAACATCTGGGGTAGCTCATCCAATTTATAAGGCTCCTTCAAGAAACTGCACTGAGCTAAGGAAGCTGACAGAGAAAGAGAAATATGCTGCTGCTGACTCATTTTATCACATACTTAAGTATTTCAAAGAGAAATTCTTTTTGCTGAGCCCTGCATAGGAATCTATCAACAAGTAAAAGCAAGCTCAGGAAGCTGCCACTGCACAATGCTTTACAAAACATTCCCCGTATTTTATTCTGAAAAAAAAATTAGGAGAGTATTTCTGTGCATCTTCCTTTAAATAATCAGAGATCATCTGATTTTTTTTGTTTGTTTCTAAGGAATTGTAACACAGGAAATTGTAGCAGCATCCAAAATTACATTCTTTCCTAGTACAACTGCTAGCTTAAAACTAAAACAACAAAGCAAACCAGTTCAGAAAGAGGCCTAACATTTCATCTGAAGGCTTGAAATATATCAAAATAATCTAATGTGATGCTTAAGAAAAGCGTATTTGCCACACGCGCCGTGGATACCAAAATAACGGCGGGCAGCAACACGCAGCACAGGCCGTACCCAAGGACGTCACTGCCCTCCAGCGGGAGAATAAGATACCGCTCAGATCATCGCTCCCGCTGCCGGGCCCTTTAGGGATGATGATCGAATAGTCTAAGACAGAACAGCCGCTACAGTATACATTCCTAACCCTATATTCCTAAACCTGAATTTAAATGCAGTACCCCAGATTACTATGTGCAGTTCTGTTTTCAGTATAAACAAAACCAAACAGCCTTTTCCCTTGCCGAGCCCATTCATAAAGAACTGCGCTGGCAGAGGACAGACAGCACTCGTGAGCCATTAGTTCTTGCAAAGGAAATTAACGACCACACCTTTCTCCAATAACGTCTGCCTTAGAGCCTTGGCCAGCAGAACCCTCACGTTTGGCACAGGATCTGAAGCAAGACTTAAAAGACTGGGGAGTAAGTGTTCAACAAACTGGTCGACAGGCATACATTCTTCTTCTACTACAGCCTACAGGATAAACACAAAACAGGAGAAAGCAAGATTTATGTTAACAATACATATTCGCTATTCCTTTCCATCTTGTCCTTAATTTAGTCTGGCTATCACAAAAAGTCAGTGTTCAGCTCTGAACAACTACACCCTATGTTGCTGAAATAAGTACAACCTTTGAAATACTGTTATGAAAACATGTCTCAGCATTCTAAAGTTCATCTGAAGATCACCCAACAGGAGCAGATAACTTTCTTTCAATTATATTTTAGGAAATACTGCTTTCTTGGCCTGTTGTCAACCTTTTGCCTTTGACAAACAACCTTTGCTCCTCATTGCTGCATTTGAGGCGGGTGCGTAAGTGGAAAGAACAGAGGGAAATAGTTCCTGGCATCTAGCACCCATTGGCAGTTTGAAGAGCTCTTGTGAACCTTTATTTTCACACAGTGAAGAATTACAAAATGCATCTCAGTTTTAGACTTAATTCTTGACTTTGCTACCAGGATGCCAGAAAAGTACCAGGATCGGCTACTTCAGCTGGAGGCACAGAACAAAACCAGAACTACAGCTTCAGAACTGGGTAGCCATGTGCTAGGGCTGAGACCAGGCCAACTCTGCCACCACCTTTCATCAACGCACAGCATCACAGAACCCAAAGAATGACAAAACAATTGAGAGTCCAAATTGCAGTTTTGCCCACATTGCTGTAAAGCCTCAAACTGGCTCCAAATTCAAGGTACACATAGAAATGCAGAGAGAGAACATCCCAACCTGACAAATGAAGGCAAAAGCCTGTCTTCCAACCCACTTGGAGCAGTGACGAAACCGCACTACAAGTTCATTAATGAAATTCAATCCCAGTGCACTTGCATTGTTTGCATAGAACTTCTGTAGAATTGCTACAACCTGTGAAGACAAGGAAAGGGCCGGGGGGGGGGGAAAGATGAGACTTAAGTTGTAGCTCTCAGAATGTTAAAAAAGCATCATTTCATCTAAATCCTAAAAAGGGACACCAAAAAGTGTATTCAGTGTCATCAGCTGTGCTTGCAGAATTAATTACTGTGCTTATTCTGCAGAAAAGAAAGATTAAGCTTTAAAAAGCTGATTGTTCAGTTGAAACAAAAAACACTAAAAGAAATTAAAGCAACCATTAAAATAATGCCCCTTTCCATGGTGCCATGAGGAAAAAGAAGAAATTAGAAGAAAAAAAAAAATCTTTCTACGTGTTCGGGACATCTATGGGATGATGAAGTTATCATGAAGTTTATAAATTATACAGTTTTTGAGGAAAAATCAGTAATTTTGGTTTTTTTAAACAACTGGGGGAAGGTCTCTCAAATCTTCTATATCCTGGTTTTCATCCAGGTGAAAATACATTTATCATTCACATACAACCAACAGAGAAAGATGTTAAGATCTGTGGAAGGCAGACATCTCAAAATATGTTATAAAAGTTTTCATTTAATTTTTTTCCATATTTTTTACCATGTTTATCAAAATATGTCTCTATTCGCCCTACTTGTCTGAAAGAAAACATTGTGATTTCAGGTATCCCTCTCAAGGATCACTTTCCTCCTCTCCTGCCAGGAAGTGAACTAAAGCCCCTACCAGTTTGAAGGAGATCCACCGAACTTCTGAAACTTTATCGGAGCAGAGAGTCAGTGCAATGTGTCTTAAGTAGTCATAGACATCATTGGGATTGTAGAGCTCCAGTATCAGGATCAGCTGCCTGAAACACAGAGAAAGTCATTAACTCTAGCAAGCACAACACTAACTGCTGCCATTATACCTTCTGCTAAAGGTAGGGAAGGACCATTTGGAGGCTGGAAAATACCATGGCTATTACAAAGCACTTGAACAGTTTGTTCTTCTCTTTACTTTACAGAGGCACACACACGTATGAAAGAAGTTCATGCTTTCTTTAATCCATCAAGGAGTTCAAGAAAAACTCGTATACAAACTAGATGTAACAACGAATCAAAATTCTCCCAAATAACTACAAAAGAAGTACAACGAGAAATTCCTTTGCAACTTCAGACCAATAGCCTGTACGTTCTTGTCAAGTAAAAGCAAAGAGTCACTCTGGTGTAGAAATATACATTTCAGAAAGCGGTTTCTATCTTGGATAGATCTGCACACCATTGGTGTGCACACCAACACCCAAGTGCCAACTTGCCACTAAGACGCCAAGGAGCGGGGTGAGGTCTGGTTTGTTGTGCCAAACTACAAAGGGCGAGTAAATCCTCAACAGCCCAGACAAAGCAGGGAGATAAACACAAAGGTCAGACTTCAGCTGCAAACTGTGCCTACAAACGTTCTTTGGGTGCTTTAAGTATCAACAGGGCTTGCAGAAGAATTGTAGGATGTTACTCTATCTATGATTCTATGATCTCCATTATACACCCAGTCATAGCGAAATACCAAATGAATAAACTATTTTTAAGTACTGTTTTCTCTTTCATACATATTAGAAAGAGTGACTTTGTACATACATTTCATTGATTTTTACAAGGCAGCCTAGAACTGAATAAAATCTGAAACCTCACTAAACAATATCTATCAGCTTGTCATATTTCACAAGCTGCAAGCAAACGAGACATACATTTTGGTACAATCACAGACATTTAAGTTTCAGTCACGCTTGATTACAACACAACTTGTCAACCCTCCTCTCCCCCAAGCCCCCCAAAAAGTCCCCCCCAAAACCCCAACAGCCAGTGGCTTTTAAATTCAGTTCCTTAATACAGAACGGTGGCAATCTTTTAGCTCCTAATTAAAGGCATGCTAACTTATTTCTAAGTTAGTAATGTAGATTAAAAATCAAAAGTTAACAAAATTACGTACTCTGCCAGCTCGTAACGAAACCTCCAGTTCCTGCTGTTATCAGTCACCACAAATTCTTGAAGCTGGTAAAGATACTCTCGCCTTTTGTCTGCATGAAGTAACTAACGGAAACATGTTACTAGTATAAAAGTGATAAAATTCAATACTTGCAGTTCTCTGATGTATTACTCTATTACACCTGCGTGCATTTTCCTACTTGAACGCAACTGATCATTCGCAAGATGCTTACTAAAAATGCACACAACCAGCTGAGTGCCTGGATACACAGGACTGACATCCAAAAAAGTACAGGATATCACCACTTCTGCAAGGATCCCGCCAAAGCACCACCCCGGGCATAAACTGAGGAACTGAAAACTAAGGGTTTGTGTTTATTATGCAGCAGCCCCCCAGGATCTGCTCTCTTTTCTCCCAGCCAAACACAAATTGCTAATGGTCCAACTTTCCACCTGGACTGCACAAAATACTAATTCCTTTACAAGAGTTGGGAGCATTTACAGAGGGCTTTCAGTTTTGATATTTTGTTGGGATATCAAACAGAAGAGAAGTGAGCAACTTAAAAAAAGCAACAGACACACAGACAAAATGGCATTATTGCACAAAACTAAACAAATAATTAGATATTAATACCCGCAACATGTCATTAAAAAAACTCTCTTAATATAAAGGAGTTGGAAAAAAATTTATCTTGAGAAATTAAGTTACACTTTCCTACCTTTAGAAAGTCATACAGATGTTTAAGGACACCAATACGCACTTCATCCAGATCTTTCAAGAATCCATTGAAAATTGGCACCAGATCAGCAGCTGTTAGCTGGTCCCCCAGAATAACTGCTAGTTCATGTATGGAGAAAGCAAGCGTCCGACGCACCTTCCACTGCAAACGGTTTAAGAAGTGAACTAGATTAGGCACCATAACTAAAATAAAGACACTTTTGAACTACCCTTATAAGAAAGTATACGAAGTTATACCTTCAGTGTAACAAATTGAACAAAAAAGCTACTCAAAATTCTGATTTATCATTAATAAACTTTTTTTTTTTTTACCTGTACATCTGAGGCCAACGTCTCATACGTATCCTTCAGGCAGTGCCAGTTCTGCCTGCCCAGCGTCAAGGCCACCCCAGGAAGACTGTAGGCACAGTGCTTGGCTATTTCAGTATCAACAGTCTGGGCTCGAGCTGGGTCGGTCATTGACAAGTACTGGTCTAATAACGGTTGAGGTATGATATCCTACAGAGAGAGGCAGTACGTCAGCACCACACACTTTAAGATGAGAAAGAAAACGCACCTGTGGTGCTACCGTGTTCTGTTGCTATCAACCAGCCGGCAGCGGGCCAGCTTTACAAAGGGTAAATGACCCCTAGAGTTATTTGTCCTCTCACTGGGACAGAGCAGTCAGCAATGAACAGTAATTATTACTTTTATCAAAATGTCGCATCGAACCAAACTGAAAATTTCTTCTTTGCTCAAGACAAACAGTAAATCCAGTGAATACAATACAGTCAGTGCTTACCGTGGTTGCGTAGATTGGCCCTAAGGCACCAAAAAGGCAACAGAATTTTTCTAGCTTTCTGATTTAAAATAGGGTTCTCCTCAAATGCCCAGAGATTTCTTAACATTCTGCAACTGATCAACTGCAAAAGCTATCACTGGATTAAGTGTAAAATGAACCGTATCCAGTACTCCACTAGAGCAAGTTAGATGTCTTTTTAATCACCTGTAATTTTGACTTGTCGTCTTCAAATGGTGGATTGTTTTCTTGCTCTTTCTTTAAAAATGCACTGGTTCCTCTGTGTTGTTCCTCAGAGTCCTGTAAAAGGATGTATTAGCTAGTGAAATGAATAGGACTTACTGCTATTCGGGGTTATTTCAAAGCATCACACTCCAGTTCAGATACAGAATAACCTTTTACAGACAAAGCCTTACTCGGTGTGTTTATACAAGTACAAAACAACAACAGAGTTGTACACTAAGACAAACGCTATTAAGACCATAGCAGCCACAAGGGGAACAGTAGTTAGATTTATTTCTAAAAAAGAAAGGCAATCTAATTTAACACAAGAAACCCAACATTCATACAGATTTTGGATGGTTACTTTTACTATACTCTTAAATAGTTTTTCTTCTTGGCATGAATTTAAATTATATCGAACGAGACAGCTTAGCCATTGCTCCAAGGCAATCAACACCATGATAGAAGCTTTACTTATTTCAGAACAAACTGCTGTAAAACTCCCAAGCCTACCAAATTACGAAGCATACACCTCTCCCCAAATATCAGCCAAAAACTGCAAAATTAAAAGGTTTAAAAGACCAAAAACATACAAAGCTCGAAAGTTCACACAGTTATTTTACATTTTTGTTTGTACAGGTTTTATGTGCAATTCTTATTGACAGACAAGGAGAGCTTTGCTTTATATTTCACAATTAGCTCTAGCAACATTAAACACTGTGGCAAATAATTCTTTTTACTCCTATCAGTACATTATAATCAAGAAATAGTAACAAGGAACTGCGTATGTGTCACCACCTGATTCAGCCTCCTGTCTGGAGATAAAAGTCTAATTTTAGATTCGTTACAGGAAGAGGTGAGACTGTACTCGGCACATCTCATCTGAAAAAAACCCTACAGCAAACCTAAAGCAAAACTTTTAAGTAATTTGTGTGCAAATAGAAATAATAGCCCCCAACAGCTTTTCTTTTTTAATTAAGTAGCATATGATAGTTATGGTGTAGCGATGTTCAAAGGCTTCAGATCAGGTGTGTGTCAATTATGCCAGGGACTCCATGAACACACACAGTACTTCAGCAGGTGAGAATTCATTTCAGACATGCAGCACAACGCATACTTACTGTGCTTTTCTGTATATTGGTGGTAGACTGGTCACTGATGTCATCCTGGGAAGCAGGGGATGAAAGAGTGTCCTCCTCCACCTGGCTGCAGGTAGCATCCGAAACAGCTGTTTCGTCTGAAATAGTTTTGTTCTGAAGTTTGCCACTGCTTTCTTCAATTTTTTTGGTCTCATAGTCACCAACAGAATCAAACTGAGCAGCTCTGAGAGCAGCAGACAACACTTGGACCTGAGCTGTATAAAGCAAAAGACGACTATTTAGTCTCCCTTCTGCACTTAAATGCATTAAACTTGTCATCAGTTAATCTGAAAAGATAAAAAAGCGCCCACTTTGAGCTGCACAGAACTGGTATATTAGCAAACATTCGCTCTTAAAGAAAAGGCCCATGACTCTTCCACAAAACCATCACAAATTAAGAGCAACAGTTTGGATGTATTAACATTTTAGCAGAACCATTCTACCAATTTCTGCTACTGAAAGATATTTCTAATAATCCCCTGTAATGAGGTACCACAGCATACTGGCTCGCCCCCCATTCTTCATACTGACAAACGTTTTAATATAAATTGTTCTGCTATATTCTTTAATTGATTCTATGGCTTGGAAAAGGCATCAACGTACACTTAAAACATTTCTGAGCAAATCTTTATCCAGAGGAGTGAATTGGTCAAACCACCTCCAAACTGGTGTGCAGAAGCAGACAGAAAACAAAAGGTCGGGTTTACCACTGGATATGAAGCTAGGCCAAACTGTATTTGCACATTACACCACGTTGCTGCTAGGAACATGCGGTTACTGAGAGTTCAGAATGCAGAAGCTTTGAGATAGCTACATCTGCACAACTGTACGGCAAATGCAGTCTTAAGATGAAACGTTAGAGCGTTCTTTAAAGGTAAGGAATACTAGAATACTTTGGAAATAAGGGGAACAGTCAACTTAAGAAGGCAGAAGAATGGATCAGAAGCATATTTATGAGCGTTTTGGCAGTTAGAGCAGGAGGAAAACAGAAACTAAACATCCACATCTCCTTAATTCTGAGGAAGGAAGCAAGACTGTTCTGCTAAAGTTGGGGTCGGGGGAGCAGAAATCTTCATTGCTTTCTCCCATACCTCTCCAAACCCTCATTTCCCACTGTAGAGCTGTCAAGCTAATATCTCGCCATTTGTCTCAGTTCTACATAATGGGTTTTTTTTGCTCTCTTCCTTTTGCTTTTACTCGCTGCCTTTGCTTTACAAAACTCATTTACACTATTTTTTCTCCTTTCGTTCGTTCATTTCAGTTTCCACTCTTTCCTTTACTACTTTAAATTTATTTTTTTTCCACCTCTTACTGTTTTAAATCTTTCCCTTTCTTTCTGATCTTTTGCCATTCACAAGTGAAGAATTTTTTATTTCCCTCATACCTTTCTGAACGACCATGGGGAGCCACCTAAATATGCCACGCTGCCAGTTGTCTTACTACTCACTATTGCTGCAGTAAGGAATGCAAATGCTGCTGCAGTGCCTGCAGATACGACTTCGCATGCAGAGAAGGGATGAATAAACAGGCAGATGAAAACTGTTAATTCATTAGAGTACTCAAGAGACTTAGTGGGACAAGAAACTGAGTTGACTATGGATGACAGGCTTGTCACAAGAGATTTGACCCAGTAAACATATCTGCATCCCACTATCGGGTTATCATTACTTCAGTATGTTCACCAATGGGCTTGTATGGAGAGGCTAAGGAAAGATGCCCTGAAATTAGGGCCATTCTCACTCAACCAAACATTAGATTAATTCAGGTGACAACAGGTAGCTCTGCCCCTAAAACCACAGTACTCAGTTACAGTACTTGAAATTCAAGACAGTTTTAACAGATTTCAACAAGCTCTTTTCCCTTTTGTAGTTACAACCAATTTATTTCTCATGCGAACAGGAGCTAGGAACACTTCCCCAGCTGTTCTAGAAATAACTCGGGTCTTGTGAAAAAGGCTGTTGCATAACTTTCTACAATAATTTACTACTCAAAGTAGTAATCTCATCACCTTATGAATACCAAGCCAATTAAAATGCAGTCAAGGGTTTTGTAAAGGCCAGGAGAAAACCCGCTCAGAGAAAACATGATTTTACTGTTACAGAGTCTCACCTTGAACATCTGGATCATCTATGTGCTCTTGTAAGCTTTCTAGAACTTTTTTTATTTCACTACTAGCAACACAGTTATTACATGGCACAGAACAGCTATCTTTGTGCTTTTCAGTCTTGAACTGAAGCAGCTCCAGATCCTGACTTATATCAGGCAGAGGAGGGCGCCAGTATAGAAAAGTATTAAATATGTCCTCAGCAGACTGTAGCCTTGAGTTCATTCCAGGAAAACTGCTGTCCTTAGTGACTTCTATGACACCAGCAGCAACTCTGTCACCCTGAGACAATCGAGACACATCTTCTCCAGGATTGGTACAACAATCTGAACTTTCTTCCTGTGTATCTTTATTTAGGTTCTCAACTGAGAGCTTTGTATTAACTTCAGCTGAAGTCTCCTCACTCGATGATTCTGGTTTGATTTCCATTGGTTGTTCTGAACTGGTAACAGACACACACAGTTATCCAAATAAAACTTAAAGTACTCTAACAATAGTTTTCAGTGAAATACTTCATAAAAGACAGCATCAACTACAGAAACTTATTTTCTCTGCAGGAAGACAGAATTTATGTTACCCCTATGCTTTACTTCACCAGTTTTCCCTTTACCCTCCTGAGAAGCCAAACTGAATTTTTCAATAAAGTGGCTACACTCAAATAGACACAAGTGTGATCTCACTGTTCATATCTTTGCTGGAACTATATTCTCAAGTTGAGATTTTTAGCCCTGAAGAGCAACAGAAAGAATTATCTTTTTTTTCTCTCTTCTGCTACACCACATCTTTCCCATGATTTTACCTGGACAATGTAGCATTTGTACTGGAGGACATTAATGTTATATTGTTGCTTGGCTGACAGGAGTTGGAATTCACATCTTGCGTTGATGGTCGGATACTCAGCGTCCCATCTTCTCGAATGTAAAGACCAGCACTTGAAGGGTTTGCAAAGGTAGAAATAAACGGGCCAAGAGACTGAAAAGCAGCCTGACGAACCTGTGATAGTATAAAGACAACAGTCAAGATTCATGCAACTCCCACAGAGTCAATGCTGAAAAGAAAAAATTTGATTCAATTTTTTTGTAAGAATCAATTGGTTATTACTATAACAGCTTCACTTAATACCAAATATAACCAATTATCAATTACCAAATAAGTGACACGTAAGCAAAGGGTGTTAGAATATTAAGCATGTATCTACAATCATAGTAAGGAAATTTTTTTAGAAGTTGTAAATTTGAAGGACATCACTGTCTACTTCACCTAATACCTTTAACACAAGCAACCTATTCTCAGAAGAGTGGTTGCACTTATAAAGAAGCCCCCTGTTGATAGGGAGAGAGGAAAAATAACATACTATCTTATTAGAGGAGATTAGATTTTATAAGATTATACTCTAATCTCAGCAAATTTAATTTAGAGACCTTTTACAGCACACTTCTGAGTTGCCCATACTTGTGGTACGATCTGCCTGGGAAGATGCATCAATTACAGAGCAAGTTACTTACCCATCTGCAAGTGTCACTAATAAGACTGATGAACAGCGGGGATAGTTTGCTTCTGCGAACTTCGGGGGATGTGGTGTAAGACACTGCCATAAAGCATTCCGCACAAGCTTTTCTCATTCCCCAAACACTATCAGAACAGAGTTCAAAGAACTTGGGAATCTGCCAAAAATAAGCAAAACCAAGACTAACAAAGACTGCAGCAACTTACTGTCAAGGTATTTGTGTGGAAGCTGGAGACAATGACAACTCAAGAATACTAAAATAAGTGAAGAACGGAAGAGGGACAGGTTAAAAGCATCTATTAATTGAAGAAATTGGAAAAACCAGCTGTCTCCCATTTACTGCATTGGGATTTTATGTATAACCTTATGCACTAGGAAACAACAGAAAGAATTATTAATGGCCTATTTTTCCTGAAATTGTAACTTGACTGATCATCCAGTTCAGGGTAAGAAAAAAAAAAAAAAAAAAAGTGACTCAGTAATTCTAAAGTGTGTGTATATATATGCTGTCAATTACATTTAAAAAGATGTTTTGCAAAACAAGAACTTTGCATTTCTATTCATTCCCAGTTTTGCTAAATAATTGCAACCAAAGATTTAGCCAAATCAATTAAAAAAATAAAATGCATGCACAGAGATTAATTTACAGAGAAGACAATAAGAGAACTCATTATTAAAACTTTTGAACTGAGAAACACAAGTCTTGCAAATTGCTTTTGATTTTTACATACCAGCAGTCTTTCTGTGGCTTCTTGGCCAACTGCATTACAAATGTCACCAAAATTAGCTGCACAAATCTAAGAAATAAAAAAACTCTTTAATAACATTCTGGCTCTTTCAGGTGCATTAGTTTGATTATCAACTTTACCATGCATTATTTATCCCATGTAACAACTGCACACATTTGACTATTCGAATTTCAGCCATGTAACTACATCCTGTAATATTAACTCATCCTCAACAAAGACTCATTAAAGCAAGCGTCCATAAGCCACATGCCTTTGAAATCAGTAGTAATAAAAGTTTCTGCATGAAAAGCATCATCTACTTCAGTAATCACTAAATGGGACAATAAGCCTACTTGAAAGTTTAAATTACTTTGAACAGCAGCTGTCAAAACCAAAGCAGACTAAAATACGATACCGGGGTCAGGACTTAGGTGTACTGACAGAACTATCTTTGCTACGGCCGAGATTGGCTTAAGTACTTTGCAGAAGCAAAGTTTAATCAAGGTCTCAAGTTAGTGCCATTTACAGTACATTACAAATGCTATAATTAAGGCAAAAGGAACATCCCCTCATGCTGGAAAAAGATGTTGCCAAAATTTGAAATAAAATAAAATAGGACCGTGTTAATATACAATTTATTCATTATATATGCTTATTTAGAAGGTTATAACGCAGCTCAAATTCCAACAAATGCAGCTTATGTTAAGGACCAAGCTGAAGCTCTGCATGACCCTTAAGTCTACTCAAATATTTTAAGACTTCTCATGCCACAAGTTTCCTTTTTTACTCCAACGTGAAATAAAATCAGTCTTATATGTTCGAGATTTCTCCTTTCGGACTTTTTTTTTTTTTTTTTTAAAGGAAGGATGTCTCAAATATGTATTACTTTTGAATTTCTAGTTTTGAAATAAGATGGCAGAGATCGGGTAAATTGTTTGCATCCTATAACCAAGCATGGCAGCTTAAAAATAAGGTTGGGCAAAACTATTAAATGTGCAAGATCAGCTTAACTGCTACACCAAAGCTATTCACCAAGGACTGCAATCTGTTCCTTTACTGAACTACAGAAAGTAGAACCATGTCAATAATTTAAAACTTCTCTTCCAGACTCTTTCAAAGTTCATCAACTAAAGTTATGACTAAATTATTCAGGAAGGCATTTGAACAGCAACATACAAATTCATTTTTAAGTGGTTTAGGGTTGAAAACACACCAACCTTTCGGACTTGAAACAATTTCCCATCACTGCACAGTTCACAGAAACGAGGAAGTAGCATGTGCTCAACTGTTTTTCTGCTCAACATAGAAGCCATTTTACAGATTATCTAAAAATCAGGAAGGGGATACGGATAAGGAAAGGAAAGTTATAAAGCTTGTAAGCACAGCCAAATATTCCTCGAAAAATTACCTCCGAGAGCAAGACAGCAACTACCATCAAGTAAGATTTAACTGTTCTCATTATTCATATTTTCATACGCCTGTCTTATGCGAAGCACAACTGTAGTTTTTATTTAAAATCATTCTGTGGCACTGTGCCTGAACATAACATTTCTGCACGTAGTTCGCTGTCTTTTTATCTGGTTAAGTAGACTTTTATTAATAAATGCATTTTCAAGGTGTTCTACAACTTTGTACAGAGAAGACAGAAGCTCCATTGCACTAGCCAGCACACAAAATCACAATCTTTAAGCATATTAAAAGTATCTCAAGCTTGAGCACGCAAGTAAGCCCCTTGGCTCTAACAGGACTGTTCAGATACTTAAAAACAAGCACAGTCCCAGGTCTTTATGGGCTCAGACAACGCGACAAAAATAAAAGACGGCCATACAACCAGAGAAAACGGAGCGTAAGACAAACTAGTTACGCATGTGAGCTAACGCACACTTTACAGGAATCATCCTCGGAAATTTTAAGAGTTAACATCTCAGCATAAAGGAAGTTATTAACATACTCGTTAATTTAGCTTTCTCTGAGGAACTGTCAATTTCAACGGCCATTACAAACCATGTTTCTGCTGTGAAAAATCAGGTGCTTTGGACTGTACGTTTCCTTTTAGCTCCCACTTTCTGGGATAAATTGCTGTAATTCTTATATTTGCAAAAAAAGGATGGGGCTCCCATGCACCTTTCTACTCAACTGTTCTGCCTGCAGCACCAGGAGTTTAATGGTCACACAAGTGTTGTCAGATTAACAGTACTCATCTTTCTATTTTTATTTTTCCAAAGTTATTGAAGCTCTCTATCTTCACAAAAATAAGCTTTATTCCTAGAAACATTTGCCTTTGTAATAGAATGCTAAATGAGAACTACAGAAGACACCATTCAAGGATTTTCCTACAAATTTTCAAACTCCTAAAAGGCATCTGGTGCTCATATGTCACTCTGGAAAACTGCCCAAGCAATACCCAATGCCCAAACAAGGAAGAGGAAAATCTAGAGGGTAAAACTATTTTACAGGTCAAGTGTCAGATATCCATGCTGAAATGTAATTACACACCAGCACTTTTCTGGAGTCAACTGATTTCTTGAAAGTGAACAGGGAATGTTTTTTTTAAAATCAGGCCATCGTTCCTACTTTTACAACAGTACTGTGAAACCTTCTAGAGCAAACGCAAAGAAACTGCTGGGGAAGATAACGATCTTAACAAGAATTAAAACAAAGCTCCCAAGAAGCAACTGCATTTTAAAGTTATTTGTCTACCATTTTGACAATCATTTAGCATTCTGAAGTATAAAGATCGTCTCTTTAAACTTGTTTTTTTTTCAAAAGGTTAGAATAAATTTAAAGATTTGTTGTGTTAAACTAAAAAAATCAAGGATGCTGATGAATAAACACAAAAGGTTTGATTGCCTATTTTACTTAACGTCAGCACTATTCCTGGACCTCATCTTAATTATGGTTGTAAATGAAAAGGAGTGGCAGTTCTTGTTAATACTCAAATCAAGTACTCGATACATCATCAATCATCTATAGGAAAAAGCCCCTCATCATTTTTTGAAAATAATTTCTACGGAGTTTGAAGATCTGATACTTTACATTTTTAAGCATACGATAACATTCTTGTTCCTGATTCCTGCGTTGTACAGCTCAATTCTCAAGAAGAACAACTTCAAAAAACTTTACTCAAGCACGTCATTGATGCAAAAACCCAGATTTCTTCACACAAGAGGTACAGGACCTACAGAAAGCTTACCCAAAGTACCTCTACACTTAGCCAAATGCATTAATAGATAGTACTCAGGACAACCCTGCTTTCTTCTTGAATTCAGTTAAGATCGCTTTCAACCTCTCAGTACGGTGCATCAAGTCCTGACCCTGCTCAAATTATTTAAGAATCCAAATTGTTTCAATGGCGCTCAACACTAAAAATGACTAAGAAACCTACAGATTCAAGGTGTAACAACTTAGCGCACTTAAGTTTCAACTGTATCACAACTGCGGTTCCTCAATTCGCAACAGAGCGGCTAACAAACAGAGAAGGAATAAACCAAACTGAAATAGTAATGGTATAACAAGTTTAAGATCAATGATTAATGTAAAGCTGTCAGGACACTAAGAATGCAAGTACAATTTTTATTTTCTGGGGTTTATGCTCATGAAAATCTCGCACAGAGTTGTTACATTCTAAAAGAGCTTTAGGAGCAGCACTGCTAAAAGACAGATAACAAAAGCTATTAAAAAAGAAGAAAAAAAGTAAATATGTAAGATTTCTTCCAAATTCACTTACATTCACAGCTTCCACCTTGTACTCATCATCACTGTCAGGAGCAGAGAGGTCCAACAGAATGGGACACACCTTATTTTCGATGTCACTCTGAGCAATAAGGTCTTGTTCTAGCAGTATAAGCAGTGCTTCTTGACCTGCCTTTCTAACCTATTAATATGAAGAAAGAAAACAAAAAAGTACATCAAAAAGTATAGCATAAAAGTATAGCAAAAACATTTACTGATATGAGAACCACAAAAGGCATGTCTTTAATGAGCACACAGGTACAAGTTATAAAAAGAAGAAAAAAGTTTTAACATCGTAAGGAATTAGTAATAAATACTGAAGTTTCATATAATCATTAGATGGTGTTTCATCAAATTCTGAGGAGAAGCCAAAAGATGAAGACAGGACTTGTAAGTCATGACTCCCATAACAGATGGTGTCAATATGCTGCTAGGCAAATCCTGTAAGTTACTCATTATCTGCTAAGGAAAGTATAAAAAAAAAAAAAAATCAACTTTCTGACCTCCCTAGCAAAGCGTGCTGAAACCAATGAACACAAAGCACTAGATAGGTATCCATCAGCATGGGATTTCCTATTATCTCTTCCTCAAGCCTTAAATTCACTGAACCACACAGAATTTTCCAACAATTCAACCCATGTGGTCTCTTTTTCCTACCTGATTGTTAACATCTGTGAGGTATCTCACTACTATGGGCATAAGGTACTCAAAAAACGCTGTTGGGAATTTTGGTCGACTTTCTTGCAGAAAAATGGCAATAGGAGGTATTTGTTCCATCAGCTCTGTACGTACAGTTGGTTCTGGTAATAAAAATAAAGTCAAAACTACATCAGTAAATATGAAATTAAGATCAAGTACCTTAAAAAAAAGAGTAGCATTTTTTTTTGTTTGGTGTTTTCACAACAGAGGAAAATGAAAATACTCAAAACATAAGAACTATCATCACTGAGACTGCCTGTTCTTAAAGGAAAGCTGAACAAAACACAACAGCCTTGCATACATCACAGCCCATAGATTTGGGATCAGTTCCCTAATAAATCAGATAAAATAAGAGCACTAACTAGAAAACCCAATCACCATGAACGTATGCACGTGAAGTATTAAAATGCACAACTGTTCTGTGCTGTGCACAGGTTCAGATGTAATGAATTCCTTGAAAAAAGTATTACTTCAGGCCCTATACAAGTAAGAGCCTTTCATTTATACACCTACCATACAAAATACTTCAAAAACAGAGGGAAAAAATAAAGTAATCTCATTTTCACTGACAGATATTGCTGTTAGATGATTTAGTTTCTTTAGTTCACTCATTGCCTTCTCAAAATTGAGTTATTACCTTCTACATTGCAGCTTATGTAAAATAACTTACAAAAATAAAAAAAAACTCAAACCAACAACAAAACAAAAACATGAAAAGAACAACTTTCAAACCTGCATCTTCAGAGAGCCTGACCACTATTTCCATTACAGTCAGGAAGTCTTCTTCATTATTACTGAAATCTCGGAAGACATCCAAAAGACCTCTGGCAATAATTTGCCTGTGGAATGAACATATTAATGGCCTTAATATCTTGCCAACAACATGCAGATGGGATGCAAATGTAAATGGGCACCTTAAAAACAACTGAGCTCTTCTCTGAACAGTCAGACATACCAGTTATACAGTTTCTCCACATCCCCAAAAAGCATAAAGATGGGAGTTGAAAAACATTATTCAGATGACCAAGAATGAAAACCTCTTTTTACAGAAATGTTATATAAAAGTTATTCAAAGAGGAGTAGTATTAGGCATTCGCTTAGGACAATAATAACGAAAGTAGTGACACCTTAACATCCACACTGCTATCAGACCCAGTTATCATCAACTGTAGCTGTTGTATCCTTACCTGTTAAATATGTTATCGCTGAAGGCATATTTTTCTAGACGAGCCAGTGGAGTTAAGTTATCCTGCCCAGGAATATCCAAGAACGCAGTTATCCTCATGCTATCACAGTCTGGTCCATAATCTTCAAACCCAACTTGAAAGACAAGAAGAGTAACACAAAAAAAAAGAAAAAAAATAATCCAAGAGTCAGCAATAGATGTTACAGTGTAAAATACGCTATACAATAACTCTTTTTCTTTTTAGAGCTATTCTTTAAAGTAGAAGTACTATACAGTGATCTGTACATCACTGGAAATAGCTTACCAAAAAATCTTAAGTGATACCTAATGAAGTCAAGAGCAACACTTGCACATAGACCTGTAAATTCAAGCTTTGAAATTTAATTAATTTCAACTGCCATAACTTGGCTTTTAACACATTTTACTCCGCAATGTGAGTGGGTTAACCACATGCACTGTGAGTTAAGAGGGCTCACCTGATAAAATTGCATGCCACAAACTGACAGACACATTCAAAAGGAAAATAAGTCCCTCTAAAAGAAACTGAAATTTTAACAATGACAGAAAATCCCAAATCATATTGCTTTAAAACAGCAAATTCTTGGGTCTCTTTCAAAGTTACCAAGGTACATTTTTCTCACTGTAGTTACTGGGCCCCATAGATCTAAATTGGCCTGGTAGCTTTGGGGAAAACTTCAACTTTACCTTACTTGTGAACATAGTGGGAGTTTTCTAGTGCAGACCTATCAACTACAGACTTTCCCATGCAAACCTAGTCTTTTCTAAATCTTTTTTGTATTTGAATCTTGAGACTTTTAACCAAATATTACCATACCAACTGTTAAAATTTGTCCCACCTAGTCTTACAGTCACCTAATCCAGTAACACGCACTTGATTACAGACTACAGGCAAAAAGTAAGACTGTGAAGAGACGAGGGAATAGGATAACTTCCCTGCCAAATTTTTGTAGTCCTTCACCCTTAAAACAAAGACAGTAAAATAACCTGCCTACAATAAATTCTCTAATTTCAGCAATGGATACAGGAACATATACAGCAACCAAATCTACAGAGAGAGGTGCACTAGAGTAGCTGATATTCCTGCTCTGGGTTTACAACTTTCCCAACCAAGCACTCCTAGAATTACGGACACTTTGTTCATATAAGTAATATAGCAACTGCGATCATACTTAAGTATGTGCAAACTGAGCCAAAACTGCTTCTCATATGCAAGTAGTAGTTTCTGAAACCAGCATATGGGCTGAGAGTGACAACTACTGAAAACAAGACAGTTTCTGACTTGGCAGGACCCAGTATTAGGTATTTAAATCGGTAAAGAGAGCACAAACCTGGTAATAACTTGAAAGGCTATATGTGAAACTGTGCCTACGAGACTATAATCTAAGCACTCTAGGTCATGTTTACCAGCAGAGAGCTCCTGTCTCCAGGCAGCAGAACTTACATATTAAAAAGTGGCAGAGCTTTGGCTAAATAACTAAAAGCAAACCAGGACTAATTTCATTTATAGCACCAGTTCCCCCTGTTTGTAAAATGGGAAGAACAGGAATACCCTCTGACACACTTTGAAGATTAAGAAATGTGTATGTAAAGTACTATATAATCCCTAATTTCAGCATTTTCATTTAATAATAAAAAAAAATTACAGTCCTTCCCAATATGTCATCCCAATCAGTACCAAGCTTTTGCACGTCTTAAAGGAAAGTCTGTGTTATCTCATAACGCACTCTGAATCTGCCAGTGGCTTAAATTATGTATATGTGTAATTCCAAGATCTCTGATACAACAGTTTCTTCAGGACTGAAATGGCTGTACATTAATCAGGATAATTAAACTTCAGTTTTACCCTCACTCTTACTTTACTGGTTTTATATTACACTCTCCCCCAAAAAGCCCCTTAATCTGAGATCTGGCACAATGAACTTTGGCTCTAAACTACATTAACACCAGTTATAAAATCACTTTTTATATAAAAAAAATCCTCCATTATTGAGAGGTACCAAACCTCAGCTTTTTCTTTCTACAGAAAATTTCCTATTTCATATAAAACTCTGCTTTTCAAACATTTAACAGAAGCAAAAACCTTCTCAGATACACAGCTCATTTAAAGAAATCATCTGAACATACTTGGAACAAAACGTTATACCTTTATACCTGGGTCTTCAAGTGGAAAAAAAAAAAAGCAAGCAGACTGGTTTAAGAAAGCACACAGTCTACAGGGAACCCAGCTGAATTACAAGAGTAGAGCAATTCTGAATTCTTCAATCCTTGCAGACAATATGCTCTAACCAACAAGTTCAACAGGATTCAAACAGAAGAAAACTGTGGGATTAGACTGTTCGCATTTCAAATGTATACAGATAGTACAAGTGAACCTACAGCTACACCATCAGAAACACAGGCTAGTTATTCATAGCTTTTTATAATGACTACGTATTGTACTGACACCCCTATTTCCATTCAACCGACCACTATTATTTCTAGTGGCTGCTCTTTATATATTTTTGAGTCCTGTCAGGTTCAAAACATTTAGCTGCCCCAGTGTATACAATTTCCATTGCACAGATCTGTCTCGGACTGATCTGTCCCCAAGCTCTAGGGCTAGCTTTCCCACCGAGCACAGTATCTGAAGAGGTAGCAGACAGAATTTGCTGCTTCAAAAGAAACCCACTGTATCACTGACAGCTCACAGGGAGTTATAGACCATATGGAGGATTGCAGATTTCCTTTCTGAGGTTGCAACAAGCTCTCCATATCCAAACCCAACTCTGACCATCCTTATATCTATGCAATTATGATGTATATATATTTTAAAATCCACACAGATTGGACGCTCTTTCACTAACTAATTTTTGAGGCTAGTCACCTGTTATACAAAGAAAGATTTATTAGGGTATATATACTGTCATTAACTTTATCTAATGCCCACTTATGCTTGAATTAAGAAACAATTTAAAAGTGAAGGTTCTCATCAGTTCACTTCAAACATTTCAGAATTCCTACCAATTCAAATGACAATGAAGTAAATCTCAATTCTAAGTTTCACTACAACACTACACCCAGGACTAATTTTGTATACATGATGAACATGCTTAATTTTACTACTTGGAGTAGTTCTAGTATTCACTTAAATTAGCTAAGCACACACCAGTGCTTCTAGGACCAGAGGGAAAACAGAACAAACTGCTCATGCTCAGGATCAAGACAGTTAAATACCTGAAATTTTTTTCCACACTCAGTACACTTAAGTAAGGAATAGTCCAGTTTATCTTCCCTCTAGAAGTTTAAGTTTCTTTTTCCGTAAAGTAAGAAGCCATAGGTTCTTAAAAGTTTCAAAATACACCAGAGTACTAGAAAGTAAATTACAGAAAAATTATGAACTACTATTTCTTAACCGATCTAGTGTTCTTTCATAGGTGAATCAAACATTCAGTATTTTTCCCCTCTAACAACATCAAACAAGCAAGCTTGAAATCTGTCTACCTATAAACAAGAATAAATGGGACAGTATTCACAACTGAACTTGAGTTCACCAAGCCTTAGTTTGGCCTAGGCTCAAAAGCTGCTTACAGCCTACAAGAAAACCTCAGCGTCACAGGATTTAACTATGCAATTCACCAGCCCTGGCTGGTATCACCATCCACTTTTACCAACACAAAACAGTAAATACTAGTGCAGAGCACAATGATTTTATGAGCTCGAGCAGGCCACTTTCTCTCCTGATGTTTTTAGAAGGAAAAGCAATTTTAAAAATACATTGTCTTTATTGTACAAAGGGCATAATTAAGCTAATTATTTTTCCAGATAATGCAGTATCTTGCCTTACAAAAAACAAGTTTCAAATTCCACTTGTTGAATTTAGGTAGATTTTACTATAGCTCTTCCCCAAATTTAAAGTAATCCCCCAGTCTCTCTGTTTCAATGGAACTGATCTTCAATGTGCATAACGCTATTTTGCCAATTTAGTTAAGTAAGTAAAAATTCAGTGCCAGGGATTTATTCCACTGAGATTTTCCTGAAATTCACCATTAACTCTTTGCTAGACCACAATGATATCTCAGTCTAGATCGGTTGTCTGAACTCTGCTGTAACACAAATGGAAGACAGCTTTCAATGCAATAATTCTAACTGCATCATCAAATTACTGAACTTAATCAAAGAATGCTTTTCTATCATAAAGTAAGATTTCAATGCACTAAAATTCACATCCTTTTATTTACATGTTAATCCCAAAAATGGTCATTTCTTTTACACTAATTCCAAGTGACACACATAAAAACCTTATTAATTACTGCTTAAGGCAAAACTTTATCTGAATATTTGTGTTACCTTCATGACTCAAACTAGTTTTGCATAGAAGCATCAAACTTCTTAATTGACTTACCAGACAAATCCGTTACTCAGAGTCTCAGCAGAACAGCCAAAGACTGAACGCTAATGGAGCAGGAACACCCAACTTCTAGTGATGGTCAGCCCTGGTTCAGGGCCAAGACCATAACAGAACACTATGGGCAGTTTGCATTCATTTTCACTACTTGCACTTCAAACTGAACTCAAATGACATGCTAGTTTGGGGTTTTTTTTCTTACTACAGAGAGGAGAAAATCGGAAAGGGAACCGGGAGCAATTCAGAAAGACCAAATCAATTCAAATAGCTAAATATTTGTTACCACTACCAAGGGTTTTGTTTGTGGGTTTTTTTTCGTTTTGGTTTTGGGTTTGTTTTTGTTTTTTTTTTTTTTAATTTGGGAAGGTAAAGATATTTTCAGTTCTTAAACAAGGTATTACAGCAACAACTGTTGCAGCTCTTCCACTACAGGAACTCACTGCCAAACAGTCCATAAATCAGCATAAGCACACTGAAAGATACCAGTTAATTTCTTCTCACTTAAATCCTGTTCAACGCATACGTGCTTTTTGTCATCTAAGGTGATGAAATCTTACAAACTTCTTATATTTACTTCAGTAAGCAATAACCTTTAGTACCTCTTTTTAAGCAACTTCTTACAGTGTTACCAAAGTTTTAAGTCATTATCTATTACATATGTGTATTTCAAGTACTACCCTCCACACTTATTACATTTTTTTAGATTTCTAGCTTTTCAAATAGATAACTATATTAAGGAAGGAGGATGATTTTTAATTACAGTTTTACATTCATTCGTTGATACTCACACAGTTACAATTTATTTGTATAAGAGAAATGCTAAAGATATTTTGCAATACACAAAAATACAAACATAAACCAAATCAAGAACTCTTACATACGCAATTAATTTCACCATTTATACATCACTTACATCGCAAAAGATCCCAAACTTTTCTTTCTAAAATTTACTCAAAATACAACCGACACACCAACTTTTGTTACTACCTGCTAGTGAAATGCAGAAACCTCGAAGGCTAAGAGCAAGGACACCCGAGAGCAGCAGCCAGCAAAAACCCATGGAACAGCCTCCTGCCCACCGAGGCCCTGTTCCTGCACGTCCCTCCAATGGAATACTTCAGATCTCACTCGTGAGCCAACCTTTCCCCTGCTGTTCCTGAAGACCACCTTCTTCCCAAACTAACTTATTTATGCTAGATGCGGGGGGAATCCATCTGTTACCTATTTTCAAGTATTATTAAACAATAATGGTTTTGTGTTAAAGAGAGTCCTCACAAGAAACAAATTCAATTCTCATTTTTTAATAGAAAAGTCAATCCAGCACCCAAAGTGCCAATTAAAACACCCCACACGTGCAACTGCTTTCTAAAGCGGTACAAGTTCCTCTAATTATCGGTCAGGGATTTATCCGCTCGAGCAACAGCTCTGACCCTGCCGGCGCTCAGCTCTAGCCCTGTAACTCGCCTAGGGCTACTACGGCTGGAGCCGGAGCTGCGGCCCGCTCCGGGACCCCCGACAGGGGCTGCCCCCGAGTCCCTGGCCGCGGCCGGCAGGAGCACGGCAACGATGCCGCCCTTCTCCTCGTCCCGCCGGGCAGGCACCGGCCTCCCCGCTCCGAGCGGCGCCGCCGGAGACCCCCCACCTGTCCTGGGCCCGCTTCCACCTGCGCCGCCGGCCCGGCCCACCCTTCCCGCCGAGAGGCGCGGCGGGCCCTGCTCGCACCGCGCCCGCCCGCGGCGGCCGGGGGCTCTCGGGAGGCCGCTCTCCAGCCGCCGCCCCAGGCCGCCCTTCCTCGGCGGGACGGCGGCCGCCCCCTGAGCCCCGCGTCAGGCGCCGGCTTGTGAGGGCCTGCTCCGGCTCAGCGCCGCGCTCCGGCGGACGCACAAACACGCTCCTAACGCCCTGCGAGCCTTCACCTACCAGCACGAACAGCTTCAAAATCCTCCCTCCACCCTGACCCGGGTACACACGCGGAGGGAACGCGGGCGACTGAGGGACCCGGGGGGGGAGGGCCTAAGGAGGGAGCAGAGAAATAAAAACCAGTTACTCACAATCATCTAAGTCATCCTGCAAATCCACAAAATACAAAGGGATCCCTACAAACAAAAACAGAAGAGAGACACCGGGGGGGTTGGTTTGGGAGGGCTCCGGCGAGGACGGCGGCGGTCCCGGGCGAGCCGCCCCGGCGCCCCCCGCCCGCCGGCCCCACTTACCGGCCATCTTGGAATGGACACGGGCGAGGAGGAGGAGGGAGCGGGAGGGCGCAGGGAGGAGCCGCCGGCACTTCCTGCCCCTGGGTCAATCCCCGCGCAACCGGAACGCCGCCGGGCCGATACACGGGCGCTACTGGGGGCCAGTCGCCCCTCGGCCCCCGCCGTCACCTCCCGAGCGGGGGAAACCGGGGCGGGCGGGGGCGCGGTCAGGTGACGCCGGCGGCCGCCCAAGATGGCGCCGCGTCCGCGGAGCCTGGGGAGGAAGGTGCGCTGGTAACCGCGGCGCGGGGAGGTGGGGGCTGCCCCGCAGGCCTCGGCCGCTCGCCTGCCTCGAGAAGGGCTATGGTCGTTCTGCGCTGCGTGTCAGGTGCTCTCTAAAGGCGCAGCCGGCCTGGCCATGGCTCTGAGGGAGCTGAAAGTTTGCCTTCTGGGGGTAAGTGCAGTGTGGCCGGTCCTCCGCGGGGCCGCGGGCGGGAGGCTGCTGAGGGGCCGGCGCGGAAGGCTCGCTGTGGTGGTGGAAGCCCCGGAGGGGTCCCAGTACGGGGCTCCCCTCGCTGGGCAGAGGGTGAGGGCGGCCCCTGAGGCGACCGGGCGGCCGGAGGGGCCTTCCCCTGCGCGGAGCAGGCGTCTTCCTGGGGTAAACACCGCTCCTCTTTTTTCGGCCTTTTCTTTTAAAAAAAGGAAAGAGAGGAAGCGCGAACATCCAGTGTATGCTTCCCTCCTTCTCGCAAGCTGTTTTGGGCTTCGAGCTCACAAAATAAATAAATAAGTAACAGCACCTGAAATCAAACTCTCAGGAGAAGGGGAGGGGCCTGAACTTTTTTTTTAAAAGCAATATATGTAGGCTTTGAAAGTGCCCGAAGTGTTGCAGGTGGTAGAAGAAGAAGACATCAAGCAAACAGAAGTAGAACCTTAAAAAAAATGAAGGCTCTGAAGCTGCGTGTTGGCCTGGCCTGGCCTGGGGGTTCCACAGGAGCGCCACGGGGTGAAGAGGTGGTGTCTCCAGCGTGTCCGCGTCCTGCAGCGTGACCCCGGAACCGTGTTCTCCTTCCAAATGGCCGCATCGCCCTTCAGAGGGGAGGTTATCTGTTTCTGTGCCCTTCGTGTTATGAAGGCATTTGGGGTAACTACTAGCTGCTGTTTGCGTTCACCTGACCTGAGAAACCTTTCTTCATCATGTAAGAGAAGGAGAATAAGCACCCAGGACAGCTGGTCCTTGAACTCCTGGAGCCATGAGCTGCATCTGTGTTTCTCTTTTTAGGATTTGCTTTGCTTATTGAGACTGCAAGCGCTATAAAATACAGAATGGAGATAATACGCTTTTCCTTGAGAGGAAAACAGCTTGAAAAAGCTAAACACAAACATACATACTGTACCCAAATTTACTACGATATTCAGAAGATTCAAGAAAATGCATGAATGGTGTAAAACTTCATTTTCAATGAAGCGGCTCCTCAGGTTTTTTTTCCTTGAAATTTTAATGACTCTGGAGATACAAAGCAAGAAGTTTGTCTTTACCTGTCCTAATTAAATGACTATTTAGAATGTCCAGCTGCTACTGAGAATAATTTTACTGCTAGTAGTTTGTTGTTACTACATTCCAAAATATGTCTTCCATAAATCTTTTTTTTTTTAAACTGTGGAGTCAGTGATGCAAATACATGACCCAGAATTTTCATGTTACGTTTCCTCTTTAACCATTTATAGCTCTATTGAGTTGCATTAGAAACGTGTTCCAGGTGTGTCACAGAAGAAATTTCAAGTCTTTCATTAAGCAGGGTGGGACAGCGTTAGTCAGAGGCTGAAATGCATGTGTCACGCTTGTATAATGTAATGTGCCCCATTGGCTTGCAAAGATGGAGTACCATACTCAGTTGCTGTATATTTTACTAAAAAGGTAGACGGTCTTTCCCTACATCCGTCCAAATGCAATTTGTGCATAGCCTAAGGGCGGGGGGGAACTTGGAATAACTGATAATAATCACGAATGCAGATTTTTACAGTCCTTCATAAAAACATCTTAACAATTTTGTTTAGAAAAACTGTAACTTACCACAGACCTTCCATTTTTCTACTAAATAAATATAACACCGGATGTATTTCAGAATCTAACTTCTCTAAGATTCTCTGCGGGAACATGTTATTCATGCACAGTGTACTGCAAGATTTGAGGACAAAAAAGATCATCTGTTTATAGTAACTCATGTCTCTCTCAACTGTTTCTTTTCTTTCTTTAGGACACTGGTGTGGGCAAATCAAGTATTGTGTGGAGATTTGTAGAAGATAGCTTTGATCCCAACATCAACCCAACAATAGGGTAAGAAGCTAAATAAAGTAAACATGACTTATTCAAGAATAAAACCAAATTGTATTAATATATATTTGTACCTCCTGAATAGATTGCTTGAGGATTCTCCACGTGAGGCAGCTAAATGTGGGAATAAACATGACTGTAGCTTTAATTAGTATATAGGACCCATTAGCGTATATGTATATTCTACATTCCGGCAGGTTCCACTTTCGCATGTAAGATCTGGACCCATTTTGTATTGTTAATCCAAGTTAACAAAATGCTGCTAGGAGTCCTGGGTTATGAATAAATTACACTATAGATGCTCCTGTTAAAGGAACAACCTGCTTTTCTCATGTACTACCCTTAAATTTCAAAGTCTAATTGATGTGCAGCTACATGATTATTTGTTTAAGTTTTTTTTTAAGAGTCCAGTACAATAACATGTTTCCTAGGTTTTTGAAGGTAGTAAACGTACTAATTCAGGTTGTAGTCCTCTTCATGAATTAGTTCTAATGTTATACATCCATATGCAATACGCACACTCATAAGTAACTGATGAAATTGTTAGTGCAGTTGGTCTCACAGCTAAGGATATCTGAAAGTTGACCCTCAGAGTAGCAATGTTATTGAGCTCAAATCTTCAGATGGGTAGAAGGAAGGGGGAGCATCAGGAATTTTTGGAGTGGTTGGATCTTTTTATTTCATTCTATGTCCTTCTCACTGTGCAGGAGTCTTACGGGCTGCTTTGCTCAGAAGTAATCCTTACTTGCAGGAGGACACGACTTCACTTGATGCTGAGAAGTGTCTGTGGGGTGTCAATGCAACTTCCTGTCTCAGGTGTCACACAGGCTCTACTACAGCTTTGACCAGAAAAGATCCTGCTGATAAAGATGTGTCTCATCCTGTCCTTCTAAAAAAAACTTGGCACCCATGATATCTCTCTCTCCTCCCCCTTACGCTCCCCACATCTTTCTTCTGAGTGTAAATACTGGTATCACATTGCAAGATATTCTGCAGGAAGTATGCTTTTATTTTAATTTCCCTGTTAACAAAGGTAGCCTCTAAGACAGATGGCTAAGTAATTTTCTTAGATGTTCAAGGGTTGGACCTTCTTAGTTACTGTCAAATTAGCTACAGTAGAGGTTCTTTTTTGGAGGACTACAAAAGTGATGTGTAAACAGTAATCATACTCTGTTTGCTTAAGTAGGGGAGCTGGCTGTCTTAAACATTTAACTTCAAATTGTATAGAAAGTTCAGACCTAGAGAGGAGTTTTGAGCTTCTTACAAAACAAAAACTGAGAACGTTTCTATGTTTACTCCTGGGCTTTTGAGTTCATGAGATACAATCTTACAATCTTAGGTTTGCTGTCCTGTTTCCATTCGTCTTGGAATTACCTGAGCAATCATACTTTGTTGTCATCAATGTTCATCATTCAGGCTCAGATATGGGCAGCTGTAGAAACCCTGTCAGAATTCAGCATCCTGAGAGGAAAATTCTGCTTTGCCTGACCAGCATATATCTCTGGGTACCCCAGAATATCTAGTCTTCTATTATAGCATCAAAAAGGAATTATGAATGAGTATAAAACTACTTTCAGGTGCATCTTGTTCATGTACTTATAGTGTTTGCTTGGCTGGGAGAAGCAACTAGGAAATTCAATAGGGATAATGCCTGTTTTCTTACTAGAAAACCTTGAGGATAGTTCCAGTTTTGAGGCTTTTGTTGACCCAAAAATTGGTTTGTCTTCAAGCTGTTTGTTCATTTGTGGTTGTTTGTTGGTTTTTTTTTTTAATTGATGTATTTCACAATGAATACTTCCACTTGTCAAAGAATTTCAAGTAGCATTTATTGTCAGCTACCTCTGTTGTCAGTGAATTAGAGCAACACAGCTGTTCAGTTCAAACTGACTGTACAGGAATATTTTGGTTTATAGAGCCAAATAAGATAAATTTGCAGTGAGAATCTATGTTTTAGGAAATTGTTTCCATATTGGCTAGCGAATTCAGAATGGGTGCTTAATTTGCAGCAGTCTTAAGGAAGCGGAAGTCTTTGCTGTGCTTTGCAACAGATACTCCTATCACTTCATTTTCCGCAACTCATTGCTAAAATACATCATCTAGTTAACTGTGTTGAAATGCATTGCAGTTAGACTCTTTCTTTTTAGGGATGCTGCAACCTTATATTTGGCTTCTTAAAAGAGTAATCCACTTTGGAGATTGATGCACTATTTGGCAAACCATCTGAGCTTAAGGAATGGGAAGAATATTACTTCCTCACAGTGGAAAGCATTGTGTAATTGCTCCCTTTCTTTATTTTAAGTGTAGATAGCTGTTTTGTTCTCCTATAACATTGAAGCATGTCCAAACATGTCCAGTTATATTAACTACAAAAGTGTTGTGGACGTCATTAAAAATCTATGCCCTGGTGGTACTTAATACCTGAGATAAACGGAAGTTCAGAGTCTTGGTCTCTGGTATTTAACGTTGTTGATCATGCTGAAAGTCTCTTGTTCTCTGACTTTGAATCTACCGCAAGCTTAGTGTACTGTAAGAAGCTGCTGTACAGGCCACCTCCAGGGTCCTATCCTGCACCCTGTCTGAAACTGGGAGTAGAACAAGTCTGCAGTATTTTCAGGTGACAAGAATTAAGCATACAAAAGATGTTCAAGATCATAACATAGGCTCTCATATGCTTAAAATAATTATGGCGTCTATATTTCCTGTTCTACAAGGATTTGAATTCAGTGTGTGGCTTTCTAGTAAAAAAATGTGCCTACAGGTAATAGATATAGCAAAGAACTCCATCTTGTAAAAGATTAGGTCTCTGAATTCCTGTTCTTGTCGGAAATACACTGATTCATCTAAGGCAGATCAAGTAAAGTGTAGAAGTACTTTACGATATTTTTCAGTATCTTCCTGTGAGACACCTAGAAGTTGAGGGGACGGCTGGAGCATAGGAAGAGATTTTGGTTTTGTCTTCTGGAAGTGCAAGAGCTTCTGCAGACTGAAGTATATAATGACAGACAGGATTTGGGAGCTGTACAGAGTGCAGACAACAAGGAAGTTAGTCATTATTGATTTCTCTGTCCTCTTAACACCTACCAATAGTGATATGACTCTCCTATATTTTATTTCCAAGTATGGACTGACCAGAATTTATCTCAATGCTAGTGCAGAGATAGAAAAAGCTGTTTCAAAGGGAAAGGATTTGATCTCTCTCCTTCTCGAAGTTTCTGGTATACACTTAAGTAATTTGCTGTGATGATTCCTACACTTAGGAAGAATGTTGATAAAAAAGCTGATCTTTCTGATTTTTTTGGTCATACGTCCTTTATTTTTATCAAAAGCTTATGAACAATAAAAGCTTATAATTTGCATTCACGTTCCTTCTGTTTTGTTAGTTGCATTTCATCCTCTGAAAGAAAATGTCATCCTTTGAGGCCCTTTGCTTCATTAATTTCAGCCTTTACGTATGAAAATCTTCATCAGTTTTGGGGAGGGGAAAGCACTTCTATTGGAATGTAAACCTTTTCACAAGTTCACGGTAGTAATGTTCTAAGAACGTATTTATATTCTGAAAAGCATAAGCTGTAATTTTTTTCCAGAGCCTCATTTATGACCAAGACTGTACAGTATCAAAATGAGCTGCATAAATTCCTAATTTGGGATACAGCTGGACAGGAGCGGGTAAGTAGAATCAATGTCTGTGGTGATAGTTCTGGCTAGAGTTTGGGTTGCTTTTCAACCCCACTCCTGAAAGTCACAATGTGATTGGTTTTATGAATATCTGTTAGAAAGTTTGTTTCTGTGCAGGTTTCTATCAGATACGGGTGCTGTAAATATGTTTTTATTTTTCATTGTTATTGTGGTTAAAGTACAAAGTTAAAGATGATTACCTAAGAAGAGGAGCTTATAAAACAGAAGACGGGGTTTAGATGCACTGAAAGGGAGTGCCACTTCAAAAGAAAACAAGGCGGAGGGGGGGAAGCCAGCAGCTGTTTCTAGTACTGTTTCTATAGTTGAGTTTTAAACATTCAACTGCAGTATTTTCAGGCAGTGCAACTGGCAACAGCAGAATCCAAGTGAAATGAATGATCATGTTTCATAGTACAAGAAAGACCCTGATTCTGGAAAAGTACACAACTGCTAACACGTTCTGTTAGCTTCAGTGTTAAGGTTATTAATGTGAGTAGAATGTGGGTTTAGGTGTTCAAAAGCAGCGTTTCAAATGATGTTATGGGTTGATAACTGATTTTTTTATTATTTTGTAAAGTTTTATTCCTCAAATCTGATAGTGTTAGAAGCTATGTCAAGAATTCATTTTGAAATTTAAATTTTAATTTGGTAGTTTAGGGTTCTGATCTCTGCAGCTTGCATAGTTCTGAGGGGAGGCAACAAAAGCTTTCAAGAGAATGACTAGTCAAATGAAATCACAGTTAATGTGCATTCTTTTTACTTAGAATTTAAAAGGAAGACTTTGCTATTTAACTATCTTGTTTACGGATTACTAGTAACAGTGCTAGAAGTTATAGTAGCTGTATTAATAGTGCTTATTCTTGCAGTTTCTTGACTGTTAGCTACTGGAAACTGTCAATTACTCATGATGAGTTTATTTAGGATGTGAAGTAACTGTAACAAAGGTAGACACCAGAGCTGTCCCCAATAAGAGTCAGTTTGATCGGGTTGGGTTATTACTTTAGGACTTGCTGTAAATAGTTTGTCTTAAGTGACCATTCTAGCCCATTCTGAAATGTTAATGCTGGAATGTGAGTTGTCTGAGAGGTATAGTATGAATTTTGAGAGGCTAGTACTCTTAAATGGAAAATTTTATAAACGTGCCCGCCACAACTTGGCAGGAAACATCCATTACATATTAGCATTCCATCCTGTTCACTTTAACTGTGTTTGCAAGCAATGGGAGAACGCTGTAATTTGCTTTCAGGACACTACAATCTGAGGAAGCATCCCTGTACACTACTAGCATATTCCTTGTCTTTCTGGTTTTAGGCTTTGAGTGATACCTCTTTAAATTTCTTCTGTACAAGTTGCATGATATCTTTCTTGAAATAAAAAAAGGAAAGGTATCTTACCTAGGCTCTGACCCAAAAGCTGTGATACCTGTGAAGCTTATGTTCCACACCTGAGAGTGTCACTGTGAGGCCCCAGTATATCCGAGGAAACCAGTGAAAGGGGAGCAAGGATATTTACTCTGAAATGATGTCAGTATTTTTATAGATGTTTCTTTCTCCAAAACAGAACAGGACTGTCAATTACTGCTAGTCATAAATGGTCTGTATACCTGCCTTGCCCTGTATCTGTAGCAGAGTTTTCTGGTCATACAGCACATCGGACGATGAATTACGGAAGGAATGCACTCCATGGTGTTCTGGAATACCAAAAATGTCTACACCATTCTTGAAACTGAAATGTCTCTGATGAACTATGATGCGTAATGTACAGAATTTGTAGTGCTGGCTTCTTGAGGAGCATTTGCTATTTTCCACTTCCAAAGCCCAGCAGCGAATAGTTCTACACTGCCCTGGGTAAGCCCTTGTTCTAAATGGCTTCAGGGAGTGGCTGGCTAGCTTCACTCCAAAGGTGGAAGCGTGCACTATTTCACTTCTCACAGCTCTTTTCCCTACATACCCACCTTATTTCTTCTCTCATTTCTTCTACACTGGGTAAAGTTGATAGATTACCTACAGCAGTTAGGATTTTTTCCTTCTTACCTAACAGTTTTGACGGTTTCTCTGGATAATTACATTATGTCATCTTAATAATTCTGTCAAAACACAAATTGGAGGCTGGAGGGCAAGCTGAAGTCTTTGGGAAAATAGCAAAAGGAAAATTCAGTGTTTCTGGTAACATCTGTTTTGTTAATGTATTTTATCTGCTGACTGCTCTTAGGTGGAAAAAAGTATCTAAGTGTTAGCCGGCAGGAAATGAGGGTAATACAGAATCAGCAAGTGAAAGTTGGTTTATTCCCAATGTAAATACTCAAATAATCAAAAAGCCAGGTTGCAACCAGTCCAAGTGGTGGTTTACCAAATAGGTTTCCCTTTACATCTTAGTACTTAAGAGGAAGAGAGGGATTATGTCCCAACGTGAACTGAATGCCTGCCCATGTTTTCCTTTCCCACTATTAAACATTTTTATATTCTGAACTTTGTGTATAAAATCCTGTTTTCAAAACAGAATTTGAGAGCCAAATGTAAATGTCTGGAATTCTGCTTTATAGCAAGATTTCTATGATTTATAGTATTGTTCTCAATTGAACTGTACTAAGCAAAAGGAAATAGGTATTTTATTAGAACCATATAAGCCTTTATGAAAAACTATTCTATTCATGATTTTTACCCCGAGTAATAAGATGCACAAAAAGCTCTAAATCACATGCTTACATGCAGTTTACTCTGTGCTTTGACTGAGAGTTTTGGTTGCTAGATTAGTTGTCTGGTTCTTTTTAAATTGCCAGAACATCATGCTGTTTTTGAGAATACTTGATTGGTATTTTAATAGTGCTCTATCACTTTTTTCAGTCCTGGATTCATAACACACTGCATAGAAAGGTACAGGCCTGGTTTATACCCTGCAAATGCACTACCAACCAAATATGCCTGCTGCAGACTTGATTCTGAAAATGACAATAAAATTACTGTAGCCTTTTACTATCTAGCATGTTCCTTAAACTCTGTTTGCAACAGGTCATGTAGTTGTGGATTTTTGCAGTTCTTAGTTTTAAACATGCTTCTAACTTTTGAGGAAAAACTTAAGTGAAATCCCTACAGCCGTAAGTTAGTTTATGAAGCAGCCAACATTTCTAGCATTTAAGAGTGCTATGACTGATGCGTGGGGCTAAAGGTTGATACTGACTTCTGAACATTTCAGGTCAGCAGTAATATATGCTAGTTTTCTTGAAATTACTTTTTGTCCAAAAACACGAGTGTCTTAAAAAGGAAGAAGCAAGTTCAATTTTTACTATTTTTCCTTTGCTCGGTGTTTAAAGTTGAGCATATATTCTGAGGATTTGTGACTGTATATAATCTACAGTCTTTTAAATGAGAGATTGTAATCTAGTCGAAATACGGTGAAGTTTGGCTTCCTGCTTTTTGCAGTAGGTGTGCTGCTGATCACCAAACGATTTGTTGGTTTGCCTTTGTAAAACAATACTTTCATGGAAGTTTATGTATTCTGCTGCACAGCCTCTCTGTAATTGTGAAGAAAAGTTTTCCACTAATGTGAACTTTAAAGCTAGTTTTCACTTTCTTCAATAATAATAAGGAAATCGTGGAGGTCAGTGGAAAATCAGATTCATAATGCATGGTGTCTGTCTTTCAGTTTCGTGCTTTAGCCCCAATGTATTACAGAGGGTCAGCAGCAGCCATTATAGTATATGACATCACAAAAGAGGTAAGAAATTTGGTCTTGACCCAGCATTACAATTTCTGGGGTTTTTTTGTGTCATGGGCCAATTCTGACTCTTAATTCCTTCTGTTTTGTTTTGGTTTTTTTTCCACATCAGGAAACATTCTCAACGTTAAAGAACTGGGTTAAAGAGCTTCGACAGCATGGACCTCCAAACATTGTTGTAGCTATTGCAGGAAATAAGTGTGATCTTAATGACGTAAGGTAAATAACAGTTGACAGTTATGAGGCTTTCCCTTAGGCTCATAGTGCTAAATATTTTAAGATTTCAGAGCAGGTGAAAGGTACAGAGCCATTTAAGCTGTTTTGCATTAGCACTGTAGTTTCACAAGGGGTCTGAGCTGTTCCTACTGTCAGAAGATTTGGTTAGTCAGCCCTTTGACAGTGTTACCCACTTCCTCCCCTGTGTTGGTGCGAGCACGTGTGTGACTGGGCAGTAAATCAGGCTGTAAAATGGATCCAGATTAAAACTAACCATTTAGAAAAAGGAAAACTGGTCCGAGTGTATTTATCTTTCTCGCCATGATCGCTTGCTGGCATGACAGAGGTGGGATGGCAGGGTTAGGAATGAGCAGTTTACAGGGAGACAGGATTACCTTTTCTGGTGGCAGTGCCAAGTTACACAAGCCTGAACTGCCTGTGAAACTACAGTGTAATACAAGCTGTTTACCTCGCTTTATAAGAAGTACTCCTGTCAGTTTGTAGCACCTCATTTTGTTAGGAAAAACATCAAGCCTGTTGGAAAGCATTGTGTAGGTTTTTCTGACTTGCTTGTTCAGGGGCCTTCCTTCCCTGCTTAAATATTGGGGTGGAATTGGCTGTGGCTGAAATAGTTGCAGGGAGCGAGAAAAGTTCTTGAGAAACTTTACGAACAGCTAAACTTTCAAGAAGGCATGTACTAAAAACAAAAGAAGTCCTTTTTTATTGATGTCCTGGTTAAATAAGACAAAATGCAGAAAGAAAGTGCGGGCAAACTTCTTCTTTTTAGATTTCATTGGAAAAGGTACCGCAGCTGGTGTCTCAAAGGAGACAGATGGTTACGTGTTTTAAGAACCACTGCAGTCAGCTCTAGTGTAGTTTTACAAATCGTTAATATATAGCAGTTATCTAGTGAGCCCTAATAACATTTGTTGGAAGTAGCATGTCTCTTGGAGGAAATATGGCATAAAATTACCTGAAGACAAATATAAGGTATGTAGTATTGAGTCTCACGCGCTTATTTCTTGGTGCTTCGGTGGCATCATAAGTTATATAAACATTGCTATTCAAGCTAATGAGCAAGATTCCTTCTACTTTAGTCAGAGGCAGTATTTGAATCACTGATGCAAACTCTGCTTTTGATATTCTAAGTCCCTTGTTACTGAAAGTAGCCTGTGTTTTCTAGAAATTATATGTAAAGTGATACAAAGTATAGCCCAGTCCTCTCTCCAGCCATTGGGGTTTGGTTCTTTTGATGTTGTTTAAGGGAACATACTTCATTATCGGCTTGCCTACTTAAGGGTGCAGAATAACTTTTCCACCTCTTGCCTCTGTTGTTGTGTGCTCAGTCTAAATGTGTTCCCGTTTATAGCTACGTCTTCATGCTTCCTGTAAAGTAAACGCTATACTGATGATTGGTGCAGTGTTGTGAGATACTTGGTTTTGTAAACAGCTGTAGGAAATCCACTGGATTAGTGGAACTAATGCTTTAGTATCTTTTCAGTACATCTAAAACTGTTGTTTGTGTGAAGATTAAAGCACCCCCTAAAGATTGATTGCAGACCTACACTTAGAGCACTCAAGAAACAAACTCCACACTAATGTTGTCAGATGGATTAACGCCTCCTTTAGTTTATGACTGTGCTGCAGTGATGCTCATACCTCAAGACAGGGACACAGTGTAGAGTAAAGAATGAGCATCAGCTTCAGGATGAGGGAGCAGTGAGATCCCAAACAGGTAAAATACAAAATACTCATTTAATGAGACACTTAAAAGCTTAATATATCCCTTAAGATTTTGAATAATGTGTTGGTTTGGGGTTTTTTTTTTTGCACTCACAGTTTGGGGTTTTTTTGCTTTGTTTTTCCAGAGAAGTCATGGAAAAAGATGCTAAAGACTATGCAGATTCCATTCATGCAATATTTGTAGAGACAAGTGCGAAAAATGCAATAAACATTAATGAACTCTTTATAGAAATTAGTAAGTATTTAAACAGTTAATATGTTTTCTTCTGAAGGATGGTCAAGTAGAAATTTGATTACTGTATTAGTTTTTGTGATATGTAGGTGAGAATGTACTGACTTAAATTTGTTACAATCAGACATGAATACAAACTGCAAAATAAGCTGTATAATTTTTGGTCATCTAACAACCTCTAAGTATTCCTTCTAGAGATTTTAAGCCTTGTGTGATGCTGCTGGATAAATAGCAAGCAGGGCACTCATGTCAGAAGTCAGTGTCATCTTACTGTATTTGTTATTGAATGTTTCAATTGGTACTTCCAGTGTTATGGAAGGGAAAGGAAATGGCGTGAGGAAGATCCAGACTTCATACAGATGAGAAAAGGAATTAAGTTCTCACTCTTAGTGTTTGTACTTATTCTAAAACAGTGCAGTTTCAAAAAAAAAAAAAAAAAAAAAAAAAAGAATTTGTAAATGCCAGATTTTACTGCATGGGAAATAGCAATGATTGTGTGTAGATTTTGTACAAGTATTTTTGTGATACTTTGGGGTTTTTTTCATTAAATTGCAAAGCTTTTCTGTCTCATTCATGGTGGGGACAACAGTGTCATTTTTTTGTGTGAATGAAAAGCTGACAGTATTCCAGAGTGAATTCCATGCGATGTTATTTGCAGGATATGTTTCAGGCAGCAGCAGCAGCAATGTGCAGGTGTGTCAGCCTGGTTGTGAAAAGAGGACAAACAGCAATCCGTTTGTACGTCTGCGCACTGCCGCTTAGCTTTGGATAACCACAGAAACATTGGACTTAAGGGGAAAAAAAATATGTCCTTATAAGCAGTTGAATATATTGAAGCTGATATAAAACGTACGTGTTGTAGATTAGCTTCCTTGATTTACTGACTTAATAGTTGCTGTCTAAAATTGATCGTGAATAAACTATAGGAAAAAAATCATAAATCCTCCTCAGAAAAGAATACTCAACCAGGAACAGTCAATTTTAAAGACTGATTAGATGACTGAAGCAGCTATCTTTATGAGCACTCATGTGCTAAGCCGAATGCAGGTGATCTGCTGTGGAAATACATACCAAGATGGTAGTTATCAATGAAGATATTCCAGCTGGTACTGCCTCCTGCAGAGTATATTCTCTGGGTGCTTTTATAGTTTAGCTGTCCAAGTCTAGATTAGCCCAAAGTGTAAATGCAACAAAATTAGCTTAAAACTGTAAAACTGCCTCTAGTCTTTGTGGAACCCTTCCTCATACAGACATAGTATAGACTGTTAACTGCCATCCTTCTGTTATGCAGGAATGTCATCGTTAATGATGTATGACTAATTGAAGACACATTTTTATACACAAATCGTACACCGAATGCTTAGAATTAGTTTCAAGTATAGTGTTTGCTATAATCTCTTTTCCTGCCTCCTTGTAGGTCGCAGAATTCCGTCAACTGACACCAACCCCCCGTCTAGTGGTAAGGGCTTCAAACTTAGAAGACAGCCATCGGTGACAAAGCGCAGCTGCTGTTGACTGATCCCTTAGAAAATCAGACTTGTTTATACAGTAGGTGGTCTTGGAAGTTAATAGTTCACGTTGGGTTTATATTATCAGTCTTAGATCTTTATCTGCTGGTGTTCATACACCCGAGGTCCCACAAAAATGGACCATTTCATCTGACATCTGTACACTCGCAGAAGAGACTGCAATCGGAATGTCAGCCTGTTTACTTACAAAAAGTGTAGTATCTCTTGCTTTCAAAGGGAATCCATCATCACTTTTTTGGCCTTGCTTGAAAGGAAGGTGACTATGTGGATGGTAGAGCTGAACTGTTTAATAGTTTTGTAATCAAGATTTTAGTTTGGTTTTTTTTTTTTGTAAAAAGGGAAATGAGCACTTTTGTGGGACTTTAGGGGTGGGAGGAGTCTGGAAGTTAGATGTCATTTCTTACTTTTCTTCAGTGAGCCTTATTTTAAATTTAATTGTAGCTAATCCAAAGTATGTGATGGGACAGTTGATATGAGGTGGCTACAGAATAAGCAACTGAAGACAAATAATAGGCAAATCAGTCCATCCAGTCCCCAAATCCCATTTGCACTTTTTATTTAAAGATAATATGCGCCGGGGGTGGGGACACAAACAACAGATATTAAACCACAGACAATCTTTTTCTCATGCTGACTTTAATCATTTTAAGGCAAACTGATAAGCTTATACACATCTTTTTGTTCCTACAAGTTTTGTAATATTAAGGTGTTGGTTGAAGAAAACCTAGTTGTAGTTCTGACTAAATTAAGTGGTTACTGACTAAAAACAAATGCTGTAAACAGATGCTGCCAGTGGTTCTGGTAAGACCTAAAAGTTTTTGAGGAAACCTTTTAATCGCTTGGCACGTGTAAAGTGTTCATATTATATTTATGAGACAAGTGTTTAAAATATTATAAATTATGTAAAAACAGTAAAAAATAATGCAATCTTATACACTCCTTCCATTCCACACCTATGGATAAACTCTTGGGGAATGTCCATCAGGTTTTTTCCTGTGTTTTAGGTATTGTCACTGTGAGTTCATCCAGAGGCAGACTGAAATTCTTTCGTTTTCTACCACATTTGAAAGGGCCAATAGAGAATGCTGTTGGCGGGGTCTGTCTGCTGAATAAGTTTTCATCTGCGGTGCACCCAGTCTTTCCCGTTTTGGGCACAAAAACACAAATAGGAAGTAACTTTAAGACGTGGTAACGTAGATCGTTACCTCTTGGCTCCTGGGCTTTTTCATCCGTGAGGGTTTTTAGCAAATCAGTGTTTAGCTTATTCTGTATTCGTTTTACTATGCTTTCGATTAAACTATAGGTTGACCATACCCATTTGTGCTTTTTTATTTATTTTTACTTTGTTTCCTACCAGCACTAGGGAGAAACTCTATACTTTTGAAGAAAAAGAGCTCAATAGACTTGAATATATACTAAAATACGCTGTTTAGCTGTAGTATCAAAATTAGGTCATGTTGATGATGCTTATTTGTTTTTAATCTGGTTTTCTATCATCTCAAGTATTTTCTTTGAAGGAAATGTGGAAACGTTTGTAAGAAATGGAAGGACTTGTACTTCAGATTAGTTTATATTCGTGAAAATTCTCGTAGAGCTGTTCTGGAGCAGTGAGATTTTTTTGAATGGGCCCGTACGTTTTAATGAAATTTGGTGACTACATTCTTATCATGCCTTTTACTTACGCTGCATTCTCGATTATGCTTTCTTTGCCACAGTTGTAGAGGCTACATGCTTATAGAGAGCCCAAGAAGTAAATCTTCATCAACCGAAGGCTGTTTGAAGCCCCGTTGAAACATTGGTCCTCATGGCATCTCACAGTAGAGACAGATATGTGTTTGGTGTTCAGCCTGATGTAGGATATATTGTTTTCTGTCACTCAAAAGCAAGTAAATCATGAACAGAAAACTTTAGTACTCCTACAAAATGCTTGATAGAAATGTACTTAATAAAGAAAGAGCAGAGTAAGCTTGCTCTTGGCAACATCTTTAATTATGAAAAAGCAGGTTAACAATTAAACGTAGAACTTTCACAGTGGTAGTCATGGAAATCCCTAATTTCTCTGAAATATCTCAGTTCTTACTCCCAGCAAATTTTTTTAAAAACAAATTGTGTGGTTATCTAATTCAACTAGGTTTTTAAAACATTTTGTGGTCACAGTGCTTCAGAAGTCTATTCTATACCAAGATACCAGGTGTCAGACAGAAAAATACCGCTGTTATTAAAGTTGGTTAGTAATAAATCTGGACATTCTTGAACTGGGAAAGATCGTAGTAGGAGAAGGAAAGTCTCAGATACTGGGAATATATTTCAGATAGATTAGTAGAAAAAGGAATTTCAGACTTTCTAAATTATTGTTATTGCCTGTTACCATGTGGTAAAAATGGAGTTTAAATCTGTTTGGTTTTTTTTTTCAGTGAAATAATGAAAATGATTTAATAGTATTTATCCAAAATTTATTGACTTGAGAAGAAAATAGTGGACTAGACAAGACTGAGAGCTGGGCTAGTATTGCGGTTGTTGTAGTGTTCTCCACTCAGGGGAGAGATCCATACATCTTAGCAAATTTTTATGAACTGCTTTCTGATCTGTCCGCACTTCTTTGTTATACATCAAAAGTAGACTTTGAAAACAAACAAACAAAAAAAACCCCAACCCAAAACACTAAAGAAGTAGAAACAATCTGGCCCTTCTCAAATGTAGCTAAGTCTCAATGCCTGAGACTCCTTTTATTTTGTTCCCAATCTGAGTGGAATGCCAGCAAACTTCATATCCTTTTTGCAGGTCTGACCTTGAATTACTGCAGTTAATGAAAACATGGAAATAGCCAGTGTTTCAGATTGTCCAAACTACAAACGCTGACGTGAGGCTGCTTTTTAACACATGCCTATTTAAAATGACAGACTGTTGATGTAAATTCTTTTGAGCCAAGATAACTGTTTATTGATCAGTTGGCCCTAGCTGAAAGCCGGAATACAGTCTTCCCTGGATGAGATGCACATGTTCAGTGTTTCATTATTGTTGGAGAAAAGTGGTTTCTTCTGTATTAATTTGTTAGGCCATCTGCTTTCATCTTGCACTAGGCTTGCTGAAATCGATTATATTTTGTCCTAACATAGCTTCTCTATCTGGAGATACATCAGCCTTTGAGTGTTTGGAGTGCTGATTATCAACCATTCCAGCTAAATTTTTAATAACTTTTTTCTGTTGTTAAAAAAGCTTAGGACTGAAGTTTTATTCTGCTATACCTTTCTGTTTAATGAATGGAGCTCACCATAGAGACTAGACTGTCAGATACTCTCACAGGGAATTAATTGCTGCCAAACAAGTTTGGAAGGGTAAAGTATCATATATGTAAAAATGTAAGGAGGTGCCTGTCATGTCGTTGATCCAGAGCATTTTTTAACTGAAAAAAATATGACTATTTCAACTTCTAAACAACACCAGTTCTTTCCCACAAAAGTTACAAATTTGTGCAAAAATATAATTCGATGAATGTTTAGTTTTTAAGCTTTGGAGCAACTGAAATGTGTTCCCCAAGTTTTGGAGGTGTCTTCATCCTGCCCTCTAAATTACAAGTCTCTCAGCTGACTTGTTGAGTCAGGCTCTTGATCCGTGCTGTAGGTAGTTTTGTAGTATATTTTATATACATGCTGAAAACGGGCATACTAAGTGCCTAAGTAGTTGAAATCTAGAAGCTTATATTTAATAACAGAAGCATCTAGTGGTCAAATTACTGAAAGTTGTTCTAGGTGCTTTGAAAAGTTCTAAGGCAATTCTAACAACTTCTGCTGTTACCAAGGAGGTGAAGACTTTATGTTATTAGATCCATGTTGCAACAAGCCAAATGATTGCACTTCAAATCCCCACTGACATCAGCGAGACCCTTCCTTTAAGTGCTACAGGATCAGACAGTTAATAGTTCAGAGGGGCATTTTATGTAGACTTGAGTCTTTGATGCATTGGTGTGCCTAATACCAATTTAATGTTACCAGCCTGCTCAAGAATGGTTATTTACGTGCTTGGGAAGAGAGGAAGAGGAGAGGAGACAATGCCTAATTACTAATTTGGAAGTCTTAATCTTTCAACCTGGTTGAGAGGTGTGGGATTCATTGGGAGCTGTCTCCATTCATGGTTAAAGCTTCATTTTAATTATCAAAAAATAATTCAGGCTGAATATCACAAGTGGTTTAAGAGTTGGACTCAGCGAGATTTTTGTTACAATGTTAATCCTAAATTATTCTTTAACATTAGTGTTAATTTCCAGTGTAACATATTGAGTATTAGTTGGAATAGGAAGCTTTAGCAGTGGTGTTTGAATTACTTTCTTGTGAAACAGCCTTTGGTGTTTATTAAGGATGGTGTAGTCTATTTGTGGTGTGCGGTGTCAGCAATCTGCAAAGACTATCTTGGGAATTGATGATGTACAGGACAGGAGCTGTCTGAACTGTGTAGCTAGACATCCTGTAGTGAACCTCACTTACAAGCATGGTAGCTACGTAGAAGAAGAAAAAAAACCATCTCAAACACAAGGAGAGCCTGAGTAATTCACTGACTTAAACTTCTACACTGCCTATTCATTTTCTGAAAAGCTTCATGTATCTTTCTTAAACGCTTTAAACCTCTAAAAAAAGAGGCTTTTCTGTTCATGGACAAGAGAGAAGGACAAACTTTCTTAACTTTTTTAGCGGGAAGTCGTTTTACAGTGACCTGAGACTGTCTGTATGCCAGAAAAGAGTTACTTGAAGCAGGAGAATTGTGTGCTTGGAATTAAGCTTCTAAAAAATCTGCACAAAATTCTCTAAAGAAAACTGTTAAAATGTTATGTTCAGATCACGTTCCTAGTAATAGACCAATAGGTGACAGAAGATTTACAGGAATAAGATGTTGGTGTGAATTGCCAGTCTAAGATAAATATACAGGTTCTAGTACCAAAAAAAGTCATGTCAGCTGTCCTTTTCAGAGTTGTATGGCTCTGGCTTGTCAAAAGAAATGGGCTTGAAGCCACACCATCTTTGCTTCTCATACAAGAATTCAGGTGCCCAAACATATTTCCCTAAAATTATTAGGCCTTCTGACACCAATTTTTTTTTCTGAAAAATCCTTTCTGATATTTTGGAGGTCTCAAAAATTTGAATGCAAACCCTTTCTTGGTCAGCTAGAATCAAAAATGCTTGATTTGGAAAAATCAAACGAGCATCACCAAGCTTTATCTATAAAATGCCACAGATAACTCATCTTTCAAGGGATATACGACTGTCCTGAAAGCCAGGAGTACTTACTGATGGCCTTAGTCTCTGATACGTCAAAATGAACCTAGGTGCAGCATTTTCCTCCTTCCCCCTCCCATTTCCCCCCACCCAACCCATAATTTTTAACATAGTGTTGTCAGAGCGTACATGCTATAAACAGCTATTTAGAAATACTTAGAAAAGTTCTAGAGGCTTAGAGTTATTTGGTGCTTCCTATTTTACATGGAAAATCAAGGCAGTAAGATGATTTGTCTCCCTAAAAATTGGGACAGCATTTGCTGAAACTGCTCTCATTCTAGAATAAAGTCGTCTTAGAAGAAACAATTTTGCTTTTCACATCATCATCATCCTGCAAGTTTGGGTTCTTAAATTTTTACTTAAACACTAACAATGAATTTTATCCAAGGAGCTAATCATCTTTGTAAAGGTACTCGTCTGTTAAGGAGGCTGGGCTTTTCTTTGCTTCATTTCTGTTGATGTTTTCATGTATGTATTATTGAACAAACCAACTGCTACTTCTTTTTCAAATGTTGAAGGATACAGACCACTCTTCCTGTCATGCTCCTCATCTGTGCGAGTGTGATACTCCATCCAGCTGTTGCACTGGGGTGTGCTGTAACTCTGGCACCTAGATAGATGCACTGCTACGATCTTGCCTCACTTTTGCTCATGTTACAGTATGTATTTTCTATTAAATCCATTATGTTTTCTTGACAATTTGTTCTTTGTTTCCTTACGGGATTTAGCTAAGAATAGGTGGCGAGTCTCTTTTTCCTCTTAAGGGTTCTAGAAGTATCTGCCACAATGGCAAATATTTGTAAACAAAATGGTAATTCATTAGTACAGCCTTCTGAAACTATTATGAAAACAGCAGCTGAGACATGTACCACTGCTGTAGTGTACCACATAACGAAGGCTGAAAGCGATTCACCTGTGGGAGCAAATCACTGTAAGGCTCTGGTAACACGATGTAAGCACTTCTTATTTTAACTTCCTTTTTTGTACTTCCTATTTCTGAATACTGTGTATCCAACATGGAAATTGTGACACAGTGAATTGATTTAAGACACAGAAATGGATCGCATTTCTGTAGCTGGAGGACACTTAAGACGTCCCGGCAATCTTCCCCCTTGTTCCCCCCTCCCCACCCCCCCCAGTATAATGAAGAAAAAAAAATCATTCTGAACATTTCTTCTAAACAAGAAACTTTGCATTTGTGTATTCAGGACACAGAAATGACCTGATACGCATATAGCTCTTGCAGTGTAATAAATGTTTGCCTGTAAAATTAAGCATGAAGGTTAACCTTTGTATCAGCAATTCTTGTCCCTCTTAAGAACGTTCTGCCTTTTCATTATAGGATCAGGTTAACCTGTTGCAAAGGTTGAAAGGTCTGTGCCTTCTTACTGTAGTATCTCTTACTAAAACTTAAGCCGCTCAAAGTTACAGAGCATTTGCAGCACTGTAAACTGCACAAATATACAACCATTGCTTCACTGCATGACATGTAGGCAGATTACTCGTGATGAAATACTGTAGTGATGAGTTCCCAAGCTTATGAATGTTTTGAGACTTTTTTTAGTCTTCTCTTGGGCTGGTCCTGAGAGCGTGTACAGGTTTGTCTGTATTGTTGGTTTGTAGATGCTAATGAGGAAAACCAGGCTTTTGTTCTCTCCTTTTTGTTTGAATTGTTATACTCCCATATAGTGCATAGAATGCAAATAAAGAAATGTTGATTTTGGCATAATGTAAACAGCCTTTTCAGCTTAAGCATTCATAATAAACTTTTATAGTGTAATACCATGGCTAAATCACTACCGGTCTGATGTATTGTGCAAAAAAAAAAAAGGTGTAAACATTTTATTAATAAAAAAGCTTTGTTTATAAATGTGCTGGCTTTGTTTATAAATGGTTCCAAAATTCTTAACATTTTAAAAAATAGTCTCTAGAGTAATAGAATTATAGAAGAGGAATGTAAGCAGAAGTGAATCAAAGATGATTCGAGTAGCTGTTTTCCAGAAGTACTGAGTACTGGTCATTCAGGAGCTGTAGCTCTTTCCTGGTTGATGTATGCACAGGCGAAGGCAGAAGAGGGACTTGCACAAAGGAGGGATGGGGGAAAAGAGCAGAAAGAATGCAGCTTTTGTGCAACGCTTCCTTCCTCTGCAGCACGGTGTCTGAGGAGCTGCAGGGCACGCATGGCTCGTCAGCCAGCGCGAGGCCTGAGAGATTCCACCAGGGTCAGGTTATTTAATACATTGCTTTTCGCTTAGACTGCATGAAACGTGGAATTCTTGACTGCTGAGGCCAGGTTTCTGTCAATCAAAACTGTAAAGTGCTTTTAATATCTGCACAGTGTTGGGGGGTCCTGTCATGCTGGGAAGGGATCCAGATCCTTTCTTATCCGTTAATAAAGCCAGCTGGTTGGCAGCTTGCTTTGTTTAAACCACTGCTTTGGTGGTCATGGAGGGCACAAAAATAGGGAGGTGGCTACAGTTGTCTTATGTGACGCTTAAAAGATGTAGTTTTCTTGTTGCAATGTGTGATGCAAGTCTAACGTGTTCAGTTAATAGCAGCCTTCAAAAGCATAAATAAGAAAAAAAAGGTGTCCTGTTTCTGATAGTGCTATTTCACCTGCAAATGTTGGGTGCAAGTTTCTACTAAGCAACTGGCTACAGTTTATGTGCAGAAAACACATACTGTCGTCTTTTTAACAGAGACCTGGAATGACTTACTGTCCAGTACCTGCTGGTTTTAAGTTATCTGCTTAGATGTGTGTAAACTGCTTTTGGAGTGTCAGGTATGTTTGTGTAAGGCGGTATGAATGTGCATCGGAGAGAGCAAAAGAACAGTAACCGCAAGAAATGTGCTAGAATAGAGAGAAAAATAAATTTACATGTGTTTGCATAGGGAATCTAGATAACTAAATGCAAACCACCCAATATGTGGACATGCAATATGAGATAATGTTTTACTTGGATCAAGTCTTTCATAGCTTTTAAGGTAAGAGTTTTGTAACGGATGAAAGCGTTCTTTAAAATTGTCCCAATACAAAGCTTACAGATGCTCCTCAGAGTTTTCCTGTAGTGTTCATCCCTGTTTTCTCCTGTTCACCAAAAATCCGCTTTGGCAACACGTTGCCTTCTAGTCTTGTCATGGTTGAATTGTTAATAAAGTGAGGGTTGGTTTGTGTAATCGGTAAGGATGTAGTGTTCCACGTGGCCTTCGTGCATGCCCATTTCAATGAATCTGATCTGCACAATATTAAATGTACGCACCTTATTTACCTACAATAAAAACATGACAACCTACATTTGTTAGACTTCAGAAATTTTCAACTTAAACTATGCTGTGCTTTATAAAAACTTCAGCCTGAATGAAAATGTGGGTGAGTCCTTCGCATCCAAGCAGGTAAGTTCAGAGCAGCCACTTGCAGGAAGATGCTGTAACTTGGCAAACCCTTTAGGATGTGGATCATCGAATGCTTACGGGTGTCCTTTGCACTACTGTCAGGAAAACTAGAACTTGGGAAGGTCTGGGCAGCAACACTGAACAGTTGTTTACTGTAGGGGTTTTTATTATGTACGACTGCATGTTGTATATAGTTTCCTCTGTCTTATTCCTCACTGTTAGTTTCCAATTAACTCGCAGATATGTATGAAGCTCATCTTTTCTACTACTTACTGGGCTGAGAATGTCTAGCTGTTTATAAAAATAAAACCTAAGAGATTATGTGAAAGAAGATAACCTCTCCAAAGTATCTGCCAAAGAGAGCTCTACTCCAAAGTGTAAGTGAACTCAATTCTTGCCTGATTTGAGATCTAGTAAAATGTTATGACATGATCCATAGTTTAGGCTATAAATTAAACTCCCACAAGCCAAATAAGCCAAGAACATCCGAGGCTCCAAATCTAATTAACTAAGCGAAGTAGAATAGCAGGGACCTGGAAAAGAAAATGCACCCCTTTATGACATTGTGTGACCATCTTTTCTCCAACAGAGGAGGACTTTAAGAACAGCAGTATGTTGTTTGAGCGTGTTGCTGAAGCTTGTAAAAATGCATCCCGATGTATTGGCTAGGAGTTGGCCGGTTTCACTGGCATTATGCAAAGCCAAGAGTTATACTAAACAGATAGAGGGGTTTGGTTTGTTTTGGCATGGAATGAAAGACATCTCCGAACAAAATGAAAAGATGAAACAGAGTCTAAGGTGGTTATGCAGACGAGCTGGAAAAGGGGAATTGTGGTGGCAAGGGGCAGTTGAAGGGCTGAGCTGTGATGTGGAACTGCAGCTGGGCGCAGGGCGGCACTGAACACTGCCAGCCCCTGGAGCGGTGGCAGGTGACGTACACCTCCACCACTTCCCACTGCTTCTATTGCCAGAAGTGAGAACAACCCTCTTGGTACAAATCCCAGATCTTTTTAGCTACCTTACGCTTTTTTGGCAATTATGAAGTAAAACCACATTCATGATACAAAGAATTTGGGTGGAGGTGAGAGACACTGCATCACACAGATTGTATTGGTGTGATAAAATGAATTTTCACAATGTTTTACCATATTTTTATTCACCTCTTAACTGTTGACACTTAACTGTATGCTCCGAGTTGCTGCCGTTTGGAAGTTGATCAGTATCAATACCCCTGCTTTTTATCTCTGCAAAGGGCATCTCCTCCTGAGGTCCTGCACGTCTAAAGTCCTGTTGGCAAATTATTATTTTTTGGTGTATGTAAATTGCCAGTTTTTAAGACCAGCATGTTTCTGCTGGTGACACGGGTGTCCCGGCCTCGTGCCTCATTGTTACCCCTGTCGGAATGTGACAGGTTACAGCAGTGCTTCAATTCTTATGAACTTCTGGACTGCTTAAAAGAACAACCTGTAAGTTTTTAAATGTTTTTTTAAATGTATTTGGGATTAAAAAAAAGAACAACAAACCAACCCACCCAAACTAAACAAACAACACCACAAATCCCCAAGCCCCACGACAACAAAAACCCGCCCCGAACCACCACCACAAGCTCAAAGCAGGCAACCAGGAACTCTGGCGGCAGTTTACTTCAGAAAGGGGCGGGGGGATGTCTTAAAAATGACGATGATGAGCTGAAAGTCTGGGTTTTATCCTAAAGGCTCAGTCCTCCCCGCAGCGCGGTGGCAGTTACCGGCCCCGGCCGGCGGACGGCGCGCCCGAGGCCCGCGGCGGCTGCGCCCCGGGACTCCCCCCGGCCCGGGCCCGGCGGGGTTGAGGCGGAGGCAGCCCACGGTGCGCGGGACCAGGCCCAACACAGCGGGCTGCTGCGGGGTAACACGGCACCTAGCGTGGGCCCTGATGGCGGCGGCGGTCCAGCCTCATTAGCGCTCCCAATTAGCGCCCCGGGGAGGCGCCAGGCCTGGCCAGGCCCCGCGGCGCCGCCGCCGGCCGACGTCAGCCGCAGCCTCGCTCTGGGCCGCTCGGTGCCGCATCGCCCCGCCCCCGGCCCGCCCCCACCCGCGTCCCCGCCAGCCCCGCGCCCCGGCCCCCGGCGAGCCGCCGCCCGCCCCGGCCCCTCTCCGCTCCCGCCGCACCGCTCCCTGCTCGTCCCGGCCCCGCTCCGTCGCTCCCTGCCCGTTCTGGGGCCGCTTGGCGGGGGGTTAATAAACCAGCCGGGCGCACCCCCCCCTTCCCCCCCCGCCTGCCTCCCTCCTCCCCCCTTCCTTCCCCTCCCGCCCAGGCCCTTCCTCTCTCCGCCGGGCGCCGCCGCCGAGGAGGAGGAACATGGCGAAAGCGGAGCAGGTCCTCAGCCTCGAACCGCAGCACGAGCTCAAGTTCAAAGGTACGAGGCGGCCGCCGCCTCCCCGCGCCCGGCCGGCGGCGCGGCCGCCCTCAGGCCCCGCTCGGGCGGCAGCCATTTTCCGGGGGCCGGGGCTGGGCAGCAGCCGCTAAAATGTCCTTCAGCGCCGCCGCCCCCCGTCCTGCCGGGCCTCTCCCGCCGGCCGCGGGTGGGCGGGCGCTCCCCCCGCGAGCCGGCCGCGGGGTCCTCGCTGGGCCGGCCCCGCCGGCCCCCCCCGCCCGCCGCGGGCGGCTGCCGCAGGGCCGCGGGCGGCCTGGAGGGAGAGCGGGCGGCGGGGCCCGGCCGCCGCCCGCCCTGGGCCGGGCCGAGCCGAACGTCTCCGCCGCCGGGAGGGGGAACAGCCGGGGCGGGAGCTGCGGGGGAGGGGGGACCGGCGGGGCCGAGCGCTCCTCGGGCCGTCGGTGCCCGCGGCCCCCGGGCCTGGCCGCCACACCGGGCATCGCCCGGCGGGTTCTCCGCGCTGGTACTGTCACCCCGCGGTCAGGACGGCCCGTTCGGATCGGTCTGTGGCGACGGCTCTGCCTGCGCGAAAACCCGGCCTTTCCTGAAATAAAAACCTTGAGTGGGTTTGCGTTTTTGCTAGCGTTGAAATGCCTGTCTTGTAGCCTGACAGACAGCGCTGCTGTAATACAATATTCTGGGGTTACAAATAAGCATTCAGCAAGTTTATTTATGCCACCAGAGTCAGAGGTGCTTTACGGCTTCGTTTGAATATCTAGCAAATATGCTTTTTAAAAAAAAAAAAGTGATTTATTTATTGGCTTCTGGTAAAAATAATACTCCTTTAAAAAGCTTTCATCTCTATTTTCAAATGTAGGGGAAGTCTTTACCTGGTTTTATTAGTAAATATGTTAGAAATAATAACAGAAAGTGGGTTTATCAAAAAGCATGGTAATAAACACAGGGCGGAATGAATATATCTTTGTTCCAGCTGAAGTATTTGCATGTTGTTATGGCAGCAGTATCAAACATGCTTAAGAAGGAAACTATTGTTGTTTTAACATTCTTTAGGTTAAGTATGATTAGATGAAAATCAGCTCTTGTTCTGAATAATGCTGCTTGCAGCAAGGAAGCTAACCCAACCTCAGGTGGGCAAAAAGTGGGGCTTTAATTGGCACTTAATTGCCAATGAGACATAATTGGGATTCAGGCTCTGGGATTCTTTTCACTTCATCATAGGTAGGTATAAACCCAGCCAAACTCTGCCTTTTGTTGAAATAAAGGTAACTTGTCAGGCCGCCTGTCCTTCAGTTGAGGTTCTAGGCTAAATAATCAGCAACGGTTGGAAGGTAAAGCAACTAGCCATATAGATTTTGGTTGCCACATCTTTAGCCAGCAATGTATACTCCTTATAACGTAATATATTACTTGGCTAACTGCAGCTAATAAATGGCTTAGTTCAAAAGCGTGCTTAAATATTAATATTTGAACATACTTAATGCTATGGATAGCATTCGTGTGCCTTGGCAATAAATTCTGTCTGACAGCCCTTTCTAACAAGCAGTGCTGACCGCCATCCTTCATTCAGGAAAGGCCAATTGGAAGCATCCATGAAGTAAATTCTGCTTTAAGCGCTTCTTGTCCTACTGGTTTTGTGATGGCGAATTGCCTGGTAATATGGCAGCAATGATTTTCTCACCTTTGTAAATAGTTGCGTTTATTTCCAGAGCGTTGCTTTGCACCGTAGGAATAGATGCGAACTGACAGAGGTCAGCAGTGCTGCGAGCTGGTACAGTCGCACTTCCTCGCTGGTCTGCGCCGAGAGATCTGATGCTTAATGTAAGGCAGCAACGTCAGTGAGGTAGGACTGTAAACCAAGTTTCACAAACACTGGAAATGGATAAAGGTCTTAGTCAAAATGCAGACAGGTAGAAAAAGCAGAAAACAGTTAGCTCTGCTGCTGTTAAGGTGCTCTGTATAGTCCTTAAATGTAAAATCTAGAGGGAGGTATGATGTTTGAAAAACGATGTGGGGAGTAAGATACCGAAGTGAGGGTTTCCCAGTCACTGGGGGCTTGCAGCCATCTCTCTTTTAGCCAGCACTTTCGCTTGTAAAGGATTTGAAGGCCTTTTTTAAGAAGGTTTTGCATCCCCTTGGTCTGCAGTGAATCTTCTGAATTTGTTTGGCTCTCTGTTTCAAAATACTTGTGTTTGTGACTTGCTTGCAAAAATATCAAAGGGGTTTTTCATGCTGGAATTTTTTTTCGCAGCATGTGAACATGAGCAGGGGTTGTCTTTCCTCCCCGCCTCGCATCTCCCACAGCATAACACACATGCTCCAAAATAGCATCAGCGTGTGCTGTGCTGAATCGCAGCTGTGCGTGGTGGGAGGCAGGACGCTCTCCTCTGCCCAGCGCTGGAGGTGCCCGTTTCCGTGCCCTGGCCTTTGATGCCATGTGAAATAGGAGCTGTGCTGTCCTGCCGCCGCTTCCCCTGCTTCTTGGTTGGTGTAGACGTGCAGCCTAGGTGAGAAGGCATCCAACTGAGGGCTTATTGTTCAGACTTCATTGTCAATGAATGGTGAAAGAGACTGTTGTTATACGTGACAAGGTTTCCATTTATGTTTCCTTTTTCTTTTTTTTTCTTTTTTCTTTTTAAATCTAGGCAATAACATTTAACAGTCGCCAAGCATTAGTTAGATTGCGATGTTCAAGGGCCTACTTTAGGAATTACAAAACTTAAACTTACACAAGGATGTGTAATCCTGGCCCCTGTTGTCAGGTGTGTTTTGCTACAGCTGTTAATTGCAGTGTCACCCTTGTGCAGTGGGGCACGGCCTCCTGCACATAGCGGGGTGGCTACCCAGGGAGGCGGGGGTGTCATTTCAGCGTAGCGTGGCTCTCTGGAATAGAGATCATTTGTTTGATGTCAGCAAGTAAGATTTTGTAAGAATATAATTTATTTCAGAACTTGCATGGGTTTTTAGGTGTTTGAAATGCTTCTGCATTCTTTGCAGGTCCAGAGTGTCAGGGGAGTGGCATTTAGTAGGGGACAGGCCGAAAGCGAAGGTGGCATAGGCTGAGGTACATTTCAGCAGTGTCTTTAGGGGTTTGCTCCAGGTTAGGTGGACTTATGACTCAGCACTCCGTGGCCATGCTCCCCGAGCGGCAAACAGCAGAACTGCCAAGGCAGCATCCCTGCCTCGCATCGCAGGGTAAGGGGCTGCCGGTGGGAAACAGTGTCCCTGCTCTCAGTCTGTGATTCTGCACCTGTGCCTATGCGGTATGCCACTCTGTAACTTCACTTTCTGCAAAGGGCACAGGAATAACCCAGAATAGCCAATTCTCTCCATCCCCGATGGTCCTGCTCCCGCCTGGTGAGCCCTGCGGAGCCCTTCCCTCGCTGTCCATCACCGGCTCCAGCGCAGCCCTGGGTGCGGCCTCGGCCCAGGCAGATGCACTCGGTCCGGCCCTATCCCTGCAGCGCTGCAAGCAAGGTGTTTAGTGTTTAGCCCCAGTCCCCGTGCAGCTCCTGTAACCTGCATTACTGTGGTGAGGTGGCTGCCACTCCCAAATAAGATAGTTTGAGCTCCTTTGGGTAGGTCTCTGTAAACTGTAGTCAGATCTGTGCAAACCCTTCTGTATCCGATGTGAATATCGTGGTCTTGCCAGATACCAGGCTGAGGCTTGTCAACAGTTCGGTAACAGTTGGGGAGGTAAGGTTAGTCTTTACTGAGCCTGCAGTTGTCGGGTCTCAGAGGTTAAGGGCTTAGTCGGACATTGCGACTAAACTATACGGTTACATCTCTGTCCCTGCCATGACCTGTCAGTAACGACTGAGGCACTTCCACACTGGAGGGATTCACGCTGTCCTTGTTCTGTTCCCTCTTGGATAAATAGGGATTTCTAGTCATTGCCACTGGAACAGCCTATGTTGAAGAATGTAAAATACAGTTTTGTGAGAAGTTGCCTGTTTAGTGTAATTAACTTGCATCTTTTAAGCTGAAAGTTTACATGCTGTTTTCTTTAAACTATTAGAGCCCTCCTGGTATTCGCAGCATAACGCAGTCAGTACTAGGGCTTCTTTACTCTCTGAAGACTGCTGTGCTGATGGCTATCTGCCTTTCTGCTGGAAAACGTACCAATCCATGCTTCCCTTTGTCTGACCTGATTCCTAGTGGAATCATTGTTACTACAATTAAATACGAGTAAACCTTCACATCTCTCTACCTATTTGAATTTGATTATCAAGTTATACACTTAAAAAGAGAACATAGTATTTAAATAACAGGCAGGCTTCCTAAATCAAAACAAATCTAAGTATGTAGCACAACTGTCAAACAAAATTAATCATTTTCTGGTGAGACTTAAGTATTTGCAGTTCGTGTTATGCTTGCTGTTCTTGCAAATTAGCTAAAATCAATAGCTTATTCCAACTATTAAGCGTTCGTTATAGTTGTACAGACTTGCTGCATCTCGCTGAATTATTCTAATTTCACGTGCACCGTTAGTTTTATAATTGCTTCATCACTTTGCATCGACTCTTAACTTCACTTTAAAACAGCAGTGTTTGGGGGAAAAGGCTGGAGATAAAAGCAAGATTCCACTGCGAGATAAAAGCAAGATGCATTGCGAGTTTCTTGTGACACATCTCATTTTTTTGAAAGGTGGAATAAGTTGAAGATAGTGCTTCTGTTGAGCTTCCTGAATCTGCTGGTGTCCTGTATGCTAGAGATGTGACACTAACTGCTCTACTGGGAAAGAGGGGAGGAATTGTACCTGTGGGGGCTAACAGAAATGTGAAACTTTGAATAGGATGGTTAGAGAGCCAAATAGCAATTATTTGAGATGTCTGAGGCAGTCAAGGAGGTTTAGCTGCATTTTCTGTTAAATATAATCAATGTATTTAGGTGTCCCAAGGCTAAAGGTCTCACAGTTTGCTTGAAGGCTTTGACCAATGTGGTTTATGGGTTAAGGGCTTTTGAATAATTTTTAACTGCATAGGTTTTTAAGATTTGCAGTTGAAGCAACGAGCATTAATTGAATCAAAGTATTACTGTTTCAAGGAAGGTCCTTGGATCAGCCTGAACAACTATTATTTGGTGGTTACTTCTCTTAGGCTTGTGGGATTTTGTAGTTTTAATGGGATCAACTTCTTGCCTTCATTGTAAGGCATGGGACACCTACATTCATAATTTCACGTTCCTTGGGAATCTCATGTTTGTGCACCAGTTTTCAGCTCACTTTGTGCAATGACACGTGAAAAAGTTTGTCAAGTTTGTTATTTAAAGCACATCAGGGTGGCGGACTGACAGTCTGATTTGGTTGATGGGATGTGTCCTCTGTTCATCGCTTGAGAAAAGATGTCTGGTAACAAATTATATGGAAAACACATATGTAAACATAAGGTAAGAGGCGGCTGTCTTAAGTCCTAGGAGCGTGGCTATCATGGCAAAATAAAGACACGGGTACTGTGTCAGAGCGGGTGCAGGTTCACACAGATGTTTACCAGCAAATTGTATTTACCAGCTGCTACCCTGCACGCCATGTGCAATGTCTTATCACCCGTGGAAGAGGAATATAGAGTAGAAATTTGCATAGGAGTTCCTGATAGTTTCTTTTCATCAGAAATTAAATTATTGCCTTTTTTCCCCTCACTTTGCAGGTTTTATAAATTAAAAACTTATCAGTAGCCACACAATGCCTTAATTCTTTTACAATAGGTTAGCTACCTTTGAATACAAGGCTGAGTTTTGTTTAATTGCACTCTAGTTCAGAATTAGGATTGTAAAAATTAGAGTACAAACCTTTAAATAGGTTGTCAGATCTGTTTTGAAACTCAACTGGAAAAAAGGCATCATCACCATAGCAAATGATCCAACTTTATGAGCTCAGGTCAGCTTACATCTATGAACATATACCAAATTTTAAAAGAAGCTTAATTCGTTGTATGCTCCCAGCTCTGGAAGGTATTGATGGCATCACATGAGTTTTGAATCAAATGAGCTGCTTCTACGTATGTTACGGGGCAATTTTTGTCGAAAACTGGGTGACCAAGGGTTTTTCTTGTTTGTTGCCTTTAGAACGCCTGCAAGTGGGGTGCTCTGCCCAGCTGGAGCCAGTGCAGGAACGGGTGGCCCTGGCTAATGCTGCCACAGTCACACTCATTTTCTGCTGTCCTGTTACCATATTGCTCTTATATTTGCTCCCTGCAGGGAACAACTAATAACTACTGCATGCATTTCGTAGTTGGTACAATAACAGCCTTTTTACTTTTGCTGTCTGTGTAGTTGGTGGGCTTTGAAAGCTTTATTGATGATTGCAACAGTTTTGTTGGAAGAGCTCCAAGTAGATCCTGGCTGATTTAAGTGAGAGTTTGCTTGGGTCAGGAGCTCTTTCGCAGTTAGGCCCCTCTCACCTCTGAAGGAGGGACTGACACTGGTGCGACAGCTCCTGCCACAGCCAGCACCAAAGCCTCCTTTCATTGTCTTCCTCCGTGATGACCAGAGGCAGAAAGGAAGCCTATTTTACATACAGATACGAATATTTAAATACCACTTTGCCTAAACTGGGGCCCAGACCTAGGCCAAGTCTCTTCCCCTGGCGTTTGACCCAATATTTATTCAACATATAAATCCTTTCATACCTGCATTGTAGACCAAGGTGTCTGTAGAGACATAGAGGATGTTTTCTGATATGTCTGGGATGTTGTTGAGTTTAAAACTTGGCCTGCTAGGCAACCTTTCATAAAGAGGGATTTGTGCCATCAGTCTGGACCAGCTGTCACAATCTTGCTGTCATTGAAAATGTATGCAAAGCGAATCACCATTGCCATGTTTAATTCAGTGCAGGATTAAAACGGGCATGGATGGAAGTGATTGAGTGTTTACACTAGAGGGACAATCCAGACTGAGAGTTGACTGAATCTATCCTTTCTGTATTATAGCTGTTCTGAAAATTGCTCACTTCAACTGTAATTCTTCTGACCTCAAAATCGTTTGTACAAATTGGGTACTGCAGCTGCCTGCAGTACTTTATCCCACATTATTATAAATACTTTATGAAAATAATCTCTTTACTAAACTTCTTTCGTGTCTAGTTCCCTGAGCTGTAAATGAAGTCCCTCATACCATGGTGCTATGGATTAAAGATTTTATCATTCTAAATTTAATCCTGTTTTCTTGGTTGACTTCCACAAGGGGTGGAAAAATAGAGAAGGGGGAGGTTTGCCTGGTGATCCAGCTACTTACGATGTGAATTATAAAATTGTGTTGGTGTGGGGCTCACTGTGGAGCCAAATCTTAGTTTTTGCAAACAATTTTAAAGACCTAATTCAAGTTAGTTGTGCTTGTAGAAGGCATGTCAGATGGCTGTGTAATTCTTTAAGGAAAAAAAGAAAGGTGCACTTTTCTGTTTTTCCCATGCCTGCTCCTTTTAATCTAACCACTTGCTTCATCCTTACTGGTGCTTCTAATGTGTCCCTCTAGCAGGAGTCCAGCCCTCCCCTGTGCAGTTTCATGTTTGGACTGCCACTGTTGCCTGTTTATATTGGCATCTGCTGCTGCTTGTGATTTGTGAATTAACAATATATTTTGCATCTTCTCAAAGTATTTGCATGCATAATTTCCTCTGGTTTGCAAGGTCTCCTCCTCTTGCCTTCCTACATTTTTACCAGACTAGGAGCAAAGGTGTAAAGGCAGTAAGGTTGTTATTTTTTCTTGTAGCTTTTTTTTTTTTACACTGTGCTTACTGGTGTTACACGGTGGTGCAGATGATGTTTATGGAAGTTTAGGTTTGGAGAATACAACTTCACGTTTGTATCTTGTTTTGTGCCGGACAGTATAAGCTGTCAGGTATTTTTTTTCATTAGTAAGTTTTCTCACTGCTTCTGACTAAATTTCTGATTTGGTTTTGGTTTGGTGGTTTGTTTTTTTTTTTTCCTCCTTTGATTCTGAAAGCACAGTTAATAGGCTAGTTTTCAAGTGGTTCCCCAGGAATGTATCTCGCTAAATGCAGGATTCCTTCCTTATTTTAGCTATAATTAGTTTCTTACTGCCTATTTTAAATTTTTTTTAGCTTACTAGAAAAGCAACTACTTGTTGTGCATCCCAAGATCTCTGATTTTGCTTGTTTCTTCTGGTGTTTGCAATTTATGCATAGTTTTGCACTTGAAAATATTTGCTCAGTTGCTATCTAAGTTACACATCAAATTTGTCTATTTGAAGAGGATATACGAGCATAAAATTAGAGTAGTTAAGTTGCTCCTTCCTTACCATTTTAATGTGCATCTGAAATGGAAATCAGTGATGAAATTAGACCAAGAAAAATTACTTCACAAGAAGTATGAGAAAAAGTGTAGTTTGGGATGGTGATTGAAATCAGGATGCTGCTTCCAGGGAGGTGCTTTACATGGACTTGGGTCTTTGGCAGTGTTTTTGCAGGGAAGCTTGCACATGGTGCTGCGCTCCCACGTCCCCTGGGGGCCTGTGCCTTGTGCCAGTCCTTCAGTACACTCCCGGAGGAGGCTTCTGGCCATAAGGAATAAGTAGGTCTCAGATTGTGAGCAGGTCTTACTACATCCTGCTTATTGAAGAAGATGTTGCTACTATTCCAGTATCAAAAGAGAGTGTGCTGCTATTTTCTGAGCTGTTTTCATACCTGGAGAGAGTTGGTACATGCGATATTTGTGACTGGAGTGAACAAAGTAATAGGATATGTTTGGCATTCGGTTCTAAAAGGAGATGAAAGCACAGTTGAAAGAGAGATGCACCTCTAAAACCTAGCCAACTCTGCTATCAGGCTCTTGTTTATGCAATTGTGTGCGGAAAACTGTTTAAATTTAGGATGTAGAGAAAGTATTTCATGATGTGCGATTTTGTTGCTGAAGATTGCTGTAACTAATGTTTGGGTGTAATAAAACTCTGAAGAGATCAGTTGGAAAAAACAAATGACATTGGTACCAAAATTATTTGAAGGGCGTATTCTTCCATTTCTCTTGGCAAGCTTGTGTGTGGCCTCACAGTTCTTACAACTGTGAAGTCAAACTGTTAATGATCCTCTGAGGAATAAAAGGTGACAAAAATTACACACTAATAGATACCCTGAAAATAGACTTCAGTCTCATATTTGGTTTTTCTCTTTTTTTTTTTTCCCCATTAAGCATGAGGCATACTCTGGCAAAAATAGTTTGTGCCAAAATAGGCCAGCAAAGGACACTGATTAATCCATCCAAATGGAATAATTTACTGCCAACTTTGCTCCAACTTCGGCACCTGGATCATGTAATTTTTTTGGGTTCCTACATCTTTTTTTTTTTTCTCTCAGATCATTTTATTGATTACATATTTTTTTAAAAAAAAATTACTTCACTGCATCAGCTATTGCATGGGGAGTGATTTGGATGGCACTTCTATTTTTGTAATAGGTTTTTCATCAAGGCGGCTAGTGCTTGACACAGCAGAAGTGGAAGTGACCACTTCCTCCAGTCACTGTGCTTCAAGGGCTCTTTGGGTGAGGGTTGTTGCGGCAAGAGTAGAGAAATGGATTCCTGGGGGCGGGGTTTTCTAGCTACTTCCATTTAACATCTGAGCTGAGATTGAAAGGTTTATGAGTGGTTTATACAAAGATTAAGAGAGGCCTAAGTTTTTCTTAAAAATAATTACCAAATTTGGAGTCGTTGTGTCCTCTCAGTGAGTTACTTATGAAATCAGATGTTTATGCAACACAGACACTTCTCATTTCTCATTCTTTCGCTTCTTTGATTTTGAAAGTTGCGGATGCTCACTTAATTATGAATGTCTCCAGAGCCAGATAATGATGATTAAAACTAGGCTTAAAGTACTTTTTAAAACACCAATCTTCGCAAGATTCTCTGTAATTGGATAAGTATTCTCCTGGCTTCACAGAGAGGAAAACTATAAGGGTCCAAACCTGCTTCTGTTTTGGAGTTGCTATCAACTCTTAAGGCTCTTAATAGCAGAAGATCAAGCCCTTAAGTGATTTGTCTGAAGACAAGTAATACGGTGGGAGAGTTTGATTGGATCTTGGGTGTTCTTGATTCCCAGGCACCTGGCTGATAGCTCAAGGTGTCTTGCTTGACACTTCAGCTTTTTTCATTTCGCTGTCTGTTTTCAAAGGTCATCAACTTTATATATAAACTTTAAAAAGAAATGTACAGTAGGTCAAGTTCTCCAGCTGTTATTGAGCCCTCTTGCCCATAGCTAGTGTTTTTTATTTTGCCTATGTCTCTATTGCTGATAGACACCCCCAGAAATAAAATGGGAGAAATTATGGAAATAAAATTAAATCAGTTGGTAGCACCGCAGGCTTAGTAAAGGAACTGAGAAACAACTCGGGTATGATGATAGAAAAGTTGTAAGTAGAAAGGCTGAAACGTTCAGATGGCGAGAGGTGTGTGGTGTTGGGTGGTGTGCTTTTGTCGGTGGTGCTCATGCGCTCTTGCCAGGACTCCGCAGTGGGTCGGTACATGCCGGAGCAGGGTGAGCTGCGACCCCGGTTTGGGGGCTGACCAGGCTGGTGGGGAGGCCTGGGGGAGCAGGAGCCGGCGTGGTGTGTGCCATTTGGAAGGGACCCCTGCCCTCTGCACTCACAGTCCAGGGTCAGCATAGCTCTTTGTCTGGATGAGTTATTGCTCCGCTTGGACATTTACTAGTCAGGGCACATCAACATGTAGGATTTGGGCTCTTGAGAATAGCCACAAAACAACTCAAGTTGCCTCCCTGCTGTTTTTCACCATCTCCCTTATTAAAGATTCCTTGTTTACCTTTCTATGGCTGATTGATATGTCAGGTGATTAATGACTTTCATCTGACACATCGATGGGATTGAACCATGGTGAAATATGTCCTTCCCTCCTGTCGTTGCACTCTGCTGCTTTCCGCAAGGGAAGTACAAGAGGGGTTGTGTCCCTAGAAGCTCTGCTTGTATTTCTGCCTGTTCCCAGCATCCTTGCCTTTGGATATGTGTCTGTGGTGCTGAGTTGGAGCGGCAAAATTGTTTAGGGAAAGATGATGAAAGTGCATCTAAAACATTCTGGGATTAACATGGGCAGTTTAATGAGAATTTCTTCTTAGTCTTGTTGATGGACAATTGCCAGTTTAATGTGGCTACGATTGTATCAAGTGCTCCTGCAGTGCTTTTGCTCTGAAAAGCACCAGTTCACTAGATTTTTTTAGGGGATGCCTGGCTCTAAACAGATGAGAATTTGTATTAAGTTTAAGCACAGAAAAATTAGGCATGAGCCTTAATTACTTTCAACAGCTATGCCAACACTGCAAGTGTGACTGCTGTGCCTATGCGTTGATGTGCTAGCTTTAACCTACTGAATGCGAGACCTTGTTGCCTTAATTTGGCATAATGCTGTGCAGAAAGATGGAATTTCCCTGACGGCAGTGTCTGAGTGCTGCTTGATTTGGCTGAAAACTGATTCTCCTTTTTCTCTTCCCCACTGTCCCCTGCCTCGCTCCCTGTCGTGTGAGTGGATTGATTTCCAATGCAGGCAGCTCCGGGCGAGCAGATGAACGCCGCAGGCAGCGCGAGAAGTCCGACCACCTCCCCTTTCAGCAGTGAGACAGACTGATGCAGGAATAAAGCAACCTGTGGCCCAACTAATGTGTGTAGTTAATTATAAAGATGTAGTAGCTTTTGCACATAGAAATCTGCAGGGGGCTGTGCCTGTTTGGTTTGAACATTCCTGCCAAGCCTGTGCCATCAAAGCTTTACCTCTGATACCCGCTCTAGCTCCTTTCACATGCCAAACAGTGCTACAGCAGTGTTCTCGCTGCATTGGAAGTACCCGTGTATGAGGATTGTTTCTTTGCCATGCTAAAGCACGGAATTTTTGGTTAAGGTGAGAATAATTTTATTAATATTTGGTACAAATGATGTAGCTGTGTAATGTGGTTACTGAGAGTAGCGGGTGGCAAGAAACGTACAGCAACTACTGTGCTGATCAAAAAGTTATCAGCCTGGATTTGCTGGTACAATTATGGGCAATTTTTATTGCAATGAGAGGTATTTAAAATTTAAATGGAGTTGACATCATGTGCTTTTGACCTAATTCTCAGGCCTTTGTATTATGACTAAAATGATCTGGGACATTATAATGCAGTACACTGCAAAGTAGCACTCTTAGGAAAGACTGATACAGCACTGGTGTTTGAATAGGAAATGGAGCGTGGCAAATGCTGAGATAATGCTGTGATCTTCAAATGTGAAGGGTTGTATGCGTAGCTCCTGGGTGGAAAGCCACAGCTGTAGTTTGAAACTAACCCTGATGAAAAGTGACCCTATGAAAAACCATGATACCTCTTACTGTTTGTTGTTGCATGAGTGTATGAGGTGATGTTTCCTTTTCTTGAAGTACTACTGCTAGTTTGCATATCACTAGATGACCAGTTTGCGTTAACACAAGTTGACTTTATTCTAAGTGTCAGGAAAAACTTGTTGAGCCCTTTTGGAGTATTCCAAACTTTGATCGCCAAATTCAATTTAGTGCGTTGTTCCTTCTAGAGAGCCTGCTCCCATGACAACCCCATGTCAGACGATACATGTACAGACCCTGAGTTTCCCATAACTTTGTCCTTGGGATGACATCAATGGCATTTTTCTCATGATCTTTAAAAACAAGAGAGAAAATTCATTCCATATTATTTTTTTTTCTTTTTTTAAGAAGTGAGAATTGTCATTCAGGAATTACCCTGCCTTAATATGTTTCACTTATATAGAAATACTAAGAGCAGTCAAAAATACATAATTTTGTTTTGAACATTATGAAATAGAGGTGGTGTTTTTTAGGAGCGTGGCTTCTATTTGGGCACACAGTCAGAGTCGGTCTTCGCTGCAGAGTCCCAAAGCACCATCCAGATGCACCAATCTGACTGGCTGTAATTGTGCTTGCAGCCCACCTTAGGGGTACAGGCATTATCAAGTGTTGCATGGACTTGTATAAATAGTCCATCTACTTGCAGTGAGGACAAAGGCATTGGAAATAAGTGTAGAGCATTTTATCCTACTGTATCTGCGGGTATGATTCCAGAGGTCCTAATGCCTTGCATTGAAAACTGGAGTTCCAGGGTGGATGTGTGTCTCATACGACTGTTAATACCCACGCTAACTTTACCTGCAGCGCTCAAATCCAGACGTTAGAAAGCAAAGGTGTATCTCTAGTACAGAATTAGCTTGTGTTCATCCTGGGATCAGTTCCCCCACATGCCCCAACCTCCCCCCAGATGTCTAACCTAGGCTATAGTAATCTCACAACAGGCCATCAAGGGTTCATCTCAGCCTGAGGTGACAGTCCGTGGGCCTTACTCTTAAAAGGCAGGCCAACCAAGCTGGGAATATTTCACTGCCATGCCCTAATTACCCCGAGTACCTCTGTCTATTTCTTTTTTTACATGCTTCAAAACACCTATAATGGCACTTTAATCCTGCATTTGTCTGCTCTGTTTTGCCTTGCTGCAGTAGTTGAACAGCAATGCCGTAAGGAGTGTGCCCGTGCACGAGTTTGCTGAAAGCAGACGTCAGCCTTCTAGTACAGTTGTGCTGGCAGAGCTGTGAAACCTGTAATCTGGGGAAAATGTGTGTAAAGAAACTGTTTAAGGTTTAGCGGACAGAAAAGAAGAGAAAGCATCAGGCAGACAAGAAGAAATTAATTCAGTCTGCTGAAAGGTTTTACTGCCAAATATTTTGGTATGTTCTATGTTAGCAATAAGTAACTCCATTTGGAAATTATTTTACACACAGGATTGTTGTTGTATTACTATTACAAACAGCAGCTCCATACTGGGGTGCACAAATCCTGCGCACATCCATGGATCAGCCAAGAACAAACATGGTATTTCCCCCAGGAAATCTCTCCTAGCATGCAGACCAGTAAAGTGCTGCTTGAGGATGCAGCTGCAGACATAGGGCTTTGTACAGACAACCCTCCCTCGGTGCTGGAATAGCTCAAGCTGTAATTTTGTAGAAACTGCACATCCTTAATGCTTAGGCATCAAGTAATTTCTTCTGAAATGTTAGGCTTTTCCCAGTTAGCGCTGTCTTGAAGATCTGCTACTGTCTTTACACACTCAAACTTTTGCTGGATTTTTCTCATGGTTTGGCTTGTTTAACTTCTTGAATGGCTCATGGCTGCTTCTGCCCAGTTATTTTCCATCAGACTTAAAGTCTCTCTCTGTGTGCAGAGCACAGGGAAAACTTGACAGCTGTGTTTCATTCTCTTCCGCATCTCAGTGTGTCACCAGGCACAGGTTTAGTGAAATCTTTGTCATGGGATCTGAAAGTTTTACTCCCTCATTTTTTTTTTTTGCTACCAAGTTGTATTGTAAATGCAAAGCTGGCTTGTCCAGAGCCCGGGCAGAATTGGTGCTATGGTGTTGTCTGGTTGGGGTTTTTGTGTGTGTGATTGTTTTGCCTTTTTTCCCCTCTTCTAATTACTTAAAATAAATCGGATCAAGGATAAAGGTTGCAGAATTTTAATACTTTGACAGCTGTATTAAATGTCATCTTAGGAGACAAATTTGTGTGATAAATGTGTAGAAAAGGAAGCAAATTTAAATTATTTAAGCCAACCATGCTGCAGGAGGAGGATGGTGGAATGTTGCCTGCTAGTATTTTTATTATTATCATCATCATTCACCCTTATTAAATTTTTGGGCTGTCATTACTGCAGGCCAAAGGTTTGATGCTTTTTCTGACCAATTTGCTTTTAACTCCTGAGGATAGATTAAGATATTTTATTCATGCGTTAAATTAATTACTTTTATGAAAAAGACAGTTGATCAAATTGTGATCATATTTCTTTTAATTTTACTTCTTTACTATCTGAGGAAGTACTGCAGTTGTGTACTACCTGTCTGATTTCTCAGTGTCTCATAGAAAATCAGTAACGAGCCTTTCCTCTAGCCTGATGGATCTGGGCAGTTTCAGCTGGGCAGTGAGCTGGCAGAAACTGAGTTGCCTGCACTTGGTGTTGCAGAACTTGACAATGGTTTGATTCTGGCTTTGCTAATATAGAAATCTTTGCCAGCGCTCTCAGCGTCCAAGAATTTTCCTATTTCCACATGGTTATTTCCTGTCTTGGGTGAGGTAGGCTATTTTATGAAGATTTCTTCTGGTTTATCATTTCTAGTAGCCAAGAGAATTATTCAAACAAACAAAAGAAGAGACTCGGTAGGAAAAGGAGATGCACACTGAGTGCTTCTCTTGCTGGTTACGGTCCATGTCTGGATGCTGGGTGGGATCCCGCTCCTGTAGAGGTACAGTTTGCATACGCAGATGAGTGTCTTGTGCCCACTTCGTTATCATTCCCTTTCTAATTAACATGCTGCACTGCGCTCCCCTGTTGACGGTCTGTAACATAGGTGTGTGTGGTATGCCTGTAATCCAGGGTTTACTGGAATTCGGTAGTTAGAATGGAGTAACGGTGATACAGCAGAGGATTTGGCATCATTTGAATGCCACGTTGTTGTGTTGGCACCACGTATAAATGATTTCCTCCTTTTTGTTTTGCTATTAATGATCAGCTTCAGCGGTTGTGCTGAGTGTTGGAGCATGCTGCACGTCAGAATGCTCAGAGGCCTCACTGCGTCCTCAGCTTTGTGTGCACGATTATCTGTACGTGCCAGAGATGGAAATTGAACATCTAATTACTTTATAAGATTTGTGAACAGAGATTTAGAGCCTGCTTAGGCTCTGCTTGAAGAGTGCTTTCTGTGGGATTTCAAGTCTGCTTGTGCTTTCCTCCTCAGGTCCTTTCACAGATGTTGTCACTACAAACCTGAAGCTGGGCAATCCTACAGACAGGAATGTGTGCTTCAAAGTTAAGACCACAGCACCACGTAGATACTGTGTAAGGCCTAACAGTGGAATTATCGATGCAGGAACATCAATTAATGTTTCTGGTAAGTCATTCAAGCAGTTTCTTGGTGAATGAAAATAGCTTCTTCTAATCAATTATTTCTTGGAATGCTTTGCAATCTGAAAATATTTTGTTGAATGTTTCTAAAAGCAAGAGGCTGTGATTTCATGGAGAAGCACCATTTAATATATCCTTACTTCCCTTATTCCTGGTCTGTCAGTAATAGGTTTGTTTGTACATCTCATTTTGGGTGAGAAAAAAGGGAGAAACGCGTAAATGATATATGTAGTTCAGTGACAGCCTTAGCCAGCCTATCCAAATCGGCCCTGCCCTCCCTGAGGGATTATTTTTGTACAGCTGGTTTTTTTGCCAGCTTAACTCCCTGAACCAGCTCAGCGCAGGGTCAAATGAGTGCTTGGACGGGCACGTCGAGGGAAGAATAAAACTGGGTGGACTGCGGCCACGCTGGTTTATGCTGATGTGGGCTCTTGCCAAACTGCCTAATATAACCAATAATGAAAACATTTCCTTTCAAACCATGCTTATTTTGTGTTTTTTGAAGGTGCAATATGCTTTGGTGTTAGAAATGTCAAGTGGCTAAATCTTTGCTGTTGCTTAGGAAAGGTTAATGATTTTCTCTAGTGAGTCAGTAGCTCTTTACTTGCCTAAGTTTGGTAATGGAAAAGCAAAGGAGTGTCTTACTTTGAAAGCATAAAGAGCTGAGTATTTCCCATAGATTATTAACTTGCTGATGATACATGCTTGAAAGCAATGTATTTTCTGAATGACTTTTCCAGTCCGTGTTTTTAATAAAGAATTCTATCAAAGCATATAGTAGTAGTGGCATACTGCCTAAATGAAGTCTGACTTTCTGGTTAAGAAAATTACAGATTTGTTTCACTATTTAATAAACTTTCATATTGGCACAATAAGAAAAATTACTTACTGATAGTTCACCATTAGTCTCTTATCAAACTTTTATAGCCTGGAATCAAAAACTTTGGGAGCTAAAACTGCTGCTTTTTACTTGGAAAAAAAAAAATCAAACTGTAAAAATCAAGACTTCGGGTTTTTACTTAATAAAATGTAGAATATTTGAACACCTCACCCTTGGAGAGCTTGCTTCAACAAAATAAAAACTGATCCCAAAAATACTTTGCACTGCAACATTAAGAGACTAATCCTGTAAATCTTCTTGTGCGTGCCTACATTTGCACGCTCGATCTGTTGTCTTTGGGATTTCTCTTGTGTCAAATTGAGCATGCCTGTGATTGCAGAGTTGTGCCTCGCTGGCAGTTAGTCTCTGGGGAATCTCACTGTGAGGAGATAAGCAGTGCAGTGTGGTAGCTACAGGTGGGGCAGGCAGAGCGCTTCTGCGTCAGGAGAAGGCTAGCACGTATCCAGTAAGCTCTGAAATGACGAATACGTAAACGAGAAAGCTCTCTAGAGAGAAATTGAGATTTTTAAAACTCAGGACAATTCCCAAGTAAAGCTGTCTGTCATCTGTACTAGCTGCAGGCAAGCATATTAAATGCATAGAAATCAATGAAGTGATAATGAAAATTAGCATGGTTTCTAGCTACAAATTATCTTCATGCTATAAAGATGTGGATTCTTTTCATCTTTCAGATGAGCTTTACAAATTAAAAGCCCTCTTCCTTTGCTGGTGCATACCATGCTTTTTTAAATGTAGTCTTGATCTCAACATTGAGCGTTATCTTAAACCTCTGCTTACAGCATCCTTCGCTCCACCTTGAGCAGAATATAGTATAGGCAAGTGCTGTATGAACCACCTTACGTTACGCTACCGGCATGCCTACAGCCTGCTTTTCCAGCCTGACTCTTCCCAGCGGTGTACCGGATAGAATATGGATCTAGTCCAAGACATGACTTAGTGTCCCATCATGAGAGATTGCTGTGCTAACCCTAAGCTCTGTTTGCTTTTGCTTTCATAGCTTTGAAAATTTTCCCTTTCCTGATAACTTTATTTATAGTGATTTATGATTCAGTTAGTTTTGCAAATGGCTGTGGTATATTTAATCACAAGCTAACATTTGTGTTCTACATATTTTCATGCTGATAATAACTTAGTAATAATAAATAACGATCCTAAATTGCCAGTCCTTATATTAACATTGTATTTTAAAATGCAAGCAGTACACATTAATTGTTCTTTAGGTAATATATTAAAGTAAATTTATAGGTAGATATGTTAGAGAATTCTGGGGTTATAATAAAACATTCTAAACTGAAGCGGTCTTAATCTTGTGCTGTGGTTGAGTTTCTCTTTAATAGAGCCGTATATACTGCACTCCTGGTAGCTCCTTTAGACCATGCATGGGACTTAATTTTGGACTTGATGGCAGTATTTTGGTTCTGATTAGCAGAAGAGATCTTTTGGATAGGGGGGATTGAAGAGAGGTCTCACATCAACTTACAGAACATAATTGTTTTCAAATTCATAGAAAGGGGGGAGATGTGTTTAACCTTTGCTTTGGAGTAACATCGCTTAATAACAGAGGGACAATTTTGGAGTTAATGATATGAAAAATAAATAGAATTTGTTTCTTTGCCTCTGAACTAGTTATTTTTCAGCATGTAATTCAAGTCTTGCACAGGGCATAAAAATAGGACTTGAATTCCTCCAAACCTAGTGAAAATGATGAGAATTTATTAGAATATAGTTAAGTCAGTAATAACTTCCAGACACTTAAACTAATGGGGCTGTGTTTACTGTGTGCAAGGTGTTCTCTTGAGAATTGCCGACTGCTGTACCGCAGCTGCTTGGTAGCACTGCATTGGTACCTCACCTCGTCTCTCCAAAAATTCAGTGCCCAAGTGTAGTGGTGTGAAGCTCGGGGACAATTTATAAGTTTCTCAGAATTTTACTGACTGTAGCAGAGTTTGGGGCAGCCTTGTCTTCCTTGGGCTGTAGTAACCAGATGCCTTTCTTCCATTCCTGTGAAACTGTACTATTATGATGTAGGTATATGAGAAGATATTTTGCCCTAAGATAGAGGCAGCAATCAGAACATCAGTCCACTTTATTTTATACTAGTATGATAGCTCATTTAAAACATACAAAATGCTAGAAATGTAAAGCTTGCTTTATTCTAGTGGAGTGTCAAATACTGGCTTCTTGTGCCATATCACAGCTTTTCCTAAATACCAGCGCTTAAGGCCCCGTCAGCATGCGCTGCTTGCTGCGGTGTCAGGTTTGTAGCCCCTGTTCTCACCTGATACCTAACAGCACGTAATTTCAACGGTGAGTTCGTGTAACTGTCAGGGACTGTGTGCGTGCACTGTCGTCTGACTTCATTGCATTTGATCTGAAATACTTTGAAAAGAAGGGTGTTTGCACACATTCCATTTTTGTTAAACATGTCCCATTTGAAGAGATACCTGCTTTTGTGGTTTCCAAGAGGTTGAAATCTCAGTAAAAGGCATGAATGGATGACAAAGGAAAAGGGAAAAATCCAAGCAGATGCTGATGAGCCTGCAGATGGGTGTCTCACGGGTGTGAGAGGTGATACAGATGGTGCCATCTGTGCACACTGTCCTGCTGAAGATGATTCCTGAGAATGGGGAGAAGCTGGCATTGTCCTTGCTTGCTGTCGAATATCCTTGGGGGGGATTTGTGGTCTTTTGTAAACTTGCCTGGCTTTGGAAAGGCCGTCTGCAGGGTCTCCCAGAAGGTGCTCCTGCAGCTGCTCCTCTCTCCGGTCACGGTGGCTCTGCCCTTTTGGCCAACATGCCAGCCGAGTCCTGTCCCCGACTCCTGGGGCAGTGTGGGCTGTCCCCAGCCTTGTCACCAGCCCTGTCCCCGGCCTCCAGGGCCATCAGCGACCACCAGGCTTGGGTTTGGTTTTGTCCGCTTGCTTTAGAAGGATCTATCTGGATCTCCACAGATTCAAGGTTTTTTGGTATTACTGAAATATTTACAGGAAGAACTATGTAAACGTGGAACAAACGTGGGGTGGTGCAGTGCATTCTGCCTGTTTGTGGAGCTGCGAGTGTCCTTTGCTCACCTCTAGCAGTGCTGATGGAGTTGCGCAGGGATCTCGAGGCTTGCCCCTGTAGCTGGTCAGGGTATTTTATGTAAAGGTGGCATAGGTGCGGTAGTTTTGATCTATCCAGACCATAAAGAATTTCATGCAGTGCCATTTGTGAAAGCTGTCAATAAAGCTAGAAAAGAAAAATAGATTCACAGGCTATTGAATGGGCTACTTAAGAGTAAACAGTGATATGGTGGATGGAAATGTAATAGCAGGAAGTTACTAGTGATGTTTCTTGAGAATGATTCTTGGTACTAATCTTGTTTAGTGCTTTTATAAGCAATTCTGGCACAGAGAGTACACTAAAAACCCTGATGATGTTGGGAGGCAGCAGAACTGGGTGTCCTTGAAGACTACAGTAAGAGAAACAGAAGATGAGTTTCATCAGAAAAACTGCAAAAGCACATACTTGGAGAATAAAATACTCCTGCTATAATTGCAAGCTGGTTAAACAAAGGGTGACCGAGATGCTGACATAATTTGGCTGTGAATAAGGCAAATGTAGTGAGTGCAAACACTGGGTAATGGAAGAGATCAGAGAGTTTAAATGCTATTGTCCAAGGCACTAGTAAAATATCCTGGATGTCTAATTAGAGTTGCTCCTACAGAGGACTGGAGCCAGAGGAGGTGCAGAGAATGAACGGGGAGCCTGGCCTGCAGAGGACCCGCTGAGTCTGGCTTGCATAATTTACCGGAAAGCCAAGAGTTGCTGTTACTGATGTCTTGGAGTGCACCAGAAGTAAATGACTCTTCCCCTTCTTTGATATTTAAGCATAAGGGCAGTATTGGTCCAGGACCAAGTAAACAGGCCATTAATAAATTTGGATGGAAACTAGAGGAAGGTTGCTGACTATCTGAGCAGGGAGGCTTTTCTGTTCCCTCAGCTCTTGGAAGGGAGAGCTAGATCCTAGCAGGAGTTACGTGTAGAGTTTTGCCTCCTTCCGTGTTCTTTGCTTCCGATGTCCTCTGTTCCTTCAGAAAGCAGGTTTACTCTAGTGAAAACCAGAAGAGTTTAGTGCTTCTGACATGGCTCACTGGCAAAGTTAGTAACAGTTTAGGAAAAAGAAAGAGCATATCAGGTGGTCCCCACCTCGCCTTCGCTATCTGCAGAGGACCTTCTTGTAGCATATGGGAGGTATCATAGGGATGTGTTAGAAAACTGGTATCCGTTACTTTGGAAACACTTCGGAACAGGATGTATGTAAGGTTGGTCCTTCGTGTTGAATTTTCAGAGAGACAAGTGGGCTAACAAATCTAAGTTGTGCTACTCCTCATCCTGTTGACCTGCCAGTGACTTTGAAGTTTTGCTTTGGTGGAATGCTTCTGGTGCTTTCGTGTGGGGTGATCAGTTAGAGAGTGGTGGAAATACACACCTCTGCCTAGTGGATGCTGGTGCTGGTCAACTTCAAGCTCATGTTAATCATTTTCTTTCTTAGAACTCTGGGTTCTGATGAAAGCTGGTCAGCAGCTTTTGACCAGATACGATGACTGACTTGATAAGGCATTTTGTAGGAAAATCCTCCAGCAATTAGGTCAGTTACATGGAACTGGTCCTTCACAGAACCCCCCAATAGTATATGAATAAATGTTGAAATGGTCTGGTTTCCTCTTGAACAAAGTATGTATTTTTGAGCTTCCCATCTGGCTTATGAGACATTTGCTGAATAATTTGTGTCAATGTGGCTTTCATGTATTGATCTAAAAATACAAGTGCTAACAACATTTGTACTGTCAAGCCCTCTGTAGCTGCTTGCTCTTACGATGCAGTGAATGGAATTTAGAGCAGCAACCCTTGAGCATTCGAGAATGGCTTCGGCACGATCACTTGGGAAATGATGATTTTTTCAAATGAGCTTATAGCTGCGCTCGGCAAAGCAAACTGAAAAAACTGCAGAGACAGAGAAGTTCCATAAACAGTGGATAGTTTTGACTACCCAGTGAGATCTTACATGTTACGTAGGCTTGAAATAAGTGAGGTGTCTACTACAGGGGAGAAAAAGTTATGCTGCTGCTTTTCAGTCGTGTATCATGTGATGTTGAAATATATGTGCTTTCACAATGCAGTCACTTCTGTTTGGAAACATAGTTTTCAAAGTAGCTTGTTAATTTGCAAACATTTATTTTTGGGCTAGTATTTGATTACTGCAAGGTGAGTTTATGTATAATAATTCTTAAAGCGCCTCATCTGAGAGAATTTGCTGTCTTCCTTTTCTTGCAGCTTTAAAAGGCATGTGGTTGTTGATAGCCACAGATTGTGTGTGTAATAAAGATGGCACAGCCATAACATTCTGCTCATTGAAGGAAACAAATTGGTCTGACTTGCTTTCATTTCCAATAAATGGGATCTTTGGTTATTGCTTTTATACAGCAAACCCCTGCAATTAGTGCATATGAATTTGGGCACATAATGTTAATAGCACTAGTACTTGAAAGTAATCCTAATTCTTGAACTGCTTCTCTTCATAGTGATTGGATTGAGGGACTTGAAGTAGCCTCATGGGTAGTAAAATGTGAATTTTTAAACCTTGAATAATTTACGTTAGCAGTAATTGCAGTATATGCAAGCTTCATTTTAATTTTGCAATATCTAATAACAAGTTTGTGTCGACTGCTTTGCTTATTTTCACATATGTACTGTCTCATGTTGAAGCCAAACCTGTGTGTGTTACTGTCACAGTAGCTGAATATCCAGGTGTCACTTGCAAAATGTAGGGATTCTAAGTGACCGCTGGGATTAAAGAATATTCCCTGTAAATTAAATACATAACTCTCCCTCTTCAAGTTATTTTAACGGGTTAGTTCTTTACTCAAAAAGAAAAGACGTGGAAATTCCTAATACTAAATAAAAAAAAAAAATAAAGCGCGCACACACACACACACACACCCCCCAAACTTGCTGTTCCTTTCTTTCTGCCCCCTGGACACAGTCATTTTCTGCATAAGTAAACTCTGAAATGTTTGTGATTTTTGAATGGAGAGAAATATGTTTTTTGTATACTTTCCAGAGGCGAAGTTTATACAGCATTTAACCATAAACTTCCAGCTAGAAATTGATAACAAACTTTCAGCAACTTATTTTTGGAAGAGAGGTACTTGTACTTGATAAAGCAAGTACCATGAGACTCTTAAACTGTGTAGAGGAAATTTCCATCCTGAGAATTGAACCTCAAGGTTTAAAATGTTTGACGTTGCCTCTGTAGCTTTTCTCAGGAACCATCATCAGTACTGTGTGTACGACTAATCAAAATGCCAGCTTGCTACTTCTGCCCCCAAGGATGGAGCAAGTAAAAAACAGCTTTCTTTGAGAATTTTTCCCTCTGTCCCAGAGGGTATGTAAATTATCCCATTTACTATAAATTTCTATTATTATCTTGCCATAGTTGTGCACAGAATGTTGTACAGTGATTGGCATTTCCAAAATTCTCCGGCAAAAATCTAGACGGACTGAAGAAGTCAGTTTCTCTTTTAATTTTTTTTTTTTTAAAGTGAGGTTCCTGATCTCAGCTGCTGCTTTGGTCATAACAGACGTACAACTCAAAACCATTTTAATGTTTGTGTTTCTCAAATAGTAACTACATCATCAGTGCATGACTGTGCATCAGAGCAATGTAACGTAATGTGTTTGGGATTCTTCTTGCAGTGATGCTACAGCCTTTTGACTATGACCCTAATGAGAAAAGTAAACACAAGTTTATGGTTCAGTCTATGTTTGCTCCAGCTGATACTTCAGATATGGAAGCAGTAGTAAGTATTGAAATTAATTAAAATTTATTTCTTTCTGATTGTATAATTTTATAAGACCTTTTACTGTGTTGCTTAAGGGCTGTTGTCAAACCACACTGGAATGTTCCTTGAAACCTTTGCCAGATTTCCATCTCTGTGCATGGCAAGGCTTTTTCTATTTATTTTGAGCCCCAGGAATCTTGCACTGAAAGACACAGCGCAGAAGACTTAGTTGGTGTCAGTGGTTGCTTCTTTAGGACGCTGCTGTTGGTAATCAGATACCAAGACATTGTTAAGTAGTTGTAATTTTTTTTTAATATATCATTTTTTAAAAAGGCCAACTTGAACTATATATTCTAATAATATATAGAATATATTCTAACTCTGACATCTTTTGTATTTTATGTCTCTGTACTCTGTCTTGAGTCTTCCCTTGAGGAACTTCTTTTCCCAGCAGGAACCAGGAGGATGATTTACAAGTATTGTATTTTTCTTTATCCCTGCCCATGCCTGTTGTGGCTTAGGTAAATGAAAGGCCCCCATAGGACTTGTTCTTTGGCTTACAAATGAGAGTTACAGAAGCATGTAGGTGCTGAAGCAAAGGAGGACAAAAGATGTAGAAATAAGACATCAAGCTGCATTAAGACAACTTGGAAAGGAACAAACCAGTATGTCAACTGGTGGCTTTCCTAGAACAGTAAGATTTGCTACTGTGGGAAGGCATAAGGAAGCTTGCTCTGCTCTAGCTTTTGTTAGCTTGAGAGAATACTCAGTAGCTATTGATGACACAATAAAAAAAAGAAAAAATGGCCATTACTCTAAAGTGTGGGGCTTGTGTGCGTTTGTATGTATGTGTATTACTTAAAAACAACAAAAAAAACCCAGCCCCAAAAAACCTCAGCGTGGCTTTTTTACAGTAGTCTTCACACAATGCATCTTCTTCTGAATAGCTTTTTAAAGCTGTGGCACTCTGCAGAGTTAAGAAGTTCCTTTCCTGGAGCCGTATTTGTTTAACGGCCTCAAAATAAGATCCAGTGGGAGAAACAGCAATACTAGTAAAACGTCTGCATCACTAGAAAGATAAGCCGGTGTGCCTGCCTTTCTAACTCTTTAATTTTTTTATGAGTTACTTTATACTATGAAAAATGTTATTCTGCTAGCGAAGAATGTTTTTTAGGGCCTAGGTGGCCCTTTCAGTTTTCCAGAGCTCTCCAGACCCATACAATTTCTTTTGCTGTAACACTTGATCAGTTCTCAGTTTTGTTACCACCCTCCAAATCTCCTCCTATTCAGGATAAACAGGTGAGACAAATTACTGGAGTACTATAAAGCTTTCAACACTTCACAGGCAGCCAACGAGCTTGAAATAGAATTGTGACTTCAGCCCCAGAAGAGCTGAAGTACAGCTCAGCTGTTTGGGATGAGTCAAATACTTCTTCAGGTTGCAGAGAGTTTAGCCATAACTTGACACCTACTTGAGACACGCTGAGCAATGCCACGCCGCCAGCGGTGCGGTCAGGGTGAAGAGAAGCCTGTGAGAACTCGGGCATGTAAACGTGGACGCTTCCTGCTGTATATCACTACTATGAATCACTCTCTGCAGTTCAGGAGCAAAGACTTATAACTGTTAATCCCTATTAAAAATATTGGAGGGAGCCTTTATTATAATAGACTCCCTAGTTGAAGGGGGAGAGAAGGATGAGAGGGGAAGTTACAAGTTATCCCTTTCGATATGTAGAGCATCTGTTACTGTTTAGAGACTGATGCTGAAAAATAAGGATGCAGAACACAAGGGCGGGGGGAAGAACAGTCCTATAATTCATACCAGTTAGGAAGAAAATCTCCTGTGAAACTTGAAAAGGTTGAACAGGAACTCCGCTGAACAAACGGAACTAATGTTACTGATTTGGGTTTTTGTTATCTTTCCTTTGAATGCACCACTCCAGGTTTTTGGGGTGTTTTTTGTTTTTGTTTTTTTTTTAAATGAGGACCATAGCTCCCCCTATCTATGCTAATTACTCTTACACAATTCCCAGTTTTCTCATAAATTACCTCTATAAGTTTCAGACTACTTAGAATTATTTCCTTTGTAGTATCTGGACGTTCTTTACGATACCACTCAGTTATATATTTGGTTTCATTTTTCATCATGTATATGGTTAATGGTAACATGATAAACACCTGTGGGGTTTTTCCTGAGTAAGATGATGTATTTGTTTACATAATTTACTGCGTTTTCCATCTGCCTTAGTATACTCATATGTTTAATAGTAAATTAATGTTAAATTATTCCAGTGGAAAGAAGCAAAACCAGAAGAACTCATGGATTCGAAACTTAGGTGTGTGTTTGAGCTACCAGCAGAAAATGATAAGCCTGTAAGTATTTTCAGATGCAGATTGAGTGCTTTAACTTTAATACCACAGTAAATCATGTAAAATGGCATGTTTATGCAGACAGCTATATAAGCAAAAGGCAGAACCCTCTGTTTCACTGCCTTGGATGGCATCAGCCTTCAGAAATGCAAAGCTGCTTCAAATCTTAGTGATGCTTGATGTAACTAGCAGCTAATTTGAACAATGTAAACGCAACACGAGTACAAAGAAATCTTTGAGTTGGTCTGTTTTCATTGAGTGAAAGATCACATAGGATAAAGATTATTTCAAAAAAATTTGAAAGATGCTGATTGATGGTCATAAAGCTTGGAGTTTATGCTGAAGCAGTTATAACCATCAGCAATATAAATTTGTCCAACGCTCCCCTTTGCTTCCTTCATACAACGCTGATTTTAGCAAGTAAATTGGTAGGAAGCTAGTAAGGAAGACACGACTGCAGTTAGGGATTATATTGTGATTAGCAGCTATAATGTTGTAGGACCCTTTTTTGTTAGGATAATGAAAGCACCGATTAATTTCTAACGGAAGAACATAGTGTCAGATGCAGAACTGGAGCACCTGTGTGTGTTGTGCTTGAGGGAAAGGGGTGGAGAGAGGAATACTCGGTAGGCAGGCTGTCAGCACATCTGTCCCATGCGTGCTGTGGGACACGGTCTAAGGATATTTCCTCTTCCACATATGCAGGGACTGGAGAGTTGAGGTCATTCTGTCTGCGCTTACTGCTGCTGATCTGGTGTTTTCTGTGAAACAGGAAAGGGAAGTAAAGGTTACGGGAAGAAAAATGTTGTTTATTTCTTTTGATACAGGCACGTTTCAGGTCTGCACAGACAATTTTGCCTGATTCTTCTCCTACATATCAGGTGTGTGATGTGGTGTTAATAACTAACCAAAAATCACTCTATCCTTTTTTAACAGCATGACATAGAAATAAATAAAATTGTATCCACAAGTGCAACAAAGACAGATTCCTCTGTAATGTCTAAATCAATAAGTTCTTCTTTGGATGACACTGAAGTTAAGAAAGTAATGGAAGACTATAAGAGGCTTCAAGTAGAAGTTCAGAGGTTACGGGAGGAGAATAAACAGTTTAAGGTAAAGATACTCTTTTTTTTTTTTTCTGATTTACCCCTTTCCTGAAAAAGAAGCTTACAACTTAAAGGTTTGGTTACCTGGCCTTGGGACAATACTTTAATATTGTCTATAAATTAAAAAATAATGTAGGTTTCTCTCTGTAAACTGAGAAAAAGTGTTGAAATCAATACTTCCTTTGAAAGGAGCGTACAAGTCATGCAGTCAGAGAAACTGACTGGATAGCAACCCAAAGTAATGAATTCCCTCTTTTTTTTTTTTTTCTTCTGTTCCCACCTAGTTTTCTCAGCCTGAATTAAGCATTCAGTGTTGCATTTGGCCTTGTTCTTTCAAACTGATGGGAGCTTGAGGGCAGTGTTGTGCAAATACTGAGTGTTTTAGTAATTGCACCTATAATATGCAGTTGAAATGACCAAAGTGAGACAGATTAACAGGAAATATGCTTCCTGTCATATCCAGCACATCACTGTGAAATTGAGAAGATTTTATCACCATGCTGAAAAACTCCTTTAACAGTAGTTTCATTTGTTGTAAATGTCTAGTTTCATAGATAACAGGACCAATGAAAATTTGGAATTTGTGACTGTTAGAACTGTTAGTTCCCATGAAAGGAACTCGATTCTGTCAGCCCTGATGCCTGAAGAAATTCTTTAAACATTTGTAAGCCAGTTTTGTTTTGCACATAGAAATAATATCTGGATGTATCTGAGACATGACCTTAACTTCTCCTTGTGTTCTTGTTTCGCCAGTGTTTCACAATACTTTAAGTACTATATTATTTTATTTTATTGCAAATCAGTCTTGACTAGGACATATCTATAATTGAGCTGATGTTTTACAGTAACATCTTAAACGGTGACCTCTTTGTTCCTTCTGTGGGATGTTAGAAATATCTGTAAAACATCAGAAATCAATGTTAAATTACTGCCAGCCACCAGGTGCTGTAAGTGACAGGCTGGGGTCACTGTCAAAAGGAAGTTAAAATATTTAAAACGAGAATGTTTAGTTTCTAGCAGTAAAATTACTATATAGGTAAACAACATTTTATTGTTTACAAAAGCCGGTTGTCCCCACCCAGACTTAGAGTAGTAGTGAGGTATCAGGTAGTCTGTGACTTTCAATAAGTAAATAATAGAAAATAAATAAGGCTTTCCTCCCGAACTGTAGGTGCCCCTTTAAATTCAAAAGTGAGAAACACTGACATACACTGAGCCTTTTGAATTTCACTTACCTGACAATACTTAAGGCTGCAGTAATTTTTAGTACAATTTTATTTCTTGAATGTTGTTTTTCTTTTTAATGTGTATACTGGAGGCTTTTGCTTCAGTATCTTACACTTCTGCACTGTAATGTTGCACCGCATAAAAAAGTCTAACACTACTGCTTCAGCCATATACGAGTTAAGTCACAGAAGGTCACTTTCCCACTCCTGAAGTGCTCTCGGTGTGTGTGGAATGGAGTGTGCTAACACACAGCTGTTATACCACGAGAATATCCTAATTATTGCCATTAGTTTCACGTTGAAATGTCAGCACTAATATGATGTGGGAAACAGATTTCCCTTCAAATTCTGGTAAAATTTGCTTGTGACATCTAACTAGGGGAATGATGAGTATAACTGCCCTTAAGTTGCATATTTTTCATAACCTATCTTAGTTACATTGAAAAGCATTTTCCCCCAATAGCACTATACTTGCTTACAGAGCGAGAAAAGCATCTTCCCGCCATTCCCTCCGTCATGGGTTTTTGGAGTTCTGGAGCTGTCTCTGGGCTTCGGACGAGTGTTCTTGCAGGTTCCTCTTCGCTTCCCGTTACCATAGTCAGCAGGAGAAAACTTCCAGACCGTGTGTTTGGTGCTCTGCTAGTCGAGTAGATACAGAACTCCTCTTCTGCCTCACTACCCCTTCCTTCTCAGGGTTATCTAGGAATCGCAGAATGGTTTGGGCTGGGAGGGACCTTAAAGCCCACCCAGTGCCACCCCCTGCACTGGGCATGGACACCTCCCACTAGACCAGGTTGCTCAGAGCCCCGTCCAGCCTGGCCTTGAACAACTCCATAAATAGAGCTGTAAATTAGCTTCTGCCTATTTTATTATGCCCATCTAAAATAAATAAGGGTTAATATTTAAAGCCTCTTTCAGTAGAAATAATCAATATATCTTCCTTTAGGAAGAAGATGGACTGCGGATGAGGAAGGCACCCCAGACAAACAACCCAATATCTGCTTCTGCAGCTGCTGTCAAGGACGAAGGGCTCAGCTCCAGACTACTTGCTTTGGTGGTTTTGTTCTTTGTCTTCGGTGTAATTATAGGAAAAATAGCCTTGTAGAGGCAGCATGCTGGAAATTGTAAATTGGTTTGATGGTTCTGCCATATCATTGGATTAAATTTATTCATAACAATGTTTAAAAAAAAAATTAATGTATGACATCTCACAGGTCTTGCCTTTAAATTACCCCTGCACAAATACTATGTAACATAATCTAGAAGGTTTAAAATGTACAATGAGGGAATGAATGAATATCCTTCAGTAATGAAAGGGGGGAGAGAATCATGATTTAACACTACAATGGAATATTGTATATGTCATTTTAAACATTCTTAGACCCTGCTACATGTTGCTGAATTACCTCTTTTAAAAAAAAAAAAAGAAAAAAAAAAAGGAAAAATAGAAAAAAAAAAACCTATTCCTCCACTGCTGGAGCTGGCCCTATTGGATGTTTGGAGCTGGGTTAGGCAGGAGGTGTTGATAAATTCTGTAAAATACGTTAATCCACCATTCTGCTCATAAATTTAACAGTTTCTGTCAGTGTCTTCAACTCTGTGCAAGTTACCAATTTCTTGGCACTTAAATGAATAGTGAGAAGCTGAAAAGAATTGTATGTGGCAATGCTGAATGTGCTAGGCATCGTTAAGAGGCATATATTGACTGGTATGATGCTCATTCGGAATAAAGGTCAATGCCTTGTTCTCATAAAGGGACCAAGCTACATTGCTGTTGGTTCATTTAGTTGAATTGAAGTGTTATTCAGAGATGTTTAATGCATATTTAACTTATTTAATGTATTTCATCTCATGTTTCCTTCTTGTCACAAAATTGACTAATACAATATGGTATGAAAAGGCACCTGTTTAAAGCCAGTGACTAGAACTAAAAATTTGCTGCTGTAGTGACGCAAGATTCTTCTGCCTCCTGGTGTTTTGGGCACTACACAATTGTTGGGAGTTTTGATCATCTGAGCATTGGAGAAACAGTGGTCAGGAAACTGTTTTTGTATGTAAATAAGTCTATCTAGGGGAAAAAACATTAGTAGTAAACTAGTCCTATGCCGTAAAAGACCAATCCTGTTTGACTATGTAGCATCTTAAAAAAAGAAAAAAAAAAAAGAAAAGAAAAATTAAATAAAGCCCCCAAATTAATGTTTCCTTTGTTACTTTTGTCATGTGCTCACAGTTAGAGGGGAGGAGGAAACAGCGTTGTCTGTCAGTTTAGTTTGTTTATGGCCTAAGGAGACTTGCAGCCTTGTTTGAGGATGATTTTTTTTTTTTCCAGCCTAATTTTAAAATCAATCCAAACCAGCCCATCGTGAGCCTGATAGGCCTCAGTGCTGTTCAAGGTAACCACGCTGGCTGCTGAGGGACAAGGTAACTTCCCATTTTTCAGGTTAGTTTGGTTCAGTAGTTAAGATGCTTGATAGCATACTGAAAGTAAGGGTAAGGTGATTTTGTTTCTAAGCGTACTTTTAGTACAAAATACGTAAACTCAGTGTGTTTTAACATGTGGAACTTCAGTAGATGAAATGGCTTTTGAGCAGGTAAATTCCTGTATATTCTGAGATGGTGGGTCCAGAAACCACTGGCGATAGAAGTTTTTGCAAGAGCTTTCAGGATTACGGGGCTTCTTCCATTCCTTTGTTATTCCTGTGATTTCCCAAGAAGGCTGTTTGGGCTGCAGCCTGTCTGCTACACCCGTTGACCTTTCCGTTTGCTCCACTTGTGTCTCAAGGGTTTCCTGCTTTACCAGTGCAGAGCAGCGAAATTTTATGGGAGGTTTAATAAGAAAATAAGAGAAAAAAAAATCTTAACTGGTGTGTTCTGCTTATGAACGCAAATCTGGAAGTACTTCTAGAAGATTCAACAAAAAATGAGAGGTGAATCTGTAGCATTTTAAAATGCTAGTGCCTTGTCTGCTCAGGAGGGAAGTGGCGAAGCAATGGAAGTGCCTGTGAAGGGCAGAGCATGGGAGATGAGCTGGAAAGAATGAAGCAGTGAGCTCAGCGTGACAGATTGGGCAGACCTGAGCAAGAAGATGGTACTTCCTGGGCAGTAGAAGCTAATGAAAACTTTTACATGCAACACTTTAAAAAACCTTTTCAGAGAGACAAGGTTGTAAGTGATGTTGCAAAATTTAGTTTTCATGGCTTTGAAGAATATGTTTGAGAAAGCCTTTACTGAAGGAGACTGAACTATGCAGTATTGTTTTAGGAGGCTGTAAACACCTTGATGTCACTAAAAATGAGTTATCAGAAGAGCTAAATTCCTTATTTGCTTTTTTTAAAAAAAAAACAAACAACTTTTTTTGAGTGCCCTGAAAAACAGTTTCAAAAAAGTTTGTTTCAAAAAAAATTGCTGCCTTTGCAGGGTAAGGGGGGAGGATCGAAGCTTTAAATGGGTCTCTTGTGAGTATATCTGCAATAATGTTTCAGGCAAGCTTTACACACGCTCTTAGCTACCGCAGTTGACTTTGCTGGCTCAGGCAGCTCCCCGATCAAGGGGAAATCCAACAGAATGTCCTCCTTCCGATGTTCAGTAGTCACTTTGTGATCTGTGACAACCTGGGACTTGAACAAAGTTGTTCCTGTTGTTTGCACTCCAGGATTATAAAGAGGTCCCAGAAAAACACTCGCATGCTCTGCTCAATGCCTTACAAGCGCGTGGTTAAGGAGACCAACACACAAAGGACCTTGGTTAAGGATCTGTTGGTCACAACTACGGACTGCACCCTCAGCCCTAAACAAGACTCAAATTAACTTCTTATATTTTGGAACTTAACAAAATTCTGAGGTCTTTCCTAATCATTGCCGACAACAGCCTGAGCAGACAGTAGCACTGAATTGTCTGGATAATGCGTTGCTTTTCCTGAGCCTAAAATAAAATGACTGATCAGTGGAACCCCTATTACCTGTCTGTCTGATGGCACCCTTTCATATGCAGCAGAAAGAAAAACTAAGGGTGTTTTTTCTTCCAAGGTTCCTAAAAGGCCAGTCTGTAGATACATTGCAAAAATATATTGGATGGATGTTCTTAAGCCACCTGGATCTCTGTATGTTGTTCCTTACATGATGACACCAGAACAAACGTTTTCATTAAGTGTTCACAGAAAGGGAATTATTCTGGAGGGCATTGTATATCTTAGGAAGTTGTGCATGAAACATATAGTTTCTAAATAAGATTATTGTCTGGTGTCCTCACACAACACCAGATACTAGAAAACTTTAATTGATACATGATAGTACAAATCAAGTTAATCTGATTATTGTCCCTGCTGTTCTTCTAAGATACCCACCTGCGTATATGTTTACTGTTAATTTTTGTAAAAGCCAGCAGAGGCTGCTTAGGTAGTGTTCACTTGGTGGAGCTTTACAGTCCTGTCTTCACTTTGGGCAAATTTGGAATAAATAGGTATCTGAAATGTCTTGAAGCCTAGTACTGGGAAATGAATGGAAGATGGTTTCTACTGTTTTCATGTAGTTATCCACATCCTAAAGCAAATCCTCCCTGCACGAATGATCACAACTATTGCTCTGCGGTGGCGGTTGGCGACTGTGACTGCACAACTCTAACAATTGCACATGCAGGCTGGGCACCGCGATTCAGGTTACTGTGGAATTGCCGTAGGGATCAGAGCGCGATAATACTGCGTGTGGAGAGGGATCAATGTACCGTGCTGGAATTTTCTAAAAATACAGGATTGTAATAGCGGGACGGTGGTATTCCATGTTACTTTTTTCTCCTGAAATGCTGTTAGTGGGATAAAGTTGGAACCTCACTTTGAAAATCGCTTGAGTTTCTTCTCACCAATAAACTATGAAGGGTTTCTATTCGCTGCACATGTAAACTTGCAATTCTTATTACAATCTTGACTTAGCATATTTACACAGTGGTGTGCACACAAAAATGGTTCGTTAACGTCTTAAGATACTTGATGTTGCAGTTGCCTAATGAAAGAAGACTCTGTCATCCCTTTTCTTTGGAAAATGTGATTGACACTTTCATCTCTTAATTGGAATACTTCCTTAATTCTTGGGCACGATAGTGACTTAACTGCAGTAGTCTACGTGATGTCCTGAAATGCCGTATCCTGAGTTCTGTTTTCTATATAAAGCAACTGAGAAAAAAACACAGCCCAAAGCCCCTGTATTTGAAATTAAAGGCCATGTAAAGCAAGCTCTCTGAACCGTGTGTTCGCGGTGGCTGCGGTGCAGCTGCGATAGCGCTTCACAGCAGCGCCGGGGCTGGGGGGCCGCTCGCTGCTCATCTGGGGAGGGTCGGCACCCAGTGCTCACATCCCCGCACGAGCAAGTCAAGAAGGGGCAGGGGGTGAGTTAGTTCCAGGCTACGCATTTGAGATCTCTTGGGGTTTTTTTGTTCGGTTTTTTTTGAGTCAGAAACACTGATGTAAAAAGAAGAAAGTAATCTGTACAGGAGCGAGACTAGTTCAATACCATATGTGGAAGTTACTATTTCTTATAATCAGATACATATCTACAAATTTAATCTACTGATGAGAAAATACTTGTATAAAGCAATGTTTAGGCATTTTAGAAGGAAAAGCAACTACTGAGCAAGGCTGCTTGCTCGTATTGGGATGAAACCTCGCTGTTCTCTAGATATACTTGATGAAAAGATGACAGTGGGATACAGTGCTAGTGTAAATAACCTGCTAGAGTTAGATAAATAGTGGGATTTATTGTTCAGGCAGGGCAGTGCTGATCTTCTGGCCGTGTCCAATTAAGATGTCCTTGTGTTACGCTGACAGCTTCATGTGGACTGAACGACTTCGTCTAACGGGCGTCAGTGCTGAAGTGACGTTACTCATTGTGCTGTTACTGACTTTTATTTTCATTAGCTGCAGAAGACAAAGTAACCGTGTGTTTCCACTACTCAGATCTGCTTAACTATAGAATTTGTTTGTTTTATTAATGGGTTGTAGATTATTTTTTAAAATAACACAAGAGCCAGCCAGAAATCTTCACGTAATACTCTAATAAGCATGCATGTGCACACTTCCAAAATGACTATCTGCTTCTCCTTTACTCCACCGTTTCCTGGGCCTTCATGTCCTTCTGCAGAACCACTGTCACATTTGTACTTTGAGGAGTAAACCTTCACTGAACTTTCGTGTAGATCGCTTTTGCCTCTCAGTCCGGGCCCGAGTTTGTCCTGAAGCGTCTGCGTGAGTGAAAACTGCAGAAGGGAACTGCGAGTCTGCAAGCACAGAAACAAGGCTGCTTTTCCTTGAAGCAAACTTGAACTTTGGATCTTTTCTCCTATGATCTGTCATTAGAAAATGGCCTTTTCCAGATGGCAAAACAAAAGAAGTTAAGAAAACAAATGAATTAAGAACTAATTGAAGCCACGTATTACAAGTTGACATTCTACATCTGGCATTTCTGTTTATGTTTCTGCATTGGTACTTTTCATTCTTATTTAACGAGTTTCTAATTTTGTGATATCTTTTTTCAAGATTTTGAAGTGCCTATGACGACCTGAAGAACAGCCCGTAGTAAAGTATTGTTTCCAGTTTAGCTGTACTTCATTTTTTTTAATCAAATCTTTTTCTGCAGTGGATAAACTCACAAGATTAGAAAAGCCTCTTGAAGTCTCCCTCATGTTTGAGTTGGCAAGATTCCCACACATAATTATCCACATGCAACTACTTTTAAAGGACCTTTATTAAGGCTGAACCAAGCCAAGCGCTCAGAAGGCAGGCAGGACCTGCTCTGCCTCAGCGTGGCCGCTGTTTGCGGGGAGGTGGCGGCGCGCGCCCAGCCCTCGGCGCGGGGCGGAAGGTGGGCCCAGGGGAGGCTGGCGCCGCCCAGCTCCCTGCGCCTGACCTCCTACCATAACCTCGTGAGCTCTCTTAAGATACGTATAATTTGGTTTTTAAAAGTTGAACTTGAAAAATGGCGTTGTGGGTGTAACCCACGTCTGTGTCAGGATCGAATCCGTTATGTTCGTGTACGGACGCCCGGTCGTGGCCTAGGCATCCGATGTCGCGGTGAGTAACCTTGAGCTGAAGCAGGAGTTTTTGATTTCCCTGGGAGGCTGCACAGAAGTGTGAGCACAGCCAGGGATTTTTGCTTCAGTTTTGAGCCTGAAAGCGTTTCTGTGAAGGCCGCAGCTTCTCCTGCCCAGTTTCTTTTCTGATCTGTTCTGCCTGAGCTGTCAAATCTCACTCCGTTCTCCCTCAGCGCTGTGGTTCAACCCCAGTCATCCTCGTTTGCTCGCTGCTCCTTGGCGCAAAGGAACCGACGTTCAGACGAGCGTCTTTAAATGGTTTTCCTTCTCTGCTGCCTGCTTATTTTCCGTCTCGGTCTCTTCCTTCCCGTGCCCCCCCAGTCTCGCCCGCCCGGGCTGCCTGTCCCGGCCACGGGGGTGTCCCTGTGCGGCTTCTCCGGCCCGGCACCCGCTCACCTTCTGCTGCCTCGTCCCTCAAACCTGCTCCTTCCTCCTCTGCACTCGCTGCAGAGTTTGTCACCATCTCCTTTGTGCCTCCAGCGCTTTGCTGCTGCTCCAGTGTGGCACATTCGTTTCTAGTCAACAGCATGCTTTTATATTCAGCGTGGCTTGTTCATCAAATGAAGCACTAGCTCAACACTGTTAATATATCCAGCAGTGTTTTTAAACTTTTTTGTGTGTTTTGTTTAAGAGTTGTTTGGGAAGTCTAGACTGCAAAATACATTCTAAGGCATTTTACACAGGGGGGCATGAAGGTGGCTAATTGGAAAAATAAGTTGCTGTTAATTGAGCTGTGAAGAGGAGATCAGACCCACGACCATGTTTGTCCGGCAAAGTCAGCTCATGCTTTGAATTTCCCTGCCTGCTGAAGAAGCAGGAAATTGCTGAGGCAACAGGAGTAGCTTAATGGTATTAAAGAAGGCACGAAAGACTCCCTGTAGGAAGCGACTAAACGCATTCTGAGCATTTGAACGTTATTTTTTTTTTCTTCTTCTCTGCTTCTTGGAGTGAAAAGTATCATATAAGAAGTGAATGGGGAAGAGTTTTCCAACTCTTGTGTGCCTGTTACCGCTGACTTTCAGGTACTGACCTGCCACTGCATCTGTTACCGTGGTTTTTCTTCACAGGTACAATATAGAGGTACGTATTTTACAGCTGAAAGGAATCCAGTAGTTATGACTAATGTTTGGTTGTGTCCCAGACCTGCTTTTCTAATGCAGCGTTAGACATGCAACATGAAGTTTATTTGGGTTTGCCTCGCTTATGTCAGATAAACGCATCGCAGAAGTAGAAGTTGGTGGTTGCTGTGGAATCCCGATTACACTCGAGCGAGGCATAGAGCCATGCAAGCTGCTAGTGAATGTAACTGGTGCTTCAGAAGGGCAGAGCTGAGCAAATTTCCTATCAAATCTGGGAGTGAAGAAAAAATCAGATGGAACACTGAATTAGAATTGGTGGGTTTCTAAGTGAAAGCTACTAAATGGGCAAAATCCCAAGAATTTTGCAATCGAGATGGGGGACAACTCTAGCTAACAGTCCACCCTGTTTCGGTGATAAAATGAAGGGAAAAATTAGATGTAAAGTAATACAAAACAAAAAGGGAAGCAGACAGCAATCAACTCAAAATGAGCATTATGTAGAAAATTAACACAGAAAGCAATAGCCAAAGGAAGACAAAAATGCATGGGTGGGAGTGCCTGAGGGTGATGGAGAGCTGAAGTTCAGAGGAAATCTTTGCGGTAGGACACGGACCGTTACTAGGTGCAGGTGGTAAAACTGCTAGTGATGATGTCAGAGAACTGGAAAGGTGATGTCATTCATTAGTAATGCTTAATATTTTTAAATTCAGTAGGTCTAGAAGCCTCGTGTCAGTAGTTGTAAGGGAGGTGCCTGGGGCAGTCTGTGCCCTGCGGATGAGGATGGCGAACGGGACAGGGCTGCCCGGGGACGGGCTTGGGAAAGGAGATAACGAAGGAGCGTGATGTGCCTCTTCATTCTGCCTTTGTTTTTCAGTTGGCTTTGGGATTAGTGTGAACCGAGTGTATCTGGGCCCCTGCAAAGCTTGCTGTTTTCTGACAATCGCACCTTCAGTGAAATGGGGATGCTCAAAGAAGGGTTCTGCTGGGAGCTGATACCATTCAGTGGTTCCAGGTCACTGGTGAAAATCGCTACTGATAAAACGTTAACGGGACCAGAGTGTGAAACAGCACCACGTTCTCCCAGTGCAGTCCCAGGGTGAAAGACTAATGAATAGGAATGTGTTCTTGTTTTTAATTACAGTTAGCAGTAAGCGATTATGCTTCTGTATGTCTCAGCTGTGAGAGCTGGGAATTTTTGATGCAATTTGGATATTTATATTTTAAAAAAGAATCTGAGTAATTGGAATGGATGCAAGAAAAAAAGATTCAAAAATTACTGCATGAAATGCCTTAGAGAGGGCGGGAGGGAAAATCAGTTGGCTGAGTTTATCTGTCAGAACTGAGAATGTCTTGATTCCAGCGCACAAGCACCTTCACGGGGAGAAAATACTGAACACTGCAGCTTTCTGATGTTAAAAAGAGCAACACAACAAAAATCACTGCCTGGCAATCGAACCCGGCAAACTCAAATTGGAAAAGGCACAAATTCTTAAGAGAGAATAACTGTGTAATTTAGGAATGTTTCTCCAAAGAACTGTGAACAATAAAAGTTATGCTATTTATGCAAATAGCTTTTTCATGGCTTTTTTTCTTTCAGAAGTGTACGGAAAGGGGGGGAAGCAGCGGACAATGGCAAGGCGGTCAGAGGGAGGTTCAGCATGGCCCATCCGTCGCGCAGTTTGCGGCGCCGCATCCGAGCACCCGGCGCTGCTGGAGCGAGCGCTCACCTGCGACAGCGGGGCTGGGAGCGCGCTCGAGTGCGCGGCGAGTGCATGATGTTGTCTTGTAACTTCTTACATCGGGTAAATCCCGACACCACCTTGAAAGGATCCGTGGCCTTGGAGGAGTACTTACACCATGCAACATCCAAAATCTTGCGAAGTTTCCCTACTATGTAAATGAAAAAAAGAAGATTCTGCACACAGATCTCATTCGTGGGGGTAAACGTAGAGCAGGAATTGCCGTCTCCCTCCTGCACCCACCCTCCTAAGACAGCACAAGGCTGTTCCCTATTCTGGCCATCTTTGGCTCCTGCAGAAACACGTACCGTTGCTGATTTGAGTCACAGGCCTTTCTCTGGCCTGCAGAGAGTGACGGCTCTAGCAAGGTGACGGGAATCGGGTCTGCTGAAGAGAAAGCCGTGCGTACAGCTTCCAGGAGAGGCAGCCGTGCTGCCCTGGACTCGCCCCGATTCACAGCATCCCAACAGGGACATCCCAAAGGAGGTGCCATGTTCTGCAAGAGGCACTTCCAGTTCTTCAGGTATTTGCCTGTGGATCTCCACGCAGCAGCAGGCAACAAAACACCAGAGCCCTCAGAAACGGAGGGAGGTGTTCTGCCTGCTGGACCAACCCTGGAGAAGTCTTCTCCAGCGATGGCAGAGGGAGCCAGCGTGGCCTTTTTGTGTATCATCTCAGAAGTATAACTGTCTATGCGCACCACGAACACTTGATCATGCCTGCAGCACGCGAACATGATGACAACATGTATGTCACAATCGTATGCATTTAATAAGCATCTCATTCGAATTATTAATGTACAGATTCCCCAAAAGTATTTTTATGTTATAAAACCCATAATTTATCTAAGTACAAGCTGCAAGTTCATAAATACAGCATTAAGAAGATAGCTGTTGCATAGCTGGTTTAACAAAATATCCTTTGTGTGTAAGATACATAGGCCTACTGGAGAGGATTTAGCTACTGGGAAGAGGTCTTCTCCGAGTAAATTATACGCTTCTTAGCTGCAGCAGACAGGGAATGTAATTTCTTAGTTTGTGCTTCTTGTCAGTAGGAATCAGTTTGACCTGACCGTGCTGTCTGGTTCCAGTATTTCCTCAGCCCGTTGTTCGCGAGAGGCAGATTTATAAAACTTCTTCACAGGAAGTGACACCGACTGAAAGGAGAGCTGGACTAACAACTGGTCCTCCAGAACGCCTGCTGAAAAGGAGACAGTGAAAATATGTGGCCTGAGAAGACTTGTAAGCAGCCTTCTGCTTCGCTCAGTGCCTGGTGAGTGGGTGCAGCCATCGCCTTTGCCTGATGCTCAGGGCGGGCAGGGACACAGGGACGCTGCTGACGCACCAGCGCACACCCAGCACCACACTGGAAGAGGCGGAGTAACACAGCTGGGATGCAGTGTCGGCAGTGGAAAAGCTGGAATGATGCAGCTGGGATGCAGTGTCTGCAGCTGGGTAACGCTGGAGGTGGGAGCAGGTGTGCACAGAAGCCTTTTCCATTTGCTGTATCTTCTCTTAGGACCGGGGTCAGGCGCAAGAGTCTGTCAAAGTAAGGCTCTGCGAGGGCTGCTTTTTGTACGTGCTTAATGGCAGAGTGTGCGTTGTGTCTTTGTGTGTGTGCATACACACGAAAACTGCAGAAAATGTCTGTGAACTGAGAAAAGACATGATTAACTGTGCCCTTATCAAGAGCACTTGCTGACTGTTTATTGCTGACTGACTCTGCAGATCAGATTTGCAAGAACAGCAATAAGGAGTACGATGGGAGGGAACGTAACCTCAAAAAAACTCAGCAGCCGACACTTCGGATGCTTGAATTACATCTGAATCAAGCTCTTGATTAAATTTTAGCAATGTCAAAAGCTCAAGGCAGCACTTGTAATTGATGTCGCTTCCCCCCGCCCCCGTATTGCTGAATTCTCTATTGCAATGTGCAGCGCATCCATGTCACTACATTAAATTTGTACACAAAGAAGAGGGGAGATTAGGCAATAAAGCCACAGGACGAACAGCATGTAGGCAGGCATGTCTTCTTGGCTTCATTCACTGTTGTTGGGTGTTTTTAAAAAGTATTTCCAAATCTGAGTAAAACTGATTCCAGATGTGCTCATTTGAAGGACCTGAAAATCATGCTAGCACCAAGACTATCTGAATTCTGTGCTGTACCTGAACAGATAACTAGTCCCACCTTAAAAACACAAGTGCTACGAACAATAAAAAGGCCACAGGCAAAGGTTTTAGTGCTTCATTCCCATTAGCATCCTTTTTTCCCGAGTATTTTAGACTAAGGTAGTTAGAGAATTCCTCTGGCGCTCCGGCACACTGAACCAGAGGTGCCTGATAGGAGGTGGGTCGCTTGGCGGGGCTGTCGGGGCTGGATCCGTCGGTGGGACGCTCCCCGATGTACAGCAGGCTGCGCTCCTGCGCGTCGTGCTCCGTTTTGAACAGCTCGTACTCCGTGTGGGGCAGGCTGATGCCCAGAGCCAAGCACCCGTTGGTGGGTGTGATATCCTGCTCCACCCCGGCGCTCCAGGAGCTCGTCAGCCCGCAGCTCCCGGGTTCCGAGGAGTTCAGCATCGTCACCGTCACCTGGTCCATCGGCGTCACCCGAGCCTGAGTGACTCTAAAAGCCAGCTCTGTGCCACCTCGCACTTTGGAGGAGGGGATGCCTTGGGTGTAATGCCCCGATGCGTAGATGGTGAAAGTCGGCTGTTTGCAGAGCGGGTCGGAGTAGTGATAGTAATAACCTTCCCAGGTGTGGTTGTTACCGTGGAATATGAAGTAGCGGGTGAGGAAGAGCACGGCAGGTCGCACCTCGCAGTGGGTGCTCACCCAGCTGCCGCTGAGCTGCATCGGCAGCTGAGCTTGGGCGGGTAGAACGGGAGGGTGGTGTTCATCAGCTCTGTATATAATCCCACAGGCAGGGCAAGGGTGCACATGGTGCTGCAGAAGACAGAAAGTAACATTTTTGTAAACTGATGGGCAAAAACCCTTTCAGAATATTTTAAAAGCTGAAACTCCCCTCTCCTGCACCAGGGTGTTCAACTGCGGTGAACGTGGCCCACGACATCCGAGCAGATTAAGTGAGGTAAAGTGCTGCCGGGCTCTTTGCTATCCTGGTTTGCTGGGAAGGACGCGGGGCTGTGCCCCGAGCCAGCGCCAAGGACGGGCTGTGGGCGGGAGGACGGGGCGCGGGCAGGGAACGCTCCCTCGGGACAGCCACGTCGTTCCCCACGTTTTCCACTGCAACCCCCGGGGGAGGAGGAAGGTGCTGGGAGAAGTCGGCTGCACCACCGCGTTTCCGCACCGATCCAGAAAAAGCGATGGAGTCTTCCCAAAAAGGCTGCGAAACCTTAGCGGTGGGAGGCCCCTGTGGCTGTGCCGCCCCGCACCGACGGCCGCTCGCAGCCCCCGCAGCCGAACGGCCACAGCGCCCGGAGGGAAGGACCCGCTGCCAAACCAGGACCGGGCCCTTCCTCCTCCTCCGCCGCCTGTGCCTCCTGCCGAGCTCGGAGCCGAACCTGTCCCGCGCCAGGAGGGTTCGTGCAGCTCGGGACTTTTCCTTATGCTTCACAGAGCACAACTGATTTGTCTTTAAATAACCGGGGTCTGAGCACCATCGGTTTCTAGAACACGAGCTAATCTTTACTGAACTGTCGTACGCAACAAGGTTAAATAACTCGGTAGTTAACTGTAGGGTGGGTAATTTACATGTGAGTTGATTGGAGTCAACTGTAATTTAGTCATTTTCAGCTTGCTTTACTGCTACTGTCACGTTAATGAGTGCTGACAGTACGCAGTACATTATGGCTAAATAATCCCAGAAGTTGGCAAATATATGTGCTCTCCTTAGACAGGAAATTCTTTGATAATGAAAGGTAATTTGGGAGAATGGGTTTCTTTAAAACAGATATAAATTTAAGGGAAAAAGAGTGATATTTTCATAAAGAGGGTTAAAAAATGATTCCTAGCATACCTGTGTAACCCTCACTAATGCAAGCAAATGAATGTCGGGTCAGGAAATAAAATTTAAAAAAAAAGAAAGAAAAATCCTTGCCCAATAAAATTATCACTATAGACATGGAGCCAAAAACCTTACTTGCTTAAACCGGTCGTGTGAAGTTATTTCTAATGTATGTCAGCTTCTAATTATCGCCAAGTGGTGACATCATGTGCCGGTCCATTGGAGAGCTGTGAGCTGATTAATTACAGTGCGATATTCAGAGAGTGAATTTCAGTATCTTTAGGTTTGGTTTTAAATTAACTTTTAAAAGTGTTTATGTTTACCATCTGGTTTTGCTCATATATATGGTTTTGGCCCAAGATAACACAAGCTTAACCAATTTGAGAATCTCACTTTCGAGGGGGAGAGGGGTGTTGCTCTGTGTTTTTCAGAGTTCAGTTGGCACGGTTTGGGGTGTGGGGAAACGTTGCCCCCCAAATATTTTTTTTCAGTTAATTCAATTCCATCTGGTAAAATTCAGAGAACTTTTTTCACCCCATCTCACTGCTCAGTTGTTTCTGAATTGATTAGCTATGATTCAGACAGAAATACGCTTTCCTGGAAACAAACTAACCTCCTGCAAAGTAAAAAAAAAAAAAAATTAAAAAAGGAAAATAAAAATTAAAATAAAATAAAAATTAAAATAAAATATAAACTATAAAATAAAATGCAACCATGTCTCCTGCTCAGTTGTTTTATGTCAAAGGGAAAGTTTGATTTCTGCATTAACAACACAATTTTATTCAGGGCCACTTCCTCTTCTAAATGGCATTCCACTGGGGAATGATTTAATGGCAGACGTCGCTTCCTCGCTCCTCTCTCAACCTCGTCTCAACGATGAAGAGCGAAGGCGAGGGGAGGAAGACAAAGCGACCAAACTGGCAGCCTCTAGCGATGCACAGCCCGAAGCTTTCACTGGCTTTGATGCAGGAAAGTAGGAAACCGCATTTCCCAGGAGAACACGGAGCCAAAGAAAAGCCATTCGCTCCAGGCCCACGCCAACGCGGCTCGTTTGTGCTGTTGGTTTCTCTGAGCTCCCCCCCGTCTCCCGGGGACAGCGTGACCCCTCGCAGCGCCCCGGCAGCCCCGCACCCCCCGGGGCAGGAGGGCTCTGACGGTGTAATGGCATGGTCCTTACCACGGCGCTCTGCATCGGCCGCTGGTAGCCGGTGGGTCGGTAGTGGAGCCGCTCGCCCCACTCGGTGTGGATGTCCCCCAGGTACAGCTCCTCCACCAGCCGGCTCCCGCTCTGCTGCGGCCGCGCCACGGGCTGGTACCGCGTCTCCACCCGCACCAGGCTCAGCTCGTGCATGGCGAAGCCCAGGGCGGGCGTGCAGTCGCGCTCGCTCTTGGCGCTCAGCAGTTCGTAGAGGGCCCCAGGCGCCCAGCTGCGCCCCGGGCGCAGGAACCCGCCGCAGCCCGCCGTCGTGTTGATCCAGGAGGCCACCTCCCGCATGGCCTTCTGGCTGTGGAAAACGATGCCGACTTTGTGGAGGTGGTAGTCGGCCTCGGTGGCCCCGCGGGTGATCCAGGAGGCCTGGCGCAGCCGGAGCTTGCCCTTGATGACCAGCGAGTAGGAGGGGTCGCGGCAGGAGGGGTCCCAGTAGTAGAACTGCAGGGCCTTGAAGAGGCGGTTGGCGTAGAAGAGGTAGGACCGCGTGAGGAACTCGGGTCCCGGCCGCACCTCGCACCTGGGGGTGGAAGGGAGCGCTGGGCCCCCGCAGCGCCCGGCCGGGGCTTTGCGGGGTGAGATCCCTCGGGGGCACGCGGGAGCGCGGGGAGCCGCCCGCGGGGGCGGTGCCCGGGCTGGGACCCCGCGGCCGGAGGGCGAAGGCCCCGGATGCAGCGCCGGGGGCTTCGGGCCGCGTCCCCGGGCGAGGGGCAGCGCGGGGCGGGGCGGGGGGGGAGGCTCCGGGGGCCGCGGGGGGAACCTCGGCCTCCCCCCGGCCGGGGCCGGGGCTGTGGGGAGGGGGCGGAGGCGCGGCCTTCCTGTGCGCCGCCTTCTCCGGGGGGCGCGGCGGGGCGGGGGTTCCGCGGGGTTCGGGGACCGTTCCGGGGGGGCCTTACCCGGTGGAGACCCAGCGTCCCTCCAGGCGGGGCGGCAGCCGCGCCGCGATCCCGCCGCCGTCCCGCAGGTGGCGGAGCTGCTGCCGGCACCGCGGCTCCCAGCGCAGCGGGGGCTCCGCGGCCGCGCAGGCTGCGCGGGGGGAGAGAGGGGGGGGGGAGAGAGAGAAAGGGGGGCGTCAGCACCGCGGGGCAGCGCGGAGGGTGCCGCCCCACCCCCCCGGGCTCTGCGGGGGCCGGCACCGGCTGCGGGGGGCTCCGCGCCCCGGCACATCCCCGCGCAGCCGGGCCGGGAGCGCTGCGGGGGCCCGGCCCGCACCGACGGCCCCGCCGGGAGCGTTTGTGGCAGCTCCGCTGGCTCCGAAAATGTTTTAAACGGCATCGCCCAGAAAAACTCCTTCGGCTGCACTGAGGGGGCAGTTACGGGAGTTAAACCCCGCGTGGGTTCGCTGAGCAGCGAGCTCTTAGTTGAGGACACAGGTCTTTTATTTTACTGTTCTCCAACTCGAGCCTCATCTGAGTCCAACTATTTTTTAGATGAAATCTTCAAATAACACTGAGTGCTCTTTGTTCGTGTTCTCTCTCTCACAAGCTATTGTTGAAGCAGTAACTGAAACAGGGAATTACAGCATGGGAACATTAGACTCGCCTGTCGCCCGCCATAAGGACAGTAATTCTGCCACTTACCTCATTTCCCATAACAACGGATGTTATTGGCTTAGGGAATGTGTGAACACTCAGCTAAATCCTGAAGACCTTTGCATGCACACATATATATGTACATATATTCCTATATATTATTCACTCTTTACTTAAGCGAACTTCTGTTGCGCTCGTCGTGAGTTTGCTTCAGTGAGAAAGGTGGGATTTGCCTCTTTGGAGCAGCAGGAGACGAGTTCTCAGTGGAGCCGCTGCGGCCCCCCTGCTCTGCCCTGGTCCCACCGCCCGCCCTGGCGCAGCCGGACCCTCGGCCGGGTCCCTCGGCGCGGCCCAGCGCTGCCGGGCTTTACGGGCCCGGCCGGGGTCACCCGCTCAAGCTGTGCTTTGCAATCTGCCCCACTGTGCGCTGGAAATTTTCAAGCCAACTTTTATTCACTGCGTACCAATGGTTGGGACACAGGCTGCCCCCCGGCCTGCCTATCGGCTGGAAAGAAGGATCTAACAGAGATCCGGAGTGTGGATGCTGAACGTTTGCACAGCCTGTGCCTCAGTCGAGGCGACCCAGGCACCGAGTCACACCTGCTCCTCTTAGTCCCTGTGTGCCACGTGCGTGCTTCTGCATAACCTGAACCATCCCGTGATCCTTACAGGAAGATTTCCCTTCGCTGGGAAGAGAAACCCAAGTCATCTGCCTGCACAGGGGAGAAGGGACAGCCGCACTGGTGACGGGCCCGGGCCCTGCTCAGGGAGTGCCGTCACCTTCCTAATACGAAGAGTTCACAGACGAAGCGAGCGCATGCGGGTCTGCTGCAAACCATAGGCAAGACTCGAGCTGAAGAGCAACGTCAGCAGAATTCCCTGGCTCACAAGCTCAGGAAATCAGACAAATATAAACACTCCAGGGGATATTCACAGCTGGGGTCTACCAGGGAGGCTCCCCCGATTCCCACAGCCAATTCATTCCGAGACAGGAGCCGCTCATCCCTGGCATCAACACATCCTACACATACACAGGGTTAAACCCCTCTTACACATCTCCGGCATCCAAGTTTGCCACCAATACAAGCCCCAGACCAAGTCAAATGGGAACTCGGTAATTAAACGTCTGCTCTGCAAGTCAGAGGCTCCTGACCATGTGGCAAAGCAGAGAGGTTTCCACTCCAATAGTATTTTATTACTAATCTAGTAATATAGAACTTGAGACTTAGTCTGATGGACAAATCTGGAGTCTCCTCACTGTGGCACTGCCATTTGCAAAGGCTTTGCAGGTCACAGTAACAGGGTCCCTGCAATGTATCTGTGTAGATCGAAGCACACAAACCCCGAAACGACCACAAAGGGAATAAACACATGGCAAGTGAAGCCCCTGGCGAAGCAGGGGAGCAGTAACAGAAGCAGGCTACCTACCCAAAGGCCAGTGAAACCGGCCCTGGATTTTGTTACCTCACTGTGCACTGGAGTGCTTAAACTAGCTGGAAAGATGCATTATTAGTGTTAAGGGCTCTTTTTGGAGCAGACTCACAATTGTGCTGTTTTTATCATCTTTAATGGCTGGATGTGGTGAGCTTCGACAGCCAGATCCTTCACAACTGCTTGCACTAGTGCCTCCTAAAAAGCAGCTCCTATGAAACCTCATATGAAAAGAGGAAAATACTGGACGACAAAACCCATTGCTATCAGTTAAACCTTTAATTGTGCAGCTGCAGCCTCCATGCAGGCTGCCCCATGGCTGCCCAATTAGTAGAGCCCATTAGGAGTCGGGGCTTTGTGTCCTCATCACTCTGCCATGAACCCGGTTGACGCTCTGTGGCCTCGGGCAGATTCACTCCCGTGTGCTCCGCACTCCTCTGGCCCTTTTACTCACCTGCCAAATATGCCAAGTTTCATCTGACTGACCTTTCAAGAGGCCGAATTACTGGCAAAGCTTTTGGAGGGCAGCCTAAACTGAATTACACTTAAAACAAATACGAAATCATTATCCTAGAGAATACGGTAAAAAATAACTGTATTTGTATTAGAGGTAATGGACTATAAGGTCAAATTTGCTCTTGCTCATAAGGACAGAAAGGCTCTAGAGGAGTCGCTGTAGTCTATAGCTGTACCGAAACAACAGCACAGAGTATAGCCCTGTTCTCAACTTGCTAACTGCGCTCTGTGTGTGTTTGTTGCAGCAGAAGCTTCAATTTTTGCCTAAACCCTTATTGCTACTTTTGGCAGAAACACTAAAAGTCTACATTGTTTGAGAGCACAGACACTTTGGCAATGCAATCACTGCATTTTGACACAGCCGATAGAAAAGGGAACTTATAATCAGGATGAAACTCCACAGGGGAGGAGAAAAAAAAAAGCCCAAGTACCCCCCCCGCCCCCCGAATGTAAATATTTGACATGATGGGAATTCCTAGGGATTTTGTCTTACTTAGCCGTATACAAGATTCCAAGCTGGATGCATCCTTAAACCAAAAGCTATTGGCTTGTGTCCAGATTTTGTGGCTGCTTTTCTCTCTCAAATACTCCAGCCCAGCCCCACCAGATCCAAACATCCTTTCAAGCTGGAAAAGTTCCATTCCAGCCCTAGACTCTGTAGTTAGGGCACATCTCCATTCCAAGAGCAGCATAAAGTGGCCGTCACTCACACGCTGCTCTGCTACTCGGCCCCTGGTGAAGCACATCGGAGCAGCTCCTCTCTCCATCTTAACAGACACAAATTAGCCACTTTATAGCGTTCTTGGGCAGGAGGAAGGAATTATTCACAATTCATCTTCAAGACAAAAATACTCACTCATAGGAAAATCTAAAAAGAATCCCCAACTGCGATCTCCTCCACTCACTCGTTATCCCGCCTGTCTGTATCGATTAACCGCAAGCGTTTCCAGAGAGCTCCTCAGCGCAGCAGCTACACAAACCAGGATCTTTTTCCAGCTTTCCGGTGCGTGCTGCATCCAAAGCGCCGGCCCAGCGTCTGGGGGCGAGGGGGCTGCACCAGCGCTGGGGCAATGCCGGCAACCGGCACCGGCGGCTGCTTGCTGCCATCGGCAGAAACCGCATCCAGCCTGGAGACAAGAGCAGCAGCTTCTGCCGACCAGCTATTCCATACGCTCACTCGTGTAAGTGACCTTCAGAAAAATCAGACCCACAGCATCAAACGACAGAAAGGCAGAACTGGAAATTCTTCGCAAAGTAAATTTTTGGTAAAATTAAGATGAAAGATCCCTAGGCCATGGCCACGCCTGAAGATGAGAGCCTGCCAGGGGGGTTGTGCTAGGTAACTGCTCTGTGCTCCAGATTCAGAGCCACTTCTCACTTTTGAAGGGAAAAAAACACCAACCAGGACAGAAATACAGTAATATGCCTTGCTGGAAACAAATCTTGTTTGTGTTCCCCAAGCAGATTGACTTTGGAAAAAAGCAAAGTCGAGTCACATCTGTTTCTTTGCAAATGGAGGAGAAAATGCATACATTACAGTTTGCACCAAATTAGTTACTGTAGATCAGCTCTTCTCCAGAGCTAGATTGCTTAATCTGTTACATGTTATTGCCTCCTATGGCCAGAATTTATTATTCCCATTTATAATTCTAATGTTTCAGTTAGTCACCCATTCACAGGGATAAGATCAGTGCCTGAAGTCATGGAGCATTACACATTTCTTCATTTAGAGATGACATAAAAGCTTTGATATTTTCTGAGGAATGTTCAGACTGGAATGAAATGGACGATAGGAAATATATCCATATATTCTGCATAAGCGAATTATACTTATCCACACAGACTTCATTAACAGAGCAAAACAGTTTTTCTTCAGCATTTTTCTCTCCTGAGAAGACACAGAATGGATTCTGGGTTAGCCACTACGGCAATAAGCATTCTTTTAAAAGCAAAGAAAATGTTTGTATTTAACAAATCAATTTTTCTTGCATTTGTATGGAGATTAAGTTAGTGATGCTTTTAATTCACTCAGAATAAGGCATTCCCAAGGGAGCAATTCTGTGGGAAGAGATACATTTTACATTACAGTACTATAAAGTTATAAAACTCACATATGACCCACTGGAAAACTGTATCACAGCAGAACTTTTCATCTTGCATATCGGCAAACTGAACCCAGTTCAGGACAGGACTTAAGCACACGCTTAAGTCTAATTGGTTTCAGTGAAACTTAAGCATGTGCTTGAAATTAAGCCAGTGCATGAGCATTTTTCCTGATTAGTAATGCCTCCCTGAATCGAAGCCAGAATGTGGTCGAGTGGCTGAGGGAGGGTGCCAGCGCTTTCACTGCAGTACTGTCTGGCTTCTGGAGAAGTATTTCTATTATCCATCCCTTCTCTTACTTGTCTGTAAAAGGGGTATAATTACATATAGCGCTGTCACCAGTCTGATGCTCAGTTGGTGCTATTTGTAAAATGTTTTGAATTCACTAGATGTTTCTCAGTTGCTAAGGACGGCACAATAAATGTACTGCGTCACCTATCACTGCAGAGCATCACCATGACCTTCCTGCGCGTTACGCAGCGTAATCCTCTATGAAATGCTGCGGATCCTAAGAGGGAACTCAGCTAACTCAAAATTCCCAAGCAGCTCAGGATTTCAGAGAAATTCTCAAAACACGGTTTCACCACGTGCTTTCGACATGTTGGCAAAGAGGTTCCGACGGCATGTTTTATGGCTTTAGCCCAGCTTTACTCTGAGGCTGTGATCATTGCCTAATTTGTCTCACGTCCACAATTAAAATACTGAAGCGCTTGTGGCGAGCTGATCGACAGTTTTTAAGGCACTTCTGGCAATCAGAGAAGTCACAGGGCTCCCCCGCGCCAACGCACGACCCCCCCCCACGGCTCCGGGACAGAGCCTGGAGGGAGAGGGATGGTTCCTCAGGAGAGGTAAGGACTAATGCGGTGACTGCTACGTGCCTTCTGTTTTTCAGCATCGGCAAGCACTGAAAAAACCAAATGGGTTCAGGCTACACTAAAACATCGTGACTTGTGTTAAACTCTACTCAGTGGTGCTGCAGAAGTTTGTCACAGAGAAATGGAGAACCGAGAAGCAAAGGAAACTGAGGGAAAGAAGGGCAATGCTAGAGCTTTTTTCCTTAAACACTGGTGAAAGTTTAAATTTTAATTTGGTGAGACAGGCAAGACCACCGTGAGATGATCTCTAATCCCCTGGGTTCCTAGACAGTGAGAGACTGGCGAGAACACATGGGGGAAAGCATTTACTGTCAAAAACGAAAGCAAACCAACCCAGGCCAAGGCTGAACAACACCCCGGGGCTACAGCTGTGACTCAGATAAATTCTAACTGGAATTCATATTCATATTACCTCTATCTTCCTCAATTTAGATGAGATGGAAACTCATTAGAAAATACAGCACATGGTTTTGAAATTAACAGCACACCACCATTTTGAACGTATAGAGCACCCGTGCAGTTTTGGCAATTCCCTGGAAGCCCTGCACAGACACTTTATTAGTGGCTATCGTGGCCATTTTTAATAGTGATGGCTAAGCATATTTTTTCCCGGAGTGCTTTGAAGAGCGGAACCAGCAATCAGGCCATGGCTTGGCTATAAAATGCCAACCTCATTTCGAACGTCTAAATCACTCTCATGGACCACGAGCACAGAGAGGACCACCCACCACATCACATTAACATAAATACGGCGTTCACCCAAAGCAAGACGAGCAACTGGAACTGGCGGGAGATGGGAGTAGAACAACAAAAAACGATGAGGGGGTGGGAGCGATTGAGTTACGAACCAAGATTAAAAGAGCACGTAGCCTGGCTGAGGGACGGCAAGATAGACATGATAACAGCCTATAAATATTCACAAAGCATAAACACCAAGGAAGGGAAGGAATTCCTCGCAGTGAATAAAGAGGTTCTGTTGGGAGTGAATGAAGAGAGGAAAAAATGTGGCTTGTATATCAGGGTGAACTTCTTGCGGCACGATCCAGTAGGCAGCAAAGTCCACTTGCTTGGCAGGATTTCGAGGGGCTGAACAAAGCGCTACTACAGCAGGGAATAACCCGGAGTTATTCCCGGCAGGGAGTCGGCGGGATGCTCTGAGCGGCCTTTCGGCCCGCCACTGCCGAGGAGCCCCCCTGCTCCCACGGGAGGCAGCTGCCCTCCTGCCTGCACACATCCTTCCCTCATCGCAACCGCTGCTCGGCCTCCGCGGGACTAGAAATAGGGGCTGGATGCACAAAGGCTTTTAGGTGCGTAACAAGTGCGGTGGGTACTGCACTGCTGGACACAGCTGGGAATCCCAGGCGGTCCCTGCCACGTCAGGTGCTCACCGTTGAAAATCTAAGTCCAGGAAATTAGATTATAAACCCACTAAAGCAAGAACGATCCTTTTGTTCTCTACTTATTTACACCTAACACAACAGGATTCTTGGCGCTGCTGCAGGGATACTGTTTATAGCAATAAAAATAGGATCTAATAGGATCCAATAGTCTGAGGTGGCTTGGCTCCTGCGATGAGGAGCGCACTCAAAAGCAGTCGTAGCAGAAGGTATCCTCAGAAAAAGTGCTCTGCAGAAAGGTGGTAAACTGATACGTAGCCCACAGCAGAAATAAGCACGCCATGTTTGACTTAGAATCACAAGTGACCACAGTAAAAGGTTACTTGTTCAGCTGAAGCACAGAATTAAAGTTACTTCTAACATGTGTTTTGGGGTCTGGGTGTGGTTTCTAGATAGCCTGAAATTTCAGTCTACTGTTTTGCCTGTCAACATTAGCCAAGTTTTGATGTGTTCCAGTTCTCTTAAACGCTGCCGACAGATGCTAAAATCAAAGTTGACATTCAACCTACGTGCCGCATAATCTAATAACGGGACTCGCGCTACTCAAAACTAACAAAACTTAAGAGCATTTTTTCAGCAAAACTTTGCTGTCATTTATATTTTCATCTGTCTTTTCCAGGGAGTCTAACTCAAAAAAATTATTTTTTTCTCTGAAAAGCTTTGAAAAGAACGTGTCGTTGTATTTTTGTATCAACATGGGCGAAGAGACACTTAAAAGCCATAACCTGCCAGTGTCCAGCACTTGTGGATTTAGCAAGAGTGTGAACGAGGTGAATTCAAGTGTCTCAGCGGGGAGCGTGGTGTACACGTGGTCTCAGCACGCAGGGCGAGCGCCCGCCGCCAAGGATCTCTGTCTTTGACTTAGACGAGGCCAAAACGTCGCACGTTTGTCAGTGTTTCTTATTAACCCAGCAGAAACCATAGGGGACTTCTCCAGTGATCGACTGAAGGGATACACTCAAGTTTAAAGCATTATTTTAAGAACTACACTCGAGCAAATCTCTTCAAACACTCGGGGTGAGCCTTCTCCTGTTGATTTATGTACCATCACACCAGCCCTAAGTCCAGAGCTGCTGTTGCACCGATCCAAACGTCCATCTAACCGTGCCACAGGAGCTGAGCTTCACTGCAGCATTCTCAGTTTCAGCTGAACTCAAACTGCGATGATTTAATAAGTTATTCACTGAAAATGAGAAAACATCAGTATGAAAGACACGGTTTTCACACCATCACCCTGAAAAACGCAAAAATAATGATGGATTTCAACCCTTTTATCACTTAACACTCTGCAGCTTTGGCATTTCAAATAGCCATCAGAATTCCTTTCCTAATGCACAGAAACAGAACTTCCCTAATTTTGCATTTTAGAGCATGAGACCTTTTAAATCCTTAAGAAAATAAAACTACAGACTGCAGATTACTAACCCCTCAGGTCGTACACCATTTAAACTAGGTAGAGAAGGAGCTGTTCTATGAATCGTATTTTCAGTCTCTGGCAGCACTCGTAGCCTACAGAAGAAGGGTCACACATTAAAATTCTCACATTCTGTCGGTTTCTTGGTATTATTGTATCTGAGATGCACCATCTTAAAATCCTGAAGTTAGGAATTCTCTGTTTTCATAGCTTTATCTCCCTCAGCAAATAAATAAGAAAACCAAAGGAATTGCGTAACGGCATTGCATAGGTGCTTCCTAATTTTGAGGTTGATTTTAGCAGCGATTGTATCTCGTGCATGGAAGCGCTGTCTTTATAGATGACATATGCTCTGTTGTGGGGAAACACAGGATCCCACTGAAAGCGAAATCTCTTTCCAAACTTTGTTCTGCCAGATGCAGCCTCCCCTAGCATTGGATTCCAGCTTTGGTTTTCTTCATAGCAATTTCTGGCTTTTGAAAATCTCCTTACTCAACAATTTGTGCTTGTGGGGAAAATATAGAAACCACACGGTATTTTTTCACTTGTGCTTTTTTTACATCTCAACCCCGTTTTTATCTATATCCATATACTTTGAAACACGGCTAACCTATAATTATGGAGAGAACAAATAGAGTCATATCACACGATCCGATATAATACATTAGTTGTTGCTTTTTTGGCCAGCTTGAGAAATAAAAGAATAAAAACTACCAACTTGGAAAAAATAAATTAGCTAAGTAAACATTGCCTAAACACATATTTGAACCAACGACAATGATGTTAATAGTAAGCACATATATATGCACGTGTAAATACACACACACATCTCTATATTGAATGTACTACTATCATTTATGGGATTCTCTTCCTAATCTTGTAATTGAATGCAACTGCTGATCTTATCTTACCCCAATACTATAATTTTCAACCTTAAAAATAAACATTGAAAACAAGAATAGATCTTTTATGTTAAAGCCATGTAGGAGAAGCTACACTTGAAAAATATCAGCGTGGTGTTATTGGAATGTAAAGACTTTAATGAAAGCTTAGGTAAAACTCAGCAAGTCTCTGAGGACATTTCCAGGAATGAGTGATTCTTTGCTGGAGGAGACTCCAAAATCAGATTCAGTTTCCCAACTAAAGCGCTTTTTCAACTAATTATGCATTGGTGTCATGGTCATGCTGACGCTCAGTTTTATGCAAAATACAGCATGCCAGTCTCACTCCCAGTGAAGTCACTGGCAAACCTTGCTTTGATTTTAACGAGTTCTGGATTTGACTTAGCTATTTAAATATATGTTTTAAGGTCCAGCTTCTGTTCTTACTGAAGTCAATGGAAATTCTCTCACTGACATCAGATGGAAGAAGCACAGAGTTTAAATTAGATTGGACTAAAATAAATTGTATGAAGATTTAAGAAATAAGTATTTTAATTAGACTTAAGTGAATAACCTTACATAATGCAGTGTAACAGATCTCTGAGCAGAGCAACTTCAGCTAATAAAATATATAGAGAAAGAAAATATGTATTTCTTAACCTGTTAAGCCTTATCTTTGGGGAACAACATATGACAAAGACCCCGCGTAAGGAGAACAGCAAAGTAACCCCATAGAAGTACCTTGCTTAGAGATTTCTTTCCGTAGTCTGGTCTTTTACACTTAATGCAAGTAATGTCTGATAGCTGTCACTAACGATTCCTTTGCAATGATCACTAACCGAAGCCCTGAGCTGGGGAGGCAAGTCAGCGTGGTATTTTGTTGCCCAAAACGTAAGTGTCAGAAAGGACTCGCAGCAGGAACCCAGGTGTCTGGATCTCCAGTGCCCAGACTGCGGGGGGGCCCCGGGGCACCCTCCCACCCTTCCCTTCCCCTGCCCCTTCTCTTCAGGGGTGTCTCAACCGAGGGTCTCCCTTGCCTTTCCAAGGAAAAGACTCTCTCCAAGGATGGAGGAGCCTCCCTCAGGCTCTGCTCCTTGTCGTAAACAGACATCATTTTGCCTTTTTTCACAGCACAGTTGTCTTTGTTTTCTCATATGGTCTCTTAAGCCAGAACCTTTTCTTCTGAAACTGTTCCAAGAACTGCGGGGTTGAGAGATGCCTTTCTGGAAGGGAGCTGCAAAGATGCAGACGGGACTCAGTGGCACGTCCACGGAGCAGGACACGGCCTGTGAAGGTGTCCCCTGCTGGGGCAGGTGCTGGACCCTCCCAGGGATAATTCCCAATTCCCAGTGAAGCACCTCTGAGCCCTCCTGGATCTGAACCCAGCTCAAGCACTCGCAGAGCTCCGGGCAGGAGCGAGCCACAAGGGGGAATGCCCGGCAGGGTTCCCGGGGGAGGACAGCGACCCCCAGCACTCCGGGAGCCTCGGGCGGGGGCAGAGGCTCAGCCCCCCCCGACCGCGCGCGGGGCAGCCCCGACCGGGCTCCAGCCGGGCCGGCAGCGCCGCAGCCCGCTCCGGAGGGGACGGGAGTGGCGGCGGGGAAGCCCCTCGGCGGGAGGGCTGTCCCCCTCCCCGGTCCCCCAGCTCGGCGGCATCCCCGGGGCTCCGGGCTCCCCCCGGGGCTCCCCCCTGGGCGGGCCGGCGGCGGCGGGCGGCGCGGGGCAGCGGGACGCTCCGCCCGGGCTCCGCGGGAGCGCTCGGCGGGGAACCCTCCGCGGGCCGGGCGGGCACCGAGGGGCGAGCGGGGCAGGGAGCTAGCCGGCGGGGCTCCCGGCGCCTCCTGCCCCCGCCAGCAGGGCCCGGGGCGGCGGGGACTCCCCGGGGACCCCGAGCCGGCCCCACGGAGAGCCGCCTTGCAGCTTCCTGCGCCCGCCCCGCGGTGCGCCCGCACACCCCCTGCAGCCCCGCGCACGCCCCGGCCACTGCTTCGCGCCCTCCTTGCGCTCCCCGTACAGCCCTCTCGCACCCTCCTTGCTGTTTCTTCGCCCTCTCCGCACAGTCCCCTTGCACCCCAACTCCTTGCACCCTCCTGGCAACCCCGTGCCTCCTCCAGCCCCTCCGCAGCGCCCGGGGGAAGAGGGGGGTGGCGAGGAGCCCCCCCGAGGGGGCGACTCCGACTCGGGCACCCGCTCCCGCTCCCCTCCCCCCGCCGCGGAGCGGAGCTGCCGCCGGTGCCACCTTACCTAGGAGCAGCCCGGCGAGCCACCAGCACCGCGCCATGGTGGCCGCTGTGTTTCCTCGCCCGGCGGCGGCAGGGGGGCCGGACGGCCGCCGGTGCCCGCGGGCTCAGCGGGGCGGCGCGGCCATGGGCCGCCTCCGGCGTTCCGGTGCCCGCGGCGGCGGGACCCGGCCTCGGCCCGCGTGGCCGGGGGGGCTCCGGAGCGCTGCCTCTGCTCAGCCGCGCGTCTGGCGAAGGGGGAAGAAGAGTAAAATATGTATTTTTTAAAAACCCCACCACAACCCACCCCGCCCTCGCCGCGGAGAGCGTCCCCGCGACTGCTGATGGCTTTAATGGAGCTTGGCAGCCACAGGTTCGAGTTGCCAGAAGAGGTGGAGACTCCGCCGCCTGCGCCCCACATGCGGCCGCGCACCGCACACGCGGGGGGAGGCGGAGAAGGAGGCGGAGGAGGAGGAGGAGGGCTGTCCCGCCGCGACGGCCGGCCGACAGCACCCCGGCCGGGGCCGGCACCCCCGCTGCGGGACCGGCACTTTCGCCTCAGGGCCCGGCACTTCTCCCTCAGGGCCCGGCCCCGGTGGCCGCCCAGGCCGCGGGGCGCTGTGGCCGTGGTGGGCTGCTCTGTGCCCCGGGGGCCCCGCGGCCGGGCCAGCGCGGTGTCCCTCCACCCGCGGCGGTGGGGCTGGCCCGGCTCCCCCGGGCTGTGGGGCTCGGGCCGTCTCTCCTCGGTGGGGCTCATCCCCACGGCCTGGCCCCGCCGGCCACCGCGGGCCATGGCTCCCTCAGACCCAACAGCCCTCCTTCATCTTCAGCCGCCGCTGCCGGGGCCGTCAAGGGACACCAGTGCGTCCCCTGGAGAGCCTAAAGCCTTTACAACCCCCTCAACATCCCACACTGAAAAAATATAGGACCCTTTGAGGATGACTCTGAAGTGCGGCCGCCTGGGGCCCTCGTGCTCGTGACAGCCATTTCCCTTCCCTTTCCATGGCCCAAATGACAGGGACGTGGCAAATAAAGGGCTTATAACCAGCTCTTGGCAAAAGCTAAGCACAAATCTGAACTTAGAGGTGCCTCGGCCAACAGAGCGCCTCTCCTTGCCGGTACTGATGATTAGCACGAACCGCTCTGTTCACGGCCCTCCCGCCGTGGGGTGATGTGCCAACGGGGCTCTGCGGGAGCAGCGAGGGAAGGGCCAGCCGCGGGGGTCTGACGGGCCAACAGCATCACCCTCGTGCTGGTGCTGAAGGATGAAGCTTAGTGAGTTTTTCCAGACTGAAAAAACAGGTTCAGTTTTTGCTGAAAGAAATCAAAATACGCGTGCGCCCCCAGCAGAACCCCAGGACCCTGCAAACTCTCTTTTCCTGGTGGAACTGGCTGTTTCACTGGGTAAAGGGAAACTCTAGGGGAAAAAAAGCTCGTCTCCAAGTTCACAGTGGTAATCCCGTTGATTGCAGTGAGGGGGAGAAGTGGGGGCCTGATTCTGCAGGCACGTATTTGCGGAGCGGAGGCTTCAGCGCGCTGGGGTGAGGTCTCGGTGCAGCAGTTTTATTACTTTGTCAAAAATAATGCATAACATCTTTAATGCAAAGGGGGACAAACTTATCTGTCATGGTTGCATAAAGAATTAAAGTTTAATGATACTTGCCAAGATAAAAATAACAAAGTCCATTTGTAATGCAGGCACTCCTTTTGCTAGCTGATGTTTTTATCTCTTTTTGTTTCTCAAATTCCCCAAACCAGTTATTCTCGGTAAATGTCCAAACCACTGTAGTTTTATTATATTTACAGATACATAAATTATCAAACGTATAGGCAAAAAAATTGCCCTTTATAATGATGCTGGAGAGAAAGGAATAATTTTGCAAGAAGTTACCTTTAAGAGCAGGACATACTCTTTTCATACCCGGTCCAGTGAAACCCAGAAAAATGATGGTACAGGTGATGTTCTACTGGTAACAAACCCAGTTTTCAGCTATGCACTTCTTATATGGCACTTCTAATGCTTATTGCTTATCTCCTTCATTTCTTTTGAGCATTTTGAGAGCGTTTTTTTGAGGGAGGGAGTAAACCCAAGGCAATTCCAGAGTACTCTATGCAGGTGTTGGAAAGCGTTAATAATCATGTGTAGATTATCACGAGCTTTTACCATGTATCGGACTAACAGGGCACAGCCATAGATTTCATTCCTGTGGCCTCTTTCATCCCTGCAGCTCCCGAAGGGCCTTACCAAAGTACCCAAGTCCTGAGCGCTTTTTCTTCGGCAGAGTCCTCCTGCGGCCGCCGCGTTGCGGAGCTGGGGGAGCGGAGTGATGCAGCTGCGCCGCAGCTGCTGCGGGAGGAGGAGAGGAGTGCGGCAGCCCTGAGGAGCGCCGGCAGGAGTCAGATAGGCCATCGAGCCTTCCGACCTGGGAGCCTGCCAGGACATCAGGCTTAAATTCTCGGCTCGTGTGAAAATTGCTGGGTAATCTTCAGCTCCTGCAGAGGACCAGCAATATAAAAATGCCTATAATTTTTATTATCAAATAATTACAGAATACCTGCTGGGCAAAGCTTGTAGAGGGAGACAAATGATTGCAAATAGCCTGTAATTCCAGCAGAACTATGCGGCCTGGTTTACGCATTCAAAGCGAATATAAGTTGTTCCTATTCTGATTCAGGAGCACTTTACTCACGGTGCTGTAAATACTAACACAGCTGCAGGGTAACTGGGAACCAGACCAAGGTGTTTTTACATTAGCTATGCTTCACTTGCCTGGCACCTTGTGTGATATTCATTCCTGTGCGAAACAGGTACAGAATACTTGAACTCGGAATCATGCACTCCTGTCAGCAATACAGGGCAACGAGTTGCTGAGCCCCCGAAGGCCAAATATTTTCTCTTCCCCTTGCCAGACTAGCAAGGGTCGGCAACCACACGTGAAGGCAGCAGGCCAGGAAACCAGGGATTAATAAGCCAACAGCTCTGAAAATACTGTTTGTCTGAAGAAAGGGATCCTCTGACTAGATACTTGGGTCCCCAGAAAGCCATGTCCGTAAGCCATAGCAGCTCTGCCTCTGAAGTTCAGTCTCTAAGAGGTAGTACCAAGGGATGTAGTGTTTCCGGAGCTGAAAATACTGGGTGACCTGAAAGTGCTGAGTGTGTCCATTTGTAACTGATGCTTACCCTGTAGAACCACTTGCGCTCTATTCCCATTTCGGGGGTGTATTTTATGGAGCTATGGGAATTAGTATGCCCTAACAGCTTTCTAGGATAGCCTATATGTTTAGGCACAAGACTACTGCAAAAATGTTAGTGAAAGTACAATATTTTTTAAAAAAATAGTATTTGTTAACATTCAGACTCTGTTCTCGTCCAGATAATTTCAACTGCTATGGATGGTCACCTGTAAAATGCCGCTGTGCATCAGCATAGAGCTCAAAGGCACAGCCCGCATCTTTCCCAAAGCCTGTGAATGACTTCTGAGCTATGGCTTCTTTTGTCGAGTCTCAGCCAAGAGTAGATGGAATTGAGTAATAAATCCCTGTTTTGGGGGGCTTGTGGGAGAAGGGCTAGGCATCCCTCATGGCAAGAACTTCCTTGAATCTCACTGGGAAACTCTGGAGGGAGCTATATACATTTAACACTCGTTGACTCACTAACAGATGGACCACGATGCAGAGTTGGCAGGTGGGGACAAAAAAAAAGATATAAAAAAGCTATAAAAAATAAACAAGCCTGGAAAGCATTCTTGAATTTCTCAGAAAAAAGATAATAAATACGGGGTGCAGATTGTATTTCTTTCACTCTCAAATAAAAACAGTTAATATGTGCAGAGGATTCTTCATCAGAAATACAACACACAGAGCCTTTGTTCATTAACTCGCGTAACAGGGCCAAAGGAAGACAGCAGTATCTTCCCCACAGGGACAGAGGGGCCAGGGGCGATACGATTTGCTCAGGCTCGTAAACGGTGTCATCAGTGCCTGTCTCAGGACATCTCCCAGCTACAGCGTGCAGTAACGAGTTTCTCTTGGTTCAGCCCAGAACGCCTGCCCTGCTGTGCAACGTGCGGGGCTATCGCTTCTCCACCAGTAAAGAAACCGTAACATTGCCCTCCTTGATCACCTCCCATTTCTCAGGCCAACCTGATCTCAAGCAATTACCTCTTGCTTTGTCACGACCGGCGACAGCCTCTTTGGAGTCTGCCGTGCGGGGCTGGCGGTGGACACGGGGATCGCTGGCATGGTGGATGTCTGTCAGCCCCCCGAGGTGAGCCCTGACTGACAGCGGAGCAGCGAAGGAAATAGCACCTTCCTTTAGCCTGTTACTTCGCGCTATTCACTGAGAAGTAGCTTTCAAAAAAAAATTATTGCAGAGTCATATGGTGCATACCCAGTGCACTTCACAGAGTAACAATAGGAAAATGCGAATAAACCTTCCAGGGTACCTGGCTCAGCGTATGTATTTATATGCTAAGCAGCACTGGAGTATTATTTACATGCTTAGCTGGGGTTTGTCCTTTCTAGAGAAGTCTGGACTGCTACCTGTTGTACTTGGCTCGTGATGATTTGAATAGGAATTTATAGACCCTAAACCATCTGCAAAATGTCCCAGTTCTTCAAGGCCAATGTAAATGCAGTGAGGGGGGAAAACCACAGAAAGAAAAGGTTAACAAGGTTTCTCCATGCCTCCCCCTTGGCACATTTTATAATTAACTTTATGATATCTGAGAGCATAGGTTTGAAGCAGATAAAGCTCCCACATCCTTGGAGGTAATTGCAACAGTTTGTGTAGCACATTGCACCAGAAACAACTTTGTTTGGTTTCCTTGCACTGCAAGTTGTTGAGAATACGTGCGCTGCAGGGCACTGTGGAGCGCTGGCTTCACACTCAACATGAAAGCAGCTTGCTCTGATTTATATCGTCATGCTAATCAGGAATGCGCATTAATTCAAGGTCCCTTTTGGGGCTAGGGGAAGAAGAAAGAATGAAAAATGAGCCAGCTTCCTATCTTGTGCAAGGTGCCACTGTTTTCCAAAGAGTGAGGGAATTAAGTGTCATTAGTTTTTACGGACACTGTAAAAGGCAGCTAGAGGAGAGACCTCGCTGCACGCTGCGGTGAGAGCCACAGGCGACGGAACCTTCTTCTGCCCCTGGACTCTATCAGCATTAAGGAAGTTTAAAATTTAAATAGATCTTGAAACTCTAGCCCACGTTTTTGTATGAATGACAGATCCTTCCTGCCCTCAGTCCACCACATTTCTCCAAGCCTGAAAACTGACGCTTCCTTCTTAACAGCAAAAAGTGGGAAAGACGTTTGTGGTCTGGTGGTTACGCCATGGGGTTGGAAAGCAGAAGAAGTGTTGTTTCACTTCTGGGCCAAGTTTCTTGTTCACCGTGGACTTGATCCTGCCAGATACTGAGCACCCATTGATTTTTCAAGGCCAAGCCCTCACACAATTCATGTGTGTCCAAGTTCTTGTTCCAAAGCAAAATCTGGGCCTGTATTCAAAAAAATTGGTGCTGATTCTGTGGTTATGCTGCTTCCTTCACAATCCCAGCAGCCCAGCATTAATTTCCATTCTCCCTTCTAGTGGCATGAGAGCTGGGACAGTCATACGCGAACACTTGACACCTCCAAAGCCCCGATTCCTCATTAAAACTTCATTTTACTCCTCTCTGGGCTTTAGCTTTTTCAGATTAGTGGGAGGTCCTGTTCTCTTCTGTTTCTGCCCATACACAGGAAGGGAAAAGAATAACAATCTGGAAAGAAATTGCTTTTATGCTTATGGATTGCAAAATCACCAGTAGCTCTGACCTGTGCTAGAGGAGAAGCCGCTATCGGTACAGACAGCCTGTACCGAGCCTGGTTTCTGTAGGGCAGCATGCGGCTCAGGGAGAACAAGCGTAATCGCGTATCTAGTCTGTTTGCTGGGCAGGTAATAAAACTTCCTCAAGGTTTATTAGTGTTCACCCATTAGGATTGTAGGAATTTAGCTGCTAGCGTCTTATAAACACCTTAGACCTGTGATTTTATGTATGTTTTCCATAGGCCTTGTGGTGACTGTGAACTAATCCTAAGGTTCTGCAGAAAATAACCAAGTAAAAGCAGGTCTATTGTCAGTGACTCCATTGGGGTCCATGAATCTTAAAAGGCTGGAAACCACCACCGAGATCAATGGATGGATTATTTAGATTGGATATGGCTCCTTTTTTTGTATCCTTATATGTAATCCAATTTTCAGTGTAAGATTTCAGTGTAAGAAGTGCCAATTGCACCACTGCACGCAGAAAACGGCACAGATCTGGCTGACTGCGAAGGTCTGTGGCTCCAGGCATGGCCTCTGCCGTTCTGCAAAGACAGAGAAAATAAGAGGGAGCTCGGGCCATCAATAAAGGAAGGTATAATAACCGTATCTTTGTTCAGTGACTATAGTAACCATAAGCAGCTGTTAAAACAGATGGGAGTGTGTTAAAAATCCAAGCCTTTCTGTGGTCCCTAGTCCAGGGCTGTTACAATAAGGCTTGTTTTCTCCTCGTTAAAACAATCATTTACTCTTTACGTTTAGGAAGATAAATGTTCTCAAGGCACACAGTGATACCAGCAAAGATAAATTACAAAGGCCACCAGCCAAATTCATGCTACTGTGAGGAACGCATCATTGCTGGTTGCAGCAGCCCCGTGTCTGCTCCAGCAGCGACGCTGGTGCTCACCTGCGCAGGGCTCGAGCCCGCTGCCCCGCACGGTGCGCTCCTCCACAGCACGAGGGCAATCTTTAGGGTCTGCAAAGGGCAGCCAAGACTGGTGCCCTAATCAGGAAAACACTTAATCACTTACTTAATTCTTGCTCTACCCAAAACGTGTTTATGGATATGAACATTATTCAGCTGTGTGCATTTTTCCTGGTTCATATATGTGCACTTTCCCTGCCACTCTTCAAACCTATCGCAAAGGGTTTTCAAAGCTTTTTTTTAAAGGTAGAAGGAAGCGTTGGGATAAGAGGTATCTTCTGAGTCCCTTGGACTACATTGCAGACTTTGGTCTGCGGGTGCCCCGTGGGCACCCGGCTGCCCCTTCTGCTGGCCAGTGCGTCCCCTGCACAAACCCTCCTTGCTGCCCCAGAGCAACCACCGATGGGCCCAAACTGCTGACCTATTAACCAAACAAACTCTGCTAAATATTGCCATGTGTTGGTGTACTACTATTTTTCTAATTGCTAAAAACATGTCCTTCCTGCATTCAATGGTCTCCAGCAGAGATTGTTAACATCTGGTTATTTAGCACAATAGAGGCTTTAAACTTAAAGGAACATTGTCCAGGTCAGACAGTGAATTTGGCCATATGTATTTTTTAATAGATGATTCTTTTCATGTTATCCATGTTACATTTGAAACCGTGAATCAATGGCTCCCATGAGGATTACGTCAGCAGAGAGCATAGTTCATTATGGAAAGAATAGACCTGAGAGAAGAGGGATGTAAGCTCGGACAGGTGATGATGGATGGGAACCGCTTCTTGACTGGACGTACGGCCTTCTGCTGGGGGAGCGAGGGCTGGGGGAGCAAAGCCTCTCATGGTGTTCTCTGGTGTGGTTGTACGGGATAGCTGTGAGCCCTATGACTCAAAAAGTCCCAATCCTTCCCAGTTATTTAGGCATCAGCTTATGAAGAGTGCTCCAGACTGTGTTTTCCCTGTGGCTTCAGCAGTGAGGGGGTCCATCATACATATGGCTGTAATAATTTTGAAAACCTAATTTTATTTTCCACCACTAATTGCAAGAGATGTTTTCATCCTGCTTTTTCTTGCCGTGGAGAAGAAGTAATTTTTATTCTTGTTTCTAGACAGCTTCAATTCCTGCAGTTGTGAACTGGTTTGCTGTTACAGCATTTGTATTTTAAGCATGAAAAACAGATGTCTAGACCCAGTGGTGTTGGGTAGAGAGATTTCTTTGGTCTTTGAACTATAAATATGGCAAATTTCCCCTCATCTTATATTTTGTAAAGCTTTGTTTTTACAAAAGTGTCTAATCTTAAATCAAACTTTGTCTCTAGTTATACCAGTCCTTTGGAGCCAATACCGTCTATCACATCAGTGACAGTTTAGGTATTCCAAAAATAAGATGATTATAAATCTGAGCTCTGTACCTGTGTGTCCCAAAACCTTAGGGATAAAGCAGAGACACTCCACGTTTACGGAAGCAAGATTTAAACCTCAGTATCTCAGTGAGCTGCGTGTGTGCTGTGAACAATGGTGGCGTTGGGCTCGAGTCAAGCTTTCGCAGAAGGAGGTGAGTTGTGTGACTTTCGGTGCCAGCCTTTCCCTCTTTCTGCATCGACCGCAGCCTCGTGGCCCGCAGCTGCCTGGCTGCGGGGATGCTGAGAGTCACAACGCGGCGGCTGCAGACGCGCTGCAGGACCTGCGCCGGGACCCCAGCTCTGCCAGAAACTGCCCAGCCTGAAATGCGGAGCCGACAGGGGACCTTTGATCCTCCGAAAACAGAAAGTGCAATTGATTCTTTTCACTTAGAGGCATGACTGGTGTTACATTTCCTGAGCTGGACAAGGGTGGTCCAGATGTCCATGACAGATTTTTGCATAAGCACTTTACATTTTTGTTTTTCTAGCTGTTTGCTCCTCTTCCCTAGTTTAAAAAAAGCTCTTCATACACAGTCGCTGTTGTTGAAATCACTGCCCTAAAAAAGGAGTTACATCAGCTTTTAGCCTTCAATAGTTTATTGGCTATCTGGTTGCTAGTGGGGAAAACAGACAAAATTAGGCAGACAGGAAAAACTGTGGGACAGTTGTTTGTGTGGATTTGGGGTCATTTTCTCTTTCAAACAAGTTGAAAGTTTCAAACAAGTACAGCCATATGCTGGAAAAGTATGCCAAGTTTTACCCAATCTACTCACAAGTCAAATAATTGGACATATGAACCAATTATTCAACTGCATGTGCATTTTGAACAATCTGGAATGTTATTTTTTATGGACCAGATTCCATATTCAGACAATCTGCAAAGAGTCAAAATGCAATAAAAATGTCGCGATTCTGTCTCCATCTTTTTCTCCTGCGTGTTTATGTGTCCACTCCATAACGGCTGCGTGCACAGAGGTCCCAGTGCTACCTGCAGAGAGAAGTGCAGGATCCCTACAGAGGAGAAACAGAGACCGGCTGCCTCTCTCTAGGCTTTGTAGAGACGGGCAGGTCTGAAACATACATCGTTTGCTGCTCAGTAAAGAAATCAGAATGGCCTGAATGTGTTTAGGGCATACCAGTGTGCTGCCGGTGCGGAGGAGACTGCTGCTCGAGCACAGCGCTTTCTGGCCGTAGGTACGAGGTACAGTCCGCAAAAGCATCTTTGTTTGTGAAAGACAATGCAAGAACACAGGCGATGGAAGAAGCTCTTTTTGTGCTTTAGCTAGGTAAAATCTCGGAGACTTAAGGCGTGTGATCTAACGGCATGACCTGAAATTGGAAGTTGGTCCTCCTTGATCTAAACTGGGGTGACATTCAGTAGAAAATGCATCCAGACGGGGACATCGCTGCAGAGCCTTTGGCTGTCTGTGTGAGCCCATCCAGCTGTCTTAGGTGAGAGGGAACTTCCCCGTGCTGCCGCTCAGCCCCAGCTCTGCTTTTGTCCCTCCACCTGTGCACGGGGAGGACCGTCCCCGCAAACGGCCTGCTGCCATCAGGGAGCCTTCCCCTCCGGACTCGCCCACTGACTCGGGACATCCCCGTCAGCCAAACAGTGACTGGTGGCAAGAACCTTTCATCCAGGTACCATCTCAGCAATGTATTAATCAGAGAGGTAAATGTTCTTGAAAAGGAAACCACCAGCAATCCTCTGCCACAAGTGCCTTCAGCAGAAAAAGCAAGGGGCTTCCAGCCATGCTCGTGTCTGGTCCCTGCTCCCTGGACGTCCCAGTAAGTGCTCGTGCACAAACCAGTATAGGTGGAGCATGGCATTTTCTGCCATGCACAATGCAACTGGAGGGACACAGCCACCCTTTAAGAACTTTTTAAGCTTGGAGAATGTAAACGCTGCTTAATGCGTTTTAGCTGGGTCACTAGGAAGGTGTAAAATTCGTATTTCTCATTAAATAAATAAATAAACATTGCTGGGTGTGTAGCCATATGTTCCCTTGAACAATGCCATTCTTTTACCCTGGCATTGCCACCTTACTTAATGCGGCCTTATGCTCAGTAGTGACATATTTCTTTCTGGAATTTTACAGGATCATTTCTTATTATTTCACTTTGTAAGGCTTCTAAGTAAAGGACAACAGAATGTAATGGCCTTCATAGATCTCCCCGCTGAGCCTGTGAGATAAAAGGTTTCTCATACGCACAGAGATACTTACTTTTTCTAGGCAACTCCAGGACAAGGACTTGCAGGGTCACAAGGAGGTTAGAGTCAGACAATCGTAGAAATAAATAATATATTAATACAGATCATCATAAGTGATATTAGAATTGAATCTCACAGATTATCACATTTGAATTCCTTCTTTCCTTTAACATCTAAGGCAGCGTGAAATGCTGATTGTACACATATGAGTCCACTTCTCTGGCCATGCTCCGTCCAATGCCCACTGAGTTCGCTGGAGAGTCTGGCGTTCACTGCGGTGGGCTCTGGGCGCCCCGTACGCCTGCAAGGCACTTATTTCTCTGATAATAAAAATAAGCTAAATCAGTTTCTGAGCCACTTCTGAGCTGGCTTCTGGAATACCAAACATAAGTTTTCATTCTCTTATTTCTTGATTAATGCATTGAACATCAAATTTTCTGGTTAGTTCTGAAGTTTAATCAAGGAGAAATGACCCCCCAATGGGCATTTTAATCTTGTTTCTATGTTTTTAAAGGAAATTAAATGTTAATTGCTGCTAGGTAAATTCATCTAAAACAGCGATTTTCAATTCACCCCACAAACAGTAAGAAAATAAAGATAATTGTGTGGCATTTCCTGCTGAATAAAGGGAGCAAGGACTTTTTTTCCCAAATAATATTTTTAAAATAAAGTATTTTTAAAGATTACTGTTATTGTATATTTTTAAATGTCTGTTACTTTCAAATGCCCAGCTCAGCCGACTGCAGTAATTGTTAGGAAAATATTTCTCTCCCTGTCTCAGAGGTGACTGCGTAAGAACTATGACTTTGTTTAAGGAGAGATTAAAAAGTAACAAGAAATTGCCATTACATATTCCATAGCAGCCTGAAAACACAGAGCCCAGCTGCAGTCGTGGGCTCGGCGTGTGACATCCACGCCGCTGCCATGTGCGCGGCCTGAGCCCGTTGCAGGAAATAACGGGTTATAGCACGGCCTGTTATCAATTTGCGAGTCAAGACCCTTGATTTGGGGATCCCACCACGTGCCCTCGCCCTTTCATTATGCGCTGGGACTGGTCGTCAAATGTCCTGACTACCCCATCCCAGGAAGTCGGAGTTTCAAAAGATGTTGCGGGCCGGCTACCCCGGCATCAAGGCATCCCAAAACACACACGGGTTGGGACCCACACGTCTGGCTTCCCAACAGCGCTACCCACAACCATCCACATTTTAGGACTGAGCTCTTGTATTGCCAAATATTTCAACCTTAAAAATAGCTTTGGACTAGAATTTCTGTAAGATTTACCACTAAAAACAGCTCTGTAAGCAGCAAGCAAAATCCTCGTGGTTTCAGATATTACTTTTTGATCTTTTTGACAAAAGCATTGGCATTATTCTATGAAGCAAAGAAGATGTGACGATCACACCTTCCACATCACAAGAAGAAAAAAAAACAAATTGAAAAAAAAAGTCTCTATTATATAATCTACACATTAACAGGTGGAAAAACAGCAACGTAATTTAGCTTTCGACACAGAAATGTCTTCCTTGGAGCCAAGGAAATTCACTCTGGTGTTTAATCTGAACTGTTGCCAATTTTCTGTCTGTAATGGGAATCCAGTGGAAACTCTGGGGCAGAAAGAATTATAGATAAATGCCACTTTTAGTGCAGAAGCTTTGTCTAAGCAAATTTCACAGGGTTTAGCAGAGCACAGCCTTGGGGACCCCTCTCAGGTCAGCAGCAGTATTGCCTTGTGTGCGGGTTTGCTTGTGGGAGTCTCTGCCAGAGCACGGGGGTGACTTACCTGGGGTGTAAAACTGTCATTATCAGTTAAGACTTTAGCACAAACCTAAGTTCAGGTCCTGCAAAGCCGCTCGCTCTCTCACACACACGCACACGCTCTGTGCTGCCGTCTTGGCCACGTTCTGGACCGAACATTTCAGTGATGCTCTGCAGCCACCCGCCACGTGGTCCTCGACCGAAGCTGATGCTCATTTCTGTCTGTCTCTGGAAATGATCAGAGCATCCACCCACCACAGCCCTGAAAGTGTCCTACTTTGAAGAAACACTGGATTGCAATAAAAAACCACTAGGACTGAAGAACACCGCGCACAGGAAAGTGAAATGAGCTGGCGGGAGTGGAGCATGGGTTTGCATCGGGTCAATATGCCCATTTAAAATCCAGAGGGGGTCAAAATTAATATTTTTTTCTAAGTTTCACAGATATTGTTTTATTAATGGCAAACCCTGAGATGTTCAAAGGAGGCAGGGAGCTTAGCTGCCAGTGTCGTTGAATTTTAATGATAGATGTATTCCTTAGGCTCTTTTAAAATCCCAGCTTTAATGCGTTGCTTCATGCAAGGCTAGAAAGTGTGATTACAAGCAATAATTAAAAGTCTTCTAATCCCAAGAAAAATTAGATTAAACCATAGTTCCCCTTCATAGTGATTAGACTGACGCTACTAAAACTGAAGCCTCCTCGTAGAAATTACTTTCCATTTTTCATTGTTAAGCTTATGCACTCAACACACTGCCTCACTGACTCAAAAGCTGCCAAGTGGGGTAAATACGTGTTACGCATGCTAACAATGAAGTTTTCAGTCTAATCAATCTCTCTGTTGCTACAGCAAATGTAATTATTTTAATGGGGTGCCAAGATAAGTAAGAAACTGAAAGTAATCTGAAAATTTCTCTAACTGCCTGTTAATGGTGGACTTTCCTTCATTTTCTCCTTTGAAAACATTCCAAGAGTGTTCAGAACTTGAGTGAAAGATCTCCCTAAATACTAAGAATGACTTTTGTGTCGGCTGGTTTAAATGAAGGGAAAAAAACCCTACAAAACAACTTCTAAAAATTACTGCAGTCTTTCCTTTCACAAAGATCATGAAAAAAAATCTGGAACTTAGTTCTCCTTTGTTTGCATCAATAGATATTTTATTAGGTTACTGGAGACTGAGCGAACTTTGATCTATTTTATCTTCAGTATAAAACCTGAGAAAAATTAGGAAAATAAATAAAAATAGAGGAGGGGAAACTTGTAAAAAAAATTAGTTGGGCAGTGAGATAATAATAAACCAAAATGTTTCTGGTACCAAAGTTACACGGCTGTAACAAGGATCTGCAGTAACATAACTGTGTTGGAAGGATCGCCACAAATTGTCAACAGATATTTTTAAAGCTTTCTCGCCTATAGGATAAGGGGTGAAGCACATACAAAGACAAACGCAAGAGTTATGTGGCAGCCAGTAACTGGTATCCCACTTTTCTTTTGAACTGGGTTTAACTGGGGCGGGCTGTCCCCGCTCTGCTGCTCGGGGGTCGCAGGATCCATCTGGGCTGCGCCGTGGGACTCGCGGATCGGGGCTGTACGGATTGATGGGCTCATTGCACTTCAGCACAGCCACAACAACCCGCCTGGCCGCGCGCCGGGACCATGCAGCCTGAGCTCCGGAGGGCTCTCCAGCTGCAGCCCTCCTCTCCCAGACCCCGTCACTGGGCTTGTCCCTGTGGCCTCATCCCGCGGGAGCTGCCCTCTCCGGGGTGAGGGGCAGGGACCCCAGCTCCGCCGGAGCCCCCAGCTCTGCAGCCTGGCAAACAGGTCTTGTTCCTCTCCCCAGCACCCGTATTCCTCTCTGCTTGTGGTTTGCTGCTCGTGGGAGGAGAGTCGGGGTAGAGAGGTTTTCCATTAGATTTAAATTCCTTGGAAATGCTCCATCTTGTTTGGGAAAGGGCCTCGGTGTGTCTGGCGTGCCATGGTGACAAACAGCAAGAAATCCTCCCGCACCATTTGGGGCTCAAGTCGCCAGCCGCCGCACTGCCTGCCGAGAGAGCCGGGTGCCGGCCCTGGCTGGGGAATGCCCCGGCACTTTGCAGGGGATCCCTGGGATCCATCAGCGACAGAGTTACCGAGCAGCATCAGCGCGGCCGCAGCAGGCGTGAGTGCCCATGCCGTGGCGTTGCTCTGGGCAGGAATTTACCGCCGTCGGGAGGTTGTTGTTACTGCAGCCTGCGGCGTGCTTCCAACGTTGCTGCTGCCATTAGCTGCTCCAAGCAGGATCCCTCTCGAGCCCCTCGCTCGTGCCCTGAATCATCATCCTGCCACCATTCCGGTGCTTAGTCGCAGCTTCTAAGACGTATCGGCAGCGACAATAATGGTTCTCAGTGCAAGACTTATAAAACGTAGGTTTCTCATACATAACGCTATAAAACGTGCCCATTTCTGTAGTTTCCTCCCAGTGAGCAACTGATTTTCAGCAGTCAGAGGAGAACGGGGCAGGGTGAGCCGCCTCTGTCCGCGTTGCTCTTACCTGCCCTGTCACTCTGGTGGTTTTGACTCGCCAGCCCCAGGACAGCTGTAGCCATGCAAAGCTCAGTTTCTTCCTTTCAGTTTGTTTTTTAAAGAAGAAGAATTTCCCTGTGGAGAGTAATTTCATTGCATTTCTTTGTGAAGAGAGTTTCCGTAAATTGAGAGGCCAGGAACAACACGATACACCTGGTGTTGAGGATATTCTCAATGCAGACTGAGTGGGAAAACAGCTGGGGCCGCAGGCACAGGTGAGGGCAGTTCTGCTGAGCGCTCTTTTATGTGGAAAGACTAAACGAAGTTGTTCAGCATCACCTGAAGAAGAAAAAAAGTAAAAAGGGAAGTGCAGGTGCTCCAGCGCCTGACTGCAGTGCAAGAGGAATCAAGGCTTTGGTGTGGTGTTTGGAAAAGCCGGATTCGAGCTCCTGTTGCTGAAGTGTAGCTGCGACATAGACGCTAGGGCTGCGCTCCCGTGGAAGCAGGTACTCAGTAATTGTCCTAATTGACTTGCTGTGTCTGTTTCTCAGTACTTTTCTTTCCCAAAGCCGTGTGAAGCCCCGTCTCGGCTCAGGCTGGGCTCCCCTGTGTAGAGCGCTCAGCGCTGGGTGCAGCGCAGGCGATGCCGACTGCGCGTCTCGAGGGGGGCTGGACAATGTCCCAGACACTAATGTAGAACTTTTAATCTTAACGCAGTAAACATGCTTTTCCCTAAAGATAGCTTAGTCTACCAAATAACCTCACTTATGGAGATCATCCCTGGCTTTTTAATAAGTATTCTGTTCCAACGTATGTGTACAGAATAGAGAAGTGCATTTTTTGCTGCACTAGGAGAATTTAAATAATCACTAGTTTAAAATGAAAGTAACATCCAAAGAACTCAACTTGTGAGTGTCCTTCAGTTGAAGCAGTCTTTCTTTTCTAGCATATAGTTTTCTTCCTGCAAAATCCTTTTGACACCTTTTGTCTGTGTATCTAAGCGTAGTGATGCCTGATGTGACGAGCTCGGGTTTGTGAGAGGCAGGGTGGGCCAGGCAGCAGAACACGTCACTCTTGTGGCTTAGATTTGGGAGAGTTCGCGTGTCGAAGACTCTCTGAACAGTTAGACCAGCATCTCCCACCTTTGGAACCCGGGGCATCAGTATGGGGTGCTGTGACTGCACTGTTTTGGTATCAGATGTAAAAGAGTAAAACCAGGAATTCTGCCCAACCCGCCGAGCTGAGCAGGAGCCCGGGGGCCCCGCGGGAGTGCGGAAGGCAGAGACCTTCTTGTGGGCTGTTGTGAACAGGGCAACGGGCTCGGATGCGGCTCCCTGGCTCTTTGCAACGCCCCTCTTTCCGTCTACCCCTTGCAGAGATGCACGTCTCAAGAACACGATTTTAAGCCCTCCCTGAAGAGCCAATACCATTAAAGGGCACGGAAAAATCACTGCCTCTGCCGAGCTCAGACCAGTCTTGATAACAAAGCGCTGTTCCTGCTGTGCACCCGTAGCTGCCTCGGCATCCCCCCTCTCCTTTGCTGTCTCGTCCATATACATATAAGGATCCCTGGCACAGGAATGGCTTCATGTTATATGTTTGTGAAATCCTTAGCATACAGAGCCCATATTTTATTTTTTTTTTACATAAGAATGATGAACAGAGTAAACACTAAAGTAGGTGCTGACCTGGCTGACCCTGGCCAGCTCTGTACCCGGTTACCCAGCCCGAGCGCTCGGCTGCACACCCAGATCTCCAGGCTGGCTCCTCTTCCGTCGCCGGTGCACACACGTGCACGCTCACCCACACACGTATACCTGAAAGAGTCAGAGCACCAGTATGAACCCAGTAAAACATTTTTGCAGGCAATTGGAATTGAAGAGGAAGCGTTTCCAATCATCCGAAGTACTCACTTTTCCTTTCTGGCATATTTAGCCAGGTGAGAATTTGAGGCAGGTGCCCTCCAGTGACTGCTGCTGTTATTTGCTGAATTTTGTAGAGTAAAAGTAATTCTTTTGCCTTATTGTGTAATGTGGGTTTCTGTAGACATCTATGGAAGCTGAAAATAAAAATGGATTCCAACGATGAAATCTTAACCCAAATTGCTGTAGTACTCTAATATTACCCAATTACAGAAAAAGCAATGTTTAATTTGGAGAGAGGAGGTACCAGTTTTGAGATGAGTTATGGGGATTTAATTACAGACCAAGATTCTTGTTAAATTGGTATTACATAATGTGTGAGTAAAAGTTATTAGGACTTAATAACCTGGCCTTCCTGCTTTTTTCCTGTTTATTGAGAAAAAGTGATCTCTCTGATTCATGGATGCAAGACTGGTGTCAGGGATTTCGGAACTGGAAATAAAAAGAAGAGGACAAGCAAGTGCAATGGCAGGGGAGCCACTGTCCTCCTAAGTAAACCATGGCCAAGAAAAAAGCCACCGCGCTTTCCTTGCTCTATTTTCAAGAATGCACTTTGTTTTCTTTGGCAAGAATATTCTGGACAAAATTTTGTCTGTCCAGTATTTCTCTGAGCAGGCTGGCTTGCTTCCCCTCTGCTTCTGGCCTGGGTATGGAGCCAGGGGACGATGGCAGGTCACCGCCAGTCCCCTTCCTTAGGTGTGCCAACACCACCAGCATCGGCACGGGCTGTGCATTTTTCAGTTTCTTTTCATGCGCCAGCACGGCACGCTCTGCCTTGAAATCTGGCCCCTGCTATTTCCAAAGTTTGGATAAACGCAGGGCAAAATCTGTGCTTCGGAGCAGTCCCCGCTAGCTCGCGGTGGCAGGGTGACTTGGCAGCGCGGGCCAGGCGCAGGGACCCCGGTGCCCAGGGTCCGTGCAGAGCCCAGACGCGGGCTGTGCCGACGTCAGTGCAAGCCGCAAGCTGCCGGCGCTGTGCAGAATCAACTCCCCTTTTTAAAATGCAGCCCCCGCTGGCCCGCAGGACGGGGATAGGGGAGGACGGTGCAGCGCAGTGTTTGTGTCGGCTGTCACAGAAGTGGGATAAATGTGCTGTCGGAGTCCTACAGCTCTATCTGTTTGCTGTCTGGTGGTTGCATGATTCAAGATCAGTTTATGAGTTTCTTCTGGAACCAGATGGTTGCAAGGCAACCAAACAAATGCCAGCTACATATAAATGTCAAATGTTCAAACCGTTACATGTCAACATACACCGGGTGTGCAGCCAGCAGCGCTGCAGAGCACAAAGCCAGAGACAGGCGGCGAAGAAATACAGGATTCAGGAAAACTCTGATTCTAGTAGAGATACTTGGTGAAAATAAATCAGCTCCTTATAATGAAAATATGACCAGGTCTCCGTGTCATGAGATAGCCTGCAATATATGTCATGAAAGTGAGTCCTGTCAGATTTAATTACTTTTTTTCTTGCAGCTTTAAGCAGAGCTGGCTTCAGAACGAAGGCAGCTCCTTATTAAAAACTAAATATAAAAGATTACTAACCACGAGGAATTTACCAACAGAGACAGTATCTAATCCTGAGCAATATCCTGTGCAATCCTGCAGTATCTGTAATATCTGCAGCATTCCAGAGAATTATATTTTGGCATTAATTAGTCGTCTTAATTAGCGTAGTGAGACAGAACCTAACTGCAAGGCCTTTGCAGTGTTGGAGAGCACACTTCGGTGGGTTACATCAGCAGGTAACAGATAAGTAGCACTACTTTCTTCCAGGCCAAAGTATTCTGCCCAGTAGTTCTGCCACTTTATGCCAAAGCCCGTGGTCTTGAGTGGGGCCAGGTTTTGGACTTCGGCTGGTTTCTATGTGTTCTGGCAGAGATGAATGCAATTTTATAATGAATTATTCAAAATCTTTCCAAGCAAACTCAGTAATAAAAGGATTTCCCTGCCGTCAGAAATGAGGTATTTAGACAGTTCGTGATGAGTACAACCTTTTCTAATAAGGGCTGGATACATTTTCTTTTGAGCTGCACCTCATTTGTTTGCTAGAAGTTCAGGAAACATTTGAATTGAGTTAGGACAGAACAGTGCAAAGGCTGAAATGTGGTTATCATCATGTCATGCACAAGGCAAAGATTCAGGCAGAATCCACTCCCTCCAGAATGTTCCCATCAACGTTAAGGGTGTGAGAAGGAGCCTGCAGCCATCTGGCCTTTATTAGCTCTGTTTTCAAGCTTGATATACATGAGGAAGAAGTCTAAGAGACAGCCTGTTACCGTCAAAGATTTGCATCAAATGCCCAGTCCCTGGATGAGCGATCCCAGGCAACTACCTGCTAATGAATATAACATGGCGTTTTGCACCAAGGATGCTGTTGAATTGATAAGTTTTAAAATGCAGTTTACGATTGTCTCCCTTTTTAAAATTAAACAGTACATACCATCCATTTCAGAGCCTTTATCTCTGCAGGACTTACCAAGAACAAGTCTTTTGGTAAAATTAGTGTCATTCTGGTTTTTTTTTCTCACAGGCTGTTGCAAAATTGTTTGTGCGTCAATACATCAAGTTTTATTGCCATCAATTCCAACTGCACAACAGTGTAATATGCTTATATCCCATAAAGGAGTCAGCAGCATACCACTGTGGGCACCTCTGTGAAGCTCTCGAGGTGAAGTGCTGCCTCAAACGTGTGTGTTCAACAGTCCGGACAGTGGGCTGGTGCCTCCTCCATCCTGAAAACTGAGACCAGGATGGATCAACAACCATACGAGCTTTGGCCTCACAAGACCCCTGCACGCTGAATTCCTCCTGGCTTCAGTGGGCGGTGGAGTGTGGGAGGTTGGCAGGACAGAGGCTGGGGTCTCGCTGCAGGAACCATTAAGGGCCATGCCACAGTATGCCCCCAAAAGTCTTCCAGGGACTTAACTGGAGCTGGGCACCGTTTGGGTCAGTGGTTACAGAGGCTGCAGAGGTTTGTGTGGAGTCCTCAGAGAACTGGCAGTCGCTCCATCACGGTTGTTCCCCAGGTTTGTTCTCCACAGCGGTTTGCGCAGCACGTGGGGAAATGTTTACCAAATCCATTGCCACGTTCTGCCAAACCCTGCTCAGCCCCGGGCGGGACAGCCGTGGGTCTGTAATTACCAGCGTAAATGTGGTCCTTGCTCTTCCCTGGGCAAAGCATCAGCTTGCAAAGTCCTGGGTCAGAAAAAGACATTTCTCTCAGCATATTGAAAATCGCAGTTCTTCCTGAAAAAAAAAAATAATAAAAGGTACTTATTCTAAGATTGATGTGTAACATAAATCAGAACTAATCCAACTGAGACTGTTAAAATGAAGGTGCTTTTTCTTACCAAACTGAAACATTTTGATGAGCCTAAAATGAAATGGTAAAGGCAGAACTACTGCTATTGACTATTTTAAATGAAATTTCACTTTAATCAATGAGGTTCTGCAAAATGTTTCTGACTTGTTTTCCCTGGCTGTTCCCAGAGCCGTGATCTATTAATATTTATTACCTGTATTTTCACACCCAGGAGACCAGGTTGCTCCCTACTGTTAGTGAGCTACTATCACTTTGAATTTCCTATGAGGGCTGTGCTGTGGGGCTGGCTGTTGCCAGCTTCATGGTTAGCACAGGGATGGGATGAGCCAGGCTTTAGTCTTCCGAGTGATTTGTGTTTGTCATCTTCAGCTTCAGATTCTTGGCTGCAAAGTGGGAGACAATGCGTGCAAATTTATTCATCCAGATGTTAAATTTTCTTTGAGATGCTCAGCTGAAAAGTCAGGAAGTTAGGATGACTTTTGTGTCATTTGCCCTGGTGCGACAAAGACAGAGTCTCCGTGTGGCCATGTGTCCTGCTGGCGTGTGGTGACACCCGTGTGCCCTGCATCGCCTTTTCCGTGGTACTTGAGCTTCTCCCGAGGAGCAGGGGCTGACCCAGCATGCAGGTGCAGGGTCTCCACAGCCAGAAGGGCAGAGCCTGTTTTGGGACATTGAAGGCAAAAAGAAGCTCCCGTGCTCTCCAGAAGGGAAGCTCTTTCTGGAAGTTGTCCTTCTGTTTCTTCTTCCTCCGGGACAAGCCGATAAAAGCAGCCAGAGTCACGGAAACCACCAGTGATTTCCATGGAAGATTCTTGCAGAGACTTTGCGTACTCAAAAAATGAAGAAATTGGCCTCAAGATTTTTCAGTTCTCAGAAAGGTGGGACCCTGTTGAGAAGAGAACTTTTCTCCTTAAAACAATACCACTAACTGAAAATTTCTCCACTGAAAAACAGCATCAACAGGATCCCTCCCGAGCCTCCCACATCAGGGGTCCACTCACCTTTTCTCCGCCTGGAGGAGCCCCCGGAGGGAAGGTGCCGCGGGCCGGGCGCGGGCGCAGGGCCAGCCACGCTGGGGAGGCTGCGAGGGGCAGATGCAGGGGCTTTGTCACTCTGCGTCTGTCACGGCTGCTGCCTTCCTGCTGATAAATCCTCCTCGCTTTGGCCTGGTGCTCAGCGAAAGGCTTTTCAGCCTGCCTGCGCCGTTTATTTCACCTGCGTTGCCGCTCTCCTCCTTTCTCTCCCCACACAAAGGAGCAGCCGGCAGCACAAAGATGGCCAGGAGCAGAGCCAGCAGCGACGCGTGACGGCAGCACAAGCTGCGTCAAAGCACCTCCAGGGGGGACTTTTCAATGCCCCGAGACAGCAGTTATATACTTCATTATCTACCAGAGAGAGAGAGGGAAGGAGGTGGGGTGTGAAGCGCGCTGTGGCCATCGGTGGCGAGGAGGTGAGCGAGGAGGCTCCGGGTGGCCTTGGGCAGCCGCCGGCCCCGGGTCCTGGCTCTCCCAGAGGGGCCAGGCTCGTGTCCCCTCAACCCAGCCGCACGTATGGAAAGGACCCAGAGGGCTGCTAAGCATGAGCCGGGGGAAAAGATTTACTTTGTTTTCCAAAGTAAGTGAAGTCGGTTAATGTAGAGGCCCAGCCCCGTTCAGTTGGCTGGGAAAAAGCCTGAAGAGAAAGGAGCGGGGACTGGGACGGGGACGGTCGCCCTGACCTGCAGGCCGTGGACATGGTGTCTGCTCCTTGCTGTAATGGTGCAAAAGGCTTATCCGTTTGTTTTGTCTTCTCAGTGCTTAGCCACTGCCCTTTCTGAAGGAGAAGGGGTTGAACCATCTTTCCATCATAACAGGAGTCAGCCTATGGAGCCTGGGAAGCCCTGCTTTATCCCGTTTTCCTGAAGTCTGGTAGATCCACATCAGCTCCCCATGGTTTGATGAAGTCGGTATTGCACGACAGCCCCCGCCATGAGTCATGGACTTACCCAGGCAGTGCCAGGCCAGCGCTGAACCCGGGTGTCTCCCGCACGGATTCCCATGGGAGAAACCCACGGACAAGATCCCTGAGCAGATGCTCACTGACAGTAATTGTATCCCCCAGAGGGAACCGGGCTGACTCACGCTCAAAATTTTAATACGGCATTTGGGATGGGCAGTGTTTCTGCTCTGAGTCACACTAAGCCATTCCTCTGTATGACTGGAAAGATGCTGCCGCGGGGTTTCAGCTGCATGCTGCGGCGCAGAAGACTTCACAAAGTTGTCACAGGGCCTTTCTAGAGGTCACTTTGTTCTCAAGAGGAACAAAGTCCCTTCCACTGCTGCAGCCATTCCCGTGGCACGCTCCAGGAGTTAGGTTTTGCACAGAAAATGCTGAAAGCGGTCACTAGGCAATTGCAAGTAAATATGTAATTGGAGCTCAACAAGCGTCAAGCGTCAGCAGCCAATATCACCACCCTCCCAAGTCATGCTTGCATTAAAGATCCCGAGGTGGCCCTTGCTGTCCTTATTATAGTCCCGGATGAAGACTGAGCCTCCCTCGCTCTCTGAAGACAGCAGCTGCTCTGCTGATGCTCGTGGGGAAACGCTGCGGAGGACCCCAGCAGGCTGCCTGAAACTCCAGCCAAGAATAATATTACAGTACAATGTACTGAGTTTGTTTTTCACAAGGTTCTCCTAGCTTCCATGGGCTGGGTGCATGACTCAAAATTAATGGAATGCAATAATTAATTTCACTTGTCAAGCCAGCATTACCCTATCTTCTGTGCTGAAAGTGGTGTTGCATCACACCGGCTCTTGGTTTAGGGTGGAATCCTGGAGGAAATTGTACATGGAGAAGTCATGAATAGGCCTAACCTGGGACTGGATACAGCATATCTAAGAGGGTTACTTTTACGTCTGATAGTTTCTTTTTAATTAAATGTAAGCGTGCCTAAGAAAATAGAACTTGAGGTCAGGGTTTTTGGATGGAAAACCAAATGACCGGGCCACATGTCATGTTTCACAAAGGAAAGAAGCAGAGCAGGGGATTTTTTTGTTCAGGGTGCAGAGATTAGCTGGTTTTCCGTGGGTTTTTTTGGGTAAATCCTTCCTTCAAGTGCGAATACCCAAAGGATAAAAGCAAATAGTCTCCCTCCTTCAACAAGCCCTTACCTGAACCACTGCTAGTGCTGCAGGGTGTCCTCAGCTCTGCAGGGAGCATCGCTCGGTCCTGGGTGAGCAAAGGGGTGCTGGACCGTCGGTCTGCTGCCCAGCACCAGTTTCCTCGTGCTCCCTCTTGCAAACCCCAGTTGGGTCGTCTCCATGTTGAGGACCCGGGCTCAAATGTGAGCTGGACACCTGAGTTCACAAAAAAGCAAAGACTTAAGTTAATACCCGGGTCTCAGCGAATATACTGCAGATTTCCCAGCCGGGGTGAGGAGAAGCACCTGTAAGGCTGTGGAGGGCCATGGCCTCCGAGGAAGTATCGCTTCCCTCTGTGTAGCGGCAGGTAGAGGCTGGAAGGGCTGGAGATGTATGAGCCACTATCGCAATTACTGGTGTTGCTGGATTAATGTTTTCCTTAGTGCTGTGCAAAGTTATATTCTTTGGAAAAAAAACCCCAACGCAAACCTCCTCAGAAACCACTTAAGACATGAGATGCAGAGAAAGATTAATGGTAGGAATGAACAGAGCGCAGTTTCTCAGACCGAGGACATGGCTTGGTTCAGCTGCAGTGAGCTGCAGGCTCAGATGTGTCCTTGTGGGCTCTGGGAGCCCACCTTCCGCAGGGTGATTTCTCTCTCCGCAGCACGTGCACGCCGCTGCCAGAGAGCCGGGGAGGCACTGGCTTGTGTCGCTTCCACACTTCCCTCCCACCTTCAGGACACATTTAGTCTCGTCTCTTTTGGCCAAGTCCATCCTTCACTCCTATGAGTTTTCCCTCCCTTTATTGCTGAAAATTGTTTGCTGCAGGAGTGAAGAATCATGAAATGCCGATTTGAAAAAGCTATTTTCTTTGAAGGAAACAGTCTTGCAGCAGTGAGTTTGCCGCGTGAATCGCTGTTTGCATGCCTCGTTTGTGGCACTCGGAGTCAAGCCTCTGGACTCTGGCGAACTGGAGAGGTGCCGAGGAGGAGGAGCCCAGGGTGATCTCTGGTGTCCTGGAAATCACAGGCAACGCCGCCTCGCTGCGAGAGTTCTAGCTGGTATTTGATCATTTTTTAATGAGTTCTTCTTTAATGATTTCTTTTTTAATAAAAGACTTTCACTTTGGAAGATCTGTTCCAAATCGAGTTCAGCAAAGAGCAAGTGCATTATGAGAAATCGATTCCTTTATTCTCAGTCACTCTGGGAAAAATACGTTCCTTGGTATGTTTGGTCCGACACAAACATAAGTCACTAACCTGACCATATAACGTTGCACAGTCGCTAACTTTCTGCTTGGCTTTATCAATTTCCTTTGTTTAACCACCTGTGCTTTAGTGTGGCATATAATTCCTTCCAGGGAAATGCTGTGATCCGCTTTATTAAAATCTCCGCCTACCCAGAGAATTCAACTTCTTTCAGATAATTTATCAAGGAAATGTGGATTTTTTTTTTATCATCCTTTTATATTTTGTGCTAATTTTGACCCTGATTTAAGATTATTGACATCGAGATTCACCCTCTACGGACTTTAAAATTCCAGGCTCGTGAAAACCGTTTGATCTCTAGGAACTGATTTCAGTCCTTGAAAGGCTAGCACACACCATGGGGTCATATTTATTTTATGAGATGATTTTTTCCTAGTGAGATCAGTTAATGGAGCAGCCAGTGTTGCAAAATGTGGAATAAATTTCCGATAATATGCCGCAATGCCCAGAAAAGATCTCACCTGCCGTTTAGTAGTCAGTAATAGGTGCATTTTAATAGCTTGCATTTTACATATCCCTGGTTTCATAACTCCCCTGCCCTACTGTATCTCATATATATATAAAAACGAAACGGTTTCCTGCTTTCTTACTGAACACCAGGGAATTAAAAGTCAACTCTGCTTCCTTGAGTTGCTGAAAGATTGCTTTCAGGTGCTATAGGAGTTCTTCCCAGGGTTTACTATAAATCAAGACAGCATCCACACAGGCCACGGCATACCCCAAATGTTTGCACAGCAGCAGGCTAGTGACTTGAAAGACACTAAGGAGCAACCCACACAAACCACAGCTTTATGCTGAAAAAAATCCAGTAAGCACTGAAAATATTATTGTGGTCTTGGAAGACTCTGCTCTAGGTGTTGCCAATATCTGTTATAGAAATCCAGAAAGTTGTTTTTTCCCTTGGCCCTGACACACACTTGTACCCAAGGCATTTACACAGCTTACTGGAATCATTTTTTTAGCCTTGGTGCTGCAGAGCTAAATGATTTAGTGTCAACCTCCCACGTGGCCATCGGATCAAGATCTCCTGAAATTTTGCCTTCTGTCACCAGCAGTCCCTTGTTTCCAGCTGAGTTCTCCAGTCTCTGAACACACCAGAATTTCAGGAGAAGGAGCATGGCAATTTAAGGGCTAGTGTTAAATGCTGGCTGCAGGACAACTGTTAAAAACCGTGCACTGGATCCGTACCGCACTTAAATCCACTGGAAACCGTCACCAGCAGCATGAGTAACGCCCCCCACCCCACCCAGGCAGGAGACCCCAGCGTCCAACCCTGGAGGAATGCTCTCCGTGTCCTGCACGCAGGCAAAGCCAAACGCTGCTCTTGTTCACGCCTTTCTCACCGATTTGGCATTCCAAAAAAATGTATTTTTCCCCTAATAAAGTTGGAAAAAGGCTAGGATGCTCCCAGGTAAGTGACGCATGTGCACGTTGAGGGGGTGGGGAGGGGCTGGGGGAGTGTGGACCTTCACGTTGTCTAATTTTAGGTGTCTAATTCAATTAAGGTCTGGCCCGGTGAGGTAGTCAAAGAGACTTGCCTTCCGACGAGGGTTACTGAGCTCCCGAATTCGGAGCCTGATGCTGGCCACGAGCCGGACGGGCAGCACGAGCCGGAGTCAGGCGGTGGTTGTACATCCCAGACGTGTTCGTTCCTTCGACTCTCTCTCCACTGTGGCATATTGAAATACGCCCTTCTCATTTTGTCTCAAAAAAGGCTTTATTGGCTTAGCCTTATGCCCCATGTTAACCTCTCCTTCCCATTTGTCATTTGTGAAGAATCAGCCCTGATTAAAACCAGCCCCATCTTTTACACTGTGCGATGGCTGTTGCTTCCTCTCCGTGGATTTCTTCCACAGGATTCAGAGTTTCCCCAGCCCGGCGCGTAGCAAGCCAGCACGCAGAGCAGGCCAGAGAACGAGATTTCCTTTGTAGCTTTACTTGAGTTTTCCTTCTCTTTGATTTCCAGGAGAGAGATTTTATGTTGCCTGTTTTTTAATATTTAAACAAATACTCAGGGCCTGGCTTGCTCGGTCAGGGTGCCAGGCAGCCCCGCAAGGCACTTCTTAACTCTTAGTCGTCTTGCGCTATGTTAGACAATTTAGCAAAAGTTTCTGTCTCCTTCACCTTTGCTCACCTTGCCCATCCAATGTAAAGTGATTGTGGATGAACTGATATTTTCTCTATTATTTCAATCAGAAAAAGTATTTGCTCACATTCTGAGCACTGCAATGCCAGAGATTAAAATGGCCAAGACAAAAGTGCGTTTCCAACCCCTCAGCTATTTACCGGTAATTATTAAAAATGCCCCACTCTCCCATTGGTTTTGCCGAGCTGAGATTAGACTGGCGATGTCCCAGGCACCCGTCCAGAGCTGCCGTCCTCATGGCCAGCAGGCGATGGGAACCCGCCCCGACCTCAGAACAGGAACCAAATGAAACCATGTCGGCCAACTCATCTTTTTCAATTCACTTCACGTTCTTCTGCTCTCTTACGCCAGCATGTGCTTGGGCGTGGGTTTGTCAGATACAGAAGTAATTAAAAGTCTGCCTCTTGCCTCCGCTGTTCGTTGCACTGAAAAGTCCTCTCTTCAGCCGTGGCAATCTTCCACGAGTCTAAAGAGGTAAGAGCTGTACACTGGGCATAGTGTACCGGCAACAGTTTCCTGGTGCTTTGAGCAATTCCTTTTAAAATTATGCATAGGAAACCCAGGCTGTAACCCTAAGTCGTGCCAAAACAATCTCCCCCTTCTAGATTTATAAAGTTTGCCCAGCTTTCTACCACTGCCACCCAGGTGGTACTTCACCCTACTACAGAAAAACACCTATAATTTTATTTCTTTGAAAAACATGTGAAAGTTTTGGCTCAAAGGCTGGGTGGGAAAAAAGTACATTTCTTAGTGGTTTATTGCCCTTAGGAAAACATACTTCAGTTATGAAGTATTCCCCCCTGAAAACTTACTCGACATTTTGTCAAGAAAATAGTAACATTTCTAAAAAGTTAGCCAAACTACTTAATATCATAGCTGTAAAGCAACGACCTATAGAAATGTCAGTGTGTGGACGAGGCCAGTGACCTGGATTGGTTTCATTCCGCCTTTACGAGCATGCGCTTCTGCTGCGGGGCCCATCCTGCGAAGATTTACCCACAGCAGCAGCAGTCGCTGCTGTAAGAGAAGCCGTTGGGGCGCTTCCCTGCAGCAGCACCGTCGCTGTCGTGCCACGGGGCGCGTTCACGGCCTGACCGGCTGGAGGGTGAAGGCGAGAGAAGTTTGGGCACCGTGCCGAAGCTCCCGGGGGGCTGGGCTGGGTCCCTGGGGCTTCAGGCAAGCTCCAGACCCTTTTCAGTGGGCAGACCTGGGCACAGAAGAGCTTTACTCAATGCCTTGGGAGCCTCAAACTACTCCAGATCCTCTGTCCTTCCCCACGCTGGGCTCCCGGACACATGCCGTAAGCAGCTCAAACTGGGTACGACGAGGCACTTCTGTCAGCGTTCACTTGCATTTTAAAGAAATAAGCCTAGCTTAGCTCAAATGAGTTAATTAATGAGTACGCGTCTGTTTATCTGTCATCTGTCTCTCTAGCTTGAGTGAAATCCTGGCTGATTCCTGCTGAAATCAATGGAATTTTGCTATTCGCGTATACGGGAGCGGAGTTTCCCTGCTTCTCTCTCTGCCTTTCGGTCCCGGAGCGTACACCAGAAAGCAAAGCCCTGTCTCAGCTGCCACCACGTCAGGTCCCCTCTGACCAGCAGGTCTCAGGTGGCCCCGGTGCAGGCTCGCGGCTGGGTGCCGCGCCGCACAGCCAGGCTGGCTCCCGTCTTTCAGGAGCAAGAGAGTTAAACGCTGCGTCTGAATAAATCTGAACTGCAAGAAAGTTCAGACCCATGCTGGGATGTGAACTTTATGTCTCGAGCCCATTTCTAGTTTCGCTGTAAACAATTTCAGAATGTGATTAGATTTTAGGGGAAACTTGTAATAGAGCTGTAATAAGATATGATGTAATAGGTAATAATAATAATATATAGCAGCTGTTAAGTAAAGCTTTTTCTGTGTTTATCCCAGAAGGATACAGGGAGTCAGCTGCAACTTCATATTTTGAAAGAGGGAATATTAAACACTAGGACCATGATGCAATGATGTTATTGTAAACGCTAACAGGAAAGCCCAAAGTGTGAGAGTTAAGACCAGCAGACGATGCATGCAAACAGCTGCTCTGACGTAAATTCCCTCAAGTTTGGTTCATTTTCTTTTATTTAACTCAGAGTTAATACAATGGACTCGCAGGTACTGCTTTTGAAGGGTTCCGGGCTGCTGAGAACAGTGGGAATTTTGCTCTCGCTTTCCACCATGGCCTGAGCGAACCCGCAGGGCGCACCTGAAGAGATTAACGCGAGGTGTCTCTCCACACGCCTGTCCAAAGCAGCGTCACTCAGCCTCAGGCGACACCCAATCCTCCGTTCATGCTTTTGAGAGAAAAGAAATATAAAGTCAACAGGAGTTAGGACTGGAACACCGACTCCAAAACGGTATTTCCTGGCGTTTTTCACAGTGCGCCATAACTTAAGTGTTAACTAATATTGCTCCGCGTATTTAATCTCCATGTGTTGAAGGAAAAAGATCTTTCATGGAAAGACTAGAACAGATAAACCTATATTTAGACTTCTATAAACACCTCCTAGGGTCACGTTTCTGAACCACGGAGGCCAAGGATTGCACAGAGAAAGTGTAGGAACACGGGCACGGTTATATATGACTCAAAACCGAGCATTTCTGTGTATGATGGACAGAGCCCATTATAAATCAGGCAATGTATTAAAATAAAACTTTCAGTTGTTGCCCTTGACAAGAAATGATCCAGCTGGGGAGAAAAGGAAACACATTTTTTGGGTTGTTAACCTGGCAGAAGGTTTCCAGGGTGAAGTTACCGAGCAGCAACATCAAGCAGACGGAGGGGCTGTTTCTGCTGGACACGGCTCCTCTTCTCCACCTGCCCTTGGCAGGCGGCAGTGCCAACCCCCTGCCTGCCCCGGGCTCTGCCAGCCCGTTCCTGACATCAGCTCTGCTTTCCACATCCCTCACTCGGCTTCTGCAGCCCAGGACGCAGCTCCGGGTCCCCTCCTTCCCGCCGGCGGTCGGGGCAGCGGGACCCCATGGCAAGATGGGGACCCCAGCGCAGCACCTGCAGCCGCAGTGAAATGGTGGGGTGTTTTTCTCCCAAACTGAAGGACACGCCGGGATACTCGTGGTGTCAGTGTTAGAGAAGAGAAACAGAACCGAGTGTCCCGTTACACCGGCTTTCAGCTGTGTTTGGGAACAGCCATTACGCGAGAGGCACTGCCTACTGCTGCTCTGAGTAATCCAGGGCAGGTCCAAAGCCCCAAACCATCTGCCCTGCCAACAAAAGCATGTTAAATAACTTACCAGAAAGCACATTAAAACAGTCTCCTGTCCTTGGTGTTATTTTGGTATTTTGCTGCCTGTGCAATGTTACCACATTGTGCTTGCTGCTCAGCTGTATTTTTAGCATAATAAAACTACAAAAAGTCATCCTTTCACCTGAATCTCAGACGTTGATTCATTTTTAATTTTGAAGATGTCCTGAATTCAAATTGGGATTTGATTTTTCTGTAGATTTTGCTCTGAAGTTAAGGGGAATTTTCAATAAGATTTGCAATCTTTTTTTACTGTCCTTTCAGAACTGAAGGTCTTTGTGTCATGTTACGTGGCCACCTTTGGGGAGAAAAAACAGGTACTGGTAAGTGTGCTGATGAATCCCGAAGAATTTGAGAGTGATTAACTTCAGACAAAGGAGGTAGGCTGTTTTAATGACGAGATTGTTATCGGAGTTGAATGCATTTAAATGTGTATTTTACAGTCCGCTGGTCAAGTCATAAAAGTACTGTAAACCTTAAAAGAAAACCTGAAGGTTAATACGTCAGAAATCAGCCACAGGATTTTACGGGTCAGGGAACAGGAGGGGTTTATTCCTGCCGAGGCACCTGCGAGAGGAGGCGGCCGGAGGCGAGGGAGCAGCGGCTGCCCAGGGAGGGCTGTGCAGCATCCCCAGCGGGAGGGAACGCGGCGCGAAACCTGGGCTGTCCCTCTGGAGAGAACAGTGATGCCGAGCGGCGTCACCTGCCAGTGTCTGGTGTCACCTGCCAGTGTCTGGTGTCACCTCCCAGCGACACATCGCCCGGTTGGCACCGGCCCAGTGGCGTTTGGTCCTGTGACATCCCCACGGAAGACCCCAGCGGGAGCAGCGCCGAGGGAACGCCGTGCCGCTGCCTGCGCCCGGGCTTCGGGAAGGTTCCGCTGAGCAGCGTTCCCATCTGCCGCGGAGCCGCTGTGCTCTCCCTCCTGTGACAGCAAATGCTGTTCTTCTGCGATTGTTGTATTTGTTTTATGAGTTGTGCTAGGAATGTTGTGTGGCACTCTCTTGGCCGCTCTCGCCTATGATTTACAGTAGTTATAAACATTCCAAAGTATACATGTAAGTTAAATAGTGCATTAATATTATAAAGTTACAATTCTGGTATAAATGTGTCATCAGTTTGAAAATTCAGTTTTTCCTTTGCCCGGCGTTGTGATTAGGCTGACTGGAATCACCACAGACACGAATTCAGTGTGCCTGCCTGTCCCCAAAGTAAAATGCCGTGAAGACAAGAAGAGATGGGTGTCCCGCCGCGCTGAAACAGTTCGGAGTATTTAACCGCTTGCGTGCATTTTTATCATATCCTTCAATAAATAGAGTGAGGGTGCAAAAAGTAACCGAGCCTCGTGCCCGTGGCAGGGAGACAAATGAGACTCTGGGCGATGCCCCCTGAGCTCCAGCTCTTCCCGTGGGTGCCAGTGGAGCGGGACTCGCCGCGTGGAAGGACGTGTCTGCGCCAGTCTGGACCCGGCCGCGCACTGCCACGGCTCCGAGTGGGTCGGATCCCAGCCAAGAAGGCGATCCAACGCCTGGTCGCTGCTGACCCGAGAGAGTGTGAGATGCCCCCGGGACACGGGTACAGGCACAGCGCCCTGCGCCGCCTCGTCACGCAGGGCATCAGCCCCACTGCCCGCGCCGCCACGGCTCCTCGGGGCGTCCCTGCCCCACTCACCCCACTGCTGGCTTTCTGAAAAGAAGCATTTACCTCTGCCAGGAGGAATGGCCTGGACTAGGACTTTCACAGGAGCCTGAAGATGTTTAGAGGCATCGAAGTCTCCTGTATTTGCGGAGTATCTGCCGCAGCAGCAGGGAAACACAGCGAAATCAGATGATTAGTTCAAGATCCCTCAGGAAATCAATCACCAGGAGGAACAAAACCTGAGACTTGAGATCTATACACCCAGACTCCAACACCGACATACAGAAACTCCGCTGGCAGGTGTTCTGCAAAATATAATCTGGCTATGCAAATAAGAATAAGAATAATCACATAATGAATGCAATAGAATAAATTAAGATGAAAGAGACTATCAAAGGAAAAGGAACTTTGTGGCATTAAGAATTTACAGGATCAGTCTCAAAGTCAGGTGGAGACAGGTTATTTGGAAGGACACTAAGTGACTGTATTTTTTATCTCCATCCAGCCACGTACCATTAGCCTGAAGAACTGCTCAGAATGCTCATTTTTGGAATAAAATAGACCAATTAAGTTTTTTCTTTGTAAGAATTTTGTTAGGAAAGAGCATTCAGAAGTGCAGCTCTTGAGAAACCTTTCTCCCTCCTGCCAGACCCAGCTATCAGATCAAACAAACCTACCGCAGAGCCGCCCCAGTTTTCGTTGTTGCAATATGAAAATATTTCATGATGCCTCATAACTCACGCGTGAGGCTCTGATAATGGTCACGTCAGCCCCCACATTTCACACTGCCTTTAAAAAGGCGGCTTGTTTGTCTGCCACATGGGCTGCAGCCTGCCATCGGATCTACATTTGGGAACACTCGGCACCCGCACGCAGGCTCCACCGCTCCCTTGTGAAAAGCACCCTATCGCGCCACTGAACCGTCACCCGCTCACTGTAATTAATGCTTTAGAATTTCACACCTTCTGCCTCTGGCTCTGGAGGCAAACTGGGCTCAGTCGCACTCGGTGTCCCTTCAGGAGCCGGGTTGCAGGTGTTTTGCGCGTCCCTTCAGCCCCTTCCCCTGCCAGCTGCGCTGGAGGGGGCAGGCGGGCGCCCGGACGCGGCAGAGCCCGGTGCGTCTGTGTTACGGGCTCCCACCTCCTCTTCATTTTATTCTGTTTTGGTGCATTTTTGTATTTTACTTACTGCCCAAAGCTTACAGACAATTGTGAGAGGATCTCTGCTCCCAGCCATAAAAAATAGCCTCGTAGCCCATACGATTACACTGGAAATCTTCAACATGCAACTGGGGTGAACCTTTTGTTCCCCAGGCAAACGCGATGAACCTCACGCATGCATTCAAACATGCAAACAGATAAAAATAAAACAACGTAATGAGTTCTAAGCCAATTTCACAATTATGAGTCACTAAACTAAATTGCTTGGAGTTGGCAGTAACGTACGAAGTCTTATTTGGGTCTGTGCTCTCTATATTATATTACTGTATTAGCTCCCTAAATAGCAAAATAAAGAATGACTTAGCATTCGGCAGTAAATCCTTTCCTTTCTTTGTGTCCTATGCTGCAGTTGCATACTTTAAGTGAAAATAATTTCTGACAATGACAATAAGTGCAAGATATTGCCTGACTGTAAAAACAAGGTGGTATTTCTGTTAACTGTTTGTTTCTTAATGCAGAGTATTAAATGTCAACCAGAGGCATTAGCCAGTGGTTTAAAGGAGCCTGTTGATGATTTTAAATATTCAAGCGGTGTTTTCCTGCCATGTTTGTATAGCCGCTGGGCAGCTGATGAGTAGTTCTGCAGAGCATAACGGTCGCCCTGTGTCACACCAGAGCCCAGAGAGAGCCAGACGCCGCAATACACGGGACGGGGGCTTCGAGCGGGCCAGCACATCTTGCTCAAAGCCGGAGGCTGGTGCCTTCGTCATTAATTCATGTGTATTCAGGGAGTGTAACCTCCTCCCATGTCCCCAGCTGGCCCGTTCCCCCGCGCCCCGCTCCACGCCGTGCCGCCAATGCTGCCTTTATCTCCGCGCTTGCTGAGGCTCGCTGCCCACCGCACAGCGTCTCTTCAGTCCTCGTAAACCGAATTCCCGGCCAGAGCAAACTCTGCACCCCGGAACGCGCTGGGGAGGGACGGCAGGGCGGCGCAGAGCCGGCGTGGCGGAGGACGCGGGCAGGGCCTCGGGGTTAACTCCTGCTCGGGCACCTCCTGCCACAGGGCAGAGCAGGCGACAGGGAACGATTAAAACCCCTGGGAGGTTTTTCCGTTGATTACGGCACTGGTCTAACCTGTATTCTCAGGCTTAAAATCACACAAAACCCGCCTTGATGTGACCTGAATTTCAGCCCTGAAATGTCTCCTGGTGCGGAGTTCCAACCGAGGGTGGCTTTTTGCGTGTGATTTTAGGCAGCAGGGCAGGTTGCTCCGTGAAAGCTCCGGGTGGATGCAGGGAACAACAGGCTTTCATGAAAAGCTTATTCTGAAAAAGAAACCTAGTCTATATTGTATTTGGAAGCACATGGGGGGTTAGCCACACAAGCCAAGTGTTATGTTTTCCAGTTGTCCAATAAAATAGATTTACACAGGAGCATGGAAGAAATAAGGCGTTTTATAAGACTGTTCCTAACCTCCGTGAACTAAGACATCTTGATTTAAAACTGCTCAGTGCCCAGCAAGAGGAAATAGTTTAGACTATATGTGAAAAGAGAATAATGGCTCCATCAGGTAGTCTGTCAGCTTGTGTAAATAGGACGGGGCTGGAGCGTAGGAAAGCAGGGTGAATGATCTCCTCTCCCAGGAAAGGGCTTCAGTGAGGCATTTAATGAAACTAGAACAGACTTACTGTTCTATGGGACTCGTACGGCAATTCCCCCGGGTCCCTTTGAAAATCACAGTCTGAATAAACACAACAGGAAAAATAAAGACTGTATTTGTTGAATCCCAAAGCATTTACAAGCTCAGTCTGAGGCCTTTCAGAAGTACAAGGTGAATCTGTATTTCTTAAAGCCTAGCACCTTCTCTATAGGTACGTCTCCCCGTTCAGTAGAAACAGCAGAAAATGTGCTATTTGACTGTAATGCCACACACCGTTCAAAACCTTGCTGAATTTATTTTTCAGGATGTCTCTTTCCTACTTTATTTCAGGCAAAACTCCACGTTGCCAAAAGGCTTCAATGCAGAACAAAGTTTTACGAAGCTAAAGACCAAGGTCGATTGAAAATCAGGAATCATTCGTGGAAAATGAGCAAACATGACACAGGCAGAGTGAAATCTGCGTTAAGAATGGCCTCCAGCTGGCGAGGGCCTAACCTACGGGACAGCGTTGCTGTGTCTCCCGGGATTACAGCAGGGCGTTGTCTGGCAGCTAGTTCACCACCCAAAGTAAGCAGAAACCCTTTTTGGGGGTCTGCTCCGAGGCTGCCTGCTGCGCTGGGAGCTGTGGAAGGTATCAAGGCAAAAACAAGCAGGAGGGATTTTTTTTTTTTTTTGCTTTATTGTGTGCAAGGAAGAAATAGCCTTTGAAATGGCGAGAACTTCCCTGTGCTGGGGTGTTGTTTCCAACTCCGACATTCTTCTGCCCAGATGCACACGCGGCTCCGACTCACATCAGCTGGAGCTGCTGGTGCCGCAGCAGACACCGCAGCCACGCGTTTGCAGACACCCTCGTGCCTCAGGTACACCCGAGGGGCCGCGCCAGGGCCCAGCTCTTCCCCACCGCCGCCGTCTCTCCAGCATTGCTTCCTTCAGCTGACGTTTTAACCAAAATCCTGGCCAAAACGGATCAGAGCATTTCTAGGGCCAGTGAAAACACCTGTGTGAGCCCGTTCATGCTAAGGAAAAATCTTTGGGCTCTGGGGCACCTCCTCTAGCCCTCTGCGATCCCTTCGGCAGAGAGGGAGCACGGATGCTGAGGGCAGGAGGCGGCTCCTTGTGCAGACCCCAGGCGAGCGAGGAGGAGGAGGAGCGGGGTCGCTGGTGGAGAGCACCATCCCCACAGTCTAACAAAGTCTTTCTTGATTTTGGTGGGGGTTGGAGCCATCTCCAAGTGGCTGAAGGTGCCCAGGGCGCACCAGCCCTGCTGCGGGTGGCAGTGGCTGTTAGGCAGCAGGCAGAAGCAGTCACCACAAAAACAAGAGGGTTTTTTGAAAGGAAAGCAGCAAGAGGCTCGTCGCGGTGCTGCGGCAGGAGGAGGGTGGAAGGGGCGTTTGGGGGTGGCTGTGGGCTGTGCAGGGCAGAGCCCGGCCCCGACACGGGGCAGGGGACGCTGCTCCTCACGCAACATGGGACAGCAACGGGATGTGACCTGGAAAACAATCAGCGACGCACGGGCGGCGTGGCATGGGAGAGCACTACAGTCTGCATGCACTGCTGAGGTCGGCGTATGGACTCCATGTCAATAGATGAAAGGCCACACGTCTGGGGAGGAGCAATAAATTGCAAAATATACTTTGGATGGAAAAGTTAATGAGGAAACTAAAGAGGAAACAGACGGGCTGGCAACAGTAGCTGCAAAGCAGTCAAATAAAGCTGGGGAATATAAGGGGGTTACAAAGCAGAGGAGATAACTGCTCCCCTCATCTGGCCACGTCAGGAATTCTGTAATCGGCGTTATGCAATTTACTTTATAAATTACACTGGGGAAGAGATTCAAAAGGAAGAAAAGTCCTTGTGATAGGGGAGGTGCTGCTTTTAGGAGGACCAAGCAGTTTTGAGTGAGGCAAAAGGCGATTTCCTCCTAAAACAGGATAAAACCACCCGAAGGACTCACCCAGGAGCATGAGGGAAGAGGTGCTTTGCCTTCGGGACAGGTACTGCTGCTTCCCTCGGGCAAGGCTGCCTTTGGCTGCTATTTGTGGCAAAGGAAATGGTGAGAAAACACATTGCCAAAGCGCTGAAAACAGACAAGACAAACTTTCCTGTAATAAGAGATGCGGCTGCGACCGAGCACTCGTTACTGGAGGCAGAGGGCTGGCTGTGTGCGCAGACGGGGGCTGGCGGGGATGCCTGTACCTCTCCAGGCAGCAGCCGCGTACTCAGGATGGTGAAATCCAGCAGGAAGCGTCGGGGGCTGCAGGGGGTGGCCCTGACGGTGCTTCAAGGGTCAATGTTCTCGCAGGTGTCTTCAGACGCAGCGAGGTTGTTGGGATGGGGGTGGATTTAGACAGGCTGACAGGTCCCCGTTCTTTCCTGCGCTCACATCTGGTAGTTGCAGGGGCTGCAGTCTCAGCAAGAATCATCTTCTGCCTTTTTTTCCTCACATAAGCAGCAATGGGAAGTGCCAAAAGTAATCTTTCAATCTCTTGTTTTCTTAATATGAAAAATGTATTACATTTTTCTAAAAGAAAAAAAAAAGAGACAAAGAAAAATGACTTTGTCTGGAACCAAAAATTAAAAGCCCCAAAGCCTTCCTTGTGAAGTGAGCTAGGAGTGACTTGGATAAACACATCTATTGACTTTAATACTTTTCTTCAGAAGGAATGAATGACACAAAGGGTGTGAGTTCTTTTAAGCAAAGCTGTGTATCTCAGAAAGCTGTTTTCATTGCCTTATCCTGGATTCACCTTTTTTTCTCTACATTATTTATTTTCTTTGCATAATGTTCTTCTTCACAGTAGCCCTTCTGCCATGATTTCATAAAAGGAGTCACAAGAATGCAGATTTTGTTGTCTGCAGTTTTGCTTTAACCTTTATGCAACTTTTGTTTCCAACAAACTCTTTCTAACTTTCCGCATTCTTTCTTGTTCCTCCTTATTTCATCCTCTCTTCTTAACAACTCCTCTGCTCTTCCTGAATCTTTTTTCCTGCTAGTTTTCAATAGATAGAACCTCTAGGACCTCTCGGCAGATGAATGGTGGCTTTTGCTCAGCATGAGCCAAAAATCTTTGGTGTCCTTTCTGTTTGTAAAACTCCAGTAATAGAGTTTCTTGCCATATTGAACAAAGATCCGCTGTAAAGAACCACATGGTGTCAACGTTCATACGTTTGATTTATTCCCGAACGCGTTGGAGGAGGCTTTGCTCTCATCGGGGGGCTGCCGATATGCAGCAAGAACTGTTCCTCCCCCTCCGGCCTCAGCATGCCCGGCATTGTTACTCCTGTATGGTGTTTGACTTCACTTCCCTGGTGTCAGGAGATGTGTGGGATGTGGCCAATGGCCTCATCGCTCTGCAGAAGAGCTTGCTAAAATACAGGATGGAGAGGAGCTTGAAGTCTATGGGCTTAGTTTGTAACCTCAAGGATGGCTGCAAAGAGACTCCAGCGTAACGCTCCCCGAGCAGCCTGCTTAACGGGCAGAATTTAGCACCAGAGGGAGCCTTTGCGGTCAAGAATTAAGCTACACTCAGCAACCATATAGGATAATAAACTCATCCAGGGTTATAATGGTTACTGTTAAATCCTAGAAGTGTTTTTAAACCCAATGCTTCAGAGCTTAAACCAACCTTCAACCATTCCAGTCTCTAGAGCAGGCAAATCTGCCCCACCAGCATCTCAGGCGTTTCGTACCAGCACGGGCTGGCGACTGCACAGGGACCAGGATAGATTTATCAGTAATGAGCATCTTGAGATGAAGATGCCTCCATGAATGCTAAAATCCTTTAAAGAGCTTGGCCCAACCCAGAAAGAAAAAGAAAGGCTTCTCCAAGGTACGGTTATTTCTTCAGGCTGTATTGGGTAGCTGCCAGCTTTATTCACAAAACTGCTGCCTTCCTCCCTCCGTAATTGCAGTGGGCAGAGAGCCACCGCACAGAAAAGACCTGGCACATCCTTGCGCCCCGTCGCCTGCTCAGCAGCGTTCGTCAGGACGAGCCGGCTGCAGGTGCAGTCACTGTCTTCCCACAAAAAGTGCGCTGCGACCTCTCTTTGTTCCTTCAAGCCCAGGGCCCTCTCTCAGAGTTGAATTCTCCCGTGCTATGAATGTCAGCTGCTAGTTGTTCAGGTACCTTTTCACATCAAAAGCTTGAAATTTTGCTCCTCCAGCGTGCAAAAATTGATTATTTATCCTTCCACTGCCGAGTTTGATCCTGCCTTATGTCATGAGCACCATCAAACCAGTGGCAGTTATATCCAAGTCACTAGCAAGTTTTCGGTGAATTGGGGTTTTGTGTTGTTGGAAAATGGCAGCTAATTAGAACTGAAGCTTTCTGTGCAAATGTATTAGTTTTACTAAATTTAACCCAAGACAAGGTGTGAAACTGCTGGGCCAGGAGGCAGAGCGGGCGCCCCCCCCCCTTCTGCCTCTGCCGCCCTGGTCATCCAGGAGAGGGTCTGGGGTCTGGGCCCCCCACCTGCACTATGAAAAGCTACTTCCAAGTCCTTTTTTTGAAACTGTGCAAAATCTTTCACCCGGTGCCCTAACCAATGGATGAGGGAGCAAAGAAATCGCTGGTTTCTAGGCCGTGAGAGATGGATGCTGTGACCTGGTGCCTCAGGCATTCATTCAGAATAAGAAAACAATTGCCTTATTTTTTCAAACAAAAAAAAACAACCCAGAAGTTTTCAATTTCATTCCTTTGCAGAACAAAGCGAATGTTGACACCTGCACCTTTCAGAAGAGGTAACTGTTGATGTTTTGTGGGTGCCTGGCATTGGAGTGACGGGGCGAACCCTTGGTGACCCGCACTCGTCCCCTCCGGCTTCTCCCGCGACCTGGCACCGTCTCCGTCGGTCCTGGCACACCTGAAACTCCTGCAAGCACAAGCCAAATGTTTGCATGTAATAAACCATTTCTCATAGTCAATTAATAACAGTTCGGGTGACTGGGAGGCCTGGGTGAGGAGTGAGGGACCCCTGTGTGTTATCCTGGCTCCCCTCAGCCCTTACTCCTTCAGGTCCATGTGTGCGTCACCAGTAACTAGAGGGAAAAGCAGAACAGCGAGTTGCAAAATCACATTCTTTCCCCTAAAACAGGAAGGGACACGTTTGCTCCAGCACATTGGGTTTCACAGCGGTGGAGCATAAGCAGCTTAGGGAAACCAGCCTGTCTGCCCGTGGTTATCAGCATCCATCCCCGTGTTGCTGTAGCTGGTAACGCGAGTGCAGAACCGCGTCGCCAGAGCTGCTACCTGCCTGCGAGCAGCCGGCAAACGGCCCTCGGGAGACCAGAGTCTTTCCTCTCCGTTTGCCCAGGCAGTGGGGCTCGTTTGTACGTGTCGAAGAAAGTTTGACACCTTTTGGTTTCTCGAAGAGTGGATGTCGGAGCAATGGGAGAGGAAAGGTGAGGCAGGAAATCTGGCTCCCTTTAAAGGTGCTTTGATAATCTCCTGCACAAAAAGAGAAAGCCCTCAGGTTTCTCACGTTGTAACACGGAGCATGCACTGCTTGAGACCTACATTTATAGCTCAGTTACTAGGAGTGAACTGCTTTACACGCCTCTGGGGACATGTGAAAGGAGAGCTGCCCCCAGTGTGCTACTAGAAGCCATGCCAGCAGTTCAAATAAATTTTTTCCAAGATTTTATGATCTGATGCTTGGATTACATTTGTTTAGCTGTAGAGGTGTGAGGTCTGAACAATTTGTAAAGGGAAAGAATAGCCCAGCTCCAGACGTGTGCATTTAGAGTTCAGCTTCGACCATGACACTGTGGAAATCCTTGAGGAGGGATGGAGTCACAGGGTGTCTTGCCCAAGATCTTGCCGGAGACCTAAAGCGTAGGAGAGAAGAGGGGCACGAGCGGTGTCCGGGAGCGGGGAGAAGTGGCTGTGAGCCACCTTCCCCTCCGGCAGAGCAGGCTGGGTGCAGGGCTCAGGGAGAGCGGGGAGAAAGCCCCAGGAGCTGTCGCCCGGTGCCGGTGGGGGCTGTGGGTGAAGCCAGCACCGGGGTGAAGTTGCCGAATGCTCACCTGGACAGTGGTCTGCATCGCACATCCTACACCCCAGCAGCAGGAGCAGAAGGAGCTGGACCTGAAAGAACCCCGTCTCACTCACCTGCAGTGCTATGACAAGAAAAACCTTCACCTCCAAATATAATTTTATTAAACAAATTTTTTTTTCCAACAACTTTTTCGTCAAATTTCAGGCTTCAAACCTTTATTTCTGTTGTTCCAAGGGGGCAGTTCAATAACAGAACGTGATTTTCTCCCTGAGTCTTTACAGACAAGAAGTGAACCGCACAGCTCTCCGGACTGGAAGGCGACTGCACTCATGCTGTCACGCTGGTAGGTGACATTTCCAAGGCCACAGAGCAGAGCTACCTTCTCCCCCAGCCCGGGGAGCTGGTGGCAGCAGGCGGGGCAGAGACGTAGAAGTGGCAGCCTGTGAAAGTCCGTGGGAATCCCCTCTCAAAGCCCCCATTAAGGATCAAATGCCAGGGCAGAAACCCCAGAAGCCCCACCCTGTGTCCCTCTATGCTTCCCAGAGTCTCCCATCCCAGAGCAATCTGCTTTTCTCAGCTATCCCACCCCGATTGCTTTTTTTCTTTCCCATTTCCTCATCCCTAAGTCCCCCCTTCTCCCCCTTATCAGCCTTCCCAGCAGGTCCTTCTGCCTCTCCTCGTCCTGCCCCTCCATCCCCTCCCACCGCCATCAGCCGCTTGCAGACACTGGTGTCCTGCCTCTGCCCACCGTAGCAAACCAAATCCACTCCGACATGCACATGTCTGCGCTTCGGGGTTTGGGGAAACTTGGGCGTGGGCAGCACCTGTCACTGGGGGCAGAAAAAGAAGACAAATGTAAGAAAAAAAAGGTGGACATATGGTAGCCCTAATAAAGAGTGATAAAGTCCTCTGATGTTGCTGGAAAGTCTCCCACTTAATTAACCGAGCTTTGGACCAGGCTCCAAAGCAGCTCACTTTCCAAAGCTGAGATAAGTTCCTGGCTCTTATTTCCATCTCTTGTGCACAAACTCCTCGACAAGGCCCATCCTCCTGCTTTTATTTATACTAGGGAGTCACCCATTCGTAATTCATCTGGGACTGAAGCTCACTTCCCGTGTCAGGACACAGATCGTTTATAAGGCGATAAGGGACTATATTAACATTATAACCCAGTGTTTGTAGATGTTCACGTTCTCTCTCAAGATGTTTATCGCCAATAAACACAGCAGAAAATCTGACTTCATTGACCTTTGCTTCACAGATGATTCTCTTTCACACTCTACATAAAACCCGACATTTAGTTAATGTTGTGCTGTGTTGGGTCCAGTCAAGTACGTAACACTGAAGACAACAGGCGCTGTAGGTGCTCAGTACCTTTGAAAGTACTGCTCTTACAAACCTATTTAGGGGTTTTAATTGTCACACGTGCCAATAGTATATTTTTACTTGATCATCAGGAATTTCCCCTACACACCGCCTACCCCAAAACCCAAATTCATTTGTTTTCATTTGGAGAACAACAAAACATATAGTTACCAAGCACATGGCAAGACTTCATGATGGATTAACAGCATTTCACAGTTGAAAAGCAGGCCTGTAGATAAAAAGCAAATGTTAACAGATATTCACCTAGTGACCTCAAAGTTTCCACCCCTAATTGCACTGCCATTGTGCGTGCCGCATTTATTGAAAGGAGTAGCAAATGTTCATCTTTTGTCTTCAAAACATATTTAAATGACTTGTCCTCTTCATGGCCTGCAAAAAAAAGAGAAGTCTTTATATACTGGGCAGGTAGATATCAAACCAATCGCTCAGGTAAGACAGCATCAATGAACCAACTGGTGCAGGAGCCAGCAGCAAAGACCGGGCATGGATGGCTCCCCATGGGGACTACTCTTTGGTTCAGATTTTAGGAGCCATTCATTTCCAGGTAACAGGTTTGACTCTACCATGCTCTAAAATTGTGACCAACTGACAGTGAAGGGCGGAGAGGAAATTCAAACTGCATCTGGTGCTCGTACGGTGGAACAGCACCGGTGGGTCAGCGACTCAACGGGTCAACTCCACGCGCAGCCACTCTGGGGACCTTCTCCAGGGCTGGGACAGCAGAGCTTGGTGAAGGGTCAAGGCATGGGGTGGCGATCCCACCACAGCCCTTGGGTGACCATTGCTCATGACCTATTGCTTTGTAAATGACGGAGCAAGATATGGGGTGCCCAGCTCTGAAAACGTGAAGGAATGTGACTTCCAGTAAGTGGTCAGCACTCACCTCTAAAAATAGAGGCACTGGAAATCACTGGTGACTTCTGAGAGTCTTGGCCAAAATCAACTATTTTTAGCCCATCTGTTCCCTCTGAGCTCAGTTCTCTCAGGAAGAATGTATATTTTGGGGGAAGGGGAGGAGGCAGAGATTCTTGTCACAGAGTGAAAGTTGAAACACTTTCATATCAAGAGCACTAAAAAATGACAGAACCACTTAATTTCTTTAAATGGGTGTGAGAATGTTGCCAAGTTTTGTGACCAATTAAATTTAATGCAGGATAAGATGGCAGGGATGAAGGATAATTATATGCTCTCAAAAGCTTGGTCTTTTTGTAAATGGCATGGCCTTAGGGAGCTTTCCAGCAAAGTCTGGGCTCAGCCTTTCAGTTCCACCAAAGCCAGTTGCCAGTCCTGCACCAGGCGTATGTGACATGATTTTTAATGAATTCCCTGTCAGACTCCCAGTCAGTTGCCCACCAAACCTGACAACAATTTGGTTTTTCTTTTGTGGTTTTCTGCAATCAAATCTGGCCGAATGTGTTAGCTTTCCCACAAACCCGCTCTCTGAGCAAGCGAAGAATTCAATAGACTGGACACTGGGAAATTTATCAGACCCATCGACACTGGAAGCCTTTGAGGTGATAGTGTAACAAATGCATCAGTAACAGCGATGGGAGCACTAATCACAGTACTTGCTCATGAGCCCAGGTGCGTGAGGAGTTGGATTGTTCAGAAGAGGCGCTCGGTGCCACCATCCCCTTGCTGAACGTGAAGGTAATTAGTGGGCTCCCGCCGAAGGGCCGCACAGGGCCCCGTTTGGGCGCGTCGGTGAGAGTACGGCCAGACATCACCCCGGAGCAGCACGAGGAAGAAATCCTTAAGAGGACCAGCGGCTGGCGGCAGAGGCCCTGTCCTTCAGACTCTGAGCACATTTTCTTCTGAAGTTATCGGTGGGCATTATGCTAAACTATCCATTTATCAGTATGGACACAGTGCTCCATGATACACTCATGAGAACTTTTTCAGTTTTCAGAAATGCTGTAAACCCGTTGCTACTGAATCTCCAAGATCAGTTGTTTAAGAAACTGGGGAAGGTGATATAATATTCTTTGTGTGATGCTCATTACTGTCCTGTTTGAAAAGTTTGGCTCAGCCAGACACATAACAGAAAGCATATAACGTAATTTAGACAGTGTGTTCAAAATATCTGATAGTCCGTCTGAGTGAGTTCATCACTACCCCAGCAGTGGAAATTTTAGGAGGGGGTGGATTTTGATAAAGGTCATGAATGATTAAAACATCATAAGAATGAAGGATTAACAAACTAAAAATGGATAAATCCCTTGTATCACTCGTCTGATGTTTGCTATCCACTCTTACAGGCCGCGGTCCAACAGGTTACCAAACACAGCCTTGGGCCAGACACCAACTGGTTGATTCTATCAGGAGAATATATTTATAAGCAACTTGTTTAACTGTGTGAAAAAGTTATTTCCATTTTTTATTTTATCTTTTTTCATTTTTTTTATTTAATAAATCTATTTTGTGTTATTTTGGCAGTGTTCTCTCCATATAAAACATATTTTATTTGCAACTAACTACAAAAATATTTCCCAAGTACATTCCAACAAGCTGCAAGGATGATAATCTTACAGACATTTTTCTTTTTATGGTTTAATTATATTTATTTTTAGTCGAATTGCTGGGCTTATTCTTGGGAGCCTGTTGGATCCTGATGATGCTTGCATTTGCTGTTGGGAATATGGCACAAGCAGCAGCACTGAACTGGATAACATTTAAAAAGGCTCTAATAGCTTTGCTGCTGGCGAAGAGCTGGGAATGTCATTTTCCCAACCCCACCTACAGATTTCAGGACCTAACAAGCTCCGGAACAAATGTTGCATTTCAATTTTGCAAAAATGATTTTATCTATTGCTGGAAACCCCTCCAGCACTTTAAAAAAAAAAGGAAAAAAAAAGAGACAAATATGTTTAGATCTGATACTTGCATTTATTTCTCCAGGGGTTGAACACGGCTCAGCCTGGCTGGTTCGGTGATAGCGCAGCGCAGCCCTACTGCTGCGTGACCACGGCACTGCCTTGGCCCTGCCACCCTCGGCCGGGACCTCGCCAGCTCGTGTGAGCCGGGTCAGGCGGAACCGTGCGTCCGAGGGGTGCTCTGGCGGTTCAGCCCAGCCGGGTACCCTTCTGTCCCCGGAAACGGGCAGAACAATTCATGGGAATCTCATCTTTTCCTGAGTAAAAGACACCATGCTCTTTTCCATAGGAAACACTTGAGTTAAGACTGGGTAATTGCAATTTCCTATCTGTTTTTTTTTGCTCTACTTTTCCCTTTGGTCACTTCCTAACCTTTCTTGAAGGAAGATGCTGAACATTGTTAAGCAGCTTCTGTGTGAGCTATTTCCATTTCAGTACGTGACACCCCGTAAGGAGTAGAGTTTGCTAAGGGATCACTCAGGAGGGAATGCACTATGTGCGGTACAATGACGCGTATACCAATAGTATGTGTTCACAGTTAACATTAGTTTGATATTTTTTAAGATTTTGATGAATAGCTCCACCCTTGAGACAGCAAAAACTAAATAATATCTGAGTAAAGATTTCCTGAGTAAATATGTTTCACAGGAGCTAAACCTGAAATCAAAGCCATCTCCTGGGTGTGTGCACAACGTGCCGTCAGCTCATTGCGCATGGGATTGCCTGTTTGCCCGTTGTTTATGATTATGGTGTTTTAAATACCTAATAACAGCAACAATTTGACGTTTTAATATGTCCTAGGTCTCACATCCCTGAGTCTGCCCATGCAACCTGTCTCTGGCTGGAGAGCTGGGGAGACGGAGCTGGTTCTCGTGGGAGCGCATCAGTGTGCAGCACTAATTGCCTGGAGGGGTCCTGTGCGCTTATATTGCCATAACTCACACTGGAATCCAGTTCCCTGCACCTTGAAAATAAATACTCTGATTTAGAGAAAGAAAATGCATCCATAACAAATGGTGTGTAAGTATTGCTTAATGATCGCCTGACAAATCCCCGTCTCTGCATGGGAACTGTGAGAAGCTTTGGATAAAGTTTTCTTAGTTTGCTGAAAAGTCTTACAGAACTAAACAGACTCGATCCAACAACCTTGAAAATCGATGGATGTGCTCTCGCTCCAGCGGAGTGAGAGGGCTGGAAGGGAGAGTCCAAAGTAACAGCCTTCTCCTCCTCTCCAACTGCCCGGCGCGGACTAGACCACCTCGGTCCTTCTGCACAATTTACCTAGCCTGTTCCTGGTCTGCAGCTGTGCTTCCCGCCCCCGGGAGGCTTTTTCTGATGTCTTGCCTAAAACTCTCTAGCTGCAGTTTAAGCCCATCGCTTTTTGCCCAATTCACTTAGGTGCAGAGGAAGGCTTTATTTCTAAAATAGTTCATAAATCGATAGAGAGCAAGATGGAGCCTTTCTGCTTCCATTGTTACTTATTTATTTTTAACCAGAAATTTGGAGGATTTATTAACTTCCTCAGAGTAGTTCAAATAAACCACACAGAAGAGCAATAACTTTCTACAGAATGCTTTAGGGAAAAGTAGTTTCATGCGCTAGTTAAACCTGGTGTACTGAAGTCGTGGGAAGTTTTGCCATGGAGTATAACAGAGCCTGGATTTCAGCCAGCGGCTGCCAGTCTTCAAACTCGTATCTTTGTCAGGGTCCATGGCTCCTCCGTCCCGGGGGCATCTCCGTGTCTTCCAGGTAACACCTAACAGCCGTGAAGCCTCCAACAGGTCTCCATGAGCGATAGTCCCTTCACCTCCCTCAGGGGAGAGAAAAGGTCTCCTTGAAACGGAGCTATATGGTGCTTGATTGATTTGCCTGATCTTGACTTTAAGTAGAGACGAAAGAGCTGAGAGTGTAATTCTCTCACAATGAGAATGCAGGTTTGAAGGAAGAAAGGAAGAAATACACATTCTGGAAGAGGTGGAGGCTCCTGGCAGGGCCCGGACAGCTGCAGCCCCATCCATCCATCACCCCGGGCGCAGACCAAAAGTCTATCAGTCACAGCAGTTTATTCACGTCAAATGATTCCAGCTCCCAGCAGGAATGATGGGACCAGCACCAAGCAGAGGAGGTTTGAGTCATCTGGGCTTATCACGCAGAGGTTTCAGAAAGTTCATGTTACAGAGCCCCAGCGCATTTTGCAGCCTACTTGAAGGGAAAGGACTAAAACATCCAATATATCTCCCGTAGGCTGACAACCCAGTAAACACTCCAGCAGGATAACCGTGATCCTTAGAACAATGGAAACATTTTTAGTTAGAAACTGTAGAAGTTACAAGGCGAAGATTTATGTGCTGTGGGGTAAATAAATATTCAGTTCCCATTAATGTTAATGGGAGTTAAGTGGCTAATTCCCCACACATTATGCTGAAGATTTACTTCTCTGTGTTTTATAGAATAAATGAATTTATAGTCTTCCTGGAGGTTAGACCTGAGAAAAACAAAGAGCCCAGAGTTTACTCCGTTTTTATGAGGTCATTTTCTTAAAGGAGGTTTATTCCCCGAACAGAAGGAAAGGTTAGAAGAGCAGCAAGTTAAAGCAATCCCCTCCGTGGGATGCCAGGGAGATTTGTGGCAGGCATTTAATCCGAACTCACAGACGGAGACACACGCAAAGATCCACATAAAATGTCTTAATAACAGAAGCCGGAAATTCGTAACAATAATAAAGGCTGACATTTATACAGAGCCTTTCGTCCACACATCTACAAGCTGGATTCTGCATTCAAGGGCACCCACAAAAGCGTCTTGCAAAACACACGTGATTTCACACTAAGCGCAAAATGCATCAAGCAGGCTGCCTTCAGCATCACCGAAACGCAGCCAACACTGGGGCAGCCATTTAGTGCCCCAGGAAGGCACTTAAGCATGTTTCAATTGTAAAGCTCAGCGTATTCTCATTAATTTCAACTGATTTTTCATGGGTTGTAGTCAGAAATGAGCGTATGTACCTTGATGCGCTAATACCTACGCCAGCACTTAACGCCACGACGCCAGCCCTGCATCTCTGTGCAAAAATCCCACAGAATTTACTCTTTTTTTAATGCTCCAGCCTCTAGGATGACACCATAAATTTTCATTGCTGCTTAAAAACCATTTAAAGTCAGTTTTATCGACAGGTTAGAAGTCACAAGAATCCTTTGCCCAAGATGCGGACAGTAACCCATAGTCTCTGTGTTCAAAGACAACCAAACATTCATTCCAAACAATTACATTTTTCTCTTCCTCTGTTAAGGACTACTATGTGGTTGTGCCGAAACTGAGATTAGAGTCAGACAATTGCACATTTGTTTCCCTTTCGCCTGATCTGAAAAAGAACAGTTTCAGAAAAAGGGAGAGAAAAATTCATGGCAGTGTTTTGGATAGTGCAGAGTGATCTGCTACAGATAAGCAGCAGCCCCTTTTCCTTATTTAAATGTTAAGCTTTCCCAGGCAAATAATATTTTCCCCCTAACTGGTCATTCATTCATCTACAACTCCATGCAAACCAGAACATTTCGTTAGCAGGGTCACTCTCACAGTTTCATTTTGATCAGACATTGCTTTTGTATTGCGTATATTGGGTTGGTTTTTTTCTTTTTGGCAGCGAAACGGCCTCTCAAGACCTTTGACAGTAACTCCATGCACTCATCTTTCATTAGCACTAAGCTCTTGCAGATCACTATGTGTTTTTCAGGGGCAGCAGCTGCAGGATGAAGCGTACGGGGCACCGGCGCCTGGTGCCCGGGCTGCGCCCCCTCCCGCCCCGGCCGCTGCCAAATCCTCTTGGCACGACTGGTTACCCCCGGGCTTACCTGGAAATTGCAAAATGAGGTGGCACACACAAATTAAGTAATAGTCCGGGTGTATTATGCTTGGCCCGGTGCACACACAGAGCACAGGTTCAGCCCCTGGAGAGCCCGCGGCGGTGCTGGAGAAGAGACAACCTGCGGATGGGACAGCTGGAGCCACAGCTGGGAGCCGGCCAGGAACCAGCCCTTTCCTCCTCTCTCCTCTGCCGAATTGCGAGGCTGTAAGCACACAGGGGAGGGCAACGGCAGGCAGCGGCTGGCAGCATGGTGGCAGGGGCTGGGTGGCCTCTGCTGTCCCTAGTCGGGACAGGGGAGGTGGTGGTCTTCGGAGGGTTTCAGTGCTCGGCGAGAGCATCCCGTGATGGGGAGCCTGAGTGAGGGTCCTGCTTTGTGGCAGGCTTCGGAGGGTCTGTCTCTTCCCAGCGGCTGCAAAAGCCGCTCAGCCAACTGAGACACTGAAATTACGTCTCCTATGAAGTGGTGCAAATATTCTCCAAAGCTATAACTGCTTGAGTTTGCGCTGGATGTCCCACACGTAGAGGAGATCCCGAAGGGAAGAAAGGCAGCAGAGAAAGAGCAGAACTGGAATGTGACTCCCTTGTGTATTTGAAATGTTATTTACTATCTAGTAAGCCCATTTTATAGCACCCCACGTTTTATTTTCAAACACTTCTATCGACACGCACTGTATATCAGTCATTATCCGATTATGGAAGCTTTCACAATGGTTTCCGGGCAGCTTTAAAAAGCTGCCAAAGAATTCAGTGAGACAGAGGTTTGAACTTTATTGCTGCTTTTCACAAAAAGGCTGAAGAACAAATAACAGATGGAAAAAATGGATTTCGATGACCTGCGTGAATGCAGTAGGCCCCAAACCACGAAAAAACCCGACCTTTTGGGGGTTATTCAGGTGAGATAACCTGCTCACAACTTTCTGCCAGTGGACCATGACATCCATAGCCCCTCTGGCTTTTTTATTAATTCTTGAAGAAGAGCAATAAACAAATGTCATGTCATTACTGAAAAAGCACCTACGAGGCACAGAACAAATATTAATTGTACTTAAAGTAGTCCAGTTAGAAGGTATGTGCACATCCTAGAGAGATGATGGACGGGTAAAGAAAGAAATCTCTCCCTTTACAAGAGAGAGCTGATTCAACCGGTTTGTTTTTGCTGGCCACATGTGAATAGGATTGCGCCTGTACAGATCACTTTTACATTCTCTGCTTCTCCTCAGGGACAATACCTTGTCTTTTTAAGCCATTTAGTTGTGTTGATAATTTTTATTCTTTACACTAGGCTGTTAGCCAAGGCAAATGTTTGTGTTGTTTTAAAAACTTGAAGTGTATCACCGTGGGAAACCTAAAATATACAGATAACTTCAGAAAGCATTTTTGAAAAAAATTGTGATAACATCCCATGTTATTTCACTTTCCTTCTATTAGTTTTACACGTAGCAGTGTTCAGTGCCTTCGCGGACTGTTTTTCTGTCCTCCTCCCTTCCCAGTCCAAATATACAAAAATACTGATATGATGCTAATTGAACTGAACCATCAGCATATCTGTAGCGACGAAAGTTACGGAAGAAATCAAGAGACTGAACTCAAACAATATTTTTAGCTTTGAAAGAATGTGTGAAATATGTAGCTGAAATAAGAAAAACACTTCAAAGTGTGCGTATATTAAATATTAGCACTAAACAGGACTCCAAACGGTAATGAAACAACAGGCAAAGTTTAATTGAAGATGACAAAATTAAATAAGGCGCAGCCTCTGGGTTCACCTAGAGAACATTTGTCTCAGTCAAATGCTACCAGTGCTGCATACCAATGACGTGCTGTGTGCTGCTGAGCACGCAGCCACGCACATCTAAAAGATTGCAAGTTTGGCTTGTGAAGCCTGCCTCAGACTAAGCAAAACAAGGTCAGACTCAAAATATCCGAGGACTGCTGGGCCCCGGCAGCTCGGGGGAAGGAGCAGCAGGAGGGGGGCGTCGGGGCTCCCCCTTACCCCGGGCAACAGCGAAGGGGGACCCATTTCTGTCGGTGTCCTGCTCTGTCCCGGCTGCGGATCCAGCCAGGGTCCACCACGCCAGCCCAGGGGACACCCACTAACTGAGGGTGAACCTGATCTGCAGAACCTGGGCTTGCATATCTGAGTTCAGCCTAACCCAGAGACGGAGCACGTTACTTCAGCAGGTAAATCCAGCACGCACCAGCCGTCAGCCCAGCCCGGCATCCCGTATTTCTGCCTCATTTTTCATGGCGAGGGCATTGCTATGTGCTTAGACAAGCCAGAGGCCGTCCTGCCTCCAGCCTGACGTCTATGAACTATAGGCATGCCTATTAATCAGATGATGATCGAGCGCCCATGGCATACGCAGCGTGGACCCAAATCTCTACAGCAGCTTGTCCTCGTCAGTCACCCTGACCTGGCAGCTACCGGCCTTTCCCGAGGCACGCACGGGCGCAGGTCCCCACAGGTTTGTTGTTTTAGGAGTAGATGACATTAGAGCGGTGGGGAGTTGTGTAATGTAGCTTTAATAAGCATGTGCTTTCTATTTGTCACTGCTTAAACTGTACTTTTGTACACGCAGCCCAGGAATCGTGCTGAAATCTGCAAAACATTAACGGCAGCAAAGATGAAGGGGTTTCGAGTGCTCCCCAGGCCGGGGAGAGCGTCTGGCTGGGGAGGCCGGGCCGGGAAGAAGTCCTTTTGATGGAACTGAAGGAAATAGTAATGAGGGTTGTAGTGAGAACCCTCTTCCTCCAGTTAATGTATTTTCTTAAACAAAGAACAGGAAGTTATAACAGAAACGGTCTGTGCTCCTCAGGCACACAGCTGCCAGCATCCTTTGGCCGCGCACAAACCCCCTTTGACTGGGGCAAACTGAGAGCGTCCCGTGAGCACCACACGATCCCGGCAATGCTCCTCCAACCATTCCTTTTCCCACTCCAGGGATGCCCTTCCTCTTCCGTTTACCTCCTCAAATAGATGATCTGTTGGTGGAATAGAAGAGAAATGTCAGTTTTTTCTCCTCTTCCCTGAACTCCGTCCCTCCAGCTCTCGCTGGCTGTAAGGGTTCTTAGAGTGTCTGTTTTTTGGCAATAACCATTCCCTAACCAAGGTCACACATACTGTCTAAGTGCCAGCAACCAGAAACTTTAAATAAAGTGTTACTGAAGTAACTGTACAAATACCTTTTTCACAATAATCTGCTCACTGTCTTTCATGTGTTTGCTAATGAGCTTTACCTCCTGTGGAAATTCAATGGGCTCTAGCTGTACAATTTTCCAGCATTTGAAAAATCTATCAGTTTTTCTGGAAGGGGAGCGGGTGTTTGTTTTTCTGTGGTGAATTTTGGTTTTATTGCTCTAACTGCAGCTTCAGAAAATGAAATAGCTGTCAAAACAAATCAGGAGTAGGAATGCTCAAAACTTACATTTTTGGCACCATCTGCAACATCAAATGTTCATCGTCTCCATTTTTTGAAATGCTGAACACAGTTAAAATGAGCCTCAAGATCAAAAATCAGTAGATGTCCCATTAATTATGTTCCAATGTGAAAGCTTCCAAAGTGGAACTCGAGGCCATACAGATTTTTCTGGTGCCAAAGCCCGAGGGTTTCTCCAGCTCTGCTCTTGCTGCTTTAGTCACTCCGAACACATTCCATCTCCACAACGCACTAATAGCGGAGGAGACTGGAGAAATCCCAGTTTTGCAAACATGTGCCACCGACCCTATTAATCATATTAGTAACGCAAAGATGAGTAGCATTTACTGCTGGGAAGGATAACAGTAGTTGCCATGGGGTTAGTTGGGCGTAGAGCACACGCATGAGAAATATTCGCAGGTCCCAGCAAATGTTCTTGAAGCAATTCAGCGCAGTGAACTGTAGTATCACGGCTTATGAGCTGACAGTAGAAGCAGGGATGGTAATGTACAATGCAGTTTGTCTTTGCAAACAAACCTACATCAACTTCTAATTAGGCACGAGCAAGTCGGTGTGCGTGATTAGTTGGTCTGTGTTCTGGAATCCCGCCTCCAGCACAGCCCCGTGCTTTGGGTGGAGGATGGCAGGTACAAAGGCTAGAGCTAATGCCAATATTTTCAGCATAGTAAGTCTTCAGCTAATTAGTGAAGAAAGGCTCAAGAAGGAAAGTTATAAGCTGAATAGCATTGTCATGATATTAGGGTTCAGATTCTGATAATGCTGGAAATTGGTCATGTTCATGTTATTGCTTATTAATAATGAAAGTAACTTCCCATTGGGGTCTGCTAATAATAATAATAACAGCAATCAAATATCAACAATGAGCTAGTATTTGTGCAAAGAGATGTATGCGTAGGCTTGTGTGCCACCAGACAGCACCTACAAATCTTAATGTGCAAGTGCCGAGTCCCGGACTGAACAGGTGCCTTCAGAGAAATGTGGATAAATACTTCTCTAAACAAAAAATAAATAATAGAAAGCACAGGCAGGCTATCACGTTTAATATTTTCCATATGCAATTGTAGAATCACAAAGTCCAGAGATTAATAAGTGGAAAAATATTCCATGTCAACACTAGTGAAAGTTTTAGAGGGCAAGATACTCTTGAGCGTGAGTTCAGCCATGAGAATATTGCCTCCGTGAAGAACCATGATTCTCTGGTAATAAAATAATGGGAAGAATAATGCACTGCACTTGCACAGCACTGCCTGGGAAGCAGCAAATAAGGACAGTGGTTGCATCTATGTAAAAATAAACCCCAGGCTGGGCTTGGAGCCAGCTCTGCTGCTCACCGACACGTCTTTGCTGCTGCAGCAACCCGAGTCAGCGCCGGGGTGAGCAGTTCAAGAAGGGGAGAACTCGACGTGGTCTCGGCCCTGCACAGCCCAGAGCTCCGTGCCTGGCCCTGCAGAACCCCTCTGCCTCTCTGCTGGTGCCACGTCACCAGCGCTGGCTGGACAAGACCTCTTGAAATCTGTCCTAGAGGGCACAAGGGCGAAGGAGAAGGGGTGGCCAAGAGAGGCTCTGCTGGCCATGCCTGGCCCCCGGCTGAGTGGCCACCGCCCCTGAGGGGGCTCAGTCACACTGGAGGTCAAATAGCCGTCCTGAAAAATCACGAGTAGGTACTTACTGCCTCCCCTCCTCTCTGCAGTGTGCTGAGCAAACGTTTGGACCGGTGAAATATGTTGAAGCTAAGGAGGAGAAGCATCTTTAGTGCTTTGTGGCATCATTTTTCTTTCAAGTTCCATTGACGAGGTTTTGTGTGCCTTCAGGCAGTGTTTTATTACGATCTTTAAATGTCTAACATAAGTCCCCTTGTTCATCAGTGTACCTGCACTGATCCGTTTTCATTAATTCCTATCTTTGCTCCTGTGGATTTTATTAATTTTTGTCAGCATATAATTAGATTTTTAAGAGCCACCATTAAATTTCTAGCATTTGAAGTAGTCCTCAGAGAGTCACCCTGTAAATGTGACTGGCTTCAAGCCCTTTTTTGCCTTTATAAGGAGTGCTGTAAGATCTTTTGTTTTATTCATGAAATGTCACGTTGTCTAATATCACAGCACTACATCACATAACACATCCAGTTCTGTAGTAGTAAATCCCTTTATGTTTCTACATCGTATTCCAACTGCAATACTAATGTCGCAAGTAACATATAGTGACAACTGAAACTTTCAAAAGAACATACGATTTCCATCCCAGACACCCACTACCATTTCCAGTACCGGCTATCCAGGCTGAATGTGTGTTTCCAGCTGACTGTAACAGCACGACCATTAAGGTACCAGTGGTACCTGTGAAACCACAAATAGGCAGGTAATCTTCTGTGAATAATAAAACTTTTCCAAGAACCTTGACTTTTCCATTTCAAATCTTAATTTCTTGTTATTACCCCCAAATACGTAATAATAACAATAATCATAATGATAATAATAGGAGCAGTCAATGGCAGAGAGTAATACCTCAGTGCACAACTCAATTTCTGTGCATGGCAGAACAATGCATCCTGCCAATCCTGTCTAGAAAGACCCAAAATTTGATGACTAAACCACAGATGTCATCAAAAGGCAATTTTGATTTTATGCCTTGAAGATCTCAAAGGGTTTCTCCCTTCTTTCTGTGCCACCAGGTTTGTGCAACCGTTGCCACCTTCCTACCAGGTGACCCTCCACCTTACGTGGTGGAAGTCCATGGCTTCAGGGTTTCCAATCAGCCTTATCAGAGCCTCCTTTTTACCTCACCGTCCATAGCTCAGGCACCTGCATACATGATGCTCCTGCTCTGCCTGCAGCTGTACTAACACCTGAAAATGTAGGAAAAGAAAAATGAGGGGTAGCTCTTGAAAATGTGATCATTGAAATATAAACAACAGTTCAGATGAGGATAGCCCCGTCCCCTCCTCCTCACGCACCTCAACCACAAGTTTAGATTTGCTCAAGTTCTGGCTTTTCCTGAGGCCTCCTTCTGCATTAGGAAGTTTTTATTCTTTCTTTACTAATTGTTCATACCAGGGGTAAATCCTCCCCGCTGCCCATGAGGAGTGCAGGGGTCCCCACGGCGCTGCGCTCTGAGGGGGCACGGCAAGCCCCGGGGTAACATTTCAGAGGAACATACAGACTGCATGTCAGGAGCACATCTCTTGCAGGCAGCGGTGATTCGAGTTTTAATTATCTTCTTAGATATGTCAGGACAGGTGACAACATCACAGGCAAGGCTCACAGTTCTCTGCTGTGGCAAAGCCAGGCTGCAGAGCTCTGACTGAAGATAAATGAGCCCCTGCGTCCCAGCCTCTCCGAGCGTGGCTGCTCTCACCCCTGGCATTTCACAGGTCACTTTACGCTCAATAATTCTGCCTAGGGGATCCATGTTTACCCATTTTTTTATCACCAAAAGGATGTTCCTAGCAAGGCAAAAAATCTCTGCCATGCTGAGGGGTGGCAGATTCAACTCATCAAAACTGTCAGGTAAAGAACAGCCATCGCCACAAACCCGGCCCAGCGCCAGCCGCTCCAGGCTCACGCTGGAGACGCTGCTTCTCTTTCCCTGAGGATGAGCAAAAGCTGCGCCAAAAGTGTTCCCTGCGCTTCGGGATGGCCTCGGGGCTGCTGCAGCACAGCCCAGCCGCGCAGGAGCTGGGTGAACACTACCTGCTGTCACCATGTGTGAGGGCAGGGACGGGGGACAGGGGACAGGGAGCCAGCCAGAGCAGGGACAGGGGAGAGGAGACAGGGGACAGAAGCCAGGGCAGCTCTGCCCTGCCCAGGGCTCCCCTGGGGGAGAATCCTCCATCGCTGCGCAGGCAGCGCCTGGGCTGCTTTCTGCTGCCTCAGCAGAGAAAGAAACCTACTACCTGCACCAAAGGCCAAGGATTTAGCCCATAAATCTCAGGGCTTTGATTAATTCCTTTCCTTTTATTTCTTTTTCCTTTGCAGATGTTAACATTTTCCAAGCAGTTATATGCTACCTTGGTGAAGTGCAAAGAAAACAGAAACCATGTCTGAAATTACACAAAGGATAAAGTAGAATAGCATGCGTTGGTTTAATGCAGCAATCAAGATTAGATAAGGAGCATATGCCCAGTGCTGGATCTGAGAAATTAGCAGGAATGCAAAAGACATTTTTAGCATGTGTTTCTGATATAAAGTCACTTTCACTCTAAGTGGAAATATGTCGTGCACTAATACTGGTGTTTTCTTCCCTGATCCATCAGGTAAAAACATATTGGAAGAGGCAGGATAATACTATTTCAGCGACAGTACAATTTTATTCTTGCTTGGAACAGATTTATTGTGCCTTCGCAGTCAAAACTGATAGCATCCAGCATACTCCCATTTACCTCTCGCTGCTTCTGTCATTTGACATTTTTGTATAAACAGATAATGATTTAAGATTTCAGCAGAAATGAAATCATTTTGCCTGGTAGAGGATGGTAAGCCTTGAGGCTGTGCAATCTTGATTATACCAATTCAACATGAAAATACACCATACATCTAAAACTTGCTTCCTTTCTCCAGAACTTAACAATTCAAGAACGCAGTTGCTTTCATTGTCCATCATCATGATAATGGTGATGATGAAAAGATGTATTAGCCACGCTTAAGTTATTTACTCGGAAAAGGAAGGTTTACTATGTAAGTATTATAATAAAATTTGGGAACTCAAAAATAAAGGTTTTCATGTTACAGTCTGTTAGCTGAAATATGGCAGTAGAGATGTACCTGACCGTTCAGAGAAAGCTGGAGTCTGATTAAAGACCTGGGAGTCCCAGTCTCAACTGCATCCAAATGAGCAGTTTTCACTGGGAATGTTACGGGTTTGCCGGTCAAACTGAGATGAGAAAAGGTTCGTTTCCACTCCCCCCACCCCATTCTGCTCTTGGGGACGGTGTACGGAATCGATGGAGATCTTTCGTAATGCGCTGTAGGAGCCTCGTGCTGATGCTGTGGATCCAAGAGCCAGGGACTGCTCCGTCCTCCCGACTCAGCCTCCAGGGGAGCCCCAGCCTCCCTCTGTGGGAGTCTGGCAAGACGAGCCGTCTATTTTAGGGACTTGAGTTAAAGCTAAACAGGAGAAAATACTCCTACAGATAGAGCAAATTCTTTTGCAAAGAGTGGCTGAACAACTGGACCATCTCTGCAGTTATTTCTGCGTATTTTCCACTTACATACAGCCTCAGTTGTTTCACAAATTCAAGTGAGATGTGCATATAAAGGGACGCATGCAGACATCCATCCCAGCAGCACAGCAACAAACTACCACTCACTCAACCCCGTGGCACTGCTCTTAGACCACTCCTCTCTCTAAATTCACAGGTTTATGTCTGTATTACTCTTTATGCAAGAAACAAATTACTCCCACGGCACAGGGGTTCCCCGGCGCAGTCATTAGCCTCGGGTACGTGATGCTCAACTGGTGCTGTTTCCGACATATCTACATCCCAGGACCGGAGTACACGACTCCTGCCTTCTCCCTTCCCACTAAAGGGAATGACAACACATTTTTCATAAGGTTGTATATTCCCACATAGGGAGGGAAAACACGGTGCTGCTCTTGTGCGCGTGTATCTTGTAAAATAAATTCTTTTGTCAAAGAAGCCCCACAAATTATAGCCTAAGGCATAAAAAAGAGATCTAGATCCCAACTCAGATTTAGATGTGAACACACTGTGATCAAAGATCTTGGAACTAAAGATAATTACACCCTACTGCAACGATCATTGCTGCTTTAAAAATAAATCAGGCTGCTTAGAATCTTTTCACTGAAAGCACTTCCAAAGCAAAAATGGGAGTTGGATCAAATACAATTTTAGGAAAATGTCATATTGTAACTAGTAAAAAAGCTATTAGAAATTTCCAGGCACAATTTGGATTTTGTATTAATTATATTTTCACTTGAAACAGAGGTAACGTTGACATTTTGTTACCTTTAGAAATCTCCCACCAAAAATTTCAAGTGAAAAAATTGTAAGCAGAAAACATTCAGTTAAAAAATTTCACAAGAAAAAAACCACAGTCTGAAAGAAAAAGACAAAAAGAGTAACTGGAGAAAACTAAGCTTCTAAATCTATAAAAATAGGATTAACTTTTATTTGTAAAATCCCAGGTTTTAAACAGACATCAAGCCAGCCTTTGAATGTGTGAGTCCAACCTATTGTCACGACCGTAACTCCAGTCGTCGCTCAGACTGACTGGTGACATACTGGTGTACTGACGTGTTAATGTCTCAACACGTGAGCTAAGCAAATGATTGATATCATCCCCGATGCATATGTCTTATAAATTAGATGGATGAAACCAAGATCCCTTATTACTGTAAGCACAAAATTACTGGGATAAATTTAGAAACTATTTTCGGATTTTCAGTGTTCCTACGGCATTAATCCCTCTCTCTGCTTCTCCCATTATTACCATATTAATTTAAGAGGCCTGTAGCCAGAAGAACTGTCACAAACAGAATCCGCTGGTAACTAATACAAATAATTTATTTCAGTTCTGAGACTAATCAATATAAGGCCTAATTTTCCAGCTGTGTTTTCTTCTATGGGTAGAAAATGCACAGAATTTCAATAGCCATTTCAGAATCCTTTTTAAAAATTGAACACTAGAGATCATATTTTCCAAACCTGCCCAGTCTGTCTCTTCTAATTAATGATGTGGTGCACTAAAATAGATTGCTGTGTATTTTGCAAAGTGTTGCTTGAAGTTTGACTTGTATGGCTGCCATTGGCTTTCACGGCTGTTGCCATGAAAACTCCAAACCATTATAAAAAATAACAGATTTCTGTACAGCAGGGTAAAGGCAGAGGTTGCAAACAGCATGCCGAGAAACGAGCCTGCCGAGAAACGAGCATGCCTCCGTCAGCATGCCATCCCCACTGGACTCCACAGGCCGAGAGGAGGGATGGCCGTCACGGGGCCTGGTGCTGCCTCGCCCGCAGCCCTCAGCTCGGCAGCGGAATGAGCACCGGCACCTTTGGAATCTGTTTAGCAGAACGGAGAGCAATGAGTCATTTCTCAGGAGAAGTCAAAACCCCGACCAGCTGAGACCAGCTTTTGATCACAATCCCTTCCATGCCCCGTCCCTGGCCGTCACCCACGGCTCGCTCTGTGGCCCCTGTGCGCGGGCCAGTGGCCATGGGAGCTGGCAGCTCCCACGAGAGCAACGTGCCACAGCAGATTCTTTTGCTGGTGGATCCATTCGTAAATGAGTTCTGTTTAAAACCATCCAGCTGCAGAAACTTGGCCAGGGCTCTGCTCCACAACACAGGCACTACCTCCGTTGTCACTCTGGATACTGGCCTTTCACACAGCGTGACATTGCCAGTGATGGATGATGTACCCAAACGCAGAGCCCATGTAATAAATGCATAGGAGTGAGTAAGCACATTTCATTCCCAAACAAAAATCATGCCTAGGAGAAGGAGAAATCAACAAACACGTTGGGGAAGTGAAAGGTCAGGGGAGGGAGCTTTTCTCATTAACCCTTTAACTTCAGAGAAGCTGAAAAGAGTAGTCACTTAGTCTAAAGGTCTCCATTGCCGTCTTCCCACCCAAACCAGCATCTAACCCCAGCATACCCAGGGATTTCTGATATTGCAAAATGTTTTCTGTCTTAGCCTGGGCAAGAATCATAGAATCATAGAATGGTTTGGGTTGGAAGGAACCTTAAAGACCATCTAGTTCCAACCCCTGCCCTGGGGGGTTCTGCTCTCTGACCTCAGAATCGCTGAGATCCCTACCCGCAGTAGTCAAGACCTGAAATATCCTGGCCTGTTGGTTACAGCTTCAGCTTCTGCCACTGAGCCACAGTGTACAGCAGAGGTGCAGCGGTGTTACACCTCTATTAGCGTACGCATGGTTTAATTCAGCTGGTGTCTAATGCAAATGCCCCACAAAGGAGCAGCGTCTGCTCTGCTGGGGTCTGCCTGCCCGCAGTCTGCTAAGCCACTGTTTGGACATCATTGCCAGGATATTCTGGTGGCCTTCATAGCTTGGGTCACAAGGCAAAGCTTCACATACAGCCAGCGCCTCTCTCTTTTCAGACCTGAATGCCCTCAGGGCCTCAGTACGGTCAGCTATCTCTGTTTCTGACAAAGTCTGCCATATTTACTTCACTGCTGCATATCTTTCTGATAACATTTCTTTCTGCAGATCACGAGGAGAAGCCTGGCTTTCCAAAGTGCTCCTAAATTCCCAGTCACTGCAGGTCACCTATCCTTTTCTTCCCCTATTTTCTGTGTGCCATTTCCATGTCTCTTAGGGAGGGTCAAATTCTCCCCCTTCTCTCCATCAGCGCACAATCTTCCTCTTCCTCGTCCCGCTGGCTGAGGCAGGAGGGGAGCAGGGACCGACAGCAGAGCTGCATGTGGCACAGGAGCAGCCCCAGAAGGCTCCCTCCAGCCATCAGGTGGTCCAGGATCCATGGTTTCAGAAACACTGACAGGGAGAAACAGGCTTTCTCTGTTCTAGTCCAACACCATTTGGTGTTTTCTCTTACAGGCTGTTCTCTCCACCTCACTGCACAGAGAAAACACCCCAGAGTATCCTGTTCAGAGCCACTTCCTTGCCCTACATCCCAGTGGATGCAGCTTCTGAAAGGAAGCAGAGTCGGCAAGGATGGAGTGCTTTTGGGAATCATTCCCAGCATATGGAGACTGCATTCTGCAGCAAGAAAGGGCAGTTCCCTCAGCAAGTGGAAAATGGGCTTCACCTCCCTGTGGTCTCCCTGTGGTTTGCTTCCCTTGCGATATTATTTTTGAACAGCAGGCAGGAGCTCTGTGTTTCTTGTTCTGTTTAGTAAATCCAATAACCAAACCTGGCCCACTTCTGGGTGGTCCTTGCGAAATACCAGAAAACCACGCCAAGGCCATGTGATATAATAATCATAAGGAATACAGGGATTGCTTTGACAGATACCTCAAAATCAGTTTTTCAAGAAACGGGATGTTTCAACCAACGTGTCCATTCCATTTGGGTTTTTTCCCTATTCCTTTTACTTATTCAGCGCCTTTGTTCTTCATTCTGGTAAGCCAGAATTACCAGCCTGGAAAATGAAGGTCACTGATGCATGATGCTTGACTTGGTCTTAGGCTGGGAGAGACGCTACTTTACACAAAATGCCTTCCAGGTTAAAGAATTCCAATCGGAATTGCTAGGCAGAGCGACTGCTTTCATGACCAAGAATAAGAGAGAGAGATGCAAAAAGCCAGCCATTAAAGCCCAAACGTAAGCACGGTTTCCTTTCATTTTCCTGAACACTTTGTGGGCGAAGTTCGTGCCAGGGGACTGCTCTGGGTGCGCAGGGCCAGCCTGGCCCTCGCCACGCGGCACGTCTCACCCTGGCCCGTGTCGTCCCGCCTCCCCCCGCACCGCCGAGTGCCAACGTGCCCCAGCCATGGCTCCCGCTGCCCACGGCCTCCTCCACCCCAGCCCCGCGTGCATCCCAGCCTTCCTGCCCCCAGAGCCGCTGGCGGGACAGCCAGCCCCGCTGAGGTGGGCTGAGGGGAAGGAAACGCTCTGCGTCCCTCCGGGCCCCAGCAGAGGTGGGACCAGCGACCGAGGCTGCTCAAAACCTCGCTCCTTCTACTCCCCGCAGGAGCGGGGCCATGGCGGGCCGACAGGCAGCTCGTCTCCCCGCTCACCGGGGATATCCCTAGGTGTGCCTAACGTAATAAACATCAAATAAACATCATATTTCATCACCAACACGCTCCTTCCCAGCTACCAACTATTAATGACATGAGACTTCACTAACATTTTTTCATTCACGGCTTTTAACAGCTGCACTGTATAAATGCACAGTCATTTCTGGAGAGGATGGGAACCCCCGTCTCTTCAGCTCGAGAGGACAGGCTGGCCAGAGACGCTGTAGTAAATTCCTGTTCTGATAGCAATCAAATTAATAATCATTTGGGGCAGAAAGGCTCTTCCTTCTTAAGGGCCTGATCCAAATCACATTATGTCCGATGAACTTTCTTCCTCGGTTGCCTGTGCAACAGCGGCTAATTGGGCATCTATGCTCTTATTTGTCACTGCCCCGATTTAATTAATTGTCGTAGGATTAAAAATACTGGTTAAATTCATGCTCACATTATTATTAATCATTCTTGTCTCTTTTCATAAACGCAGGCCCTAATTCAAGCATCGTAATTTTACACAGCAAACATAGCCAAAAATGCGATAAAGGAGAATTTCATGATCAGAGGTTGGCTGATACAGACACAGCACAGCAACATGACCAAAGCAGCACAGTGTGATTGATTTTTCTCTTCCTTTACTCCCAGCTGCTGCGATTCGTGTGAAATCTGTCTCGAGGCAATGGGATCCCATGAGGGGAGCAATTGGCGCCGGGAAGAAGCAGTCCGCATTAAAGGGGATGCACATTCCCCTTGTCCTCCTGCATGGATACACATATGGATCCGTCCTCCTGGAGGGACAGTCACTGCACTCCTGGATGCCTTGTTGTTTGCTCGTGACCTGTGAACCCAGCTGCTTATAGAGATGCTTGGGGTTAACCAGGCACCCCTGACCCTCCCAAAATCTGCATCCTGCTGTTACCTGGAACCTCACAATCCTGCCAGCTTTTCTTTGCTAATTACTTTCTCATAGAGCTGCCTCTGCTCTCCCAGCACGTAAATAATGCAAAAAAGACTGTTCCCTTTGTATTCAATTAGTGAGGGAAAATGGCTCTGTGGTTAATGGACCAGGTGGGGACCCGGGAGATGTGAGTTCAGTTCCCAGCGCTGCCACACGCTTCCCCTGCAGCCTTCGCTTCCCGCACAGCCTTGTCGCATTCGCCCGAGCCGAACAGAGAGTAACGGAGCAAGCAGGACATCAAACAGCAAGCCCAGGGTGCCAAACCCACCAGTCCCCAAATGGCGTGGCACCAGGGACACCAATACCCTGCTGCCCACACATGGCTTCGGGCAATGGGGGTCTCCGGCGCCATCCCGCCTTCTGTTCAGCAGGAAAACTCCACCGCAGCATTTCTGACTACAGTGATTTGGTGTCTGTCCCCTCACACGGCATCGGACCAAGCCAGCTGGGGCGCAGGGAAGCTGAGGACAAGCTGTGACGAAGGGGGCATCACCATGAAGACAGAGAAAGGTTTGTATAACTGCACAGGCAAAAGGTCAAATCCTTTATTAAAAAAATCTGTAAACAATTAAAGCAGCCACGAATATGGGAGGTATGAGTGCAGCCATTAATATTTAGAGGAGTGGAGGAAGGAAGAGAGAGAGATGAAAGCCGAACACCTTTTTGAACCTCAGCCAAAGCTTTATCAACCATATAACTAAGAGAACATATCCTGCTCAGCGAGACACGTATTCACCCTGTTTCGTTACATTCTGTTCTGTCCTCAGTCATGATGGATCCTGCTGAGACTCGTGTTTAACAGCTCCTTCCTGGAGTGGCTCGAGCAACAACAAGAAAAAAAATATTGTGAAAGTCACACCCCATTGAAATTGCATCCTAAAGGGACCTGGCGAGCGCAGTAATTACCAGAATGACTGTGAACACCAGGGCCACACTTGGCTGGGAGACTGCTGCACACGTTAGAATTAAAAAGGACTTTAAGCAGATGCAAGAAAAGTGGAAATTAGGGACAAAAGTGTAGGCACAAAAGCGATCCATCATTCCTGATAAGGAGCCATTAGGCTGGATTCTGCTGGGAGCAGAACCCGGGGAAGCTGGCCTTTCTAAGCTTACACATGCAGAGTAATCCCCAACTGTTTTCAGATAATGGAAAACTGCATTAACCTTGTAATGCTTTCCTGGTGACTCCATCACATTCACCCTCTTACAAGCCTCTCTGCTACTTTTTTTGCACCCTCCGATCTCTCCAGGTTCTCATTTCCATCCTGTGGGGCCAGTGCAGAATGCCTTGGTACACGAGATCAGAATCCAGCCCCTTCTAATTTCAGCCAGAACAAGATTTCTGGCTTGTTTTAGCCATCAGGATAGCCTTGACATGCTTTGACTTGCCTGCACCAAAAATGTAAACAGCAGCGCTAAGTACAACAATTACCATTGTGTGTCTGCAGATGTTTGTTTCCCTTGAAGGAGCTTGGAATTTGAGTGGGGAAAGGCAGGGTAGGCAGCAAACGGAGGCTAATGCAGTCTGGGGCAAACTTCCCAACTGCAGTTTTATAAACAGCTCAGGCTGCTCCCCGTTCTGTCGGTGACGTCACCCCGGACCCCGCAGCGGGCGGCGGCACTGCCATCCATCATCTCCAGCCGCTCGTCCTTCCCCACCGCACAGCGGCGGGCACGTGGTGTGCGAAGGCGGCTGGAGCCTTGAAGCGTTTCAGCTTCACGTGAAGGGAAGCCAATAAGCTTCAGATTCCCAGGATTTTTCATACAAATTATCTCACCCAAGTCTGCAGATAATGCCGTCTAACAGTCGTAGGTTATAATTTCCAAACAGCAAGATAACCTTCATCATCCAGCAAAGGCAAAAATGCCATTAGCAGATAGAGAGAGGTGATTTAACTCAACCTCGCCATTTGCTCACAAGTCTGAATTTGTGTCGTCGGCTGTGATGAAATGAGTGTTTTCTTAGATAGATATGGATGACTAACACAGCGCAGATCTCAGCAATCTTCAAAGGACCCTGAGTTTTAAATTCCCCGGCTAAAGTCAAACATTTGTCTTTCTTATCACTTTCACTCAAAGGATGTGTTTTTGCAATATTACATCAGGTTCATTTGCCAACAGAGGAGGCCAAAAGGTGACGTCCAGGAGATGAACGCGGCCTTCACTTACACGACAGTAACCCATCACCGCACTGGAATTACTCTGGGTTTCCCAGGAAGGACTTGACAGCAGGACCGTAACACCCTGCTAGAACATCTCCGATATCACCACTGCAAGGGCTCTGTAAATCCAGCACTTTCCAGCTGAGACATTTCAGCTCATGAGAGCTCAAAGTTGAGGGGATCAAACAACTAGCAAAGAGGTGACCACACAATGGATAACGGCAGGACACTCGCCTGACTTCCCCTGTCCAAAAAATGTGCTAAGTTAGAGCAATACTGAATGCAGAGTTATTCTGTGACTAAACCCATTTTGTCTGCAATTATACCCCTTCGCAGCATGAGAGCTGGAGGTGTTGGGAACAGGACACGTTCTTTGACAGGTCACCTGCATCTTCTCGTTCTCTGCTCAAATGACAGCACCTTGGATGCTCTTGTATCCTCCTTTAAATGGTTTCTGAGACAATCCTGTATGATTCCTTGCAGTGCTGCTCTCATCCCTCCACCGGCCATGAAAATCAAAGCAAATTTCATTTGCGTCGGAAGCAGATGCCTTCTGAAAAAGCCTCTGTCTGTTTAGCAGCGTGGCAGGATCCTTCCTCCTGCAGCCAAAAGGTTGTAAGTGTAGTGAGGTCACACAGTCAGAAATTGGCCACCTGAATACTCATCGAAGCATCTCTGCGTACGTCGGATGTGATTCCACGGGACAGAGCAGCACCTTCAGCATCAGGCAGAATATTAGAGCACTTCTCATCATTCAAACACAGCGAAGTGGCTTCGCTGCAGTACACTGTTATTATTATACACAGCAAATGTTGCTACATCAGTTTTACTTTCCTGCAGCCTCCCGCGGGGCTCGCAGCGAAAGCAAATGAAGTGAGTGAAGAGTGATCGTGGGCACTGGACTCCTCCAGGCATAGGAAAGGCTGAAGCTGACTGACTGTTCTATGCAATACATGACTACAAATCCTGAGCTGGTCGTTTGCCACTTTTCTACCAAGACAGACAAGACATGCCCCTACTCTGTGCATGCAATCTTCCACAATGCCATGAGCTCTGCAGGTGACAGCCTGGGCAAGGCAACAGAGCCAGCTCTCTGCACACACGCTGGTTGGGTTTCAATACATAATTGTGACAGATGTGGATATTTTTCAAAGCTATCTGTGTACTGGAGCATTTGAAATGTTTCTTACCTGAGGCTACCTGCCAATAACTACTACTATTCTTTGCAGCTGCAAACACCTTCAAAATGAAGGCAAAGTTCCAACTGAGCCTGATGTTCAATCTCCAGCTCCAGCTTTAAGGTATGTGAAGAATTCAATCAACCTACTTGTGCATCTTGTTGAACAAAGATGAGTTGGGTTTTGTGCCCATAGTTTCTGGGCAGTTGTTTCAAGCTTTTTGCTATACCTAGCCAAAGACTCGGCTAAACCCAGAGGCAGCGCTAGGTTAGTGAGGTCAGGTCATGCCACTGTCTCCACAGTGACGTTAGAGAGCAACACTCTGCATCACAAGTAGCCACCTTCGTGAGACAGACGGGTCAGCTGGGAACACCTAGGCAAGGGTGACCAGAAAGTTTCTGCACAGAAGAAGCTAAGACGAAGCACCCCAGCACAGCCATCACTAACACTTACCAAGTGCATCATCTGAAACAAAACCAAAGTAGCTGTAATGCCAGTCTCTGCACTCCCTGTCTTCAAAGAGCTTCCAAAGGCAGCTTGAATTCTTCACCCTTTTGCTAGCACGCTCGGAGTGACACTAGAAGCCACTTCTGGCACCAGCCGTTATCCCAGCCCCAGCCAGCCCCACGCTGGCAGCGGCGGAGGGAGGCGGGGGTAACGCCGTCTGACACACCGCAGGAGAGGCTGCGCAGCCCCGCTCACAGCTCCGCCACGCAGCCGCTATCAGCCCTACACGCTAACTATAGACTTGCTGAAACATTATCATACATGAAGGACTAATTAGGTGTGCTGGGCCATTAGCCATCTCTGAACATTGACTGATGAAAAACATAATTAATGGCAGCTTTCATAAACAGACTCCAGAATGGAGAATTAAATTAAAAGGAAAACAGCTGTTGCTAATGGAAGTAAGGACCATTTCTTGATTAAAATATCTGCCTGTCTTTCCGTGGGAGTTTTTCCAGAGTGGTGGGATGGAAGAGTGTAACGAGATCTGGGAGCAGAGAATCTGCAAAGCTTCCTGCTGAAGAAAACACAAATTCTCTGGCTGTTGAGCCACAATGTTTTCCTTTCGCAGATTGGAGTTGGAGAAAGAGCTATACAGTTGCCTTGTTCATCTTGCCGCCAGTCTGAATGGCTTCATGAACCTTGGAGATCAACCCTGACATAAAAGAATCCAGTTCAGCTTTAACATATGGTAATATTTCATATTATATGAACCCACAGATACAGGAGGGTCTAGATTTCGAAGCTACTCGCTAAGGCCCTAAGTACTAGCACAGAGCTCTGAATCCAGAAGAGAACATCTCTGCAAATCTCACTGAAGCACATATATTGATTCTGACTCTAAACTGCAGCAGTGAATGCGCAGCTGAGAACATCTATCAGAGGGAGACTTCCACCCAGAGAGAGCCACTACGGACTCAATAAAAGTTTGCTGACATAAACGAAAGGGTCTGATGGACAGAAAATGTCAGAATCAATATTTTTTTCAGGTCATTAGGCCTTTCCTTCATGCTGTGATGACTCTGATCCTCCCTGACAAGTAGTACTGCAGGAGGAACCTACAGTACAGAAGAGTTAGCATCCAGATTCTCATAGACACAGAAGTCACACACCTGTGGGGTGAAAGTCTTTTTCCTCAGTCCCTGAAGTCATTTACTTTTACATTTTCTTCATTTAGCATAAAATTTTCAGTGTGCTTCCAAGTGCCATTGGGACCTGTGTGTCAGTAGACGTGGCCTTCTCACAGTTTTACCTTGTGTGTTTCAGTGCGTCCTCTCCAAGGCTCACAGACACTTTGGTCTGTCTTCATATAAAGTTTTGAATCACGGGCTTGATTCTCTGGGAGGGCCCCGAGCACTGCGTGTTACAGATTAATACTGGTACCATTGAGCAGCTCTTTGTAGATCCACACCCCGTCCTGTACCTGGGGCCGGAGAGCCTCCGCTCCGCCGCCCCAGCTCCATCACTCTTGCTCTGCCTTGTTCATAATGATAGATCTTTTCCATCACTGGTGCCTGGGAGCTAAGCCCTGGAAACCCTATGCCCCATGAAGCCTGCTGACAGGGAAATACCTGCTCCATGCCACCTGCGCCCTGAGGAATGAAGGCACATAAAGGCTGCGTTCAGGCGGCATTATCGGATTCAAAGTGGAAACTAGAGAGCGAGAAAGGTCTGAAAGATGAGCCAGCCAGGAATGCCTGTTGCTTTCACCTTTGATCCACATGGTGCTTTGATGAGGTATTTCAGTCCTTCAGACAAGGTAACTTACCCTAGTCTGCAGCTCACGGTACCTCTGATGGGTACAAATGAGGCAGCAAGTCCTGCCCTTCGGCTCTCGCCGAGGCACTGCCAGTGAGTGGCGTAATTCACTCCCAGCTCCCTTCCCATCCCCATTTTTCTCTCTGCCTGCAGAGTCTAAAAGGAAATTCCCTCAAATAAATACAAAAGCACTTGATGTTCATCTAATGGCATTTCAGGGAAAGGAAGCATGAAACCACACAAGCTATTCATCTCCATAAAATGGTTTTATCAGGGGCCCAGAACACAATTCCTTAGCCTGAGGAGGTCTGATCTTCCTTGTGAGATGTAAATGCATGACATTATGTGCAGAGTGGGTGCTGCTTAAGAACCCAGACAGATACAGAGTAGGCATGTGGGAATGATCAGCATAAAATATTTCCTTTTAATGATGTGCACACTTCTGCTCCTTTGAGGGAGAACACTATGTGCACTGAATACTGCAGCACATTCTGCTAGTGATATGGAGGTCTTGATCTGCTGGGGAGGGCTCAGACTGGAGACGTTATTTGTATCACCGACTCAGCCAAAGGTTTGCCTCTCCATCGCTCACCATCACTCGGCCTCCCTGTGCCAGGCTTCTCCCACCTGCAAAGTGGAAGCAAAGTTCATGTCCATGGGTCCACCATTTGGGCAACGAGCTGAGCTGGAAAACCTGGCTCCAAAGTCTCCAGGGTTTGATCTTCTCTGCAGTCAACGGCAGCACGGAGTTTATTTTTCTCTCATAATACTATCCCTGCTTCTTCCTTCCCTCTCACGACAGCACCAGTGTAAGCCTGGACTCCTGAACCCAGGATGACTGAATCATGTTCAAAGGAGCCCAAAACCAGTGCGGGAGCGCAGCCTGTCTTGCTGGGGGCCTGGGCATAGAGCAGAGGGGTCCCGCTGGGCGGGAGGGGGCTGCCAGGCTCTGCGGTGGTGGCACCAGAGCCCATCGCTGCTCCTCCGCTGGAAGCTGCTGCCACGGCCCGCAGCGATCGCAGGAATTGCAGCTCACAGCCACTGCAGCTCACAGTTCATTGCCGTAAATTAAATCACCAGCGTAAGGTACTACGGCAGACTGGGAGCTGCAGAGGCCGGGCACCTGGCAGACAGTCGTGCCCCTCTCCCCTTCCCTTGTGAGAACAGAGGCTCACACCATCGCCGCCCCGGAAGATTTGGCAGAGTCTGTCAGAGTCCCACACAGCTTGCCAGAGGTCACGCAGGAAATGTGTGTCGGCACGGATCGTTGTGCAGCGTGTTGGATTCTCCTCTCCTGAGGCGCAGGCAACCCCCCCCGAGACAAACCTTCTCCTGCACGCAGGGGCTGGCTGCGGCACTTGCCCCGAGCCCTTCGGCCACCACCGCCACCACCCTGCCCGCGGCTGGCACACCGACAGGAGGAGCAGGGTTCTGCAGTTGCCTTTCTAAAGCCCTGTTGAAAAATCTGTCCCAAAGAACAGAGAGGTATTAGCTTAAACAAGCACTCCTTAACGCGCACGGGGAATGAGCCCTGGAAAGGGGGCAGAGCTGGAGCTATTCTTACGTGCTACTCCTGTGCAGCCTTTAATTGCACGTTATTCATTAATCCTTTGCTCTTCAGAGCAAACAGATCCGTTTAAAGACACTTGCGTTACATAAACAAGCAGAAACCCTTCTGGATGAGTTTGTGTGTACACATCCACCCAAGGGAGCGCCGCAGTCATGTTGGAGATTCTCATTTCCCTGTGCAAGCGCTGTGCTAGAACTGACAGAAATTAGCATTTGTTGTGTGGCTTTGTTGGGCTGTTTTGGAAATTGGTTTTACAAAGCCCACATGGGAACCCAAAGAAAATCGCCTAGTGAAGTTAGGAACAGAGATGCTGTCAGGAGCGGCACGTGGAGGGAGGCAGACATTCCCAGGACTGCGCTGAGGTGCAGGAGGCGTCTCCCGAGGTGTGGTTCATAACACAGTCCTGGGCAGGAGGGAGAGTGCTCCTCTCACCCACAGCTCTTTGTGGCTGCTGCCACCCCGAGCGCTTGCTCTGCCGTCAGACCACGCGTGGATTAGACAGGCAATTCTGGGTCTACAACTATCAGCGCTCGCCGCAGTGATACGGTTTCACAGTCGCTCTATAGACAGCATCATTCTGGCACTGGGGCCATGAAAACAGAAAGAAACTAACCATAGAGCTGCAGGAGCGGGTGAATTTTCTTTGTTCGGGGCTTTGATCTCTATAACACGGCTGCCATCTTGCTTAAAAAAGAGAAAAAATATCTGGAAATAGAAGTGAGGGAGAGAAAGATGGAGAAGCAAATGCAGGGAGCACAGAAAGGTGTTGGCAGGTCTCTGTTGCCCTTGGACCGCACATTTAGGAGAATCAAACGCAAATGCCACTCTGTCATTCTTCGATTCAATAGGAGAGCAGGCTGGTCCTGCGGGAGGAGGACGGGGCACCTGGCAGTCCGTGCAGCAGGGAGACCTTTGGAGCTGGATCTGGAGCCAGACTAACTATTGGCCAAAGTCGTGTCTGATACAACACTGCCAAAAGCAGCTCAGCATTCTTCACCTCCCCTGAGCCCCAGCAGGGGCAGAGCTGGCGGGGTTGTGCTCAGCCCGGGGAATCCAGCTGGGGTGGGACCCAGGCTCAGCAAACCAAACGGCCTCGGGGGCACTTGCCAACCTGACACGTCTGAGTTCACGAACTGCAGATGGTGCTGGCCCGCGTGTTTCATTTTCCCATTTCCCTCGACATCCCCGAGCAAAGCGAGTCAAGCGTGCCTTACCACAGTGCCTGGGAGACCGCGGGCAGGAAGGGATCAAATTTTCCAGTTTTGCCTCAAGCGTGTCACCACATCAGCAGACAACTCCTTTGCCTAATGCCAGTGTATTGTGTGTCACCTCATATTTCACACGATACAACACAGTCCAGTGATGCAAGTCCCTTCTCTTGCTGGCCGACTAGTATTTATGGAGATAGCAATTACCAGGAAGCCAGGATTTAGGGCACGCAAGGGCTGGTGGTGGCGCAGAGCCCCTGCTACTGGTGGGTGGGATTCCTTTACCTCTCCCTGAACTGCTGCCAGGCCACTCAGCACATCTCCAGCCACAAGAAGTTTGCAGCTGCCTTGGTTTGAAGCACCAGTGGAGGGGGAGAAGCGGGGGAGGCTCTATCAGCTCTTCCCAGGGAATGCGGTTCAGTTCCTCACACCTCATCTTTGGTCAGGAAACCGAGATGGGGACAGGCAAAGCTGCTGAGCCTACTTAGAATACCTCAAGAAAACATGCGGAGCCAAATTATGTCCCATTAACTTCTCCCAGCCCACCATCTCCCACAGCTATGCTGCAGGGAAAGCAGGTCAGCACTTGGACCATTACCCAGGCTACTGAACCCTCCCGCTCCCCATCCTGCGCTCACTGGCAATGCTGGGGATCACCTCTGCTGTTAGCTGGGACACTGAAGCACCAAGGATAACCCAGATTCAGGCACCCTAAATCCCACTGTGGCCCTCCTGCTCAGTGTTTCCTGCTGGCTGAGTGCTTCTGGTGGCCTCTTCTACAGATTTTCAGGGGCAGTGGACAAAAGTCAGGGCGGACATTCCCATGCAAGGAAAATGGGGTGGCTGCATCAGGATAACCAGCCAGCCTGGACTGGCACAGGCTGGATCCATCCCTCCTTCACGTACAACAATTCCGACATGGGTTTCCTGCAACTCAGCCTCACGGCTCCAAGGGTGCCGAGTCCTCTGGTCCATGGTGGACGTACTCCAAGCATGGGCAGATGTGACCAGCCCTGCGAAGCACAGCCAAAGGGCACTGGACCATCTTTCCCAGCAGGGATGCAGCAAGGACAGCAGAGCACAGGCCGTGCACCCTGGAGGCTGCAGAGCCTCCCAGATCAGCCATGGCAGCACGGAGGTGGGAGATCAAAATAACGCCCTGCCCACTCTGACTGGTGCTGCCAGCGCTCACAGTGCTCTGGATGATCCTCCCAGCAATGGGGGTGAGTGGGAGCCCAGGGCACGGGGGACTGTCGGGGATATTGAGTACCGCTGCAGACCAGCCGGAGCCCACGGGCAACAGCTGAAGGTTCCTGGGCTAAAGCCAGCCACGGGGACATCAGGGGAGGTAAACTAGCGGAGTCAGGGCTGCATGAGTCACCCAAGGTCGGACATCCGTGTCTTCGGAGGGATCAGATGAGGATAGCTTGGAGAAAAACTGATTGTCTATTCACCCTCCCTTGCCTCAGTTTCCTCATGTATAAACTGGGGACAATAAGTCGTGTTCCTGCGAGGCCTTGCTCTGTGGAGTGGAAGTTCACAGAGGGTGGTAGAAGTGTTCTGAGAGACACCGTAATTCTTTTATCTGAGTGGCAGGAAGAAAAGAGAAATGAGAGCAGTTCCTTCCTTGGAGCTGGTGTTCCTTGCAACCCCTTTGTTTTGATTTCAGATGTATGGTTTGCTCTTTTTTCTTTTTTTTTTTTTTTACTGTGGTGCTATTTAAGGCCAAAAGGGGATTTCATCATCTCCCCATGGCCATTCTCAGCTGCAGCTCTGACCCCTCCTCCCCGCCTTGCTCCACTTGGTCTAATAAACTTTGGTTTTGGCTTGGTCTAGTTTCCTTCCTTGTGCTCTTACATCATCTTTGTACTTATCTCAGATTCTAACATTTCCCATTTCTAAGCACCTCTGAGAACAGCAATAAACACCATGTACAGCGGTATCTTGGCATAATACATCAGCTGCAGGCAGCAGTCCTAAGTGACAGAAAACCAGTCTGGAAATCTATGGTTCCTTCTTTAGAGGATACCCACTTGCTAGCCACTTGGCACCGGTTCATTGAGAAGATCAGTATTTACAATTCCTGATTCTACAGGAAAATTCAGGCCAAAAAAGTGAAGGTTTGTTAAGTAAGAACCTGCTCTTACGTGCCCTCTGCTGCTCCCAAATGGCATTGGAATGAGCAGGGTCATTCCTTCCTTCTCTCTTGTTTCAGACTGATTTATGACTAGATATTATTCATTATAAAGCAGAGGCAGACTACTTCTGTGCAAGATAATATTCATTATGCAGACTTGCTGACTAGATTTTTTTTCACTATTTCATTGATTATTTTTACACTGCAATGTGCAAAAACCTATTCATATCTTTATTAGCCTGACTTGTTTCCTACGTTTATGAAAAAGATCTTTCTTTGATAACAGTTGTTATTGCTGGAATGAATGTCAGACTGTGATCTACTGTAATACATCTTTCTGAATTGCCTTCTCTAATTTTATTAGTTGAAAAAACCCACCACCTAATTTAAGGAGATAAAACCTCCTGGAAGTGGAACATTGCCACTAATTAGGGTAACAAGAACATAGGTATGAGTTGCTGGCGATACTGGAGTCTAAGCTTCTTTTTCTAACACAAGCACAGGCATCTTTTTCTGGAACAGTCTTCCTCCTCTCTCTGAAATTCTGGTGCTTTTGGGGAAACTATTGACATCAATCTCCTCATCCATGATTCCCTGGGGAAAAATGCTGACCAGGACTCAGCAGCTCCAGATTCAGGTCCTGGGTTTGCTATAAACACCCTGTGTGACCTTGAGCGAGCCACGATTGGTCTGTGACTCGGTTTTTCCTTCTGTAAAATGGCAGCAATGATGAATCCTGTGTTTTATTGCCAGCTCTTACACTATGCATATCTGCAAGAGAACTGCCCACTGAATCTCTTCACGGCTCAGTTCTTCATGTCTAAAAGAGGAATAATGATGCTTCCCTTGTCTGCTTATTTCGATTACAATCTCTTCACGTATGCATGTACCTGAAGTACTGTGGGACTCTGCCACAGTACGCAAACAACACATTTCCCTCCTCTCCTACTCCAGACACAGCCCCTGACCCTCGGATACTGGAGACAGCCCTCGACCCTCAGAGCTGGGTTTGCAGAGTGGCTTCGAGCGATGTGCCCTCAGCACCCCAGCGTGCCAGCTGCCACGGCCCGACCTCTCAAGGAAAGCTGCTGTATTAGTAACCAACTGATCGACTTGCGCTGAAGCTCGTGAGAAGCACTCTCAGAGCACACTGTGCTAGCGAAATCGCAGGGTAACATCATTGCTGTGGACAACAGCAAACAGCTGGGGGACAGACACATCTTGAATTCACACTGCTGTTTCCGTGGATGAACATTTCACCACTGCTGCGCACCCAGCTCCACAACTTTTGCTCAGCTAAAACATACATCCATGATAGCTAGGTATCGCGTCTTGATCTAAAATCTTTGGATATATATCTTACAAGAAAGAGACCAGTAACAAATTTTACATTTGATACATCAATTTAAATACTGAATATCTTCACATGCCTACTGGAGAGGTAATTAGGGTAAGCAGAGATACAAATGCCTACAGTGAGCAATCTTTTATCTTTGCTGCAGGGGTGACCGAACACCATGGTGACACGGAAGATTTAATATAGTGCCTAGATGAGGAAAGGAATTTTGCACGATATTAGATGACAAAGTTGTTCCATTGTTTAAGTACCACAGGCATTATTAGCTTGTCACGAGACGGGGCTAGAGCTCATAGGCTGTAACTCTCACATCTGCCTTTGAACAAGGTTGCCTGTCTAATTATGTACGTGAAGTAAGTCTGCCTGTAAATACCAAAGTTTTGCAGCTGAATTTTGACTAAAAAATTTCTCCCAGCCCTCCAAGCAGACACAGGAGTCTTCACTGCCAACCCAGCTTGAAGCGAGACTTGATTCCACCTGAATTGACTGCATTTCAGTAGCAGGGGAGTACAGACACGCTTGCAGGTTCCATTCTACCATTTTTCAGTGTGCAGAAAAGCAGCTGAACTCACAGCAACATTTGAGTGTAGAGCAAAAGAGGACAGAGCACACTTAGAGATGTGAATTTCTTTCTCTTTATAATTTAAACGTTCGTTACTTAGGGTCTCTGCACGACCAACTCATTATTCTTTTTCAGATGTTCTTCTCTAATTCATTAGATTCTACAATCTGCTGTTAAAATTCTGGTAAAGTTAGATCAATATGAAAAGACAGTTTGTTCAACTGCAGTTTTTCAGGAAGAGTACATAATGTCATCAGTTTGAACCCCGAGAAAATAACAGTTCTCCTCTGTTTATATTGCCAATGGGTGCATTGAGATTATAGCTCATGCAAGTAAAGAAATTATGGGCAACTATGGCTAATGTTCTTGTTACAAAGTTGGACTACCAAGAGCTGGTTAAGAAACCGAGGGACTGAATTTTAGAAATGGCTGAGGCAATTGTGAGCCAGCTCTCGCGGCCTTGCAGCACCACCTGCAGAGAGGCTGCCAGAAGCACACCCGGGGCCCAGGCTCGGGCAGCTCCCACTTCACCGGCCAAACAAATCCCGGTTCAGTCATTAACACGCTCTGGAGACTGCGAGTTTGACAGCCCTGAAGCCCGAAAATCCTCCGCCACAGGCTAACGGGAAGCATGTGGTCTGTTTTTCCAAGAGCCTCTCAATTCCCGTGCAGAAAATGCACCTCGGGCAATGGCAGAGCTAACCCAGCCGCTTCGCTGAGTTCTCCTTCAGAAACTTTCCTGCAGAAGAGCTTTTCTGGCAGCCAAGTGTCTCAGCTGCAAAAGGTCGGTGGGATTTTCCAGGGCAAAATGCACTCAATGGTCCATTAATCCTACCTTTGGCACAAGCCGATTGCAGGCTTCAAAAGGCTGCAATATTTCACCTCTTCCGTGTATCTACTCCATTACACGAGATAAAATGTCGTGGGGTTTGACCACTTGATCACCCAAGCGTAGGGTGTGTTTGTCCTTGACTTAGCCTGGGTAGCTAAACAGCAGTGATGCAGGGACCGGACTGCAAGAAAGGAGATTGCAAGCACAGTTTAAAAGCTGGTGTTTGAAATATGGCTCTGATTATCTTCCCATTAAAAAAAAAAAAAAAAAAAAAAAAAAAAGCTTAGCTATTCCCCTCAAAATAGAATGTTCTTCTGAAATATGGAGTATTTTTGTCTTCCTCCAGAAGCCTGATCCAAATGCCACGGTAGTAAGTGGAAATTTCCCACCATTTTGGATGGGGCCCTGGCTGTGGGAGGCGGTGGGTGCAGGAATGTGCGAGGGCAGGCAGCATTGCGATCGCCTTGCTCATGAAGAGAACAGGCGTTATGAAAACAAACAAGAGGGCAAAGGAAGACACAGGCTCCAACCTATGGCAGTGAGCTTTAGCACCAAGAAGCAACAGCCCCAAATATTAACAGTATACGCTTAGAAAGATATATTTAGTGATGTGTGCTGTCTTAGGAGGGGGAAATATGATCCTTTTTATGAACAGATTGAGTGCTACCTTATAATGCGTTTGTTTGCCCTTGCCATGCCTGTAGGAAAGATATACCAGGACTGCATTCCTCTGATGGCTAAATGTTTTCTTCTAATTTCCAGCCTACATTTATTCAATACCAGAGAGAATAGATCTACCAGCTTTTCTCTGTTTGGAAAATTAGTTACCTTACGAAGTCTAGCAGTATATGCCTTCAGTAAAAGCATGTTGTATTTTAGCCCAGTTCTATCTGCCATCATGTCTGCTATTCTTCTTTCCTGCTTAAATTTATCCAAAAGTCTTGTATTTTATTTGGATCAGACTTCAATTGTTTTTCCTCTTTGTAAATGCTGGAACAATTTTTCCTGCTCTGAAATTGTGTTGTGTTGCTCCTGCAGTGATGCTGTTACACAGCCAGATAGAATCTTGATAGGCCAGTGCTGTCAGATGTCTGGGTCAGAAATTGTCATGTATCATGACCTTTATGTTTTGTTCCACTTGGATGAGATAATTTCTGTCTCCATGCATTAATTTCCTCTATGTACATTTCCACTATATATTCTGTATTCATTGGTGCCCTGCCTCTGCCCCTTTCATCACCCCTACCTCTTCTCTCCTTCGTCTCTTGGTACATACGCCTGAAGAACATTTTGCTATTTGTTTTAATTTCCTTTGCTAGGTCGAACTCGGCTTTACTTCTGGCACATTTCCCTTTATGCCTACACTTCCTAACTTCTGAGACGTAGTTTTCTTTGATTAATCCTTTTTTCCATTCCTTCTACTCCCTTTGCTTATTCCTAATACCCACTTTGAAGTGGCTATTCACCGAGTTAGGTCTGGAGCCCTTGCTTAGAGTTTTATCCCTCTGTGTACAACTCCCAAATACTTTTACACCCTCTGCTTAAATTCCGAGCCTGCCCAATATTCAAACCTTTTCAAGCTGTCAAAAATCAAGAAGCAAAAGGCATTAATTGCTAGTGGGTACCAACTCCCAGCAAATTAGGGTATCAGGCTTCCCATTGGGTTCACGTTCGCCGTCCCACCATCTGAGATATTCGAACTGGTTTTCCCTGCACACGCATCCAGAGCTAGAAGATCATGGGGAGACCGCCGACGGCAGGAGAAATTCCTCTCAACCTACAGCCACAGCAGCAGTGCCAAGAGAAGGCTGGAAGATCGTTAGCTGAAACTGTTCTCAAAGAATAAAAAATTGTTACAGTAGATTAAAAATTAGCATGAAGAAATGAAGTACATACATATATTTTTAAAGCCTTTGTCAAGGAGCCAAAATGAAAACAGATTTCACCAGACCACGAAAAATGAAACGCGTGCGTTAGTCCTTGTATGACTGGAGCTTATTTCCTTGCTAAATTCCAAGTTTCAGGTCTCTCCCGCTGAGGCAGAAGGGCTGCTCAAGAAAACTCCCCAAATGTCTTATAATAGCAAATGAAATACTTTTTTTCTATTTCTCACTGTACAAGTTTGCCCAGGCGGTTAGATAAAACGGGGTAACATTTCCAGAAAATGTGGTTGTGATTATAGTCACTGTTCCTACCATATGTGTAAATACGAGTTGTTTTGGAGGGGTTTTTGGAGAGTCTAAGCTAGGGAGTCTCCTGAGGAGCAGCGTGCAGGCGCTGGCCTGGCCGTGGCCGCTGCGCTGCCCAGACGGGACCTGTTGGCCGTCCCTCGGGTGCGGGAGAAGGCGTGGGAGGGAGCCCAGACCCTCTCCGCGTCCCACCTGTCCCAGGCAGAGCGGCAGGGGAAAACCATTTCAATCCGCATCATTGAAAAGGTCTCTTTCAGAAAGTCAAACCCAATTTTGCCTTTTTAAACGGCTTGTTTGTTTTCAGGGAATATCCTCATTTTTGAACAGTCAGTCGGCAAAGAAAGCTGTGTGAGGTTTTTTGGAAAATAGAAAATTCACTGGAAGCAAAGGAAACCAGGGGAAGGAGGCGTGGATTCAGAAAAAATAAACGGGAAAAGAGAAACCATCAGACCAAAATGGTCACACTACAGTATTTTGCTTTGAACCAAACTTATGCCTTTTGAGGATGATTCATGGCAGTGAGAAGGAGCAAGTTAACTGAAGACACTATGGAATCATAGAATCATGGAATGGTTTGGGTGGGAAGGGACATTATAGCCCACCCAGTCCCGCCCCTGCCCTGGGCAGGGACACCTCCCACCAGCCCAGGTTGCTCCAAGCCCCGTCCAACCTGGCCTTGAACCCCTCCAGGGATGGGGCAGCCACAGCTTCTCTGGGCAACCTGGGCCAGGGGCTCACCCCCCTCACAGCAAAGGATTTCTCCATATTATCCCATATAAATCTCCCCTCTTTCAGTTTGAAGCCATTATCCCTCCTCCTGTCACTACATGCTCTTGTAACAAGTCCCTCCCCAGTGTTCGTGTAGGCCCCCTTGAGGGACTGGCAGGGGCTGGAAGGTCTCCCCGGAGCCTTCTCTGCTCCAGGCTGAACCCCCCCAGCTCTCTCAGCCTGTCCCCACAGCAGAGGGGCTCCAGCCCTCCCAGCATCGCCGGGGCCTCCTCTGGCCCCGCTCCAACAGCTCCGTGTCCTTCTCATGCTGGGGGCTCCAACGGGACCTTGCCAGGGCTTCTTCGCAGGAACCCCCTTTGCCAAGTTTCCCCCCGGGGCCAGGCAGGGCTGGGCCCGCTGTGGCGGCGGGGAGGCCGCCATTTCCCCTAGACCCCCCGGTTCTCCTCACGGGAGCCGCACGGACGCCCCCAGCTCCGCCGGCGGAGGGCTGTGCTCTGCCGGCCCCGGGCGGGTCTCCCGGCCGCGGGGCTCAGCGGCTCCCGGGAGGGCCGGAACGCTGGTGCGGGGCCGGCGGGCCCGGCCGGGCGTGGCGGAAGGCGGCGGGCGATGCACAACGCGGAAGTGCGGCGGGGACGCGGCCGGATCCGGGGGGATGGATGGGCCCGGCGGCCGGCGGCGCCCGGCGCTGGCGGCCTCCGCCCGGGCCCTCTGAGCGGCCGGCGGCGGCCGCCGCGGGTGCCCGCGGGCCCCGGGCTGAGGTAGCGCCGGGCGCCCGGCGGCGAGGCGGCCATGGCCACCCGGCGTCTCACGGACGCGTTCTTGTTGTTGCGGAACAACGCGGTGCAGAGCCGGCAGCTGCTGGCCGAGCAAGTGAGTAGTTACGGCTCCTCCAGCCCTCTGAGTTCACGTAGCATGGCTGCTGCGGTGAGTCTCCTCCCTTCGTCCTTCCGTACCTCTGTGCGCCGCGGGCTGCCCGGCAGCCGTGCTGTGTGCCCCGCTCCCGGCCCGGTCCCTCACCCGAGCCCCCGGCCCTCCCGATCCCCCCCCAGCCCCGTCTTTTCCCCTCCCCCCCAAGCCCCTTCTCCCCCCCGAGCCCCCTCTCCCCCCCCAGCCCCTCTCCCCTATCCCTCTCCCCAAACCCCACCACCCCCTGTGCTCTCCCCCCTGCCCCATCCCTTTTTCCTCCTACTTCACCCAAAATGAACAGAAGAGCTCTGTCTCGGTGCCGATCACCCCTCCATTCGCCCCATGAATGATAAATGCAGTTGTTGTTCTCATAACTTCATGTTAGTGTTGACATGAGGTTTTTGGCCTATTGCGCTTTTCAATGCCTCCTTTCCCCAGAGGAAAATATCCAAGTTATTTCGTAGAGCAGAGCTCTTCTATTCATGTAAGTGTGGGCACTGTTAAATACGCTAGTGTAGATTATTCCCATTGCTTGAATTTGTCCATAATTTGCTCTGATGTCCATCGCTGTATTTATCCCCCTGCAAAAACGGCTAATACTGGAAGTCATCTGTGAGACAGGGGACTCGGTAGACTCTAGTGTAAGCCCTCATTACAGAAACTTCAAAAAGCCATTTGTTCAGAGGCAATTTGTGCAGCTTTTTCTAAGTTTTGAGCTGGTCAGGCTGTGATGGACCGCTTGGTAGCTCAGATCGACAAGGCTTTTACGCTTTCTGTTTAAACTTATAATTTATTTGTAATAGGCACCAGTAAATATCTGCTGGCAGTCTCATCATTCTGAATTGCTTTACATTAATGCACCTTTATTAGGAAAAGCAGTACTTTGTGCTGCAAATCTTATTTCAACTGATGAGTTGCTGTTCAGTGGTCTTTGTTGTTAACTTTATTACACCTGTGCCTAACGAGCTACGTATTAAATTGCATTTGCAGATCAGGAAATGTCAATAGTAATGTGTATTATACATGTTCAGTTTGGCACTGCATTCAGTTCTTGTTAACATGCTGTTTTGCCAGTATCAATATCACTTCTTTAGATCCTTGGAATTTTTAGAATATCACCTAGAAAAGTTAGTGATAGTTGAAACTCGCATACAGGCTACTGAGCAGTGAAAGCACACTTTTACTCAACAGTGAGTGCGATAACACTTAGCACTTGCATAAAACGTTTATTTACAGTGTTCGTTAACATTAATTGAAGCTGTTTCTAGGATGCTCATTCAAATGCAACGAAAGCTAAGGGTGATTGGAAATTGTCGCTCTTGTGCAGCAGACTAAGTTAGTCACAGGCTCAGTCTGGTGGCCAGTTCAGAGTTCCGCAGTTACCACAAGCGTACTATTTCAGTGAGAAGTGTGGAGATGGCAGTGGGAGCTATTCGCCTGCCACGTTCGTAAGGTGCCCATCGCTGTCAGAGTTGCAGCTGGTCACCTTTTCTTTGGGGTGGTGGCCCCAGCGCAGAGCTGCTGAATGCCAGCAGGGCAGCCTTGCAAGTTCTAGCCCGTGGTACTTTGGCTTACCTTCGTTCACTCTCCAGGCCTCTCCTGAAGAAATCCTTTACTATGAGAGTTTGCTGCCAAAAATGGCATTCTGCCCTGGAAGATGCATTCTCGTGTGGACAGTCAACCACTCCTTAAACTCAGATAGTCAAAGTAGCATTCCTAACAGTATAGTCCTGTTTCAAAAGGTTGGTATAGGATAGAAGAGATCATTAGTTGAAGCCTGCTGCTTTGTTAAACGACAAGTATTTTGTGTTTGGTTTAGATCTGACATGCTTGCTTTATTAATCTTTCTGTGAAATATCCCTATTGCTCACGCATACCCTCTACAGTACAAAACCTGATGAATAGAGAATATATGTTGCCATTTTTATTTTTACAGACGCATGTAGAATTAATGTTACCTGAAACTAGAGCATAATTAAGTGTGTACATAAATGAGCGTATACTACATTTGCTTTCGCTTTTTGTCTTTTGCTGTCTGTTTTATTCTGTGATTACTGGGGTGCTTGTCAATACATGTCTTACAAAAGCTCATTTGTGGATCCTCTGGTCATAATCAAACCTTTTGCCTCACCAGTGAACGTTGAATCATAGAATGGCTTGGGTGGGAAGGGACCTTAAAGCCCACCCAGTCCCCCCCCTGCCCTGGGCAGGGACACCTCCCACCAGCCCAGGTTGCTCCAAGCCCCGTCCAACCTGGCCTTGAACCCCTCCAGGGATGGGGCAGCCACAGCTTCTCTGGGCAGCCTGGGCCAGGGGCTCACCCCCCTCACAGCCAAGAATTTCTGCCTGATATTTAATCTAAATCTACCCTCTGCTGTCAGACATGCTGTCAATACTGCAGTCAAATTGCCCTTGCTGTCATACTTGGATATATTCTGTTGCAGTTTTTCTACCTGAAACGCTAGTAATTGGAAACTTCACTGTGCAGTTACTTTGGAAAACAAACCAAGCTTTTAACTGGATCTTTTATGTTCTTTCTGTTTACCAAGCAACTGAATTTTTTTTAAAAAAGTTTGTGCATCAAGCAAAATGCTGACTTAAAAAGTATGATATCACGATGTATTTATTGAATACCTGTGTTTTAAAAGCCAGTTTGTTTTGTTCTTGGTAAACTGTCATGCTTAAAAAATAAATCAGTATTTTCTCAACTGACCATACCCTATATCTGTCCTATGTCTCTTTTTTTCCCTTGTATCTTTTGCTGTCTCTAACTGGATGGGGCTGATGGGATCCACAAATCACTTCAGGAGCTGGATGAGGTATTGTTTTTCACATTTTATTCTGCCATGGTGCATCAAGCGTACATCATTGAGCTAAAATGTTCCTTTCTTTATTCTGCTAATTTATAAAGTTCCATGGTATAGGATGAGGTGTCTCCCTGTACAGTAGGAGGACAAGGCTGCATACAGAAGACAAGTATTTTGTGATATAATGTTAGATTGTTAATAGATATGTCTATAAACTAGTCTCACTCATTGTATACATACGGGATACAGTGACTTTGTACAATAAAGCTATTAACTATTTTTTATGCTATGCATAGATTGCACAGCCTTTATTGGTCAGGAAGTAAGGTCAGGGAGGAAGAACAGGCTTTTGGGCAAGAATTGCCCAGGAAGGAAGAGGGATTGATTTCTAAAAGGGGAGGGAGTGGGGAACCACAAAGCTTTCCAGGCCTGATAAAGGAAAATTAGAAATCGGGGAGAAACTAGGAAGTGAGGGTTTTGTGTGAAATATTTCCCTGAGAATAAAAAGTGAAGCAATTGGGTATGTTTCGAGTGGTGTCACTGACGATACCACCTCTTTTTATCTCCGGTAAAGGAAGATTATTTTTTCTCTGAAATTACATAGCCTGGTTGGACTGGCAACAAGACCTGTATTTGTCTTCCAGTTCCATCCATTCCCCTGCCTTCCTCAGAGGCAGAGGAGGGCTGGGAGCATCTATGGCCCCAGTGCTAAGTGTCGCTCTGTGGCCCTGCGCACCATTAGGTGTGTACCGTACTCAGCCTTCAGATGGAGAATCGTAGGCTGCTTGTTGGAAGGAACCTCTGCAGATCACCTAGTTCAAGCCCCTGGTCAAAACAGGACTGTTGGTAATCTATTCAGGATCATCCAGGACTTTGTTTAACCACATCTTGAAAACCTCCAAGAGCAGAGATATCATACTTTCTCCGGACAACCTCATCCAACACTGCACCTTTGCAGAAAGAAGTTTCTTTGTTACCTGCACTGTAGAACTGAGTCGGTTCATATAAGTTTCTAAACCCTACCAAGAAAAATCTTCTGATCTCTTCAAAGGTCAGGAGTACTAATACCATCCTTAACAAAAGAATTCTTACTGAGGGTGAAGAGCACATTTTCCTGGTAATGATCTCAAAGCAGATAGACAGCACCTGTATATTCAAGATCGTGGCTTTCGGTTTCTGCCAAACTGAGCTTTAAAAAAACCAAATCAACAAATCAAGAAACCCCAAACACCCTGTACGTTATGTTCTTATTCCCTCATAGTTGTCATATTTTAAGCTTTCTTGAGGTTGAAGTTCTTCAACCTGCATCCAAAAGTATTATTTGAAAAATAAGATTCTGATAGATTTATCACAGGCTTTTTGTGACTTGTAAATACTTTTAATAAGTTACGTGATTTTTTCCTAAAACCTTTTAATATTTCAACCCTACAAATTGGATTCTATTCCCAAAATTCGTCTCAAAAACGCATATCGTGCCCTTCTTCAGCTGCAACTGTGCTGCTGTGCATCAGTGTGCATCAGTCTGTGATAATATAACCTCCTGATTTGTTGTACCTGAGCTATTCAAATTACAACTATTAATTGTGATAAAGGGTTTCTTTTACTCCTTCCCCGTCTTCAGCCCTCCTGTGGATCTGTGGAAAGCTGTGTATAAGCTGGCTGGCACATTGTCTTATTTACCCTCTGCCAATCTCTGGAATTTTCTGGAGAATTATTCCACCCGTTTTCCTGCAAGTTTCTTTGCCTCAGACCATACAGCTGAAACAGCAAGCGTGTATCATTGGGATACAGGGTAGTGTGGATTGGTCACAGCCTTGGCTATTTTTGTTTAGCACCTTTTAATTTCCATTAAATATTTTAACAATTTTAGTTGCATGTCAGTTTGCAAGAGTGTTTTTGTCAGCTGCCTAGTAGGTGAGCGCCTGGCTAAATACAACATTGTTTGCGAACAATCATGGGGTACTATTTTTATTTCTTGGGGATATAATAAACATTTTTATTTGGAGATTTTCCCAAATGAGTTTGCCAAACCTGCCTGGACCAATATAAACCATGCTACACCATTGAGTAGGAATCCCTTGGCTGTGCATCATTGTCTAATACGAAATGTGCCAACATGAGAGTTACTTGAATTCTCCTGCAATACCATATTTTCTCCTTGAAAATCTGCCAAGAACTTATTCTGGGTAATGTTCATCTTTCAGATCCTGTAGAAGTGGGAGAATGTAGCTCATTAGCACACAGGGACAAAGGAGGAGAAGTGGAGCTTGATCATACCTGCATCACGCGCAAAGTTTTGAGGTTAATTTTTATGGGAAGGCATACATGCACTTTTTCCTAATGCTCAAGGATTTGAATCTAATTTGAGTAAAATTAATTTGCTGTCTTTTCTTGTCTTCGGTAGCTTGCTGATGATCGTATGGCACTGGTATCGGGAATAAGTTTAGATCCCGAAGCAGCAATTGGAGTAACAAAACGCTTACCTCCCAAATGGGTCGATGGAGCAGACGAAGTAAGTTGTGTGGCAGATCCAACACAGAGTTTGATTTCTCTTGTAGGAATTTAGTAGTGTTGTCAGTTACGTTCTGGGTGCTGTAAGTTTTATGATGGAACTAGTATTAGAAGAAAAATTAAAATATGTGTGTTTTCTAAACTGGCACTCTTGTTTAGAGGAAAATGTCAGGCTTGAGGTTACTTAGTATCTTGAAGGATACATTGCAAGTGAAATGAAGGGAGATTATCTATGGCCAGAAGTTCTAGAAGACTGGGTTGGTATCATCAGTGGGAGCCCAGTATTAACACTACACTGGGAGCATTGGGATAGACATGCAGTGGCTGAGCGATTAGACTTGAGGCTGAGGAAAGTCCTAAAGCTCGTAGCAAAGCAAAGTTGTTCTCAGTTTGAAACTTAGAGGGAAGGGTACAAAAAAAATCCACTAGACTTTTTGTTTGAACACTTTGAGGGGTCCAATTGCATAGACCCCAAAATGTTAGAGATGAGCAGTTTACTGTGAGAAAACAGAAAGTGTTAGTGTCTTCTAGTAGGAGAACTTCTCCTGCCTATGCAGTACTGATGCCTTGCAAGTTGTGGAAGTATTTGGACAAATGCGAGGAAATGATTCTGCAGGCACCCAATTAAAAACCTTTTCCAGTACTTGACGTGTGAAGGTATTCGTGACTTTCAGAAAATCCTTTTAAAATGTACTCTCAGAACACATCAGCTCATCGGTTCGTGCGTACAGAACCTGTTGTGCAGAAAAGTGATCAGTCTTCTTTTTACTACAATAATAATCATCCTTACAGAATTATTTTTCATGGCTTGTTTGAAAGCATGTCATTTAACTTCTACTGTTAAGCTCAGGCTCTCCATTGTTTGACAGAGTTCAAGGTGTGACCTGAATTTTTATTTATATGTTTGGAAGTTGGCAAAACCTTCTTACTGTGATATTAATTACATAATGATAAAAATATTATTCCAACTTAATGAAGCATATTTAAAAACAGCAGTCTTGCCTAAGATTAACACGACTAGGCTTAAAAAGTAGCAAACTCCAAGCATGTGAGAGTACTCAGTTACTTCTTAGTCAGCTTTTTATGTGGGTTTTTTTTAATGATCTGTGTCTGCTTTTTATGTTACATGTATTTCTTTCAATGATTTTTGTCTAGCATTTGTCAGACCCTTTTCCTCTCAAACACCAGTCACTTCCTTTTCTTCACTGTTGAGTTTTCTCTTTTAGATCCAGTATGATATCGCCAGGGTTAAGCAGAAGATGAAAGAATTAGCCAGTCTTCATGATAAACATCTAAACAGACCAACACTGGATGACAGCAGTGAGGAGGAGCGGGCAATAGAAATAACAACCCAAGAGATCACTCAGGTACAGACTGCTTTCAGTTCCAAACCTACAGTTGGACGTATCTGTAATGCGTCATGGTGAGGTGGTGGTTTCCGTTGAGTAAAGCATTTCTGTTCTGATTAGTACTAGCGTGAGGCAGAATCCCGGGCCCTAGGGGTGGTGCTGCACTCAGTCTTGGGGAGCTTCTCACCGAGTCACCTAACCTCCCTCTTCCTTTACTTAACCTGTTTGCTTTTCTACTCGGATAGGATTGAGAGACTTAAGCAAATCACACTTACAGGGATCTCGGAGAAATACAGACATATATATTCTAAGGCTTACGGTCCAAGCAGTTGTAGTAAAGGAGATGTCTTTGGTCAGTAGTTGTGTTACTCTGCTACCTTGTTAGCTTTAAGTTTTTTGTTCATTTGTGTTCTGTGTTTCCATACCTTTTTAAACATTGCACTGGGCAATAAGAAATTAATTTTAAAAATCTAGAAATCAAAATATTAGTCTTCCATTTGGAGCTTTTGCAATGTGATATTTAAAGTGTGTGTGTTGCTTTATGTCTTTTACTAATGGAATTGTTTTCTCAGTTGTTTCACAGATGTCAGAGAGCAGTCCAGGTCTTGCAGAGCAGGTCCCGTAGTTGTACAGAACAAGAAGCACGTGTTCTCAGGAACGTAGTGTCTTCCTTAGCACAGTCCCTTCAGGACCTATCCACCAACTTTAGGCATGCACAGTCTGACTATCTCAAACGTAAGCATAAGAGATACAGTAATACAGGGGCACCTTCTCTGGAGAGCACTCATTAAGGTGTGCTTATTTGCTTGGTTGGGAGAACTGACGCACAGAAAGGTTATGGTTTCACGGTGAAATTTATCAGTGAAACCATCCACACTTCTAAGGCGTCATCGCTTCTCAAATTGTGGTCAGAAAAGCTACTTCTCTTACACTGGTGAAGCAGCCATTGGTCTTCAGAAGCGATACCTGCTGGTGACTGGTAGTCTGATAGATTAAACTTCAAAAGGTAGTCTGTGCTAAATTAAAATTTTGCATGCATAAACGGAGCGGAAGGGGAATATCCTCTGTTTGAAACTCTAAAATTGTGTGCAGTTCTATTTTCAGCTAAGTAAGATTATTTTAATCTTGGAAGAAACCTACAAAAATTTGATCTTCAAATTGAATACTGATATAATATTTCTTCCTCCCGTAGTATAAATGGCACAGGTAGAACTTAGGATCACAATTCAGATGAGGGATGTTCCTAAGAGCATTTGTTAGAAAATAGCCTAGAGTGATTACATTTTAAGCTCTTAACTTACCTAATTTTTTTAACTTCATGGAACATAATGACTTAAAATCACTGATTTAATTGGAATCTTGCAGGTCTGGTTGAATTTGTTATGCTTTGTTAAATAGTAAGCCTATGTGACAGTTAAAATTTAGATACTGCTATTTATGTCACTTGTTAGCCAGATTTTCTTTCTTGTGCTTTTCTATGTGGTGCTTCAGAGCTTACTCTTACTCTGATTTTAGCGTGCGTAAATATTATGCTCAAACATCGTTTGTCTTTTACAGGCATGAAGAATAGAGAAGAAAGATCCAAACACTTCTTCGACACCTCAGTCCCACTGATGGATGATGGGGAGGATGATACGCTTTACGATAGGGTCAGTTAAGACATTATTACACAAATTCAGTATGAAGAAACTGTTCGATGTACTTTTAGTTTTAGTATGAAAATATCAAAATGGTATGCCATGAGCACCAAGCTGCGTGGAAATTCTACTGCTGCAGATTTCTGTGATACGTTTTCCTAATTAGTATTGCTGTTGCGATGTTAAGATGATTGTGCCATCATCCCCAGCGCTGCAGTGCGAGGGAGCTCGGTTTCACTACTGAATTCTCCCTCCGTGACTGAGAAGGGACTAGAAGGTCTGTAAATGCAGTGCTGTCCTTTGTCGCACCACTTTTCTGGGCAGATGCGAGAGTAGTTGTTAGAAAATGGTGTGATTCTGAGTTTGGGTGGAAGGTGGCACTCTTTAAAGTTGACGCTAAAGCGTAACTGAAGAATTTCAGTATAACGGGTGTTTGCAAATGATGGTGTAATGCTTAGTTTCTGCACAGTTAATTGGTATGTTGTACAGCAGGACCAGACACGCTGCTTTGGTTTACTTTGTCGTGGAGTTTGGGGATACTGCATTTCTGAGCAATGGTGCGATCTGCTCTATTGCGTCCTATCTAATAGTGCTGCAGAATACTCTTAATGGTAATGTTTAACGTTTAACTGAAAACTTACGGAAAAGGTTAAGGCAGCTTTTCAACTAATCTTGTGTATAAGAGGTTTTTCACTTATCTCTATCTAAGAGTGATGGGGGGAAAGATAGTGTGAGTGGCCTTGGGAGACAAAACCAGTAAGGTCTCCATAGTTTAAAACAAAATCAGAATTGCTGCTGTGCCTTTACACATTTTAATGGCCATTGACGTTACGGGACTTTCTGTGGTGCTCATCAATAAGTAGATATTCCACAACTACAAGACACATGTATTGCTTTTGTACATCAATAAAAACATTCTTTAGGACACATCCTATTTTTAAAAGCTGTTTATATGTTCAGGGAGGATATAAGATTTAAATTTTTTCTGCTAAAACTATAAATAGCTGTCCAAGTTATTTTAGTGGCCCTGAAACTCTCTTTTTAAAATACAGTAAGATTTTTTTTCCTTAGATAGTTGTCTACTATGGAAATTGCAAAAGGCCTGTTGTGTTATGAAATCTTATAATTATTTCTAGTGTTTTCACACTGTTAGTGTTAGTTCAACATCTAAATCTTTTGTTTCAACAGGGTTTTACAGATGACCAGCTAGCATTGGTGGAGCAAAACACATTAATGGTGGAAGAGCGGGAACGAGAAATCCGTCAGATTGTACAGTCCATCTCCGATCTCAATGAAATATTTAGGGACCTGGGAGCAATGATAGTAGAACAGGTACATTGACATCACCGTGTTAGTAAGAAGTAGGAGATTCCATGTAGTGTTAAGGCTTCCAGAAGACTTTTCCTGTTGTAACATCCCGTTTTCATGTGCTTCTTGCTTTTCCAAACATAGCTCTTCAGGCTAAGGTTTCCTTGCTTTAAATCTGCCAGAAGAGGAGTTAATGGAGGAAAAAAAAAAAAATCAGCTGCTTATGGGTGTTAGTCTAAAAAAAAACGTATAATCCCAGAGTTCTGTTGGTTGTTTCTCCCAGAGATTCAGTTTAGGTTAAATGTGTCGGCCAAAGGCACCTGAGCTGGAAGTGAGGTGATTATTGAGGGATGTGATGTGAGATGGTGACAGAGCTGCCAGCTCGGCGTTGAGCAAGGAGGTCCTTTACTGAAGTCCCAGCTACTTCTTCTGTAAAAGTTCATAGTTTATGTAGTTTATTAGCTGTTTGCTGCGAGCGTTGTTAATTACTCTGCTGCTCATAATAATAATTGCATTATGAAGTTCATTTAGGTTCAATTTGGTGCTCATTCTCTCCATTTTATTTAGGGAACAGTTCTAGATAGAATTGACTACAATGTTGAGCAGTCGTGTATGAAAACCGAAGAGGGTCTAAAACAACTACATAAGGTAAGCTGATGGAATAGTTAAGCTGCTTTGCATATCTAATAAGCTTTTATAATTTAATAGCCATTAAATTATTCAGTCATTTTTCAGTTGGACGTTGTCCCTTTTAGAAATGGTTGCAGTACAGTGTAAAAAGTCCAACCGTACTGCAGTAGGAACTTCCCATGTAACTTCTGTTAATGCCGTGCTTGATGCCTGGTCTTAATTTCTTAAATCACTTTCTGGGCATTCAAGTAATGTGCTTTGATCTCATAGCGCTGACCTGCTGGGACCTTTCTGCAATTCCTTGTCTGTTTTGGGAGCCCAACGCCCGTGGAACAGGACCGGTTATTGGGTACCTCACTATAGATTTCAGTCAGATACATCCTGGCTTGAAACATCACCTCAGTAGTGTGAGCAGCAAGAATAACCTCTCATGTTTTCTCTTCCCATCTGACACTTGCTGGAAGTTAGGTCCAACGCAATGCTTTCAGTGTGAAGCTTTTACTGTGAACATCTGAAAAGTTTGAATTGGCAGCAGAACACAGAGTTTTGCGGTTGTTCTGTTGGCTCTTTTGTTTTGTTTTGATTTGATTTTAAGCTAAGTTCTGACTTGTCAGCTCAGTTCAGTCCTCCCATTTCTGGAAATAAAGTAGAATGAGAGATTTATGCAAAAGCCTCTGTTTAAGTAAAACATTCTGGTTTGGAAACATGGATGCATTACTGCTACATGCTCAACTTCATATTATGGTAGACTTCTAATATGGACAGCAAAAAAGTGCCATTTGAGGAAAAGCAAAATAAAATGGCTATAGGTTTATTCTTGTTATACATAAAAATAAATTGGGGATCGCTGAAATAAGGCATTGACCGTTGGTGAACAAGGCTTAAAGGGACTGCAAGCAACTTGCACAAACTGAACTGGAAATAACTGAATCTGTTGGAACGAGTGCTGTTTCTAGCCTAGTGGTAGTTAATGAGTTGTCAGCAACCCCCTGTTGGGATTGCTGGCTGGAGGATGGATTCCTGATGCAATACATACCTGCTTTCCGTACGGCATGGGAATTCCGTCACCTATCGGGGAAGACATACACACAGGTCTGAACAGTAGTGTCAAAGACAGCTACCTGCTGTTTCGAATAGTGTCGTTAACTTAATTCTGATTTGATACCTATAATGTCAGTCTCCTTTTCTGTTTTAATTGGCATAATTATTACAAACTACTGAGACAGCACTTTCACAGAAATTGCATTAATTCGCTGCAGAAGTCTGCTGATACGAATCGCTGGTTTCCAATTCCTGCTTCAGGTGAAAATTGGAAGCAGTTATGATACTTTGTCAGGCTTTGATACCTCAAGCCTAATTAAGTAAATAATTACAGTGGTTGCATGTTACATAGTTTCAGGTCAGAAACTCCTCTTTAGCAGATCTGATAATAAATAATTACTTTCCAGGACTATAAAGGAGAAGAATTAATCTCTTTTCCCCTTTAAATTTTGAAGGTTTATTAATTTAAAAAGAATTAAATACAAGTTTTGTTTTGTTTAGCTTCTATTAGCAGACATTCATTTGGCTTTTGGAGCGTTTTCTCCACGTTGCCTCCTTTTAATTCCCCTGGGAAAAAAAGGAAAGGGATGAGAAAATGTGGTTAGAAGAAAGAAGGAGTGAGTCAGAGAACTGAGAACCAAATCAAAAAGAAAGCTTTCAGTTCTAATTGAAATTAAATGAAAATGCACAGCTGACTCAGGTACAACAAAAATGCCTATTAAAAAATGAAGTTTTGTTGTGAATTCTAATGTCCTTCAAACATAATACAGGAATCTTTTATCAGCAAAACGAGTTAAAATATCTCACCAACTTTTCCTGTTCAGACTTTCACATACACGGTCGCCTGATCTTGCTTCCATGGTCTTCCCAGCCAAGCGTTCCTCCAGAGCGAGTGTCGCTCCTCGTGTGTCCTGGGGGGCACGTGGCCTCTCAGGGGCTGCTGGACACACCTGCGGGAAGGCATCGCCCACAGGAGGACGCGTTCCTCTTTATGAGGGGCTCTGCTGTTCACTGCAGATAAACGTGACTTCAGTGGACGCTTGCCTTCACTGGGGTCTGTGCTGCAGACCAGAGTTGTTTTGGGGGAGCTGCTTGCAATATACATTGTGTGAAATGTCAAGTATCTCCGAATTGTTCCTTGGTAAGGTGTACCTCACTTGAACCAACCGCGCGGCTGTAATTTGTAGCTCTGCAGAAATCTAAGCATGAACTCTTTCTTTTCTGTTTCTATAGGCAGAGCAATATCAAAAGAAGAACCGGAAGATGCTTGTAATTTTAATTTTGTTTGTTATAGTAATTGTCCTTATTGTTGTTCTTATTGGTGTAAAGTCACACTAGGTTTCACCTCATTTTCTCATGTTTGGAGTTGATGTGAACTTTCTTCCCCAGTGCGAATGGACAGACCTGCACTCCCGAAAGCTGCCTTTGAATGTACAAGCCCTTGTGGTGCCAAGTCTGTGCGATGTTTCTGTAGAGTTCTTCAGAGCACGAGTCTGGTGATCTGTCAGGTGTTTGTGAGGATTACATGGAAAATGTCAGGAAACTTGATGCTCCCACACGAATAATTTGGCGCTCTGTGCCGAGGTATTTGGAAACACAGTACTTAAAAATAATTACAAAATTGAAGTTTAACGGTGAGTACAGCAATTAGGGTGTTACTGTGAACAAAAATGTGCTGTCGTCTGTATTCTCATGTCACAGTTGTGACAGGCTTCAAATTTAAACCGTGTTACTGAGTCACGGGACTAGATAACAAAAATTGATCTAGATGTAAAATATGTTGAGGCACAAAAATGTTTGACTTTCTCCTTTCTTCCAGCCTCAGAAACTCCAAAGAACTGGGTAGACAGATAAAAAGGAAAGCTTTTAGCAACCAGACTGTAATCCAACCCCTGTGATCTTAATTTAGATACTGCACCGTTACTAAGAATCAGAGTAGTACTTGATTTTGTAAATAGCAAGATTTAATCACCGGCATAATTTAACACATTTAGTTAATTAAAAAATTTTCTGAGATTGAGTAATCACGGGAATGTTTTCCCTCATCAGAATGTTGATATATATTTTTTTCGTGTACATTTTTTTTAGTTTAAAGTACAAACATTACATTAAAGCAGTGGTGAAGTTAAACCTAAAAAATGGAGGTTCTCCTTCCGTCTTTCTACTCCCCCTGACCTGCTGTGGTGGGTCTCAGATGTTTCAAACTTTAGTTCTTGTGTCAGGTGTTTCTTTTACAGTGCATCTGTCCATGCGTGTTACGGTTTTTGTATAAGAACTGACTTCACTACAGTACATACTACATCCATTTTCCCTGACAGAAGATTATTTATTTTAAATGCCTGCCTGGAAAAGGACGTGTTTATGGTGTCTTACTGACCAGGAGAGATGTCATGCAAGTGACATGTTACTAGGCCTTCAGTAGAGAATTTGGGTTATTTTCACTATTTTTTTCAGTGGAAAACTTTGCTGTAGGCCATAGAGAGAAATTAGGGAAACATCTAAGTAATAGAATACTCATGATTTAATTCAGGCCTGAAGTGGTGTGCAATTGTAGAGGCCTTGCCTTAGTATTTTTAATATGGCTTTTCTGTATGGATTTTTTTTCCCCAAAGGGATTGTAACTTATTTCCTTCATTTTCTGGCTGATACAGCGCTCCCCATAAACTTGCAGAGATGCTCTGCTCAAAGCCCCATAGTGTTTGTAACACCGTGGTATTAATGTTGCGTGTGCGCCTGCCCGGAGTTTATCTTCGCCGCGTCCTAAGGAGGACGTAAGATGTGGCTTTAAACTGCCTCGGTGCAGGAACGGACCTGAGGCAGGGACTGCGACGGTGGGAAAGCCCCGGCTTTTTGTGGGGCTTCTTGGGAAAAGCTTTGTACCGCTCTTGTTACCTCTAGGCAAAGGGGATCCTTAACTTCCAAAACTGCCTCTTTAAACCCTCGATTGAATTCGCAAAGTAAATTGGTAGCAGAATGAATGACGCTTGTAGTTGGGTGTGCAGCTCCCCTGTTCTGGTAACGGATCTTCTCAATGATCGTGAGTAAAACTACTGTCTCCCTCGTGTGCTGTCTGCAGCGGTGGGTGTGAAGCAGCATATTGCTATAATTTAAAATACTGTATTTGCAACTTTCTCTCTAACATGAGATGGTGTTATTTATTTCTGTCTTGACTGGTGCTTTTGACATTTTATCATGGCTAATAAATTCAAAGAAGTAATAAAACATGTCCAGCCTAATTGGTCAATTACTCATTTATTTATTTTTTTAAAAGAAACTGAAACATACTTGTGTGATGTTAATGTGCCTCTGTGTACTCTTCGTAATTAGATGAAAGCAGCGGTGACATGAGATATCTTTGGAAAAAAAATAATGGTAATGTTGTGTAGCACAGTGTAATTTGCATTGTCAAGAGTGATTTTGCCCCTGGCAGTTGTCACTGCAATGCCCGCGGTACCTTAACTCCACTGAGGTAACTGGCTACATGTTTTCTATCCAGATTCTGTAGGAGGCAATGTACTTTTAATACGCGTTGCACAAGAGGTTAAACTCAGATGTCAGCTGTCCTGTGTAACTTGAGCTGCAATTTACTGAAGCTGATTATACCCAGGAAAAAAACCTCAGCAAGACAACTTCTAGGCTTTAAATCATTTCAGATGCCTGGCTTGTTACAATATCAGCAGCTGAACCTAACCCTCACGCAGTGCTGTGAAGAGCTCCCTGGCCTGTCCCCGACGGGGTGCCACCCGTGCCGCGAGAGCCCGCTGCTGGGGCTGGCTGGCTCTGGTGGCGACTGCCGTCGCTCACGGGAGCCAGGGATGCCCGACCTGCCGCCGGCGCTGCCCTCCAGCCCCGCCACGGGCACGGGACGCCGCTCTTCTGCGGGCGGGGGCCTCTGCATGGCTGCTGGATTCTTCTCGGCTTGTCCGGAGCCTCTGATTCCTCCCACAGCGCGACGGGAAGCTGCGTTACCCGAGCAGAACAGCAGTGCCAGAGCATCGCCCGAGCCTGTGCTCCCCACCTGGCGGGAGCGAGCTGTGGAGCTGTTGGCTCGTGCAGAATTTCTCCATGAAAACGTGTGCGAAAATGAGCTGCTGCTCCTTGTTAACACGAGTTCATCCTAGTCATATGTAAAAACGACAGTATTAAAAGCATCGTGGTAGCAAATTTCTTCCTACTGCAAGCCTTCTATAGAAACTGAAAAGTAAAATGGAAGAATTTCTCTCTTGCTTGGTATATTTTGAATGTGCTAAAAATTTAAATTAATGTAATCGATACAATGTTCACCGAGGCTGCCTGGATTGCAGTGATTTAGGATTTGCTTTTATGAAACACTTAAAACACAAAGGAGTCACATCACTTTTGCTTAAACCCTTGGAAACCTTGGTTTTGGTACAGCCTTGCAAAATGTAAGCTTTTGCCTAGGTAAGAGTGAATCGGATTTTGTTGGAAAAAAATGTATATTTACTATCTCCAAAAAAACCCCAAACCTGCCTTCCCAGAAAAATTACAGTTCATTAAAACAGGGAATCCATTATGATTTTGCATGTTAATTGTGATGGCTTTATGTAAGGTTTTGTTTGAGTCACTTAATTCCATAAATACCCACCACTTGTGGAGGGGCGGCCGTGGGAGGCTGGTCCGTGCTGCAGCTTCCGCTGTGGCTCCCAGGAGCAGGAACGTTTGCAGCCGCTGGTAGTGGGGAGTTTGTGGGAAGTTTCTGTGCTGTAGAAAAATTGATTTCTCAGTCTATTGCCTTGACTCGGCCCCTCCTCTGCTGCCCTTCCCTTCATGTGGGTTGGATGCGGATTTCCTCCTGCTGTTTGCCTTTCCGATGACGTGGGTTTGGGGATGTTCTTGCAGTAGCAGGAGTAGCAGAATCCCTACTCGATGGCGAGGAGCTTACTGCCCGGTTGAGTCTTTGGAGCATCTCAATCCTGAAACAATTGCTGTGCGATTGTGTGTCACGTCTCCATCGCTGACCACGCGTATTGGAGTGACAGCGAGCCCCTAAACGGCCCGCGTTCTGCGGCTCAGCAGGGACGCAGAAAACTTGTAGCTGGAGCCTGTCTGTTGGGTTATGCCAACCGGCCTGGAGGACGCGACGGGCCTCTGCAACAGATTGAGCTAGATCTGTTATTCAGGCCAATTTTAAATATATCGGGCAATAAAGTTTCCATAATGTCACTTCAGAGATCAAATAAGACCTCACTCTAAGAGAGCTTTTTCTGCAATTCAACCTGTTTCTTTTTCTTTTTAGATGTATTTCCATTACAGGCATCAGCATGCGCTTTTCCAGTGTAAGTGGAAGCGCGTTCCCTTTCCGATGTTTAGATTTTCCTAGCTTTTGATTAACAGCCATCGATTCCCTACTGACATAACGTTAGTAGGTGGCAACTGGCAAATATAAAAACATGAAGATAAATACTCTATTATATTGAACACAATCATTTAAATTTACAATGAAAGCTGGTGTTGGAAAACATTGTTTCCTTTTAGTGGATCCCCATGCTGTACCTTAGAGCCTATTTTGGCTTTTTCCTCTTTCTGGAACGTTTTTAGATGTACATTTTACCTGCCGTTTAACTCCATGAGGAAAAGAGGAATTCAGCTTTTTCTGCTTTTATCCCTATGTCACTTCACACTTTCGAGATGAAGCATTCCCACCCTCGGGCGGTGCTGTGGAGGGGAAACGCGGCCGCTGGGCTGGGAACAGGCGGCGGCTCCCGCCGGGGCGCCGGCACCTCCCGCAGCGCCGGGTCCGGGTGTTTTCCCCCATTTTCCTCCGTAACCCGTGAAACTGCAAAACCGCCGCTCTGGCCGCGCGTCCTCCGGTGCCGGGCGCCGCCGGGAGGCTGCTGGCACACGGGGGGACGCGCCGGTCCCGCCCGGGGCGGTGCGGAGGGGCCGGTGCGGGTCGCGCCGGGGCGGTGAGGAGGGGCCGGGCCGGGACAGGCCCCGCCGCCGCATCCGGGTCCCGGCGCCGCCCGCCCGCGCTGCCCGCCCCGCGGAGCCGGCGCCGGGCGGAGCCGAGCGGACGGGCCGGGCCGCGCCGCGGGCAGGAAGATGGCGAACGTGCAGCTGGAGTTCCAGGCCAGCGCCGGCGAGGCGGACCCGCAGAGCCGCCCGCTGCTCGTCCTGGGCCAGCTCCACAACCTCCACCGCCTGCCCTGGGCCCAGCTGCGCGGCAAGCTGCAGCCGCGGGTCACCGAGGAGGTGAGGCCGGGCGGCGGCGGGAGCGCGGCGGCCCCGTGTCCCCGGACCCCCCAAGCCGGCGGCCCCGGCCCGTCACCGCCGGCCTGCGCGGCGGCGGCGGGCCCGCTGCCGGGGGGGGCGGCCCCCACCCCCGGAACCCCCGGAACCCCCGGGCGGCCCTTAGCGGGGAAACGGGGGGAAGGCGCCGGTCCCCGCGGGGCTCGGGGCGTGGGGTCGGGCCGGCGGCGGTCCCTTCCCCGCCCGCGCCCGGCGGAAGGTGCGCTGCGCTCCGGAGGGGCGCGGGGACGTCGGTGATTAACGCAATTACCCAGCGGCGCGGTCCCGGGCGGCCGAGCCCCGCGCGGGGCCGAGGGGGCGGCGCGGCCCCCCCGGCCTGGCCCGTTGGGGTGCGGTGGGTGTCCCTGTGCCCCGCGGCGCCGGGGGGTCGCGACAGGCGTGGCGGGTCGCCAGGCGCTTGGCAGGTCTTTGCTGGACGCCCCGGTCTCTTATGATACTGTTTAGCCGCCTTCTTGTTTGCTTGTTTTTAGTTAAATTGCTGTGTGAAACAGTAACTCGGGACTAGTAAATCAACCCGTCTATTTACGACGGGGAAAACTGCCTCAACTCGGACAAGCTCTGAGGCAGCCTCTGCGCTGCGTGGCCTGCTTTTAAATTGTAATTCCTATGGCTTAAAAGAGATGCTTGTAACGGAAAGCACATTTGTGTTTTCTGGTTAATAAACAGGTTCGCCGTATTTCCTGTTTCTTTTCTCTCTGGAGGTTATTGCATTTCAAAGTGTGTGCGCAAGTTCTTTGTGTGCAGCACCTCAAACCCTGTAACTGAAGGGTGCCTGAGCAGTGGGGATGAGAGGGGAAGCGGCGTCTGACACAGTTCTTTGTCTTCAAATGCTCCTTTCCTCCCCAGGTGTGGCAGTCCGCGCTCGGCACGCTGAACCCCAACCCCACCGACAGCTGCCCGCTCTACCTGAATTACGCCACGGTGGCCGCCCTGCCCTCCCGGGTCAGCCGCCACAACAGCCCCTCTGCCGCCCAGTTCATCACCCGCCTGGTCAGGAACTGCCTCCCGGGAGGTGTCAACAGATGCATTGTGGTAAGTGCCTCTTTGAAAATGCTTCCAGTCAAATGTCTAGTCCAGTATTTTCTGGGCTTTTCAGGATTTTAGCTGTATCCAAGGAGACTGGAGGTGGGCAGGTTTTACCCATACAATTATACCATCGCTTGTAAGTGGTTTAGCACTGTTGCGTAAACAAGACCTAACTGTAATAGCATATGCATGCTCAAGCAGTTGGAGGGAATTAAGGTTGGATACGTATGGAATGTCTTCAGCTAGGAACGTCCATGCAAAGGGAACCAGCAGTGGCTTTTTGAGCTAGGATTTATGACATTAGCACGTGCTTTAGAAGATAGACGTAGCCTGTGTGCAGAGTGCTATGTCTATATTGCGTCACCCATTTAAGGTCTCTTGTTTGTCTTATTCAGTGAGTTTTAAAAGTCTTAATGTGAACTAATGTTCCAATGGGAGTCCTTTGCAGGACAAGCTTTTGTACTGCTTTGGTCATCTTCTGTATGAGCCTGTTGAATGTTTTATTTGTTTGTATGGCTTTTCCAGTTTAATTCCAATTTCTAGGTTTTTAGGGAAGACTCATGTAGTCAGTGTCAGTAACAAAATCTAATTATACTCTTCACTTGGAAAACTTATTTGCAAGAGTAATAACTTTACTTAATTTTTTTTCCTTATAGTTAACTTTGAAAATGTTTAGCTAAAACTGCTTTCCATTGGTAATTTCTGTAATGAACTTCAGAAAAATACTCTACATGTTAAAAAGCTTTTGGGTTAGTATTAGCCACATTCTCATATCATTTCTCTCTTTGTTTAATTTGTTTTGAACACATATTGATGGTTCCCATGCTTTTTTTTGGTCTTGATCTGTAGGCTAACCTGTGTTAATTGCACTAGTATAATTAAAGCAGTCCAGCTCCCTCATAAGGATGCGCTAATTCCCACACAGTCAAATCCAGCAGTGTAATTTATTTCCAGATGGGAAATGAACCGAACCAGTTGAGTGTGCTACTGTTCGTACTGCCGCTCCATCCATGCAAAGCACGGCGTATCAGTATGTCTTGATTCAGACAGCAGTTATTCCCCCCCATCCCCCCCTTTTTTTTTCCCCCCTCTTCACCAACAGTGTACAGGTAACAGATCCTGTTAAATGTAGTCTTCCACATCCCTAATGTCCGACTTGTTTGTCTTCTGGCGGGGGTTTCAGATGGTCTGTGAGCGGTCTGAAGTCTTCGCTTCGGCTTGTGCGTTGGCCAGGGCTTTCCCCTTGTTCACACATCGCTCCAGTGCATCCAGACGCACAGAGAAGAAAACTGTAACGGTGGAGTTTTTCCTGGTTGGACAAAACAATGGACCAATAGAAGTGGCAACGCTTAAAGTAAGATTTTTATTTTTTTTCCTGTCATCGTTTTTTTCTGTTATTCTCTAAATATTTTTTTTCTTCAATTTCTTGCACGCACAAATACATCTCTCTCAGGCTACATATGGAATAGGTGGTGTATCTAAAGTAATAAATTCTCCTAGGTCAAAGTTCCTTGAAATTGATTGGCTCACAGCGCCTGTGAGTAGAAATATTGAACATATTGCTGCAGCAAAGGCTGAAGATGTTATTCAGAATTTAGATTTCAGGGGCGGAGAACACCAAACGAATAGCACAAAAAAAATGTTTCCTTTCTCATGTTTACCATAGATTAAGTAGTGTATTTTTAGCTGTCAATATTACATTGCCTTTGGTGCTTGGGTAAAAGAAACTGAGAAGCCCAGGCAAAATCTGTATGTGGCTGTGCAGGTGAATATCACAGTGAAGTCACGAAAAGTTGCGTATTCTGGGATCCCATATGGCCTCTGCTGGTTCTGTCTGATGTACCTCTTGGCTGAGTTCTTCTAGCAGAACTGTAGCCAGAAACAAGACCCTAAGAAACGATACAGCTTGGAGATGAGTTGTACATAACGGTTAAATATGTCCAAGTTGTCTTTCGATAGCAGATAATCAAAGACTCTTTCCCTTGCACTATTTCAAAGAGGAAGCTCCGCATCAGGTAGCTGCTGGTACGCTGGGTCATTCCTCTTCAGGATCTAACCGAAGAGCCATCGCAGGGCTTGCAGCGGAGCTGTTAGGGAACTTCCTGGGCAGCGCTTCAGTACAGGTGGGCGCTCACTTAGCTGATCAGGCAGTCCAGTTGTACAACTACCTTAAAAGATTTTGGCAATGGGCAGTCAGTGAGGTTATACAAATCCCTTAAAATTTTTGGCAATGGATTTGACAAAGGATACAGTGTTGCTGCATCTGAAATCACAGAATTGCAGCTTTAGGGTTTCTTGGGTTTTTTTCCTTTCAGTATCTTTTCCTCCATAGGTTGTCCTTACTCTACGAACTGATTTGGCCACAGCAAATCATGCCAGACCAGTTTTCAGAAAAGTGTCAAAGACACGCGTGCTCTGAGTACAGCTGTCCGTCACTCAATTTTCCCATGCCCCAAATCAGAAAAATCATAGCTGGTGTCAAAAACAGTTCCTTCAGATAGGTAGATTCCAAACCACTTGGGTTATTTATAACTAAAAACCAAGGCTGAAATTGTTTCTACCTCCGGTTCTTCCCCTTGATGTCAATGCCAAAACTATTACTGTCTTCCTCCAAGCTGAGTTTTCACCCCTTAAACTCAACCAGCAGCAGACAGCTGATGTAGAACAGGGAAGAGGCATGTGGTAGGATTTTTTTAGCTAAATCTCTCCCTCGGCATGTTGCTGTATTTTGCACTTTCTGCATTGTCAGGATATTTTATGGCGAGGACTAGCATGGACTGTCAGAGTTTCACAAGGCATTTATTAAAGGCTGGCATTATCCAGGTTCTCCAGCGTACCCGGGAAGCCAAACCCAGCACAGCACAGCTTATTTCTGTAAGTCAAATTGTTTCCCTCGGACTCGGCCTTTGGGTTAGAACACCTCCATTTACCTGCATGGCCCTAGTGGTGAATCACTCCAAACCTTGGCTCTTGAGGAGGTCCTTAGCCCTCTAGGGGAAGTAAAGCAATCAAAATAATTGCAGGGAATCAGGCACCCTGCCAAAGCAAGCCGAGGTTTGTGAGTCTGCTGGGATGCAGAATGTATAGAGTCCTTGGGCCAGTCTGGCCAAGCCAAACTGCAGATACCTCTGAAGGCACGGAGGACAATCCAACGCAGCGGATTCCTTTGAAACCCATCTTGGCTCACCCGTCTGCTGCGTGTGGTCTTCAGTGTAGTGTGGCTACGGGAAAGGTTGAACCAGGTTTCCTTCCACCCAGTCTTATTGTTTCAGGTTGTTGACTCACAGGAGTTAGCAGCTGAAGCTTAGTGTCTGGTGCCCTCGTTGTCCTTTTTGCCAGGAGGATCCTTCTTTAAGGAAGCAGCGTCAGCATGCTCGCTGTCGACCATTTTGATTCTCTGCACTCTTGATTAGATAAGATTTACTCAGTCCAGGGGAGGGTCAGTCCATTTTGCCACAGGAATGAGGAAGCAGATGTGTGCATGTTTTACACAATTATGAAGTATTCCACATTCCCCATGGGCCTGCCATATAGAATGTCTTACGGTAGTGGTCTTTATTGCACTCAGCCACCCTGCCTGCTGTATGTAAACTGTGCGGTTTCCCATGTTGTAGAGTATGTAATCTCTGCAGGTTTCTGACCCGAGCAGTTGACAAGCTCGTTGTGACTTCCTGAATTGGCTTTCTCTTATCTTTCTTTCCTCCACCTCACATTGCCTTCTCGGTCTCCCTTTGATAGTGGAGAAGGTTGCTGATTTTGCAATATCAGTTCGCTGTGGGAAGGAATACAGTTGCTTAGAAATTAGAGCACAGGGAAAAATAACTTGAGCTCAACACATACAAATGGCTACAATAATGGCTAGCTTGGTTGACATTATTTAATACTGTACAACTGCCAGTTGCAGTTGAGTGTTAATGTGCTCCAGAGGAACCACACGTCTGGTGTAGGCTGCTCAGGACTGAATGCAAAGCTGTGCAGAAACCAGCAAAACCAAGGGCAGTTCTCAGGTATCCTCACTTCTTTCCATAGTGTCTGGCAAGTGCCACAGAAGGAGTCAGGCTGGCTGCTCGAATTGTGGACACCCCCTGCAACGAGATGAACACGGATAACTTCCTGGAGGTAGGTAACACACCCGCTGAGTAAGAGTTACTAATTGTAAGTCTAGACTACAGTAATCAAGAACTAGTGTTGCTATCTCTTAGAAAAACTTGTACGTCAGCAGTGGGAAGCACGTCAAAGAACATGTCCAAGGATGCTGAGGCTATTTCTTTGGCCTTAAATATTTTGTAGGACTTTGCTAAGTTGGAAGGAGGCAGAGTGTACAGCTTGGGGTAAGGGGCTGGGAGTCAGAAGACATGAGTTCTTGATTTGGTTGTGACGCTGGCTTCTTGCCAGCGCTGGTGTTTCTTAAGCCTGATGGTGATAAGAGTTTCTGAAATTATGGGAGGGAGGTTGAAATGTTTCCAAATGAGTTTTATCATGAAGATCTGGCAAGCTGTTGAGAACGAAAGTATTCCTGCCCTATTGCTTCATGATCCAATAGAGTGAATACCTGGCCTTTACCTCTGAAGATTTCTTTTATTGGCTGAGCTTAAAGGTCAGATTTGTATTTCATTACACAGTAAGCCAAGGATGTCTCAGTGGAGTTAGGCCATTGGAAAATGAGCCCCACTCCCAAAATTGTCAATGTTTGTATGTGTATGCATGCAAAAATCACACAGAACCCTTAAGTGGGTACCCATATGTGTGGAAAGACACAAATGTGTCCTGATGACTGACTGACAATGTCCTTTTTCTTTTAATGATTAAGGAAATCAAAAAAGTTGGCAAGGATCTTGGGATTACTCCTACCATTATTCGAGATGAGGAGCTGAAAGAGAGAGGCTTTGGAGGTATATCTTGTTGAAAATTCAGCATTTTTCCTAACAGTTAATTGGAATATTTTGCCATCTCAATTGTCATGTTTTATTTGCACATTTTTGAACCAGTTTTATTGCCCGTAGTATCACAAGATGTGTTTACAGAAAATAGCTACAGATTGCTCCCCACAGTCTTTCTTCCCCACAAGTGGTCTGATTCCCTGTTTTCCAGGTATCTACGGAGTTGGCAAGGCAGCTCTGCATCCTCCAGCCCTAGCAGTTCTCAGTCACACTCCCGATGGTGCTACTCAGACCATTGCGTGGGTGGGCAAAGGTATCGTGTATGACACCGGGGGACTCAGCATTAAGGGAAAGGTACACAAACATTGTTCTGCTGCTGCCTTTGCTTATGTGTTGTTTTCTGATGGAAGTAACTCAGTTAGTGTCTGTAGGAAACCAAAGTATATTTATGTGAGTAAACACTTGATCTGCTGTCACCTGTATGGACACAAGCTGTCAGGGGAGAAGACCAAATAGGATTCAAGGAGCATTTTGCAGAGCAATTAAATAGCTACCTGGTGTTTTGCCCTTTAAGTAGTGCCCACTGCTAAGTGAAAGCTAGAAATAAAGTTGTTTAATTACTGATTTTGGAGATAGATCCAAAACCCATTTGAGTTGGCCTCAGTGTGAATCTTGTAAACAACCTTTTTCTTTTTTCTTTTCTAACAAGTTAGCAGCAGAGGTTTAGTATTTTCCAGTTCTAAGGCAACATCCACCAATAAGCAGATGCACATGTTCTGTGTTTCTGTTATGGCTGAGCACTGTCAAGACCAGAGTTACAGAAGCATCAGAAATACTAGTTTTAGCAGGCGTTACTCTTAAATTCTCTTTTAAAGAAAAAAAACAATTCTATGGTTCTGTTTAAACAGACTACTATGCCTGGAATGAAACGAGACTGTGGTGGAGCAGCTGCTATTTTGGGTGCCTTCAAAGCCACTGTAAAGCAAGTAAGTAAAATGTGTTAATTGATATCATGTATCTCAGCATTGCCAAGGAGCAGTCTGGCTTTTGGATATATTCCCAGATGTGGGGGCCAGTCTAATCCTGAAGTCCTGACCTGACACTGCTGTTCGTGATCTTGAGCCACTCTGCTCTTTCTGCTATTTCAAGAAAATATTTCAAATCTTTACCGGGATCTTGAGAATTATGAGAAACTTCTTGAGTGCTAATTTTTTTAAAGAGTCTTTCTTGAATGTCAGGGTTTGCTGACTGAGTGGTTTCTAGTTCCTTGAATCAATTTGTACTTGAGTTATCCAGTGCTGATTTTGTTTAAGCCGTAGGATTTCGGGCAGCTGTCGTCCCCTTAGCAAAGAAGGGGATGAGTCTGGGATATGAAGTCTGTCCAAATCCTGTGCCAGCTCTAATATTAACCTACTGGGGAAGTGGCAGCTCTGGTCTCGTCAGGAGCTGCTTATTGGTTTGCTCCTGTGGTCAGAAAGTCGTAGGGGAGCTGGGAAGAAGCCTGGTACTGAAATACGAAGAATTAAAAACATGCATCTTGTGCTTTAACAGTATGAACTGGGGAAAAGAAGTGGCCGCTGCCAATAAAACTCTGCCCTCTCCACAAATCCAATGACTGAGTCTTGCTGACAGAGCAGCTATTGCCTCCAAGGAGTATCCAAAGTTCAAAGAACATTTACTGCTGCAGATTAATGCATAGATCTGATGGAAGCTTTGTCCAGGGGATGATCAGTGCCAAACTCCCATTTCTCAACAGTTTAGCTCTGTGCCTTGGCCCTAGCAGCAAGTTTGATGTGGAAAGATTGTAAACTTCACAGTTATCTGCAGGGACTTAAAATTGAAAACAGATTTGTGAGCTGCATCTTAGGCAAAACGGCTAGCTTTCTGTAACTGAGTCCTTCAGAACGTTAGATCACGCGTTTGCAAGGGGCAAGAGCTACAACTTACACAGTGCTTTGGGAGGGTCTGGGAAAGCCACAGAAGCGGTACGTTCTGTTGGTGACTCAGTCCTTGTTTCCAAAGTAGTTTTATGTGTAATTATCTGCACCAAGAGAGGTTGCATTCCAGTCACAGTAGGTGTGAGCGTAAGTGACCTGTCATTTCATGTGCAATGATTGAAACAATGAATAAACTGGCCATGATGTGTTTAGACAAACTGAGCCTGAAGAAGCTGTCATACCTCACAAGAAATCTGTGCCTTTATGTGTAAAAGCAAAAGAATGATGTCACTGCTTAATTTTACAACCTCACGTAAGACCTGTTAATGAAATCCCTGCAGAAAACGTATTCAGATAGGCAGTGGAAAGAATTTGTTGTAGTTACTGTTTCAAGACTTTTTTTTTTTTTAAATGCTCTTAAGAATAATATAAAGCGGTAAGAGATTTAAATTAGCTATGCTTTGTCACAGAGACTGAAGTTGGAGACGTGTGTCGGAAAGCTCAGTGGGAAGAGGGGCAGAGGTTATTATCCATCTTCAGAAAATATCTGCCTACATGCTGTTCGACAGTTTTACAACATGATTTAAAAAGGCTCTGAATAGCAAAATTAAGCAAGTGATTTTTCCTAGAAAGATGCATTTCATCCATTGTGAGCTTTCCAACACAAGGGAGAAGAGAAAAACATTCTCTTAAATTTTTGAAATCCTTCTTCGTCCTGCATGTTAACAGGGTGAATCCTGATTTTTGAAGACCTACAAACAGAATGAGAGTCAGGAAGAGGCAAATGATGCTGGAAGCGGGTTTTCACTTTTTGACGGTACATTAACCACATCTCCCACTCGGAGAGGAAAGTTCGGTGCAGTCCAGTGAGAGATTGTGAATAGAGTGGGGTTTTTGCTGCACAGACCGTTTTGGAAGAGCAAAGGGCCACAGATGGAAGGTTATCTCATCAACAATGCTGTTTGCCCACTGGCTGGACTCGGAACTGCAAGGTTACTTTATGGCTTCTAGATGCTGCCAATTATTTTGAAAGGTTTTGATTGATGCATTTGCTCTTTAGACCTCAGAACTTGAGCTGATTCAGCAAGTCCATCTTTCCTCAGCTATGGACTTCTATCAAAAGATTAACAGTAAAACTGACCCTGGTTTCCCTAGGAATTTGGTATTTTAAGCTAGCTATGCCTGTTGAGGAGGAACTATGTTTCTCTTTGTTAAATGCAGCTGTCTCCCTTTCTTTTCCTAGCATCCCTCCACACAATACAGCTGTTATATAAATAACAAAATCATCATACATTTTAAAATATCGTCCATATCCATAAAAGCACTTGATTTTAACCAAAGTAAACTAGAATGGGCTATGCCAGAAGAGAGGAGGCTAAGGGGAAAAAAGGAGTTTGGGAATGCTGTGTGCCTCCCAGCAGGAATGGTACATTAAAAAAACCCAACAAACACCCACCCCACCCTCCCCGCCAAAAAAACCCAGATCAAATTCATCTTAGCCATGGATATTTTTGGTTTTACATGGAAAGAGAGAGGATAGATCCTGGTGGCGGGTGTCTGACCGGTGGCGCAGGTTGGGTGCTGAAGGGCAGTGAGCTGTGTACTGGCACTGAGGCACGGAGTACTGCCACGTGCCGGGATTGCCGCGATCAAAGTTACTTTCCAACAAAATTCTCAGAGAGGGAATCTGTTCGCTTGGGGTTGGTTTTTTATGGGAAGCATACAGTGCTCAAATGGCTGCACATTAGCATTTATTATTTCCAACATTTTCCACTGTTATGTAGGCTCTCCCCCGGTGTGGCAGAGATGATGGGAAGGAGCTCGGGTTCTCAAATGGCCCCAGTTGTATTTTTGTTGTTATTGGAGACTAAATAAAAGCAGTGGAAAATACAGGGTTTAGAAAATAATCCCAAGCATCCTGACTGGCTGTGTAATGTCCTCTCACAAGCCTTTGTAATTGTCACGTCAAAAGCATCTGTTGCTCGGATCTTTCCTTTGTGGGTACGAAAGGTGGAGGAGTTACACAGTCCGGACGTGTTGGTTGTGATCTCTGTTGTGAGTCAATGTTAGAGGTGTATTACAGTTAGATGAGTGAAGCGTTGCGTCTTTGGAGATGTATTCTGCTGATTTCCGTACAGGGGTACTGTAGTTTAGTGCCTGAGGGTTTGGTTTTGCTGAGCCTGGCCGTTTCCTGGTGAGCTCGGTGGACTTCGGCGTTGTGCTTGTGAAGCTCTTGCTGGAGCTGGCTGTAAGGAGCTGGGCGTGCTCTTCCCAGGGAGTCCGCTTGGACTAAACATAACCCCCTCCAGCTGCTTCTGCACACTGTGTTTAAATTATTCAAAAGATGTTTTAATTCGCGTCTCTTGCCATTGAGAGGAGATTGTACTGATCACTGCTTAATTGACAAGGGCTTTCTAGATCCCTTCCCCATTTGTCTGTTACGTGCATATAGGCTTTTACTCAATCTACAGTGAGAGCTCTAAAATCAGTGTTAGATGTCACCTCCTCATCCGCTTTCTATAGCTCTTGGCCTCAGCTTCAAGATACAAGACATTACTCTCAGATTTGTGGTGAGGCCACAACTGGAGTACTGTGTCCAGTTTTGGGCTCCCCAGTTCAAGAGGGACAGGGAACTACTGGAGCGAGTCCAGCGTAGGGCAACCAAGATGATTATGGGACTGGAGCATCTCCCTTATGAGGAAAGGCTGAAAGAGCTGGGACTCTTTAGCCTGGAGAAGAGAAGGTTGAGGGGGGACCTGATTAATGTTTACAAGTATCTAAAGGGTGGGTTCAAGGAGGACGGAGCCAGGCTCTTTTCAATGGTTCCCAGCGACAGGACGAGGGGCAATGGGCACAAGCTGGAACATAGGAAGTTCCGTTCAAATACACGGAAAAACTCCTTTACGGTGAGGGTGACAGAGCACTGGGACAGGCTGCCCAGGGAGGGTGTGGAGTCCCCTTCTCTGGAGATTTGCAAGACCCGCCTGGATGCAGCCCTGAGGGATGTGCTTTATGCAATCCTGCTCTAGCAGGGGAGTTGGACTAGATGATCTCTAGAGGTCCCTTCCAACTCTGAAGATTCCGTGATTCCGTGATTCCCATGTAATTAGCAGCATTGCTGTCAAGAAGTTGTAATTCCTCATTGATTTCAGTCCCAATAAATTAGCTTGATGTGACTCAAACCCCATTTCTCTCCTGTTGTTGTTCCAGGGTTTTAAAGACAATCTTCATGCTGTTTTTTGTTTGGCCGAGAATGCAGTTGGACCACGTGCAACGAGACCTGACGACATTCATGTTCTTTACTCTGGAAAGTAAGATTGTATCCGTCCTTTTCACAGAAACATTGAGAGGAGGCATCATCTTTGGTTCTGTTAATCTGAGTACCATGCGGATTGTGAACCTGTCCCTCATCAGCTTCCCTAAATATTGATAATAGTATTTCAGACAGCCATAGTGGTGATTTTTAAGTGTGCTTAGAGTTTCCTGTTGGGTATATAAATACACGTCAAAATACATATCATGTCATGAGCTGAAGTTTCCTTAAAGCACTCGGGTTTAGGTGTTTTTTCCGGTACAGCCAGTTTTCTGTGTCCATCTGTATTGTCTCAGCTGTAGAGGTAGGCTACCACTGTATAAGAATGTCCTCTTGTTTTAAGCAGAGTATGATACCTCTTTGTATGGCAGTCGTTTGTAAAATCCCAGCTTGATGGGATTATATGTATAATGCTAGGCGTTATACAGACCCAACAGGAAGACCCAGCCACGAGGACAGCGCTGTTGTAACCCTTGTCCACGTGTGCTCTCTCTGGATGCTTGCAGCTGGGGCGTAAGCAGCCGTGCAGACCTGGGGAGTCAAATAAGAAAGCACATTAGGTTTGAGTCTGCTTTCTCATCCCGTATCCTAGTCCAGAGGGATGAGTCTCAACTTCCAGCCTGAAGCACCGTTGTATTAAATGCCCTCTCTTCTTCCTAGAACTGTGGAAATCAATAACACTGATGCAGAAGGTAGACTGATACTGGCTGATGGAGTAGCTTATGCATGCAAAGATCTTGGAGCTGATATCATTCTTGACATGGCCACTCTTACTGGAGCTCAGGTACTGATTCAGAACTGCTAGTGCATGGGGGTGCGTTGCTGTTCTGCCTGTACGTTATACGCTGCTTTGCCTCTGTCCCGCTGCTCTTCGGGGAGAGTAGATACCGTGAACTGTTGTGCTTGACGGTGGCTTCCCCAACTTGTGCAAGAGAAAGCTGCCAACAGCAGCAACCCCAGTAAATTCTGATCTTCTGTGCATGTGGCTTGTGCCATTAATGCGTTACATTTATAACTGCATTACTCAAGCAGACTTTTTTGTTCTTCATGCAACTTTTTTGCTTTTGCATACGTGGAGAAAAAAATGGTATTCTTCTGATGACACCAGCAGCTAATGTAAGCGATCCAGTCCTCAATGTTTGCAAATCAGCAGCTTTGTAGTTAGCAGAGCTGATTCGATGATAGTGATCAGGAATTTTCTTGTCCATAAAATAGCTTAAATTGTAAGTCACATGCAGAATGATATGAGGATAGAAATTTAATGCTATTATTTTTTGATATATATTCCTGTTTTATAGAAGGTTATATTTGGGGGCTGACCTCTTCTCCCTGGTGACAAGTGATAGGACGAGGGGAAACGGGTTCAAGTTACGTCAGGGCAGGTTTAGATTAGATATTAGGAAACATTTTTTCACTGAAAGGGTTATTAAACATTGGAATAGGCTGCCCAGGGAGGTGGTGGATTCACCATCCCTGGAGGTGTTTAAAAAAAGGGTAGATGGGGCACTGAGGGACATGGTTTAGAAGTGGGTTTTGTCAGGGTAGGCTAAAGGTTGGACTCGATGATCTTAAAGGTCCCTTCCAACCTCAGCGATTCTATGATTCTATATTGGTGAGCAGTGATTCTTGTTTAATTTTCTGGAAAGTGAGTTGGTCTTCATATCTGGAGGAGGAATGGTGGCAAATTTTAGAATGTGAATGTTGCATATACATTGGCGTAAACATCAGTCCTGTGGAAGTTTCCCGTCAGTGTCCGACTGGAAAGCTGGTGTGATGGCGGCTGCTGGGTTTTGTATATTTGGAAGGAAGCAACCTGTCCAATGAACGAGGATATAACATTCAGGCTGTTTGTGTGATTGACACACATTGCTGGGGTATCCGCTCTTTGTATGTATGAGACGTTTTATTTATAATTCATTGCTGATTTAATTTTATTTCTAAGGATAAATAATTGTAAGGTGATACCGTTTGCTTGCTCAGTAACTATAAAGAACTATTTTTGTGGGACGGTGGTTTGAGTAGGTCAGACAGATGCAGACTATTTCACTGCAGAATGGATTTTCAGAGATTTATTTAAAAGATTCCGCAGTAGCTACAGTGTCTTTGTCTGCACTTGTAACGCTACCTTCTTGTGGAGTAGTTTTGAGACATTGTTTTTTCGTGGTGGATTTGTTAGATGGAAAGCAGCTGTTAATGCTGAGAGGGAGTAGTACAGAATTATCCTCCCAGCACAGTTAAGGTGAATCCCTCCTGACTTTGTCTTACTTCTCACTAGGGAATTGCTACGGGGAAGTATCATGCTGCTGTCCTCACCAACAACGAAGAGTGGGAAAAGGCCTGTGTGAGAGCTGGCAGGAACTGTGGGGACTTGGTCCATCCTCTGGTGTACTGTCCCGAGCTCCACTTCAGTGAATTTACCTCTGCTGTAGCTGATATGAAGAACTCTGTGGCAGTAAGATTTATTTTTTTTGTTAAATTTCATTTATGACATAAAAATGTCTGTTTTCTAGATAACGTGCTGGCGTGTTGATAGCCGGCTGAAAGCTCTTCACAAGGGCTGTATTCTTTTAGAAATGGGCCGTGTAATTATGGACTTCAAGGTCTCTTAGCTGGGGATTTTGCAGGCTCTATGTGACTATACTGATATTTAGTGTCAGTTTTAGACAGTGTATTCTGCTGCAAAGGTATCTTTGGGCTGCTTGCCTTTTAAGCACGGCCCTAAGATGAATGCTAAATTCCTGGACGGAGACTGTTTAAGAAGTAAAGACCAGTATTCCTCAGATCACGTATAACCAACAGAGACAGTAACTGGGGATGCAGAAACCAGGAAATTGAGGACAGGGGCCCTGGGGATTCCTGCCGCCGCTTTTGGTGCGTTTGAGAGTTACAACACGCACTAAGTGCCAAAATGACTGCAGGAAGGAGCTGTGCAGGATAGGAACTGAGCAGGGCCAGACTGCTACCAGGGATTAAGTCAAAGGATTTACAGTGTAGTTGGTTAACAAAGATGTGTGGTTTAGGGCCGTTCGTTAAGCTTTGAACTAGATTTGCACTGCTGTCTCTTCTGTAGACAAGAATAAAACATTGGCATTTTCCTTTCCTGCAAGACCAACTGTATTTTTATTGTTTCTGTAGGACCGAGACAATACTCCAAGCTCCTGTGCTGGGCTCTTCATTGCTTCTCACATTGGCTTTGACTGGCCCGGAGTCTGGGTGCACATAGACATTGCTGCGCCTGTTCACGCAGTGAGTATGTTCGTACGGCTTCTGGCACTGCCCTGGGCGAGGAAGCTGCGTAAAGCAAGCTGCTTGTGCCTGCCGATACTCTGATTTCTGTGCCATTGAATTCAAAGCAAGAGAAGTAGGTGGAGAAGAGTTCTTTTGAAAAGCATTGGCTCTTCGTCTGCGTTGGGAATTTCTTTGTTTATGGCCCTTCATCTGTTCATATTTTTCATTTTGGTTTTAAAATATTCTGTCACTTTAATCAGCAACATCTTTATCACTGTAAACTTTGACAGTTTGCCTGTTTTCAGTTCATGGCAATAATCCTGGCCTTCCATTTTCACCCACGTTGTTCTAAGATGATTGACCAGAGTAGATTTTTCTGCCTGCTGACCTGCAGCAGAGAAAACGTTTGTTTCCTCTTGGGGGTTTCCCCTCCTCCCTTTTTGGAACTTGTGTATATTCTTCTTTCCTAAAAACCAAGCCAGTTTACTCCCCCCGCCTCCTGTTTTTTTAAACCCAATTTACTCAGCTCGTACTCCACATACGTGCTCGTGCTGGATGGAACATTCCCTGCCCTGAGCAATGCTCGGGTAAATCCACCCTCGAGTCGGCGTGAGCTCTGTTCTCATGTGGATCGACCGATGCGTTGGTTTAATCCGTCCCGGATTCCCATGGCGGTGAGGATATAGAGGCATGAGCTGAGCAGACCTGTCCAGGGACCCCAAGTATTCGCTGTGGCTGTGCGCTATCACTGCTCTTGTTGAGTGAGTAAGGAAATTAAACTAGATTCAGATTCTACAATCTGAAATGTGAATTGTTCTTTTTTTTTTTTTTCCCCCTAGGGTGAACGAGCTACTGGCTATGGCGTGGCTTTGTTGCTGTCCCTGTTTGGAGGGGCATCTGAAGACCCTTTGCTAAACATGGTGTCCCCTCTAGGCTGCAATGGAGACTCTCCCACCGAAGACATGGAGAGGGACTCCAAAAGGCGGCGCCTGGTTTAACGCCCCCAGCCCTACGTGACGGGGTGCGTGGGTTACCTCACTTTGCACTGGTTCGTTCTCAAGCAATGAAAATGTCACACATTAGAAATTGCCATTTTTTTTTTACTATCATGATAAGATTTATTACTTGTTTCTGATAAAAACAGCCTGATTTCTTTGGTTTTTTTAAATTATTGGTGCAGACAGTTGCTGAACAATATCAGTGGTGCAGAGTCCAAGCTCAACAAACTGTATCAGGAAGAGGGCGCATCCTCTGAGCTCCTCACAAACCCTAACTAAGTGCATTGATGCATGAGAAGCGCTCTCAGTCTGAAGAAGCAACTGCAGCTATTGCTTACAAAGCCTTCTGAATTACCTGTTATATGTGAGGTTTTATCTGACATTTCTGTGGGCCCCACTACATCTCAGAACACAGGACGAGGGGAAAAAAAAACCAACAAAGACAAACCTCTGTAGACTTGGCTTATTCAGTGACAATTTAGCTTAGCAGCAAAGGAGATGTAATGAGAAAAGGCCTATAGTTTTAATAAGGTGCTGTTTCCGCATGTTTAATGTTTTTCTGACCAGTAAAATGAGCGAGAGTCATCCAGAACATATCCGTACGTAAATCTTTCACATACAAATTGCAGAATGTATTCATGTTAAATGAGGAAAAAAATAGAGGGACTGTGATTGAGTAAAATCGGTTTACAAAGCTGAGTGGCTTCTTGCCACTTAATAAATTTATTATTATTAAAGCAGCTTACATATCCCCTGTGGCGTTTCATGGCGTTATTTCTATTCCTGAGAACACTGAGTGCTCCAAAAGCTTGTGCGCGACATCGTTGCTCTGTTCGGATTCCTCTTGCCAGCACTCGCCCATCTGAAGCAGAGCTCAGAGAGTGACGCTCGTGCTGAGCGGTGCGGGGGGTTCCCAACAGCTTGCGCTGATTCACTCCGTTTGGCTGGTTGGGCAGCAAGGGGGGATGCGTAGCGTTCGTTTCTGCATAAGTCGGTCCCAAGGAGCTGGGACAAGCTCTGGCTGGGCTGGGGCACGGGCGGGGAGCGACTTGCCCCGTGTGTCACATCAGCAGCGCTGGGATCGGAGTCGGCAGCGGTTCATGGGTGCTGGCCCCTGCCCGCTGCTCGGAGCGTCAGCCTTTGGAAGCGTTCCTTGGCTCAGCCGGAGCACCGATGGTGAAGAATCCCACCCGGCACACGCTCTTGACTGCTTCACAGATAAAGTCAAGCGGAGCTGTGATGAATTGCACCTTTCCCTGTGCCGGAGGTGATCGGCAGAGAGCCGTGCTGGGTTTTAGGTGGCGTTCCAACAGTGAGGTACACATCTGGTTTAGGCATGAGTCGCTTTGATTAAAGACTTCACAGAAAGGTGAATGCAGAAGGGAGAAGAAACAACATTTTTCATTCTGGTTTTGTGGCAACATTTGATTCTTGGGCAGAATGTTACTACTTTTTTGTTGTTGTTGTTATTAAAAAGCAGAACTTCATTACTTCCTATATTTGCTTCTCCCTTGCTGTTTCGGTTCCCTGGTCCACTTGATCGTAGTTTTAGGAGAGTTACATATACGTAAATGAGTTCTGCCTCTGGCCATTCTAGACAGTCAGTCTGGAGCGCTACCTGGTGCCAGAAACCGTTGCGGGAAACGTGTAGATGAGGAGTTATTTTCATTACTGACTCACTCCGACCACGGAAGCTAGTGGCAGAATGTTCTAACTTCACTGCTCTGAAATCAGGTCTTCAATCTCCATCCTGTAGAAACACTCTTCAAATTAATTCTAATTTTGAAATAATTCTGCTGGATTTCATTTGGAAGGCACTTTACAAAGCCATCTTTAACAAGAAATATCTAATATTAAAGAAATATAATACAAAATACCTGAAAAGCAAATGGGATAAATATTTAGGAAATAAAAAACTGAAAACTGGCCTAAATTTGCTTAACCAGAGTAAAAGAAATCAACCCAACAGTGAATAGTAAAAAGGTCTGATGCATCCTCTGTTTCAAAATACAAAAAAAAAAAAAAAAATTAAGGCTTTTTTTTTTTCCAATTCCATAAAAAAATCCCTTTCTATTCCTGATGTACGTTATTGTTTCCTTCCGTTTGGACAAGAGGTCTGTTCTCTGGAGCAGACGCTTGGGACCTCCACAAGACAGTGCTTTGTGAGCTGCATTCACCGAATAAATGATTCTCTCCTGGGTTCCACAGAGCTCGCGCTGGGATCCGTCCCATTAAGCCCACGGTGTTTCTTCACCCCCTAATGAGTAGAATTTTAGTTCCCCCAAGACCCGTTTCCACCCCCAGGGTTTACCTGCCCTTCAGGCACTGGCAGTTTCAGCTTCTGCTGCCGCAGCCGCCCTGAGGCACTTGGTGTGAGACCCGGAGCTGGTCTGGGGAAGGGCAGACCCCAAACTGCCTCCGAAGCAGCAGATGCTCAGTGTCAGAAATTAACATGAGGGATAATTACCGAAGAGGAATAAGGCAGTGTCAAGCAGCGCAGCTGGAATCTGGTCTGTGCAGCTGGCGAGAGCAGATGGCAGGAGGTTTCCGATGTTCCCGCTGCGGCCGCCCCCGCCGAGCACCCCACAGTTACTGAGGGTTTGGCTTTAGAGTCCCTTCTGGGTGACAAACCAGCAGGTATTCGTGGGAAATGGTTCCAGACACCAGCGGCTGACCTCAGGGGATTTATGTGGCTACACCTGGTATATTCTGGCACCATTTAAGCAACTTTAAATAGAAACACTCCGAGGCTGGGCCGTGGGCACCTGCAGAGTTTTGTGAAATCTGCCGGGTCCTGGTCCTCCACGCTGCCGGGTCCCCTGACCAAATGCTCGAAGATAACTCTGAAAGAGGGAGATTTAGATGAGATATTGAGAAGAAATCCTTTGCTGTGAGGGGGCTGAGCCCCCGGCCCAGGCTGCCCAGAGAAGCTGTGGCTGCCCCATCCCTGGAGGGGTTCAAGGCCAGGTTGGACGGGGCTTGGAGCAGCCTGGGCTGGTGGGAGGTGTCCCTGCCCAGGGCAGGTGCCTCTCTGGGTTATTTTGTAGGAATTAGAGCTTAAATTACTACAGCTGTGGCCTCAGCACTTTTATGAGGAGGTTGACAATTAAGCACAAGCTAACGCACTGCCCCAGGAGATTTCCTCCTTCTCCTCTCCTTCCTGGATCTTGCTGTTCCCTGAGGATGCCCGGTGGGAGCTGGCACAGGCAGCAGGTGAGTTCGCGATGGCCACCCTCTTTGGGGGCTGGTGGTCCACAGTAGGCCGGGCTGCTCTTTGTCTTGGTGACAACAGTGTCCTCTGGCAGGGGTTTGCTGTGGGCTGTATGGCGGACTTGGGATGGCAGGACAAGGGTGATCTGCTGGCTTCCTCGTTAGAGCGAAGAGGAGTCGGTGGTTTATGGACTGTCTGAGGCCAACACGCTCGCTCAGGGAAAAACCTGTCTGTGATGTTTTCAACTTGTAAACCCTACTGCAGGAAAGGCCTTTGCTGACTTTGCTGCGTTTTGCCTGGAGCAAATCAAGCCAACGGCATGTTTTACCGTACTTCGGGCCTATCAAATGCTGTCTGAGCTGGGGACTGGCGACAGACACATCGCCAGAGTTTTACCGAGGGCTCATTCCCTCGAGGAAAGATGGGCTTGGGCGAAGCGGTGCTTAGGAATTAACGGCTGCGGGGCAGTGCTGACCCTGTCTGTGTGGTGCGGCTGGGGGTGTGCTCCCCCCGATGCTCCGTGGCAGCACCCGCCGTGTCTCCCGCGCCGCTGGGGTGTCGGGGTGCCGGGGAGCTGCGGTGTGGGCAGCGAGCGCGGTGCGCGTCCAGACACTGGGGCTGTGCGTTGCGTCCATCCCGTGCGGGGTGTGCCGGGCTCACGGATGCTCTGAGGGTGAAGGGCACAGCGGTTTGTTGGGTTGTCGCGCGCAGCTGCAGTAACAGGGGTCCAGTCCTCGGCTGGGTGATTCGGCAAGAGCCTGTCGGGGCGCCCTGGGTGCAGCCCCTGCAGCAGCGGGGCTGCCTGTGGCCTGAGGAGGGGAATCAGCCTCATCCCTGACCAGAAACGGGGAGAGAAAAGCTGTTCTGCGGCTGCCGCAGTCTGGCTGCCCACGAGGACAAACTGTTTCCCGCTGCCTACAGGGAGCGCGGGCTGGTGGGTGTTCGCAAATGCCCCCTCCTGCGTCTGGGACAGCATCTACTAAAGCCAACAAAATCTGTGATGTCAGAAGGCAGAAAGAAACTAAAATGGGACTTGCCGCGTCCACGTTTCTCGTTCTCCCTTACCCTTTTCCCATCACTTTCCTCCCAGCCGCTTTACACGCGGGACTGGGCAGCCTTCAGTTAGCCTGAAGGTTCAAGTCTCTTCGCTGTTGAGTTTTGAACCCGTAGTTGTGTGTCGTGCTTCGCTCAGAGGAACCCCGTACCTGTGACCACCCCCATAGGGAGCCCTGAGGTGCCTGGGGCGGGTTGGTCAACCCAGACACCCACTGAAGAAGTGGCGTGAGGAGCAAAAGCGGCCACGCGGTACAGAGCAGTACGAGCCTGCGTTCTGCACCTCACAGACATTTTCCTCTCCTGCCCTTTAGGCTGAGGATACTTCTGCAAAGAAAGAAAATCTTAGTTAATTTGCCACAGCTGTTTCAGAAGTTGTTGTGAAAAGGGATTGCACAACAGTCACTCACCTTCTTGGGGTCTCTCCAGCCTTCCGTGATGAAAATATTAGCACATAAATCCCAGCAACACGGATCCAGCTGGAGAAGCTGAGGGTTGTGTCCGCTCAGCCCCACCTTGGCTCCCTTGGGGTGTTCGGGACTTCTCCCGTGGCTGCTGCGCGGGGCCCTGCCGGGGGCGGCCGCTCTCTGCGGGAGCTGCGTGATCCCACCCGCTTCCTGAGCGGGACAAAATGTCGGGCAAAGTAGAGTTTTGAAACATAGCCTTTGGGGCATGAAGACAAGCGCCTGTGTTCCAGGACCGTTCTAGCTGAGCCCGGGCATGTTTATCTCCTCGTGCTGATGCACAAAGCTGCTGCTCATCACGTTTGCCGCAGCAGTGGCCGGGGACCTGCTAAGAAAGCACCCGTACGAGGGAAGGGTCCTTTTGTGCTTACGCTGGGCTGAGTCAGGAGCTGCACAAAGCCACACCACACAGTCAAATTGATTTTTCTCCATTTGCACGTGTAAGGGATGGGATTAATACGTCTCATTCCTTGCTCCCCATTGTGGCTCATGGCCTGGAAATTCTGTTGCCTTGATGCGTGATGACTTCTAGGCTCCAAATGGGCAAGAAACAGTTTGCAAAAACTGCACTGTGGGATTGTTTTTTTGTTGGTTTTTTTTTTCCCTTTCAAGTTTTCTTTCAAACACTTCTCTTACACAAGACCCACAGAGTTCCAGGCAGCGTCCACCCATATGAAACCAGACATTTTTTTCCATAGTCTTTTTATAGATTTGATAATATTTAACTCAGCATGTATTAAAAAAGTATGGAGTACATAAAATTCATTATAAATGTCACCAAATGGGCCAACGGCTTTTTAATATCACTGCCACAAGACTGTATTTTAACCTATTTCCTCTCTGGATCCATTCCAGTGGCAATTCCAGGAGGGGAATATATTTAGTCTATATTTACCTAGTCTGTTTAACTTTCAGTTAGTGTCTTTGGCTCATCCTGTGGCCGTGCTATTTTGGGATGATTTATACAATATTTACATTAAATTCTGCTAATATTTCCTTGCCTCTTGAAGTCGGATTACACTATTTACATCTCAAAGGGCCGGGCTGGAGGCATAAGCAGCTGGTCCAGGCACCAGAGAGAATTTAGCGCCGGGGAGGCTGCCAGAAGTGAGCCCGTGTGCCCGAGATACTCTTGGGGGGACTATTTAGAACGGGTCGGTCCCCCCTGAGGGAAGGGGAAGGTTTGCCATGGCAGCGAGCAGCGCGGTTGGTGTTGTGGGGTCAGACAACAGCATCCAGACCTTGCTTTTTTTTTTTTTTCCGTGAAGAATTTGTGGTGCACTTTCCATAAATCTCAAGCGTCCTGGGCTACTGTGCTGCGGGCCCTTTGTGGGTAGGACGGGGCTCCAGTTGTGGCAGCTGAACGCCGCTGCTGTTCTGAGCCCTGAAATAAGGGTGGATGCGGTTGTACCTGCCCCGCAGCGTTGGCTGGGGACGGCCTGGGCTCTGGCCGCACTCCGTACAAGTCTGACAAACCAAAATAGATGCATTTGACCATGTGCCGAAGCTGAGCCACGTGGTTTCTGTTAGACCTCCTGGTAATGAGCGGAGCATAGGATTTGCTGGAGTATTTTAAAGAATTTTGTTTTAAAGAAAAAAAAACAAACCTACTTAAAAGTAACAGATTTGACCTCTTTGTTAAGGCTGAATCAAAAGGCAAGCAGCCAAACAGAGCAGCTGTAGAGGAGAGGAAGCTCCCAGCGTGTCCCCGCGTTAGGGCGACGCAGTCGGCTGCGGGAACCAAGCGCTATGGCTCGTTCAGGCCTCTCTGTGATGCGCTACGAGCAGTGGGGACAATGGCCTTGGGTGTGTGATTTAGCCTTTTATGAAACTGAGAGACAGGCTTTAAATTCAAATCAAAGCTTGGGTGCTGAGCCATATTCCTTAAAACAAAAAAAATCAATTTTGGATTCAAAACAAAAAATTAAGACAGAGTACATTCAGCGACCTTTAATTGAACTGCAAACATGCATCAGAGTTAAGAGCAAAAAACAAAAAAATTCCTCTCCATATGTACAAAAACTTACCTTCGGGACTGACCTGTGAAAAGCCCGGCAAGCCCTGGAGGAGACCAAAGCGCACGGAGCCAGGCGCCTTCTCAGCCCCGGCAGTGTCTGGCAGCACGGATGGTTCTTCTGCATCCATGGCACAGCATGGTTCAGCGGTCCAGGGAAAAAAATCCAAACTGGGAAAATATGTGACTACCACTGTTATCTAGAGAGGGGAAAATAAAACAGAATGATCTGGAGTTTTGGACTATAATGATTCTCAAAGGAATCTGCAGATCTTTTAAGTATAGGGGACGGTTCCAAAGACATGCTTAATGGTTTGAAACTCTGGAGAAGAAGTCTTGCTCTGAAAGCCAGTGAAATTTTAGGGTGGATAAATATTTTCTCTTTTTACTCAATTTACTTCTCATTTTCAAGTCAATGAATTCTCTACAGTTCCTGAACAAAATGTTTTAAGTCTTATATCCTTGCTAATCCACTCTAGCATTGGTCATAAAGGACGTTCATTGTACTTTAAAAATGTCTCGTTTGCAAAGTTACTCACTTCAATACCAAGAAATACTTCAGCAGTAGTAAGAAAAACGTACCTGTATATAAATAATAGCTGTCATCCAGAAGGATTTTGTTGGCCTTGGAACTGATAAAATGACCCAGAAAAAAAAAATAAAAATGGGCAGAACCAAAGCGAGAATTGAAGCAGAAATCCTGTGATTCAGAACGATCACGAAATAGCGACGTCTGCCTGACTTGGAGGCGCCGATACCATTGTACAAAGCAAAGCGCAAGGCAAACTGGCAAAACTCTGCCTCCTCCAGTTCCTTGTCATGAAATATCCTGAACCACAGGAGGAGGGGGGGAGTTCAATTGAATCATTGTTATTTTCTAGGAAAAGGGGCGTGAGATTGCTAAGCAGCATTTTTATCCCAAAGGATTAAGTAAACCAGACCAGGGGATGGCATAATGGAACCTCTAAAGAACTGCAGGTGTGAGGGGAAACAGCACGTTGACCACGTCTTCCGTAAAAGCTCTCGCTGACTCAGTCACTGATAACCACAGTCCAGGATACTGGATTTATACCGGCCTGATTTATAGGAACTAAAAGGATATGAATTAAATCATCCGAATTGCACTGGCTCGGTGACCCCTGAGTTACCAGGGAGTGTTTACCCTTACACACCCAACAGTTGCCAGATGACTGTGTCGAAAGTTTAGTCTCCTTTAACAGGCCCCAGCGGCGCTGTGCGGTGGGAGAGCGCGGAGCCGGCAGACGGGCCGTCTTTGGGGCTGCCTTCAGCTGCCACCTCTTCTGCCGCTTCATCTTCACTCTCTTCTTCAGCTTTGTGGCTCAGATGTGCTCTTTTGAACCTCTCTGAACCCATCAGGAAGAAAAGAGCAGGCGGTGGGGACCTCGGGCAGAGCTCGGCGGCGGCTCTCGCCAAGCGGCAGGTCTCCCCCCGCGTGCCCCGGCTCCTCCTCGCGCTCGGCCTCGGGGAGGCCGCAACCACCGGTTCACATTACTCTAACAGTTCGGAAAACGGTGGAGTTCAGAGTTGCGTAGATGATTTAGAAGGACAATTCTCCTCAAAATCCAAAGGAACTGTGCCTGTACATGGTGTGCGTGCCGTTGGACGTCTTAGTGCACAGGTTTAACTTGTGTTTAAACAAGACAAGTATTTTAGTATGAGTTAACTACAGCATAATGGAACATACGGTTAATGGTTTTATTCTCTTTATTAGTATCTTAAATGTAATTTTAATATCATTTAAGGCAGTTATTGAGCTCTAAATAGGAACATCTGGGAAGAAAATTATTTTCCATGTACATTGAAGTATGTCGGGCAACAGTAATTTTTGGGAGGGACAGAGTGGAAAATTGTGCACATCTCTCAAACACAGGCGCTCTCCCTGAACGAGGGCAGCTCTCGGCGCAGATACCAGCAAGCAGTGGGTGCCGTCTCTGCCGCGGGCAGAGACATGTCCCCGCGGGGCACGTCGTTTCCACTTCCACCGTCATCTTTCCTGCCAGTAACGGCTCGTGGGACTGTGGCTTCCCCCAGGTGGGCTCGGCCAGGGCTGCCACCTTTGCTTTCTGCAGACCCCAGGGACAGAAGAGGGACAGAGGCAGAAGGTGACGCTGCTGTTGGACCTGCGTCTTGGAGACGCTGCGCTTCCTCTGGCGGGGTGAGAGGGCCAGCGGTTCGCTTCCAGCTCTCGCGTTTCTTCGCTCTTAGTTTGATCAGTTTCATCCTCCTGGTTGAAAACAGAACTAAGGCGACAACTGCCCTAAACCAGGTGTGCACTTTATCTGAATTCAGTGTCTTACAAATGCTGTCCTTGTAACAATGCCGCAGCAGAGTCTGCAACTTCATTGTTGTAGAAATGACCAGAAAACTCAGATTTGACTTAGAAATTACTTAAGAAATGAGAAATGTTAATTTTTTAGTCTAACTTTATTTTTTCAACTAGTCAAATACTTTTATTTTATTCTGTTGTGTTTTACAACATTTTTTATTTCCTGCCAAGCCAGCCCTAACAAATAAATCCAGATTGCAAATGTGGAAGTATTTTCCCCAAAGGCGTAAGGTTAAGACCAAAGCCAAGGAGAGGCTGTTGGTAGGCCTGGTGTTCAGAACACCAGCCGTTTGTGTGGTACGGCCACTCACGTTCACACACATGACTGACTTCCCCATCTGACTGTCACGCTCTTTCTCATAAGACTGGGTATCCCACCAACATGCTTCTTTCTGAATCGTACTTCACAAGCCATTTCATAACATTCAGCCACTCTTCATATCTCTCTGAAATACTGCTGGTGACAGCAAAATAGCATTCCCTTTGTCCTCAACAGTGGACAAACTCACAAACCTAATCCCAAGCCCATTGTATGAATATCATCAGGGATGGGGATGGGTCTTAAACCCGTATTTTGTTGGGTATCCCTTTGACAAGTAAGGTATAAAGGCTGTGAGAGTAACAGAGGCTTTCATATCTCTGGCCAGCAGGAATTTATCTTATGTCTTTTAAAACGGACCCCCCTCCTATGAACACATGTAAGCTTGCAAGCCAGGAAATAATAAAGAGACAATTATTCATCTGAGTATTTATACTTCTTCTGATATTACTGTTATTATTTTTGTGGGGCGCAGCTTGCTTTGGACCTGGCTGGTATTTGGAAGCTCTCCATCCCGAGATCTAACATCCAAAACAGGAAGCGGATCTGACAGGCACACGCAATGCTATAGGCAAACACAGAACAACATCGTCAAGGCTTGGCTCTGGACCAGCTTTGTGTGTGATGTTGAAACATTTGGTATTTAGCTTAAGGCTTCTGCAAGGAAACATCTGTGAGATTCTGCAGCAGATAACGCAAAGCGTTTGATCAATCTTTGTTCACCCAGAAAGGCATGAAGAAGGCTTCGGTTGGTCTTAACGGTTAAAAAAAAAAAAAAAAAAAGAGGAAGATCCATCCTCTCCACCTGTAACAGCTCCCTGGCTCTCTCCTGCGGTGAGCCACGTTGGAGCAGGACCGCGGTAGCTGAGACCAGCCAGGGCTAAATCATGACCAATCTCCACGTTGCCTCCTGCCCATGTTCTCATTCAAGCTTTACTCCTGTCCTCAAGTACTTGCTACTGGAGGGAGGCAGAAAATGGAAGTCAAAAGTCATCTGGAAAGACAGAAGAGCCAGAAAGGTATGTCATGGTTTAGCTTTAGCTGTCGGATTGCACTTTGGGTCTCTGCAAAGTCAGGCAGGCAAAGCCATTCAGCCAGGGTGGAACGGACAGGCCGGGGAGACCCCCTCCGTGGGTGAGCTGTTAGCTCGTCGCGTACAACACCTCAAACCAGTTTCTGTCCTTGTAATGTAGGAACACAGAGGTTTCACCAAAGGAAAAAGATCTGTTGGTGAGACATGCAGAACTGCCCACAAACGGGCACCTTCCTTCACAGTGCTCTGACACCGGCGACAAGTGATGGGAGATGCTGCGTGAGTTGACTTCAGCCCTGGGAAAAGTCAACAGGAGCCTTTGCAATGGAAGACGGATGTTTACAGCCGCATACCCTGCATGCGGTTAGTGCTTAGCAACTGGTGATTTGGGGGTATAATAGAAGGAGCTCACTGGGGTCTGTTCCAAGATGCTTTCTGGCCCCTTCTTGTCATTAGCTAGCACTAGCAGAACTCTGCCAACTGCGAACTGAGCTCCAGAATATCCCTTTCCCCTTTATTCTTCCCTGTTTTGAATATTTCATTGCAGTGGCCGCCACCTTCTGCCACTCTTTGGGTGCTATGGAACGGTGGCTGAGTGCTGGTGTCCAGGCTGCGCGTGGGCAGGGCGAGGACTCGGGATCCAGCTGTGCTAGAGGAGGAACTCGGTCCCTCATTTTGCCTTGGAGAGGGAAAGAAAGGCTGCTGATGGGAGAATCGTTTACAACAGTGGTTGCTATTTTGTACACTTGGGCTACAGATTTCCAGAATGCACCGTGTGTCCTTTGCTTCCAGTAGAACGTGGTGTGCAAAGAGATTTTTTAATTGTGGCCATAAAGCTGTCAGGAGCATAATACTGTCATCTCCATTGTGTTAGCCCCAAAATAATTGTGTGGTTCTCCAAGATCAGTGCAAAATAGTCTCAGGTGTAAAGAAATCCTAAAGCACACTAAGCAAGCAGAGCCAAGAAAGCTGAGGACGGTCAAAACTCACAGCGTCTTCAATGCTGTCCTGGGCTTTCCTCTGCCAGGAAACCAGACTCTCTTTACCCATCTTGGGGCCGTTCTTAGGAACAGGAACTCAGTGAGAACTGGATGACCCGTCACCCATTCCCAGCCTGGAACACGTGCGATAGCATGATGTGGGAAGCTCCTCCTCACAGTTCTGCAGTAACGACAGCAACTAACAGATTTGGGCCAGTAACGGGGTAATTTCCAGGAATAACATTTCTGGAGTTGTGTAATAAGGATCCTGAGGGGAGAGGGCCTAACGCAAAGTGAACTAAGCACTAAGATAGTGGAAAAAATATTATTTGTTTCATATATCTCCTCTCTCCCCAATTTGCTGCCACAAAGGTCTAAACAGGATTTTTGTTTTAAAGAATCTTTCATACCCTCTTTATCGCATGCAAATAATGGATTATTTAACCTACTGACTGAACCAGAAGTCATTTAAATAACGTCTAGCCAACTGGCAAATATGTTCCAGCTCTCTTTGAAAGAGAAAAACAAACAAAATAGAAGTATGAAAGTTAGTGCAACTGTGTTTTCAACAAACCAGTCAGCGCCATTCCTGCTAATATTGCAGGGACCTCCTTCTCTTCGTAAACACCACAGCCTGGTGCACAGCAGAGCTTGGTGCTGCTTGGCCCTCCTGGGACATTGTTCCAGCAATCTTTCAGTTATTAAAATAAGGCTCCTACCTTGAGGCAGGGTAAAACAGTCATCGCACGCCCAGAGCCCTCCGCGCCAGCCTGCAGCATCAACAGGAGCAGATTTGTGCAGCGTAATGGTGGAAATGAAGCTGAAGTTGAAGAAACCTTCCCCCGCCCCCAACAAAATTCAATAGAGATGTAACAGTTTACTCCATCTGAAAATCTGCGTTAAAGTGCACTATTAATTTGATTTTGCTGCTTACTTGGTACCAAGCCACAGAAACCAAAAGAGCACAGTGTAGAGTATTTCGTAGGCCACAGAGCTGCCAGTGAGGCTGGGAATTAACAACATGGCAGCAGAGAAATAAATCCAGTATTTAACTGGCATTCCCTTAAGCAGAGACAAGGATTTCCAGAAGAAGATTATGTGGTTTGTCCCCTTCTGTAATAAGAAGAAAACAAATCTGTTGGGCATGATGCTATCACTGTACCGTCTTGACACCTTTTTTATAATTCTCCCTGCCTGTGGCTGCAAATGCCTCTCTTGGTAGGTGACTTATCTTGCCTTAAACATCGTCACCTAGCAACAGGGCCCAAAAACGCAGAAATTGCAGTCCCATAGAGCAGTTGCCACTCCTGAATGCATGTACCACGCTCTCCTCTACTGTGCATGGCGGGCCTCTGCTTGCCTGCCCAAAATCCACGTACTCGGAACAGCAGCCAGAGCGAGCTGAGCCGCTGGTAGAAACTGAGGTCTGTTCTTGGCAGCAGAAACTTCTGTTTCAGGAGCCACGTATGGTCCTTACGATGCTCTGTGTTGCTCCCGGAATGGCTGGAAGGTCTTTGCTGTGAGCATCAAGGCATCTCCCCTCTCTGCCCCACGTCTTGCTGGGAAGGTGGCGACATCCGAGGAGTCTGTTCTCGTTCCAACACTGAAGCAAACGCGCGGCTGAGCCGTTTGCAGAAGCACGGACAAGCCAGGTAGCTGTCTGCACAAACCAACCGCTCATGTTAGCGCAACTGTTATTTAATAACAATATCCTTGGAGTATTTTGATAACAGGTTCCAGCCTTAGTTTAGCAAGACTAAATGCTTAACTGTATTGCTAAAGAGAAGGTAAGAGAACCACACTAGGATGAACTTGTTTGTTTCCTCACTGTTCTCATTCAATATCGCTTCTTGGAGAGATTCTTGTCTATCCTTCATATGTCTCTCAATCACATATTGCCTTAGCAACAGCCAGCCTGTGAACGCATAGAGCATCTGCAACTAAACCACATTTGCCCCTTATTTTTTCCATCGAACTCGTAGAGGTACACAAGCAACACCTTTCCTTGTTTGATAATGGATAGAGATGTAAATCCTTACAAACTATCAAAACAAGTGCAAAAAAGGAGCATACTTTAGAGGAGATGTCTGTCCCAGTGACTGTATCTCATATTTGTGTAAATTAAGGAGCTCAGGTTGCAAAGACTTTGGAGGCAAGAGCTGCTTTGGGTCGGTATTGCACAGAACGTTGTGAGGTCTGGGCGTTGTCAGAAAATGGGGAGCAAAGTCTAATTGCTGTACTTCAGTAACAACAACTGACTCTCTTCCCTGACAGCTAATCACGTTAGCATAGGAAGAAGAAAGTTTAACTTGGCTGTAGAGCACAACCCCCTCTGAACCCCACCTCCCATGTTGAAGTGTCCTCAACAAATGGAATGACCCGTGTTTCCGACACCATGGCGTTCTGCCGTGCGGACTCCGGGACTGGCCGTTCACCACACCGGGCTCTCTTACAAAGCCAAATTCTTGTATACGATAAACTGATAGGCCTGGAACAAGTTCCTGGGCTTTAATGGCAAGAACTGGACTTTGCCATTAAAGGGGGGGGGGGGTTGAAAACATACACGTCAAACTGCGCTTGTATTTCACGAATGCCTCTGCCAAGTAATTTTGGTTTGTCCCTTGTATCGTTCCTACATAGCAGGTTGAGGGAGAGTACAATACAGTGCAAGAATAAAAACACAGTTTTATTGTTCTCTCGCAGGCTGGCTCACTTAAGTAGGGAAGGGGAGAATGTGGAATTCCTACTTTTGTGCCAAGAGGCATGCTTGGCAGTCAGTGTGGTTTTAAACCAAAGCTGATGAGAACTGATTGTGAGGTTTTAGGGAAGAATTCCTCTGGGGAGATATTTAGCCCTGCAAAGAAGCTTAGGGCAGGCAGGATGTTCCTGTGAGCAGGAAGGGAATGGGGAACTACGCAAGACACGATGCCCCTGGTCATGAGCCATCCAAATGATGCAGGACCAAACCAGCAGAACAAAACAAGTCCAACAGCTGTAATGTGCAATGCTCCAAATTTGCAAGGCAACAGAAACACGCAACGGAAGAAATGCTGCCATTTAAATTTCAAGAGGCCTTACAAGCAGATATATCTGAAAACCTATGTGCTACGTTATCCCTTTTGATTCCCTTGTGCGAAGCAGTTAAGGATTAACCAGCTCCGAAGTAAAAACCTTGTGTGTCTGCATCAAACAAATGGGCATCCAACAGCCTGGCTTGGAGTGGCTGTGAGGAATGAGGTAGGACAGATCGTCCTTTAGGAAACCAGGGGCCAGAGCCCTTTTAAGTATGTTTCTTGGCCCTTCTGGCCGTGGTCTCTGGCACATGCAGAGTTGTGCACGCAGTCCCTGTGCCTTTCGTTTTCTGTTCCAAATGCCTTTATTGTCCCATTTCAGTAGGAAGCAGGTGTGATACTGGAAGGTACATCAAAATTACCTGCAAATGTTATACAAATTATGATAAGTTAGTGTGTTACAAAGTCAGGTTAGATAGACTCAACTGACCCGACGAGCATGTTTTATTTGTATGTTCTTCATTAACGTGAAGTTCTTGTAAATGACAGCCAAGTGGGGTTTTACTTTTAGAGTTCATCTGGCACTGGAACTTTCTCTTTCAATCGTATATTGCCTGGTGATAGTCAAACAGTGAATGGATATTACACCTGGGGTGAAGCCAGATGCGCTTCCCTTCCCTCTTGGCCCCCTCTCCCCCCAAGCCCCCAACCTTAAGATAGAATCATTTACTTGCTTGTGTTGGTAGTACTGAGGGAAGTAAGTCCCTCTTACAGCATGTACATGGCTGGCCAATATTGATCCGTGAACAGCAGGCGAGCTGCCTTCGTGATTCTGTGTTCCCCAAGGCTCGAATTTACAGCACAACCGCCCCTGTTTTTAAGATGGAATTAGGTGGCGACTGTGCTTTGGTCTGCGTCACGCTTAGTCGTGTAATTATCACTCTTAGAGCATGGTACCTGATAGAGGAGGGCTGTGTCCTTTGCCGGTGTTGGCAGGCGCTGTGCAGGAAATGCCATGTACGTGCGGTGATGAGGGACTGTCCTGACGGCGTCCCCTCGCAAAATGAGCCGCCTAAAAATGAAACACAAGAGTATCGTAGGTGCAGCCGCGTCTTCCCACAGAGGTTTCTGGTGCGCTGGTACAGGAAGCTGGAACTGCTTTCTAATGACTCACTGCTCCTGCGTGTTGGCACGGCTACCCACGTGGTGGTTTGCTGAATATTGGGTTTGTTCGTTAAGAAACTCAGATGGGTGGTGGGGAAAAAGCAGGAAAGGAAAAACAATAGCTCTCAATTTCTCTGAACACTTTTGTGCTGATAAGAGATAACGCTAGTCCACCTTATTCTCTTCATTCTTGGTCAGCCGCAGCACATTATCCTACTCCAGACTTCTCTGTTGGTCGCATTGGGACTTCTTGCCTGCACTCCTGCCTTAGGAACCACCCCAGGATATCACATTCCTATAACACAGGTACACACCGTGTGGTTCCAATGTCACTCGCTGAGAGCAGCAGTACAGATTCACCAACACTCCTAAAATTTTTTTTCTAATTTTTTAGCAGTCCTGTAGAAAGCAGGAGGCAAACATCAGCACGAAGAGTAACACAAAACCCAAGCTGAACAAGGCTTAAAATGTTTTGATGCACTTTCTCATGAGAGCAACGGTGATCCAGTCTGGACGTGGTGACACGCAGAACGGGACACAAGGTCTCCAGAGAGGCCAAGGCACACCTGAGTCTCTAAATGCTGTGTCGAACACTGGCAGCTGGGGTGGAAGAGCCCCTTCTGGGACATCGCTTAGGCTACACGATGAACCAGACAGAGCAAAACTTCTCTTTAGAACTATTTCTTTAGTTTGTGCATTAGCTGCAAACAAACTTTATCACAATTGCATTTTTGCTATTTGTTGGAGTTTAAATTCAGGTAGTGTAATTATACGTGTACCTCTGTTCTTCTCCTCTTCCTCCTCTTCTTCCTGATCTTCAGAATTAGATGGTATTTTGGCATCTTAGGGCTTTGTCAGGTTTGGTTTTTTTTTTTTTTTTCCAGATTCTTGTAACTGTGATGCTACTAAGAAACGTTCCAAAATCAGGAATCAGTAGGCAGAAAATATTACCAGCATTGACTCTGCTGAGCCTGCAGAGCAGAAAGCAGTGCCTAAAAATGTACAGCTTCATCATTTTCCACGTAGTCTTTTGAATAATTAACTTGAAATCTTTCCTGCTCCCCAGAAACGTAACTGCAGTAATACAGGAGAAGAGCACCGGCGTGCTTTAAGACAAAGCAAATGGCACCACAGTAATCAAAAGTGCAATAAAGTTGCTCCCGTAAAGCATTGGTTCTCTCTTCCAAGGAAAGATTCAATCAGTCCTTTCAGGGGGATTATTACAATTCTTAGAGAAAAAAGGTCAGGTAACCTAATAGATAGTGCAATATAATACCTTCATTTTATTATTTTTTTATAGCCCACACTGAATCTGGTTTGGTGTATTTGATACCCCACTTCTTTGTACTGCGTTTCAGAAGTAGAGCCATGCTTCGTTATCCCACCTTGCGACTCCAGCATCCCAAAACCAACTCTCCCAACTGCAGTCTAGCAGATAAGAACACACAGATGTGCTTATGAACTGATATGTCCCTATTTTCAAATCCCCAAACACATGCCTAGCGTAGGCCTATGCCTCCCATTTCTGCCTTCAGGTTTTTGTAAAGGGAGCCTGAATTACGATATATCCTGCTCTCACACACCCCAATTAATTTGCTGTTGGCTTTGGTCAGGACGGCGTCCTTTTACATCGCAATAAAAAGAGAATGACAGAAGCAGAATCTGGTTTTGGTTCAAGGAGTTTCAAGAAAGTTCTGAAGAACATGGTGATGTTATCTGCAGTCAAAATGACGCATTTGTCTCTCTGCCGGCAATTCTGGGAGTTCAGTGGAACTGCAGTCTGTGTTTAAATGCCTTGTGAATCAAATCATTACAGAAAGGGCTTCAGTCGCGATTAGAAACGTCGCTGAACTGTGGCACCTGGGCCCAGCCCAGGTAAAAATGCCTTTAGATGGAGAAGTGGGATCAGCATCCAAAGCGCGTTAACTTGCGGGTGGTTGGAGCAAGGCTATCGGTGACGGCACTTTGCTGCAGTAAATGGGCTTCTGAGGCTTTTACTACCAAGTAACCAATTGCCATGACGAGTGCCCTTACCGTTAGGCAGCAGGCAGTGCCAGGCAGTCTGAAACGGCCCTGGGTTGTGAGGAAAGAGAACTGCTGAAACCGATTGCCCCGAGCGAGGTGTGGGTGCCTCCTGAAACAGCAGATACTGGCTTTGTTGTGCCAACAGAAAAATGTCTATTCTATAAAGCAAAACCTATGACGAAGCGAGCGCCTTGCTCTGAGGATTTAATAGGCCGCGTCATGGAGGTGCGCTTCCCTGGGGCGCCCGCGGCACGTCCCCTCCTCAAGCACAGTTCAGAGAAGACCACCGCAGAAGACCCCTGCGGGGAGGAGACTCTCCCGTCTGCCGGCACCACAGCAAAGCGCTCAAGTTAAGGAAGTAACGATGGCCCAGCCATCTGGGCTCCTCAGGCAGCGCGTCAGGAGGGTCCGTAAGAGCCCAGGAGACCGAGGAGATGGGGTACCGCTACAGGCCCAGGGCACAACGCTCCACTGAGGGGGCTAGTAACCAGCGCGTAATTAGGCAGTATTGCTCATCAGGAATTTGACAGAGGGCTTCCGCCTTTCGCTGTGGTGGCTGCAGGACTTGGACAGGCTGATATGAATGCAAACAGCCTTTTTTTTTTTTTTTTTTTCACAATTCTATTAACAAGAAGCTTTGGGTAAACTTTGACTTTAAGATAATGAGAGAGGGTTTAGTTTGATGAAGACAAGCGATGTTTCCTGGGTTTTCTTCTGCCCCAAATGTAAAACATCTTTTATTGAAACCAGAGTGGTTCTTGCCTAACCAATGAAAGTGGAACTGAGCTAATAACCTTTAATGAACAAAACCTTTATTTTAAAATAATCAATAGCACATGAAAAACCCTGAAATACTAATTTTGTTTCCTCAGATACAAACCTGACAAAATGCCAGTTTAAAATAAAAAAAGAACTGGCACATTTTGTAGCACAACAAATTTTTATTGTTAATTTTTCTTTCAAGGTGTGGGTGTGTAAAGGGTGTGGATTGTTAATGAAACAGAGACGCATTTATTTCAGCTGCCTCTTCAGCGTAGCAGGTATTGCAAATAGCGCAGGCAGAGGGTGCTGCTTTCAACCATGGGTAAGTTGCGCCCAAAAAAGCGACGCTCATAAATTAGGTCATATATTTGTGTTGTCCAGTTGTTTCATGTACAAAGTTGTACTATTATTTGCAAAGTTTAATAAGCTGGTATTTTATTTAAGTATAACCAAGGGTATATTGTACAGGCTGTCCTTCAAAACAAGTTTCTAAAATAATAAGCACAGGAAAACAAGTCCATATCAGATAACTTAAAAAAAGCTATTTGAATTTAAAGTAAGTTTCTGAAATTTATTATAGTATAACAATGGGAAATGTTATTCTTTTCCAGGAGAGCTTTCCATGCTAAGTTCAGTCACATACAAGAACTGTACGAATGCTAACGCTCCAGCAGGATAAATGGAGTTATACATGATATACTAAGGTTTTAACCATGTACATTTAATGAGTAAGGCTCAGTTTTAGGAGAAGAAATCCTTTATTAAAGAAGAAATCCAACTGCTGATGAAGGTGAGGTGCAGCCAGTGTCCCTGTGACAACAGCATGACTTTTTCACAGCAGCTTCCTTTCCAAGCATCCTCGTTCTCTCCCTCCCTCTCTTTTTCTCTGAAGTTATCTACAAGAAAATTCTTCTGAAAAAAATAACATCTTCCAAGGTTCTGAGAAATAAATAGGTCAGTGAGTTCCTGAGCACTGGAGCGTTTCTGAGGCTGCCGTGAATCGAGTTCCCTCTCCTTCCAGAGGGATCTGCCCAGTTCTTTTGTCCAGACCATGCCTCATCTTCCCACACAGCAACGCTGCTGGGACATTTATCAGGCAAATGTACCTCCTAAAAATCATATTTCTAAATTTCACATCTTTTTCCTTTTTTTTAACTTCTCATCTCTATAACATTTAGTTACATTTTAAATACGTGGTTCAATTTCAATCCTGCTTCATCTTCGTTGATCTTTGAGTGATTTCTTGAGGAGTAAGGTCTGCTCACCCTTCCCATCACATTGCTGCGTTATTCTATCCGTGAATAAATTGTCTTGTTTGCTCTTAGGGCAAATGACAAAACTACTCTGAAAATCAGCCCAGAAGCTAAATTATTCTCCGTGATGGTTATGTCCCTCCTGTGGTTGGTGTAGGAAACCTCCCCGACTGCGGGCCGGCAGCAACCCTTTACATTGCTCAGAAAAGGGGCAGCAACCTTGCAGTGAGCGGTTCTGTGGCCTTCCCTCCCTTGAGTTCTCTCAGATGGAAAGCACAAACTGTGTCGATCGATTCCTTTGTGAGTACTTTAAATGTATACATTTCTAATCATCAAACCAAATGCCAGAATTTGTGTTCTGTCCAATAATCCTCATTTTCTCTGAAACGGGAACTATTGATCCCTTATGTTTCACTTTAATCCAGACTCCTTATTGCTGAACAAGTATTCTGAAACGTGGCTGTCGGATCATTCTTTCTAAATTAGAGTTGCTTTGCTTGGTTTCTTTCCAGACGCAAATAACTAGTCAGAACAGAAGTGTGCTTCAAATTGCAAATAAAATTCTAATTTTTCTTTTTTTCATTAATGTTCAAAAGTCTAATTCTAGAGTTTAAGATGAATGCAGACGGTCTGTATACAACACATCCTTAGGTGCTTTAAAGAAAACTCTAAGCAGCAACCCAAGGATCGCAGAGGCAGCAGCTGCCTGGATTATCCACCAGAAAGTTAATTCCAAAGAAGGCATTGGGCACAAGTGTTTGGAGCGAAACAGAAAACAGCTGTCTGTGGGCATGATTATGTCCCAAAATTAACTCAAATGCTTTGACGAATAGCTGCAATATCAAATGCTCCAAGTTTCCACCTATTCACCCCGCATCGCTGTGTCCCCCCCAGGGCGCAGGAGCTGTTTGTGTCAGCTCTGTCTCCCGGTGAGCACTCTGGGCTCACCCAGACCCCAGGTAAATGAAGACACGGATCCAGCCCTGAGCTCATCAGCTTGGAGACGGGGAATAGCAGCGGTACATGGGGGCAGTACTTGGCCTGGGTTTATATCCTTAGGACTCCTCAGAGCAGGATTAACTAGCAAGGCAGAACACAATGAAGTTGACAGGGTAATACTGGCACTGCTGCCTCGCTCAGCAAATCCTTTTTCTGTCATATTAATTATTCACTGAAGCCACTTACTACTTAAACTGTGAAAGCTGAAATATATTTGTGAATTTTCTTTTTAATCTTTGGCTAATGGTTTTGTAGTAGATAATCCAACAGAGAGTAGATGGTGGGGCTGTGATTTTTGCTGCCAAATTTATCTGTGAATGGACTTTGCAGCTCTGAAAACAGAGCTCTCTACAGTAATTTGCCAAAAAAGCGATTCCAAGCTGTTTTGAGGCTGGTACTTGTGTGCAGTCCCCTTTTATGTTATTGTTAGCTTAGGAAATTAATCACGGGGTGACCCAGAGCTCCCGGCCCAGAGACCAGGCAGTGCCGTGACACGTCTGTGCCGCTCAGCAAAGGGATGCGGGTGTCCAGCTGCAGCGATGCAGGCGGCCGGGCTGCGCTTCAGCCACGTCAATTCCCAGGGCTTCTGCCAGCTCCGGGCGGCTGCGGGATGCTCTGTGCTGGGTTTGTTTGGCAAGGGTTTGGTGGCGGGGGACTACAGGGGTGGCTTTTGTGAGAAGCTGCCAGAAGCTTCCCCAGTGTCCGATAGAGCCAATGCCACCGGCTCCAGGACGGACCCACCACTGGGCACGGCTGAGCCCATCACTGACGGTGGCATCACCTCTGGGATAACATGTTTAAGAAAGGGAAAAAGTTGCTGTGCTACCAGGCAACTGTGGGCAAAGGGAGAAGTGAGAATATGAGAGAAACAGCTCTGCAGACACCAAGGTCAGTGAAGAAGGAGGGGAAGAGGCGCTCCAGGCACCAGAGCAGATATCCCCTGCAGCCCCTGGTGAAGCCCGTGGTAAAGCAGGCTGTCCCCCTGTGGCCCCCAGAGGTCCACGGTGGAGCAGATATCCCCCTGCGGTCCCTGGAGGACCCCATGCCAGATGTCTGAAGGACGCCGTGACCCCATGGAGAGCCCACTCTGGAGAAGGCTCCTGGCAGGACCTGTGGCCCCATGAAGAGAGGAGCCCACTCTGGAGCAGGGAAGAGCGTGAGGAGTCCCCCCCTGAGGGGGAAGGAGCAGCAGAGACAACGTGTGATGAAGTGACCACAACCCCCATTCCCCATCCCCCTGCATCACTCGGGAGGGGGAGGTGGAGAAATGGGGAGTGAAGCTGAGCGGGGGAAGAAGGGAGAGGTTGGGGGAGAGTGTTTTAAGATTTGGGTTTATTTCTCATTATCCTACCCTGACTTCATTGGTAACAAATTAAATTAATTTTGCCCAAGTCGAGTCTGTTTCGCCCGTGACAGTAATGGGTGAATGATCTCCCCCTGTCCTTATCTCGACCCAGGAGCCTTTTGTTGTGTTTTCTCTACCCCGTCCACTGAGGAGGGGAGTGATAGAGCGGGTTTGGTGGGCACTGGGTGCCCAGACAGGGTCACCCCAGCGCATACTCCCACACTGGGATGGGAATTAGCGCAGGGACTGGTGCCGTAATTACACCGTCTGTGCCAAGGGAGTTTGTCTTCGCAGAGCGTCAGTCCCGCAGAGGAACGCGTCTTTCTGAAGTCCTCAGTGTGAGCGAGTCAATTAAGGAATGATGCTCTGAGGCTACATGTGCTCGTCTCTTTACGAATTTCATCTCCGTTATTTCTACTCTCAGTGGAATTTAACTCAGTCCTGTAATCCTCTCTGCGACATGTGAAGGCTGGATGATATTTAACGTTGAGTTCTCCACCTAAAATCTTGTTGGAAAGACCACGGATACCTACGCCAGTGCTGGCCGTAGAAAGAACTATTTCATAATGGGAGTGCAAGTAAATATCATCAGTAACAATTAGTAAAACCCATCAAAACTTCCTTTGCTGTCCAGCGACAAATACCACTTAAGACATGACTGACATCATCGCAAGGAAAAGCACATTTTTAAATGGAACAGAAAGCAAAGTCTCTTGTGTCATATAAACAAAGAAATGAGTAAAGAGATAAGATGTTATAATCCCAAATACAAATATTTGCCCTCTCCTGTGGAGCAGTTTCTAGAAACTAGTAGAAACCAACATACTGTTGTGCCTCGCTCTTCCCTGCGCTGCCCCCCGCTCCGGGGCCGCTGTCCCGAGGTCCATGTGGACGCAGGTTAAAGGTTCGCCAGTGGTTTAAAGGAAACTGCCCAGTGTCCCCACTCCTGGCGGCTCCCGCCCTTTCCCCTGGCTCTTGGCACACGTCCGGAGCGTCGGAGACGCGGGGCTGCCCTGGGCTGGTGCGGGTACCGGCCTCCCCCACCTCCTGCCCCGTGCGGCCAGCAGTGCTTCCATGTTCAAGGCTTTTTTCCACCAAGAAACCAGATCACTTTTTCTTCTGCCATTTTCTCCTTTAAAGCTGCACGAGAACGGCGACGTCTGACAGGCCTCAGCCCGGCCCAGAGCTTCCCTGGGAAACTTTAAACTGCGGTGCTCAGAGAAATTATGAAATCTTTACTGGTAGAATTTAACAGCCTGCTTACACTGGAGCCAACCAGGAGAGATTTGTAGAGCTGTAAAATAAGCTAATTCTGTTTAAAATTATTTCAAAACCTGAACGGCACAAACTGTCTTTAAACTCGAAGGGCAGATTTGACTTTTAAAAATGAGATTAAACTTTGTAAGGCCAAAATTAAATGCTGTTGTCCCAAGCATTTAACAAATATTTGTGAGGAATAGAAAAGGAAAGGTTTCTGGAATTGATTCCACTCAAAAAGGAAACCGATGGTAGTCTCCATCTCCCTCCAGTCTGCCCCTCCTGTCCGTACCCCCGGAGCCCTCTGCCCCGTAACTTCCCCTGTGCTCACACCACCTCCGCGAGACCCGTTCCCTGGCTCTCAAAGCGCCGGGGTCACATCAGCGCCCCAATCCGCTGGGCGCCCTGCTCGAGAGCTGCTCGACAGCGCTTCTCAGAAACCCCTTGGGCTGCACAGTCAGGCTTGGGACTTGCCACACTTTTGGGCGTTAGTCACTTCAAAAGAAGAGGCTTGTAATTGCTTCATCACTGAGGCTGCCAGAGGAGGAGCAGCTCTCGTACCCGCTTCAGTTACATCTTGTGTTAATTCTGTGAATAAGAGCGCTGACGTGCGAGTGCAGTATTTGCAGGACAGAGCTTTTAGCCAAGGCGGGCGGCTCTGCAGGACACCCAGTTGTTCTTTGGTTATTGCCCTGAACATAGAGCTGAACTATCAAAATTGTACATCTGAGTAAGACTTTGGGAGTTCAAGTGAAATATTTTGCTCAGTTCTTACTTGTTTTTTCCAAAAGGTTGTGTGATCTTTTCAGACACTGATTCAGAAATGAGTGTTGATGTCCTACAGGTTTAATTAGTCACATGGATGGGACAACATGCTCGCAGCGAAGCACTCGGCTTTTTCCAGCTGCCTTCAGCCTTCTCCTGCAGAGAAGCAGCTCTGGTGCTGCTTGAGGGTAGGAGGGGAGCCGCGGAACTGAAGGGCGATGGCTGGGAATTGCGTGTTTCATAGGGAACACGGTCCATCGCCGACTGTTGAGTTTTTAAACTTGTCCGACCCTGCCCGCTGGACACCACCATCTGTGAATGGCTTATGACTGCTGGACGCGAGCCAGGGCTACTGCAGGGCTTCTGGTCTCCGCCCGCGAGTGCTCTCTGCGTGTGGGGAACTAAGGGTCTGTCCTCTCCTCCCTCGGCCGGTGGGAGCCAACAGATGTCAGTGCAGCCTGAGGAACGGGAGTTGGCGGCTGCTGGGGCTCTGCCCTGAGAAACAGCCCCTGGGGGAGGTTTGGCCATCGGACACTGCCTGGGTGAGGGGGAGAACAGCACCAGGGCTTTGGGGGAGGCTGGAAAGCCTCTCGCCGCTAAAAATACCCACCTGAGTATTTTTAAAAACACGTTCAAAGGTCCTTATAAACACACGGAGTTTTGTTGACAGAACAAGACTGCTCATTTGTGCTGCGTATTACCCTTGAAAACACACTCTGTTTATGCCAGGAGTCCCATGACAACCCCAGATCGCGAAAGATGCCACAAAGAGCTCGACAACAAACGTGTCACTTTATCTGCCGGAGAGGCATGGAGAGGGAGCAGGAGGTGTCTGCAGGCTGCAGGAAATGCAGTTAAGGCACGGAAATAAGCCGCTTTATCAAAATATTGCTTTGGCGTTTTCACAACTGCGATGCCAGTGGCTTTCTAGCCCAACTCGCAGCACCTCGTGTGCAGCAGGTTAATGTGAGATATATGTACAAAGCCCCGTGAAATGAGTGGAATTGGGTAGGTCACCCGGTTAAGTGATTTCTGAATTTTACAATGTACTCTTTTTCCATCTGAAGCCATAAATATTTTTTCAGGTGGCAGTGCTAGGACCCAGAAAGCCACTGCAGAGAACCTCACATGTGGTCTTCAATGGGTAAAAAGAAAAAAAGGGAAATATTTTGATATTTCTGAAGGAAAACTGGGGCATGATGCTGAAAACTAACTAAGCGTCTGTAAAGATAGTCAGGGGGAAAGGCAGCAAGTTTTATTGTGTTCAAGAGAGTGAAAAGTTTGTCCTTTGGAGTTTGGATGGTGGCACTGGCTGGTTCTGTGCCCAGTGAAGCCGACCTGTCTGGGGGCAGTCAGTCTCCCCCGAGCACAGGCTGCCATTACCACTACCAGACCCCTACATGAGCCTTCACACGTCTAGCAAGAGGAATGGAGGAGGGACTCGGACTTTAGTTCATACCCACAACGTCAATTTGAGTCCAGAACGCAGTACTCTCAGATACAGCTACATGAGACCCGCTGCCACCTCTGAGGGCCCTTCTGCCTGCCACCGCCGGTCCGTTATCCCTCGCTGCGTTGTCAGGACCAGAGAGAAGAGAAGTGCTGGATGAGGTGATGAAGGATCTCATGGGAATTGCTTCGGAATAACTAACATCTGCATAAAATCAATCAGGATATTAATAAGTTGGATGCTTCTCTATTCAGCTGCACGCAGTGAAGTGCAGAGCTTTGCTCCTGGCGTCCAGGCCTTCACCGTGTGGCTGACGGGAACCAAGGATGGACTGGAAGGGTACCAACCACAACTGACGCTTAGACCAGGCTGTCGTCCCCTCCCGCAGCCACGTCGATACGCTCCGATCTCCCCACATAAAGACTTTGTCCTCTTTATACAGGGAATGGACTTGAATATCTTCCTAGATGAAGGTGGCTTTGCTCAGCCTGTGTCCTCGTGAGCCCGGGCTGTGCAGTCACAGCAATACTGCGTGTGCCGAGCGTGTCCTCACAACACCGGCCCATGACTACAAGCACCAGCACCTTTTGCCATTTTATACCTGAAATACATTTCAAATGCAGCTAATTCTACCCATCGTGCCTTATCTGCGTATCACAATGTTTATTTTACAGGTGAACTGACTTTTAAGTTAAGAGATGTGACGAGGCCACTGATGGTGGATTTGTGCTTATAGGTATCGGGAGCTCTTGGTGCTCACGCTTTCTGAAAGACACAAAGTTATCAGCTTAGATCAATACTTGAACAAGGACTTAGGAATCCAAGACTGAAATGAGGTGCTTGGTCACCCTTTTAAATCTAGACTTCAATGTAGGAAACAGAGGAATGACAGCAAAATAAGAATTGAGCTGAAGCAAAGAACCAAAAGCAGAGACCAGATAAAACCTGCTTCAGATAAAATTAATGGAAAACACTCGCAGTCTGTAGTGGGTGTTCAGTCATATAGACACTGAGCAAACTCCACACATGTAGACTCCTCTCCTTTTCCCTAAAAGCCTTGTTTTGCAACTGGGTGGCACGATTTGTTTTTCAGGGGTGCTCAGCACCTTTCGTTGCTGCAGCCACGCTGGGAGCAGCAGTCCCAGGGCCCGTTTGAGAAGCCAGCGCCTGCCCTCGAGATGCCTTTCCCAGAGGTGCTGGGTACAGCCCTGGCATCGGGACAGACGGGCGCCTGAGAGGGGCTGCCCACGGCGGGTCTGACACATCAGTGTCTTGCAGCAAGAAGTGAACACTGGGTGTACAGAGCACTTACAGTAAGGGGGGGGAGTTTGTGTTCAATCAATTATTTTCCCTCCCAAGGCACAAATAAATGCAAATTTTACTCATTTACATTTCTCTTGCTGACATGTTTCCTGGTGCTGATCCAAGGGGTTTTGCTTATCTGTCCATGTCTCCTCTTTTACTGCAGTCTCACAGTGACTGCCTCTCTTCCTTGGTATTTTTTGCATTCCCAGATGGTCTGCTCTGCTTTTTAACCTCTCCTTTTTTTTTTTTTTCCCTGTTGCAGATGGTAGAAACAACAGAATAAAAATACAGCGAGATCTGCAGCCCAGTGCTTGGGAAGGACAATGCTCTATTCCCTTCCTTCCCAGTGGGATGGGGAGGAGGCAGGCTCCGAACCCTTCCCGCTCTGCCCGGCTGCCAGGGGGGCGAGAGCAGGAGCGGCGGTGGTCGGAGGAGTGGCAAACGGCAGACCCAGCGCCCGGGAAGCCTCGTGGCCCTGGAGGGAGGACTCCTCTGGGCCGTCGTGGCGGTGGCTGAGCGTCACGGGCTCTCCCTTCGGCAGACACGGGCTTCGCTGCTGGGGATGGGTGTTGCTTAAGGAGTTTGAATGAAGCTGAACACACGGAGACGAGCCGTGGGGTTTGTCATGCGCCGGCACAGGGGGGCAGGTACGTCGTCTGTGTCTGTGGGCATGGCCAGTGCCCTTCAGAAATATATTCTTTAACTGCATTTTGTGAAACACGCTTAATTTGTGCTTTTTAAGCCTGAATCTGTCCCACAGCATACACGCTTCAAGTACAATGCGGATGAACAACATTCATATATGGCAGAAGATGGTTTGATTTTTGAGGTAATCTCCTCTGCTCTCTTTGAAACCGCGTGTGATTTCAAAACGCTGTCAATGTGTGGCATGCACTCTTTGCTCACATGAAACACAGGACTTTATCCTTCCTGTCACTTTTTGCCACCAACTAAAACTGGTGTAAGCTGGGAAGCCGATGAACCGTGCTTCTGACGTTGTTAACAGCTGAATGTGCGTAACGACATCTAAACTGTAACGATAGGCAGGGCCATAGCCAGGAGTATGCCAGGATGTAAAATTCCTGATTTCTCATGAAACTAGTAATTCATAAGCTTTATGAGTTATTATAAGGGTTCAGAATAATAGGATGAGGGAAAGCCTGTCCTCCACTTGGAAATACTACTTAATTTTCAGATTTCCATGCCAGATCATACCCGGGATGGCCATTACAGCGAAGACAGGCTTGGTGTGCTTTGCAGAACTTGTCACCTGCCCTGGAAAGGTTCTCAAAGTGAGGAAACCACGAGGGACTGGCCTTAAACTTGTCTTGCTGTGAATTGCACAAGGAAAACTCTGCTTGTCCCCCCGCAGAGCCAGGGGAACAAATCCATAGGCTGAACGCTGCTTTCTAGTTTCACATTTTACCTCTTGGCTCTGTTTGAATTTGTTTCTTCACCGCCCTCAGGAGTTCATGTTCCTTTTGCAGGTGGCGCATCGCTACATCCCCACGACACAGCACGCTCCAGAGAACTGTCCCATCTGCACGTACAACCTTCCTCTCGTTCAGTGCCTCTCCAAAAAGCACAGGAAGAAAGGGAAAACCACTACTAATAATCCTCTAGGCTGACGTTTACATTTTCTCGGTATATTACGTTCTCGGGAGTGTGTTCATCAGAAGGACGAGTGCTCGGTCCCAGAGGAAGAGGCATCGCAGCGACAGCGTGGCTGGTGTGGCATCTCGGGCCCGATGGGAGATGGATTAGCTCCTGTGACGCAGCAACCGTTGCTGAAGCTTGGGCTCGTAGCAATGTGTAAAGTGAATTTGTCTGCTGTGTAATGATTTAATTTGTACACTTACTAACTGCGGTAACAGCCAGGCATTGATTAGGTGCCTTGCGTAGTACGGGATAAAGGGGAAGAAGGAAACGTTCTCTCCCTTTGCTTGGGTGATGTCTTTCTCCAGGATCAGCCCCACTGACTTTCCACTGGACACTTTGCAGGAGTGAAGAGGTAAGAACCTGGCCATCAGTTAGCAGACCCGACGGAAAGTGAGTCAAATAGAAATAAACTTGTTGAAATAACTAACAGCCTGCCTAGGAGGGACACACACAGAGTGTCTCCTTGCAGAATGGGTGCGAGTCTCTCCAGGCACGTTCCTGCTGTGAAGCATTTGCTGCTGTCTCTGCCTGAGCCCACACTCACAGACCATTAAACACGTTTCCTGAACTTTGTTCCGGCATCCCCATGTGCTGTCGCTGGTTGTTCCCGGAGCTGCTCCGGGAACAGGATGCCAAGGAGCCAGTTTGCAGAGAAGCCCAAGCTCCCTCGGCAGGTCGGGGCTCTGGGTGAGCCGCCCCCGGCGCTGCTCCTCTGCTGCAGTGCGGTCAGACCGGCCGGGTCAAGGCCGGGTCCCACGACTAGGAGTGATGAAAGGCACACAGACGAGAGCTGGTCGGCTCACCCGGTTAACAGTGACCTCCGCGGGTCACCGTTAGCTCTGCTCTGCTGTTCCTGCAGGGCAGCTCTTGCCCGTCACAGCTGTCCTGCTGCAGCAACAGAGACACTCAAAGGTTTCATATGGGATACGACCTGCTCAGCCTTTCGTGTGGTGGTAGTAAAGTGGGAAGGGAAGGTCACGCACTTAACAGATGCATCCTTCTGCTGGCACAGGCTTGCAGAAGATTTTGAAGGAGAAATTTCTATCATGGAGACATCTAACTTGTGAGAAAGCACTGAAAGGAGGAACTGAGACTTCAGTGAGAACCACACAGGCTGTTTGCAGAGGATGGGCTAGAGCACAGAGCGCGGGTCGGAAGGATCCAGCTCCAGGGCGCAGGATGTGTGTGTGGCCAGGCCCCAGGGAGCATTAGTCATACCGTAAGTGAACAGTCAGAGCTGGCCGGAGATGAGTGTAAAATACAGCGTGACAAGGTTGGCAGCACTGTGCGTGGCATGGCTGCCAGAGAGGGGGATGTCACCCCGGCCGGCACCACTGCCCTTGGCAGGTAAATTGGCAGCAGCCGAGGAGGGGAATTTGAAGTTCGTTGCAAGGAAGCAGACGTGGTGCCTCCAGAGGAGAGGGGGAGAGTGAGAGAGCAAACTCCATCGTCGACTCCTCTGCTGGATGACGGTGTTGGTAGAAGATCAAGGAGCCACTGACAAACGGGAGTGTGCAGAGAACCCGGGGCACGGCGAGCGGGCTGAGACAGGACAGAGACCGGGCCGTTGAGGCCGGGAAGGGCCGTTAAGGTCACCGGGTCCGACCGTTGCGCTCCTCGGATGTCGCCAGGACGCGGTGGGCCGTTGGTCACCGCGGGTGCTGCGGTGGGGGAGCTCAGGCCGGACGCCCCCCGCGGAGCGGGGTCCTCAGCTCCCGGTGGCGAGCCCCTCCCCGGGGCCGGGGCGGTGCGGGCTGCCGGCGGCGGGGGGGCCGACGCGCGGCTCTCGGGTGCGGAGCCCGCGGGGTCGGGCCGGCCGGTGCCCGCCCGGGGAGGGGGCGGGGGGGGTGTGCGCCGTGAGGCCGCGGCGGGCGCCGCTTTCCAGAGAATACGGTAACCGTGTCCGCATCACGTGCGGGCGGCGCGGGCCCGGCGCAGGGCAGCGCGCGCCCCGCAGCCCGGCGGAGCGGGGCCGCCTCAGGAGGCCGCCACCGCCCCCCGCCCGCCCCGCCCCGGCCCTCCGCCCCGCCCCGGCGCCCCGCAGCATGCCCGCCGCGCCCTAGCGCACCATGGGGCTGTGCTACAGCCTGCGCTCCCGCCTGGCCGCCGCGCACCCCTCCGCGCCCTACGGCGGCCAGGCGGACGCCCCCCCCCCGGCGGCGGCGGCGGCGGAGCCGGGCGACCCGCAGGTGCGGCACCGGCTGCGGCAGGACCTGGTGGCCAAGGAGCGGGCGGACAAGAAGCGGAGCAAGAGCATCGACAAGACGCTGAAGGCGGAGAAGCGGGAGTACAAGCAGACGCACCGGCTGCTGCTGCTCGGTGAGCGGGGCGGGAGCGGGGCCGAGCGGCAGGTGCGGGGCGGAGCGGCAGCCGCCGCGTCCCGGGGCTGGCAGACGGAGCCCCGCCGCGGTGGGGGCTTGCGGGCACACAGCGGGGGGGGCAGCGGCATCCCGCGGCGGTGCGGCGGGCGCTTCCCCCGCCGGGCGGCCGTTGGCGCGGAGGCACCGCGGGGGGGGGCGGGGAAGGGCTCTCTCGGCCGGTGCCGCCCCCCTGCGCGGAGAAAGCCCGAGTTCCGATACGCGCGTTAATTTTCTGCCGCCGCCCCGAGCACACGCCGGAGGGTCCCAGTGGGTCGGTGCGGGGATCCGCGGCCCCGGGCGGGGGATGCGCCTGCGGCGGCACTGGGCTCCCTCCAGAGGAGGAGGACGAGAGAGGAACCGTCCCGCTGTCCGCCGCGGGGCCGGGTGCCCGGTGCCGGTGCGCGGTGCGTGAGCAGTGCGGGATGCCCGGTGCCGGTGCGGGGCGCGATCCCAGCGCAAACCGCCGCAGGGAACCGCGCGCCGGCCCTCGAGTGAGCCGGGAGTTGGGGATGCCCCCGCTCCCCCCGCACCTGCAGGTGAAGCGCGGTGTCCCGCACGAGGGGGCTGCGAAACTCTGAGCGTCTTGCAATAACGGAGAATATTTTCAAATGTCCGCAAATGACTTGAGAAGGCTCCCACCCCCTGAGGTGCGCAGCAAGGTTTGGCCCTGGTCTTCTCAGTACATGTTTGTACCTTGTAATAGAGGAGCTGGATTTTGAGGAGCTTTAGCAAACAATATTGGGCATAGTTTTCTGAGTCACAGTGGTCAGAGTTTTTATTCTAGCAGTACAGCTTCTTTTGACGCAGTTGTAGCGATGCTGGTGTTCATAAAGGTGTATTTTCTTCTCGGGGGAAGGGGGTTGAGCAGCACTTGTGTGAAGACTGAAGCTCGTACGGTGTGACTGCACGGGTGAGAAATCACACCTCTCACCAGCCTGGCGTTCCTTTCCAGCACAGGCTCCGCTCTAGGAGTCTTATGGATTTTTTTAACATATTTCAAGTTTTTTCTATAGTGAACAAGTGCTTGAAGAAGGATCTGTGAGAATTGCTTTCTCTTTGTAGTTTAAATAATTAGGAGAAAAAAAAACAGTAGGGCTAATTTTGATGTTAATCTGCAAGTCATAAAGGCTATCTGATAGGCTTCTGTATTTGCAGTAGGCAATATTTCAGTTGCCTGTTTTTTTAATATTGCTTCTAACACGTTGTGCCACAGAACTGTTTTTTGCAGAAGTGACATTAAACATTGAGTGGGTTAAACAATGTATCTTAGCAGTTTAACATTATCTATGGTGAAGGCAGCAGAGAGAGCATTCTTTGTCGAAGTACTGGTTTATAAATCTGATGGATATGAGCCAGTGTTATGCTGGCACTGGTTTATTATATTTATTTCAGCCTGGACTTGAATAGCAGGAAGTCACTTTTTGGCCCTCTTGTAAATCTTGGGATGCCCGAGAGACCCATTTCCCTGCTCCTTGCGCGGGGACTGTCTGTTTTCCCGTTAGCTTCCTTCCCTTGCTGCTTCTCTCCTGCATCCCGCTCTCACTCTTACTTTGTGAATTTTTTATTTCTAAACTGGAATAAGAAGTCTGGGGTATACTTGGTTATACTTTATATGCAGGTATCGCTGCCACAGCTGAGTGTCTCTGCTGAGATGCTCATGGATTACATGTGCAAATAGTGCAGGACAGTAAAATTGAGTGAGGGGGGCAGGAGCATCTAGCTAGGGCTTAAAGCTGCAACTGAGTCTTTTTCCAAGGAATGGAGTTAGGATGGGCGGGGAAAAAAAGGCTGAAGAAGTGCAGAGCCAGGGATGTCCCCTCGCTTGGGCTTGAAGGCTCAATGGCAAAAGCGGCAATAGGTACTCGTGGTTTTCTACTCATGCTCCCGACTTCTCAGGCTGATGTGCTCCTGCAGGAGAATATCGCTGCCGTGGACAGCAAAGGACAGCACCAGTGGCTGCGCTTTCTTTGGGAGTAATGCCATTTAAATGAGAACTGCACTGATGCGTCAGGTCAGGTCAATCAGGTGCAATCTCATTGGATTTTGTTTAGTGTACTGTACAAGTTGCAACTTCAAGATTACAATCACTGTTACATTGGCAACGTAGTGTGAGTTCAGGGTTACTACTGGGTATTGGAGGGTGAGTTTCAGTGCGTGGGGGTTGTTTTTAATTTGAGAACAAGCCTGGCTCTAAAATTGAAAGTGTGTGCTTATAGGGGAAAGGATTTTAAACTGCCATAAAACAATTCCATTCTGCGTGTGCTTTCTCATTGGTGACGATAACGTGGGTCTTCCTCTATTTATTTTTTTTTTAAAGACTTTAAAGTATAATTCTACTTAAATTGTGGTTTGTGGGTTTTTTTATCTTACAACGAATATTATATGAAAACAAATACTCTATGAATACAAATACTATAGTCCTGTCTGAGGGGTTTTAATGCTTTTGATCAGTTAGCGTTTTCCAGCAAACCCCCGCTCTGCCGGGCCTGGCCGTTCAGCTCTCCTGGTGCGTGCGTTGCTCTCCCGTGGCCTCGCTCCTCTGCCGTGGGTTTGCTGTCGGAGAGGGAACTTGGGCTCCTCTCCCTGCTCTGCCAGTCCTCGTGCGCTGGGTTTGCTCGCTCTCTCAGGCTGAACTCTTACCTATGTAAAACGCACTTGTAGCTTATTCCCATATTGAAAAGGAAACGTGGGTATCAATATAGCAATATAGATATATGCACTTGTCATCTTAGGTATTTATATTAAACTACAATATCTTAAATAGTGGCCGTTCTGAATCTTATCTACATCGGTGCTTAAGTAAAAATGTTTCTAGCAGAAATATTTATATTGGTACAAATATGAATATAGGGCATGCAAATTTGTAGTTTTTATAGAGGGAATATATTACACAGGAAGAAAAACATAGTTTAAAGGGCTAGGAAATATCAGCGTGAAGACCAACCACAGTCACCCTCTCTGTGTGTACGCTGCATGGTAAGCCCTTCCACGCCATATAATACAGACAGCTGTCTTGTATGGTTTACGTTGTGCTTTTTTCCACGGGGCTGGTACTTCATTCAGGGCACAAGATGGGTGCTGTGCAGTGAATGTGCAGCTATTCAATATTCTTGTCCCCCTCATACAATGTGTCACCCCGTGCCCTGTTTACAACACCCCATCCATACCCTGCGCTCAGCGAAGAACTGTCGAACTCCTTGCGGGCTTTTCTGTAGTGCTGATCGCCACCGGGACTGAAGGCTTCATAGATGCCAGTGCATGGCACTGCTGTGAACGAGGTGGTATCTTTCTCCTCCTTTCATGGATGCTTGAGAGGGAAATGCCACCAAAGACTAAAGCTAAAATGGTCCAAAGCTACCACTGATTTTACATGCCCCGTCTTTGCTGCGGGGGCTGCTTGCTCGGCTCCGCAGCAGAGGGAAGCTGCTCTGCTTCTCCGGGACAGCATTTCATGGCAAATCCCACAAGATAGGTCCCTTCTCCTGTTGTGATTGCCCACCTTGCATGCGGCGAGGTCATTACCTGGCACTGCGTCTCTCGGGGTTGGGTGGGGAGGGGAGGGGAGGACGCCCAGCGATGAAGACAGGGATGTGGTCAAGCACTTGACAAGTTCCATCTCTCAGGAGCTTGTCCCTGTTGACAATAGTTCCATTCACTTACAACCCATTTGTTTCTTGTATTGTGAGCTAGAAAAGGGGGCACACGCCCTGCAAAAAAAGCGTATGATCCGTATTAGAAGATAGAAGATTGTGTAAAAGATGTGCAGAACAGACTAGACTAAAAATGTAGAGGGAACATTTATCCTGGCACTTCCTAATTCTTGAGAACAAGATTTTTGACACTAAACATCTTACACCAAGTTGGTATTGAATTTCCCCTTTAAGAAAAGCAGCAACAGGAAAACCAAAGAATCCTGGGTTCCATCCCAGGGGTGCTGGTGGTGGGAGCACCTTGTGCGGGGCAGCTCTGAGCGCAGCACCAGGTGCCGGCCCTCCAAAGGGGCTGTCGCTAGTGCGAGGGGATTACCTTGTTTTCAGTAGGGTCCCCAGTAAATGCCAGATACAAGACCACCTGGACATGGGGATCTCTGTGGTTTCCATCTGCCCAACACTTCCCAGTGCAGACATGACGATCCTGCTGTGGACGCCAGGAGGTGATGTGCTAATTATGGGCCTTCCTTTGTGACGAAGAGCCTCCACGAGACCAGTCCTGCGCGGTTCCCACTGCCGAATACAAAATGTGATCCATGGCACAGAGATCTTCTGGGTCTGGACCATGCTCACCCTGAACAAAAGTACCTGGAAAGCTTTGCAAACTTGGACAAGGCTTTACTCGGTACGCAAGCAATGCTGGCTCCAGGACCTGTGCTGTCATCGGGTGAACATTCACTGAACCTCAGAGCAATGGAGTGGCTTCAGCACTGGCACCTCTATGCGTCAGATCAATTGGTAAAGTAGTTTCTCTCCTGCTCCTATTTTAAAATTTCATAGAAAGGAGACGGGCAAGCTACTCATCATTCCCTGCTTTTTCCTTTGTTCTGTTTTTTTTGGGGTGTGGAGTTTTTATGTTCTGTCTTGTGTGTGGTTTTGTTTGTATTTTTTCCTTGAGAGCTCCCGACCTTACTTTTTCCTTGTACCACCTCCACATCAACAAGAAAATCATTAGCCTGAGGCAGACACATGGTGTGGAGAGCTTCAGCCAGCGTATTTGAAGCCTGGCAAAGTTCGAGCTGCTTCAAACAGGGTCTGGCACAGGAAGGTGTCAGGAAACCTACAGCAGCACTGCTATAAAAGTGTTACGATGAAGGGCTAATGGATGGCAGACTGTACTGATGCTAGGATGATGCTCTCTGTATAAAGATCCAAACTGCAAAATAATTACATTCACAGTTACAGCTAATGCTGAAGGGATGCTCCATGCATGGATTTTTGTGGGAAGGGGGTGAGGAATCTGGGGGATTCCCTGGCACCAGCCACAGCTGTGCAGTCAGACAGCAGCATCGATGTACATCATCTCCCCTCCTCCCCGGCATACATGCGATCTCCATGTTAGAGGTCATCTGTATTTTTACTCAGTAGATGCCTGGTGGGATAAAGATCATCATCCGTCACTCTAGAGGGGCTGCATTTCTGTGTAGCCATGGACCTAACTTCAGAGTTTGGGGTTTTTTTAAAGCTGAAACTCTACCCCAAGGGTACTCTCTCTTTGACTATTGCTTTTTAGCGGTTTGTTCCATTTCTGTTGTTCTGAAGGAAGGTAGCAGCTTTTCCTTTCCTCCTGTAGAAAGGATGGCTGTGGCACCTACCGGCATCACAAGTTGTGAGCGAAGCCACCCTGTTTCTTGCCTGAAAGAAGTTGAGACTCCCCTGGCACACAAGTTGATGGGAGTCAGGAGTTTGTTATGAGGGCAGCTGCGTCCCATGAAATTTTCTTTGGGACTGGGAAGAGGGTTTTCAGGTGTGAATGGGCGGCCTGACTTGACAGGAAAATGCAAACTTGTGGAAATGTATTTATACATTAAATAAATATACTGGCTTCTTGGAGGAGGCAGCAGAAGGTCCGAGTGACGTAGCCTGGAGCACAGCGAGCCGTGGTGGAAACAGGAGCTGCCCTGTGGCGGTGCCCGCAGAGCGGCTCCGGTCCCGGGGCGCGGAGCTCAGGCTGCGCCTGGGCAGCAGCTCCAGTGGGGAGATGCTGCTGTGGGAATGAGGGGAAAAAAGCACTTTATTGGGTTTGTCCTTCTCCTTCTCAGTGACATCCTCATCGCGCGTTACACCACAACCTCTTCCTCTTCCCTTCCCCACCCCCCGCCGAACAAATTTTTTAGTTTGTGGGCTCTATTTGTTTGGTTTTGCATTTTTTCTGGTTGTTTTTTGTGCTGACATCTCAAGATCGCTGATTAGCCGGGAGGTTTTCTGGAGCGCCGGGGGATTTGTGAGACTGGGACTTTGCAAGGGGAGGAAGCAGAGACACGGGGAAGGGCATGCTATTGTGAGCTGAAAATCTGCATTTAGGTTTTGTTTTTTATAAATACCAGTGAAAACTATCCGTTTGGAAAAAACATACTGCATAAAACACTCCCTTGACATTTTCCTTGCCTTATCTCCACACAGGAAATTCACCATTTGATAGACCCGATTTTTCTCTGTTGATTAAAAACATACAAGAAATACCTTTTAGTCTGTAAAAGCTAAAAGATATTTTCTCCTCTAAGCCTCATTCTTTAACACTGCTTGTGCTTTCACTTCTCTCAGCTTCTTTGGCGTTTAATCTCGTCTGTAGCATTTTGTGGTTTTAGGTGGTGACTGACGCGGGACTTGATTTGCAGATATTGCTGGAGGATATGTATTTGTTTTTAAAGACACTTCAAATATTGACAAGGGAAATATTCCTTATTTGTTTTTCCCCAGAACAAAAATTGAGATAAAATTTGAGCGGATAGTTCTTAAACATGTGTATATCCTTGTACCCAAAAGCGCCGTGTGTGCGGCTATTGGAAAGTCGGGAGCAATTTGCACAGGCCTGTTTGATTAGCAAACAGGTGAAATGGGTGAAATCTCATTCTTGGCCTTTGGCTCAAACCAGAAGTTTCAGCGTTGCAGCTCCATGGCAGTCCCGCCGGATCCAGTGGGATTATTCACAGAGCCAGGGCCCGCGGGAGCCTCCTGCGAGGGCACGGGGACAGCGTGCCACCCCCCGGACAGAGTGAGGGTGACACACCGCCAAAGGGTGCGAAATCCACTTCAGTGCAGAACCAGACAGTTCAGCCCGAGTATCGCTGTCGGGCCCAAAATGTTATTTGAAACTTTTTCTGCCATTGAATAATTCTGTATTAGGCTTGAGAATCTGTCCCTCCTAGCAGAGATTTAAGCAAAAACTAAATGCTGCAATGATATTTACCATTCAGGCTTATTTTGGGAGGGGGCGAGGAAAGGCCTGATAAGTTATGTACTTGACCGCATGTAGTTAAAAATATTATTTGGAATATAAACTTCCTTGTCTGAAGACCAGCTTTATGCACGGAGTCAAAAAGCACAAAAAGCAGTTCTCCTGGCCTCTATAAGTATACCTTAATGCTGCCCAGTCCTGGAAATTCTGCAGGGCATGCTTTTTAAATGTTGATTTTGACTTCTTGCCTGGGACCAAGTGTGAAGTCTTTCCAAGGAAATACTTAGAAGACTTGCAATGAAACCCAAAAGCCACTGCCAAGCCTTACTTTTTAGAAAGGGAGTAAGGGGCAATCCAGACTGTTAAAAACTTCCAGTTGTTTGTAATTAAATCCACTACTTCAGTGCACAATAAACATATACTTAGAAAAAGATCGTTTTACATAACACTTATGTGGTTTACTGCTGCTCTTCAGCTGCTAAAAATCAAGCAGTAGGTCTGCTATTTTTGTCTGGAAAGGTTACTAGGAGCTGGGAAGCCAGGACTGATGCAGCTGTGCCACCGCGGTGACACGGAAATCGAGCCAGGGGATCCTTTTCTCATTGTGAACCGTCTTTCCCACCTCTAACGAGTTGAAGGTGGTTGTGGATTGACAGGGGTGGGAATGAAGAAGAGATAAAAATACCCCATCCGTACATGGCTCCCCACCAGCAGCACCACTGCTAGTGGCTCGGGTGGAAGCTGTGGGACTGCAGGAACTGCTCATCACGCCGCTGGCGGCAGACGGGACTGCCAGATCCTCCCAGCCCTCCCCACCCTGGGGTTGGTCTGCCGTGGTGTGTTCACAGTCAAGTCCACTGCTGTTGATCCTCTGGAGGACGGGACGTGTGGGGTGGAAGCACCAGCAGCTCCTGGGGACAGCTGCTCCTCTTCCCAGCCGGCGTGCCGGAGACGCCCCTGGCAGGCCTGTCAGAAAGCCCAGCCCAGATAGCGCCTTGCTGGGGAGGAGAGAGGCCAAAGCTGGAGTGAGATTCGGTACCCCCTTGTGCAGGGAAGGGATGGCACTGGGTGGGAGATTGTGACAGATTTGCGATGCCTCTGCTCGTGCCCTGGAGAAGGGAGTCAGGCCCCAGAGCAGTCCGTCCCCTGTCTTTTGTCAGTACTGCACTCACTTCCAGTTTTGTTGTTATTGTTGCTTAATGCCAAAGATCAAATTCTGTTTGTGTATAAACACTTTTCTTACGGCCACAGAAGTGCCATCACAGCTTTCAGTGTAGGCATCTTGATTTTGCCAAGTAAAGTGCCAAAAAGATCTCTGAATTTCAGTTAATGAAGTTACTTTTAAACCCAGATTTTCTCCCTGCGTTCTTCATACGCTGCTGGCTACACGCGCAGACACGTAGCCCGCGCAGGAAGCTTGGACCAGGGCCGAAGGCTGCTCCCGCCGGTGAGGGACAACAGCCTTCGGAGCCTGCCCAGCACAGCTGTCCTGCCTTACGCCTCTCGCAGGTGGCAGCGCTGGCTGGGCAGGGGACAGCCTGGGCCTGGGTTTGTCCAGGAGGTAAATTCTGTATTTGGCAAGGGAGGGAATTTTTTTCGAGGATGGCATGAAGAAATGGTCAGTTGTTCCTTGGCAGGTTGCAGGAGCCTTTGGGTGCTATGAAAGAGTAGACACAAGGCATGGAAAGAGCAGAGAGGAGCAGCTGAGGGTATTATCTAATAAATGACATAAGAAAAACCCTGAAGCCTTGCAGAGCAGATTTGTTAGGATTTGAGATGAAAATCCCTGTTGCTTGCTGAGATTATCCCCCAGCATATGGCAGGGAATGTAACAGAGAATTAGAATTAGCTGCTAATGATCTGGACACCTCTTGAAAACAGATGTTGGTAGTCCTGTAGAGCTGTACGCCATTTAATTCGGCTGAAATCTGGATTGCTCAGCAACAGGCCTGGCATGGTATTCAAATATGCTTGGTATCATCATTTCCCACTGATCTCACCCAGTACAGATCACCTCTTTCTTAGGAAAGAGTAATTCCACGTGAAGCTGGAGTTGAGAATTCAGGGGTTCGCGGTGGACGCAGCCGGCAGACAGCCTCAGCGGGAGCCGGGGAGGCGGCGGGAGCCGCGGGTGGCTCCTCTCCCTCGCGCCACGGCACGTCCCGGCTGTATTGCTCGAGGATGGGTGGTGTTCCTTGCAGTTTCTTTAGAGGGTGACTTACTGATAGATTTTTATGGCTGACGATGCTGCAGTTGAGGAGAAATTTGCTTGTGGGTTTAGATGGGAATGGCCTGGCTTTTGGAGGCAGAGGTGTGCTTGTTTCCTAGCCGATGCCTGGCCGATGCACATGCATATGTGACAGCGTATTGTCAGGTATTGCTTTGCCTGTGGAGGAATGCTGGAGATTTGAGCAAGCCGTATACGAATGGAGGGCTTTATCATTTCCTTATCCAACTTTAATACCAAACTATAATTCAATTTTTACGTGTGCAACATCAGAAAATTCAACACCATTCCAACAGGAAGACTTTCTGTCAATTTTTCCAAGTCTTTATTGACTGTTTAATTGGTCCTTATTAAAATTTTAATTTTAATTTTTAAGTTTAATTGGCTGCTGTTCAATTGGTCCTTATTAAAATCTTTAAGCATCATCAGCTTGAGAAGATGGAGACTCCCTTTTTACAAGGAGTCACACAGAAAAGACAAGGGGTAATGGGTACAAGTTACTCCTGGGGAGAATCCAATTGGACGCAAGAGGAAAATTTTTCACACTGAGAACAATCAGCCATTGGAATAATCTCCCCAGGGAAGTGGTGGATTCCCCATCATTGGACACTTTTAAGATCCAGCTGGCCACGGTGCTGGGCCATCATGTCTGGAGCGTGTTTTTGCCAAGAAAGGTTGGCCCAGATGATCCTTGAGGTCCCTTCCAGCCTCGGACTCTATGATGTGATCCACCCATAAGCCACGTGTGCTGAAGTCCATGTCCCCATTCACAGGTCACAGGCCGGATGAATGAAGTAAACGGAATATTGTGCTGGAGAGAAGAGAGGAGGGAAGCCGTGTCTGCTCTCGCCATCCCTGGCAGCTCCTGCTTCCCCCAGGTTCTCCTCTCTGGGCTGGTCACCAGCTTGCTCCTCCACGTGTGCTCAGCATGCCGTTAGAAACGCGGGGCTTGGGTTATCTGTGGTCTACAGCTTGTAGTCCTGCCAGAAGGGCGATCTCCCCTGCACCACTGCTGATCTCAGTGGGTGTTGTCCGTGACTAGTGGGTCTCCGTCTCGTCTATTCCGTCTTGTTGTCCCTGTTGGTTTGCTTGCTGCTCCGTTCCCTAGCATGCTTTCCACAGATGCAGCGTGTCAGAAAAATAATGTTAGCATTTCTGAACCCTTACCACTGACAGGATGCTTTCTAAAAACTCATCTCACTTTTATTTTCACAAATGCCCCATCGGAACGTCTTTTTCTACAGCTGCTTCTCTCTGGACTCTCGGCTTATTTTACAGCTGCTTCATTCAGAACCTGCTCCCTTCCCTCCTGCTCTCAGCAGGACAAAACTGGCACCTGGTGAGCTTCTTGCCACTGCTGGGCTCTTCTGTTGTCCTTGCTATCCTTGCCTTATCGCAGAGCTAACTCAGCTGAAGGGCAGAAGTGCCTGATTTCCTTTCTGATGCCTTAAGCTACGCTTCAGGTCCTCTGCATCTCACTGAGCTGTTTCCTAATGCCAGAGATTGCTGAACTCGTTGGTCCCTGTCTTGCTTCCATGGATTTTTCCGTGTCTCCTACGGCAGGTTCCTGGGTCTGGCCACAGCCCCATGCTGCTGCACGGGCAGATCCCAGTGCAGCCCGCCTTGGGTCTGTGTTTCCCATCATGTACGCCCTGACTTCAAGCCGTTGTTCATAAATGCCGACTCGTCCTCTCCGTGCTTTAAGGCACCAAGGTGTCTGACTCAGGGATGTCGTCTCCCCTCCGTTCTCTCTGGGGTCTCTGCATTTACTTAAGCCTTACTTAAGCAATCTGCCCCGATAGTGCTCTCGCTATGATTACGTTTCTTTACATTCAGAGTAGTGCTTCCTAAGGTCTCTTTAATTTACTTACCTCAATTTGCATTATTGGAAAGCATCCTCCTAGAGCTGGAAGTTTTTATTGTTCATGGAGGAAAAAAGTTTATATTAACTGTCAGTTCAATTCATCTTTTTTCCACTCCTTCCTTCATATTAAACTTCCTTTTGGACTTAATCTCTTCTAGTAGAAGCAAGACCTTAACCTCAGCCTGTCTTTGTAAGTTAGATTCTTTTGACCTGGCGTCATCTTTGTTACAAAGCTTCACACGCTGCAGTGCAATAATATTTTTCTTGTGGTGCAATGAACAGCACTGCAGACGCGGTTCCAGATGGGGTCAGTTTTTCTCTAAATTAGCAACTGTCTTAATAGACATTTTCTGTGGCTTCCAAACTATGTGGTATTGCTTGAACGAAAATGTAATTCCACTGAGAGATTTCAAGCCCAACTTTTGCTGGGCTTCCAGAAACAATTTTTTAAACATTTATTTGCACAGTCAACACTAGTTTGCTAGGGTACTGCATTTGCATTTTGAAGCTGCATCTTTAGAATCAGATTGAAAATACAAATATTCTCTGGTATACTTTTATGATGGAACAGATTTTCATGCAGGTTTGTGTGTTAATATAAGGGTTAAACTGTGGCAAACGTGTCTTGAAACAACTGAAATATTGCTTTGCATCAAGAGCACAAAGCCCAGCTCTCAGCCATACTGCTACTGCACTTGTAAGGCTGCACCTCAGGCTGGTTAATTTTTTGTCGTTTTAAAGTAATCATTTGAGAAGGCAGTTTTAATTTGGACAACTTGCTTCCAAGTCCAACAGAGTCATTTATTCACTTGAAACTTCCTTGGGGGGTGAAGAGGATGCGGTTGTATCAACTGGCCACACTGCGACGAGCAAGCGAACACCGTTGGGCGGCTGCTTTAGGGAGACGCGAGTGGACTCTCGGGAGCGTTTGCTGGAGTTCTGCTTTGTCACAGGCAAATGTGGAAAATGCAGTAAATCATGAAAAATCCACCAGGATATACTACAAGCCTTAGGATCACAGGCACCTTCTTACAAATTTAAAGCTCTGTGGACAAAAAATAAGAAGCCTCAAAAACTCAAGAGTTTCTGAGAACGGCTGGGGCAGTGGTGGAGGGACAGGACTTTGCGCCCCTGCAATAGCAGGGAAGTTGGCAGATGAAATATGAGAGGGGGCTGAACCGAAATGCTGAGAACAAGAAACTCTGGTTTGTTGGTTTGTTTGTTTTTTAAAAAAACCCAACACATAAACACCTCTGACAAAGACAAGTTGCATGGTTCCATATAATCCTAAACTCTAAATTTTTTTTAACAGTAGCAACGGATCTAACTTGGTAATTGTGTTTCACTGGGGAATTAGGAGCTCATCCATGCAACCCTGGAAAACGTTGGAGGCCACCCATCGAGGTTTGGTCAGAACAGAAAGCCTTCAGTAACCCGACAGACGTACGGGCTGTGGGATTCCGCCGCGCTTATCACCAAGGAAAGCGGCCCCTGCGAACCAGGGGGTGCGGGTGGCTTCGCCAGAGCGAGTGGGAAGAGGAGCGATATCAGAGTGCACATGGAAACCCAGCAACGCTGGTAATGGTCAGAAAAGTGAGAACTGCTCTTGTGCCACTGGTGCATCCAGTACTGTGCTTTGCTGGTTTGTTTTGGGTTTTTCGAATTCCCGGCCTTCAAATAGTCTTTATTAATAATAATAGATAAGCTTTATTATTTACAAAAAGTTTATACAAATGGGTGATTTTCGTTATATTAAATTGCTATTTGGTAATCCACATGATGGTGAAACTTCATTTTGACTGCTAGAAAGCTCTTCAGAGTATCGGTTTCTAAATAGTTGGATTTAATTTGTTCCAGAGAAATTCTGAGATTTTTTGGAATGGTTATTCACCTAATATCATTGGCATGGTCCATAGAAAACTATTAAACTTAAACCTGTGCTTTTCTAAGTCCTTTTAAGATTGCAGGATCTGTCTACCTGCTTTCGAGATGGAGAGTTTGCAGTTCAGTCCCATGTTCTTCTTGTAGCTCTGTCTGTCCTGGCACATCTGTCTGGAGCCATCACTGCACTCGGGCGTCCCCTCTGCTGGGTGGGATTTTTTTAATGCTGAAACCAGAAGGACTGTTCCAATTTTTTTACAGTTCCATCAAGTGAAAGGTGCCAGCCCCCTTCAAGGCTTGCCCGTGGGTGGGTGCTGTCGGGGCTGGGCAGGTGCCACCCGGAGGTGGCTCCCACGGTGACCAGCTGGGACGGGGCAGCGAGTGCCCGCTCCGGGGCGATGGCACAAGCGTCGCCAGGCCAGACCCCTTCCTGAGCACGACCAGCTCTGTGTGTCTCTGCTCGCAGTCGAGCACAGGTTGGCGGTGGAGCACAGAGGTGGCTCGTCCTGTCCCTGTGAGACGCTGCTGGAGCTATTGTGTTGCAGGAGAGAAAGTGGGATTTTCGTGTAGCCAAAGTGCTGGAGCTGTGCCTGCGGGTGGGGGGATCCCTGCGGCTCCCTGTGGGAGCAGAGCCGGGGGGGGCAGGAATTCCCTATGTTGCGGGGGCGGCTTGATTCATCGAGATCTCCTGAGAAGATGTCACAAGAAGGGTGCGTGTCTTGGTCATTAGGATTTGTCCACGTTGCATTACTAGATGAGATTTCTATTTACTTTTAGCTTTATCCTCCACCTGCGTCCCACGGGGCATAAAGAAAATCCTGCTCCTGTCACTTGGGAAGCAGCAGTTTTCCAGCATTTCCTAAAATTCCCTCCAGAAAGAGATTATGTCACATCTGAGCCAGATGCTCATAGAAAACAAAGTGTCTCAGCACAGTGAGTCCTGGGAGAGACCCTCGCAGGCAGGGGCAACCGCAGCGGTGGGGACAGTGTTGGGGAGGATGGCTTTTCCTCCAGTTAACTCAAATAACAGCCAAACACTTTGATTTTTATTAGTACGGGAGAGCCAAATGCTGGCTGGCCCTCCTTCCAAGCTGGACCTTCCCATTTCTCAAGTGGGAGTGGTGTTCTTTAGCCTCTAAAACATCCAGTATGTTTTCTCCTCCCATCCTTTGATTACGGATTTGTTTGACGCTTCAGCGGGTTGTGGCTCTAATGACAGCGGGCCTGTGTCAACCAGGACAGAGCTGCTTGCGGTTGTCAGTTCCTGGCTTTGTCTCTGCTTCCGAGATGTGGTCTGAGAGAGGTTCTCTTGATCTTGTACATTATAAGGAGGAATAATTCTCAGTACAAAAGTTAATTAAGAGGATTTTTGTATTTCTCCAACTGTCCCCTGTGCATACCTGTGGAGCAGGCAGATGAGCAATGACAATGCTGTGCAGATCTTTGTCAGGTATTTCTTTTAACAGTTTGCCTGCAGAAAGCAGATGCGTAGGATGAAACAGAAGGCTCCTACTCACTCAATAAACGTTGAAAAGTTAGTTCTGGACATATTTTAAGGTAACTTTTCAATGGAAAATAACTGATTGAACCTACTGTGGTAGTGCCTCCAGTGAATTAAACATGGTATAAAGTTCATGTTTTCTTCCCCCCAATTTTTTTTTTGAGACAATCATGTCATTAATAAACTACTACAATGAAAAATAGTGAGCATACTGCCATAAACTTGGATCTCCCTTAAGAGAAACTGCTGTTTGCATCTTCACCCCCAATTTCTTCTTTTTCTTTTTGGTTCCATGAAGAGATATGCTTTCTTACACCTTCACATTTCACCCAGGGCAAATACATTACACCAAAGAAAAAACTAATTCTGAATTAAATTGTTTTCTTGTCCTCCTTCCACTTCATCACTTTGTGCGAATATTTGAAAGGACAACTAGATGCTAACCTTGGATGTTAAATGTTTGTGGTAACTTCTGCTCATTGTTTACCAAAACAAGGGCCACAGTGTAACAGCAGTAGTATAAGTAAGTGTCAACACGGGTCACTGATATTTTAACAGGCGGTTTTAATTCATAATAAAACTAAGTAGAGAGTTTTAGGGTGACTTAAATTTATTGCAGCAGCGCCCTCAAGTGCTGCGATGCTTTAAAGGTCTGATGGCATCTCCTGCAGGATGCTGGGGGTTGGTTTGCTGGGGCTTGATTCTTCAGCGTGTTCAGCCCAGTAAGAGCATATGCATTATTTTGGTTTAATTTTGAGTGCTCGCACAAATCTGTGAGACTGTTTAAATTAATAACAGCATGAAGGGAAGTGTGCTGCTTTTGGAGTTTCTGTTTTAGTTGCTCTGTGGTACGGAAGGTGCTGTCAGGAGCAGTTTGGTTGGAAGTGATGGTAGAAGGAGCTCCTGGACAGAGGAGCTTTCAGGTCAGCGATGGACCAGGTCCTGCAGGATGCCAGTTTGTAGTGGGATGCTCAGTGCCAGCAGAGCCCAGTGCAGAGCTTTATAAACTGTTCTTCAGCTCCCGTGGCCCTTTCTTGGTTTAGGCTGTGGAGATAACAGTAGAGTTGTCTCTGGTGTGACTCATTACTGAAACAAAGAATTGGTCTGGATTCAGATGTGGTATTCATTTGGTACTGGGATAACCACGTCTGGTAGGCTGTGGACCAGTACGCTATTTATAGTGGTATAAACTGTATGGACATAACTATGTCAGGATAAAGCAACTGCGGTCTGCTAGAGGTGTTACACCACCCTCAACGTACTGGCGAGGAGCCCGTAGCCCCTGGGCTCGCCGGACTGTGGTTTTGCCAGCAGAATCCCGCTCTCCTGGAGGGAGCCCAGGTTGCAAGCCCTGCTCTTCAACTTCTGAGCAATAAAGCCACAGTCGCTTCCCAAATTGCAGCATCTATTTTAGCTGTCTGACAAAGCTGTCAGTGTGATTGCCTCCGTTCTCTAGAATTCCCTTCTGTTCAGCTCCCCACCTCTGGTCTCCCAGCATGTACGATCAAAGCAGGGCAAGTCATCTTTGTTCAAAAGCAGAATCTCCAAGGGGCACCGGTGCTTTGGAGAAGCGAATTTAGCCCAAGAGAACGATTCCACGGGGGTAATGCAATCATAGGATCTAATAATTACCTGGATCCACAAAGTGAACTTCGAAGCATTGCTGAGAGCAGAAGGCATCACTTACAACACTCCTCTTGTAAAGATACTGCCCTTTCTTCCTAATTCTTAAGGGTTATTTTTGTAAAGATACTTCAAAGTCTCTCTTTTGTATTCCTTGCATATACTATTCAGATGTGGATTTTTTAGTGTCCTTTTGTGTGGGTTTAACCAGATCCAGAGGGAATAGCAATTGCAATAGTGATAGCAATCTGTGGAATGAAGAATTGCAACATTTGGGCAATACCCAGTCTTAATACTTGAGTCTTGAATGAGTATTTCTAGAATAAGCCAGGAAGAAAATATGAGGTCAGGGAGAAAACAATTTAGAAATCATTCAATTGCTTGACTTATGAGAAAAATAAAATAGCGACACATCTTTAAAATAAACACATATAAAGGTCAATGGCCATCTGGACATCCAGTAGCCCAGGATCACTTGGGCTTTTTTTAGCCACTTAAACAAAGAAGCTTTGAAGCCTTTGGCCGAGGTGCTCCTCGATGCCACACACACGGAGTTTCATGCAACTCCTTCCTTAGGTGACCTTGGGCTGGTTTTCATTTGCAGGATGCAAAAATGACTACTTTTCTTTCACTGGGAGTTTTGCCACTCTGTGGAAGTGCTGTGAAGAGTTACGTGACTCGGTGCCTGTTACAGCTGCCTTGGTGCTCCCTGGTACGGGCTGGGGAAGATGCGCCAGATTCTTACAGGCAGATTTCCCCATGCCCGGGAGAGACACCAGCAGGCTCTGGAGCAAAACACAAGGGCAGTGTGTGAAATACTGCACGTTACATGTCTGTAGGCAGGCGCAAAAGATGGTGGGCTTTGTATTCATGGGAAAGCTGTTGTCTAATTGTCTCTTTCTCCTCAGCATAATTTATTTCTTCAGTGTAGAGGGCTTATCTACATGTACAACTTTATTTCTGGTTTATTACATTCTAATCTATTTAAGGAGCAAGACGACCCCGTTCCAGAAGGAATTACGCAGTTTGGTTGGTGGGGATGCGCCTGCCTGTTTGTCTCCATCCCCTGCACAGCTCTGGAATTGTTCTCCCTGGATGTCCCCCAGCCCCTGGAATTCTAACAGGCAGTTAAATGTACCACTGCGGTCACGGTTTCATATAGCCCGAGCCCCTAATCCTGCCCTGCGATCCTACATGACCACAGCTAGAGATGCTGGGCTTGTAGTCTTTGTCTGAAGGTGAAATGCCTGGCCACGTCTCAGCAGGGGACGCTGGACGGTGACATCTGGAAGGAGCAACAGCAAATCTAAAGGGGCATTCCCTGGTCAGGAGCTTTGGCGGAAATGTGGAAGTGCTTCAGGGCAGAAACGGTCTCCAAGAACATCTCCCAGGGTGGATGCATGTTACTAAGAACTGGAGTGTGTTTTCAGAAGAGCTACACGTGCTCCCTTTTCTCCTCCCTTGTGGTTCTGCCAGGCTGGAGCTGGGTATTTGCAAGACGCTGAATGATGAGATCTCTACAACAATACTCTTCACTAAAGCGAGTGCCAAGTCAGGCAATCCTGACACCAGGCCATGAGACCCGTGCGGGAGCCCACGCCGTCCTGCTGCAGAGGACACCAGCAAACATCCCGGTGTGGCAGGGACAACACACATTGTCTCTGTTCTCTTTGCACCCACACTACCATCGCCATCCAAAAAGGAGGGGGGAAAAAGAAGCGGGGGGGGGGGGAAGAGGGGAGGGAGGAGGAAAAAGAAGTAGCCATTTCCACTTCATGAATACTCGGCAAACCTCCAAGGGGAATGTGACCAGGGAGTTTGGTTTTGCTAACAGAAGAGGGGGCCAAAGCTGCAAGGACTGAGGATGAGTTTCAGGTTAAGAAAGGAAGAGGGTGAAAATGGGAAGGAGCCAGGGAAGGAGAGGAGCAGAGGAAGGGACTGAGGGCGTTTGTGTGGTGGGAAGCAGTTGAAAACGGGGCCTTCCTCGGGGCTCAGCCTGCGGAGGGGGCAGGCAGCTGGAGCACCGGGGTACGGACCCCCTGGCTCAGGGGGCTCCTCAGCAAAAGAGCCCTGGGGGGATGCTCTCAGGACAAAGATGTCAGTGCTGGAAAAGCTCATTGGGTTTCAGAGCAGCCCAGCCCAGCTGTGTCCTGTTGGCTCTGGTGGTGCCCAGGACCAGCCTCTCCCAAAGAGCATTCCGGGTGCAAGCCGGGGGCCTGGGCCCAAGCTGGGTATACCCTGCCCAGTGCTGGGGTACAGCCACCACTGTCCTCTGGCGATGGGTTTACATCTGCAGTGGGTTATTATTTGCAACTCAGTTGGAAAAAAAGAAGTTCCTCGAGCTGTACTTCGCCTTATTACTATCAATTTCTGTAACGTTGCTGCACAAGCATTTTATTCATAGCTTGGGTGAAGTTGTACTTTTCTGTCTCTGTCTTCCTTCTGCTTTTGAAACCCAGGGCATAGCTCTTCCACAGCAAATTCAGGCCTTTGCAGAGGTTTCCACGCTCTGCTTGGTTAGAAAGTACTCCTGGCCCTTGGGCTGAGCTCTCTCTCTTGCTTAGAGAAATACCTTGCACAGCAACCACAACAGGACGGGTTTCTCGTGGCAGGTTTGTCCAGCGATGCTTACGTCTTCCCTGTCTTCGGAATGCTTGCTTGATGTCACTCTGCAGCAGCTCAGTGAAGACTGAAAGAAAGAATAATCTGTATTTCTTGCGAACATGGAGAGTTACCACACTGATACCAATGTGGCAATGGAGTTTCCATTTCCCTGCTTAAAGCATCTCCTCCCACAAAGGCATCTGCAGAACCACTGCTGCATCCTCCTATTAATGACATTCATGATCATGGTTTTCAGTGATTTTGCTTCTAGCCGTTCTGAAAGCAGCCTGAAAATGGCACTTGATTGCTGATGTCGCCTCATGGGAGGTGGTTAGTGTGAACCCCTGCCTGTGGCAGGCAGCTACATGCTAGTGGAAACTGGTAGAAATCGGTATATTACAATAAAAGATTTATAATGCACGCAATGAGCACAGCTCCAAGAAAAGCCTGACCAGCTCGCTGCACGTCTGTTTTGGTGATATGCAAAATTTTGGAAAGGCACCGCTACACATAGGCACTTTTTGTTCCTGTATAAACAAAGCAATGTGAGTGTATACGTGGTAGAGCTATGGAGGGAAAATACATCCCGAAAACTCTTGTGCAGACAAGACATGAGGGGATGTGATTTCCCACTGAGAAGCCAAAATCAAGAATAATATCAGAAAAGCAACTGAAACGGGGCTATTAGGAGGAATAAATGTAGGTAATGATGTTGCCAACTGTTACAATCATTTTTTCTATGGGTCCCACCATGGTTGTTACTCTTTTCCTCAGAGCTACGATCTGTGGAGCACTGGCACTGAACTTCTTCTGTCAGTCCAAATAAACCACATTTTCTCACTCTTAAGAGTACTGAGAAACGCTTCAAGTGTGCCCAAAAGACTCATAACTGGAAGGTATATTTTCCTTGAAAGTCTCATAACTTTGGGAGGGTTTGACCCCTTATTTTTAAGTGGCTGGGATTTGCACATTTGCGATAAATTGCACTAAAATACTGTTGTTTGCTGCTGGTGGTGGTTTTTGTTGCCGCTGCTCGGTGATACCCGAGTTGCCATTCTGCCTCTGAACTGGGATTCTTTCTCTCGTCAGCAAGAGAGTAAAGCGAGGAAACCTGTGCTTCCAAGAGAGGAAATTTGAACCTCAGAGCATGTCGGTATGAGATGGGAGGTGGCATTAGTGTGGCACCTGGGTTCCCTGGGTAGAAAGCGTTCCACCGCACCGGGCGCCGGCCTCAGCCGGGAACTTGCCTCAGTCCCGCAGCTCTGTTGCACTTGTGGGTTGTGAGTCCTGCACAGGTGATAATGGGAATTTTTAACATCATATTTGGAAGGCATTAGTAACAGTGAGGGAATGAGTCCCACATTGCTAAAATATCCTGCATGAATAATTTTTGCAGATAACACTGTGTATTTATGTCTTTGCCAGTTGTGGTGCCACTTGTAGACCAACTCCTCGAGCCGGCTCCAGCCCCTCCCCACCCCCAAGCCCCAAAGGCCCAAGTAGAGCTGTCTGGAGGCAGACCACGAGCCGTTTCCGGCATCATTTCTAGAGCCACGTCTAGAGTAGTTTCCAGCGCCTACCTCTGAGTGTGACTTTAAAGTCATTTCCAGAGCCGCCTTCAGACCTGCCCCGCGTGCGGGTCTGCAGTGGCTCCCCCCGCTCCTCCGGGGTGAACCAAGGTGTTGATCCCATATGGAGCCCAGCTGGAGCTGCCCCTGTACCCGCGGAGGGCCTGCCCTGCTGCCTCCCTGGTTGTACGGCTTTCGAGCCTGCCAAGGGCATGGGGCAGCCTGCGTGGGTTACTGCCTTTTTTTCTCTTTTCTTGTTTTCCCGCTGCCTTCCCCTGACCTGCCCTGGCAGAGCGGCCGTGTCAATGTGTGCTTTGTGGGAGCGGGCGGGCTGAGCCCTCTCAGCGGGATGAGCTCAGGTAGAAGGAACGCAGAGAGCTCCCTTCATCAGGCAGGGCCCCGCCGGCGGCTGTGGGGCACGTCCGGCCAGTTATAAATGGATCATGGGTTGCTATTTTTAGCTGAGAGAGGATTGTAAATATAAAAGGGTATAAAGTGCAAAACTTAGCAACAGTGGCGTTTGTTTGCTTTTTCTTTTTTCTTTTTTTCTCCCCCCCACTCCACATTGGCAGGAATGTGTTTAGAGAGGAATGAAGTTAAAGCAGGAGATTTGCTGGGTGATCGCCTTTGGACTTTGCACTGTGTGCAACTTTTTTATGTGTGTATATATATATATACACACACATATATAAAAAAAGATATGTCTCTCCATGCAAAGGAGGGGCAGGAGGAGGGGAGCCCAGGCGTCCCTGATGCTGTGTAAAGCGATCCAGAAGTGCAGCCTGCGATGGGGAGCGGGGTCCCAGCGGGGGGAGCAGGCTGTGTGTGCCGGGGGGAAGCGGGGTCCCGGCGGGGGGGTGGCGGGATGGCGGGGCCCTGCCTGCACGGGGACAGAGGTCAGCAAATGGAAAACACTGACTCGGGTAAAAATAGTAACACCAGGGCTAAAAATAGTGTGCGGAGCAGTCGATGTGCTGTAACTCCTCTGGGGAGCTTCCCCCCCCTTCGCCCGCTCCTGCCCCGCTCCAGTGAGGGATCCCAAAGCAAACCCCTCTGCAGACCGAAACGCTAAAGCAGCACCCTGCACACTGCAGAGGGTGAGCTTGGGTTACTTTTTGACGTTTTTATGGATTTTTTTTTTGGTGTTTGTTTGCTAAAACTTTGTGCCAGAGAAGGGGGACAAATTCCTCTCTGGCTGAGCCTCTCGCGGAGTCCTGGGACAGCACGGTTAGAAGGTCCTGGGGTTGTTTCTGGGTTTCTTTTCTCCTTGTTTTTCACCTTTTTGGTGATTTTTTTCTTTTTTCTTTTTTCTTTTTTTTTTTTTTTAAACGGTGGTGTTCTTGCTTTGGTTTTTGAGACCCTCTTGTCGCTGCTTCCTGGAGCGCAGCCTGCAGCCCAGTGGTCCGGCCAGGGCCCCCCCGCTGGCAGGGTGCGACCGACTGACCGGGGGGACGTTGGGGGAGCTCAGGGGGCTGCCGGGGGGCCGCGGGCCAGCTGGTGCAGGCACTTGGCGGGGCTAGGGGTGTGGAGGGGGTGGGACGGGCTGCGGGGGGGTCGCAGGACTGCCCCGGGGGACCATTTTGGGGCTCTGGCGGTGAATTTGGCTCATTTTGCCTGGGCTGGGCAGCCGGGGCAGCAGCAGTGGCTGTGACAGGCCACAGGCCTGGCTGCTGAGGCTGCGCTGCCACAGGACGGGGGCAGGCAGAACATCCTGTAGTTCAGAGGAAATTATAATTTTAATCAGATTTGGATTTTTTTTTAAGCTGAAACTTTCTGCCTGGCTCGTTATTGTCCAGGTTGAAGGCTCGGGGTGCTGTTGGCGACGCCTCAGCTCTGGTGAGTGGCCTCTGGTGGGAGGCCATGTCCCTCGGGGCCGGCCATGTCCCTCGGGGCCCACTGGGCCCCACCGGGCTGCTTCTCGGCTGCAGGTACGGGAAACGAGCACGATAGATGAGGTGAACTCAACAGATGAGGTGACGCCAACTTCTTTGTGGAGACCTGGCTGGTGCTGCTGGAAGTTGTTGGGTTTAAAATGGAGGCTGATGGCTGCCCCTCTGCTCAGGCTGGGCGCGGGCCTACAGGTGCTGGGCCAGGGCCGGTGGTGAGGGGCAGGAGCAAGGCGAACCTCCTTAATTGTATTTAGCAAGCTAAGCCCTCAGCATTTAATTACTTTTTTTTTTTTAAGGATTGGACATTCCACAGCTTGTTTCTCTAGATCATTTTAAATTAGTTTTGATGTTTAAATATGCTTCATATGAAGCCTGTCTAAATCCTTTAACCAGTATATTTTTGAAAGCACAAATATGCTTTCATTTGATAGAGTAGCTAAAAAAATACTTTTTGTATTTGAGCAAAGCTGTTTTGTTTTTAAATTAAGTTGTTCAAATCCTTCTAATTTGATGATTTCATATTTGATTCAGCACATAAAAAACACTCAGAAACTCCTGTTATGAATCTAAACTGAACATTCATTTTCTTATCAAAATATTATTATAGAAAAATATTAGTCATTCTTCTTGGCATAGTAAGCAAAGAAACATGTGGATGTGTTAATTTATTCCAGACCCAGCAAAGAGGGATAGTTTATATAAGTAAAATAAATAATTCTTGCCCATTTAATAATTGGATCATTTTAACAATAGTTGACTAATAGTCAGATGTCTGAAAGACATCTTGCCCATTTCTATTCTTTAGGGAATTAACACTTAAAGAGTGTTTTTTCCAGGAATTTTCATTTTTTCATTGTTACCTTTCTACATACTTAGTATTTGTTGCTCTCCATAATTTAAGTCAGAACTAGGAGAAAACAGCCCAAGTGTAGTTGAAATTTATCCCTTGCAAAGAAATTAAATTGGGATGATAAATCCTGTGATGGACTTTAAGATGGGTATACCCAAGACAGAGTTATTTTAAAAGTGTATTATTCTACTGTAGCATAGGTAAAAAAGATATTGATTCTCAGAAATAGTGATGCATTGGTTAGTCATTTATTGGTTTTGATAACGTTAATGGATTGTTCAATTATATATGTTTAATTCCAAGTTGCATTGGTGGTACAGGAGTGAAAGTTAAAGAAACTGAAAATGTTTCTCACTGCTGTAGTATAAATGAAATTCCTGTGTTTCTACATATGTCTCTGCTAGCTATTAAATTGTTAGCGTTGCCTTTCGAGTTGTTTAGCTCCTGTCCGTAACTGCTTTAACATTTCGTTGTGTTTTCCTGACTTTGAGAACACAGGTGGAGTGTCTCTTCATGTTGGTAATTGATAACAGCTAGATAAGATTAACTTCTAGGATTATGTTGGTTTAGATAACAAAATTCTACAATTGTATTTTTTCATTTGCCTGAGCTTTAAAGAAATCAATTCTGTGATTGTTACTTGTAAGTAATTCAATTTAAACCCCCTCCTGCCTATGGTATGATGGTGAGGGTATTGTTCATAGAGTGCAAACGCACACAGTAAGGACTTAAACACTCATGGGTATTTTTACTACCTATTAAAATAATAAAAAATATATAAGTATCAGAAGCTAGAGTGCAGTAATAATTTACTATTTTATTTGAAAGGGATAACTTATTAAAATACCAGATAAACTGTTTTATATAGAGAATATATTAGAGGGTTTTGAAAACACAAAATATTAGTAATGTTTTGACATTGTAAAGACAGACTATCTTTGGGAAGTCACAGCTGAGGTCTTGCATTCCTTGTTTGTTCAGAATGATTTTTGCAGAAGTAGAATTTTGGATCGTGGTAGGGAATTCAATGCTGTTCTCTAGAAACTTCACAGGAGACTTACATTTTGTCAGAAAAAAATAAGACAGTAGTTGCAAAGCCAAAACTCTCTAAAAAGAAGATAATTAGCATTTTGCCTGGTAAACTTTTCCTATTGCATGTTATCACAGTAAGAACATGGAGGGGGGGGGGAGTTTTGAATCAACCATTTTGATATTTGCATTTTTCCTTGGAACCTGCCCCCCCTTCTCCTTGTATTTAATGGATTGAGTTCAAGATGGCATTAATAAAATTTGTTAATTTAAATTCTTGGATAATATGTTTCTTCTTCATATTATAGTTATAAATTTATACATAGATTAGTAAGATGGATATAGTTAATGTTTTTCATAATTTTGATGTAGTCTTTAAAATTCAATGGTCCAATTTGTCATGTAAATCGTGTTACATGATTATCAGATTAGTATACTTAATTTTGACAGTGTTATGTAAACTCGGTATTACATGTATTGGAAGGTTATTCTGTACATTTATACTGGTGCAGTGCTAAGGAGTCAGCTTTATACTAAAGTGAACTGTAACCGTAGCATTAAACATGTAGTTAAAGCAGGGAATCTGATAGCAGCAATCATGACTAGAAATTTAGGAATCTTAAATGGTGGGAGAAAGTAATACTGAATAATTTGGTTTTTAACTCTAAAAATAAAATTCAAATTCCTAAGTCTTGGTGAAAATAGATTTTTAGCATTTTTCTAGATATTAAAAAATGAGCACAAGGAAGACTAATATTCTGAGAAGCTGTAGGATGGCATTTCTAAATAAAAGAAGGAATGCTATTAGTGAGATACTAATTATGATATTTGTTATTGATCCTTCGTTGTTTTTTTTTCCCCAGGGAAGGATAGTTAATTAAAACAAGGAAAATGCTGAGGGTCTTTGGTGAGAGAACAGGAACCCAGCTCATTCTTGACACAATTGGAATAGTAAACCCCACCACAGAGCGTCTCGAGGGGCCCCTGCCAGGAGCTCGCTGCAGAACTTCTGCGCTTCTCCCTCCCGTGTGCAACAGCAGGAGCAGACATTTAAATTGCTTCTTATTACAAGGGAGCGCGTTAACATCAGGAAGCCACACTGAAGTAAATATAAGACTAGTTTAGGAATGATTTTGATTATCTGTAACTATTTGGCAATAACTCTAGTCCTCCTTTATATTTATATGAATGTATTTTTAATCATTTTCTTGAGTAAGAGATGTAGGGAAAAGGAAGCTTGGCAAAAAACCTGGGAGTATTGACTTGCTGTTTGCATATTTGGGAAGGATTCCCTTTGAAATATTCCTAAGGCTTTAGAAAACTGGAAGGGAAAAAGAAACTTACTACAGTAAAACCACTGATGTAATTAACATTTCCTAAAGTGATGCAAGGCTTTCAGTTACCTAAATAGTTTGTTTCCATTTTAATAACAAAACTGAGAGAGATTACCAACCTACAGTTTTAATGTCTTCTGTCAGATTGTGCGGGTCCTGTCACTACTCTGAGCCCCTGGATTTAACTGCTGGCTCTGGCTCGGAGCTGTGCCACTCTCCCCACCAGCCGCTCTGCTGAGGGCTCCTCCCGCGGGGCAGCCCCCGGCCCTGGCTCCCGGTGCGGGGCTGCAGACTGCGGAACGCACAGTGCGTGTCGGGAAGCTGGAAAGTCACGTGGGATTGATTCGCTTGATTTTAACTGCGAAAAAAGAAAATATGTACTCATGATTATGTAGTGATTAATAGTGCTTACCCAGATTTTTTTTAATCCCCCTCCCCGTGCAAATCCCTCGCAGTCAGAAGTATGTAGCCAGGTATCCAGCGCATACCACTGGTATCTTAAAAAATCACCTCTCAAAGCTCTCTCCCTTGGGCAGCACAGAGCTGCCAAACCAGACTCCTGCCGACTATCGCAGGGCATCCCCTGCAGGGAGCCGAGGCTTCTCCCCACAATTTTGACAGAGCAGCCGTCTGGCATAGCCAGAGCTGCAGCTGGATGGCCCCAGCCTTGCTCATCCTGCTTTTCTGTAGGGAGTTTATAAATACACACTGCTGCTTGTGCCGTTACCCCGGGTTAGGATGGAGTGAGCGGACAGGCGGTCCTGCACGCAATGTGCGTTACCAAACCCGCAGAAGAAATGGTTCCCAGGGAGAGCTCTCCAGCTGCCGGCAGTGGCCCTGGCTGCTCTGCCGCGGTCGCTGGCACTGGTTTCTCTGCACTTTCTATACATTCAAAACAATGGAATATTCCCAAACCCACTGACAGCTGCCGCCAGCAGTTCGGAGGGAGCCCCTGTGCCGTCCTTCCCTCTGTTGGGGCTCTGCAGCACCGGGCTTGCTGGAATGCTTTCGTACAGCCCAAGGGAGGCGTTTCTTAGCACTGATCTTACAAACAGCCACTCTGGGGGATTCATGAGCACTGAAGCGTGTCCCAGAGGGGTCCCTTGGCCCGAGGCAGGGGTCTCGAGCGGCGCTCCCGAGCCCAACAGGCCCCAGGGGGCCTCAGAAGGGAGTGAAGCCCAAGGCCAGAGGAGGATGCAGATGCTGAGACCTCAGCGTCAGCCCTGCTGTAGGCACAGAAGTAATGCACGTACAAATGCAACTTTAGATAGAAGGGTTGGAAGGATGTACTTGCTTTGTTGCTATGGGTTCAGTCAAGCTGCAAGTGAACCTGGTGCAGGAATAATGTGGCTATAGGCTTCTTGCGAAGCAGCGTCGCCCCAGACGGCTTGAGGGAGCACCCAGACTTTGTACTGGAGCAGAGGAAGCAGCAGGCAGGGTCTGTGAGGCTCCAGCTCCTCTTCTGCACGCTGCCCCGGGAGTGGGCCGACGCTGGTGCGACAGCCGCAGGTCAGCTTTCCCTTATATGGGAAAACCCTGCTCTAATTTTTAAAGCTATGTGTTGTGGCAGTGCTGGATATGGGAATTTTATAAGCAAAGCTGAATGCTCGTTACGTTCGTTTGTATGCCAGTATCTGGAGCGCTGTCGTTGCGGCTGCCACTGCAAGGTACGCTTGCAGCCCTTTGCAGGCAGAGTCCCAGCATTTTCCCACCTATTTAGGATTTTCTAACGGAAGTGTGAACCCGGGTATGGCACAGGGGAAGGTGCGATGCTGAGATGCTCTAGAAAAGCAAATGAGCGAAGGGCCCTGTACACAGGACATTTTGCATTGGTGGTCTGGTGAGGTAGCTATAGAGGGTAGGGGTGAGCATTGCAGCAGTAAATGTGCTGCTTCAGAGGCATTATTATTTATTAATACGTATTATTTGGATTTACACTGAGGTCATCCCTATACTAATCTGAATACTCGTCTCCAAGCCGTTGCAGGCTGCCCATACAGTGAGTAGACAGCCAGCCTGTCATTTCTGTAATTCCCGTAATCGAATTACTGCCTGCCAGAGCAGCGAGCAACTTCGGCTAAAAATCCATGATGTACTTAGTGCCCTGATGCAGACGTCTGATCTGGAGTAGGGATCAGCCAAAATGTCTTGGGGGCTCCTGGGGGTATGAGGAAGCTGAGCGGCCTCTGGGACTGTGACCACGGTTAAATTTTTCTCTTGGTTGGTGTTTACCTCTGTGTGTGACTCTCAACTGCAGCAATTAAAAGGCTGAGGAACATGGGAAGGAAACAACCATGTCTGCCTCTGGGACAAGGTAGCTGCTCTGTCCTGTGGGCAAATAGTTGTGTGAACAAGGCTCCTGCCCTGGCAACCCTCCCCTAAATCCACTCATTTGGGGGTTTTGTTTGTTTGCTTTTAAAGAAAAAATAGAACGTTAATTACTATTTGTAAAGGGCTAGATTCTCACTACAGAACAGCCCTATTAAAGTTAAATCATACAGTAGTTACTTTTCTTAAAATATTAAGCAAAGTTTGCTGCCGTTGCCCTGCTGACCACTGTTGTTGAGCCAGCAAGTGTTTGGAAGTGCCTGGTGGTGCTGTTGGTGGCTCCCCTGACATTTATCCATGGATTTGGGGTGGCAATGAAAATGTTCCTTTGGTGCAAGCCTGACTAGTCCAGCAACAGAAGTGCCAGCATGAGCAGGATGTGAATCTAAAAAAATTTTTATGAACTTGTTTAAACCCAACCATTTTGCAGCCCTTCCAAAAAGAACCCAGAAATGAAAGCCAGCCTGGGAGTTCCGTGCATGGTCCAGGTCATGGCTGGTTATTCCCACCACGTGCCCTGTTCTAGGGGCAGCACCTGTGGGAATGTGCCATTTTCTCGGTAGCTGGAGAGGAAAACATTGCAGGTACTTGCTGGCTGGAAAAGAAAGATGCAGCAAGCAGCAGCTAGTTGCAGAACAGCCGCTTTAAAGCAGAAGCTGCCTGGCTCTGCCAAAGCTGAAGGGCCAGCCCCAGAATGGAATGCTTATAAAAATAAGATGGTAACCATGCAGCAGAGAAGGAGTAGAGACCAGGAAGTTTCAGTGTTACATACAACATGATACTCTGCTTGGAAAAATATTGTCACAATTATAGAGATATGGGCATGGATCCATAGTTGAAAGGCATAACCCAGTACCTATCATTAGGGTGATTTTAATCTCTCGTTTCCAATTTTGTCTGTGGAAGAAACTCTTTTTGGCTCGAAAATTCTCATGTGAAACGTTGAGCCAAAGGAGATGTGTCTCGTCTGGGGAAAAGTTTGAAGTAATTGGTTAAGGCTGGTTTTGAATTATAGAGGGGGAGAAATGTGTCTTATACCATTTCAAAACATAACAGTATATTGATTTATTTAAGACTTTACAGGATGATGGATTTATTTTAGTTTAACCATGTTGATATTTATTTGATGGTTTGGATTTTCAGCAAAATGAAAGAAAGTGCTCCTTTCAGTGCAACCTGATGGGGAAATAAAAACAAGACAGCGACCTTTGAAAACATGAATGCTGCAGCTCCTCACTCATCCTGAGTAACCGTGGGATATCTTGATTTTCAATACTTGAGAAATCTCGCAGCCTGTACAAAGAAGGTTTTTCTCTTTTTATTTTAATAGCGGAACCTGATTTCTGTCATCTTGGTTTAAAAGACAGGCTATTCCTTGATGTCTAATTACATCCAGAGAGATAAGTTTCTGCTGGGACGGGGGCTGTAGATATGCAAGAACTAGTGTAAACTCGCTGACTCCATTCTCCTTCCGGAGTCGTGGAGATGCTTCAAAAAGCCGACGTGGGGCACCGGAGAAGGGATGAATCTGATAGAGGAACAGTGCTGGGCACTCCTCCTATTTGTGCTGTCAGCTGGCAAAATGCTAAGTTCTAGCACTCCTCCAGGTTTAAAAATTATTTAAGAACATGCAGTCAAAGTGCTAGAGAGAAGGTGTACTAAAATTCCTGCTGGCCCAAAATCTTACAAATTTGAAAAAAAATGCTAAAGCAGTATTTAAGTACTCTCTGTCTTGCTGTCTTGCTCCCTCTTCTTTTCCTTCCCCCTCACGGAGCATCAGAATGACAACACAGACACTGAATTTTCATCTTTACTCATTAAAGGCTACTTCAACAACAAACCACTTTCTGGCTTTATACTGAAAGTGTCGCTGCTGGAAAGTGAGTTGGTGTGCCTTCTTTTGAGCTGTCGGTTTACAGGCAAGCTGTACTTTCCTGTGGTGTCCTGGCAAGACATTAATAACTTAGAGGCACTTAACCACTCTTCTTCTCGTTACCGGTGCCTGACAGCCTCGCAGTCAGAGAAATGTGTTCACATAATAACAGCCTATAGAATATTATTCCAACAATTAATTTACTTTCCTTGCTTCTTTGCTCTTTTCTTACCACAGTAGGGACAGAGTGGTTCATCTGTTGGGTATTTAGTCACAGGGCAGATTGTTTGCGTGTAGGTGGGGGCCATTCCACATTTTGTGCATTGTCTTGAACTTTCAGCCCCCTTAGCCTGGTCTTCAGTGGAGCACGTGCACCCGAAGTGAAATCACCCTATGGGCCGGTGCTTTGGTAATTTGTGTTGTGTCAGGGTCTACCAGTGACTGTAAAAAATGCTCTTCCAGCTCCGCACGGGGTGCTGGGTCTGTTATGCTGGAGGTTTTGCAAATCCTACCAGGGCTGCAAAGCACTGAGAGAAGACCCAGCCCTTGGCTGCGCTCGTTGGGTCCAGTCCTCCTCTTTTGCAGCCCCGCCGGCTGATGCACACGCTGGTTTAGATCACAGCCCCAGACCCTGCTCTGGTTCTGTTCCAAAAATTTTCCACTCCTGCAGTCCTTTACCTTTAATAGATAATGCTTTGAAAGCATTTTATTTGTTAGACAGACCTTGGCTGACGTGATTCGCCTCAGCAAGCAGCGAACATATGTATGTCACCTTTACGAGGTCTACCAAGACACTCTGTGGGCACTCAAAGGTGGTGCTTCTGTCAAAGGTGTTGGTGTTTACTTTACAAGCAAGGCAAAACTCTTTAGAACCAGCAAAAATTAGGTCTAACAAAAATAGTTAGTAAACAAAGTAAACAAAGATGTTTCTCTTTTGAGAGGAGGCAGATGTGCCTGTGTAAGGACATGATCCCTATAGAATCTGCCCCACCACAGAGTATAAATGAAAAAAAAAAATCTGCAGTGGAAAATAAAAAAAATCAGCCTTGTTGCTCTTCCTTTTCAAGCATCTTGTCATTAGGACAGGGCTGGTTGGCATATCCCAGCTGCTGCCTGACGGTGTTCCCAATAGCATTTTCCCTACTACATGTGTTCAAGAACAACAGCAGATTTCCTCCTCTACACATGTGGCCAAAGAATTTCAGTTTTCTACCAAAATTAAATGGAGGCATGTATACCTTCATCACACGAGCCGGAGCAGGTTGTGTATAGCAGCGCTGCGGGTGTCCCCCTCCCATCACCGTAGCCTCGGTACATCTCTGCCTGCGTTGAACTGACGGGATGTCTGACCTGTTTTTATAGATGTAGTTGAAGGCAGGTGACCTTTGTTATTTAACAGCTTTATTGTCCTCTGCTCCACCGCAGTGTCACCTGTATTTCCAGGAAAAAATACAAAAACATTTGAAGCATCCAGGACAGAGGTCATCTTCAAGAGGCGTCCTACAAAGTTTCTTGTTAGGAAGTTTGTCGCTCTATTTGCACTTTTTTTGTTGTCCAGAAAACCAGAAGCAAGATGTCTAACTGCATAGCCTGTTTTGTATTGCTCAAAAACAAATTGTTCCCCTGACCTTGGTGGGAGTTTGGATGCAGTCGCAGCAATGGAATAGAGCTTAAAATACAGGGTAGAGAATGATGTCTGCCCCCTTTTAAATCTCTGACAACCAATAAGCTTACGTAACTTTGTAAGTATTTCAGAAGGAGCCTGAGCAGTGGAGAGGACTGGTATTTTAATTTTAATAGATTATGGTTGTTTGTCTAGGCAGAAAATTTAATTCATTTCTGCATCAAGCCGTATTTTTGGCTTTTAAGACTTTATGCCTTTAAAAACCACCAGTCTTGATTTAAAGACTTTGAGATGTGATATAAATACTTTGAAATGCAGACAGCAACGTTATGTTACTCGAAAAAGTAACAGAAAAATATAATGTCTGTGATACTATCAGCATGCCAGATATTGTACCACCTGAAACTTCTTGGGAGGTTTTCTGACAGCCCCGTTAGCTCAGACCGTCTGTGGAGCAACTTTTGCACATTTTTCAAGTCAGCAAGACTGCAAACAAGGACTGAGAGACTGTAAAGCAGTAAAATTGCAAAGGAGAGACACTGGAGTTGGAGAAAAGGGACTCTTGATATTTAGTTTCTTTTTCTTGGCGTTATTTAGGTTCCCAAATGACAACGTTTCTAGTTTTCTAGCACAAAGGAGGCCTCGTGCTGTTCAGGATCTGCTGTGAAGTTCTAGTACAGATCATTCTGTATCCCAAACAATTTATCTAGTTCAATGATATTTTTATTTCACAGCTACAGTTTATAGACCCTAGTCTAATAGATGGTATTTTTGGAAACCTCCCGTTTATCTAACACTGAAAGCCAGAATGGAATATTAGTTTCCATTTAGATTTTCTTGAATTCTCTCCCATTAAATCAATAACTTTAAAAAAAAAAATTAACTTTCTTTTGCTTTTAAGGAGAAAGACTAAAAAGGAAAAATTAAAATACTATTTAAAACAAATACTGAGGTATAAAAAAGACATATGGCACTAGTGTCAAATAAGTTAAGTAGTCTGGGTGGGTTTTGTTACAACATTTACATCATAATAAAATGTAATTTTAATCACAGGAATGTAAGTGATTTACAACACATACTGTGAATGCTAGAAGTAAATGTGAGCCGGCTGTTGTAACTTTTAGTTTGTGCACATCAGTCTCGTGTCTTAAATCCGCGCTGTTGGGAGAGAGACCCGGGGACTGGAGAGAGAGAGACGGATCCAAAAACTTTTTGACAAATTGACTTCCAGAGCAGCACAACGGGCTCCCTCTGTTTCGGACTGGACCCGACTACCTGAAAGCAGCTTCCTGCACGTAGCCAGTGGCAGTAGCACTTTCATTTCTGTCACAGAGGTCTAAATAAATGAATTGGCCATCTGCAATTAATTCGCATTGTACAAATAGTTTGAAGACTGAGTTGTCTGTCTTCCGAACAGAACAATCTATTTTTAGCTTTTCAAGCAAGCCTGTTTTGTGTTCTTTGTAGAGTCAGCGACATTCTTTCAATTTTTCAGCTTAATTAACACAAAAGAAATTGTAATCTGAGAAGGCAGCAGGAACAAGAACCCCCTGAAAAGCACAAATTTGCAAGAAAGCAGAAGATGGCAGCTTTGCAAGAGATAGCTGGCAAAAAGAAAGAAAAAAGCTGTTGAGAGCAGTTTGTGGGATTTTGGCTGGATACTGTATAGACTAAATTTATACATACAGTTTATTGATTCCCAGTGAATGCTCACAGGTCTTGCAACTAATTTTGGATTCTTTATTCTGAAAATTATGAGGGCCACTGAAAGAACATTTTCACAGGAGATGATAACTACCAACATAAGAATACTTATGGATAAAGCAGATTTCTGTAGAATTAGGTGCACGTGTCTGGCCCGGGTGTGAACGTCGGTGTGTGCACCCTGCATGGCTGAGGGAACACCGAATCCCCTCCGGATGGACTCTGTGTGCTTGCAGTTGTGGGGAAATCCTTATTTCAAGCTTAGATATAATCACATATATATAGTTTTTATTAGAATCACATCCTGGGAAATGCAAAAATATCCATGCATCACAAGATGTATTCCGCACTATGTTAGTTAGAAGATTTGTAGTGATGGTTTGAGGAGAGGAGGGCACAGCTTACTGTTCGGAGGGGCTCAGGTTAAAATGATAGTTCTAGGTACAAAAAACGGAAGTGAAAAGCTGAGTAACCAACAGAATCCCAAATGCAATCAATGAAAGTTCAGAAACAGCACTTTGAAATAACGATGAGATTTCTGTGCCTGCTGGCAGGCGCTTTTCTGTTTAGATATATCAAATATACAGCATATAGCGTTTGCTGTGCATTAACACTATGCATGCATGGCATGTAAGCTTCCCAATTAAGTATCTTCCTGAGGATTCGTTTGTGGATGCTTGTGTGAAATACAGAAGCGGAAGGAGGAGCCGTCATAAACACTCAGCCTCCCCCCATGGAATCCCGGCGAAGAGCTGGAAATGCTGAAGTACGACTCCTCGGTGGCCACCCTGTGCAGCTGGTGGCCACTGCCATGGGGAGCGGGGACTCGTGCTCCTGCAGCAACAGTGCCACTGTAGCCATGTGTTTCTGGGTCGCTCGCACCATCTTTTAAAAAGAAAATGTAGATTCTAAGTCATATAACGTGGAGTGGTTGGAGGAATTTAGCTGCCTAAAAATGCAGCAAAGCTCCTAATGGGATTCTTTATGAAATCCTGTGGTAGATATGGCAAATCTGGAAGCCCTTTCGGAGCCCTGTCTGCATCTTTAGACACAAAGGTACCTTTTGAAACCTGGTCTGCAGGTGCTTGGAAAACTATTCCCCAACGGATTTCACCAGCCCAGCCATCCCGAGCATCGGCTTAGCCTGGTTCCTTCCCAATACTTGTGTATGAAGAAGTGTATCACACATTACAGGAAAAATGTGCAGAAAAAAAGGTTTGTTTAACAAGTTCAATTTAGTTCCCGGAACTCTAAGTACCTTCAAGTGTATCAAATTGAAGCAGTAGCCGTGCCTGCCTTCTGGTTACAATAGGATTCTTTAGTTTGTTGTAGAAATGGGCTCCTGCAGGATGCCACCGACCTCTGTAGCTCTAACCGGCTTTGCACAACGGAGGCTCACCTCCAGCAGTAGGTGCTGGGGAGGTTCCTTTCCCTGCCGAGGGCTTAGGAGACTGTATCCTCTTTTTCCCTCACGGTAGAAACAGGCTCTGTTTTCCATCGGTGAATGAAAAGCGCAGCTGAGCAGTTAGGGGGGAGGAGGAGGAACATCGATGTTCTTACTAAGAAACAATAAGAAAGTTGCAAAGCTGTTGCAAAGCCCCAAGGAAAGATTAAGGAGCGTCACTGGTGTCTGCAATGGACTGGCCACCCCCCCGAGAACACCCGGGCAGCGGCGGGACGGTTGGTTTGCTCGCCTGGAAACTCAGGAAACCCGAGTGCCGTAACCCCTCGCAGTTTCTTTACAAGCCGTCTCACTCGTTTTAGCTTCACGCTGTTCACAGTGCCAGGCTGGATGTGCGAGTCTAACTACGGGCAGTATGGGAGCTGCTGATCAACGCTGAAAGTTGGGGATGAATATCAAGTACTAAAAAAAAAGTCAGTTTGCATGCTTTTGCATGAATTTGCACTGTGAATTTGCCCCACGCAATGCTAGAGGAGGTAAATGGATGTTAGTATCTTCGTTAGTATGTTTCGGTATCTAAAAGCAAGCAAAAGAAATTAAAGGGCACAACTGATCAATGAACTGGGATTTAATTATTATTTGAATTTTACTTGCAGAAGTTTTCCATTCTGGGCAATAAGCAGGCATGCGTCTTGTGTCTGAGGGCTAAGTGTGCTCGCACTACTAATCTATTAATAAGCGTTCTCTGCTTTGATTTTTATAAAGATTTGTGGGTATTCATTAAACAATTTCAGTGCATTAAAAACAACAAGATAGATTTCTGTGATCTCCATATTCTTAAAGTTAAATGTTTGGATCTTTGTTTAAGGAAAAGTAGATTTAATTCTTAAAGTGTAGTTAAATACAGTAACAAAACAGGAAATACGTCCTAAAGTATGTTGGATTTAAGACCCATAAGAAAGTCTATTTAAGGATTCTTCTGTAAGTATGTAAATTCTGAAATACCTATTTAGTGTAACAGCTGTAAAATATGTGAGGTAGTCAGTCATGCCCTTGGCTTTTATTCTCAGCCAGGTTACTTGCCAACATAAACAGCGAGTTAAAGGATTATTTTTTAGGCATTTCAGACAGAATCCAGTGTAAACCTTTCACTTAATCCATAATATCCTAAATGTTAATTAAGTATTTCTGAAAGTAATCAACCAAAAGTGTCCTTCCTAAAGACAGCATGAAGGCATCTTCCACTTCATCCATTTTATTTTCGCGTGCTCGTCTTTTAAAAAAAACAAAATATTTCCTTTTTTTTTTTAAATAAAAGGCATAATCTGTCGATCATTTCTTTTGAAGGTCTGCACCCAGTATATTCTCTGTTGAGTCATGAGTTGAGTCTGTAGACCACTGCATTGTTAAATAACAGTAAATATTCCTTGCTGCTGAATCACCTATGGGAAGGAGCGAGTGGAGGGACAAAGTACTCCATGCCCTTAAGGATTCAGGAGAGTTGTTTAGGTAATTGGCTTCTCCACACTCTTAGCCCTGAAAATACCCTCCTCTCCAGAAGTGGAGAGACATATCCCTCAACCTCTGTCATCAGCTGGAAACGAACCTTCTTGCATGGGGAGTTCTGCAACAGTCTTCTTCCCAGAGACGGCAGGTTCTGTAGCAGTGTCAAGGACCACGTAACAGGCAAATCGCAACTGATCTTCAGAAACTGGCTGTCCCACTTTCCATGGAGAATGGCCAGGAATCAAAGCTGGATAGTGTCGTTCAGCTGTCCCATCTGGTAAAGCTGTCCTTACTCCCTATGGGTGGTCTTCCCTACACCTCTTCAGGGACGCTGGCATGAGTCCCTTACCTCTTTGCTTTGCATGCAAGCCACACGAGAGGTCCTTCAGGAATATTGAGAAGAGGTTTCATTGCTTGGCGGTTTTGGGTTTTGTTTCATTTTCTTCACAGATGTTACCTTTGTATGGCATCGCATGTAAATATGAGGGCAGTCTTTGTGTACCATATGCACGACGAATCGGATACCTTCAGAATGTGCCCAACATCCATTTGGCGTAGATAGCCTTCTCATCTGGGAGGCTGGACAAGCAGACCAATAGTATTTGTGCATATAATTTGTTCTGCACGCCCACGGTGGCCCCTTGGTCAGATCATATCTGAAAAAAACATAAATGTATGGTATCCTTTGTTCAGTTGATGCTCCTCACTGTACTGAGAGGATACTACTTGCCAGTCTCCGTTGGTGTGAGCTGCATCCAAACACAGATGAAGCACTCCAGCTGTGAGTAGCTTTGGTGCTTTACTGTTGGATCTGTAGACGGTGCTGACTCCAAGGCTCATTCTCTGTTCCGCGCTTCATAGTCCTTGATAGGAGCTTCTAATTGTAATTCAAAGTTGTCTTCACCGCTTTCATCTGTCTTGCAAAGAGCAAGGGGAAACATCGATGTTCATGAAAAGGAATCACAGAAGGGTCACCAGGTCTTTTCCTGTTCCTCCTCCCCACCTTATGGACGTTTAATGCCAGCGTACCACACGAAGATGCTTTTTCCATGACAAATAAGGAGTGAGGGCCCATGTCAAGCAAAAGCCATGGGTCGGAACCTGGAACTCAGCCTCCTGTTCTCTTATCGAGGAATCATCTGGTCTAATAATCAAAACTGAAAGGGCCTGGCCTTTTAAGGGAGGGAGGAACCTAAATATTTGTGGCTTACATTGATTTTGATGGGAGTTGTGGCTGCTTGGCTGCTGTAAAGTATTTTATCCTGGCTGCCGTAGCTGCTTCATGAGGCTCCTCATTTCACAGTGGGCAGTCCCAGGAGAGCAAAGCAGAATGTCCATGATTTATGGAGTTCTGGATATGCTAGTTGAAGGTCTATATGTGTAGGATCTTAATATTCTAAGTATGCATTTTCATAAATGTAAGAGAATAACTTTTCACATTATAGTAAGAAAAAGACCTTTCTGCCCAGAAGAAGTTGGAGTCTCCCCACAATGTATTGCTGTGTTGCTGCAAAGCCCATCGGACAGTAGAGGGAGCACAAGTTAACAGTCGCTTTTCCCAGTGCCATGGGACAGCAGCACTAATTGTATGTAAAACAGCTAACAGAAATGGAAGAGAGAAATAGAAGGGTGAAAGCCGCGTTGGTTAGTGTACTGGAAGTGGATGAAAGGGCTGGAGGGAACAGGTTAAATGCCAGAGCATTAGGAAATGAGGAGCTAAATATGGCATCTTAATAGGGCATGTGGCAAGGGGCCAGATCTGTTAGTTCGTAGTTCTTCACCTGCTTCCAACATTTGGGTTTGAGCAGGATTAAAAACCAGGAGGGGAGTTTTTTTTGGGTTCTGGTTTTGACAGCGAAGGAATCTCTGAAGAGCAATTTCAGTGCTGTGGCATCCAATCCCAAATTCTCGTCTTGTGGGACCTTAGGATCCAAGCTGCCACCCAGCGTCGTTTCTTCAGTCCGTCTGTACCAAACGTGCGATAACTGTGCTCTACAAAATGTAGTCAGATGATTGTGGCTCTCTGGAAATAAGATATAACACTCTGACAAGTGATGTTGATATCAAGAATAGCGTGCAAATTTAGCTTCTACACCTGGTTGAAAACATGTAGCATCTCCAAGGTGTAATTTTCTTACACTCTGCCTTGGACCTGTTTACGTTACGCAGCACCAGAGCTAGGACAAGTTGCTAAAATATAAGGTTTCTTAGGAATCAGCTGCATTAATGACTTTGTTATAACTGAGGATATAAATGAGAGTGACGTTTATATAACAGACTTTCCAGTATAAAAGCCAAAGCCTGTTGGCTATAAACACTCAGAAAGCTTTACCATGAAAAATTATAACAATCAGGGGTTAGATGTTACATTTAGAGAAAATGTAGGGCGAGATGCATGATTCTACTGCTTTTTTCATCGCCTTTTTCCAAGTGGAATGACTTGAGCTGAAGTTAACTTTTTACTACTTAAGAAGATTATATGGTGCATAGAAAAATAATTCAAACTGCTTAATTTTTAAAGCTTTTTTAATAAGAAAACTTCAAAGAGGTTCATTTTAGAGTAGAATTCAGGTAACACGGGTAAGGTAGTTAAATATTCCCTCACTGAAATGTAGTTTGAAAAATAGACTTTCATGGCACCTATACAAGTATTTCTATAGATCCTTATCTGTAAGAACAGCAACATATTTCTTTTTTTTAATTAAAGATCATTATAATTGCTAATGTATGATTGTTTGGGGGCATATGTGAGTCAAGCTGTGGTTTTGAGAACACAGTTTTTGAGAACACCTTAACCTTCACCAAATCCTTCGCCCTGTGCCGTAATGTCTGTGCTGAATTGCGGAATAGGCCCGTGCTGGAGGTGCCCTGTGTCCTGCCAAGGAGAGGAGCACCTCCAAGAGGACAAATGGGAAAGCTGGGAATCATTCGGAATAACTGAGGAGCAGGATTTCATGAGACAGTGGCCAGTTTGCAGAGAAGCTGATCAGCAGTTTGGGAAAGGGACAAAACAAAGAACATTTGAAACCAAAGGAAAGGGGCAGAAGGGGGGATCAAATTATTTAAGGAAGAGACGTTCTCTCACAAAGAAGCAAAACTTTCCAGGGAGAGCCGAGGCAGACTCGTTGCTGCTAGAAATGGCATCATCAGGCCAAGAGATGAACTCAAGCCTGTTTGGCTTTTTCCTGTGCATTTGTTCCTTGCTTATGCATTTTTGTTAGCTTTTTTATTGGTTTTTGGCGGGGGGAGATGGGGGTTTTTTTAAGACTTGGGTCTCTATGATTAAGAAGTTATTTGCTGAGCGTTATATTGCTTTCTTTCGTAGTCCTTTAAGGGTACTGCTGGAGTTTCCTTAAGGAAACTGCAGAGTTTCTCACCGTCAGTATACCCTAGGGTAATGTGCCGAAAGAACTGTCTCCAGAAAATTGTTCCTTAAGTGTTGATGTGTCCAGATAGTGGCTTACACCATGGAGCGCTCTTCTGCTCAGCTCTTCAAAGCTAGTCAGTAATGATTCACTTACGATGTCTATCTGTCTAGACACGAGAAGTTGATGCAATAAAAATATTTCTTACTCAGGTGTTAAGAGACTGTAACAATTCCATAACAGTTAGTAGGGCAGGAGGTCTCAAGTCTTGGTACGTTGTCACTGTCGTGCCGTGCCCCATCCTCCTCCCTGCACGTGGACCAGTTTGGGGTGTTTGGATGCAGCCCGTGGGTTGATGTGCTTCTGCCACCTCTCACCTGCGTTGTTTGCTCCTGCATACAGGTTTCTCATTGATGCTTCTGTAAAGAGACCTTGTGTAGGACGCTCTTCGGGGCAGTGAGATCCTGCAGTCCGTTTTCTTAGCCGGTGGAAGCACTGCTCCAGCACCTCACACCCTTCCTTTTGTAATCAAGTAGTTCCTCGGTTTCAGCTCCCTGGGAATGGGAATTCCTCTATTCATCCTTAGACAAGGAGTTTCTTTGCCTTTGTCACTTTGCTTTTAAACACTACTAAGCACACACAGATCCCTGAAAAACAGCATTCTCACAAGTCGTTACTGCAGAGTTTGATCCTGTAGCTGGTGTCTCAGACTGGGTCAGTGCTCCCGTGCCCACCGGCTCCTCACGCCTTCCCTCCGCGGAGCTTGGCCAGCGTGGGCTGATGCAATCTCTTTCATCAGTTCCGAAGTCCATTCTTTCTAGCCCCCTTTCTTCCCTCCAAGCCAGCTTCTGGTGTGGAGAAGAATGAATTCTTCTTATTTCTAGGCTGAAAGCTGGTAGATCGTGGTGGCTCCGTTTGTGCTTTGTGGCCATCGTCATTCAGCTGGGTACAGAGTCTCTCCAGCAACATGAATGCTTTGATCCACCACGGAGGGTGTGATACCAAATAAATGTAAACAAACCCTATAGCCAAGTGATGTTCACAAAATAAAACAGGGTTATCATTTTGATGAAGAGCTATTTTTGGTGTGTCACAATTGCCTTGGTCCCTTTGGCCTGCCAGAACTGTGAATTTGCAAACTCCCCCGCTGCTTTCTTCACTCAAGGAAAGCAAAACCAGGAAGCTTAAACTCCGTTTTTCTTTCACATGAATATTAATGGTAAACGTTATGAGGTACTTGCTCAACTCTGTAACAATACACATGGCCATTCATGAGATGGTCCAGACAGAGCAGAGGATTAGGAATACAGAATTTAAGACTGAATTTGAAAAGGCAGCACAGGAACTTCAGGCCCCAAAATATCCTCTGCAAGTTTGGCTTTATTTCACGCTGTCAGCCAGGATTCTCCTTACAGCACCATGATATTCATAATAAAGAAATAAATTAAATCCACCCCTTCCTGTACGCCTCACAACACGCGGCACTGTGCATGCTCAGCACATGTGTAGTTTTGATAAAGAGGCATTATCAAGCCTGAAATCGTTTTAAACAAAACAAATAATGTGGCTGCCCAGCACTTCCTCTGGAAGTGGTTCCTTGGGCAAATCTTCCTTAACTCCCGTGTGTGTGGCGTTAGTATATACATCCCTCAGTAACGCCAGTTCATAGAAAGAATCTTTCAGAGTAGATGTCGCGCTGGGTATTTTATGTGCAGGGAGTGAGATGCAGCCCTGCGGGAGGGCCCTGCCTCCGCCCGGGGCTGCGGTGCCAGAAGGGACTCGCCATCTTCCCATGCCCACTGGGCGAGCGGGCGCGGGACGGGGGTCCCCATGCTGTCACCCCAGGGTGGGCGGAGGGCAGGTGGGTCCCCCACGTCTTCTCTTGGTGGGCTGGTGGGGGGCTGAGCTGGTGGGGGCAGCAATGGCGGCAGTGGCTGGGTCCCTGGCCCTCGCAGCCCCCCGGGTCGCCGGCCGCGCTGAGGGCGGGTTTTCCACCCAAGCCCATGCGGGAACGGTCCCAGTGAGCGCAGGGGAGGGGGCTCTCCTGCCTTGCGCCTGGTGTGCGGGGCTGGGGGGGGCTCCTGGCCCCGGCTTGGCCGCTGTCTGGGCTGCCTGTGCGCAGAGCGGAGGGAGCTGGAAGCAGCCCCGGCTTCAGCAGCGAACGGGTCACTCTTGGACAGGCGGGCACGCACCGGGCAATGGAAAAACAAATTCGTTATTGTAGCACCAGGGAGCATAAAGCAAACCTGGAGGTGACCTGCAAAAGAACACGGCACCGGGTTTCTGCCCTGCTTGGCGCTTTATGGCGTACAAAGAAAGACTTGAGAAGCATGCAGGCATTTTTTATTTTTTTTTTCTGTTTTCAAAATAAAAAGTATCTTTGTCTGGTACTTTGAATGTAGCAAGCATGCTGATTCTAGCTTTCCCTGGTTTTGCTGGAGGGCCTGGGAGAAGGACTCCAAAGAATACTAGCAGCTTTCTCAGCATTTTCATTGAAGAAAAACAGTGTTAAGATTTTGAACAGAGCCTATTTTTTCATCTCATGTTGCTGAGAAAGTCTGAATTAAAGAGGTGTTAAGGAAGGGAAGACAGACTATTAAAAAAATTGCTTCCCTTTTGAATAATTGTTTTATGGTGAAACGTGTAGCAGAAGGGCTTAAAGGTCACCAGCGAGATCAGGGCTCCCCGTTCTCGATACTGTGCAGACATGTCGGAAGTAAACAGCTCACAACCTGTATGAGCGAGGCAGATAAAGGGGAGTTGGGAAAAGAGGCTCACAAGGGGCCGTGGCCCGTCCAAGGTCAGGCACGGCGTGGTGCCGGGTCGAAGCCGGGTCTCCAGGGTCCCGCTGCCTTCTGTGATCCCCGAGGACGTCTTGTGAGCATCCCCCTGGGCCGTGTCCGCAGGGGGGGACAGTCCTGCATCTCTGATGGTTTCGTGAAGGCAGAGGCAAAACCCCGGTGTGGGACCAGAGGTTGTGACCCAGCCGAGGGCTGGGGCTGGGTCCTGGCCCCGACGCCTGCCCGCGTCCGCACACCCAAGGACTTTGAGATAATCGATTGTTTTATATACATTTCTAAAATCTACAAAAAAGAACCAACAAAAAAACCCAACAACCCAACACCAGAAAGACTTATTTGGAGCACTGGGAAAGGGTCTAAATTCTGTGACTGCCCTGGGGTGTGTGGGGCACTCTAATTTAACAGCAAGGCAGTTAAGAAGTAATGATGCTGTTAGTTTGCCAGACAGCCGCATTCTTCCAGGAAAAGTAGGGTACAAAAGACCCCTATTCTATAATTGTGTCTGTATGTAATTTTAGGATCGCGGCTTAACGTTTTTCCATCTAAAGAAAAAGATGGGAGAAAATACCCTTTCTGAAAGGGAACACTTTCAGGCCTTCAGCAGTGCAGAGCCAGAGGAGCAAAATCTCAACACTGTTTTCCTTGCAGACCGTCTCCAATAATGGCTTCTGGTATCGGCAGTATCGTGGTTTGCTACCACTAAAATGTAAAGTTATTTTGAGCGTGAAAGCCTGAACGTCATTCTACTTAAAAAAACGTAAAAGAAGGAGAGGAATGTTTACAGCACATTAAAACCTGTGTGACAACTTAGCAAGAACTATTTTAACAATCCTCTTATTCCCCTTCCTGTTACGGCCGTAGAATGCGAGAGCAGTGTCAGTGATTAATGCCCTTAGCGCGGAGGGCAGCACGGGGATGGGGACGGGGACAGGGGTGGGGACGGGACGGCGCCGGGCAGCCCCCCGTGCTGGGGCGGGAGCCTCCCGCTGCTCCCTGCTTCGCGCTCCCATGCCGGAGCCAGCCCGAGCCCGGTGTTGAGAAAACAGCCCCTGCTACGGCTGCCTCCCTGGGCTTTGTGACCCACACGTAACAAGGATTAAAGCAGAATAATTCTTTATGAGAGAGTTTGCAGGCGGGGGTAGGTCTGCAGTGAATGTTGACAAATATTGAAACTAAGTCTGAGAAAAGACTTGTTCCAATTTTTTTTTTGTAATCGGCATTCCATCTGTGTTCTGCGGAGAGCGGGGATGTGCTGCTGCTTCTCTTATGTAAGAGGGCTTCTTTTTAATAAAGTGCAGTGCAGAACGCGCAAGTAGTGAGAAGGAATATAAAGAAAAAAACCTGCGAGAAAATAAGAAAAGCTACTGGGTAAAAAGCTCTTACTCGGTGTTTTATTTGCATAATCCCATGAGTTCCTTGAAGTCTCTTTTAGTGTTTCTGAGGAAAAGCTTCGAAATGAAAGGAGGGACGCAAGGGTTTTTTTTTTTGTTTGGTTTAAAGGAAGGTCTTGGTTAATTCTATTAGTAGACTTTGGGCTTGTTTTTATTTTAAAACAAAACAAAAATCCCTCTCAAGTTTAGAATTTCTGTATGGAAAATTTCTTCTTCTTTGCCAGAGAGGGAAGTATCTCCTTTTCATTCTGTTTGCTTTGGAGTATCTGTAGTTAAGTATTTTGTGTTTCTTCCTTATTGAATACGTTAGTGCTGCATTAATTTCTTCCTGTGATGCTCGTTCCGTGGCATTCGGGTGGGCTCGCTCTGTCCCGCCCGGCAGACAGACCTGTCCTGCTCCTCCATGGCTCTGCTTTGCCCTCCCTGGGCTTGATCGATAACGGCTTCATTTCCTACCTTGTTTACCTTTTAATGCTTTTTAAAGTGATTTTTGTTCTGGCTGCTGCAAAGGCGACAGCTGAAAAGAACCCCGCGTTGGATTCTTGCTCCAATTCCGATCTGTTTGCTTTGTTTTTCCTTTTTAGACTGTTGTTTGGCTTTAATTTGCTTGTTTCTCCTTTAAATGGGCTTGAGATTACTCGAGGGTTCCTTGTTCGGCAGGCCAAAGGGTAATTTGGAGACTTTGAAACCGTCTCCGTTTTTATCACCGAGTTTCGTTCTCCCAAGAGTCCAAAGGGTTCTGCAGGGAGGGCTGGCGGGGACGCTGCAGCCTGCGGGCGCTCAGAGCAGGTGAAACACACGGATCGAGGGCTAAATCAGAACCGTAACGTATCCTCATCCGTAACTAACGAAAAGACAAAGTTACTGGGGATTAAATACATTGAGATTGATGGGTCTGATACGCAACTGCCCGTCACTTCTGTGGCCCAGGATGAAGGCCCTTCTATTTCTAAAGCTAAAAAATGTAACAAGCTTCGAACCAGAGAGTATCAATGCACAAAAATGTACCGTGCGTGCTGTTAAAAAATGTCCTTGAACTGAAGGAGTCAACCTGTCCCAGAGATAACCCCTGCTTTTGGAAGAGGGAAGTCTGCTGGAACTGCTCAGCGTGGCGCTGGGAGTTGGCAGGACAGCAGGACGGTGCGTTGGGTAATGGAGGCTCCTTAAAAAAAAATAAATCACACGTACTTCCTATTTCTGCATAAGATTTTAATCCTCCAAGGTACTATGCACAGGAGGAACTTCTTCTGCACCTTTCTAATATAAATTCACCCACTGTTTATTTTTTCCCAGTACTTAAAATCCCTTGAAAACCTCAGCAAGAAAAAAGAAAAATCACCTGAAAGGTCTTAATTTCTTACAAAGATGTACAAAGATAATAAATCTCAAGTGAATCACAGAGTGGAGAAGAATGCATAGATTTAAAAAATAAATAAAAAAAAAAAGCAAGGTGTAGCCATTATCCTTACAACAGCGTTTGTTGAGCTGTGGGGAATTGCAGCGTTGCGGCTGCTCAGTGAAAAAGATCAAAGCCTGGTCGCGGGGGGAGGCTCTGACCCGACCGGGGCGTGGGGGCTCTCCCGGGGGTCCCCGGAGCGGGGGTGACGGCGACGCGGGGCTGTAGCTGCGTTCCCAGGCCTGCAGTGAGGTGCCCCATGGGGTGGTGGTGACTGACCCGCTCCTCGGCAGCTCGGCCGGAGGGTGCTCTCGGGGTTGGCTTGTGGGTTGTTCCCAGGCGGGCAGGCCCGGCTCTCCTCCGCTTCCTCCCCGTGCGGGAGAGAGGAGCGTCGCAAAGTTTGCAGCCTCAATTTTCACCGTCACGGCGGTGACACCCTCCTCGGCGGACGCTTCGGCATTTTTACCTGTCCCTACGCCAACGCCGCGCACGCTTCGCCAAGATTTTAGCCTTTTGTGTGTCTCCATCAATAATTGTTATCCTGTTGGTGTGTTCCGTGGTGAGCTGTGTGGGGCCGGGGACAGGCTGCCTCGGCCCCGCGGGGGGCCGGAGGGGACGGCACCGGGAGCCTGGGGCAGATCCTCCTGCTGCCTGAGGTGGCCGGTGCTGGCGTCCCTGCATTCTCATCATACCTGAGCCATAAAACTGTGATGAGGTTTTATAATTTGCAGTCTGAATTCTGCTTTATTGATTCCTGTATACCTTGTAAACGCCACAGTTAAGTATATTTGCATAATGTGTATTATGTGGAAACAATACAAATATATAAAAGACAAGGAATTGTCATAACCTTTGCTTCAGATGAGGCTGGGCATTGCTGAGCCGAGTCTCTCTCAGACCTTTTTAAAACTGCCTTGGCCCAAAGCAACGCCTGGAGAAGTCAGCAGGAGCCTCTCCACTGACCCCAAAGCCCTCAGGCCTCGTGTACCCAAAGTAGTGACATTAAAAATAGACAGAAAGCGCCAATAAATCCTCAAAGACTGGGATTTGTTGGTGGCGTTCCCCGTGTCTCCCAAGGGCCACCCTCCCTCAGCGGGGGCAGCTGAACAGATGTATCTGGTGACACTAACTGTGACCTCCTGCTTGTTTGCTCTCCTCACGTAATTATTTTACTGTAGGTGGCTCTAAATATAGTAACTAGATGACATAGGAAGGTGTGTTCTTGGGAATGGTGTTATCAGTAACTGAATTTTGCAAATGAGGATGAATAATTTGTGTATGGTAAAGGCAGGCGGAGAAGAGCTGCCCGTGCGTTTCAGGGAACGGGGTTTTACCAAGAGCGGGGCACCGGTCTGTGTTCTGCAGAGGTGGCTGGTGAGCGCGTGCATGAGTGCTGCCGGTAATGTGTACAGTGAGGTTTCAAAAACAATTTCAGGAAGGAAAACAGAGGTAGGGAGCTGGTAACGCCAAGTGTAGAAGCAACCGTGTGCCTCAGGGTGTCCCCCGGTGCCCCCACGTCTCGAAGGGCCTTTGCCGGCCCCGGGACCCCACGGGGGATGCGTTTCCCTGGGAGTCCCTGCGCCCCGGCGCCTGCGGGCCGTCCCGCGGGTCAGCGGGCGAGTGTTCAGCATCCATCCGGGGAACGGGTGGATGGAAGGACATGTGTATATATGGGTGTACATATGGGTGTATGTATGGGTGTATGTATGGGTTTACGTATGGGTTTACGTATGGGTGTATGGATGTATGTATGGGTGTATGCATGGGTGTACGTATGGGTGCACGTATGGGTTTACGTATGGGTGTATGTATGGGTGTACATATGGGTGTACGTATGGGTGTATGTATGGGTTTACGTATGGGTGTATGTATGGGTGTACATATGGGTGTACGTATGGGTGTATGTATGGGTTTATGTATGGGTGTATGGATGTACGTATGGGTGTATGCATGGGTGTACATATGGGTGTACGTATGGGTGTACGTATGGGTGTATGCGGGTACCTATGGGGTGTACGTATGGGTGTCTGCCCGCGCGGGTGCTCCGTGCGGTGACTCCTGCGGGGATTCTTTGTCACGTGCGGTGCGAGGCGCCCCGGGGCGGCCCCGTTAAAGCTGGTTCAGGATGCACCAACTGCCCGCGGCTCCTGCGAGCGGCCCCTGCCCCGGGGTCCCGGTCGCCGGTCCCGGGGTCCCGGTCCCCCCCCGCGCGCGGCGGGGCCGTTCGAAGCGGGCGCGCGCGGGGCGGGGCGGGGCGGGGCGCGGTCACGTGGCCGGCGCGCTCCCAGGGTGCCGCGAGCGCCGCTCGCCCCACCCGCCGCGGGGCCGGAGCGCGGGGGGAGGGGAGCCGGGATGCGGGAGAGCGCGGGGAGCTGAGGCGGAGCGGCCTTGCCGGCGGCGACGGGCGCGTTTGGCCTCCGCGGAGGAGCGGAGAGGATTGGTTCGCCGGGAGCCCTCATGTGAGACGGCGGCGGCGGCAGCAGCAGCGAGGAGAGAGGGGAAAAAAAAAAAAAAAAAAAGAAAAGAGGAAAAAAAAAATAAAAAGGGGGGGCTTGTCTTGGACCCCCGCCCCGGTGAGGAGGAAGCACCGGCGGCGCCCGGCGAGGGACGGGACCGAGCTGCGCCGGGGCCGGGGCTGGCGTGAGCCCGCGGCGCTGCGGCCATAGACGCTTCCCGATCGTCGCCGCCGAGCGCTCGGGGAGGTTTCCGCGCCGGGAGCCCCCGCCTGCGGATCCACAGAGGATTATTTTTTTCCGGGGGCGGCACTGGAGCCGGACCCGTCCCCGAGCCCGCGGCGCGGGGGGGGGCACCGCCGTTCCCGCTAGCGGCGCCGGCGGCCGGCCGGGGCGCGGAGATCCCCGCGGATCGCTCCGCAGCGGGCCCCGCCGCCCCCGGGGAAGGTGCGCCGAGGGGGTCGGCGCGGGGGGCGGGAGGAGCCGCGGCGGCCGGGGAGGAGGCCCGGCGGAGCGGCAGCAGAGTCATCGCCATCGGCCCCCCCTCGGCTGGCTCCGGGCTCGGCGCTCTCCATGTCTCTGGCTCTGGGCAGCGGCCGCCACAGCAGCGAGTAGGGGGGGAGGAGGAGGAGGAGGAGGAGGAGGAAGAAGGGAGCCCGGGAGAGTGCCTCCCTCCCTCCCTCCCCCCGGCAGCCCCGGCCGCCTCCCGTCCCCGCGCCCCGCGTCCCCTGCCTCCCCCTCCCCAAGATGGGCTGTTTAGGGAACAGCAAGACGGAGGATCAGCGCAACGAGGAGAAGGCGCAGCGGGAGGCCAACAAGAAGATCGAGAAGCAGCTGCAGAAGGACAAGCAGGTCTACCGGGCCACGCACCGGCTCCTCCTGCTGGGTAAGGGGCGGCGGGCAGCGCGGCGGCGGGCCGGGGGCCGCCCCCTCCCCAGGCCCGGCCAGGCCGGGGGGCAGAGGTGGGGCCCGGGGGAGCGGGCCCGGGGGGCGGCCGGCGGGTCCGGGGCGGCGGGGACCCGCCCGGGAGAGCGGGGCGGTCCGGAGCAGCCTACTGGGCTCCTGGGCCCGGCGGCGGCGGGCGGGTCTGGCACCCCCCGGGGGCCGGGGCAGGCCCCGCAGGTACGGGGCGGCAGGCCGGGCGGGCCGCGGGGCCGAGCGGCGGGAGGCGGCCGGCGATGCCGGAGCGGCGGGCCCGAGGGGAGCCTGGGAGATAAACAGGGCCGGGCGCCGAGGGGCGGCGGGCCTGCCCCGGGCGAGCGGAGCAGCGGCCGCGGGGAAGGCCGGTCACCGCGGCCTGGCGGCGGGCGGGCGGGCAGAGGGAGGCGGCCGGGGCTGGGCCGGCCCGGGGCGCTCCCCTGGCCGGGGGCTGGGGAGCCGCGGAACGCGCGGCCGGGCCGGGGAGAGGAGGAAGAGGAAGGGAGGAAGCCGGGGAATCGTTCGGGGGGAGCGGAGGGAGGATGTCGGTCCCGGAGGGAAGCGCCGGGGCCGAGGGAGCGCGGCGCCAGGGCCGGGCCGGGCCGGGCACGGCCTCCCTCCGCCGGCCGGCTCGTTAGCCGGGCCCCCGGCGCACCGCTAATGAGGGCAGCGCGCGCTCGGAGCTCGGTTTCGGGCGTCGTTTCAGAGATTAATTTCGGTGACCTGCCAGTGTCGTGTTTTACAGGAGATGGGTTTAGAAATGCAGGTTATGGCTTCGAGGGAGGGGACGGTCCAAACATCGTTACCGGGGAGAACAAGAAAACATTTGTCAGACTCGTTATTCCCAAGTATTTTGAAGTAGCGTTTTAAAATGAGGTTCGTGGCTGAGCCCCCGGTGCTCTGGTCTCGCCCGGAGCCTGTGCCCGCCTGGCAGGTCTGGCATGGAGCAGGGGCTAGGCCTCGGCTCGGCCCGGCAGCTGTTGTCGAGGCAGAAAACAGACTGTTGGAAGGTTGTGAGTTTGGAAGTGTGCTCTTACCAGTGAAACCTTTCAAATACTAATTTGAAGAAAGAGGCTTAGAGTAAATGGAGAGCGACCGGGACTACAGCAGCACCTGCAGAACCGAGGCGCCTGCCAGGGCTCCCGCAGAAATCTTTAACAGGATAAACTGGGCTTCAGCTCTTGGGGAGCGTCTTGGACTTCCACATTTCGGGCTGAACGTTACATAGATACGCAGAAGCCGTTTGTCATCAGATGGGTTACTTTCATCTGAGGCAGAATTTCAGAAAACAGAAACGTAATGGGCTCACCTGCATTTTCCTTCTGTTTTCTTTTGTTTTGGTGACTGAAAAATAATTTAGATACTTGTAAATAAAAATTTTCGGGTGTTTAGCGATGGCTGTAAGGTCATCTGTGTGCGTGTGCTTTAAAGTGATAGTTCAGCTGTTGCAGTTTCTAACAGTAGCTGTCAGGAATTGTGGACAGTATAACACAAACTCACTGGTAAAAAAATAAAAAAGCTCACGTCCCTATTATTATGTTACCTTTATAAGACACAAGAAATAAAAACCCAAGTACTTTGAAAGTATTCTGAATGTTTTCACATCAGATTTGATTAACAGCAAAGAAGAGCTGCTAAATGTTGTGAGGAGCTTAGGCCCTGCCACTGTGCGTGTGTCTGCCCCTTCTGCCACCAGCAGCCTCACTGAAATTGGTAGAACGCTCCGAGGTGGTGAGGTTAAATGTATGGAGAATTGTTGGCAAGAATAGGGCCTTAATGAGTAGCCAAATATAGAAATTTAGATGTAATGCTTCATTTTGTTTCATTGGTGTTGTATCTGATCCAGAGAACCTGGTATTGTCAATAGCGAACCGTACGCATTTACAGCAAAAGCGACAACTGTCTCCCCCTGTTCTCGGCCTAAGTGAAGTAGAGATTTTGGCTCCCAATACTTATAAGATGTGATTTAGAATTACATCTGAAATTCCATTATTATTCTGAATGGAAGTATGACTGTAGCATATCCCGCTACTCCTGAATAGTTCTTAGTTGTGAAGAGGACCCAGTCTCTATCTTAACCAGAGTTTACTCGATCTTGATGAGTTTTGCCACCGGCCTTTATTGCAGGATGCAGTACGCCTGAAGAGACAGAGTGTGTATGTTATAAAATAGTAGTTTAGGGGAGAAGTGGCACTTGCGTAAAGAGTTGTAGATAAAAACTGCTCTCTAAGTGCTTACAAAACATCAGTGAACGAGGAGGGGAAAAAGGGGCAAGGCTCTGGGATTAAGGTGGCAAAACATGCAGGCAGGTTTTATGGAGAGAAGAGCAGGACTATTAGGAATTCACGAGAGAGAAGGGAAGGAAGGGAGAAAGCAGAGGGGGATGTATCTGTCAGAAAATGAACTTTGAAATGTAGCTGCTAAAATACAGTTTTGAACACAAGGCTCAAAATGGAGGCTTGTGCTGTCAGCGTGTGCTAGTGGAGACCTGGCATCCTGTAAATACAAACTGTACCTCTGTGCCCGTTCTGCCACAGACATACCTTCTCTGCTGTTGAGGCGTAGGCTAATGAGAGGAATAAACGAGTAGCCAGGAGGTAGATGCGAAGGGGAATCTTTCTAAATTTTGCCAGGTTATGATACTACTCTTGCAAAAATATGTTTGCTTTATATAGAAAGCTGCCGATCTGGCAGCGTGGAACAGCTCAATTAAACGCTGCTGTTTGAGTCTTTTTAGCGTGCGTGGAAAAACGGGTGCTATAGGCAGATGGGTTGCCCTGTGCACTGGCATCCTTGCAGCACGGCAGAAATAGCATACGTCTACTTATGGAAACTGGAGTAAAGTGGAGCGGGGTTTTGTGCTGCCGGTGTAGAAGGGGGTCAGCGGAGAGCTGCGGTGGGGCTGTTGGGAGCATGCAGCCACAAAAGGTGGTCTCTGTGTCTGGGTGCGTGTGTGATTGATTTGGAACATGTCGAGAGGGTGGGAGGCTGCTTACAAGACACAGATTAGAGAAGGAGTTTTCTCCAGCTTTGTGGGTGGAGGCTCAGAGGGGATGCCTTCCTTTTTCAGATGTGAGTATCCACGTATTTTATTTCTTGCGATTTAAGTTACGGTCTTTTGACCGGGTGATGATAACCGCAGCCAAACTTAAAATTTTCTAAGGATCTAACAAAAATGCTTCAGTTCAGCGTGGACTTTAGTCATTCTTTCTCTCCATCAGAGAGTGGTGACAAAGCAAGCAGATTTTGACGTTCCCTACCTTGTTCTCTATAAAATGTTAAAGTTGTCCTTTTTCCTTCTAAACCCTGCAATCTGCTTTTAACGTTGACACTGGAAAATGGCAGTGAAATGATCCAAGATTCAGATCTGACACATGACTTGAGCTGGGCATTTATTTTTAGCTACAACTGAAGTTTCCAGTGGCAATTATTTCTTTTTGTTTCACTTTTCACTCTTGCACTGAGAAAACCAACTTTCTTGATTTTTTTCTTTTTTTTTTTTTTTTTTTTTTTTTTTACCCTGAAGAAAAAATTGTAGTGTGTCCCTTCATCACTCATGCTTCCTTCTGAAATTGATTTACTTTCATTTTCTAGGTGCTGGTGAATCCGGTAAAAGCACAATAGTCAAACAGATGAGGATCTTGCACGTGAATGGATTTAATGCTGAGTAAGTGCATTTGTTTTTTCACTTTACAACATGCCTTCTGTCTGCACCGAACAGTAGTTATTGCTGGTGCTTTATATCTTGGTATATTTCCTTCTTGCTACTGTTTCACAGTGTCTAGAATTTGGATGTGTATTTTTAGATGAGATTAATAGACTTTAACTTGAAGAAGTCATGCACCAATAATAAGTAAGAGCTAACGGTATAAAATGATTTATATCAAGGTTCTATATAGCTGATTTGATTAAGGCTTAAGTTTTGTGGTTCGGGTTTTGGGGGTTTTTTTAACTGCAGTTCCTTTCACAACATGGCTGACACTGATTTACCTCTGCTATAGCACATTGATTCATCCTGCTGTAAACATGCCTCCTGTTAGCGTACAAAATGAAAGCAGTTTTCTTTATTTAGAGCAAGTAAGGCTTTTGTTTCTATCTCCTCACAAAATGAGTCTGTACTATTAATTCTGTGTGTTAGTAGGTCAGATTTTCTTCTCTCTTCTCTTGTGTTAAATTATGTTTCTAAAAGCCTTTCTTGTTTACACTTAAAATCTGTTCAATTATGTGATAGTTGTGAGGAAGGGAATGGCATTGGGATAAGGAAAATGGAAATTATTATTTTGTCTGAGAAAGATTTGTGTTTGCTGACTTTTCGTCTAACCTTGCTAGGGAGGAGGACGAGATTCTTCTGCATGTTAGTTTACGCTTGCAAGTGTCTTTGTGCATGTGTACCAAAACCTGCTAAATTAATTCTAATTGAATTAAGGTGTTGGAATTTCAGAGCTTATTCTCTGTGTTTGATTTCTTTAGATTATTACTAGTTATGTCTTTCTTGTTTTCAAACATAATATTTTTGTATTGGCATCCTCTAGCTTCTCGTAATATCATCTGTTTTGTGAATCCTACCTTTTTGGGAAGATTGAGCTTTCACTCGTTTTTCAGTAGCTAATTCTTTAGTAAGAATGTTTGAGCTCAAAGTTTAGCCCAGGAGCCTGGACAATACTTCTTCCTAATCCCCAAATCCTAGTTCAGGGTAAGGTACACAGTCTTTTGGAAGAAAGTTCAGACTGATTCAAACTAAATTACAGTCTGTGCGACATGTTTTTAGCTCCCCTTTATGGGGAATATTTTCTTTACCCAAGACAGCTCTATTTCATAAGTGCCCAGTCCTGCATCCTGTTACTGCTAAATCGTCTCCATTATTTTGGCAGCTTCTGTTGCTAAAGACCTCTTAAAAGACTTGAGTGACTCGAAAGATTTGTGTAAGTTGACTTTGATGTAGCAGCTGTCAACATTAGGTGCTAAGTTAAAAGTTCATCGATGAAAGTGGAAGTCAAGGATCCCTGGCACCTTTAAAGGTATCAATCTATTTAACCGACAGTTCTTCAAAGTTTTTCTAAGCCTATGGGTGTTCTTAAAGGAATGCTGCTGCTGTGTAATAAATTACATGGGTAGATCCCATTCTCAACCCTGCAAGCTGCATACCCAAATTTGTGCAAAATTGGTAGCCCGGAGACCCGTTACATGAAACCTGCAGAGCTGGGGAGGAGCTGGGACACGCTCTGGGGTTTGCAGCGGCGGTGTCTTCCTCGAGCATCTCACTTCTGTGTGCTAGGTTGGGGCTGAGCTGGGTGTGCAGCTGGATTCCAGGGCAACAGGGCAAATTTGGCCTCGGGAGCCTCGCTGGCTTCTGCCCCCTCACAGCGAGAGCCTGGGTTGCCTGGAGTCCCCCCCGGGAGCCATGCTTGGATGCCCAGGGAGCTGCACGTGGCTCAGGAACAGCAGGTTGTACACCCCATGGCATGTCATCTTGCAGTCAGTCCTTTGTGCTTGTCCTTTTGTGGGTGGTATGTATCGGAACATCCAGGTGCATAAAAATCAAATTAAAAAGTGATATATGTAACATGTACAAGAAGTTATAATGCATCCAGTCTTAGGCTTTTATTGCCAGAAATAATCGGTAGATCATAACATACACTTTACATGGGGGAGAAGGCTGTTTTTCAGTGTTTTGAAGTTCTTGCAAGTTACAGATTAGTCCTAAAGTAACTTGTATACTTCTTCGAAGTAGCTAACTGTTCCCTGCCTTGTCCTGCTTTCCCTGCTATCCCTTTTGCCTCATTCATTCCCTTTGTGCCCTGCTTACCTCGTGGAAAAATGATGTGGGATTCAGCTAATGAGCGAGACAGCATGGAGTTTTTTTGGAAGAGTAGGAGAAGCATTACTTCTCTTGATGTTCTTATCAGTCATTCTAGAACATAAACTTGTTTGCATACACCACCGCAGTTGATGTGATGAATAACAGCAGAGAGGTTGTGAAAGCTGAAGTATGCTGGAGATGAAGAGATACTTTTTAATGTTAGTGTCCTTGTATGTAACCGTAGTTTTGAATTATTTCTGTTAGTGCAGCTTATTCATGTGGCTTGAAAGAAGTCCAGTTTAAAGTCCTGCCTAAAACTTGTTTGCCTTTGATTTGGTTGCCCTGTGATAATGGATGTTTGAAGTAGAGAGGATACCTGTTATGAACGATGTCTAATGTGCTGCGAATCAGAAGTTTTTCTTTAGTGTTACTTGCATACTCTTCTTCATTGCTGGTGACTAAACAGGATTTCCACTGCTAAGTGCACGAGCTTCCTTCAGTGAGTGTGGGGATTTATATTTTTTTTTTTTTGGTTTTAGGATTCTGATGCTACGTAGATGAAGGGACAGTTGTTGTGCATTTAGGTGAATTGGCCTCGTGTAGAGTTGTAGCATTTAACGAGGTGAAATCTGTGTAGTTCTGCAGAACTAGAAGAGTTTCCCTTGGGGACTCCAATCCTTGATCGCTTTAGCTAATTAATTATTTGAGGAACTGTATGGAATCAAGTGTTCCACGTAATTAACGTACTTGGTAGTTAACAGTGCTAAGGTGGATTTGAAAGTGGTTAAAGTCCCACCCAAGTTAACTACAGTAAAGACTTTAAAATTTTTTCAATTTCCTTTTATAATCCGTAGTTGAGTTAGAGACAGAAATACCTATTTTTTTTTTTTTGTTCCTGTTGTGAAGGTGGTGTGTGGGAAGTAGCAGCTCTGTGGCATTGGTAAGCGGAGTACAATACTGGAGAAGCAAGGCATGGTCTGCAGCATAGGTTTTTAGGGTGGAGATTTCAGAAGGGCTTAGCCCGCGGCCCGCTCTTGCAGGATGGCTGCAGTTGGCCCTGCCATCAACCAACGTCTTCCTACAGCAGCTTCATAATGGCAGTGTGGCTTCCCCACAGGGTTCTTCCAGGGTGCCTCATCCTTAACATGCTGCATTTTAAGCATAACGAAGACTCCATATCAACCAAATTTTCTCCTCTTTGCATTACTGCCAACAACAGAGCCCCTTGTGATGTAGAAAGGGTTTAGATTTGGCTTGTCGTAGCGGGGAGCCCGTGACTTCCCTTCCTTGCCTTCCCTCCCTCCTCAGCTTCTCTCCGTGAGGAGCAGGTCTCTGCCGTTGCGGGCTGTGTTTTATGAGCATCTGTCTGCTGATAAAGTGGAGCTAAACCCTTCTCTTTTTGACCGTGCAGCAGTTCAGATACCAGTCTTTATGAACCAGAAAGGATTGGAAGTGGGCAAGGGAGGAGAGGAGTAAGGGATGTACCTGGAAGAACTAATGTAAATGTATAGTTCAGGTTGAAGAGGAAAAAAAATCTCTTTTCTGTGTTATATTGGGGCTGGAGTGCTTTGCTTCTGAGATGGTGGCCTTTCACTGACTTTTTTAATTTTTTATTTTTTTTTAAGTCCTCTTTCCCCTGCGTGATTGCTGTGGGTTTGGCTGACAGGCTCTAAGGAGAGGGTCATTGTCATGCACCATTTTAGAAAGCTGGAAATTGGCAAGGGCGATAGACAGTTCTGAAGTGTCATGGGAAAAACTGGGACAAGCAGAAATATTTAGATAGAAATAAATTGTTGAAATGTGACTTACGAAATCCACTACAAAGATTGACAAATAAGGGGAATGTGCCTTTGTGATTAGTAAGTTTGGATAGTATTTATGATCCAGGAAGTCTGGAGGTTATAGGGAATTTCAGCCTCAGTTTCCCAAATGATGTTGTATAATGATGACACTTCCTTAAACTAGTCTGTTGAAGTGTTGAATAGGAGTTTGTGTATATGTCAGTTCTGTTAATGATGACGGCAGAAGCAAAACTGAATAGCTTTATTTTCAAGACTTAGATGACAAATATGTTTGTATTTCTCATCGACTTTTAAAAAATACTTTCTCTTAGTGGGTAAGTTGAGAAAGCCAAGTCAACCTCCTAAAGGTTTGGAACTTTTTCTGTTTTCTCACCTAGATTTAGTAGTTTGTGAGGAAGGAATAGTAGTTACTGATGCTTTCTGGTCTTTCCTTTGTACATCTCGTCCACCAAAAGCTGTACTGCAGCACCACCATTATTTCACAGAAACCAGTAAATGATGTTATCTGGTCACATTGGTCGGTGTCAGTCTCCTGTCTCAGTAACTTTACTCTTCTGCTATCTGATACTGTGTTTTGTTTTCTAACTTTGGTCTTTTTGTGTGTGTGTGATTTTATCAAAGGGAAGTTAATGTTATGAGTGAGGAAAAAGTATAATGTTTATAACTAAGTCTTTTAAAATAATGAATTCCCTCCTAATGGCTATTATTCGTTTGCATACACAAATGGTATTGCTCTGTTTTTACAGTTCCTTTAGATTCGTGTATCAATACCTTGTTTTTAGAATGGTCACATCAGTTTCTTGTCAAGAAACAAACTGACTTTATTGTATTTTTCTCTGTTGGCAACAAAAATAATTTTTTCCTGCCCTTTGAGTAACACTGAAAATTGGCGGGGGGGGGCGCGCGGGGCTTGGTGCGTGTGATTTTTTCCCCCCTTCCCCTTCTTTCTTTCTTTCTTCCTTCCTTCCCCTGCATCACGGTGAATGTCAGGAGCTGCTGCAGGTTTCAGGCAGACAGCACTTTTTCTTCCTCGGCTCCTGTTCCAGGACCCAGATGAGGCGTTACAGTGCTGGAAAAGTTGTGTGTGCGTGTCTGTTCAAGACTCTGAAAAGTTCCGTTCCAGCTGAAAACTGGTTACAGGGTTTGATCGAAGTGTGTGCCTAGAACACACAGTGAAGGTGTGGGCGGGCAGGGGAGGAGGATGTGCATTTCAGGCTATTTCAGGTCTTGTCCTGAGAACTGACACAGTTGTGTAATTGAGTTTTGTCAAAAGCCAAGAATATACCAACAGTGAATAAATACTATGAATAAGAACTGAATGCTGCATATAGCTTGTAAAAGTTTATGCAAAATATTTATGCAAGTTAAATATCACTGTCTTCCATCAAATTGAAAGAAATGGGAGGTGACGTTAAACAACCTAAGCAAACAAGAAATTCCTTAATTGTTAGGATGTTTAATGTTGTGTTTATGTGCTTGACGTTATCTTTTCTTTGGAAATACTCTTATTTCTACAAAGGGGGAAATTCCATTCTGTAAAAAAGTAAACCTTAATGAAGCAGCATTAATATTTCCTTCTGTTATGAAAAAAAAATAAGGAAAAAAGTGACCAGATTTTGGGTTTCTCAAGTTTATTGTGGTATCTTGCCCTGAGGTAGGAGATGTTCTCCACTGGAACACGTGCAAATGTTTTGCATTTAAACCTACTACTAAGGTGTGTTTTTTAAATACTGTGAGATGAGTTTTTAGAAGATTCTGATAGTTTATAATAACTACACTGGGCCTTATTTGGCAAAGAGTATTAACATACTGCGGTACTGAGTATTCCAATAGTCGATGGAATAACTCCTGTACCTTGCCCAGAGGCATTCTGAAATCAAGCCATTAAAATATTTCCATGTGCAAATGAAGTAAATTTTTTTTGAGGGTGCGAAATTATGTTATTTATGTTCCTGACAGTATGACAGAAAAGCAATGCATGGAGGAATCTTAGGAGTCTAAAAAGCTTGTTAGTTCTATCAGTTTTTACGTGCTTGTGGTAGGCTCAGGCTAACCATAGGTGAAAAGATGACAACAGAGGTTTGAAAGAAAGCATAGACTTGCATTTTTACATTATGCTTTATTTTCAACTCCCTGTTTGCTGTGTTTGCTTTTTCAAGAAACCCTCTTACTTAGGTAAAAGAAGGAAAGTGAGAATTGAACATAAATTCTTCATTTTTATAGTTGCATGGGAAACAAGGTGTTGCTCATAGCAGAGCGTGCATCTCATCTGTATTTACCGATTGGTGGGAAACGTTGAATTCTCCTAGCAAAGCAATATTTAAACTGCCAGTCCTATGCTGTTGCACGTTGAGAGCTCTCTGTCTTCTGAATTACTGTTCCTGGCCTTGCAACTTGACATTTGTGCTTTCAGTTAAATATTTCAGTTTTCTGATTTAGAAAAACATCAACAAAAAAAACCAATAGTAAACTCATCCCTTAAGCTAAATTAGCATATGCTGCGGACATGATTTGGCGTGTAAAGGGACTGGCCAAAAATATGGCAGTAGTTTTATTTGTTTTGAGGTTTAAATTTCACAAAAGCTTTTTAAGTATGCATAGGCAGCTATCAACCTAGTGGAAAGCTTTATAGTTAGAGTTGTAGAAAGCTCAGAGAGCAATGACTATGAATAGTGGAGTAAGTGTGAGTGATGTAATCTGAGCAGCAAAAGAGAGAGACAGAAGAGAGTTTAAGATTTAACTGCGTGGAAAACATTGTGAATGGGTCTGGGAGGATTTTGACTTTTGATGGTAGATGTGGGATTTTACCCAATAGTTTTGGTAAAAACAAACAAAAAGGAAATAAATCCTGTTTTACAAAATTGCAAATTTCCTTTTACCTTCTCAAACCAGAAAAGAAGCTGTTCTGTGGGTAGCTGAGATAATGAAGTCTGATTTGTGTAACTTGCCCTGCGTCTCCCGAATCTTTCCTGCAGCGGTCGGCACCTGCAGTTCTCCCCGTGCTACTCGCCTCCCGCCTGTGCGGTGCTCCTTCTCGGCCATGGCCCCTGCAGCGCTCACCCCTGAATACTCCGGCGTTATCTTCCTTTTTTCTGCTCATCCTGCTACCTGGACAGAAGTCCGCGTGTGCTGGGGCTGGTGTAGGTCTACGTAAACTCTCCCTGCTTCTCCTCACTGGAGCACTAATTTTGGTCTCTCTTTTACTCAACCTCTGACTTTGGTTCTGGAACTTAATCTGTGCAACAGCAGCCATCCTTCAGGTTTGGTTGAAGTTGGGCAACAGTGTCTGAGAGAGAGTGAGACTGAGAGAAAACAGCTTAAAAAAAGTCCAACTCTTCCTCAATTAATTCTGAATATTTTTTGAAATATTTTTAATCTGCACATTCATGAGTTAAAGTGGAAGGGGTGTGTTCTTCTCCATTTTCTTATCTTAAGCAGACATCTACTAGTACATACTCTATTTAACTTGTTATTTAATAAATCGCAAACTATATTAAATACCCCAACAAACTTTAGGTAACTTCAAAAATAGAACTCCGTATGGAGAATATTAAATACATATCTGTATTGTACACTTTACTGTCCTTCTGAAAAAAAAAGTCAGTGTATCAGGTTTACCCCAACTCTTCTCAAGGACTAAAGCTGCAGTCATTACCTTTTCTCTAGCCAGTGTTACAGAATCTGTACTATGTGAAGAATTTTCTTTTATAGCATCTCATTGGATTTCTTCTTGTCCCATGTATTTTGGATGGGCAGACTGGGCAGTATCCTGATTTTCCTGGTAAAAAATGTTTTTGCTAATTTATCCATTTATTATGAACGGAATACTTTAAGCCTGTGGAACACCTTTCTGGTATTAAAGCTATACCTTCACGTTATCGCAATCCCTGAGGATTCCCCTTACTTCATTACAAGCTGTCTTTTATCTGTTGCCAGTCATTCCAGCTGGGAAATTTTTTTCAGTTTCATTATGTTAAAACCTAGTGTGTTTGTGTATGTACAAGATATAATTTATTATTAATAGAAGCTGTGCCTTTCTGAGCTCCTTCTAGCAATCTGGATCGGAGTGTTGGTGCCTGTTCCTTAGGATGGGGCTTCCAGCCTCGTGTTGCTCCCTGCGGGGCAGGGGCAGTAACCCCCAGGAAGCGCCCTGGCTGTTCTCTGGGGCTGGGGGGCTCTGAGGGATATTTATTTTTATTCTTTTTTAAACACGAAAATCACTACTCTTGTTCCAGTTTTGTAAGCATCCTTCCCGAGTGTCTCCTAGATCAAGGCAGGCATAGCTAATGCTTTGAAGTATAATCCAGCAAGCAAATTAATCTCTATCTTTATTTTTAGATGTATCATGCGTTTGTGTATCAGGGTTGCCCAAGTCCCACCTCTGATAAAGAGCTGAGATACAGAAATCGTTCAGCTTCATCTTGGTCATTCAGAGCTCTCAAGTTGAAATGAAGGAATTTCCACTGATGAGGGTTTGGTTTTCTTTAAATATAACTTGAATCCTGATGTTGAAAATAACATGCCCTCTATTTTACTTTGGCGATTGAATCTTGACTTCCTAGTAAATGCAAGAGTATTTAGGATACAGTGCAAGTGTAGCTGCACCAGCTTTTAATATTTATTTCTCCAACTGTACTCTAATGTAAACATGCAATTAATGAGAATTACTTGTTTACAGCTGAGCTTACTTACTTAGAAACAGCAATACATTGAGGTATGTTTCTGACAGCTAAGGGGCAAAATTATCCACTTTTTGAGGAATGTGGTAGTGGAATGTCTTGAGATGAGCTCTTTTGAGGTGTTTGCTATTGCAAAAGCGCGAGGAGGCTTGAGACCTTCTCCGTTACCTACCTGTTGCTGACTGTGTCCTCCAAGGGGCTATTTAGTAACTCATTGTGTTCGCTTGTCTTTTTAGTTAAGGCATCAGAAAATAATCATCTCTCCCAGCTGCACCCTGGCAGCCTCCCGGGAGCGGGGCTGCAGGGGGAGCGGGAGGTGTGCAGTGTCCCCCGAGGTTTGCTGCCGTCCCCGCAGACCTCGCCTTGACGGCGCCTTCGCAGCTGGCGGGGATTCGCTCGCCCTTCCTCGCCATCGCGACTCAGACACCCGCTGCTTCTCTGCAGGTCTACGGGCATAGATACGCTTCTGTTTCCCTCAAGGCATTTTAATTCTGTTTTGCCAATACAATTATCTATATAATATAAATAATCATGTTAATTAGAAAATGAAATAAATGGGTATCAGCGAAGTAAGCTTCTTCCTTAAGTTTGTAATGAGAAAGAATGCTGTGCTTACGTCTTGCTTGATTATTTTTTTTAATAGATAAAAATGTGTAATGGGACTCTTAGCACAGTAAGTTCAGAAAACTGTGTATACCTGTTTTAACACTGATAATTTAAATAACTTAAAAAATAAATACGCTAGCTAAATTTGATTTAACGTGGCATTACTGTGGAAAAATTAAAATAATTGGGTTTATGAATTTTAATTTAATTGCATAACAGCGATTGGCATGACTTCACATTTTTTGTGTTGCTTTTAACAGTTAAAGACCGTTTAAGATTAAGAGGAAAACTTACAGTTGTAATAACTTTTTTTTTTTAATAAGCAAAAGATAATAATCACAAGGACATAGCTATTTGCTGAAAAGATTTTATTATTTACATTTATTTTTTTGCTTTTCCAAAATGGAATGTAATCATAGCACTACATTGTTCATGAAAAAAAACAATAAGCACAATGCAAAGCTGAGGAAATTATTATTTTTTTTCCTTAAACGAGTGAGAAAATGGAAGGGAGAAAGGCTCAGTTAAGTACGGGGGCTGGGGGGAAAGCGGCTGACACCGCGACCCAGCTCCAGCGCTCCCCTCCCCACCTGCGCTCCCTGCACTCCGCGTGTTCCACACAGAGCTTGCAGAGGTCAGTGTCGGGAAGGATTTAAGTTAAATGTCTCTGATAGTTTGTCTCAACGGTACACAGCTTTCTGGGAGATTTGCTTTATGGGGCTGCTTGGGGTTTTTGTTGTTAAATTTCTGTAGAGTAGGAAGTTAGTGAATTTTCAGTACTGGGTTTTGAAGCATACTAAAATAAATGCCTGTAAATTAGATGCAACCTTTTACTTTTGGTATGTAAAAAATGATTAATGTTGTTTCAAAATAGTTACTCATAGGAACACATTCTGCTTTATGCTGAACACTGTAGATAAAAATACGTTCCATAACTTACGCATAAGACACTTAAAAATTGCAAATGTAACTGTTTCGCCTTTTAATCTCTTGAACTGAAAACGGGAGGGAAGTGTGTCACTGGACTCTAATTTCACCAAACCATCGGGAATTCAGGGTGCTCCTTGCTGCCCCTGTGCTTTGCCTTCGTTTAATTGGACAGTCTTCATTTTATGTAGCTGCATCTTATGCAGTCGTGTGTTTACTTTCCTTCTGCTGGTCACTGAAGAACTCCATAGTGTTCTGTTACCTCAGTATCTTTTTGACACCGCTGGAAAATAAAGGGCTAGAAAAAGTAAAAAGACTGAGTTTAGTAAAGTGTTTCTGCACAATTCTAGGGAGTCAGAAAACACACTTTGAAATAACGTAGGCAACATATTGTCTGGCTTTTTTTCCTCACAATGTTGTTGATACTTTGGAAACATAAAAAGTGTTGCCCAGAAGGAGGAGGGAGGGAGAAAGGGGGAAGGAAAAGCGGACTGAAGTAGTAGTCTTAGATGATGTCCATAAGTAATAATTAATATGCACACATTATTAAAAAAATAATAAAAAGCCTACTAGTCTCGGGGAAGGACAGATTTATTTTTAAACTGCATTTCAATCCAGCTTCTGGAGACGAAGCTTCCCTGCCGCGGGCGTGCGTGCTCGTGGTGGCCGCCCCTGCAGTGGCGAGCACAAAGCCCACTCCATGGGCCAGGATTAGTCCGCTGCCTTTGCAGCTTTGGCCTTTTTTTTTTTTTTTTTTTTTTTTTTTGCTTTTATTACCCTGACCATCGTTATGATAGATGCAATTCTGTGTTGGTATTTGAGGCTTTGAAACCTGTGCTTGCCTGCGGGCATCAGAGAGGTGGGGGAGCACGGGGGGTTGACTTTTGGTTTTGTTTTTCCCATCAGATAGTTTGCTAGTTGGGTTTTGTCTGTTTTCACTTGCTCTGAAGCACCAGGGCTTGGGCAGGGTCTGAGGGGATGTTAGAAGATCCTCTTTTGTGCCGGACTGGTTGATTCTTGATGCAGTTGAAGAGCTTGAGACAGAAACTCTCTCACTAGGAGGGGCCTGTTTCCATCTTCTGCTGCATAAGGCTTTTTTTGACCTCCTTGAACAATTAGGGCAGACTTTTTGTAATCCCATCTCTGCCACTGCAGGAGGTTTGGGTGCTCAGTCTCATCCCGTTCCGAATTGTGACCTTCAGGAAGGACGTTTCGCTTGAAATTTCAGTTTGATACTAAAGTGTATGGAAAAGCACGGTGGTTTACGGGACAGTGAAAGGCAGACTGAAGTGTTCAACTGTCCCCTTTGGCCTGAAATTCTTCAAAATATTTACTTCAGTGTGCGTGTTTCCTGACTGCTGCTTGCCCCACCAAACTGCTAACCCAGGTAAAAGCCCTGCTTCTCAAGTCTCTTCTCAACAGGCAGACACGTGTGTGCCTGAGGAGGTGGCTTAATGGATTTAGTGGGACTCTATGATTATGGATGTCTGTATTTTGAAAGAAATAGCAAAATTTCACGTTAGTGTGGAGAATTCAAATTGGTATGGTTTGAGTGCATTAGTATCTCTTAATGAAACCAAATATAGTTCTCTTCAATTCCATTCATTCTGGACCTTATCTCTCTTTCTGATACATCTCACTAGTTGCCAAGCAACCTCAACAGTAGTTCTGTACATCCAGCAGCATTTAAAAAAAAAAAATAAAAAAAAAATGGAGTAGTTGCTGAAAATAAGATGCCTCCTGATGACATGAATGAAAAGAGTTATGAGAGAAGGAAATGAGGAGTGGCAAGTTTAGAGCTGATGCCCTGAAAAAGCTAATAATATTTAGCACTTAACTAGTGCTTTTTATTTTCCAAGTACTAATCAAGCAATCATAAGGTTATTAAATAAAGACTGGATTTTTTTCCTTTCAGTGAGCGAAGCACGACTGTGTTTAAGCTTCATTGAGCAGAGGGCAGGATTTAGTCCCAAGAGGGCAGGAGTTCGTTCGGTGTGTGTATTTCTTTCTCTGAGCTGCATTGACTTACGGTGTTTCTAGTCGAACTGCAGATTAACTGGGAGGTTTGGGAAGATTTTTGTCTTTGTGTTTGCTGATAGGTAGCCGTCACTATCCGTTCATTTCGTGCTGGTGCGCCTGCAGTGTGCTGAGTTTCATTAAAATATTTATCACCTGGAAGGCCTTCCAAACTAGAAGTGTGATAGATTGTGTGTAGGTCCTTTATTACTTGATAATGCTGTAATGCAATAAGTCAAGCTTATTTTTATGTTCTGTCCCCTGTGTGAAAGGCGATCTGAGCAGCAAACAGAAGAGCGTATCAAAAGATACTGTAATGAAAATGAAATCTGATTTGGGAAAATTATTCTGGATTTAGATTTTCAAGTTTCTATGGTAGCTTCATTTTGGTTCAAAAAGAAAATTATTTATTACATGTAGGCTGACTAAAGCAACATTATTGACAATTATATGCAATGTATATATATATGCAATATAACAATTGTTACATTGCATATAACAAATAAGTTATGAAGTATCTGAATTAAGATTGCCTGAATTTGAATTCATTTTACTTTGGGACACCATTGCCCATGACTGTCTCTAGGAAAAGGTAATTTTAAATTCTGTAGCTAACTGCTGAAAAGCAGTGACTAACTCTGGTGTGTTTTCTTTAAAGCAGGTTCTGACACTGTGAACACTCGCTTTCTCTCAGTCACAGTCTGTCTGGAGTCACCGGGGTGTGTGCCTGTCTGTGCATTAGGCTGTCCCCCAGGCACAATGTAATGCTTTCCATCCCACTCGTTTTTTCTTGAAGGTGGTGGTCTTAGAAACCGGCTTGTCCACTTCTGGGTGAGAGTTGTAGAAAAGGGATGTACTGCAAATGTGTCAGGAATGGGGGGATGTCGAGTCCTGGTTCTATTTATGCACAAACCAGGGAGTGTTCCGAATGAGACGTCGGTGCCCGGGGAAGACACGTGCATGTGTCGGACATGCTTCAGGCATGGGGAGGCTCCCGCACACAGGGCGATTTGTGCGAGGTCCCACACTGGGTGTCCATGTAGGTGCTTTTGTCAGGAGGCTTCCATTTTGCCATTGTTCAGGATAAAATGGACTACAAGAAACAGTATAATACTGGGGGCATTTTCTGCGTGACGCAGATAAACACGACAGATGAAGACTCGGTGTGCAAATTCACAGCTATCGTTGCAAGGTGACTTCTTGCTATCCTGCTTCCGCAGGAGCACGGGGTGTTTTAAAGGTAGTGTGATACTTTAAGCTGTTTAGAGAACATACACATTTTGAATTACAGTCTGGATGTTGGCTGCCTGCATCGCAGACCCAAAGGAGTGCATGCCTGAGAAGACTTGGGTTTTGCCAACTCTTGTTGTGTGAGAGGGGTGGTGCGTTACTCACCGACTGCAGTTGCAGTAAATTTGAGTCAGCTGGCAGTAGGTTACTTGTTGCTTTTAATGTGAGAACTAAAAACAATACTAGGTAATTCTAGATTTAAGGATAAATTGAATTAATGAAGGCATACAAAAGAACTACACATGGAAATGTTTAAAACACAATGAAGAAACATGCCAGTGTTATGTAGTATTTTTACCGCGTTCAACATCTAAGGTTTATTTGTGTTGGATTAAGATTTCTTTTGACATACTGCAGCTAATAGAGGTAATTTAGAGATAGAAAAGTAGTCTGTGTGTGATGTGTATACAAAAACTGTTTGTAGTGGTGGTATTTTTATCCTCATCTTCTAAGAGAAAAAGCCCAGTCCTACTTCATGCTTTTTTTGTAATGCATAAAATGCGTGGCTTTTGGCAGCTGTCTTTTGCCTCTGGGCTTGTAAGTAGGTTTGTCCGTGCAAGATGTGTGTAATTACTATACATATGTGATGGGTTAGCTGCTGCACCGGTATTGCCATGTAAACTTAGTTGCCCTTTTTTATACATATGTGTTCTCTGTATACCTGGTTTAAAAAGGGTAAATATTATAAACTGGTTGCTCAAGAGCAGTACGCTATTAAAAAAGTAATAAGCACATCAGTAAAAGTGTTGGGTAGTAATAAAACTGCACTATAATCCTTCTACCAATGTATTGAACTCTATTGTTATCTAAGACAGTTAACTGCTGTGTGTTGTACCTTAGCCCTTGCCTAGCAGTTGTGTACGGAGCGGTGCTCTGTAGGACTGCAGTGCCTTAAACCTCAGGTTTCCAAGCAATGTGTCATCTAATTCGATAGTATTCACAATTTGCATGCTGCTTGTCTCTCTTTGTCTAGCTTTTGTTTCAAGAAAAAAGAACCCACTTTGTGGAGGACATCTTTGTTGCAAAATAATGTCCTGTTTTGCAAAACGAAAGTAAACACATTGCTTACTTCAGATTTTTCTTCAGTGTCTTTAAAAATAATAATACTGCAAAAGGTGGTAAACATTTAAACATTGAAGTCTCTACTTCTGGATTAGATTTTTTAAGAAGCTTCATTTGGATGTATTATGAAAGTTGAGAACAGTGGAATTCTATGTCGCCGGACTTAAGAATTCTCTGTTAACTCTGTTGAGGAAACACAATGCTTTATGCTCTGGCAGAAGGCAGCTTGCAGAACCCCTTGCAGCTGGTAGACACAGGGCATCGTCTGCCATCGCGTGCTTCTGGCTGTTCTGGAGGAAGGGCTTTAATGCCCATTCCCAAACTGCCCCGTTTGGGGCCCCTCGGCAGCCGCTGGGGGTGGTGGGGTGTGCGTGGGGCCAGAGCCGGGTTGGGAGCGGCTCAGGCACTGCCGGAGATCCGTGGCGATGCCGGCTGTCCAGGGGTGCTCTGCTTCCCAGGGCCGTTCCCTGTGCTCAGTGCTCGCTAAAAGCTGGGTTGTGGAAGCTCAGGAGGGCAGCTGTCAGTATTTTGGGAAGTTGCGTAGTGGGTGTATGATGCTAAGTGAGGTGAAATGACAAAAGATGACTCCTTGTTGCATACAAGGAATCCCTCTTAGCCTAACATATAAATTTTCTAAATGCAATTTTCCAGAACTGTTTGTTCATATTTAAAAATGTCCTACTGTGTCTTCAAACTGTTGACAGATGTTGAGGCTGCAGCTTTTTTAATTGAGTTGTCTGTTGCCTTGGCACAGAGGTGGAGTTCAGAGTCGCTGTTGCAGCCAGTGTCCCATAATTCCGAGAAGATCTTTAAAATGACAAGCAATTACGTTTGAAGTTTGGATCTCATGATGTCAATGCAGATAATGTAGTAAAATATTCCAGGGTGTGGTGATACTTAATCATTAATGATTGAGACTTGGGGCATTTCCTGAATATTGATGCTGGATATGAATGTTGATTGCCCAAGGTGAAATTACTACCCAGTTACTTATTCTCCCCCTCTCCTTTTTTATCGATTCCTAATGGAGAAATGATAAATGCATAGTTAGGTCAGACAAATGTTTGGAGTATTCTCTGAAGCACGGTGCTCGAGACAGAATGCTCTCCCTACCTTCCTACCTTGCCGGTTGCATAATAGTCGTGTAGTGTGAAAATGGTTATTTTAATTTTTTTTCCTGTAGTGACTTAGCACTGGCACAGGCTGCCCAGAGAGGTGGTGGAGTCTCCGGCTCTGGAGACATTCCAAACCCACCTGGGCGCGTTCCTGTGTAACCTGCTCTGGGTGACCCTGCTCTGGCCGGGGCTGGACTAGATCTCCAGAGGGCCCTTCCAACCCTGGCCAGTCTGTGATTCTGAGACTTAATTCGTAGTTACACAACTCAGACTGAGTTGTCCACTGGGATTTTTCCATCAGAGTCGCTTGGTGAAGTTCAGCATTGTCATAGGCTTCTGGTTTCCAGTGATGAAGCTGGCAGAGAATTTGCTCTAATTGTGTAAGTGTAACTGCCACTAAGGGTAAACTGATAGGATGCCACACCTTGGATGTACTTTAATACTTAATCTCCTCCTTAGGAAAGGTTGAGGATTGACTAGCTCATGTCAGTACAGTGCTTTATAAAAAACCTACTCATAAAAATGTTTATGACTAGGTTTAGATGATTTATGTTTATAGAGAAATGAAGTTTTTCTCTGCCAACACCAACTATTAATAACTTACTAAAATAACACGACTTAAACATTTCATAAATGTATTTGGAACACGCAGTGTATGCGGTTGTTTATGTTGTGTTCTATAGGAGGTCTGAACTCCTGAAAAGTCTTGCTTAATTCCCACGGCAAAGTATGGGAGGAGATGCCAGCGGATGTCACTGTGCTGTAGGTAGATCTGTGGTGTTATCTGATTTCCAGGCAGTAGATTCATAGGGCATTTCTGTGTGTTGTTTGCATGTATTGAAAATATGCTCTTGTAGTTTGTGGGAATAAACTTGGTTTCTCTTTCTGTTAAACATTTTGTGGAGACACAGGTTTTGTTATGGTGTATGTTAAACATTTCAGAGGAAGGTCTTGTCTCTCTTGCTGTACGTTAGTGATGACTAAAGCGGGGTGCATTCTTCCCCTTCTCCTGGTGCCTGGGAACGTACCTGGATGGAGCACGGTCTGCAAGAGCCACGGCGCCCGTCCTCGTGCCTCCCTGGGCCCCCGCGGCGTTTCAGGGGCTCTGTTAGCACGGCTTCCCCGGGTACAGTCCAGCTCCTTCCTGCAGCGCACAGGAGGAGCACAACGGGTTGAGAGCTTCTGTCTCAGGAAGCCGACCAACAGGGCTGAGGACTGTGCCCGCGGGTCCCTGAGCACCGGGGCCATGCTGGTGAGCGGCGCCGCTGCTGCAGCCGAGTCACAGCAGTAGCCCTGACAAGGTTGGTGACGTTCAGTAAATTGCTATTGGACTGCTCTGAATGGTCACATATATAAAAATGCAAGCCAAAGACAAATGTTTGTCTCTTTATTGAGCCAATTTTTTATTTTATTTTATTTTATTTTATTTTATTTTATTTTATTTTATTTTTTAAGGGAGGGGAGAGGGGAATCATGCTTTATTTCATCTCTCTTGTTCTCTCTGTTTCTTGCTTTCCCTTTCCACCCCACCTTGTGTTCTATCCTTTGGCTGAGAAGCAGCTTCTGTCATTTAAATGAAGAAATGATTTACTTAGTCTGTCTTATATATCTGGTAAATAATATATTTTAGAATTTTACAGATACTGATGGTTTGCCAATTTTCTAAAAAAATGTTTAATCAAACTTGTGGTATTAAGCAGACATTTTCTGTACCATGGTAAAAACATCTTGGTCTGCTGAAATTTCTAGGAAGAGCATTTCTAAGAATCCATGCCACGCTAGGTAAGACCAATGGTTTGTGTAGTCTGGTATCACGTGTCAGAAATGGCACTTCCAGAGGATTTGGGAAAAAGCGTAAGAGAAAGATTCGCAGTGATTCCGCTTCAGGCCTCTTGCCAGGTTCTGCCACTGGCACTTAAGGAACTCCAAGAAGCAAGATTAATGGCAAGTTTTGAAGTTAAGTCACATTCAGCATGTGTTTCTTTAAAAAGACCAATACCTGAGTAATCTAAAAAGTCGTCTTTTCCCTTTTGAAGTTTCTTGTTTTCCTTTTTTCACTTTCTTGTCCGTGGGTAGGATGCAGATGTTGCAGGGTAGTTGTGCTGCCTGGCCGATGCCCCGGGCTGGTGGATTCAGAGGGAGCCAAGGTGTCCCACCTCCCCGGTGGTGGGTGCCCCTCGCAGCCGCGGCAGCGGCCGCTTGCGTCAGTAATTGTGCCCGAGCAATGCTGCTTAAGGAACTCGCAGTGTTAGAGCTTCTAGCAGGATACGCACTCTCTTGAGGTTATTTTCTATAACTGTGTATAAGTTTCCTATTTAAACAATATTATTAATATTTAAAGGACCACATGTTGTGAAAGTAATTGGACATGAAAGCAGAGTGCTGTATACTCTAACTGACGTGCGAGGTATCAGCAAATTGGTTCTCATATAACTCTTCTAGCCTAATATTCTGATTTATTGTATACTGCCAGTATGAACTGTATCTTTTACTTTTTTGTTAGCATTTAGAAATGTCAGGTCAGGGCCAGGACATAATAATTGTGCCATTGTCATAGTTTGACTTAAATTACAGCAGTATAACTTCCCTTTTATCAGGGGAAATGATAATAAATGTGCTTATTCAGGTATAATTAATTTCCAATTTTAAGCTCAGTAAAAGGTCATTCTTCTTACTGGTTGAGTCCAAATACGTGCAGATGTTGAGTACAGTAAAGTGAAAGTTTCTTTGCTGCATCCATTGTGACTTCCAGACCTCTCAACAAGGGCGGTTTGGAATTTTTCCAGTTAATTTGTGTTGCATTGGAGAAGGCGCTAATTTGGATCCAAAGGGTTTGTCCAAAATATCAGTGGACCTTCCTGGTTCTAACTGGTACCTTCCTGGTCAAATGAAGCCTGCTGGTGCTAAAGGCCGGCTTCTCTGGAAACCCAGGGTCATGGGAGGTTGTGGCCTGTGGGGAACGTTCTTGGCTTCTAGAAACAGCATTTTCTAGGCAAATTTAAGAAAAAATAAACATCTGTTTGTGTCTTGCTTGAAATGTTTAGGGTTTTAATATTTGTATTTTAAATGGGAAAAACTTTAATTTTGGTGGCATTTGTTTTCAACAGCCTATTTGTTAACTTGAGCAGTTGCTCAAGTACCTCGCGCTGGGGCGTAGGTTTTTGGGGCCAGGCTGGGTTAGAGATGCTCCGTCTCCGCCGGGTGCGCGGATTCACTAGGAACAACTCCACGCGTAGCGAACGCTCGGCCTCCTGGCCTTTGTTGGGAAGTAATCTGCGTGAGAGGAAACTCGTGGAAAAACTACTCTGCCAACTTTAAAAAATACTGCTTGGGAAGTAGTGTCTTGTGAGAGGAGCGGCCCGAAGGGGACGGGGTTTGACGGGGCGTGGGGCTGAGCGCCGTGGCACCCGACCCCACAGCTGTGGGTGTGCTCTGCGAGCTCAGGCCTTTGGAACTAAAAATAGCTCCCCGTGACACGGTTACGGAACTGCACAATTGAATTGTGAAAGCATTGTTCTCTTACTACGCAGTTTAAATGAATGGGCATAATGGGAAACATTTAGGTAAGGGAAACACGTATCGTGTTTTCAGATTCATTTCCACAGCTCCACTCTGCTGGGGGAAGATTTATTTGTTTCTTCCTGTTAAACATGTAGGATTTTTCTACTAACGCATTTCACCGGTTAACTTGTAATACAGTTTTAAGTAGATTGACTTATTCCAGAACACAATTATTTCGGAGTAGCAATACTGAAACTTGAGCTTCTTTCAGTAAATTGACTCCAACTTTTCTGTAAATAGAGCCCTAGATGGCTAGAAATAAAATACGTATTTTTGATGTGCTTTAGTTGCCAGCATCTTCTAAAGTCAGGCTGGCAAGAACAACAGGTAGGTGGAACCTGTTGCCTGAAACGATACTCCCTGACGCCGGCTGAGGAATTCCACCGAGGAGGTTAATGTGATGATGACTCTAGCTCTGCTTGGAAGGAAGTGGGGTATTTTTTTTTGTTGTTGCTTGGTAGTATTTGGTGTTTATTTCCAAATGGTTCTCTTGTATCATCTTCACTTCTGGTAGAGCAAAGCTGTTAATAACTGGAAAAGAAATGAAAATATTTCATATATTAAATATAATTCTAGAAATCATGTGATACTTTAAAGGCAACTATGGCCTGATGCGTGCTGAACTCTGGGCCATACTTCTTGTTAGTCTGTTTTCTGAAAAACCTTTGTGTTACTGTCAGGAACTATTTACATATTTGATTTTTATTCAGTTTTCAACATTGCCTTCTAGTCTAGGTAGAAAATAGAATATAATCTTACAAACTCCAGGTAGAAGACCTGGTTTTGTTTGGCTTTTAATTGGTGATAGGTTGGGGGTGGTTTCTCATGGGGTGAGTCGTCTTCCTGCGGGCACACAGCCCCCGGCTCTGGCATGGCCCCGTCTCTGTCAAAACGTAGAGGTAACGTCAGTGCTGCGGGAGATGCTGTATGAACAGCGATGCAGTCAGGTTGCTTGGAACTCTGTGTGCAGGAGTTTTGATTTTGGTACGCACACGCACTTTTAATGGAAGTAACTCATACTGGATTTTCCCTATTTTAATTCTCATGGTCTCGTGTCATGATATAGTTGCTTCTTACTATATAGAGCTGAACAAGGAGTTGCGTGGCTGGCGTTAACAAACATGTCCTTCGTAAACATGGGGTTGGGCGTTAATCTGTGAAGCTCCGTGTGCGCTGTTAGAATAAACCTGAGTGTTCAGGGGGAACGGAGCTAGGTGTTTTGTGTCCAGAATCTTGGTAGACTTGCTCTGTTGAGCGTTACCTGCTCACTGACACTTGTGCTAGATGTGAGGGAAGATTATTTAACAGTGATCGGGACTTTGGGGGAAAAAGTATTTTAAAACCATCTCGAATAAAAAAGAAACTGCCTTGAATTCCAGTTTGGAACAGAATCAAAGTAAAGTGTCTGTGTGCCAATCTAGAACAAGAGAGCCCTGATCAATCAGTGTGTTACTGGGAGCTGTGAGGACACAGTGAAGTTCACAAGTTGAAGGACATTTCTTATTTTAAAGAGGGGAAATTGTGTTAAAAGCATTGGACATATTAACCTGAAATAAAGACCTGCTTACTTGAGAGTTGTGTGAGATGCTGAGGAATTTGCGCAGAGAAGAGTAGTGCCAGGTGGGTTTTGTGGAGGCATGGTGGGTTTTGGTTTGGTTTGCTTTCTGGCTTCTGGTATGTAGGAGCCTAATACGATGCTTTCACTTCCTGAATGTTTTTTGGAGAAAAGCTTACTCCTGTCAGTTACTCATTATTCTGGATTGCCTTTTAGAGATGTGGCCACTTTGCCTCCATTCCCTCATCTCTAAGGAGAAGCAGCTCGTGCTCTCACACAGCACTGCCGTGAGAGATGTATGCGAGTGGCGTGGAAGTACTGAAAGACAAAGATAAACTCATTTGTTATAGAAAAGCAATAATGAAAATTCTGTTGTGATAACTTAAAAAGCATTGCAAGTTAGAAACCGTCAGAATTATTATTAAAATTGTTAACAGTAGTAGCACTAGAAAATGTGTTGATGTACCACACCAAACACACTGTTTTAATAAGCTGAGAATTCTGGCAAAAATTAGAGACTCTGCAGTGATATAGATTCAAAGCGTTCTCTTCTTGAATTGTATTTAAGGGAATTTTGAAGTCCCCTAGTAGTGTATTTTATTTCTATGAATTCCATCTGATAAGTAGGAGTATATAATTCCCTTGCTGAAGATATCTCAGAAAACATAATCCACAGAAAAGCTATTCATTTTTGTGTTCTTCTTGCTGCATGTTCACCAGCAAGTTTAAAAAAAAAAAAAGTCAGAGCAAAAACTATGTCATACCAGATTTTGAGTGGGAGCAACCAGGAAGGGAATAAATCTTAGTTTAAAGGTGTGACAGAGCATTAGGATGAAGACAGACCTCCAAGTGTGCTCCTGCCTGGCCTTCATTTTCTGTGCTCTCGGAAGGAAGGTTCGAGTCCCCACGAGTTACGCCGCGGGAGGAGCGGGACCATTACCCGGCTGCTTTGGTTTTACACTGCGTGGCACGCTTGTGTCACGCTCTGGGGAAGGAGAGGCAAATAATGATTAGCTTCCATTTTATTCCACTCTAAAGTGAGGAAAAAGTTTGGAATTCTTGAAGTGTCTGGCAGAAGAGACTTGCTCCCCAGGTAGCCGTACGTCCCCTTCCCCATTTACAGTCGCCTGAGGGTCAGCAGTAAGACAGACGTGGAACATCGCCTCCGGTACGGGGAGAGTTGGGCCCTGGGTACGGGGTCGTTTCGTTGACTTTGGCGTCTCCCTGGTTTGCTTCAGAGCAGATATTACTTGGTATTACATTAGAAGCTGTTAAAATTCGGTGTACATTTGGGACAACATAGCTATATAACCAAAATTTTTCTGAAGCTTTTCCAACTTGTGTTATGAGTGCAGGGATAAAACTAGATGACTCGTGTGTGTCATTGAGTGGGACTGATTTGACCCCCTGGAAAACGTCTGTAGAGGATTTTTCAAATTGTTCCATTCTCTTCCTTTTTTAGAAAACAGTTTTCTAAAACTTGGTAACAATTTTTGGAACCATATTCAGATAAAACCAGATCCAGAATTTTCTGGTGAGTGGTTTGGAGACCAAGTCCGTCCCCTCTGATCTGCAGAGGCTGTCCGAGCAAGAAAGCTGCAGTGTAGGGGTGCTTTGGGTTTGGGTTTTTTAACATCCTTAACATTGACTGTATAAAATATTTTAAATAAATCATATTTTACTTAAATCTGAATCTGCCACATACCGCACATGTACAAAAGAGGCACGTGTGCAGCTTTGAGTGTCCAGACTAGTTGATGGTACAGAGGAGCTGCTGAACCGTCGGGGCAGTTGTGGTTGGGACGGCGTTGCCCTGGTGTCTGCCCCGGCACGCTCACCTCTGGACGGCTGCAGTACTGACGTTTGCAGACTGCATCTGGTCACGTCTTACTTAAGAAATGTAAGTAGTAGCCACATTTTTGGTCTTTTCTGCATGAGACTGCTGAACTGTGATCCCCCCTGTTTTGAAGCCAAGTGTGATGGGCACAGGTGGCGTATGGCCGTGACGGAGCTGTTGGAGAAAAAGGAAGGCAAATTGTAGGTATGTGGACATCTTGCACATGAGAACTTGCATCGCATTTTATCTTCAAAGGCTACGAAATAGCTTGCATCTCTGTGTTTACAAAGCAGACCTGTGTTCAACTTATAGTAAATTTTGTTTCCAAAGCTTTTATAACTTAATTGTTCAGTGGAAGAATGCCATTTTTTCTTCATATAACATAGGCCATGCAGCATCCTTAAAGGCTCTGCGCGTTCTGGCCCCCATCCATCACAGTACTTAAACCATGAGTAGCCCTATTAAAGTTGATAGAATTACTCATGTGCTTAAAATTAAACATGTACTTAAGTGCTTTGATGGATTAGAGCCAAAGTTGTCAGCACCTTGCTTTGTCATGGGCTGCGTTACACCTGCCTCCCTGTGCATAGACAGATTTTCAGATCTGCTCCTTCCAATATTATCTACTGTGTTCTAAAAATGCAGTTTATGTGCACAGTCGTAGGAAATTCATGCACTGTCTGGAAGTATAAATACACAACTACAACTCTTGAAATCTAACAGTACTTGACAAATTTCAGAAGACTGATTTTTATTTTTTTTTTTTTTCCTGGGGATTTCAGTGAGAATATTGTGTTAATGGTCGACATGGAAATGTGACATCTATAACGTTTTTCCAGCTTTCTATTGAATTCTGGATTTTAATAAAGTATATAGTAGAAATTGCCATTTCAGTGTGACAGCGCATTGTTAAGAATGACTGAGCTTGAACCTCCCAAAAGCTAAGATCGGTAAGGGCTGCTGTAGTTTCTGCTGATAATGCTGAGTTTGTAAGCATTTAGGCAATTCTTCAAGGCTTATAACTAAAGTTGCACATACCTGACAGCTCTTTGTCCTTGGAGGTAACTGTTGAAATCTTCCGTGATTCAGACTTTGTCAATGGTACCAATTCCAGATTTACAGCTGTGAAGAAAAGAGTTGATTCAGTGAAAGCAGTCTAACACTGAAACGCGTGGTGAACAAAGCATTGGCTGAAATGTACGGTCAGCTTTCAGTGCCAGCTGCGTGTTCAATAAACAGTTCTCTGTTCCTGCCCGAATTGGCCCCCTGGTTTTTGGGTGCTGCATCCCCTGCCCTGCCGGCTCTCCTCTGCAGGCTCCTGCTGAACGTACCTGCTCTCAGTACCAAATCCTGCAGCATTTAGAACATGTAAAGGGTTGGGTCATTGAGAGTTTAATTTTTAAAACGTAAGAGGGGAAAAATGGTGAAATATGTTAGATAATTATTTTTGCTGTGAGTGAAGCAAAAGCAAGATGTTTAGGGGACTGGAGTCGTGTTGCAGGCCATTTCACAGTGAATGGGAAGCCGCCTTTGTTTCACTGAGTTTTAAATTTAAATTAATAGTTGAGTAAATATTTCACGGTGGAAGGTGTATGTTGAATTTCCTGCCCTAACTCACAAACTTATTTTTTTTAACAGTCGATTGGTAGCAAATAGCTCTTTGCATGTAACTGCTTTTAACTGTTGCTGATCAGACTCAATGACACTTTGTATTGGCCCTGATCAGCTGTAGCTGTAAGAATTTCTGTGGTCAAACTGCGCTTAAATTTGGATCTTTATGAGCACATGTACATTTGAATATTGTAATCATTTTCCCAGATGTTACGTTAGCAAACCTTGATTGCACAAAAATTTTTTTAAACAGCTAAAGCACATGTTCCCAGCATGTTCCCGGTGAGCAAAAAAGTAGTGGTTTTGGTTGTTCTCTTAGTGAAATTGGAAAGCTCTGGGATCACACTCGAAGCTCTTTGCGTATTTTAGTGTCCTTTAGTCGTACTAAATGAAAAGATTGGAAAGGTGGAGTGAGAAGAAAAGTAGGTAATTCAGGCAAAAGTTACAGCGAACACTCGTAGAAGCATGTTTTGTAGAATTTGCCTTGTTTCTGCTAGGACAGCACATTGTGCCATTTGAGCCTTCCCTGTTTTCTGTTTCTTTTTCCCGTTGTGCTGCTGACAGCCGGGGCTCTGGGTGAAACCCAGGCACCTTCCAGATCAGCTGTCTGCAGCGTCAGCGCCAGAAGCGTTTCAGATGATAATAGAGATCATAATCACTAAAAAAATGAGAGGTGTTCCATTCTGACCATCTTCCACCCGTCCCCTTACTGTCTTCCTGCCCAGCCAGCTTGGGCTGGGCTAGCGAATACTCACTTGGCATCCCGTGTTCCAGCCATTTTTATTTCAGGGCTGCTTTCCATTTGGTATGGGCACTTAGCCAGCTGGGTACTCTTTTCGTTTTAAGTAGCAGTGAGGTCATTAGCCATTACGGGAGCTATTCCTCTCATTCTTGCACACCAGCCCCTGAGGAGCTCTGGGACGTGATTGCCCTCTTTGGAAAGCTTCATACCCAGCCCTGGGTGAAGAAATTACTGGAATACAGACATTTACAAAAAGTGTCAGAGCAAACGAAATTCATGGGGCACTCATCAAATCGATGTTTCAAAGTTTAAAAAAAGTCATTCAAAGGTGCCTGAAAACTAAGGGGAGAACGAGACCCCCGGTCACGCTGCCATCGCCCGCTGGTGTTTTAAAGCCAAGTCTCTGCAGTTCCGAGGGCGAAGGGATGGACGACGCAGCAAGTACCCCAAAGGGATGGACGACGCAGCAAATGCCCCCGTGTGACAGGAGGTGCTGCTGATCTCTGTGTGCTCGCACGACGGTGTTTTTTCTGGCCCCGAGGAGCTCGGTAGCTGGCGGGGGCTGCTGCGGAGGATGGCCGTACGAGCAGCGTGGGGCCGGGGAGGCTCCCGCGCCGTGTTTCAGTGCTGTTGCACAGTCAGACACAAATGTTTCAAAAAGGCGATGGCCAACGCACGCTTCCTTTTTTCTGTGCCAATAATCACCACGTTCACAATGCTAAAATAAATAAAAATGTCTCTGTGCTTCCTCAGCAGTTTGAAATGGTTATCTCAAAATTCTGAATTGTACTAGGCGAGCTGATTCAGCAAGTTTGACCCGAATCCTCCTGGTTCTGAGGGGTGTCCTTCCGTACCAGGAAAGGGTCACAAAGCCTGCTCTGAAAACTCTAGCCTCGTTAATTATTGTATGGAGTATCTAGAGAGAATCCTAAACTTCTGAGGACACCTTTTATTGTAATATGCTTAATTGCCTGTACTTAGAGCAGGAAAAGGGAATGGTGTGTTATCCTCTGTATGCACGCCTGAGGAACTGGAGACCGACTTTGCAATTTATGAAGTGTTTAATTGCACAGTATGAATTAAAGGCTCTTTGTCAGCCTCATACATCACAGAGCTCTTTGTGAACGCTTCTATTTTCCTGCCTTACCTAAACTATTGCTAGTTAATTACCTGAGGTAAATGGAGCAGCATAGGCAGAATTATGCTTCATAATATTGGGTCTGTGATGGTCTCTTTGTGCCACTTGCAGGTATAAAGGGACTGTAAACCAGTTAAACTGGTTTTGTGTAGGAATTTGCAAAGCCAAGGGAGCCCCAAGGTGGCCCGGAGCCAGAAGAGCATCTCTGTGCCACATCCCGGGTGCGAGCGGCTGTCCCCGAGCAGCTGTCCCCACGGGGGCCTGGGGCAGAGCCCTGGGTGCCCACCACCCCCAGGCTCCATCGGGATACACCTGGGAGCTCACCCTGAGCACCAGGAAAACAAACCTAGATGCTGCGGGAACTGGGTGTGTATGTAGGGATGCCTTTTTTAGAGTTTTATAGTAACTTCATCATGGAACTGTTCCCTAAGATCAGAAACCAGTCACACCCCTGGCTCCCAACACTCCAGTGTAAATAATGATCAAAAATAACATCATCTTTGCTTTTGCATTTTTAGTTTATTTCTTGACAGCGACTTTTGTTGTAACAGCTGTGATGCGTTTTTCTATCAGTGCTTCGGTAATTTGTATTTCATGCCTTTTAACTTAGCGAATTATTTTGTCATTATGTAAATAGAAAATATCTCTTTGCACTTATATTTCTTATCATATGTCCATCTGTTCATGGCTGCATATTAAGACACGCACGTAGCTCATGCAGGTAAATATTGTAATGTATTTAAAAAAGCAATGGTAAAGCAGTTTATGGTGATTTTTTCAGTATTGAAAAGGGAACTCGTGGAAGCCCCATATGTATTGTCTATTCTATGTATTGCATCACGTGTTAGTGTGTGTAAGTGATTATACTTCAGGGGATAATTGAATTAAGTTCTCCCAAATCATTTGGATCACAATTAGATCTGTGCAAGGTAATTAATTTTTAACTGTGTTTTTAAATCAAAGTATATCATGACCAAATTACATTACCTGTTGGGTTATTTTTTTTCAAAAAGGGGTTATTTTTTTTCAAAAAGGTGTTATTTGCAGAGAAAGCAAATAGTCTGTCCTCATGGCTGTTCTTTTTCTGGTACAGTTTCTTCTAACAGTCAGTCGTCTTTGGTAGCTGGATGGCACAATTTGGTTTTACCCAGAATCTTGGAGAAATAAACACAAGAATCTCCCAAGTGCAGTGGCAGCCGGGGTGCTCGGGGGTGCGGGGGGCAGAGGGTGGCACCGGGGCAGGGGCAGCCGCTTTTGGTGCGGCGCCTGTACGGACACGGTCAGTGGTGCCGGCGCGGCGCTGACCCTGGAGCGTGCCCGGGGTGTGCCAGCTCTGCCCTTGGGGGCTTTGTTTTGCCTTGCAAGGGGACAGAGTTACCAAGAAGGTATTCGTGTGGTTAGAAAACTGTGTTCAGTTCTGCTGCAGTGAGGACCCCCGTAAGTCATCACCCGCCCAGTCAAAGCTGGGCAGAGCCGCGCGCCGCACTGGTGCGGGGTCGCTCTGACCCCGTGGCGCCGCCTGGGCTTGGCCTCTGTGTTCTTGAACAGCGAGAGCTAGAAGAGCTCTTTGAAGTTGGCAGAATCACTGAGGTATCTCTGTAGTGGGATATAAACAAAGAGTTCGATTTGCAAAAGATACTTATTGGGTTTTGCTGTTGCATTTTAGCAGTTCTGTCTGTAAATTTGGTACTTTGTCTAAGTACCAGGTCTAAGATGAATTATTTCAGCTTCACACTGAGTGCTCGGGGCACCTATTTTCCCCTGTGTTCAAGTGCCTCTGACTTGGCCCCTGCCCTGTTTGCCGTGCTAGCCGCTATATTTTGAGATAATTGCCGTGTTGTTCTGTTAGGGATAACCCAGGCTGCTAAACCAAATTTATCTTATTGTTGAATTGTAAAGTACCGCAGAATTTGGGTAGCGTGGATTGGTAGCAAAATCTTAATTGTATTTCCTTGTTTGTGGTCTTCTGTCTGAAGATGTTGACTGCGCTGCTGTGTTTTTCGGAGGTGGATTGGCAGTGCTGTCTGCATTTTTGTGAACTCCCGTAAGGTGCAGTAAACAAATTTTAATGCAGATTTTATGGAATGTTTATGAAATCCATGGGCACGTTTCACTGCATCAAAAGCACCGTATTTAGATGAATAGCTATGTTAAAGCACACGTGCCTGTAGAGTGGGTGTCAAAGTACTGAGTTGTGTTGTAAAATGAAACTGAACTCCGAACTTTTCACTCCCAGCCATTCTTTCAGCGTGCAATGGCGATGGGCTGTTGGCGGTGGGCAGGAAGGGGACACCCCTCGGGGACACCGGGCAGCAAACCGGGATGCACCTTTGTTGAAATGCAACAAGGTCCTGTTCTCCTGTAAAAAGGCAGAGGCAAATGAATTGTTGTGTAAGGTCTTTACCCTGCCACGGGCTGGGCAGGGGCAGCTGCGCTCCGGGGAGATAAACTGAACTTGTGCCTTATACTGACCACTGAAGCGGGGAGAAGCCCGGCTGTTAACAGTCTTGTGAAGACAGAGGCCGATGCGCCCTTTCACCATGGTGTGATTACATTTTAATGTGCCCCGTTAAAATGCTCTGTAGATACTCTTGAGGCATGTACATTGTGCAGTACAAGTTTAAGGAGAAACTTTCTGCCCCTTTAGTATTTACAACAGCATCCTGATAACTACAAAAAACGGCAACCTAATTAATAAGGAACACTTTAATAATGGTTTTGGGGACTATTATGTAATACAAAGGCTGTCACTTGAAGTGGGCGTCCGTGTGTCGCTGTGCGCTGCCCGGGCTGTCACCTCCCCTTCAGCCTCGCTTGCGGTGAAGTAACGTGCAGAGCATTATGTGGCTTTATTTATTATGCTAAGGCTGCACATGTGAAATCATATATTAAAAGAAAACCTGAGAAAGAAAATGACATTTTTCCAAAATGAAAGCTAGTATTTACATCAGCAGTGTGCAAAGAACGTTCCAGTATTTTGAATTCCCGTTGTAAATATTCATGTTCCAGGGTATCTTCCTTTTTTAGGCCGTGTTCATAGTGGGATTAATTGGCAATCATAATTTACACTCATTAAAAGCCTTTTTATGTCGCATACTGGCTGATCAAAGTCTCTTTACTTTCACTCAGATGATGCAGCCCACAGCATTCAATTCGCCTCTTCACAGTGTCCTTCATGACACGTCTAATGTTTGCTTCCCAAAATATTCCTACATCTAAAGTGTGGAGTTTCTTGTGTAATCAGGGGGTTTGGGGGAGATGTGGCGAGGGTTTCCCCACTAACTTAAATAATTGATATATGGTAAAACGATAGTGCTATATTATCTTTCCTCCTGAAGGAAAAAAGAAATTGTTGTTTCTTTGTGCTCTGCATGTTTGGGATTTTTTTCTAGCTCTTATCGTAGTCTTGGGGGGGTTGAAGAAACATATCACCCATTTCTGTTCATAAAATCTACTTTTTGCTGGAAAAAAGAAGTAATATACTATATTCTGATTTAAAACTAGGTAGTTCTTTATATTTTTCTCTTCAGCCTTGGCTGAACTCTGCCTGTGGAACGGCACGTTGCACGAGGCACTTGGCTCCTGAGGAGTGACCGGGAAATTCAAACGACTGCTTTCAGGGATTTAGATTAATGGCAGAGAGGAGGCACAAGATTTATTACTTTTTTCTCTTGTGGTTTTTTTTTGGTTATTTTGGTTTGGGTTTGGGTTTTTTTATGTTTCTTTTTTCTTTTAATCTCTTTAACATATTTTGGTTTTACCATTCGTTTCGGCACCGTATTTTTTTAACTTTTCTAGCTGTGAGATGTTTATACTGGGTGAGCTGAATCCTTGGTCCTCTGGAATGTTCTTTTTAAACTGTAAATATTTTTTTTCCAAGTTCAAAGAATGGTTACTCATATTATCTGGAAGGTAAACTAGAAATGAACATGAAAATTAAATTAGTTTGCTTTCTGATAATCTGTTTGGTAATGTGTTCATTGCATAAGATTTGATAAAGTCTGAGTAAAAACGTTGCCATTTTAATGGTAAAGCTCAGCCGCAGGTGGAGAAGTTCTTTACTAAATACTGATTAGGTTTGTTTTCAAGGAATATTTGATTTTCCTGACCTTTTATGTCATTCTAATTTCATGTTATTTCAATTAAAATGTCATCTTTTTTTATAGTACCTAAAATAGACTTTATTAGTTTTCCTGAAAGCTACGCGCAGCTTTGCTTTGGCCCATTTAAATATTAAAAACAGCAGGATTGGAGATTTTTCTTATAATCCTCAACTAATAGAGTTTAATGCTTTGTTTGGCCTACCCTACACAGCCTAAGCAAAAGTTTTAAACAAGATTAAAGCGCTGCCCTTATTAACCCGAGGCCCCTAAAGACAGAGCGTGTCCCATGCCCGGCCCCGGCCACTCGCGCCGCCCTGGGGGGCACCGGGGTGCCCGGCTCTTCTCCGAGCAGGTTACCCATCGTGCCAGCACCCGGCAACAGGGAAGAAAAACACCAGAGTCTGTTTCTAAGATGAATATTCAGTCTTCATGGTCGGGGGAAAACAAAGTTCAGTTACTCCTGGAAATGCGAGGTGGGATTCTGCCGAGCGGTTGTGGCCGGGGAGGGGGGATGGCCGAGGGGCTGGCTGCTGGGCACCGCACTGCGTTAGTCCCTCCATAAATGGGCTTCACCTTTCCTTTTTTGAAGAGGTTGGAGTGGCACGTAAGCTGTTGGATGGGCGATGGAGGAACATGTTGAGTTCCAGAAGAATGAAGTATCTCATGGTCATGGAAAATTTATGCTTAGCAAACATTACAAAACACAAAATGACGTGATACATTCACTGCTGTGTAACAGGATTCCTTGTTTACCGGACCTGCTATAGGGCCATGGCAACACAACCAGAAATAGGAGCTATGAGTATTCTTCTGGTAAAGATGATGATGGTTATCAAGCAGTTTGTTAATTGCTGGAGTTTTACATCACTCCACATTCGTTATCACGTTGCAGCGCTGCTGGTAGCGTGAGGATCGGTGAAGAGGGGTGAATGGGGAAGTTTGACCGAAACCCACCATAAAAATACTATGTTCTGTTGGATGCTATGGGACAGTCAGGTAAATGTGCACTTGGCTAATGCTTTGAGACAGGGATCTGCAAGTGCTGTAGCAGAGAGAATGTGACTACAGTTCGCTTAACAACAAGAAAAAATTAAAAAAAAACAGAAGACTTTCTAAACTTCTGTCTTTCTAATGATGTTCCAAAATAAAGCAAAATGACTGAATATTATTTCTTTACTTAGTCCTTTGCAAATACTGGTATCTTGATTAACTTTTATCAGTTGCCTTTTTGATCTTGATGGGGCAGAATCTGGATATATGTTCATTAAGTTCAAGACCCAGCTGAAAATGGGAGGCAAAAATTGCTTACACTGTCAATGATAAACATTTCCTGCTTTCGTACCATTATTTACACTTTTTTAATAAGGAACGTAATTTTTAAAAAACAGAAAGTGGCTGATGTTCTTGCAACCATGTGTGCACTAACTGAAGAGTACAGTATTTATACCCCTGCCGTGAGTCTCGGTTTGTGGAAGGGAGAGTTTCTTAAGAGCTGGGACAATAGAAAGCGTTGAAGATGTGAAGGAAGAGGCTGAAAAGGCCTCAGTTTTTCCTCTCTGTTTCTGTTGTATTTATTTTCCGTTGTTCAGTGCTTTTGGCCTTCCTTGGCTCGCTGCCTTGTTCCCATCAGCAGTGCCAAATCCCTAAAGCAAAACCTGGTGGTCTTCAGGCACCAGGTGGTCTGCAGGGAGATGGGGGCGTCGGGGGAAACTGAGAGTTTACACCTGGTGGCTGATGGGTTGATTTGCTTTCTGCGCCAAGCTTGACTGGCCGTGCTTGCCCTGCCCCGCGGCCTGAGCGCGCGGCGTCGGGGGGAACCTCGCAGAGCTCTGCGGGTGGCCACGACGCCGTCCCCGGCCGGGTGATCTGGTGCTGCCGCCGCTTTCCATCCGCAGGAGCTGGGTCTGATGGGCAGCACAACGCCTGGCTGCCGCGGCGGCGGGTTACCCGTCCCCGTCTCTTACAAAGGTTGCATTAATCTCGGGTTTGATAACCAAAACCCCACCGCTCTTGGACATCTGTGTCTGCCTTGTTAATTAAGCAGTACATTTTTTTTTTTTTTGCCTGCTGTTCTTCTGCATTCTTGGTTGGTGAATATGCTTTCAGTTTCGTTTTGGTTGTGAGTAATTATAGAAAGGAAAAAGTGATAAAAAGCATTTGCAATATGAGTACTTAATTAACTCAGTAAAATGAGGTTTTCAAGCTGTGGTCTGTAAACTGGAAGTGTGAGCGCTGCCTTTTAAAGGGTAAAAAGGAAAACACACTGTTGGTAGTTTCAAGTCTCTGGGATACTGTGCTGGAAAATGTTAGTTTTCAAATTGAAAAAATTAAAAACGGTTTGTACAAATATTCAGATAATGAAAGCGTTCAGTAAAAACAGTTTAATGATGATTAAAAGGTCACTGAGACAACTGAGATGGATTTTTTTAGTATTTACATGGCCAACTTGGCTTATGTCAAAGAGTAATTTTTATGCTGTGTATAGCAACAAATTATTAATGTAAAAACTTTGTCAAGTGCATTACAATTGAGTTAGAGTTCACAGACTCAATACTGGTGATGCCTTTAAGATGCTAGTTCTAATTCTTGGTTGTACCAAATGTTTGATCGTGCATTTCGTGTGGTTGCACTGTTCAGCATTGCAAGGAGCTGTTGTCGGATGTGACATAAAAGAGAGCCCAGAGGCTGCAGAGGCGACGCGTTACACTAGCGCTTGCGTGAGCCTCTTACGCTTTTTCGTTTGGCTGCAGTGAATCCCCAGTGATGGTGCTCACATCGAGCACCCCGGGTGGTTTTCTAGCCTACTCTTCTGCTGGTAGTTAAAAGGTAATTTTCCATATATGGATTAGCTCTTTATTATTTATTTTAGGTTTTACGTCCAAACTGTTAGTTTGAATGTCTCTGTCAGGTTGTGTTCTTTCTCTGCTCTAGCTTTTCCTGCTATGACATCGTTTTTGTGCTTTAATTTTTTTGTACTTTGAGATTCTTTGGTCTCCTTTCATTTGTTTCTACTTTTAATAACTTAAGCATTTTTTTTCCTCTACTTGTTTCCAGTTTATGCTTTTGTAAATAACTTCCACCTATGTCTAGTATTTTGCATTCAGATGAGTCTTGGTCTAAGACTGCGGTAAGCTTTTATTTAAGGATAATTAGATACTTACTTTTGGTTACAAATAGATGTTTAAGTAGAAAAGGTGTGACACTTAAGTCTACAAAAGTATTCAGTGACTGAGTGCACTTTGGTCAATAGTGACAATACAGTTTTGATAAAATACTTCTGAAGTTCATGTTCTGTTTCAAAAAGATATTCTGCTTCTATGGCATATACATTTAATAATGTACTTTTTTTTATTACAGAGAGAAGAAAATGAAAATTCAAGATATTAAAAACAATATTAAAGAAGCTATAGAGGTAAACTTATGAGCTATTGTTTTTAACTTTTCAAAGCTAGCTATTTAGACACTCTGCAATAGTTACTATTTTTTTTCTTTGCAGACAATAGTGACAGCAATGGGCAATTTGGCACCTCCAGTTGAACTAGCCAATCCAGAGAACCAGTTTCGAATCGACTACATCTTAAATTTAGCTAACCAGATAGACTTTGATTTCCCACCGGTAAGTAAATAATTCAAATTGGCGACAGTCATGCTTTTTTTGCAAATGATTATATTTCGCTGCACTGTAGTAAATATTTACAAAAACCAGTGAGCTGCTCTTTGGGAATTACTACAGTAGGTGTCTTTGGTCGGCGCTAATCAAATAAAGCGTATAGCAGCCCAGCTGGAATGGTGAAGCTGTTCCTTCACGAGCACAGAGAGCCTTGTCTGCTTCCTTCTGCTCCACTGAAATGCTCGGCTGCAGCGGAGATGGACGGTGCTGGCAGCAAAGTCTGGGCATTGCTGGGAATTGCCCTGCCCAGGAGGAGTGCAGATAGGCACAGCAGGCTGTGATGGTGAGCAGTGTTGTATTTCTCTCTCTTGAAGAATGGTGGAGTTTTCTTGCTGATTCAGGCGTGTTCTCCAGCGGCTGTGTCAGACAGACTTTATGCAGAGGCTCCGCGTGCTCCGTCCTTGCCCCAGCCCTCCCAGCCTGGTTAATCATTCCCAGCGCCAGCACCACAGCGGAAATGCAGAAACTAGAATTATTTGTTTGATGGTATAACTTGGTGCCCACTCACTGTGATTAATTTCTGCTGTATCTCAATCAGGCTAGTAGCAGAAGCCCATGAAAATGCAGTTTGCAAACACTGAACTCTGAAGCAGTGAGAAGATATTTTTATTAATTACCACAAGGTACCTTACACTTGCAGTCATCCAAGTGTTTCCAAACCTGGGTTCTCTCTCTCTGCACCGCTCCAGAGAGTGGATCAAAATCATGTACCATTTACATGGGAATTTTGTTTCCAGCAGCAGTTGGACCCAGGTGCTTGAAAGGAAAGTACAAATAGTACTAAGATGTGGGATCGTTTGCACCACAGGAGGGTTTTTGTAACTCTGATTTATAAACATTATTGAACAAGAAACCAATGGCAGTTACCTTTTCCAACTGTTGCCGCTTCTGGGAATTTCTCTGCTGGGTCAGCCTTTATTAAAAGTAAAAACCAAACAACCAGAAACTTTGTGTACAAGGCAGAAGTCATGTGCTATAGCAATTAGTTGGAAATACTGGCATTGTAATCTTCAGATCCAGTAACTCTGAAAGTTCAGCAGGCACAGACAGGTTGATGGAGAGGGGGGTGTATGATTCTTCTCTAGCACATAAAATGTAGTATTAGTATTTTATCTTAAAGATTCTTAAATAAGTTAGAGAATTTCAGATTTTTAACTTGATACGTCTTTAATTTTGGCACTTGTCAGTGTTATTCATAGGAATATTTGGTCCCTTCATGGATGGTCTCTCCTGGTAGGGGGACAAGAAACACAGTGCTTTGAAGCCGGTTTTAGGAGAATATTGGAGAGAAAAGACGGTGGCTCCTTACTCCACCCCGCGTGCTCTGGGACTGGCTGGGTGCCCGCAGCTCTCCTGCTGCCCGTTGTTTGTCATAGTTCAGGTTGTGCTCTGTAACAATGCTGTAATGAGTTCCTGTGACCCACCTCCTGCTCAAATACCGATTTTTTTCCTTGTCTCTTCTATCTCGGAGGGTTTGTTGTTTTTTTTTTTTCTTCCATTCAATTGGAATGAAGTGAGGGTTTTTAAATATTGGGGTTTTTTTCCCTGAAAACAAGAGATAATTAATTGTGAAGGGGTAAGTGAATAAGTCGAGTGTGTACGTGTTACATTAACTTTTTTATATAAGAATTATTATTCAGTATGTATTGTCTCTGTTAGGATACATGGTGGCAAGGCCTTGATGTCTAAAGCAATGGAATTATGCTTACCAGGTCCATAAATAATTTCAAGTTCGCTGAAGAGTCTTTGATGTGTTGAATGACACACAACTTCAGGAATAACAGTGCTCCAATAAAACTAGTTTTTCTTCTCTGAGCAAAGGTATTGTGTTAAATTTTTAAGCCCTGAGTCTACAGAGGTTTAGGCGTGTGCATAACTGACTAGTGGCTGCCTTCGTTGCCATGATTAACTATTTCATATGTAAATGTTTGGAGGGTTGAGATTTTAAACTGGATATACATTACCCACTAATTTTACAGGGGTATTGCTGGCTCCCTCTGCCCCCAGCAATTATATATGCTCATGTGTATCCGATTTCTGAGTTTGTCTGAATGTAGGTTATAGCCCTTTGGTACCTGAAAAACAGAACCTGCATTTTAATTGAGTATTTTAAATCAAGTTAAGATCTAGAATGTCCCTAGACGCCAACTCTCAGTGCATAGTATCAAAAATACACGATCGTTAGGTACCTCTATAAAAATAATTTTGACTTTGTTATAGTTTAATTAAAACTACTTTGAAGAAGAAATAATTTTCTGTGAGTGGAAAGGACAGCCTTACGCTAGTTACGCTTTCTGTCTAAGGAAGTCTTGATAATCTGCTTTCTCCTCCAGTACTCTGGTGGGAGATTTTCATAAACTGGCAGCTAAACCTTTCCCTATATAGCATATAAACGCAAGAGGGAGGGGGATTTTTAGCACTGTTAGCAGTATGTAATGCTGTCTGGTTTGAGTTGTAGAATTTGCTTTCTGTCTCTTCCGGGGATCCCCGGGGAATCTTATTTCAGCTGCTACAAAGCCATACTTTCCTCAGCACAGTGTTCGATGCTGCTCTTCTCTGCCATAGGACAAGCATAAAGGCAGGGAGGAAGAACACTGATGTACCAAGGAGATATTCCTTAGGGCTGCCAGTACTTAGCGCCGTACTCTTTGAAAATACAGGGGCCTTTTGCTTCCCTTTAAATGCTCGTTCATCTTTTCCTAAACGTGAATTTAGGAAGCTCTCCAGGAGGCAGCGCACAGACGTTAGCACTGGGATTGTGTAACTTCTTCTCCAGCTGCAGGAGATCTTTAGAACGTGAGGCCTCATCCTTCTGTACATGAAGGAGTAGTTTAAGTGAAGTTTGAAGTACACACCAAAATCGGTGTTTACCATTACCTCTTGTCCAGGCGGAGCTAGAATGCAAGTTTCCTAACGGCAAGGTTCGCTGCCAGGTGAAAGGCAGAGCGGAGGAGCTTTGCAGCGGGGTGGTAGGATTGGGGTCTGGCCCTACATCCAGGACTCGAAGAGCAACTTTTGTATTCTGATACTCTAATTCTTTTTGTAGTCTGTGTCTCCGTCTGTCTGCTTTGCAGTTTTTGACTTGTAGGAAATGTGTGTCATTTGTGTAGAGCATATTGTATTGAATTAAAAAAAGAAGAAAAAAACAACTCGAGTTAAAAATAATGCTGGTACGGTGCCATGCTAGGTTAAACATTCCCTTTAAAACTGAAAAATTAATATGTCGGAGATTTATTAATTCAGCACACTTGGTACCAAGCAATTAGATTTCTTGAGTACAAATAGTAGCATATGGGGAAAGGAAAAGAGTAGTACTTACTGAAAGGAGTTCTGTCCACAAAATCATGCTGGTGATTTAAAGCATTGCAATATTTAGTAGATCAAATCTGTGGTTCCTTTTGTAGTCCTTCTGCATATGTAGCCTTGGCAAGAACCTAGAAGAGTTTCACTCTTACAGCCGACGGTCCAGTTTACCTTGTCTTCGGTATGTTTCTAACAGCCAGTTTCTAAAGCACAAATTACAGAAAGAAACCCAAAATGAAGTAACTGAAGCAGATTGATAAAGGCTAGGAACATAGCCACATTGAAAACCCATGGAGAATGCTGATTAGTAATACTCTAGGCAAAACAACTAACTAAGTTCATGTTTTTATGTGAAGTATTTTCTGCCTAGCACACTGCAGACTTCTGAAATAGCTTGAGGACGTAATATCTCCATGGCTAATGGAGCGCCGTTCTCATTTAGTTTTGCAAAATACTGTGCTTTTTTGGGGGGTAAAATCCATCCTTGTATTATGAAGCTGGTTGCACAGCCTTTTCTTAGAGCAGCGCAGAAATCTCATCGGGTCAGTGTACTCTATTGTTAATATGAATAGCACGGATAAATATTGTGTGTGGCGTTCTGTTTGCATCATTGGGAAGCACATTCTTACTAGAATGACAGGACATTAAATGACTAAGTCTTGCAAAAAAAGTCTGGCCCTGCAAGTTTGGATGGAGACTGAGAATTGCAGAGATGACGCTTTCCACGGAGAAGGACTGAAAGCAGAACTCTAGTTTTCTAAAACGCTACAGTACCAATTTTTATGAAAGATTATCATTTAAGGAGGTTCATTATCATTGCCTTTATTCAAGTTAAGTTTTTATCATGCCATTAAACTGTCACTGGCCAGCATGATTACTTTAAGCAAAGGAAAAGGAAGTTGAAGTAAGAAAACCTCCAAGTTAATCTAACTGAACTCAACTGAGATAGCTGAAGCATTTAATTTTAATAATCAGGGTGGTTGTGAATGCGCATTAGTTAAAGCCTTAGAAAGAAAGTAGTAATTCTTCCGTGTCGATGTATTGGTACAGATCTGAAGGTGCACATGTACTTACTGCTGCTGGGCTTGTGTTTTCAGATTATATCATGATAAATAGTATTTTTTTAAAAAGAAGAAATTTATAAGTGATTAGAAATTATAAAAGGAATTATGCCCATCACTGAGGCTCTTTAAAGAAACAAGTAAAAAAAGTTGGTTTGCTTGAGGAGTGAATTTGAGAGCTTGCCCGAGTGTGTGCTAGAACTGCTTTTTTCCTTCTCGCACACTTGCTGAGCTTCGTAGGAGTAGATTTTACTCTTTAATTTTCTGCACTAATTTCACAGCAGTCTACGGCTCTCCAGATCGGGAAAACCCATGTTTAGAAGAGATGGGATCGTTTTTAGGGTGCTGGTGAAATTGTCTGCAGGTTTTCTGGTCATGGTTTATTTTTCCTTATGCGGCTCCGTTGTAGTTATTTTGAATCTCCCACTGCCAGAGCTGCTGAAGGGTTTATTACGGTTTGTAAGCGGTGTCGTTGAGGCCGAGCTCTGCCACACGCTGGCTTCCCCTCCGGGCCAGCTGAGCATCTCTGTGCCACCGCCCTGCGCCAGTCCATCCAACCGGCCCAGGGTAAAAATAACCCCGGTAACCCTTACTCAGTCTCTTCCCTCTTCTGGGAGGTTATTTTTAACATGGCTCAGTGTGGAGGGCTGCTTTACACCATGGCCTGTGGGCAGCATGGTGCAAATTGTGTAACGCGTTCATGCGCAGCAGGGTCAGAGGTGGGGGGAAGAGCCCGTAGAATGATGGGGCACCACAGTCTGCAAGAAAACAACAAGAAAAAGTCTCAGTAAAAAAAGATGTGAACTGGGCTCTCTTTGCTGCCAAAAGTGTTCTTAACTATGTGGGCAACAGAAATTCTCTGTCCCCGTAGATGGGCCCCCGATGTGTAGAATGGTAGATGTGTTCCCGTTCCTGGCCGAGCACCGCCTGCAGAGGAGAGCTGTTCGGTTTGGCAGCAGCACCAGGGACAAACGTGCGCACTCCAGCGGGGGACGTTTCCCGTGGGGCCGTCAGAAATGTCCCACGTTTGGGGTGGTCTGGGGACTCAGGCACACTGGGGACTCCTGCTCCACCTTGGCCACCCTTGCTTTGCTGTTCTGAGCGAGTCACCTCACTGTCCTCACTGTCACTTTCTTTTTTTTTTAATGCTCTATATATCTCGCAGTCTCTAAAATAGTGATAATATATGTATCTTGGAGATCTGTTTCAGCATTTTGAGGTGCAATACTGGTAGAAAATGTGGATATATGAAGTATTTTTAACTCGAGAAAGTTAACGTTGTTAACGAAAACAAACAGGGAGTATTATGGGCAATAGCAGCAGAGTGATGGGATACCGGCTCCTCTGCAATAATCTTTACTTACTCTTCTCTAAATCTCCATTATCTCATCTACACAGAGCAGCTCCTTTTAAATGGACTGCTAGATAATCCAATTGAGTTCACCCGATCAGAGTTAAACAGGACTTAAAGCTGTTTTTCCAATCCATTAATAGCAGAAATAAATTCCCGAATACAGATTAATTAGAGCTCTTTTGAAGCTGCCCGTTAGTTTAGGGACTCTGAGGTAGACAGCCACTTGACTTCGTTTCTGTTTCTCATAATTAAAACATGTATAACTAGTAATTACTTGCAAATGAATCTCGTGATATCTCTGATTTTTGTCCACGTGGGTAGATGCCCGAGATGAATGCTGTTCATTCATAAGAATAAAACATGACCTAGCCAATTCTGACATTGCTAACCTATTTATCGGAAGTGATTTTTTTTTTTAATTGAGCTTCAGTCTGCAGTACCCCGAGTTTTAGCAAAGCTGTGAACTCGCCCGTTGCATCGTACTGAGAAATGTTACCTTGGCACAAAGCTTTTTTCATGAATAATTGGAATGAAAATATATTCAGTATAAGCATAAAGCAGTATCTGACCTATTTGGTGACTAGACATTATTTTAATAACTAAAAGCAAATACTATTAGAAAACTTAGTTGTGAGGTTCCCAGGCGAATTGCAGGTGGCCGTTGGTGTTGGCAGCAGTTGTCACAGCAGTTGTCACAGCAGCCGCCACCCGCAGCGGCCGCTTTCGGCTGTGCGGAGCGGGGTGGTCGCGGTGCCGCTGGCCGGGCTGGGAGCAGCTCCTGGGCGCGGGTGGGACGGGGCTGTCCCTGCCCCTCTCCCTCCGCGCTGCCCGGGCGCTTCTGGTCCGCAGGACAGCGGAGTCCCCGGCGTTTCTGCCGGACGTGCGGAACCGATGCAGAGCTCTTGCCATTTACAGAGCCCAGCTTGATTATTTTTTTAACAAAGTAACTCCTTAATAAAATGTATCGCTAGAAACAGTGTGTGCATATATAGTAAATAAACTTTAACATGGGAAGTTCTTTTCTTTTTACACCTAAGTGTAAAGCTATTTATATTAAGTAAAAAATATTTGTGCTGTGTATGTTTTGACTGCTGAAGTTTTCCAGAAGTCCAGACTAGGAACCTGGGCTTTTTTGAAGTGAAGAAACCATTTGTAGCATCCAGTAGAAAAACAAATCATTGTAGTCCATTTAGTTTGTTACACCATTCAGTAATTTGACATTAGGCATTAAAAATAGGCTAGTTTCATATTAGGTCTGGAAAAAAGAGAAAATATCCTTGAAGAGTACAAACTCATTGCTTCCACAAAGCAGAATGCTGTGGTGACTGGAAACAATTACTTAATTCACCAGCTGCATAAAAAAGCTCTTTATAAAGAATGTATTTTGATAAGCCTTTAATTTTGCTATACTTTGTGCGTCCAGCTAGGATTACTTGTTAAGGAAGGTTAATATGCTGGGTTTTGTCCTTTAAATGGAACTTCGGTCTCCATATAAACAAAGGTCATGGACAAAAAGAAAATGTAGCAAATAAGAAAGTGGTGCTGCCTGGCTGGTGACGAAATGAAGTAAAAATAATTCTAAAAAATATTAAGTTATAAAATTGCTTGCATACATTTATACAGTACTTATCTGTTTAGCAAAAGTACCACGCGCAGAGTGTGCGTCTCAGGAAATCAACATATTTAATGGATGCCAAGTAATGAGCATGAAGCTTTGAGAAACACCTATTGTGAAATAGTATGCATAGTAGGTTTGAGTTTGATACCTTAAGTCAGCGGTTTGTGTATTTACTTTAATAGAAAATTTGGTTTATCTTGCTGTCTCGTAATGAAGGTTGAGTATTTTTGTTGATTTTTCTGTTTGTCCCTCTTTTTCTCAAATACAGGTGAAGTCCCCTAGTTTTCGCCTTGTTTTAGAGTTTCTTTTCTTTCCGAGTTTTAATTTGTAGGAAAAAGCTTGAGAATCTGTCTTTCTGAAGAAAGTAGAAAGCTATCAACTGGCAGCACCTCCGTAGAGGGAATTTGATAAATTGTTAAGCCTGTATTCAGTAAAATTACATACTTATTTAGGCCAGTCTTTCAGAAGAACAGTACTGTTACAGTACCTTGACTAGCTGATACAGCCTAATATATAGCCTGATATAGCCTAAATAATGAGTACGTGTGTATTTAAAAAAGAAAAAACAAAAAAAGCCGGTCTCCCTTCTGAGTTCCGTGGCCAGAAATGAGATGAAATGCGAGAACTGAGCAGCTTTACTGATGAGCGCTGCTTTTGTCTGCAGCGATGGGCGCGTCGGTGTGCTGGCTGCGGGACGTGGTGCCCCGCTCTGCTCCCACCTGCTGCCTCCAGCGCCAGCCCCCAGCCGCGCTGGGGATGGGGTGCTTCGGATTGTTACAGGCAGTAAAACAGAACATATTCTGTGCATGAAGGGAAGACGGTTTTGGCTAGAAAATAAAGGGAGTGTGCCCTTTGAATTCTGCAGTGCTTTCACTGAGGTGTTCCCGTGGTTCTTGTGAAAGCCCGTAAATTATTTCCTTAAAGTGGAGAATCTACAATCCGGGGCTTCAGGCGATGACATTATCTGCAGATCTTTTCTGTAGTGCAGGCATTTTTACAGTACAAAAAACCCACCCTATGTTTTGCTTTATTATTAATTTATTTGATAAGCATTTGAAGTAAATGCTGATGCTTTATTCTGTACGTGTATTTTTATCCCGTAAATTCCCACCATACCATATTTATAGGTTCACAGGTTCACTTTTAGAAATTCATTTGAAGAAATTGTGACTTAGTTTCTCTTGATGCATCTTCTTTGTTCTCCTCAGAGCAGTCTTAAAGAAAAAGAACAGATTAATTCAATTTATGTTGAAATAGAAGAGCTGTCAGCTGAATTAAACAGGAAATAGGCATAAATTTAATATAGGAATTCTTAAGCATTTTCTGGTTTTGATCACAGTAAGAGACTATCACAAAATATTGCTGTACGCGTAGATGAAATAACATTTTACTTGTGAGCCTGCCTGGCATTGCAAGGGCTTGAGAGGAGTTTCCATGGGGCTACTTGAAGATTAAGCAACATTTAAGTGTGCTAATTGCCCCCTGGACGTGCTTTTTGGCCATACAACAAAACGTGTCTTTGGGCATAAAAATTCTGTAACATATGAAGACATGGAAATGTGCCGGTGAATGTGCCATGGGTGGTGGAGCTGTGGGGTGTGCTGTCGGGGTCTGTGCTGGGAGCACTTCTTCAGCACTCCAGAAACATTCTGGATTTCTTAAGCTCCCAGGAAACTGGGTGGCTTTTCACTCTTAAAAAAAAATCCCAGCAAATAAACGGAACTTCTAATTAATCTGTTGTAAGTGTACGCAAGCTTGATTTCTTCATGTAGACTGTATTATGAGTCTGTGAATTCTTTTACGAATACAGTGATCTGTCCTTGGGATTTGTCTGAATTTGGAATGAGGAGGAACTATTTTGTCTCTTACTCTTTTCTGTTGGCGGAAGTTTTTGGCAAAAATAGGCTTTTTGTTTCCAACCTGAAAGGGGGCAGCAAAGCTGCAGCGTGGGCCCGGGTTCAACCCATTATTTGAAATGGCGTTTGCTCTTAGCACTGCGTAAGGTAATACAGCCATTTGATTTAAGTTTATTATGTATTCATTACACAAAAAGCAAGTAAATGATGTTGTCCAAACACTAATTTGAGGCTCAAAGGACACTTCTCAGAGTTTTATTAAACTTTCCTTCTTAGCCAGAGGCCCACAAAAATAGCTGGTGGCTGAAGCGCCTCCGTTGCCGCACTCTGCTGCCCACGAGGGAGCTGGAGTGGTAGAGAAGACTCTTTGTGAGCCCTTTGTGCTATCAGCAAGTTCAATCCATTCATGAATTGCCGCCTTTCCATGTATGTGTGTACCTGAAGAAGCAGAGGACCGTTGATTACTCAGTTTAAAGCTGCAGAGGAATGTTGACGAAGGGGGGAGCAGGGTCCACATCTGCCAACTTCATCTCAGGGCTCCCCCCAAAAGTGAGTTCTTCCTCCCTAGTGAGCGCAGGGTGCTTTAAATAGGAGTTGTGAGAAAGGACTCAATCTGAGCAGTGTTCTAGTATCTTCAGACTAAGCTTCTGTGGCATTAAACTTCTTGTGAAAGTAGGAATAAAAGAGAAATAGCGTGATGTTATGCTAGTGAGGCCTTTTAACCAAAGGCACTTTGTAGATTATGGGTATGGCATTGTGTGTTGGCACATTTCTCAGATACTGTGGTGTTTTGAAACTCTTAACAAAGGGGAAAAATGAAAGTTCAAACTTTACAGGAGTTTCTTAAATAAAATTCCCTTCCCGTTGTCCGTTCCCTGCAGCTCCTTTCAGTCTAATTTGTGCTGCTAAAAATGTGAGATAGCGTAAGCAGAAACCCAAGGTATTTCAGCATCATTCTTCTTTTCTAAGCACGAAACACTATTGATGATGAGCCTGAATCCTTGCTGGAAATATTTCTGACTCGGTTGTGGGAAGTGCCGAGTGCTCTGGCCTCTCCCACAGAGTTTTGTTTTCAGCTCTGGCCACGTGCCAGTAACTGGAGAATATCTTCAACTATTTGTAGGTATGCGTTTCCTTTGTGATATCATCGGCATATTTTCCCTAAAATAGCAAGCAATAATTAACACTTGTTCACACCATTGGGAATGCAGATGTTTCCCCATTCAAGCAAGTGGCTTATTAAACTGTCTGATTTGACAAATTTAACACATTCTGGTATCCCTGCCCAACCGCGGGGAGAATGACAAGATGCCACCCGTTTCCTCGAGTGGCCTCACAGTCAACAGTAATGGCTTGATTTCAGATATGAGCAATGAAAAGTAAATCAATTTGTCGTGTATTTGCCTATCCTGGAAGGAGAGAATCAGCTTGTGTGGTTTATCTTGGAATGCTCGGCGCTGCCCTGCCGTCCTGTGACCTTGTGGTGCTGTGCGGCGGGTCGTTAGAGGAATGCAGCAGAACCGCCTGGCGGCCGGGAAGGGCAGATCCTGGGCCCCCACCTTGCGGAGGCGGCTTGCAAAGGGGTATCGAACCAATGGCCACTGTTACTTTCAAAAGCCGAACATATCGGGAAGCAAATGTCTGTCCTCCAAGATACAATTTTACAGTTAGGAGCTGGTTGGGTTTGACCTTTACTCATTAGGTTTAGAAGTGGATGACCTATTTAAAACTCTTATTATGAAACGGGCAACTCCATGGGACAGTGAACTTTGCCCAGGAATTGAATCCCAGCTTTAACCACAACATTGTGTAATGCTCGTACACACCTTTTAGTAGGTAAGGGGTTTTTTCAGTGGCGTTGACTTTTGCTGGAATTAGTAAATAAGCTGTTCTAAGGACAGATCCACCCTATATTATCTTTTACAAAGAAAAGGTAATGTTGCATGTCCGTGCTAAGGTTCTGTGAACACGGTGTCACAGTGGCAAGAACTGTGCCAGTGGTTTTCCCTGCCAACATCTTAATGCCTATAAAACATTGCTTCATAAACATTTTTTTAAAAGTCTCTTGAGTATTTATATATCTGGAGGGAACAAAACCTTGTAGACAGTATGTCCAGTTTTTCTCTTTCATTTTCTGCTAATATTTTATCCTTTTAGAATGCCTCTCAAAAGCCATCTTGGTTCCTTATTTTTTCCCAGGCCTGCATTGTCTCTTGAGGATTTATTTTTATTTTTTTTTAACAACCAAAACACTCAACCTCCAAGTTCTTTAACACTTTCTCTGGTTTGACTTCTAATAAAACCACTGTTTACCTGCTGCCGTTTATTCCATTTCTTGAAATTTTCTAATACAAGTAGATTTTTAACTTGATTTGACTCTGTATGGCCCTTTTGATAATCCAGAATTGTGTCGAGATCTTTCTGGAACAAAGTGCTGTTTTCCAAGCATCCCTTTTCCATGATGAGTTCTGATGGGGTTTTTTCTCTAGAGGTCTGTGTGGATTCCTCTAGTGAATACAAGCCATTTACAAACACTACCTGTTGACCCGTCATGTTGGGAAACTTTCAGCAGGTGGAGAAGGGGTCTTATAGTAAATAAACCATTCATACTGGAATACGATTCTTCCCATGTAAATATGACTTTGTAAGTATCGCAGTGTTATGGTATGATGAGAGATGAGGCTCGTCGCCATCAGTGAGTCATGGGCCTTGACACTCCCGCTGTCTCAGTAGGACCAGAGAAGGTTTACCCAGCCAGGGGATCTTCTCGGAGCGTGTGATAGTTTCCCGGCAGCGTGGCACGTTCGGTAGGGGCTGTGCCGCAACTCTACCTGTGCCCCAGCCCAGCCTGAGCTCCCGCGAGGTCAGGCCCCGCTTGTTCTGCTCAGAGTTGTCTTACCTTGGTGTCGTTTTCCCCAAGTGTCCTACACAGGGATTTCGCCCCCTTCAGGGTTATGTTAGTGCTTTGAAAAGTGTAAAGTCTGGTCTGGTGGTGAGTAAATGCTACGATCTTGACATAATTCTTGGGAAGAATCCACTTCTCGCCTTCCTTGATGATGCCGTGCTGTCATCACTTGCGTGGAGTTGTGTTGCTTTCCACAGCTTCAGCTATAGTTCAGACAGGATCTTGGGGGGATGTTGTGTAACTGCAGCATTTTTTTTAATGGAAAATTACATAACTTGAATATTTTTTTCAGTTTTAAGTGTGCATAGGGCAAGACTGGATAATATGACCGTACTTTGCAAATACGATGGATCGTTTGGAACCTAACATTTAAATCCTGTTTATTGTGGAATGTCATCTCAAACCAAACGGTTACTTAGTATTATTTGTTTATTTTAGCTGTTCTGTTAGGAGTTCTATTTTATGGGGCAAGAGAAACCTGTGTTGATGCTGCTGTAGTTTGTTACCTTAGAATGTGCCAGCAAATGAATCAGTGTTATGGAAACAAGAACCAGACATGTAAGGACTAGTTTTCTGGCTATTTCTTTTCAGGAAACTTGACTGCTACTTTTGCTTAATTTGCTTCCTAACTCATTATTTTTAGAGATCTTATACAAATTAGACCTACTTAATTAAAAAAAAAAAAAAAAAAAAACAAAACACAAAAGCCTGTTGCTAACTTGATTTTTTCTAGTGGCTTCTGAAGCCCCTGTTTTACCTAAATATCTAACAAATCTTGTGGTTTTACTTGCCTTCCCTGAGAGTAGCCCCAGGCTACATTCCATGACTCAAATGGGATGCTGAGGATTTCTTATGTTGCTCTTTTTCTTAAATACTATTTCAGAATTGTGGTTAGCGTAGGTGTGTTGGGGAGGAGGGAGAATCTAGTTGGCTGCAACTGACTGCTCTGCCTTCATTCCAGATGAGTCCGTAGTAGAAGTAGGCTTCCGACAGAGCAAGATGTAACTCTCAGCCTGCTTCCAGCTTTTCCCTGCCGAACACCGTCCTCCTTCACAGTTGGTTAGGCTGGGCAGCGCTAATCCCAAATGTGTGAAGTTATATTTGATTTGATGTGGCCTAAAGACAAAAAGTTGTTTATTAGTAAAAGGCCTTCATATTTGGCTATCACAAGTCATCTAGTTCAGTTTTTAAAACAAAATAAAAACAACAAAAAAGGCCAAAAGAAGCACAAAAATCCCACCCCAAAACCCCACTGTGTCTTAGTATAACAATCTATTACTCATTACTTGTAGATCCTGATTTTGAAATGCCAATAAAAAGTTTAAAGAATGTGGACTTAAACTCTTTTTCCATCTCCGTGGACAGTCGATAACCGTATTGAAAAGATTGCACAAGTATTGCTGGTTATAGTTCAGATTAGCAGGACAGGCATAAAAGCAGTATTAAGTGTTTTATTGCTAACTTGGCCTAACGAGGCACAAACATCGATCGTTATCTCCTTATTGTGATCCACATATTTTCTTAAAAGTTAAGAACTGCCCTTACAGCACAGGGAGGACTCTTCTGAACAGTGTCGAACTGTTGTGTTAAACTAAAGCCTAGGCTTTTTTCTGTCAGTGTGTTTATGCTAGGGCCAGGCTCTGGACTTACTTTTCATCCCATTTTAAGAGTTTGATTGCAGAAACTACTCGAAATGTTTCTGCACAAGGTACGATGGCGTTCCTACGCGTCTGAAATAATTGTGGTATCCGTTCTCTACCAGAACGTCAGAGTTGTAGTGGGAAACAGCAGTGGGGAAGGACTTTGGTGCGTCACGTTTTGTGGCAGAGCTTTACTAGCCTGGGACCTTTTCGTTAAGGCTCAGCCCTTTTCACTTTAAGTGTACGTTTGTAGGTGATGAAGAATCTTCACGTTTTATTGCATTTTCTGTAAACTTTATCTTTGCCTAGTTATTTGTTTACTTACTGTAATGCAGGACGAAGCGAGTATTTGGGGGTATATTTGGAGATAATTGGCTTGGCAGACGCTGACCCCAATTTGAAGTAGATGTCTATTTTAGAACCGTATCTCTGCCAAATAGTTACATTAACTATCTGAAGTCTGGTGTAAGTTATCTTGATTAGATGGGAAATTTAAATGGTGTGTGTCCATTGGAATCAGCTACTGTTTCAGCAAAAATACTCTTGTACAATTGATTCAACTTTTCAGTTTCCCAGCTTCGTAGTAATAAGTTGAGTGAGTCCTAAGAAGTTCTGTGTGAGACTGCTGTTACTTTTAAAAATAAATATATAAAGCCAGCCCCAAATGGGTTTGGTTCAAATACAGTGAGAGTCCAGATAATTCCCACTCTCTCCTTCACTTTCTCTTCCTTCTCGCTTTTGCTTTGGGAAGATACTGTCCTCGTTATGCTGTGTTACAGTTGAAGACTCAAAAGTACTTGACAGTCCCCCAACTGCCAAAAAATTGGAAACCTTCACAAAGTAAGCGCCCAGTGAACGTTATTCCAGCAGTGGGAGAAAGAAAACTGAGGACTGGAATTAAGATTTTGATTCATCTTTTACTTCCTTTAACAGGAAATGCTCGTACAATCTACAAAGACTAAAAATCAAGTAAAATATTACTACTTATAAACGAAATTTAACTGGTCTTTTTGTTCATGAACAGTTCATAAAAGCAGGGAACAAACTGAAAAGATACTTCTAATACTATATATACATTTTATAATCTCTTTAAAAGAAATGAGAACAAGATTTTACCATAGCGAGCTTTAGATGTGTGGTGTGCATTTACTACCCTTGTGTGTACGTGCAGCTAGTGAATATTCAGTAGCAATAAAAGCAAGATCAAATTAACGTTTGATAGGCCGTTTCTGGCATTGGTATTCGCAATTGGATGATCACGCAATCACATACACATCTTATACCTGCCAAAAAGAGGATGGTTTGAAAAGCCGCATCACTAAATTTACTTTAAGATGCTGTTATGCATCTTTAAAATGCCATTTAAAGCATCTGCTGTTCTGGTGCAGTTCAGGTGTTAGTTAAAATTCTGGTAAGAAAGGGAATTTCTTAAAACGATATTTTCAAGTGAAACCTTGGAAGTCAGATTTGAATGTGACCCCTTTCTTCGGACTTCACTGATAGGAAAAGAATGCGGGAGACTGATATCCCAAGAGATGGAGTGATTCCAAAGCTAAGTTAATAGAGGAACCTTGAAGCAGTAAAATGGCTATTTAAATAATATATTCTTTTTCTTTAAAATATTTCTACTATAAAGAAAAGGGGTGGAGGGAGAAACAGAATATGTACAGCAACTATTTTAAAGGTCATGTGCTGTCCTGGATGCAAAAAAAGCTGATTTAGAATAAGTTACCTGAGCGACTTCAAATCAGAATAAAAGTATTGAGCCCAAACCACTTCAGAAGCTCTGAGACGCAGCCAAGAAAAGCCCGTGGCTGTTGATAACGGCAATGCCCGCAGTGGCCTCTGTGCTGAAGTCACTCGGCTGCTGCTGGTGGTTTGCAGTCTGTCCAGGGAGCTTGGGCTGAGCCAGGAGTGCGGTTACGGAGCCAAGGGGCATCTGTGTGTGCAGAAGGAATGGGGTCTGCTCGGGTTTGTACTTGTGCTCCAGGTTCGGCAAAAGCCGAGCGTTGCATTCCTGGCTGCCTGCTGGCTTAGCTTGGCTTGGCGTTTTTCAGGTTGACGCAATGAAAACACGGGTCTAGCTTTGTGTCGCAGCGGGGTTGGACCAGATGATCTCCAGAGGTCCCTTCCAGCCCCTACCGTTCTGGGATTTCTTCTGTAGTTCAATATCCTCTTACACTGTAAATACTTTGAGTTAAATAAGATACAAATGTCTATATAGTCCCTGAAGATCCTCACTAACTTGGAAAGTCAAGTAAAACCTAATCATCATTTGCTACCTTATGTAAGAATTACTGAAAAGTAGTGTTTCATTGAAGAAAAAAAAAATAATCTTGACAGCCAAGTGAATGTAACATGCGGTGGAATCGCGAGTTAAAGAGCAAGTGTTACCAAATAGCATTGATTATTAAAAATGCCAACAGGATTGTCATTAATGAAAAGTTAACCCTTCTGTCGGTGTATAGTTGGACTCAATCAAAATGGTTGAGAATCAGTTCTTTTAAGCGTCACAAAACGTTACAGTCAGAATGACTAAGAAAGGCAACTGAACTTGTAGTCAGGTTCTAAAAAATGTTTAAAGTCTTTTGTTAAAGATGCCACCATTTAGCGTTCATTACAGTGGTCATGATATGTTACCATTTGCCGATTCTCCTCACATATCATCCATTTTGCTAATACTATTTTTATTCTTTCAGGAGTTTTATGAACATACAAAAACACTGTGGCAAGACGAAGGTGTGAAAGCCTGCTACGAGAGATCTAATGAATATCAACTGATTGATTGTGCGCAGTAGTAAGTATTGTTTCTGTTCTGCTCTATAGTGGCTGCGATGTACCATTTTTTTTATTGAATGTTAAGGACCGTGATTTGGGTGGTCCTGATGCTTACTTTTCCTTACCTTGGAAAGGAGCGTGTGCTGCTTAGTGAATTCTTGGTAATCAGCTGTTCAGAGAGGCAGGAAAACCTGGCGTTTGGTTAGACACTAATACCTATATTGAAAACCTTGCAGGAGCATTCAAATGCTCTTAATAGAGCCTGACACCTCCCTAATGTGGTGGGCAATTGTATTGTCTCAAACACCAAATTTCCTGCTTCTTCCACTGAAGCCAGTTGCTTTCCAAGTGACAGTGTCAGACAGTGCAGCAAGTTCAGTAAGCTGGAAAGTGCGTCAGGGTGAAACCTGCCCGTGTTTGTAGCTTTTGTTTTCAGTGCAGTTTATTTCTCTGAAAACAAAGAGATGGCAGCAAGGATCACGGGCAGCAGCCTGTGATCAGCCACCAAGGGCTCAGCTTGTGTTCCGTCACGCACACATCGGAGACTGATTCGTTCTCCTCTGCTGTTTATACCACTGCGATAATTACTGTTGTCATGAGAGACTGCTGCATGTTTGCAGTTATTTATCACATATAGCAATATAGTATGGTTCAAGAATTTTTTTTTTATGGCAAGATATTTGTGATAATTGTGACCGTTCCTGGTATTTTTGTTGTGTATACTCAAGAATTGCAGGACTTAAATTTGGAATATTAGTGGTTAAAACTGTTGTTTGTTAGTTTAAACTCTCTCTGCTTCTTTTGGAGAGGCTGAAATAAGCTTTAATGGTCAAGGAAATGCTGGTTTCTCATTTCATGTGATGATGGACAACCACGGCTTGTCTACTACTGCATCTCTTGAAGAACATTGGATGAAATAGATTTTGTAAGGTTCTTTGTTTAGGTAGACTTAAAGGTAAATCAACAATTAGCTCTGTTTGAAAAGAGACCAGGGAGATAATTTTACTATGACTTGCACAGCTCCAGGTCTTCAGGAGCCTCTTTGAAGTTTTGCCATTGTTTCTAGGGTGAGTTTGTTTGATGTGTAGCGATGTCTTTTGCGTTAGGTGACTAATGTTTGATCGTTTGGCATGGATCTTTTTGCAAGTTCAGTTGCTACAAAATAGAAAATACAACAAGATTTTCATTTTCTGTCAACAATCCTGTAAACTTTGTCTTTCTAGTGTAAAGCTGATAGACGTGGGGAAAAACTAGTTTTGTTTCTGATAGTGTTTGTTTATCTGTTGTTTCTGGTTAGTGTTTGTTAATAGTCAGCTTCTAGGATGGGAAGAAGTAAGTATTGTTAAACACTAAAGGGGTTTGGTGTTGCCCTTTTTTGGAAGAGGAACAAATTTTGTTCTGCCCTGAATGCACAGAAGAAAGCTAGAATTCTTATCATCCCTGATTGCTGGATGTTGACTTTTTCATGGGTCAGCAAGGGGGATGGCCTTCATGATGGTTTTACCGTCCTGCTCCATCTAGTGGAACACTTAATTCTACATTGTGGGCTGTTGAGCCAAAAATAAACCTTGAACATTGCTGGCAAATTACAGATTTATTTTTTTTCTAAGATATCACTGCTGTCTCCTTCTAAAAATATTTAATAATTCTAATATTTATTCAATTTTATAGTAAAGTACATGACATTATTTTCTTGCAGAAGGTGCTTTCTAATTGTTAGTTTTGCTGGTTCTTGTCCATTCTGGCAGTTTTGATTGTGCAGTGGTGGTGTTTTTAATAACAGAATATGCAACGTAAGAGGTTTTAAACGTCAAAATGTTTGTTTGGAGGTTAACATCTCTTCGAAATTCTGAACTTGTTTTTATCATATTAAATTTTCAAGAGAGCTGACAAAAACTACTTCCTGTAAAATCTGACATGATTGATACCTGGAAATGAGCCTGGTGAGCACACTCTTAAAAAAAAATGTAGCAAAGGCAAAGTATAAAACGTAGCTGAGATTTATTGAGTGAAGACTATCCTAGTTTGATTGTGCCAGCTACTGTCATTAGGGCTAATAGAAGTTAAAAGAGAAAGTGGAACAAACTGTGTTGGAGTTGTCAGTTCTTTCAGAGAAGAGTCTTGGGTTCTAAACACTTTCCCCTTTCGAACTTTCCCCTTTCGAAGTCCCTGCTTAAAACAAGAAAAGCTTACTTAGAATGGGAGGCGGGAAAGTGGCTTTTCGCTTTCAAGATCAATCCAGCTTCCAAAAATCCCTTCTTGCTCTTGAAATTTGAATAAATTCTTAAATATTAATGGATTCTTAGTTCAGTGAATTACTTGAAAACTCTAAACAGTATTTCTTGTTCACAAAAATTAACATTTATAGTTGTTGGTAAAATTTTTATTTTTTTTTAAACTGTCATTCTTTGAAGGTGAGTTGCTTAGTGTGAAGTTTGTCTTGGTGTGGACTCATTTAACATCCTGCTTTTTTTAAAAAAGAAGGGTTTTTTTGCTCTTGGAAGTGACACGGTTATATATAGGAAGCTTTGAAGGAGATTCTGCGACTGCTCCAAACCCCGTGTTGTCTGTCTTCTAGCAGGGAGCAGCGAGGAGTCTGTCTCTCACAGGCCTTTGCTTGGCGTTCGGAAATGTTGATATCAAAATGGAACTTGTTTCCGTTTCTGCCCCACCTGAGAGGTGTGCGGAGTCACGGGGGGATGCGGGGAGCGGCGGGACGGCCCGTGTCCCCTGTCCCGGGCACACCAGCGCCAGCCCTGGCCCTCCCCAGTGGCCACTGTCCCGTAGTGGTGCCATGGTGGCAGCAAGGTCCTGGGAGGGCCAGGAGGACTAACCTAGTTCCCTTCTGCTCGACGTTGCCCCTTTCCGTGGATAAACACCGGTTCTCTCCGTGTAGGCGGCTCAGCCGCGGCCCCGCAGAAGGTCTCGGCAGCGTGAAGGGTGGTGTGGCATGGCCGCGGGGCGCTGGGGCAGCGTGGAGGGGGAGATGTTGGGGAGATGGAGGCTCAAACTCTGGCAGAGTCTGTGCTGAGGAAACAGGGAGCTGGCTGGTGAGTCAGGAGCTCTCCCCGCGAGCGGAGGGCGAGGGCAAAGCTTGCGGTTTGGCCCAGGTCAGTGGGAATGAACGTAATTCTCAACCTACCGTGTTGTATCCCCCTAACTTGAATGTAGGTGTTTAGAGTCTGGAAACGGTGTTTTTCACCTGCTCCTGAGCAGTAACTTTAAATGCTACAGTGCTTCCTGCTGACAGGGATGTTAATGTGCAGTGTTACTGTCGTTCCACCAAGTTCCCAGTTGCGTTGGCTCAGAAGAGACGACTTTGCCGAAAGCCGGGGGTCCTGGCCAGCCGCTGCCTCTGCCGAGGCCCTGCTGGGGTCCGGCCCTGTCTCCTCCAGCTCAATGGTGACCTGAAAGTGTCACTTTGGAGGAGCCCCGTTCGCTTTGGAAGAGAAGCTGCCCCTGCTCCTCGTGAGCTTCACTGTGCTCCTGCCTGGGCCTATGCGACAGCCTTGAGGGGCAGAGAAAGGAACGGAGACATTTCCCTTTTCTTAGCTGGACTCACTAAGGGATTAGTTTCAATTCTGCTTTTAGAACAACGTGGCCTGCGAGCTTGTCACTGGTTTCTCTCTGAGAGGAATGAATTGTAGCTGTGAGGAGGGCGCGTTCTCTACGAGGAGACCACATTTTGTTGCTCTCGCGTGCTGCGGGGATGCTCACAGAAGAGAGCGAATGTTTGTACTGAGGCTGCCATGTGATACCGCTCCTGGCTAATAATAAACAGAAGAATGCAGAAGTGTCTAGAATATAGAAAACCCCAAACAGTGATAAATAAACGATTTACCATCCCTTATATTTCTTCCCTGAAGGCACAGGATTGCATTTTATTTAGAATATATTACTTAATATTGAGAATATGGGAGCCATTTCCACTGTAATGTGCCAAGACCTGTTTGTCAAATATATGCCTTCTGTCAAATATAAACAAACATGATCTCTTTGAAGTGCTGTTGTTGCTAATGCTTGTACCTCGGTTTTCATTTGAGGAGCTGTGTTCTCGAAGCCTCACAAATGCGCAGCAGAGTAGTCAGGGCAAGTGGGATCTCTCCCGTAGGAACGTGGCGCAAGGAATGAGGGATGCCGGCGCCGTCCTGTGCGGTCTGATCCAGGGTCTGTGGTGTCCTGCAGAAAATGGCTGTGCTGTCAGTAGCCTTTGGGTGAGCTGTGGGGAAGCCAGCAGCCGGCCCGGGTGCGTGACCCTCCTGGTGCTTTTGCCTGACAGGCTGATAGCGGGCTGTGCCCACAGCTCCTTGGGCGGCACCAGCATCGGCCATCAGCTGGGATTTGTGCTTCATTTTACACCGTGCTTTCTCCGTGTGTCTCCTAGCTGGTGCTTCCCGCTTTTGCCTGGGGTGGAAGAGGAAATAATGTGGGAGACAGTCTCAGGGGTGCGGGGGAGCTGGCGGCAGCGGGAGGGAGCCCCTTCTCCGCTCTGCTGCCATTGCGGGGACGGAGCGAGCCAGGGCTGGGGGAGACCCTGGTGCAGAGCCACCTTCCTCCAACTCCAGCACCAGCAAGGCCGCTCCGATAGCTTGAAACTGTGCCAGGCTGCTGCAGAAGAGCTTTATAAGAAGTATTTTTTAAGATGTTTGTTTTTAAAATACTTATCAAAGAAAGGGGGGGGAGTGCAGCTATTAGCCGACCGCTGTGCGGGGCTGCTGAAGGATCAGCAGATGTGGACGCGCTGTTTTCTTAATTTCTAATTTGTTATGGGTTGTAAATTCTTTATATTTTTATTAAGATTTACGGTGTGTTTTATTTCTGGATTTGCTGACTTGTAGAGAGCAATTAAGAGCTCCAATCTGAGCACTTAATGATTTTCTTCCATATTTATTTCACTTCATGACAAAGTTGCCTTCATGGAACATACAGTAAAGTCTGCCGGAAGTCTCACCTTTTTAAATAGTGGCTGATTTATCGGTGGCACTACTGTTAGTCTAGTTTCTTCTCCATATTATTTATTACTTTTTTTTTCTTTCTCCTTTCTTCCATTCGATGTGATTTTGGCAGTCGGTGCTCTCGTCTCCTCCAGCTCTGCCAGCGATGTCTGCGCACTCACATTCAACAGGACAGGAATTTCCCTGGCCTATATTCCTGGCATACGTGAGCTTCTTACGGACATTAACAATTATATTGTTAAACATTCCTGTGAGGAAGAATAATATTCACGTCCCCTTTCACAATCTAAAACCGATGAGCTTGCCTACTGCTGTGTGAACCCTTCGGCAAGCCAAGGAGACCTGGATCATCCAGCTTCTAGTCCTTACTCTTGGTTATAAACCCACCTTACTTTAGGCCAGAGCGCTCAGACATACTGAATTAGGGTCTTCTCCCTACTCTTCTTCACCCTGAGGGAACAGAGGATCATGTTTTAAACAAGGTTAAATTTTAATTAAAAATAAAATACAGCCCAGGTTATCTTTTTCTCCACAGTCCAGTGGGGCATTAAGTGCAGAAACAAGTTGCTGTAGATGAGGGGAACCACAGTCCTGTCTTTGCACGACTTTAGTGAAGTCACTACTAACAAAATGAGTCCAAATGCATAAGTACCTGAATTATACTGAACTACTCCATGCATCTGCACTTTCTTGCTGAGTGGCAATGGCAGGGATGTGCCTGCTGGCAAGCGCTATGAAAACCAGATTACCTAAATTTAGCCAATAAATGGATTATGAATCCAACACATGTTCCCACTGTTGTCACAGCTAATCATAAATTCATCATGCCAAGCTACACTCAACCCCAGATAAACTTCTCTGTCTTCAAAATAGATTACATCCCTCTATGAAGCAAGATAAAGCAAAAGGTGTCCTGGAATACTCGTTTGAGTCTTACGGATTAGGAGCACCGATAAGTGAAAATACTGAAAGTGATGAGCCTTCATGGCAGAAAGACCTTTACAAGTGCAAAATGTGAATAATTTAAGAAGTCATACCACAGGCTTTTGAGGTCTGTGCGATGCCCACCGCATCCTTCTGAATCCCCGTGAAGGGGTTTAACCGCTTGCTGCAGGAATCCGGTTTCTGCCTCCCCCCTCACTCGCTCTGCCGCTTGTAACCCCCCGCAGCCATCGCCTCCCTCCGTTTCCCACTTCTCTTTCTCCTTTGTTCCGCACATCTGTGACTGTGTCAGTTCCTTTCTGGCCTTTGGCTGCAGATGCAGCTTCCTTTCCGTGCCTGGCTGTGAGTATCGGGGACTTGCCTTCGGCTGGAGACGGGGCTGCCTGGCGGAGGAACGTGGAGGGGCTGGGGGGAGCTGCTTCGCCCTCTCCTCAGCCGGCCCTGCGCCCAGGGCAGCCTGTGCGGGTCAGCGTCTCCTTTGGTAGGGCCTGGAGGAGTTACGGGTAACCCTCCTGCTGGTGGGCTTCACGGGTGTCTCATTTAGTGGAAAGGGACGTTCGTTTCCCAGTGTGTGACACAATTCCTTTCCCCTGCAGTGGAGCGTTTGCTCACACCACGCTGCTTCTCTGCTTCGGTAACAAACGCACAGGCACAGCATTTGCTCAGGTTAGGCACACACATGCTCAGGAGTCTTTTGAAACTTTGGCGTGAATGTTAACATTTTCTTTAAATAAAATTTGTCCATAAGATAGTAGATTTCCTCTGTGATCATAAGTAGACATCCACATGATTTGTTCGGTGGATTGCTGTTTTCCTCTGACAACCAAGTTTCATTCTGAATGCCGAAAGCGCATCAAGAGAGCGTCGTGAAGGCAGGAGTAAATCCCCAGCGCGTTGCCGCTTTACTTACACAGTGAAGAGCGCTGTGTGGAGCCCAGTGGGGAGGTTGCTCAGATGTATCTCTTAGCTGATATTTTACTTTAATAGTCTGCTTTAAAACCAAAGTTGATATTATCAAAGAATGTGAATGTATGAGTAACTACCAGCGTATGAACCAAAGAATGATGCAGCTTCACAGGATAATTCTGTACTAAAAGTATTTGGCTACCGTTCAGGATTCGGCAGACAAACTTGTTCTGTAGCCCAATTCCTTGTTGATTTGCTTATACCCATAGAGTTAATTAACACAGAGTTTAAAATAATTCGCTAAAGAGAATAACAGATTCCTTGTTACCAGTGGTAAACACGGCAAAGTGTGTTGTTTGATAAAGAACATTATGCTTAAATCGCCAAATGATTTTAAACATTTTAATAAAAAAATAATACAGATAAATGACAAAATGTGCCCTAAGATCTCTATTTCAAAAAAAGAAAATAAAATAATCTTGAGCTTTTTTAAAGCAAACGTCAGATGCGTATTTTCAAGCCTGTTTGGTTCAGTAGTATCTGGACTTTCTTAGTCAACATGTTTGTGATACCCGTCCATGCTTCTGCTTTGCTTTTTGTCGCACTGTTCTTCAAAGGTACAAATTCAAATGCAGCAGAATTCCTTTGTGGGTGAAAGGGAAGAGTTGAAATGCAGCCCATCAGGAGATGGAATATAAGCCAAAACCTTCTGTTAATTTAACTTTTACTCACTTCTGCGCTTTAACGGCAACAGGTTCCCTGTTCCTTCCCACTCCTTCCTTTTCCTGTCCTTAAAGTTTTTGTCGGGGCATTAGTTAACGGTGTGAGAGAATATGCTAGAACATAAAACGTCTCTGCTGAGGCTTTTGGAGGAGGTGCTGTGGACATCGTCGTGGTCTCTTGCTCTGCTGACAGGGAGAGGTTTGTAATAGAATGAGAGTTAGTGGCGTGCAGGGCAGGGTGCTGGTTTCGCAGGTGGCTGTGGCTGTACACGCCTGTACCTACGGCTGAACTCCTGGGGTAGGTGTGCGAAACAGAGAGCTGCCACCTCCAAGAGTAGTGTTTCCAGCTTTTAATCAAGGAGACGTGCAGGGTTGATTTTTGTTGATTATTTTGGTTGATTACTTGTTAAATTTTGAGACTTCATAAATTGTTTTCCGTGTAACTAAAATGACCAATATTTTTGAAACAACTAATACACTAGTGAACAAGATTTCGTGTACACATTCAAAGCCCTGACGCAATGCGCAATCCATTTTGAGTGATCAATCAGTGTTGTCATAGACTTGACACAAAATAATATATTCCAGAAATTAGTATGTTGCAGTGTTACACAAGATCATTAAATGCAGCTACTAACGTAGCATTACTACACAATTTTGTTTTTATTTCATGGTTGTAAAGATTAGGAAAAATTTCAGTAGCCTGGGTTCATCCTTACAGGAGCTCTCTTCAGGTAGGTGGAGTTTCTCCGATTGTGAGTTAATTCATTGACAACAGGTTAATCAACAAATATCGCTGATGGCAAGGATTCTGTGATGTAGAGCTGCGCAGCCTTTGAGCGATGCCGCACCTTCCTGGAGCGACGAGGGGATCGCGCTGTTGTGGTGACGCCGTGTCGGGCCCCTGCTGCAAGGGTGGCGACACTCCGTTGGAGTTTGCTGCAACAGAGAGCCAGCCGTCGACGGGGTTTGACACGTTCAGAAAGTCAGACAACTGGGGAGCCACGTAACTGCTCAGAGCTCGAGTTCTTTGGCTTGCCTTCGCTCTACAGTATTGCCCTCTTTTCTTTTTTTTCATTTATTTTCTCTAGGCACGGAATATACTTTTTTATGGTAGGAAAAGTGCAACAAATTCACCCTAAAAATAGCTCTGCTGCAGGTGAAACTTCTTGTATAAGCTCAGTTCTCAAAAAAAATACACGTGCTTTGAGTAAATTTGAACCAGTAAAATAGTAGAGTATTGTGTACGCAGTAATCCTTAAATGCTCTGGGGTTTGTGAGGACAGGTAGTGGTCAGTCGGTGTGTGGCAGTGGGCTGGATGGGATGGGGAGTTAAAAGAAGAGGAGGAGTTGTGTTTATGTAAACTCTGTAAGGTTGTCATGCACCTAGGGTGTACTAGGCCTTTGTATTTATTGAAGTTTTACCTGTTAGTTTAAAATTGTGCTCAGTTTTACTGCAAAATTCCCTTAACTTTATTAAAAAACAGAGCAAACAACATGTTGACTGTTAGTATCAGACTTAATGGCAGAGTGGTCTTGGATTACTGTAGTGTTGTGAAAACCAGGGCTGTCGAGCGTTGAGAATCAATCAAAGCGACTGTTAAAACTTGAATTAGTTCCTGAGAATTAATTTTCACTCCCCCTTTCCTGCCATGCGTTTGCACCCCCCCACACCCCTGCAAACAGCAGCCCTGGCTGAGGTTTGGTTTGGGCTGCGATGGGAGCAGCTCGGTGGGATGCAGAAGGAAGCGGGAGAGCAGACTCGCCTTTGCTGGGAATCCCTCCCGCGGGAGGAAGGCCTGCAGGCGCAGCATTCGGGGAAGCTATAAAGTTCTTGAGGAAAGGAGGAGTGCGGTGCCCGTGGCAGCACTTCTGCGTTCCCTATGTAAGAGCCAGTGCCCGGTGGGTTTAACGGAGGGAGCTGAAGCCCTGCGGTGTGGGGTGGTGGCCAGGGGCATGGCAGAGAGGGCTCGCTGCAGGGGTGTGCCCGTAGCCAGAGCTGGTGCGACCGCTGTCTTCAGGATTTTGCAGTTCCTGGCCGTGGTGGGCAAGTAGTTGCTGAAATGTGTCGCCTGACCTTGGGATCTGCTGTTCCTGATGTTCGCCGTCAGGAAGCACGGCAGCTTTTGGAACATGGGTGGTTGTTTTCTTTATGAGAGCTCTTATCGCTCCTGCTGTATCGCTGCAGAAAGGGAACATTTCAAGATCAGAAGATGACAATTAGGAGAATGCTTTTATCAAACTAAGACCTAAAAAGATATTGTAAAACCTTATTAAAGACTTGCTTTAAAAAAAGGAATTAAAAGCAAGAGTGTTCCAAAACATAGGAGTACAGAAAATCCTTAACAGAAGGATGAAAGGAGGCCAATGCATTTGCCGGTGCCACGTGAAAGCGCTGGGTTGGATTCCCAGTCATTCCCTGGGCTGAAGCACTACGGATGCGTCACTGCCAGCGCCAGGGAGAGTGAGCACTCGATGCCGTGGACTTGCACGTTCCCTCCCTCCTTTTCCTCTCCTGGGAGCTCCACTGTCTGATGGTACACCAGAGCCTTTCCTCTACTGGGGACTCGTATCTAAATGTCTTTTGTCTGGGTGCTTGCCTGCGCTCACGGGTATTGCTGAATTTACTGTTTTTGAGAGACCCCGGACAAAGATGTCTGCAGTACATTTGGTATAAATTTCCCAGCAGGCTCAAAAATGTATTGAGCCTGTGTGCTTGCATGCAGAGAACACGGTCATAAAATCCTTGCTTGGGGAGGGGTGGGTTGAAAATGAAAAAATAGATTAAGCTCATATTAAGTGAACAAGGTTATCAGGCTGAGGCTGAGCTTACATACTCTTCAAGTATGTTTTTATAGTATGTGACTAAGTCCTAAATAAACTGAAATAAATTGCTAGCTAATTTTACATGTGATTAAGAATAATTTTGTAGGCAGGATGTCATTGATAGGTTTTCTGATTTGAAATACCATCTTTGAACTGATTACTCTGTAGTAGATTGTACATTGATTTTGTAGCTGAAACGTGTTAAAATCCGTTGTTATAGTTAAACATAATTCTGTGTTAACTACGTTGGTACACTAATTAAGTTTCCAAGAAGGATATCCACCGATACAGCTAACTGGTAGTGCGTTCACTATGCAAGTGAGGGGTTTTGGTAACGTAGACTAGAAACGTGCTGGCTGCCCGGTACGTGTTCTGTGAAGGCTGTGAGGGGTGCTGCGGGGGCTCCCGTTCCCCCCAGGCCTGGTGCAGAGCCTGGAGGGGGGGCTGCCCGGGGAGCACCCAGCGTCCTCCGGTGCCCGGGTACTGCTCTGTGGTCTTTGCCGAGAGTCGTGGTTTTACAATTTGAAAACCAAAAAGCCTTCTGAAGCCTAAGTAATTTTTATAAATGGAAGTAGCAACACACATGCAAAATCCCCGCAAATTGTGTTAATTTGCCATTTTTGTTCATATATTGACAACATTGGTAATTCTTGCAAAGTTGCTAAAGACCATGTCTGGAACACACTGTCCACCACTTTTGCTGTTAAGGCATCTCAGTTGGATTTTAATTACTCATTTATGACGTTATTAAAGTCAGGGACAGTTTGGAAAAGTTGGGCTTCTAGAAGCTTCGTATCTGGCCAGACAACCTTCTTACATAGCTTCATAAGGAGTGCGGCTCTTCTCTGGGTGTTCTTTCATCAGATTGAGTCTCAAGAGTGAACCGGTCTTGCTCGAGTCTCTTGGTGGTTTATTTTGGTCTCTTCGTTAGCTCTGCCTGTCCGTCCCTGTGCCATGAGGAGCAGGTTTTGCAGTTGAGGTGCAGTCTCGTCTCTGCTCTCGGCCCAGCCTGGAAGCCTTCTCCTCACCGTGTGCCCCCCGCTGCCGGGGGACGCGCTGCTCACCTCTTCCACCGGGCTGGACTGCCTTAGGAGACACGGCTTTGGGTAGCAAAGGCCAGGCTTGGGTGACACTTGATTTCCCCATTTGCCAATTGGTGTTGTGATGTCTCTTCTTCAAGAAGAATGTAAAAGCTCACATCTGCAAAAACCCTTGGATGATTTTGGATAGTGTGAGATTTTAAGTGAAATCAGATGGGGGTAGGATGTTATTGGTCAATCTTTCGTGGTGCTAATGCCAAGAAGTATTGCAGTGTCATCAGGAATCGTGATGTGATGAAGTGGTTTTGTGGAAGGGGTGAGAGGATTATATGGAGATCTTCTGTCTTACCAGCACAGATGATATATTCCCCAAATGCATTCCAGACTCTAGGATCCTGCTATGTTACGTTAAAATGTAGATATTAGTATGTTATCTATGTATTTTAAATGTTAACTCTAATTCTCTACCCTTATTTTAAAATGTTTGCTTCAAAAATAAGACGTGCAGTATGTATGAAGTGTGGAATAGTCTTATGTGAGGTTACAAGTATAAAATACTCATTATTGTCACAGTGTGTTATCAAGGGAACCGGTAATTAAAATGTCTAGTTCGAGAGAGCTATTCGGAGAAGAATGTGTCAGATCATAACTCGCTTTATGGTGATTTCTGTGTCTTGTTCAGTAGATTTGCAGATACGGATGTGCTGTGTGCTGAATTGCTCTGTGCTCCCAGAGCTCTTTGCTAGGGGAGATCCTTGACCCTTCGCCATCACCTCCCGAGCCCTTCACCGCCCACCTTTCCTCCACGGGGCTCAACTGCTCTAAGGTCCGGGCAGTTTGTTACCATTTATCGTTCCCACCAGCTCTCTTCGGCCACGACGAGCTCCATCTCTGGGTTCCTGCCCACCTCCCCCTGGCACGGGCGCTCTGGGAGCTGTGGGGCCGGTCCCTGCTCCGGAGCGGGGTGACAGGGGAGCAGGCAGGGAAAAACAGGGCAAGACTGGACAGGTCAAAGCAGAACAGCTTTCATTAAACTAACAAAAACCAACCCAACCAGACCCCGAGCCTGGCCCTCAACCAACTCTTAGGATCAGAAAGGTGTTGAGCCACTTCCCGGTTTCCTCCTGCTTGGAGCCCAGCCTTGCCAGATGCTTGGGAAGCCGTCGCTCCACTGCTGCTTAATTGCTGCTTGTTTTGAAAGATAATTAGGAACTTTATTTAAAAATAGTAACTTTAGTGTTCACTCCATTACATTTGTCACCAAGATATTTTCATTAGACTCCCAACTGTTTTCTTATTGGAATTGTCAGCTAAAAATAGGCAGGATTTGTGCTGCTCTGGCAGAGGCTGGTACCTCCATTTCAGCCCTGACTTTCCCCGACCATGTGAAATGCGTTGGTTTCCTCAGCGCTTGCTTCTGGGCCGCATTTAAGAAGGTCCTGCTAATTACACCAAAATTGGGTGCTGTGGTTTTCTGATAAAGTCACGTGGCTGTCAAGAATATGAAACTGATTTCCCTCACGACAAGTCTTACAAATGAAAGATTAGTGCCGCACCCAGAACCTTTTTCTTTTTTCACCAGTCTGTAAGAGATGTTTGTAATAATTCAACAAATACCTTTTAAAAACAAACAAACACTAACGAACACAGGCTTGTTACTATTATTATGAGGGGTGCGATTTACCCTCTCAGCTCAGTTCTCATGAGCAGTCCCTTTGTTGTGCAGAATTGAAATCACAGTGTAGATTGTGAGATAAAGTGACAATTACCGTGTTTATATCGTATGAAACATTGTGGTTTTTTGAAACATAAGTCTGTAATTACCAGAATCTGTACAAGCCTATGCTGCTTTTACTACACATACACCCATTGCAGGGCGAATCAGGTTGTAGTATCTATGTTTAAATAGCGTATCTTTTAAATTCTGAACTGTTTCACATTTATTCCTGACATCCACACCCCAAAGCACCGTAATGGGTTAACGCTGGGCACGCAGAGGCTGAAACACACCTTGAGAAAGGTGGACGCATACGTGTCTGTGGAGCTGTACGGCAGCTTCCCGCAGGCTTACTGCTCAGGAGTCAGTTAGATTAGATTAGAAAAGTTGCACTTTTCAATTGTGCTGTTGGCTGAAGATTTTTCTTCCTCCTCAGCATACCTTTTGACTGTAACTCCACTAAATGTATGCCGCTTGCACTGGTGACAGGGGGCATAGGTCCGAGGAGGAGTTGTGCTGCAGAGCAGCGCGGGGCTTTCGCCTTTTGAAAGGCTGGGGGTTTGGCACCACGGTCAAGGAAGTCAGTCACCCCGATGTAAGTTGTATCGGCCTTTTTTTTTTTTTTCTTCCCCATTCTGTTGTCTTTCAGGAAAGAAACAGAAAATCATAAGATGTGTTAATAAAACAGGTCTCTCAAATGGAAGTGGGCTCTTTCAGAGGAGGGAATTTTCCTTTTTTTGTTAAAATGAAGGATATGCGTGTCTGCAGAAGTACTCCGGTGATGTTCCATGGGCTTGCTGCGCATGTGCCCTGAAGCGCGGGGGTGCTGGGGCGGGGGGGACGTGACACTGGGAGTCCCGCACAGCCCTGAGCATCGCGCTCGGCTTCTCGGGGCTGCAGAAACGTCTTGGGCTGGAAACTGCAGAAGAAAACTGAGAATGGCTCTATTTAGCAGTCACGTATTATTAGCCTCAGTGTAATATATCAGTCGCTGCACTCAGGTGCTCTTTTTCTGTGGTGTATCTAATAATTTGCTGCTGAGTAGAGAAGTGGAGTTAAAATGCAGTGAAAAGCTGTGTTTCACATATGGCATAACGCGTACGCGCTGGAGGTATCAGCACCTGCTGGGTGTCAGCACTGGCAGAACACAGCTCCTTCCACCAGAACCACAGAGCTTTCTCTCCAGCCTTCCCGCTCTGAGCCGTCGGAGCGGAGCCTCTTCCACCTTCCACTCGGCTGCTGCTCTCAGCGTGAGCCAGAAGCTCTAATTATAGTCATGCAGAACAAATGGAAATCCTGGAATTGTCTTCAGCACTCTTAAACCGCGTAGTTCCTCGTCCCAGGTATCGCAGCAATAGGTGAGCGGGTGCGGGCTGCGCGGGGTCCCGTGGTCCCAGGGGCACGGTGGGGGTCCCTCGCTGCCCCCCAGCTTCAGGGCTGCAGCGCTGCGGGGACCTGCGTGTCCCTTAGCGCGTCTCTGCAGTAAGGCATCGTACGAGGGTCACTGGGCTTGTGTTTTTGTGCAAAATAGCAGGCGTGGATATTGAGCACAGCTTTGTAAGGGCGGCCAAAGCCCCATGGGCTCACAGCCCCTTGGCGTGCGGTGATGGGGGAACACGCACCGCATCTGGGGAAGAGAAACACCTCAGGCCCCTTCTCATCTTGCCCACTGCGGCGATTCTACCCACCACATTTAGTGTCTGGTGTAGTTCAGTTCTTCTCCTGGGACTGTTTAAATGTTCCTTTCGTGGAGAAGAGGAAATTTTTAATCTGTTAATAAATAATTTAGGTTTAGGGTTTCAGCCATTTAAAATGCAAACATGAGACACTGCCCTCTGCAGACAAAGAGAGGGTCAAGATGTGTGTGTCCTCTGCTGGAATCTTACGGCTTTTAGTCATTCAGTGGAATCTGGACATTTTCTGGAACTTGAATGCACATCTTGGGCTCTTCAGTAGGGCTTCTCTTCCCCTCAGAATAAAATAGCTATTGTAGCTCCGTATCACTTGCTTGTTTTAAAATGAATTTTTTTAAGTATGTCTGGTATTAAATTTCATGATCAAGTAAATGTTTTCAAGAAGGAAGTATGACTCTATATTCTAACTCACTTCAGAAGGAGAGGTGTGCTCTGTGCAGGTGCTTTCAATACCAGGTGCCAGGTTGTGTGCCTCCTTTTACAGAGGCCGGCAAGTTGTTTTTCCTGAGATGGAAAAAGAATGTTTAAAAATAAAAGGGGGTGGGGGGGACATGCCCCTGAGAAGAGCAGACACCGCGGTGTGGGTGCTCAGCGCCAGCTCCCGGGGGGTACGGGCAGGGGGTCCCGGGGAGACCCCGCCTGTGTCCCGAGTCAAAGGCAGTAAGCGATTTCAGAGCCCAGGATAACAGTCAAAATTGCTGCCTGTTGGCAAAAGAACCAAACTTCTGAAAACACCAAACAAAAAAAATCTCAGTCAGGATGGCACCTAAGTAGGCAGAATTCCAGCATTGGATTTATACTCTTGCCTGTTAAATCCACGTGAACTCTTTCTCCGAGCCCTTTGTACAGGTATATTTAAATCAAGCAGCGAAGCCTTGTCCCCGTCCCCCTGCTCGGGGCCGGGTCCAGTGGAGCTCTCGGGGATCAGAGCTCCTTTTCTGCCCCAGACCGTGTCAGCTCCTCTTCCTCCTTCCCCAAAATTGCTGTGAAAAATGATGTTGCCCGGTTTTGAGATGGCAGTTGGGGAGGTGCCTGGTTCTGCGTTCTCAGCACTTGGGGTTCGGGTTAGACCAGCCACAGACCCCCTGAAGAACGCGGGAACTGTCTCAAGCTTTGATTTGTCTGGTTTTGCAGATAGCTCTGTTTCTTCACAGTACGGAAACTAGTATAGCGTGTTAGTTTATTCGTTCTTTTGTCATCTGAAAGGCGTGGTGCAAATACCAATAAATAATGCTTATAAAGCATTTAGTGGCTCTCAGGTAGTGTACTTTTATTCCTACTTCAGATCTAACTCTTTGGTTGTCACTTTTTACTTTCCGGCTGTGCTTTTTGGTCACAGTCGTTCAGGGGAATATTTTATTTATTAGTGATGTCACTAATTTTGGCAGAATAATGCAATTTTAAGATTGTACGTACCTGATGGTCTTTATCAACTGAAAGCAATTCTGCTGATTCGATGGCACTGGAGGGAGCTAAAGACCATGAGGACAAGGTTCGTCTAAATCCCTCGTTAAAACCCAAAGAAAGGATGTCCCATTAGGTTCACCTGTTTTAATTTCTCAGAGCAGCCTACGGTAGGGGACATATACTTGTAAAATGCATTGGTTGTTGCCATATTACAAGTGATATCTGAAATTGAAGCGAGCAGTCATTTGCTGATTTGAACTCAAAAATGTTGGGGGGTTTCAAACAAATTTATATTCTGTAGAGGCATCCTTTAATTCCATTAAAAATTATTCATATTGGGGTTTGCCTAAATGACTTTGCTTAAACAGTGTCCGTAGTCTAAGTTAGCAGAAAATATTCTTAAACCTAAGAAGCTCCCTATTGCACCTGATTAGTAATTTTTCAGAATCTATTTAAAGTAGTTTCCCTCCAAGTTCAGCCCCCCAGCTTCCCTGCCGAGAGACGCAGCGATGTTGGTTTCTTCTGTGTGTAAGGGCTGTGACTTTAGTTTACAACTAAAAACAGCTTAGGACAGAAAAAACCCTGACCTTGTTCATAGATATAGACCTTTTTCTGCCTTCCAGAAAGCAGGCACGACAAAAAATCTATTAAGAATATGGCTGTTTAAGGTGGGGCAGGGTGGGAGAGAAGTTTGCAAAGAGCCATGCTTGAATGCTCACTGGTGCAGCGCGGTGCCTTTATAGATAGCAGAGACCGTGAAACAGTTTGTTGTTTTCTTACAGTTACATATTAGGCTTCAGCTTCTCATTCCGTGTGCGAGGTGCAGAACTGCAGTCTCTGGCATGCAGAGCCCTTGCTGAAATAACGGGAAGGGAGAGCGGGCTCGCTGGAGGGCCCGGGAGTTCGGTGGGTCGAGCCGGCGGCGTTGGAGGGTGGTGGGAGGCTGGATCCCGTCTCGCGCCCGAAGGAGGGGGCCGGGGCCGGGGGGAGCAGCCCGGGGTGCCCGATCCCCCCCGCCGGCCTGGGGGTTTCGGCCCCGTGCTCTGCTGGCCCTTCCCCTGCTGCCAGGGACAGGCCGCTTTGGGAGAGATGCTGGTATTTCTGATTGTTCCCTTGTTTCGTTCTAAACGCAGATTCACTAATGGGGATACGTAAAAATGAAGGCAAGCAAACACAATTTTTTTAAAGTGTAGAGAAGAGAAGGTCCCGTATGTAAAGCAGTAGATGTGATAGTGTTTCACAAGAGACGGGATTGTGCGTTGGAGCTGAGTCTCCAGTGCGTATGACCCAGCAAAATTCAGGAAGAAAAGTTGGAGAAGAGGGGCAGAAATCAGTGAAGTGGGAAATTTTGTTACGTGAACATCTAATTGCTTCTCCTTTTCGCATGTTTTTTGTCTTCTTTTGCAGCCTACTAAAAGAGAAAAAGGAAAGAAAAGGTTGGTAGGGATTGTGCCATGTTCCTTCCACTCGCTGGCTCCATGTTCCTGCCCCAGAGGCAGATCATGGCACAGTGACCTCACCCATACCGTTACCTCTAACTCTGTAGCCAGCCTTGCCCTTGGGTGGGCTTACACCTCTTGCTGGCACAGCGACGGCCTTTTCTGGGGCAGGGTGAGGGGCTGGTGTGCAGTTATTTGGCATCCACAGGCGGGTGTTGCGGGGCGAGCCTGGAGGCACGCAGCAGCGGCTGGTTGGGACTCGGCGTGTTTTGGTGGTTGTGAGTGTGGAAGTGCCTGGTACGAGTTTGCAAAGCGGGAGGGAAGCAGCAGCAGCCTGGAGCATGGGGGGTTGTGTCAGTTATGGGTGCCGGGGGCCGCCACGCAGGTGGGTTTCCTTTGGGAATGGGGCACAGTCACAGGCTGGAATGCCGGGGTGAGACCGTCCCGGTCAGTGGGAATGGAAACGAGCTGGAGCCATCTCCTTGGGGAGGCGTCTCTCCAGAGCCATCGCTGGAGGAGGGACCCGCCAGCAGCATCAGGTCGGGGTGAGGAGCTAATGGCAGGGGCTGGAGGCTTTGGCTGTGCCGGCGTCCTGTCCTGTCCCATCCTGGTGTCCCATCCCAGCATCCCGTCCTGGCCCGGCCCGGCCCGGCCCGGCCCAGGGTGCTGGGGAGCTCTTCCAGCCTCGGCCAGCCCTGGCTCACCTCCTGGAGTTCCCTGTTCTACAGCCCGCTCCCTCTCACCCCTCTCCCGGACAAAACCAGAAAGTTGTTCATTATATGAGACAAAAAGGGCTATCTCGTAATAATTTATTAATTGCTTTCTTAAGGAGGAAAAATCTTTTTTAGATAATTTAAATCAAAACTTGCAGTTGATTATAGGCTCTTAAACTAACTTGGAGTGTCTTTATAAAAACCAGTAAATCCCGAATTGTGCTGCATTGCACGTTATAAAGTACATTTTCCAAAGTCCTCGTGTGAAAACGGCAGCTTTCTGAAGCGTACAGTGTTCAGATGGCGAATGAGCAAACTGGATGTGGGGAGGGAGGGGGAAGGGGAGGGGAGCTTACATGCAGTTTAAGCCTGGATGGAAGTTACTCTACAATTTTTAGAAATGAAAATATCCATGTAGGGACCTAAAGGAATCCTGTGGGCTGACGGTGCCGAGTGTGCGGAGCGCGCACGGTGCCTCCATGGCAGACGGAAGATATCTCCCTGTGGCTTAAATGCTTATTATAGTTGCTGGTTTTTGATTACCGCCTGTAGCCTCTGGTGCGTTTTGATGGAGCGAGCAGGAGTTTGTATTTTGGGAGCGTTGTTCGCTGCGTTATGTCACACCGACCGTTCCCAGTGTCTGTGAAACAGCAAAGTCTTACAACTGCAGCCCGATTCCTCAGCCGCCGCTTTCATACGCTGCAGAAAATATTGAGTCTCCTGATTATGCACATGTCTTCTGTTGGGTAATATTGACAAATATACTGAATAACATTTTTGACATAACATTCTGTTCCCACACAGATAATTTGGATGTAGTTGAATGGGTTGATCAAGAGCCTGTGCTAAAAATACGCCGTCTTCTCCCCCACTGAGCGAGGGAGCGGTTGCTGCGGGGGGGCTGTGGAGCAGAGGGGCCGGGAGGGCGGCCGGGGGGGCCGGGGTGTCCCGCCGAGGCTGGTGTGGGGATGGTGAGGGGGGGACTGGAGCGGGCAGGGAGCGGGCTGCCCCCACACACCGGCACCGGGCACGGGGCGCTTTGAAAATATTTTTTCTTCTGTTTTGCCTTATTTTAATGGTCTCCAGGGCAAAAGACTGCATTGTTACGGGTCCAAAAGCAGTATGGTTTTGCCGCAGACTAGGGGAAAGAAAGAGAAATGGGCCTCGGAGAAAGGCTGGCTGTGGAGCGCGCGGCGCGGTGCGCGTTACGCCTCTCCGCTGTCCCGTCGGAGCAGCCTGGCGCTCGGCGGCCGCCCCAGCGCTGCCCCTGCCCCGCGGCTCCGCTCCAGCTTCCCAACGGCCTGCGCCTATTTTTATTTGTGCGGCCGGGGCCGGGCTGGCCCCGCTCCAGATGTGTCTCACAAGATTTGGTGCTGATGAGCTATTTATAGCGCTGTGGTTCCATTGTCATGGCAACCGTGCTAGAGGCCAAGGCGGCTGGGAGCTATTTCTGGACTTGTGCTGTAATGTAAAACTGATTGGGAAAGTTGGTGCATCCTCTGAGCCAGCCTAACTTTAGACAGGCGGAGGGGGGAAAAAGAGAGAGACGGCTACAACCTCTTTAAATAGATTTTTGTCTTTTTCTCCTACCTTTTCCCCATTTCTCTCGGCGGCGGCCGGCGGTTGGTGAGGGAGGGTCTGCCTCCGGCTGGGCCGCGTGAAGCGCGCCGGGCCCCGCGGGGCCGTGGGGGTCTGGTGCCCGGCCTGGCGGCGGGGCAGCACGGGCGCGGGGGGCTCTGCCGCCGCGGGGGCACGTGCCGCGGGCTCTGCAGGACTTGCAGCCCTGTGTACCCCGTAGTCTTAATATTCTATTTTTTGTGTGTGCTTCATGTTCTCCACACCATATAAGGAACTGTAACCTTGATTACCACAAGATGATTCCAAATATATGGAGTCATACTTTTCAGCTTTCTCATTATTTGCTTCAAAATCGGAGCCACGGTGCCCCTCCGCCTCCAGGCGGCTGGAATGCGGCGAGCTTGGCTGGAGCTGCGCCTGCGGCCGGCGCAGAGCCACTTTTCGGGATACGGGCGCCTTAATGCTATCTATAATTAAATTCTGAGCTTTAGAGGGGCTTTAAATCTTTTTGTGCGACTTGCTACTTCGATAAGGAAACCGTAATAACCGGTTGCCTTTAAATTGGAAATAAAATATTTGCAGCTTCCTGGGGAAGTTTTCTAAAGAATCCTCTTTTGATTTACTTCTGTTTGGGACTTAGGCTACATTTTGCAGTTCGTTTCCAATGTAAAACTGTTTTGAAGGGGGTCCTTATGTCTGAGAACTGACGTGCAGAATTTCATTACAGGAACATCGTGTGTGAGATGTCTTTACACGCAATCTAGTGCTCTCATAATTATACCAATAACGTTTCTTACAGCACTATATTTGTCTGGCTCTGAAAGCCTTTTTTTCCCCCCTTAATTTTCTTTGTGAAGTAGTTACAGTAATTGCAAAGGTTTTGATGGATTTTTTTTTTTTTTTTTTCCTCTCCTTGTCTAGTTTTCTTTAGGGGGGAGAGAGCTGTGCCTTTCTGAATATTTTTAATTGTCCATAACATGCTTGTGGTATTTCTTCTGTGACTACCTTAACAGCAAAAACTCCACCTTTGCAAATCATAGAAAATATCAGTATGTCTTTAAAAACAAAACAAAAAGACTACCGATGTCCCAATTTTAATTTTTAACTTCATTTTGAGGAAAAACATGACCCGTTTGGTTTCACATAGTGTCCGTGTTTGTAAGATAGCACGACTACGAGCAGATCGAATCTGTGCTTATTTTATTTGCATCGTTCCTGTAGCTTTGCCTGCTTCTCTGCTTCCTTTGCGAAACAGGCCAGCTGGAAGGTAAAAGGAGTGGGTGTCGCGGGTTGAAGGAGCGGGGTCCCCGGTGCCCCGGGGGGGTGGCAGGGTGTCCCCTGCCCGGGGACGTGCCGCTGGCAGAGCCCGGCTGTGCCAAAGGGCTCTGAGCCGCGGGAAGGTCCCAGCGCAGCCGTCGGCTATTCGCCCTTGCAAGGGGATCCCGTCCTCCTGCCAGTCCCGCGGCTCCGGCTTCGGCAGGGACGGAACAGCTCAAGAGAGAATTTTAGCGGTTAACTTCAGCTTTGAGAGAGCTCCTGCCCAATTACGAAAAGGGTTATGGCAAGGACTGAAAGGGGAGTGAAGTAGAAGTAAAGCGTGATCTGTTCCGAGAAACAAAAAATACACTCTTGTTTATAAACACTATTAATGTTGAGTTAATTTTCAGCTTGAAACTACTTCAGGGAGCTTTGAGTTAGTGTTGTAGTCCTGAGGGGTATAGGTAAATAAACAAAAATCTGCTGGGCATTTGTACATTTCAGTCTTTAGGAATATCGGTAAACAAATACTCATTTCTTTTCGGACATAGAAACCTGAACTGTAAAGACCGATTTATGGGTGATCAGGGTAAAAACAACTTTAGTTCTTAGTAAAATCTTGATAATTCTTAGGAATATTCTGGTTGACTCTTAGTAATATCTTGATAAAAAACATGAGTTGGAGGAAATGAGAATTCCATTTCCAGTGACTCAGGGGACTGTGGGCAATTCACGCGCTCCCGGTGAGCGCCCCCGAGGACAGGCTGGGTGCTCGCTGCCATTCGGGGTGCGATGGTGAGCTGTGAGCCTGATTTACTGTCTGTAAAACACCTTGAGGCTTTCAGAGGCAAGAAACGTCACAAACACGGGGTTGCAGTTGAGGGTTATAAGTTATAAACGAATACTGCGTTTAGATGGGATTGAAAGTTTGAATTCCTGATTTGCGGTGTCTTGCTGACGCTAAAGATGAGATCTTAATACGTCTCTTAAGAGAGACATTTTGTATACAAATTCAGGTTATGACTTGACACACACAAAAAAAAATCTGATGGAAATAAAGCTCTTCAAATATAGGTGTGTTGTCAGTTGGAAGAGACCTTTCCAGTGTTCTAGGCTGAAAACAAAAGCTCTTCTTCACAAAGCCAAAAAAATTCTTGTCTGGCAACCATTTCGTCAGCTCACAGGGAGTAAAATTTCAAGTTAGTGTTTATTGAAAAGGCTGTCAGGAAATGCTGAAGGAGAGGCGGTCTGGTTTCCCCTCCCCGATCCTCCCCACGCGGGGAAGTTGTCTTGTTCCCGGCGGTGGAGGATTTAAGGGGTTACCTTTGGGTGGGGAGGAGGGAGCGCGGGCGGCAGTTCATTCAGGAAATTCCCCCAGGGAGGGATAAAACAACTCTCTGTATGAAAGAACTCCAGAATAAATCGGTAACTGGCATATATCTTGATCTGAAAATAGGGACATGTGGGAAGAATCGGGGATACGTGTATGACTTGATGACTCTGACGCGCGGGAGCTGCGGGAAGCTGCTGGGTGGCTCTGGGTGAAGGCTGGCCCCTAAGTGCCCCCCTAAAATTAAAGGCACTTCATTGTTCACAAAGATCTGTTCAAAACATCTCACGTGTGTTTTTCCTTACGCAAGCTGAAGAAAGGGACCAAAAAATAAAGCACATTTTTTTAATTTCAGATTGTTTTGAATTTTTATTAATGTCTTTCATTTTGATATCTGAGGGACACATTTGCTGCTGTCCTGGAGATGCTGCTTCTCCAGCGTCGCTGACTACAAATGACCTAACGTCGTTTTTAACGTGTCTCATAGCAATGTCGATGTTTTATAACACAGGGAAAAGTGCCTTACACCAAGTGACGGTATTTTGCAGAGCAAGAGCTGATGCTGTTATTTAGCCACGTCCAGGATCTGGCCCTCAGTGGGACCCGGCAGCGATGCTGAATGATGATGTGCTTTCTGGAAAACAGCTTTCCCATAGAATCACTGGGAAAATTTTACAGAAGAAAAAGCCTGACTTTGTAACTTGGTGCAAGACTTGCTCGCAGCATAAAATTTGGTTTTGTGGTTTGAGAGTTTTATTTGAATGATTTCCCCGAGGTTGCTTTTCTTCCTCCCCGTGCAATCCGTGGCCGCCCCGCGTCGGCACGGAGCTGGGACAGCCCATCCCAGCAGCGCCGGGGGCCTCGCCTGGGTGCTGGGGAGCGCAGCAAGAATTAAAAATAGAATTTACGGGTGGTGAATTTGTTTTTGTTTGGAGTTAGGCTTTGTTCTCATCTGACTTGATTATTAGTTTAATTTACTGGATGAATTATTTGCTCTTGACTAACGTTGAGCTAGAATTCTCTGAACATCGTGCATTGATCCTTTCTGAACTCCGTGCTCCCACTGTCGCTCCTTATTTTAGATGTATCAGAGCAGATCGAATTTCTGCTACTCTTTTCTCCTTACAGACACATTTATTTTTCAGTTGACAAAACTGAAAGAATATTCCCCTTCCTTTATGTTTGAGCAAAAAGCAAAATGGTTTTTAATGTCTTTAGCCCCTTCTGAAGTTGCTAGAGCAGAATTCTCTGACAAGGCACGTGCGCAGGAGGAAACCTTCATTTTGCGCGGCGCGTTGCTCCAGGCTCCCTGAGGCGCCGCTGGAAGTGGGGTGGGCTCCGGGCAGTCTCTCGGGGCGACAGATTTCCATCTCCAAGAGCGGTGTTACGAGTGTCGGATGTTACCGGGGGCTGGAGCTCATTGGGGGGGGGGGAAGAAATGTTTATTCCATTGGGGCTTGTTTTACCTGGCACGAAGACTGCTGCTGGAATCCAGCTCCAGTGCAGTGCTGCTGCTCCCGTGCCTCGTGTTTTTCAAGGAAATCATAGGCCTAAAAATAGTCTGCATAAACAACAGTAAGAGGTTTGTACTTTCAGTTCCAGGTTTTAGCAATATCTTGTTGTTATTTTCTAATTGTCAGTTTCCAAAATCCATTAAGCTGATTAGCAGAGTGTTTCAAAACAAAACAAAAACCAAAAGGAAGGCTCCACCTCTTGCGGAGGCCTGCGGGAGACGCAGTGCGTAGGTGCGCGCAGGGCTGCGGCCGGGCAGCCGCCGTCGGACCTCTATGGACGTGGCACCTCCTGCGTGCTTTCCAAGCGCCCTCCAACTTGTGAAACTGCCACGGGATTCTCAAACTGTGGTCTGTGGGGAGAATGCGATGTGGAAACACTCGTGCTAGTTGGAATTCGTGATTGTTGTACGTATTTAACGTCCTCTGTGCACCGAACAAAGAGCTCTACTTTTGCTTTGGATTGAAAAAAGAAAAATAGAATTACTTCACAACATGGAAGCGACAAGGAAAAAATCCAGCTTGCAAGTTGCAGAGCAGGATTTGTCATTGATTCTATCCTTGTACGTCTGTCTCCCGGTCACCTTTTGTGCTGGGAATTGATCTTCACGCTTTGTCTCATGTTTTTAGGACTGTGCTTACTAAGATACTTTTTAATGTGTTTAAAATTCCGTAATTGAGACTAAACAAAAATGACCTGACATTTATCTCTGAAGCAAGCTGGTCATCCAGCTCCCGGTGCACGGGGCATTACACTGAAGCCGCCGTTAAAACATACGATCATTTTTCCTGCTTTCCCCCTCCTCATTAGCCGTTCCGAGTTGGAGGGGCCGCAGGCCGCGACCCCCCCGGGGGCCAGTTCTGGTCTGTCAGTCTGGGACGCGGCTTTTCCCCTTCTCCCCCATTTGAATTGTTGCCTGCGGCTGCAGTTAATGCGCTGTGAGCAAAGCTGCGGCCCTGCCTGCGTGGGGGCATCGGCCGGGAAAACTCCGTTTCTCTGTGCTTCCTGCTCCATAGAGAACAGGATTCACGCACAGGAATCTAAAAGGAAACTTAAAGTCTACTGGTTTTAAGACTGTGATTAGTATTGACGTTAGGGGTAGAGCTAACTGCAGGAGCAGTGCTGGCTGTCCCAATAATAAACAATAATAAACAGCAGCTTGGGACCCCCCCGGGTGGAGAAACACGGCAAGAAACAGGGAACAGATCGGTCCTGCAGGGTTCTGCTCTTTGTGTGGAAGGGAAGGATAATTAGGAGGTTACAGTTAATTGGTAAAAACATTTTAAAGACTCCAGGATAGCCTCTTGAGGTAACACCTAATGAATTTGAAGAAAATATATCTTTTTATATTTTTTTCCCCCTACTACTGCTACTTCTCCAGAAAGTAAACTGAAAAGCTGACCTTTTCAGTTTTGACAGAAAAATCAGTATTTCCTCTCAACTGAGCTTGTAATGAAATTGGTTTGGGGACTTCATGCATTTAAACAAATTATGGGGACGATAAATGTTTTAAATATTCACCTTACTGTCAGGAAAATTGCTCATTGGCCGTTTATTTGAGCCATTGCTTACTGTTGGCAGTAGCAGCTTGTAGGGTGGACTCTGACGGGTGCTGCGGGGGACGCGCGTCCCCGTCCCCGTGGTGCCAGCCGCGGGCACGGCAGCCTGTGGCCCCGTGCGTTCTGTACGGCGGCCCGCGGCCAGGGACGTCCCTCTGAGCGGCGGTGACCAGTCTCTCTCTCCCTTTCTCTCCCCAGTTTTCTAGACAAGATCGACATCGTCAAACAAAACGAGTATACACCCTCTGACCAGGTAAGCGAAGTTTTGTTAGGAAATCACACATTTTCTCTCTCGTCTTTGAGGATAACTATCTCGTTAATTATCTAATTGCCATTTGTGACACTAACTCAGGTATCACCGTTTCCTGTACCTATTTAGTACTGCAGTAAAAATTCCTTTGTCGCTTGCGTTGGGATGCTGTTTCTCCGCAGCCCTGCCCGGGTGCAGCGTCCGTGGGGCGGCCGCCCCAGAGCCGCGCTTCCCGCCCGCAAGAGCAGCTGCAGTGTCGTGCCCTCCTGGCGGAGCACCCCTCCGGCTCCTTCTCTGGCACAAACCGGACTGTGTACAAACAGCCTTGTTAGAAAATTGTTCTTTTTTATCAAAATGGGAATGGTAGTTTTCATTTTGTTACGGATAATCAGGGCATCTTTTAAGGACCAAATCCCTAATCCAAAATCACATGTATATTCCTGACTTTCTGCCGGTGAATAATGCAATTAAGCTTCTAGCGTACTTTTATAGGATAAATAACCAAAAAACATATTGATGTCCCTGAACTTTTGCAGACAGTATTGCTGAGGAGCGAGCAGTTTGTATCCTTGAAAGTTGTTTAAGAACAAATTAATCATTCATCCTTTTAAAAATCTGAGGTTATTTATAAATGAGGATTTTTATCACTGAAATCGTTCTATTTTCAAGAAACAAAATATAAAAAAATATAGGTTGTTATATTTGCAATTTGGAGCAACTAATCTTCAGATGTGAAACTTTAAAACAAGAGTCAGTTTTGTATCGGAGGCTGAGGGCGTCAGGAGGGAGTTTAACTTGTATACGCTTACATTTAGTAGAGCGCTTACATTTTACTTACAGTAATTACTTAAGTAAGGTGAGTATTTAAGTAGTTACTTAAGTAAAATAGTCCCCTACTTTCACTTCTGCAAGTGAGAGTCGGTGCTTACGGTGCTTCTCTGGGGCCGTGGCTGCGCTGAGCCCCCCAGCGCGGGGTGAAAAGGGCCCCTTTGGGTTCTGCGCGGGCTGTCACATCCTTCTCCAGAGGAACCCCTGAGTGTAATGATCAAATCACTTCCTTCTCTTTTTGGTTTTTCCCTTGAGGTGGGTGACTGCTTTTTTTTTCTTCTTCCCCCTTTTTTTTTTTTTTTTAACATCATACTTGTAGTGATTTGTAGTGATGCGGAGCTCCAGAGTCTCCAGTTCTCCAAATTCCTTCTGTTTATTGGGGAGTCCGAAATTTCAAACTGTTTCAAACATATAGAACAATGTTTAAATATATACATCCTTCAATATGAGCATTAAACCAGCCAGACGCCTGTTGTTAAAACGTAGCCATTTTGTGTAATGGTTTGAGAGTGTTTCTAACCTTTGGGCTTGGTGCGGGTTTGCCGGTGACTAACCGCTTGGGTACCTGTGAGGGAGAGCTGAGCCTTGGTTGTGCGTATCGCTTTTTTGTTCAGTCTGTTCTGCTTACGTGATGTTGTCCGCTGCAAATGTCACAGTGTGCTGGTTAGACCCACTGTGAAGAACACCAAAACTTTAAGTCCCGAACGATGAAGGCTTTAGTTGAATTGGCAGTGGTGGTTTGGGGCTGGTTACAGGTGGGCTGTGCGCGGGGTCTGCCGCCCGTGCAAATGCGGTGCTTCCAGATGGGCTCCCGCGCGGCACCGGCCGTGCCCGTCTCTGCTGTGCAGCTCGCAGCGAATAAAAGCCATCGCAGTTTGGGTTTAATGGGATTTTGTAGCGCTTATAAAAATTTCAATTGTTTGCAGCTCACAACTTCTGATTATCATTTTTGTGCCTCTACAAGAAATTTCAAATTTTACCTTTGAAAAGCCCAATCCTTGTAAGATTTGAGGGGTTGAGTTCCCGGTTCTTTGAAGGAGAAAATGGAAAATTTTGAGACCTAGGCACTTCTTCTAATAGCCAAGCACCGAGCGGTTGGGGCAGAGATCTGTCTGCTGGGGTTGGGACTTACTTGGTGGCAGTTCAGGGCTCCTGGCGTGAACCCCAGCCCCGCGCAAACCTGCGAGAGCGTGGGCTGATCCCCGGGCTGGCGCCCGCTTCTGTGCAGCCCCGGCCCCCTCCTGCTCCCCCTCGGCACCTACAGCCCGCTGGTCACCCCCTGCTGCCATAAAGGCCGAGCGCAGCCGAGCGAGCTCTTGTGCTCGAGACCAAACCAAAGCGCAGCTTCGCGGTGCCTGTGCCCCGTCTCCGCGGCAGAGCGCGCGCCACCAGCGCTGGCAGGAAGGGCTGTGTGTCTGGTGCTGAGAACGGTGAAGTATCCGTGTCGAATCGATGACTTTCCCTTTGTGCTCTAGGATCTTCTCAGATGCAGAGTTTTGACATCAGGAATTTTTGAAACCAAGTTCCAGGTGGATAAAGTAAATTTTCAGTAAGTATCCGTATTTTGTCTTTTTTTTTCTTTTAATATAATGCTGAGTTTTAGGCTGGTCTTGTTGAGTTTAGGTCTGTGATACTCGTTTCAGCAAATGACTTGTAGGATCTTTTTTTAACGTCTCAGCACGTAAGAACGGGGATGAATCTGCGATGTACACACAGAACTTCTTACCTTCAAGTGCAGGTGCTGGTGAAAGGAAACACAACCGTGGTTTGCGATGGCAGCTCTGCGGGCAGGTGTTGCTGGGCTGGTACCTGCTCGGGTTCTCGTAATTCTCGATGCCTCTTAGCTTCTATGACACAGAACTCCTCAAATTTTGTGCATTTTCTGTTTGCATTTGCAGAAAACAAACCCAAACACAAAATATGTTCTGACTCGATTTATGTTTTTCTTCTTAGTATGTTTGATGTCGGAGGGCAGCGAGATGAACGCCGAAAATGGATCCAGTGTTTTAATGGTACGACTGGAATTTATGTTTGTTTTATAAAATAGTTTTCCACAAAATTTTAACACCCAATCAGTTTCTCAGTGTGTGAAAGCCATCTTCTTTTCCGTGTAGCTTGATAAGGAATTATCTGAACAGTCGTATGGGATGGAATTTTTCTTGACATGGAAATTTCTGTAACTGCATAGAGTATCTTTAGGGAGAACGTAGAAGGAAAGGAGTTCAAGTTTGATAACTTCACGTGCCTTGTTGTCTGTTTTCTCCGGCTTCCCTCTCTTCATTTAATTAGGGTTTTTTGGTGGTGGTTTGCACATTATTTGCCAGCTGTGTGAGCGTTAAATTCCAAGCTGTATTCTGTCCTCCAAGTGAAGGTTTACATGTTTGTGCCTGTAGAAAATATACAGTTACAGGATAACTAATATATGCATAAATCAGAATATCATATTTTTGCACATAATTGCAGCCACATTGCAACTTATAATTCATCGTGTTTTGCTACAGTTACTGTCATAGAGTGTCACCTGAACACTTTAGGTATGTGTGGAAGGACTGTGCAGTATCGGCTTCTGCGCTATTGATAACGGATTTGTTGGGTTTTACCTCTGCTCCTTCCTCTGCCCATCATCTGCCCCATCCCTCTGCGCGGGTGTCCGGGGGGAGGCAGTCAAAGCACGGGCTCTGGCCAGGACGGCCCCAGAGCAGCCCCCGGGAGCAGCCGTCCGACTCGGCGCGGAGCAGGGCGCTGTGGCGGGGCAGAGCCGCTAACCCTGAGCTCGCAGCCGCTGCTGCTGCTGTTATATTCACGCAGATCAAAAGTGTCTTGAGGTCTTCCCCCAGGGGCCTCCCTCTCCTTCCTCGATAGCTCAGAGTTGCTTTCTGCATTTCTTCACACCTTTTAAATGTTCTTTAAATGCTCCTGTAGCTTTCTTCAGGTTCTCTTTCTCTCTGGCTTCTGTTCCTTTCTTTTCTACAATTTCTGCCATTCTGTTCTGTGCCTGCCTCTCCCGTCTTTGACGGTTGCTTCACCTTCTTTTTTTATTTCTGGCACTTAGAAAGCTGTCAGCGGTAGCATTCCAGCCTGTTCTCTTCATGAAGCTGAAAGTCTGGCAGCTTTTTATTGAACTCTGGGATTCCTGGGTATTTCCTCTGAAGTTTGGTGTTAACTGACGGCTATTTCTTGATTTAGATGTGACTGCTATCATATTCGTGGTGGCGAGCAGTAGCTACAACATGGTTATACGAGAGGACAATCAGACCAATCGGCTTCAAGAAGCACTAAACCTCTTCAAGAGTATCTGGAACAACAGGTCTGTGAATTGGGAGTCTCGTCGCTCATATCCCGTCGATTAGGAACTCTGTCCTATACTAGAGTCAAGACGCCTGTACTGGGCCTGGCCAGGATAGAGAGAACTTTCTTCATAGCAGCGCGTACGGTGCCGTGTTTTAGATTTGGAATGAAACAATGCCAAGAACACACTGGTACCACACCAGGAACACGCTGGTACCAGGCTGGTACCACACCAGGAACACGCTGGTACCAGGCTGGTACCACACTGCCGTTGTGGCTGGTGCTGAATGACGTTTGCAGAGCGTCCTGGCTTCTCTGTTTCTCACTCTGCGCCGCGATGGAGCAGGGGCGGGCAGTGTGCTGGGGGAGGACGCGGTGGGCAGGTGGCCTCAGCCCACAGCGGGGTGTCCCATGCCGCATGGCGCGCTGCTCAGCGCCCAAAGGGACGGAGGGGGTCCAGGAGGGTTGGCATCCAGCTGGCTCCTGGGCCTTTGCATCACTCGGGTTTTGTTTCCTTCTCTTTTCCACTTACCCCCCACTTATTAAACAATTATTATTTATATTTTTTTTACCTCGACTTCCAAATTTTCTTGCTTGTATTCCTCCTTTCCTCTTCCCCCATCCCACCAAGGGGGAGCGGGAGCGAGCGCGGGGCGGTGGTCCGGGCTTGAGCCCCAGCAGCAGCGTGGGGTTAGTCCCACAGCGCAGACCGAGCTCCTGGGCAGTCACGGCTCTGCCCGTCTGCTGGGGAAGGAAGGTCTCATAGGCTCCTCGATTGAGCAAGCTCCAGAGAGTTGCACGTTGGTAGCTGCCTTATCGCGGCTGCAGTGATGAAAGCGGCGCTGCAGCAGCGCGCTGAGCGGCGGCTGGGCTCACCCAGGTGATGGAGCAGCAGAACGTGGGCAACTTCCCCTGCCCAGGCCAGAAGCACCCAAACGTGGGGTGTGTACGCCCGGCATCACACCATTGGATTCAGGTGTAAACGGGACCTTTCAGAATGACCGGTGTGTCCTGGGGCTGGTGTCTCCAGAACTGGCTGAAGTTTCTTTTTGCTGCGTGACCCCAGCTGTGCCTTCTCCTCTTCTACAGGTGGCTACGGACCATTTCAGTAATTCTTTTCCTGAATAAACAAGACTTGCTAGCAGAGAAAGTTTTGGCAGGGAAATCTAAAATCGAAGACTACTTTCCAGAATTTGCTCGCTACACTACACCAGATGATGGTAAGATTTTTAAGTTTTATTAGCAGTTTAGCATTTCCTTGTTAATTAAGTTTGCGATGGGTTTGGTAATTTCAGCTAAGACTTGAAAACTCTTAAGTAGAAGTTGTCTTTCAGCCAAACTGTAATGTTAAATGTTAGGTATTAATAACAAGGGAATCCTGTCTGTTGTACATTTAATATATTAGTAATTTCATCGTGACAAGACACTGTGACTTTGCTGGTGCAGAGCCCGGCACACAACTCCCAGCCGCGTCCCCTGCCCCCACCGGTCGTTCCTGTGGTCCTTTCTCTCCTGGCGAGTGCCGGCTGCTGTGGGCGCTGGAGCGGGCCTTTGTTCTCCTGAAATCTTGCTGCTTTCCATGATGTGTTATGGTTCGGGTTATCTCACAGTCAGTTTTGCAAAGTATGTTTCTATCATATGTGAGCAGAAAACAGAACAAGTTATCATTTTTAGGTGCTATCACCAAAAACATCTCTTTTAATCAAATACTTATTTTATTATTAATCAGCAACACCAGAGCCTGGTGAGGATCCCAGAGTTACAAGGGCCAAGTACTTTATTAGAGACGAGTTTCTTGTAAGTATTTCCTTTCTTTCAGTATTTCTTACATGATTTTTCTCAAATCTAAGCTCCTACACACCTTCTACCACTGCAAAATGCTGTCACTTCTTGTGTAGTTTGTATTTAACATCCACCCTGCATAAAACACTGTTATGTTTAAGAACTTTACTGCTGCTTGTTGGGGGCACTTCGGGTATTTGTTTGTTGTCACAGTACATAATGAAATAGCAAAAGAATTAGTAAGAGTTGAGAAACCTCAAGTAGAACGATGAGTGAAGTCCTGCTGTTATTAATGGCACCAGATTTTTATTCCATGCATTATTTCTAAAGATAAAGACTAATGAAAAGACACATCGTCTGTAAAATATTAACGTTCTTTTCATATGACCTTTCCCATTACTGGCCAGCTGAAGCTATAATAGGCATAGATTTTTTAAAATGTTATTAAAATTACTCGTAATGGTGAGCATGGCAATCGAATTGTGGACTCATTTTAAAATGGAGCCAAATAAAACTTTGAGGGAGGCTTTCTGGAAGCGCACAGCAGGGATAAAACCTTGTACAAGGAGGCAAAATCCCACTTCCTTCAATGCCAAATTGACCAGGAATTGCCTGGCTAAATTCTCCAAAGCTGCGTATAGATAATAGCACTTTTGTGAGTTCTTGTGCAGCTCTGAAATTCCCCGGGATGCGGCAGCCTTCTCCCCATATAATTCTGGTCATTTTAAACTCCATGCTTTAGGGGAGAGTGAAACCGGGGGCTTTTTGCCGCTTGGTTACAGCCTTTGAACACAACTCACACAAACTTAACCTTCATTCATCTGAGTGTTAAGATTACAGGTTTTTCCCCCGGTCGGTTTATTGTAACCCAGTATCTCTCTCGCGTTGAACAGAGAATCAGCACAGCGAGTGGCGACGGAAGGCACTACTGCTACCCTCACTTCACCTGCGCAGTGGATACAGAGAACATCCGGAGGGTTTTCAATGACTGTCGGGACATTATTCAGCGCATGCACCTTCGCCAATACGAGTTGTTGTGATGGAGAGCACTTTTTTCTGTGTTTTGGACTCCTTATTCCTTATTAAAAAAAGAAAAAAGCCCACCCTTGCCCACGTAGGGTGGAAGCGAACTGTTTGAATCTCCCATTGATTTGCACCCCTCAACTTTTTCTCTTTGCTGGACAATAGCAGCACTTCTAAGCTTGCTTCTGTACCCCTCGGACAGCTTGAGATGGCCCCTAATGCTTAAAAGGCCATTTCCATGAGGATTCCCTAACACTGTTATTAACAAAAAAGAAAAAAAAAGAAATAAAACCTAATTAATTAAAAGCCCTGAATGTGGAGCACCTGAAAGAATTGGGGATAAAAAAATTAAAACGTAAAACAAAAATTGGGGAGAGAAACCTTTAGGTAATTAGCACTGCTGTGGGCATAATCCTGTAACCCGTGATCTCCGCTTTGTATCGTTCACTGCATCAGAGTGAAGAAGGTGCCAAGTCACAGACCGAGTTGAAGAGACGCTTGGGTTTGGTTCTCTGACTGTGACGTGGCTTTGGACGGAAATACTGACAATTCGACAGCAACCCAGACAGTGCAGACACCACCTGCGTCCCGTCGGGAGGGTATTTTTAAAACCAGTCTCGGTGGTCTAAAGACAACCCCGGACGTTGCGGAACGGAACTGCGCATGGGCTGTGATGGCAGAGAGTCAACCACACACTGTTTTCGGTTTGTCCACTGATGATCCCGTCTGCTCTAAAATCATTATCTGGACTGTAGTCCTCACAGTCTTTCCCTTCTTTTTCTTCTTCCCTCCCCTCATTTTTTATTTTACTGCTGGATTATTATTCTTGTACAGACTGTAAAATGTATTATTTTGTACAACTTTATTGAAAAAAAATAACTTGTAGAAGATCTTTGTGCCTTGATTATGGCTGTACCTGTACAATGAGCTAAGATGTAAGTATGTTTGATTGCGCTGTACAGCTTTGTCAACCCTATCTGCAGCATTAGCTCAAGGTAGGGAAAATTTATCTGTAGTTTAGTTTTTCTGGTTTATAAAAGAAGGAAAAATACTGTTTAGTAAAAAAAAAAAAGAAAAAAAGAAAAAAAAAAGAAAAAAGTACAAATTGTGCAAACTTAACCACTTTAAAAGTGAGGTCTTCAACAAGTGACCAGATGTTGCAGCATCATGCTTTTTAATTTTTAGCTTTAATTCATTTAAATCTCTATCCAAATGCAAAACATGGCTTGTTTCTACATAAACCAAATTTTGCTACAAATTATAAATGTTAGTCTTTGGTCATTCATAGTCCTTTTTGCTGAAGACAAACCAGAACAATAGCGGACACGCAGGGCATGGTGCAGGTCGGTGACCGTCCCCGCGCGGGGGGCGGCTCCTCCCGAGTGACACGGCGTGCACGGCCCTCGGATTCGGCCACTGAACTCCAGTCCCAAATGACCTTTTTATTTCTCTTTTAATAAAGAGATACTTTAGAACCTTTTTGTTTTATATTAACTATATAAGTAGCTTAAAGTGAAGATGTGTGGATTTTTCTTAAACTTGAATAATTTATGCAAATTATATGCTTAGAACAACATGTGGTACAGTAAAAAGAAAAAGAGCAAAAATCACTGTAGCAATAAGAGAGCATGTAATTTTAGTAACTACTACACTGCTTTATATTTTATACCTAGGTGTTTTATGTCTCTGTGAGTGTGTTACTTTTTCATGTGTCTAAACCTACGTGTACAATTTGTACAGAGTCAGCGATTACAGCTGGAACCCCCACCTAGAACAGTGTTAGCCCGTATGACTCCAGCGCCCCCGTCACCGACACCCCGGCCCGCTCTGGCTCTGGCTGCAGCGGCTGCAGGAGGAAAGCAGAAGAGACACAAAGCAGGCGCCGAGCCCCGGCCCCTGCCCTTGGCGCTGGCCCCCGCGCCCGGGGACGGCGCTGCCCCCGGCTCAGCCGCGGGTGCCCGGCGGCAACGCAGCGCCGTCTCCTCCGGTGTCCCACGCCGTCCGGCGCTGAGACCCGCCGCTGCCCGCAACCGAGAGTTTGCGTTGCTTCTGTGGCTGAACTTGTAAATGAAAATTACCCACCTCGTCCATTTTCACCTAAAGAGCGGGGGACCTGATGGAGTTACCGTCCCATCTCTCTTAATCCAAAATTACTAGTCATCTTCCAGAAGACACTAAATCATCTAAAAATTTTAGCTGCGGTTGCTACTTATCTTTTAAAAATGATCTTTCCTGTTCGCAGGTCTAGAAAGTTGCCACCCGAACTCTGTAGCGCTGCAGCAGAATCTGACCGAAAAAAGCCCCTCCGATTTCCGAATGTATCCGGTGCCTGTGGGCCAAGGGCTGGCGCTTCCCCTGGGTAGGGAAGGGACGCACCTGGTGGACAGGAAATCCATTGTGAGCCTTAATTTTAGTTACAGGAGCCAAAATCTTTAATTTAGTGCCAACCCTTATCTTTAAGCCTAGGAGGAGTTGGTGTGAGCACCACATCTCTGAATGGGGAAAACCTGCAGCGGTGTGAGGAATGTAATCTCTCATCCAGGGAAACAAAGCACCTCCATTAAAAAATGTTTTAAAAAGTAAGCTTCTTCCTCTGCAACGAGAAGGATCCATAGTAACAGTGAGCTACGTAAGACAGCACCAGTTTCAGAAACCCGAAGCTTTATGTGAACAGAAACGTTTAGGGGCTGCTTTCTTTCCCCTAAAGTGAGGAAAAAGGCAATTGTTTTGAACGTGGTTGAGTTGCACAAGTCGGAGCGTGTGTGTGTGTCTTAACGTCTCAGTATTGCCTTTGTTAGTGTCTATTAGTCCATGCAGTTTGGTGGCCTGGTAAATGCAAGTCTTATTTTTAACAGCTTGCTTTTTTCTTTTTTTTTTTTTTTTTTAAGTACAAAACCATAAAGCTTTAATGCTTGCTATTTAATAAGTAATTGTGTTTTCTTCTGTCTCTAATTTAGTGGCCATAATTTGCAGTTAATTGAACCATTCCAGCCTAATGCTTACCCATATTTTCCTAGTTTTGTTTTATTTATTTATTTGAACTTCTTGTTTTCATGATTGAGGACTTTCACTTCTGTCTCATTCATCTGTTCGGAAACTTCTGACCTTACAGCCAAAACTTAACTCATTCTCCTCAGTATTCATCGTGATGCTGAAGTGTAAGATACCTGCAAATGTAAACACTACCACTTTTATTAATAAAAGCAAATCCAGTGTTTTAGGGCACATTTGCATCCCTGTAGTTGAGGTTGTGTCAGTATTTCCATTATAAACCCATGGAGGGTCTATACCTTGGCACTAAATTGCCCTATGCTAAATTTTGCCATAGGAGGCTGCTTCTGCTCCAGCATGATTCGGGGGGTTGGTTTTCAAGCAGTTTCCAACACAAACTCTTGTTTCTGTTTGAAGTTCTACGGCTGTTTTGTTGGATGGGGGTTGGTTTAAAAGAAAAACAACAAACACAACAAACAAACCTGGTTTGAGATTGGTTTTGGCACTTCTGTAACTCAGAAATGGTTTTGATTTGAAAACAACCTTTGGCAAGCCAGTAACCTACAATATGGTCTGATCACTTTGGGTATTTTGTAAAAATAATAATAAATTGTAGAGATGTTGTGGTTTCAAAATCAGCTACTGTGCATTTGCAGTAACTTATTTCAACCCAAGAACTTTTAGGAAGTTGTACATCAGCGCACGCTCAGCAGCCAGCGTGAGGCAGCAGAACAGCGATAACTCCTGGAGGGTTTTCAGTAACGCAGAGAGGCAAATCTGCTGCGGCCTGAAACCAGAGCCGGCTGCTTCGGGAAGCGTCGGGCCCTGCTCCGGAGGCTGGGGCTGGGGCTCTGGGACTGCCGGGAGCAGCTGGGGCTGCCGGGAGCAGCTGGGGCTGCAGAGGCGTTGGAGGGATGCCGGATGGGCTCAGGGCTGATCTTCCTTTCTCTGGAAGCTACTTCGAATCGTGGCATCGAGGACAGGGTTTAACCTGGAGTATGTCCTTACTCCAGAGGGACTGAAGCTAGCGCTGTTCCAGCGTGTTGCACACAATTGATACCTGCAAGATCGTTTTCTTTTACCAGGAAGTCTATGCACAGAAATATTAATGTTTATCACTTTAGAATCTGGGCACCTCGTAATTAGCCGTGGCGTGATATTCCTGTAAACGATATAGGATGCTTTCTATTATATCCTGTTTTCCAATATTGAAAACTATGTGCCAGGAAAACCAAAAGATCTCAGGGTGATTACCCAGGAGATGGACGGAGCCAGACGCGCGGGCAGCCCAGTGCCCGTCCAGCGCCTGTGTAATAACGCAGCTGGGGGCTGCTGCTCTGCGCGTGTCTGGGACTGATAAAGTTGTTACACAATTCTGTACCTTCCTCTGGCAGAGGGTGAGTTCCCTTCTGTCCCCAGCTGTATCTACTGCGCGTTTCTAACAATGCCGGCACTTGGGAGGCCTCTTCCATGGAAGTAGGTGATAAAATTCCCACTAACTGCAAGAAGCGGGATCGGGGCCATAGATACTATCAGTGGAAATCTCCCACAGGAACAGGTCCTCATCCCAAAAACACTCGCTGAGTTCGTAGAACAGTAAGAATATGTACAAGCAAACACCTGTTTGCAGTCTGACCCCACACCTGTACCCCTCTTCTTGCTGAAGAGTCATCCATTAGGAAAAAGTCTCTGTTCTATGACAAATCTTGACAAAAAATGTGTCTTTGTATATAAAATAAGCTACAAAGGGGATTTCTGAACCTCTGCTGATGAAAAATCTCTCTGGTGACTGATGAGACAGACGTTCCAAGAGTGAGCCTATTCCAGTGCTGGCGATACCCGGCCGGCGAAACACCGCCAGGGGATGGGCTTCCGTTACTGGGCAGGCGAAGGGCATCGAGTGTTTCAGTGTATTGCAGAGACTGCTAAAACTTCAGCCGTGAGTACTGCCTTCAGCATTAATTGTTTTCAACCCTGATTCTCATCTTATTAAAAGTTAAAACTGCTTTTTACCCTGTCTACTTTTAATGGATGGAGCTGAGCAAAATGGGTGCAGTTAAAAGCATGAGTCTGCTTGGAAAAGCAACTTGGGAGGAGCTGGGGAGGCAAACTAATGTCTCGCCGCATTAAACATAAAAATAATAAGGTGAGGTGGGTTTTTTTCTAACTTCTGTGTCCTATAAACTTAGCCCGGTTCTGGGAGTTCCCTAGGTTAGCAACAGCAAGCGCTTGCTGATGCCTCTGCAACAAGGGGTAACTCACCAAGTATGTAATAGAAAATTGTAAGGAAAACATAAAAAAAAACCCGCCAAACCAGAATTTACAGATTTTCTGAATTTTTTTCACTTGGGAAGTCTGCCTCAAAAATCTTTATTTTACAGGATAAAATAAAGCCTTTACGCATTGTCCCAAATACAGAGAGATGATACATTTTTGAGGGAGAAGATGCTGACGTTAGGCGATTTTCTGTAATATAACGTGCTTTCTAAGGCTGCAGCACCAGTAGACAAATGTAAGCAAATTCAAAACCAAAATGTGAATCTATCTCTTCAGTTTCGTTTACCCAGTTGTTTTATTAAGTGAGTTGGCTAATACTTTTTTTAATATACTACTGCTTGAGTTTGGAGAAAGATCCAGCTTAGGACAGCAGTAGCAACGCTGGGAATGCTCTCGGTTCTGTTGTTCTGTTACGCCAACTGATGGTTTTAGGCTGTGAATTTTGCGGGAGTTTTTAACAGTGAAGTATATTCTGTTTGTAGTTTTCTGGTATTTGGCGTGACTTTGGAATCGTATCACTCTTGCAACTGAAGTGCTGGAGCGCGGGCAGTGGAAGGAGCTGCTGCGGAGGGGTTCAGGGTCACCGCATCAGGCTTGTGACTGTCGGGCCACGTGGAAAGGGGCCCCTTCTGGGTCTTTTTCACTACGTTATCGGTTTTCTATTGGCAAGATCAGCAGAACTTCCATAAAAACAAATGAAGGGGTCGGGTGATAGAACCAAATACGTGTCTGTGTAAGACCTCAAACCATTAATGAAAGGTATTTCAAACTGGTATAAGCTACAGACAACGTCTTTCCTGAAGCGTGTGTGAGGATTCAGATGTAGCTCAGTATTTTTAATCACAGTTCTCTTTTTGCTTGAAGGCACAACATCCAAACTGAAGTCATGGATTTGACGGAAGTTTTGGTGCTAACCTTGAGTTCTGTTTCCCACAGGGCAACGCTCTGCTGGGCTACCAAGGTTCGTCCGTGTAAGACAGTCTGGAAGCCCAGTGCTACCACAAGCAACGGCTCTTGTTAACTGTCTGTGATTTAAAACTGGGGAGCTGACAGCCCGTTTTCTGTCCAACGTCGTGGCCTGAAACCCCCTACTTTGGATTCAGCTACTTTCTCCTGGCCTCACCCCCCCACCTACTCCTATAGCATATAAGGTTGGCGAAGAGAATAGAGCCGCTATGGAAGTTATGAGACAGCCTCACCGAACGTTCAAAGGAACTAGGGAAATCCAGATAAACAAGACCCCTAAATGCATCACCTTGGACATGGAAAAATACGTTGAGGGGGGAAATTCTTCTTTCCCCAGGTGAGTGACCCAGTTTGGGACCCTTATACAAATTTTCAAGGTCAGAGAATGAATTTCTCTAAAAGGCCAGGATATCTCCAACTAAGGAACTGCAAAAAAAGCACTTCCTACACACATTATAGAACCGGGAGATCCTTCAGTGGAGTGGAAGTTTAATGATCAACTGTAACTTGCTTTGAAGGAAGAAAATGTTTCCACTATAGGCTCCTCTTGAAAAGCACTTGGGGCGTTGTGAGGCTGTGCTTTTAAGCAATCCACAGGATATAAATACAGTTCCAACTTTCAAGTTGATACTTGAAGGAGACTGGAACGACCTTATGTCAGCAACCTGGAAACCACCTTGTTTTGTCTCAGAATACTTCTCAGTTCCCTGGCGAAGCCTCACGGTGTTCAGTGTGTGCAATGACACTGATACCAGTAACTGTCAATCTCAAGGTACAAACAAAAATGCTTAATCTTGAGATTCTGCTTGAGAAGAACTCTTTAGCCAAAACTCATTAGTCCAACTTGATGCTGCCGTAATTTCCTACTCAACTTGAAAGTTATTACCTTATCTCTAGTTGAATGTATTGGCTGATTTATGGACATTTCACTGAAACTTGGCAAAACACGAATCTATATGGGAGAACGCAGTTAAGCCCAAGGAGACAACCAACATTGTTTCCATTCAAAGCTGTAAAAGTTCAGTTTGCAAAATCACTTTCTGGTACATTTAGTGTTTCGTCACAGTTTAAACGATACCTTGAAACTGCTGGGTTTGATCTGACTTTGCGTCTTGTTTACTGACCTCGAGTGGGGAAAGCTTGGCTATTGCAGTTCTTCTGCAAAGGGCTATTCAGCACTTGTCTGGCTGTTACAGGTCCCTAGTTTTCTCCTCAAGGAAAGTTGAAAGTAAATGCTTTGAGTATTGTTCATTTTTTATATATATTAAAAAATATCATTTTCTGTTACTGCAATCAAAATAAAGAGATATAAATACATAAAGGCAAAAGAACTTCTAGTTTTAAGATCCAGACGCTGAAATTACTAGCATCGTTAATGTCTAACACCACTGTGTCTCTCGCTGGCAGTTGGCGCTGTGGACTGTTCCTTTTTTCTACTCAACTAAGCAGCAAGTTTCATAGCATAATTCCCATTGAAGTCCTACAAGTCCAGACAAACCTTTACCTGCTCTGAAAATGCTTTCCTGAAGCTAAGATGTGCTATTTCAGGCCATAAGCTCCAGGTGCAATGAAATTCTCCAGACTGCAGATCCAGATACCCCACCTAGGAGACGCCCAGCAGATTTCAGTCATGAGAAGGAAGCCTCTCCTACCCCTATAAAGACATCTGGCCTACAAAGTGATTTTATTTGAGCCTTCTGTAAAGAACTAGGATCTCCTCCTAAGCCTCACAAAGTCTCAGCTTTGTGGCTTTACCATCCAGTTTCAATTGGCACGTTAGTTAAGTTCTGGATTTGCTTTTTCTCCAATTTTAAATTTTCTGAACCTTCTGTTAAGGTAATATGATAGCTGCTCTGAAATCACCTTCAGAGAACTTGTCCTGCATCTTGTAACACTGTACATCATTACAAGAAAAAAAAAAAAAAAAGAGCTGATGAAGCACAGGGCGTATATAGATGTTTCTTATTCGACTCTCAGAAAATACTTTTTCTTTCTTGGTTTGTGATACGTTAAATTCAGGTCCGGTATTTTCTCAGTAGTTCTGACTAGTTAATCACACTGTCTGTTCCGAGTACGCTATTATTTTCTCACATCTACGAAATGGAAATTGCCTGCTAACTAAATGGAGGGAAGCCAAAAACTTTTTCTCAAGGATATTTCCATTGGCCTCCAGCCTCAGCCTGTCACTTCACTCCCAGTTCTTTCCTCATAAAAAAGGGCCAGTGCTTCTGTAAGCGTTGAAATGTTACCTTACCGTCTTCCGGACTGCAGGCAATCCAGCGATCGTCTAGCACAGGTAGAGAATGTGTCCGTTGTGCCTCTACTTCAATCCATGCCTTTAATTCTGGAAAAGTCTCTTTTCCTTTCCGTTGACAGAGCAAAAAGAACGTTATCCTGGGCTCACAAAAGAGTTGAAGAAATGTTCCAGAAAGGGTTGCTTCACCGCTGCAGGGCAGCATATGACAGCACAACTCGCGCTCTGCTGCAGTTCAGGTAGTGGTGTGTGCTTTCTATAGTGAAATTTTAAGTGCAGTAATCCCTTTAACTAGTACAGTGACCACCCTCAAACAAGGACTGTGTCTCTTACAGATCCCACAACAACTTATTTCTGAATGGGGGTTTTTGGCCTTTCCTACCAAGCAATTTCATGGACTGCATGGAAGACTATGCCATTTCTTTTTATTATTTTTCAGTTAGAAACTGAATGAGAATAAAGGACCTTTTAAATAATCAATCAGCAATGCTCTTGGCTGCCCTCCCAATCCCAGAACACACCCTCACCCTCCCTTTTCTCACAGTTAAACTCTTATACAACTGAAGAACACGAGTCCATCTGAAGAGAGACAAAGGGCCTCTGTTTCTCTCCCTTGGTCTCCGTTTCAGTGATGCCTGTCTCCTTGCCTAAGGTCAGATTGCATGATCAGCCTTCGCTTCAGACGTATCCCCTCCTCAGTCTCTGTAGCCCCCGGTCCCTCCCTTGGCGGGGGGCCCTCTTGGCCAGCCCCCCTGCTCACCGCCTGGTCGGGATCCCGGGAAGGGCTGTCCCGCGGTGGGCACCGCTGCTGCCGCGGGCATCCAGCCCACGTATGGGAGCAGATCCCACGGATCAGCCCGTTACCGATGGCCCGGCGGCCGCGGGGACACGGAGCTGGGCTCACGCAGCGCAGGGCTCTCCGCCACCCAGAAATGACACCAGCCACTGTCATGCTGATAGTGTTATTTATAGGGACTACAGTTGGTTTATTAAGATTTTTTTAGATCAAAGACTTCAGGATTTTGTCTTAGGCTAAAAGTAACCCCCCAAAAATTTGTTTGTGATGAGAAAAGGCAGAATGTTAGTGTTACTCTCTGGCAAGTTTTGGGTACTCCCCAAGAGTTACACCAATGCTGGTCCTAAAACTTTCCCACGAAAATCTGCTCCTAAAAATCCTACCACTTAGATTGCACCAAAGTTATCTTCCCTGTTCTTTTTCTTTTCCCCCTACTTGTCAGTTTTTTTCAGTTCTACCCTCACATTTGGTCATTCCTATGAACTTGTTGCTGTGTTCGATGTCCTCCCCACGCCCCAGGCGGTGCGAGGACACGGCCCTTACACAAGGAGCAACACCCCTTTCTCCCTCTTCCCTGCCATCCCGGTCCGCGCTGGGAGCCTTTGGGAGGGTTAGTGGGGAAGGGAAGTTTGCTTTTAAATCCCCACTGGCTTCTTTTTCCCTTCTGGCTGTATTTGTCCCCTCAGACTGTATTGGCTCTGCCTCGGCCCTCCGGCAATGGCTGCCCGGGGCGGGAGGGAGCGGCGCCCGGCGGCGGGCCCGCGGCTCTCCGCCTCCGCCTTTCATTTCTACCTGCGGCCGCTCGCTCGTGGCCGGTTTCCGCCGCCCCTCCCCAGGCACCGGCCTCCCCGCCGACGCCTGCGGTGACGGCCGCCCGGCCCCGCCGCCCCTGTCAGCGCGCTCCGGGGCGGGAGACTCCCCGCCGGCCCCAGCGGCTGAGAGGGGACGGGTGTCCCCGCTCCGAGGGCCGCCGCCGCAGCGATCCCCCGCCTCAGCCCGGCCCCGCACGGCGGCGGCCGCCTCAGGCTGCCGCCACCCGCCATTGCGCGCGGCCCCGCCCCGCTTCCGGCCGGCGCGTCCCCGTCCCGGGGCGGGGCGGGAGGAGCCATGGAGGACGCCGATTACCTCGAGGGCAGCGCGGCGGAGTGGGGCAACGAGGCGGACGGAGGGGCGGTGAGCGGCTGCCCGGCGGCGGGCCCGGGGCGGCCCGTGAGGGGAGCGCTGGCCCCCGCGCCGCCCCCGGAGCGGAGCGCTCTCCCGGGGCACGCCGTCTCGCACGGGGGTCCCTGGGGCCTGCGGGCGGGGCAGCCGCGGCTGGGCTCCGGCCGGGGCCAAAAGCGCGGCGGCGGGCGGGGAAGCCGGCCCGGCCCGGCCCTGCGGCGGGGCCCGGAGCTTGGGCCGGTCGGGGAGGGGGAAAACAACGGCGAGTGGCGTTTGCCCGGGTCGCTCGCTGTGGGGAGCCGCCGTGCGTGGCTTTCTGCGGGCAAAACCAGCCGAAGTAGGGGAGTAGAGGGGGAGTCGGGACGGGGGCTGGCTGACTGGGCTGTGCTTGCGATAGCAAGACGATGAAGATGGAGAGGGAGAAGATGATGCTGAAGTGCAGCAAGAATGCCTGAAGAAATTTTCAACCCCAGACTACATAATGGAGCCGTCTATATTTAACACGTTAAAGAGGTGAGTGTAGCCTCATGTGTGTTATGGTGCATGGCATGTGTTGCAGATGCCTGTAGTGTAGATAGGGCCTGTAGCAACAGGACAAGGGGTCCTGGTTTTAAAGTAAAAGAGGGAAGATTTAGACTGGATAAACGGAAGAAATGTTTTGCACTGAGAGTGGTGAGCCCCTGGCCCAGGTTGCCCAGAGAAGCTGTGGATGCCCCAGCCCTGGAAACATTCCAGGCCAGGTTGGACGGGGCTCTGGGCAACCTGCTCTAGTGAAGATGTCCCTGCCCAAGCCAGGGGGTTGGACTAGGTGGCCTTTAAAGGTCCCTTCCAACCCACACCGCTCTGTGATTCTGTGCAGTCTTATCACTTTGTATGGAAGTGTGTGTGAAAATAGATAAATGATGCGATTGTTTTCCCTTTGTTCAGAGTTCAGTTGGTTTGGGGTTTTTTTAATATGACTTTCAAATAGTTCTTTTCCAATCCTTTCATCAGATATTTCCAAGCAGGAGGTTCTCCAGAGAATGTTATCCAGCTCCTCTCAGAAAACTACACTGCAGTGGCGCAGACTGTAAATTTGCTGGCAGAGTGGCTCATTCAGACAGGTATGATAAATGATACAGTATAATTTGGGTCTATAGTCTTTCTTTTGTCAGAAATATCTGAATTGGTGACAAATTTGATCATACTCAGAAAGCGGATCGTTATAAAGTTGTTATCCTGTATGTGACTAAATTCTTTTTAATAATATGTTTATTCTGCTCAGAGAATAAGTGACCTGTTGATGAATATTTTGTAATGCCCACAAACTGTATTATAACGGGTAGTGTAGTTGAAGCAACTGCATGAACTATAGTGTCTTTTTGTTTTCATGCGCAAGGGTACTGTTACATAGATGGTGTTAGCAATATTTGATGTTTTGTAATAGTATTATATAATTAATACTGAAAACACAAATACCTTATTACTAGTCACAGTTCCCTTTCAGTTGATCAGTGGTTAGACGGAAGGTTCTCGTGGATGCCAGTGTTCTCCGAGACAAGAATTCTGTGTTGCCAGTCTGCTTATGAATTCTTCAGCAGCCTCTTGCAAGACATGCCTAGCATTATCTTGTGGTATCTTTGTGCTTAGCTAGTATGAACTTTTGTTTACAAACTATCAGAATTACTATAATCTGGGAAGTGTAGAACTACTTATTACTACTTTGTGCGTTGTTTTGTAGTATGCTGTCAAAGCTACTGATAGCCAATATATTAAAAGGATGGACTTTAGTCTGTAGTAAGGTGGGTTTGTGCACCAACCCTGGTAATCCCTTTTGTGTTTAAGACACATGCATTTTGGTGTCGTGCCCAGTAACAGTCTCGTGAGATGACTGGTGTTGCTGTTTGCATGACTGCTGAAGCGAGCAAGAGGAAAAGGACTAGTGTAACCTGTCTGTGATCCTAAACAGTCTGCGTTTAGGAAAAAAAGATTGAGAATCTCTAAATCTGTCTGTTTAATTTTGGCTTGATGGTAGGATTGGTGGCTCTCCTCTCACCTTCTGCGTGTTGATAAATACCTGAGTAGTTTCTGTTCTTGTTGAAAATGTTAAGATGTTGCTGCTATGTTTGATTGGATTGCATCTGCCAAGTTTTTTGTTCCTTCTATACAGGTGTTGAGCCAGTGCAAGTTCAGGAGACTGTAGAAAACCATTTAAAGAGCTTACTTATCAAGCATTTTGACCCTCGGAAAGCAGATTCCATCTTTACAGAGGAAGGAGAGGTGTGCATGGAATCCATGTTGCTATCTTTACATGAGTGGATCCTACATAGATGCCTTCATCCGATGGAGTAGTAGATGGTGGGGGAAGGGAAATCATATCTTCAAATCTCTGGTTAAGAAACAACTGGCTTCAGAAAACCAGCTGTGTCTTACTGGAGTCCTCAGAGGCTTAGAGAGCTTAGAAGCTTTGCCTGCTGCATCCTCCTTCGTAATAAAGTCCTGTATGACAACTCGCAGGACTCCCGAGAGGTTAAAAGCCTTATTTTAATGATCTCCACATCTAGATATTCTTACATTTCTCTCTATTGTTCCGATCTTTTCAGACTCCAGCCTGGCTTGAGCAAATGATAGCACATACTACGTGGAGAGATCTCTTTTACAAGTTGGCAGAAGCCCATCCTGACTGTTTAATGCTTAATTTTACTGTGAAGGTAGTATACTCAAGTGTAATAAGTGAGAATACCCATAAAGGGCTTATTGTTCTGGCATCAAGTATTGGCTGTGGTATCTTGCCTGTATCTTTTATGTATTCCTGCATAATGCTGCTTATTCAAACATCAGAACAGTACAAATACATGTTGGTGGGAGGAATTATGTTACAGGTTGCAAGTAATAAGTGTAGTTTCCTGGTCTGAAGCACTGCTTCCTGAGGGTTTTTGTTGTCTGTTGGTTTTTGGTCGTGGTGGTGTGGTTTTTGTTTGGGTTGGTTGTTTTTTTTCTTTGATCTGTTTTTGAAAATTGTGAATTTCTGGTGCAATGGAACATTTCAGTCAGTTTTATATATTTCTGTGACAGGGAAAGAATGTTATATATCTTGGTGTGGTCTGAAGTATTCTTATATCATTATGGTTTACTTTTTTTGCTCCATCTTTACCCGTTTCCTTTTCTATAGTCTAAAAGATGAACATGAATTCCAGTAAGTGTATGCAGAGGCACATCTTACATTCTGTGTGTTCTTCTAGGCTTGTTAGAATATCTGAAATATAAATGTAAATAATAGGAGTTTTCTGTGATGTTTTTGGTTTTGTAGCTTATATCTGATGCTGGATATCAAGGGGAAATAACCAGTGTTTCAACAGCTTGTCAGCAACTGGAAGTGTTTTCCAGAGTCCTGCGTACATCTCTGGCAACAATTTTAGATGGAGGAGAAGAAAACCTTGAAAAAAACCTCCCTGAGTTTGCTGTAAGTTGTTTTGTTTTTTTTTTTTTTTTCTTTTTTCGCAGAAAGAAAATAGTGTTTTCCTTTCTGGTTAGGATATACAAATCATTACAGGATTGTAGAGAATCTTGACGGCTTATCAAGTCTTACAAAATTTTATGAGGAGGAGGTGTATCTGAGTTCAAAAATAAAATTTGTGCTTTTTGATCAGTCTGTGACAAAGAAATCCTTGGGTTGCTTGTGTGACAATTCTTATATTTATTAAATGGATTGTAAAAAGGTGAAGGTAGAACTGTTGTCTCCCACATTTAATGTAAGATCTAAAGATCAGTCTAGTCAGTCCCCTGGCAAATTAAAATAGTGTTTTTTATCATCCACGTCAGTGTGAAAGTGCCATCTAAATCAACCCAGCATGTGTTCTCTGTTGTGAAACAGCATAATGACTTTTGGATGGCTTTGTACTTCTCTTACACTTAAATATTGCAGAGAAAGTACTGAGTGTAAGTAGGATAGAATTTCATCTCAATTTTGGCATTTAAGAAACAAAATTCTCCATTTAGCCATCTCTTCTTGCATGCTATGAATGCCTATCGATACTGTGCTTCTTGATACTTCCTTCTTGGCTGTTGGGTTTTTGGTTTTCTTGCATAGTTGTTTGTGTGTTGGTTTTGGTGTTTTTCCTTTGATCAGTAGATTTCAGTTAAATCTTTGCAATTGTGGCAATGTAATCCCAGAAGCATACTTGCATGTTTCTTGTTGACTGGTAAGATTTTTGATGTGTGCTTCCACAGAAGATGGTGTGCCATGGAGAACATACGTATCTCTTTGCTCAATCTATGATGTCCATATTAGCTCAAGAAGAGCAAGGAGGGTCAGCTGTCAGACGGATTGCTCAGGAGGTTCAGCGATACGCTCATGAGAAGTAAGTGGCAGTTACATTATTAGTGAAATGTCAGTCACTGGAATGTGTAAACTGCTGTCTCTTGCTCGGTCTCGATTGCCTTTTACCAGCAAAAGGAGAATTCTTAGCTGCAACAGAGCGGTTCTTGTAGCAAGCTTTAATGCATAGAGCACCAGAAAAGTTCAGTGTCATGTGCTGGGAGAGCTGAAATAAGAGGAGTAAAGAATTGAATTTTCTGTCTATAAAAAAAAAAAAATTATTTTTATTATTCTACAAATATTTTAGAAACAAACAATGGAAATACAGGCCTATTTCTATAAATTACCCAAGATAAGGCGTTCTGCCCTAAGGCATTCCGTGCCATAGGAAGTGCCTTGTTGACTCAGTGAGGCTAAAACTAAAACGTCCAAATCAAGCAAATAAGCTGTTGTGTGTGTTTGCTCTTCACCTAGAGGCCATGACGCTAGTCAGATCACTTTAGCACTGGGTACTGCAGCCTCCTATCCTCGAGCGTGCCAGGCTCTCGGTGCGATGTTGTCCAAAGGAGCGCTGAATCCAGCCGATATCACAGTCCTGTTCAAAATGTTTACAAGCATGGACCCGCCTCCAGTAGAACTGGTTAGTAGTTGTCTTTTTATAACCTCTGAAACTTCACTAGCGCTCAGAAATATGAGCTCTTGTTGTGCTAAATGCTGTATCGACACGAAATAGAAGTTAGCACTAGACTCATCCCTCTATAATTTTAAATAATGTCTACATGTGAAACTACTACTGGTATTCTGTTTTGCACTAGCTTCCTGATTGGTTTTATTTTTTAATCATTCCAAGTTGTCTTTTTACGTATAATTAAATTCATTAAAAAGTTCTCGATAGGAGATAAAGATGGCAAGGAATTAGTTAACTTCTTTTAACAAAAAAATAAAAAATGCTTAAAAAACCCACCCGGTTTTGCAGTTTGTTTTAAGCAGGCCTAAATGGCACTTTCACATTTCTCGCCGCCTCCTTCTAAGGTGGGTTCTGGTAAGAATGGTGGTGTTTAGATACTGTAGCAATATAGTCTGTAACTGTTTCCTTTGTTTGTTTGTTTGGGGTTTTTTTGTTTCTTTGTTTCATCAAAAGTTTGGGTTTCTTCAGAAAACTATCTAACCTACTCCCAAGGGGGAGTGCGTTGTATCTCATTCTGTGCAAGGTGTATCAGATGCAAAAACTATATTTTTAGTCACCTCTCGTAATTCCCAGGCTCTAATAAACTGTTCATTTTCTTCACAGATTCGAGTACCTGCCTTTCTGGACCTCTTCATGCAGTCGTTGTTTAAGCCAGGTGCTAAGATCAACCAGGACCACAAACACAAATATATTCACATACTGGCGTATGCAGCTAGTGTAGTAGAGATGTGGAAAAAGGTGATGTTCAGCTCTGTGAATAGCGTTATTTTTACCTACAGTGGCCTGATTGTGCCAAAGAAAATCTTATGGTCGTGAAGTTACTCAGTTTAAAGCAATATATTCAGTTTAATTTATTTATTTTAATATGAAGTGTTTCTGGTTTCAACAGAAGTTACCAAAAAATGTAGATCCAGATGATCAAATAGTACTATAAGAGTCTGAGTGCACTGAGTGTTTTTGCTCTCTCCCCCCGCCCCCCCAAGGAAAAGATTATCAGCAGCAGTAGTGTCCTATTAGAACTCTATGTGTATTCCTCCTCAGAGGAAGAGAAATTTAATTCTCTGAAGCGGATAAAGTAATTCTTAGGGAATTAAGTAAAGCAAACATCTCTGTATCCATGTGCTTCAGCTCATCGATAATTAGCTCTTCTGAAACTTGTGTTTGAGCCTAGGTTTTGAGAAATGTGATCTTGGGCTTATCACAGGTTACAATTCCTTTCCTTAAATAACCACAGGCATCCTGTGTATTCATGACCCTTGCATTCAAACTTTGCAATTTTTCAGAACAAAAGAGTCAGCATAAACAAGGATGAACTCAAGTCAACTTCAAAAGCCATTGAAACCGTTCACAACCTGTGTTGCAATGAGAACAAAGGAGCATCAGAGTTGGTCGCAGAACTGAGCACTCTCTACCAGTGCATCAGGTGAGCAGAGACTGGTCCCGGGCCCCAGCTGTTGGAAGGGAAGTGTTGGTTAGGGGAGGCAGTGCTGCTGAAGGGAAGTGCCTTTGTGGGCCGCTCTGTGAGAACATCCTCACTGTAGAACACGTGAAGTTGTGGTCTGAAAGCAGCTTTCAAAATCGTACATCTGACTCTTTGGAATCTTTCTCATGAGGACACATATTCTGGTCTCCACAGACAACTTGTCCTTCTTGTGTCACAGAACGTGCCTTTCTCTGCCATTGGAAAAACATGAGAGATTACTTTGTCTTCTAATAAAGCTTTCCTAGCAATAGATGTGTCCTTTCCTCTCCTCTTAAAAGTATGAAATAGCAGATATTGAATAAACTGGAACAAACTCAGAGTGTACGTGAATTTTGCTGCCTATTTCTTGCATTTTGTGCTGAACCGGGAGTGTCTGTAGAAAGAACTTTCCTCCAAACTACTTCTGATGTGCTGGCAACTTTTCAAGCAGAACTCTTTTATCTTTATGAGTTCTGCTCTAAGTTAAACTGAAGCTCTAGCAACCATTAGAATATACTGAAAGTTTTGTTTTGTTTTGTTTTTTTAATTTACTGGGAGTTTTTTACTTGGGCTTTTTTGTTGTTGTTGTTTTGGGGTTGTTTTTTATGCTCCTGTGCTAAAGTGATCTCTCTTTCTGTAGGTTCCCAGTGGTGGCAATGGGTGTATTAAAGTGGGTGGATTGGACAGTGTCAGAACCACGGTACTTCCAACTGCAGACTGATCACACCCCAGTCCATCTGGCATTATTGGATGAGGTAAAAGCCTATATAAAACCTAGCTGGAGAGTAAAAAGTTTTGATGCTTGTAGTAGGAAGTGCATCCAGTTCACTGAATGTCTATCACGTACAGTAAGTCAGTAAATACGCAGAGATGAGTCTGTTTCTGGTCAGAGTTAATTACTTGTTTTTATCACCTCAGCATTATTTACCCTAGGAAAACTTAGGCATCAAAGAAAGAAACGGTGGAATACTTTTTCTAAAAGAATTTACAACTGGTGCTGAACATCAGTGTAAACTCATCTAATAAAATGTGCTGCTTTGGTTTTTAAGTAGAAGTTCTGAGGATCTAGCTTTCCTGTCTTGTTTGCAGATCAGTACGTGCCATCAGCTGCTTCATCCCCAAGTTCTACAGCTTCTTGTCAAGCTTTTTGAAACAGAACATTCGCAGCTTGATGTAATGGAGCAGGTGATTCTCAAAGGATTCGGTATTTGTGTTCTTTTGTATTAGTTACGCTTATGCAAGACAACAGCTTTTGCTGTCACAGCGGTTTTAAGAGTTTCATTTAGGAATGTGGTCATGGCTAAAAAGTAACACAGCGGATGTTGAATCAATAAGAACGAGCAGTAAAAGTGGCACAATTCTGAGAGGAAGTTCTAATCTGTTGGTTCTTCCCTCCCCGCACTATCAGCTGGAGCTGAAGAAGACTCTCTTGGATAGAATGGTGCACTTACTCAGTCGAGGATACGTCCTGCCCGTCGTCAGCTACATCCGCAAATGCCTGGAGAAGCTAGATACCGATATCTCGCTCATCAGATACTTTGTTACAGAGGTCAGCAGCGAAAATTGTGTTTACTAACATAGAGAAATAAACTCTAATATCAATTGTTTGTGTTTGAATATTAAATCGGCTTACCTCAGATTCAAAAATATTCCAAGATAAGAGATCAGATTCTGAGCAATGTATGTAATATCAGTATTTCCTAGGACGTGACTTAGTCCTGCTCGCTCCTGACTTCTGAAAGTATTAAGGTACTGGATAGAGTACTGCAAGAATACTTAATTTATTACTTGTGTGGAGAACAAGAGGTCTTAGGCGCAACTACCTGTATGCTTTCAAGACTGGTATTGTGAATTAAATATTGTCCCTACTACCCCTCTAACTGGAAGAATAATCCATCTCTGTCTGCGCTTTCAGGTGCTGGATGTGATTGCTCCTCCATATACCTCAGACTTTGTACAGCTTTTTCTTCCAATCTTGGAAAATGAAAGTATTGCAGGTACTATTAAAACAGAAGGAGAACATGATCCGGTCACTGAGTTCATAGGTAAGTCACATTTATTCCTTGCATTCCTGCTTCCTTTTGTATTTGTTGCAACTTGTAAATAATGTTCAGGAGGAGGATTGCTAAAAATAGGAATGCCTACCAGATATTTTCACGGATAACTTCCCTTTTCAGGGCCTATGTTTAGCAATTTTCCTTTGATCAAGAGTGTCTGGGTAGTAGTGAGAAACTTGGAGACAAATACTGGGTTTTGAGAACTAGCACAGAGTAGTGAGGAAAGGATAGGAGTGTATGACAGACTGCTTCCCTTCCTATCCTAAACCAAACACATCTGTCCAGACCCTAAAACCCTAATTATCTACGAAATGCAAAAATCCACATGCAAACAAATAAATCAGAGTAATGTACTGAACACTTTTTTTTTTTTTCCTTTTAAGCTCATTGCAAATCTAACTTTATTATGATGAACTAAGAAGTGGAAAACATCAAGAATGCAGAGCACATGATCACTACTTTGCTGTACTCTCTGCCAGTAAGATTCACAGCAGCAAAAAAAACCCCAAACCACCAAAACCAACAAACCCGAAACAAGGAAGAAAGGGCAGAAGGGCATTTGATTGACCTGTGTGGGGACCTTGAGCTTCATATCAGAGGACTGTTAATGTACTTCAGAAAATGGAATAATAGTGAAGGATTTTCTGTATAAATCTGAACATTCTGATGGCAGGGGGTAGCAGGAGACAAACAGATTTATTTCAAAGAATGTTATTTTGGTTATTTGCAGAATTTGTCAATGATTCTTTGTGTAGTGTAAAAACCTGAAGAAGGGGGAATGTAGTTCCTACTAAAACCACTTTGCAGATAGTTCTCTGAAGACTAAATTTGAACGCTTTAGGTTTCCACAACTAGGAATTTGTGTGACTGGCTCTGTGCTGCAGAGAAGCCACAACGCCTCTTTCTCACCTTTGCATTGTATTAGAATTCTAAATATCCTACATATTTACTGCTATGAAGAAAACATTTTGTGTGATGCAAGTGGAGTTATAACAATCAAGGTTAGTTTTGTATTAACAGATGAATCCTATGTGAGTGTGTTATCTTTAAGAATCTATTTTTGTTAAATAGGTGCATCAGGTGTTACTGGTAAGTTTCATTACCATCTCTAAATTCTACGCTGTCCAAAAATACGAATGTGTGCAGAAATTGCATTACTGCTTGTTGTGGCTTCGTTTTTATACTTATCTCTACTCTGTCCTGGTCGATGCCAAACAGTGGGGGATACACCCAAGATTATAACTTACCTTTAAATAAAGGTTTTTTTCTTTTTCAGAGATTTCTTTCAAAGTTTCATTAAGACCGCTCTTTCTTTCTGTTCACGGGGCTGGATTTCCCTGTGTACGGGCAACTACTGTTTGTTTACAGGTGAGGGGTATAGACAAGCCCATTGTGCTTTTCCAAGCACATCTGTTTTCTGAAGAACCTGCTTTCTGAAAGACGGTATAATTTTTAGGTCCAAGTGGATGTACGTTTAAAAAGGAAATCACTTTGTTCTTCTCTGTTGTCAGTGATTCATGAATGAGAATTCTAAGCTACCACAATAATTCTTGGAACAGCAGCCAGCCGTGTAGATTCTTATCTCCTTATAAGAAGGAGCGCATCTTCCCTTTCCTCCGCCAGCCCCTCACGTACATACTCCACAGCGACTGCGCTTACTCTAACAGTGCTCTCGTCGGCTTCAAGCACAGCCTGAAAAGGGCACAACTTGCTTCTGCAGAAGTGTTCTGAACTTCTTTGCACATCTTTGAATAGAAGATGTACCATCGTTCTAGCTAACTCCCGCCATTTACTATGAAAAGTAGGTCTCGTGCAAGTGTATTTTAGGTTGAATTAGCATGCAAGTTTGGCTGGTTGTAGCCCCTGACTTCGTTTCTTTGGAATTAATTAGAAACACTTCGCCCTATAGAGCTTCAGTTTAGGATGTATCGTCTTTTAGTGGTAATCAAGAGCAGTTTGTTCCTGTGTCCCTTGCAAATTTGCTAGCTGTTTAAACAAGGTACACTTCTGCTTTCCTCTGTGCTCAAGCTTGGTATCGCTTCCTCAAACATTTGAGTTCCTCTCTGCTTATCTACATAGGTGAATTTTAACTAGTTAAAACTTCCATGATGCTGCGATCAGTACTGTCATACTAACGTGTCCTTATCTCAATGGAACTTACATCGCAGCAGGCACTGCAGCTTGCCCCCGTTCATTTTTATTGGCACTATGTGGAAAAGCAAAGCCAAGGAGACAAATGGAAGTCTCTCTTCTGCTTAGATTTAAATGTGTATTACTGTCTTTCATGCTTAAGAGGCGAATGGTGGATGACAAACACCTACTGATCAGAGTATGATTCTTTTGTGTAGGAAGCCAAAACTGGGCCCACATGAACCAGAAAAGTCAGTCTTTGAAGTCCCCTAGCCTACTGGATTATGGCGTAACCTCAGGTTTAAAACATGTTCTCATTGTCACAAAACTAAAAGCTGTGCTGTTTGAGACCGAAATGATCAAAATAGCACAACCACCTCGGCTCCATCCGAGACACTAGCAGTCTTACTCTTGTGTGGGTCTTCACCATTCTGCCAAACTTATCTTCTGATTAGGAGCAGACTTCTTTCTTACACAGTTGCAGAAACTACCACCTGGAAGGTAGCAGATAATAGAGTTTCTGGAAAGACTTTGTTTTCTTCCTCTGCACCACTAAAAAGCTTTAACTTTCAAGTTTGAGTGAGGCATAATTCACAGGTTGGTTTGATTTAGGGTAGGTTTTGGAGATGGACATTTGAGTGATGTTCTGCAACATCTGAATGTCTCTTCTCTCCCCTGCTTGTTGAAGTTGGATGCTTTCTTGTAGCTTGTATCTTAACCGCTGGTGTGGGTAGAGGTAGTGTAATGTGAGTTTTTGTTTGAGCCAACCCTTTCACAAGAAAAAATCCAGTAAAAGCAGTACCATCCTGGGCCAGCTTCAGGTCGCTAGTCTGCCACGTGAGACTGCTTGTTAGGTACGATAGAAGACTACCAAAAACATGTATTAATAAGCTCTTATAATACACATACAGTCATGTAAAAGTCCATTTATTAAATGCAATTACCAATGCTAGTTAGTAACATTTGATATGGCACTGATTTGCCACTTAGAAACTGTCTCAGTTTTAAGGAAGAGAATTTGCTACCGTTCTTCAAATCAGCAAAGAGTTCTGGCTTGTGGCAATTTATACCCTACTGCTTTAGGAGAAAAATGGCACAGCCAATCACGTATTAAAGCAAGGAATTTGAGCAAAGACAAGACTAATTAAATAACTAAGAAATATTTAGACTTTTGTCTTTTGATCAAAGTAATTCCTGTTATATCATTTTGGTTGGATAAAAGCAACTGCATTATATGAGGCTTTCGACAGCAGCTTCACCAGGAGGCCAAGGGAACAGAGGATTTAGTTTTTTGAATACATCGTGTCCACACTTAGCTGTTTTGTTGTCCGCATCGCTGTGAGATGATACTTGCTCAATACTGTTAGAGAATTTAATATAAGCTCTAGACCCAAATATTGAGTATAGTTTTTCCTTCCCAGTATGTCTACCTAACTTATATTTTAAAAAACTATACAGGGATTTACATACAGAGTTTCCGTGATTAAGTCAGTATGATTTAAATACTGCGCATCAAGGCAGACAACACTTTCATGGGTAAATTACTTTTTTTAAGTTGTAAATTATCTAAAGGCAGCTCTGTATTTATTTGGCTTTGAAGACATTGCGTGTGGCTATCTATCTGGGCTAGTCTTGCAGAACTGCCTGATGGTGTTGAACTGTGAAAGAGTTTTAGATGACGACTATGTAAACAAAAAAAGGTGGTGCTGGGAAGCTTCCACACGTAGTGGTTCCTAAACAGAAAGACGTACGCTAGAGCATCAAGGAAGTATAGGATCTCCATACGCACAGTCCTCTTCAATAGCAAGATTGTACTGGCCTCCTCTTCCACCTTTGTATGCACTTGTCACAATTCTCAGCCACCCTCTTTCACCCTGTAAAGAATTAATTTGCATTGTGAGTTAGAAAACGTATGCTGTCGAGTCTCTCCTGTCATCCAAATATAAATGACCTCCAAGTGAACGTAGGAGTTCACTGGAGATGGGTTCATGGGGGCAGTCTGCTTTGCTGAGTTTACAGCCCCCTCATCCATTCCAGCTGCGGGACTTCACTTCTGCCTACAGCTACAGCAATTTACAGTTGCCCATAGCAGGAGCCGCATGTCCTTGGAAGGGTAGCATTTGGGATTGAGTTGAAATGACTCAAGTAACAGTCTGAATACTCTTGTCTTCAGATTAGTTAGGTTTCATTTTTTAATTGCTAGTCTAGCTCAAAGAAAGTTTTACTTTTCTTATCCCCAGGCTCGCCTTGCAGCGTCCTCTTTCCAGGTGAAAAACCCCACCTTTCCTCTGCAGTTGTTGTGCAGACGTGTTTGTCCCATGTTTCCTTACCCAGGGTTCGCCCCATGAGTTACGAACAATCCAGTATTCTGTTCCATTTTCCACGCCCCAGCCAGCCACGGACACGATGTGGTTCACCACAGGCGAGGGGTTGTACTCGCTATAGAGTCCTCCGGTGTAAGCATCCAGCTTCTCAGTAGCCATGATGCCACAGCTGTAACAAAACAGAGAAAGCGTTTTTTATACAAGGGGATCAGGGCAGGGGCCTGGCTGAAAAACTACTGGTTTTCTTGCATTTTGACTTCAGAGCTCAGTTTATCTACAAACAAGCTAAAGTCTGCACATCAGTGCAGAGCTGCCAACACGGGCTGGAGCGGAGAAGTACGTTTCAGGCAGTAGACTGAGTCTCAAGTATTTCAATCCCTGTATTTCTAGTAGACAAACAATTTCTTTTTTCACCATTCAAGACTTTTTTTTTTTTTTACCTAATTGGTCCATTAGCATAGATTTCTGCCATCATTTTTTCTCTCCCACTGACAGAGCCATAGTCAGCAACTTTCCAGAGCGTGTAGTTCTTTATCACATGGCATTCTCCAAAAGTGACGCAAGTTCCACACTGGTTAAACTTCTTACACTCTACAAAAGAAAAGTGAGATAATCACTGCAAGAGAATGCTTTTCATCAAGTGAATTAATGATACAAGACTAGGCTTTGTTTTCTTTTAACTTATTTGAGGCAGATATTAACAACTTAAGAGTAAATACTGATACACACTCTTTCTGCAAACCACATTACAAGTCCCTACAATCGCTAGTTGTTATTCTTCACTTCACAGGCGTAAGTGCTTTGATGAGGAAACGTTTCAGATGTGCTTCTCTCTAGATGCAGACACTATTCCAGTCACGCGTGGCCAGACAAAAGTTACTTTTCTCCTTTGTTTAGCTTGAAGTGACACTTGTAAATATTTCAGTATATCAGAGATTGTATATCACGGATTTAAGAGATTAAGTTAAAACAATTTAGCTGTGCAAACTTGTCTGGGCATGATTTAACACTCTGCTGTCTGGCTGGAGACAAGAGACACGCCGCCTGTAAAGAAAACCTGTTCTGTCAGTCAAACGCAAAGGCAGGAACCAGCACCATGGAAACCCAAGAAACTACTTTTTTTTTTTTTTTTTTTAAATTAAGATCTGCTAAACCTGGGATGAAACCTGACAGCAAAGCAAATGAGCATCGTACTTTGATCCTTAGCTTGGTAGTTGTTGCAGGTCTCGTCTGGAATGCCATGGTCGTGGGCGTACTTCCACACGCCCGCGTGGTCTCCACCCTCGCAGGATCCGGCATCGGCGCAGTCGATCACGTTCTGAACAGAGAGGTAGGCAGAAGGCCACGCACCTTTTCTCTTTATGTTGATTCGATCTGTAGGGATAAGAAATCGGGTTTTGTTGGTGGAATACGTGGGTGGTTACACACTGCAATTAGTGTTCAAACTCTCTGCTCCGCCGAGCCCGTGACTGTGTGCAGGCACCAGCGCTTGTGGCTGGAAAAGCCCCTGCTGCCGGCAGCGGGGCACACGGCGGGACCCAACTCAAACCAGCAGCCTGGGTTACTGGTGTGGGCTTGTATTAGAAGCTTTTTCCATTAAAAACTCAGCAAACATACGCAGATGAGTAAGATCTGTTTAGAGCCTTGAAGTGCCCCTTTAATTCATGTCACAGCTTCTGAAAGCTTCCAGATCTGTTTCTGGCTTTGACAGCAGTTTTCAAATACACATCATAAAGGCAGCTCTCGCTGCTCTCTACAGGAGTAGATTTATGCATAAACCCACGCAGAGGGTCACAAGCCCGTCCAGCCCAGGTCTCTGGCTCCCAGACACACTCTTCACAAACTTAAAGCAAGGAAAAGCTTTCTGAAGTATATCCTTGCTGTTGTGTCAACGTCTCGCTGTTATCCTGCCATCTTGGACAGGCATCGCCGCTTTGCTGCCTTATTTTGTCAGAAAGGACTAGCTTACTTGGCAGAAAAGCTTCCTGATGAGTATTTATAAACTGCCGCTCCCCGTGCATTAACAGTCTTAGCTGATGCTGCTGTAGTACTTTTAATCCTATTAGTGCTAACAACGCCCGGCTATACTTGGGAGGACGGGGAGGGGTTATCCCAGTCGCTCTTCCCCCAACAAGAGAAGGAATGAACACTTCAGCTATTCCCAGCAGTTCAGAAAAAACACCCTGATTTTTAAAGTCCACCTTTTATGCTTATAAAGATGCACATAGTGGCATACCTATGGGTACAATTAAGCTTTAAGCAAAGTTCTATAATTAAATATTTTACCTGTCCTAGTACTTCACTACCTCATGGCAGGTTTCATACATGCCTGTATTCTTGTACTGCTTAAGAACGGATCCTTTCGCGATTCCCGCTGCCTGCTCACACCTGCCTTGTCTTCCCCTTCCTGCACAGTTTCCTCTGTTTCTCCTCCATGGTTAATGCCCTGACAGCCCCCTGCACACACAGTGCTTCTGCAGCATGGTACTGCTGCGGGCAAATCATCACGTATCCTCTCTAGAGAGAATATTTCTCCAATTGAAGCAAAACCCTACTTCCCTTTTCCCAAGAAAAAGGCTGACAGAAAGCTCTCTGCTGTCCGTGCGCTGTGGTAGTTGGGGCATTTGCATGCCAGGGCTCTTGAAGCCGATACCCTGCGGGCCTTTCCAGCGAAAGGCGACTTCTCTCGCTTCCTCAGATCCAGGCACGGCTGCAGCAGCCCCTTGCTGCTGTCGATGCCGTGCGACGGGCCGCGGTACCAAAAACGGGAAGGAGATGCGATAACTGCTTTCACATCTGCTGCTGCCATCACCACACTTCCGAGGGGGGCAGAAGCCCCCGCGCCTACTCCAGGGCGCAGTGCGGGTCCGGCAGGGGCTGTGACTGCGTTCCTTCTGCAGACAGCGTTTGAGCCGTGCCCCCCTCATGTGGTTCTGAGGATGGGGAGGGCCTCGCTGACGGCTTTGTCTGCTGAAACCAAACCTCACCTTCGGCTGGGGCATCCCCCTGCGCCTGCTGCATCCACACACCTCCCAGCCCGGGTTCTGCTGTGTCAGTCACTGGGGATGACGTGCCGGTTCCCGGGGGGGCGTCGGGCCGTACCTGCCAGGGCGCTGGTGCTGCCGTGAGCCCAGCAGGACCCGCAGTACCGGGGGATGTGCTGGTTCCGCGTGGTGCTGGCGAAGTTGACGCCGTTGACGTTCCTCCAGTCCCAGCTCCGGGGCAGCGCTGCCGCCCGCAGGGACTCGTGCGGGCGGGGGTAGGTCCTGCGGGGGCGGGGGGAAAGGCACCAGCTGCCGGGCTGCCCGTGCCGGTGCCCAGCGAGGGGCTCCGTGGATATTTGTGGGGTTTTTTTCCCCCCCAAAAAAACCGGCTTTCGGGGGTTTCGGAACGAGGCTGCGAGCGGCCGGCGCGGGTCACGTGACAGCGGACAGGGTGACCCGGCCCTGCCCGCGCCGCCTCGTGACCGCCGCGGCCACCCGGGAACCCCCGCCACCCCCCGGGGAGAGACCCCGGCCTCCCCCCGCACCGGGGAGAGACCCGAACCCCCCCGCGCACCGGGGAGAGACCCGAACCCCCGCGCACCGGGGAGAGACCCGAACCCGCGCACCGGGGAGAGACCCGAACCCCCCCCGCACCGGGGAAAGACCCGAACCCCCCCCGCACCGGGGAGAGACCCGAACCCCCCCGGCACCGGGACGAGACCCGAACCCGCGCACCGGGGAGAGACCCCGGCCTCCCCCCGCACCGGGGAGAGACCCGAACCCGCGCACCGGGGAGACCCTCCGACACACACACCCCCGCCCCGACCCACCCCGCGGAGGCCCCCGGGCCCCCCCCGCCCCGGGGAGACCCCCGAGCTCCCCCTGCGGCGGGGAAACTCCCCGAAGTGGGGAGACCCGCGAAACCCCCCGGGCGGCGGGGCCGGGGCCGCCCGCACCTGGGAGCCCCCCGAGGCCGGGCGATGCCGGGTTCGCAAAGCCCCGGTGCGGGCGGGCGCCGCGGCTGCCCCTGCCCCGGGCTCGGCTCCGCGCCGCCGCCGGGAGGGGGCCGGGGCCGGGTCTCACCTGAGGCCGGGGTCCCGGCGCGGGGCCGGCCTGTAGCAGCGCTGCCCCTCCCTGAAGTGGAGGCCGGCGCGGGCGGGGGCGCAGAGGCAGCCCCAGAGCAGCAGCAGGAGGGACGCGAGGCGGCGGGTCCGCTCCGCCATGCTGCGGCCGGCGGGGCTCCGGCGGGGCTGCGGGGCCGGGGCGGGCGGCGGGGAGGGGCCGGGGCCGGGGCCGGGGCCGGGCGGGGCGGGGCCGGGCGGGGCTCGGGCGGGGGTCGGGTCGGGGGGCGGGATGCGGAGCCTCCCTCGAGTTCCTTCTGTCGTGACCGAGGGGTGTCGGCTGGGAGCGGGACGGTCGCGGGGTCCCTCCTAATGGCAGCTAATTAACGTCTCGGGGGATGAGGAAGAGCGGGGGGGCGCAGGGAGCGGGGGGACCCGGGGGAGTCTCCATCGCACACCCGCCGAAGTGGAGCGATTCTGGTCACACGCACCCAGGAAAAAAGGGGGGGAAGGAGGAGCTGTTAGAGCGCTGCGGTGGCTGGGCGCGGAGCTGCAGTCGCCCGGGGCCTGGGGCAGGAGGGGGCTCGGGGCAGCAGCCCCTGGGTGACAGAGGTACGGGGTTCTTTGCCTTCGGCTGTGCCCTGCCACCGGCTGCTCTCGTGGAGGGGGCAGAACGGGGGGACCTTGGAGGGGCAATTTTGCTACTCCCGGGTTTTGAATTTCTCAAGCTCTTTTGTGCTACAGTTTACAAAGGAATTCAGGCCTGCGCCCATTTTCTGTACGCTATTCTTTAGGGTTCAGGACGTTTGAAGGTTCTTTACTATCTGCTACTTTCAATAGTGAAAGCCTGCAGGGGTTTAAGTGTCCGTGTGGGGGGGCTGCTGGTGCCTCTTCTCCATACGCTGGGTAGAGCGTTCATGTTTGGTAAACAGGTTTAGTAAACCGCAGCCAGTTCTTCCCTCCGAGCGGGTCTTCCTCAGCTCTCGGCACTTTCCACAAAAGGTGTGAGATTTATTAGCTCCATGTTACGCACAGAGAGACTGAGGCACCGAGACCGACAGCGGTGCAGGACCAGCCTGGCCACCGTGCTGCCGGCCATGGCAATCATCGATGGACTAAACGCAGCAGGGCCCCGTTGTGGCGGCCGGGACAAGCGAGGCACGACCCCGCAGGTGGATTCACGTCCCGCCAGCCCCGATTTCGCCAGGCCGTGGATCTGCGGCGCGGGGAAGGTAACGAGCTGCTCGGTTCCACTCTGGTTGTACCAAGACCTATTTGCTTGACGTACGGGCTCCTTGCACCCATGGCACCTCCTTTGGCCCGGCTGCCAGCGGGAGGCAGTCTTTAAGTGGTTTTTCTTACTAAGTGCAATGCAAATGTGAAGTAGGGAGTCTTTATTGCCTGTCGAATGCAACATTTTTTGGGTAGCATTCCTGATGTAGCTGGGATTAGTTGAGACCAGTGTCAGCTCGTCTGGTAACCATTCGCAGATCCCTCCCGGATTATCTGGTGGCCTGTAGCCAGGCTTATCTCAAACTGGACAGGCTTTCTTCTCAACAATCTTCCCAGCTGCTGTGGAAAGCTAGTTCCTCCCAAGCAAACCATATGGAAAAAAAGTGTCCCTGAATGCCTCCCCGCACATGCGTATTTGTTGCCAGTGCGTTCTGTGGCGGCATTGGAAAAAAAAAACCGCAACCAAGAAAAGCAGAAGCAAAAAAAAACCCCAATAACCAAAGAAGCCTGGGGTGTTTGTGGTCTCAGCTTGCGCCCGTCACCGGGGCGTTGTGCCTGGGCCTGATATTGGGCATGGCGGGACAGGCTGTGCCGGGGCCAGGCTGCTCCTCGTCCCCGCGGCGGCACAGGTCCCCCCAGCCCAGCCCTCGCCAGCAGCCCCACGCCAGCCGTGGTCCGGGCAGCACCTCCGCCATGGCCGGGAGCTCGCGGCAGCTCCCGCCTCCAGCTTCTCCCAGCTCGGCAGTGGCAGCCCGCGGGCAAAACCCACGGAGGAACAGGCTTTTCATAGATCAAGTCTGGTGTAAAGAGAGACTCCCCAAGCAGAAATGCAGTTTGAGGGAGGGAAAAGAGGCACAAACCCGTCTCTGCTGCTCAGAGCGCCTCAGGTACTTTGTGTCATGGGCCACAATTTTTAAGATTCCGCTAGGAAGTGCTTTAGAGGAGGCAAGTGATTCCAGGGAGCTATTTTTAACAAGCGAAAACCCCATGTTAAGTGATTGCGTATTTCTTTCACTTCCCTTTTTCTTTTTGTCTTTGTGAGATGTTTGTGACTATAGAATCATAGAATGGTTAGAGTTGGAATATATTTACTGCTGAAATTATTTTGCCAAATTTTTTGGGCAGTGAATGAGCATCTTCAGCCGCTTCGTAAGTTGTGGCTATTGTAGATGACTACACCGAATATTGCAAGTTGTATTTATCTGCTGGCAGTAGCTCTGACACGTTGTGTCCGTGCAGCAACGGAACAGACAACTCAGAATTGAACTATTACTTCTAGCTAAGCATCACTGCAGAAAACAAATATGAAATGTGCATGAATAAAGTGAAATTCGCTTTCGAAGTAAATGCCCAAATAACCTTTCCAGTATTTTGTCTCAGGAAACTGTAGAAGGTGCCCCCTGCCATTGTAGTAAGTACCTCCGCTGTGGCAATGGAAACCACTGTTACGTTGTCTTGCTGAGCAAACTAAGCTGTTTAGAGGATACTTATTTTTTGGAAAATGATAAAACTATTGTGTTCTAAGGGAAAAAATTAAACTGAATTTAAAGTCTTGCTTTTATTGCTCCCCGCTGAGGAGGGCTCATGGCTTGGCAGAGGATGACAGAGCATTCGCTGTTCCGTTTTTTGCCGTGCTCTCCTGGTGCTAAACTTTGCCTTCAGAGCAGTTGGCTGTTCCCCCCTTGGCTGGTGGAAGAAGTGGAAGTCGTCTGTGGCGGGGAAGTCTGGAACAAGCTGATTTTTCTTTTGGAGCAAGATGGAAGCTCAGAGATTCCTTATCTCTAGCACCCCATGAAGGGGGTAGTTTCAGTGAGTCAAGTCCTTCCACTGACATCTTTTTGTACGAAATAATTTAAGGTGCTTTCCTAATTATAGTTCCTTTCCCTATCCTTAAAAGGAACACTTGCAAAGCACTGACAGTTGCCTGACATGTAATAAAACTGCTCTAAGCTTGCAGCAGACAGCCCGATCTGGGGTTCTGTTGCTCAGCGATATTAGCCCTGTTTATCAGCAGGCAACAGGAGCGGGCCCTGTTTTGCTCAGCCTCGCACCGTTTCCTTTGCTGCAGAGAAACGTTTCGCACAGAGGACACTATGGTTACCTGCAGTGGAGCGGGGTTTCCACCTCTGGCATTTTCCTGGCAAGTTCTGAAGCACTACGTCTCAGATACAAGAAAAAGAAATACAAGAAATACTGTGTTTCTTCACGTCAGGAAAGGAAGAGAGAGGGAGCATCTGTGCAAGTTAGTCACAAGTTAATTCAGACTTTTAGATCAGCTGAAATTGGTGGATTCTTATTAAATGTTTAATGAACATACATCACTGAGATTTCAGTCTTATGTTTATGTTTTACAAAGGTTTTTACAAGGGTTTTTTTTTATTACTGAGCCTGTCCCGTTACCCCTCCGTCGTGCAGCTAGACGCTGGCAATGGTGCTTATTAGCGACCTGTGGGTTTGCCCGGCAGCGCGCTGAACGGCGTGATTGTAGGAGGCTACGGCTCGAAAGTTGTTACTGTTTTTATTACGGATGTTGTCCTGTATGACTCATATGATGTTGAAATTTAAATTTTGTGGCAGAAGCACATGTAGTTAATGAATTAAGATCACTCATTTTAGGCTATAGCTGCTCTGTATGGGTATATCTTTGTATATATATTATATATAAAATAATGAAGCACAAATGCAGCGTGCAGATATTCATGAGTCACACTGCTGCACAGAGAGCTGGAATGCATAGTAAGGGGGGGGTGACAATTTTCTTTTCTGAGCCACTCAGCCAGCAATGCACCTGCACCCTGTACCTGGGCACGGTGCCGCCCTGCACGCAGCAGCCCCAGGGGTGGCTACTCCCCCCGCTGCCCGGGGCACGGTCCCGCCGCTATAAAAAGGCCCCTCGGGCGGACGGCGCTGGGTGTAGCTGATACAGCAGCAGAAGGAGCTTGTGCCGGGGACAGCCACCGCAAACCCTGGGTTGGGTGGTAGCCACCGACAGGTCCAAGCTACACAGAATGCGTGAAATCGTGCACCTTCAGATCGGCCAGTGCGGGAACCAAATTGGAGCTAAGGTAAGGTCTCTGCACTATTGGTCATTAGTAATAATTGCTACCAGTGGCAGCAGGTCAAACATCGTTAACAGACGGGGACTTTGGAGGGAGAACAAGTGCTTCGTTAACTCAGTGGTAGCAGCCAATATGAGTGTTTTGATGGGACTGTCATAAGACGGGCTTGCTCCTCCTGCAAAGCTTAATGTTAAGACCGTCAAAGAGTGAAACACCTGCAAGAACTATGGCACCAAGATCAAAAGTGCTGCAGAGCGTTCCTGCTGGGACTCGCATTCCCGGGGGCACTAATCGAGTCTGCAAAATACCGGGACAGGGGAAGGAGCCAGTAATTCCAGGGCTGCGAAGTCGTGACACCAGTGCTTTAGTTCGGCCAGAGAGCAGTGACTCTCCACGTTACAGTCATTAATGTGGGATTGTGCTGCCCAGCAGAATGCCCTGTGCTGTCAGTCACCAATCAGCATTTTCTGAGCGGCACAAAGGGTGTTGAGGAGTCTGGCCTTGCTGGCCTCGTGGCCTTGGGAGTATTTTTGTGTAGGTCAAACTGCTGTGCTGTTACTCGGAGAGACGTCGCTCATTGCTGACTTTGTGTGCCAGGAGCAAAAAAGCCACCATTGCTTTTTGCTGTGTGATGCCCTTTTTTTTTTTTTTTAATTGATTAATAGGAAGTTGTCAAAAAAAAGTATTTGTGTTAATTTGGGGCTGGGGGAGGGTGTCTTTGAAGACACGTGATAGCTGAAGGATTGTTCTGTTGTGTTCTTCCTCCATTTCTTGCTCCCACAAATCTCACCTCGATGCCTTTTATTGGCACACGAAGCTGCGGATGGCCGGGGGAAGGCATGTTAGACCCAGGTAGTTTGGGTGCAGCCAGTGTGATAGGTAAAAGGTTTATATTTTTTTCTGTTGGCTTTGACCTGGAAACTGCTTGTGTCTAACACGGCCTGTAGAAAAGCGAGTGTGTGCGTGCGCGCACACACACACACACACACACACACACACACAACACCATGCACATGTTGGCAATGGTGTATTTGCACCCTCCAAATGAGACTGGATGCTAAACCAGGAGACCATTAAAAGTGAACTACCCTGGTCGTTGTAGTGGCGGGTGTGTCACGTTAACGCGGCAGCGGCTGCTGCCCAGATAAGAGCCCCCGCACAGGACACCCATATGAGTGTCAAGATAGGACACCCGGGACCAACAGCTGCTTGTGGAAACCATTGCTCACGTACCAGTTTGTCGGAGCTGGCTTTGCCGTGCCACAGTCCCACGGGGGCATGACAGGCCCCCAGGTAACCCCCCCACCCCCATCCGGACTTTTCTGTTAAGCTCATACCAACTACTACCTGTGTTATTTAAGCTAATAACGGGTGAGAGCTAAGCAGCGTAAATGGTCTATGAAACTTTTCCCTTGTGCTTATTTGGGGGGGGGAGGAGGCGGACCCCGCTCTGAGCTAACACGTAAATGGCAAAGCATCCCCCCGCCAGGCAGCGTCCCCCTTCCCTGCAGTCAGGCACGAGCGCGGCAGGGCTGGTGCTCTACACGTTGTGCTTAAGAAAACTAGTCTTTATGAATGCGTTGAACCTCTTTCGTTTTCCAGTTCTGGGAGGTGATAAGTGATGAACACGGCATTGACATCGCTGGAAACTACCGTGGGGATGCGTCGCTGCAGCTCGAGCGAATTAACGTCTACTTCAATGAGGCTTACTGTAAGTGCTCGGCACTGCTAGGGCATCGGCACAGCAATTTGCAGAGCCAACACGAAGGTTAAAATAAGCAATTAAAAAAAAAATAAATCCCCAGATCACTGTAGGTGGCGTGGGTTTTTCAGACTAGATTATAAACCTGTCTCTTTGACCTCTAACAGTAATTGTTTGCCCTCATTTTCTTTTGTCCTAGCCCATAAATACGTGCCCCGTTCTATCTTGGTGGACCTGGAGCCCGGTACGATGGACAGTGTACGGTCTAGCAAAATAGGCCCACTCTTTCGCCCTGACAATTTCATTCATGGTATGTAGAGCATGCTGGCAGCAAACTGACTACAGTCAGCCCTCCCAGAACGGCCTTTTAGCTCCCAACTTCGTAGCCTTTAAGAATTCTCTTGTTAACTTTGTGGCTGCTCTTTCTGTGACTCTGTTTACAGGAAATTCAGGCGCTGGAAACAACTGGGCCAAGGGCCACTACACAGAAGGTGCTGAACTGATTGAGAACGTCATGGATGTGGTCAGGAATGAGTGTGAGAGCTGTGACTGCCTTCAGGGCTTCCAGCTCATCCATTCACTGGGGGGTGGTACAGGCTCAGGTATGGGCACACTCCTCATCAACAAAATCCGAGAAGAATATCCCGACAGGATCATGAACACCTTCAGTGTTGTGCCTTCACCCAAAGTGTCCGACACAGTCGTAGAGCCATATAACGCCATTCTCTCCATCCATCAGCTAATAGAGAATACAGATGAAACCTTTTGCATTGACAACGAAGCTCTATACGATATATGTTTTAGGACTTTAAAGCTCACCAACCCCACCTACGGTGACCTCAACCACCTAGTGTCCCTAACCATGAGTGGTGTCACAACCTCCCTCCGCTTTCCTGGTCAGCTGAATGCAGATCTGCGGAAGCTGGCCGTTAACATGGTGCCCTTCCCTCGCCTCCACTTCTTTATGCCGGGCTTTGCTCCACTGACGGCTCGAGGCAGCCAACAGTACAGAGCCCTCTCGGTGCCGGAGCTTACTCAGCAGATGTTTGATGCCCGCAACATGATGGCAGCCTGCGACCCTCGTCGTGGCCGGTACTTGACCGTGGCGTGCATCTTCAGAGGCCGAATGTCTACCAGAGAGGTGGACGAGCAGCTGCTGGCTGTCCAGACCAAGAATAGTTCCTACTTTGTGGAGTGGATCCCTAATAACGTCAAAGTGGCCGTGTGTGACATACCCCCGCGAGGACTGAAGATGGCAGCGACCTTTATTGGCAATAACACAGCCATTCAGGAGCTCTTCATCAGGGTTTCCGAACAGTTCTCAGCCATGTTCAGAAGAAAAGCGTTTCTCCACTGGTACACGGGGGAAGGCATGGATGAGATGGAATTTTCTGAAGCAGAAGGTAACACCAATGACCTCGTGTCCGAGTACCAGCAGTACCAGGATGCCACTGCAGATGTTGAGGAATATGAAGAGGTAGAAGTGGAAGCCAGCCCGGAAAAGGAAGCAGCATAAAAACAATGGTAATGTCAAAACACTCCCCAAACGAGCCTCTTGGCACTCACTAAAGAAAAGGCAGTAGCCATCAGCTGCATGCTGAAAATAACACCTTTCTTAAGAATTTCTTCTCTGCATCTGGCCAAAACATACCCAATATTAAATACAGTGCTTTTGAAATTAACGGCAGCTATGCTTTACTCCCCCGAGCAACTGTTGTCACTGAATCTCTCCCGAAGAGCCGCTATGAAGACAAGTCGTCTCCTAACAGCCTTCCTTGTAAACGGAGTCACTTTCAGAGTATTACCACCAGCCACTGAGGGTCATACGCAGCCCCTCTGCCTGTATGTGTCGGGGTCAGCAACAGCAAAACTTGCCACCAGCTCATCAGCTTTATTTATTCTGGGGCAGACACCGTCCTGCTCCGTCCGTGCCCCTGTTGCAGAGAGGCAGGGCCCCCCCGCAGCGACCCACGGCTGCCATGCCCAGCTCCTGCGGCTGGGGGGGACAACGCAGGGAAAAAGACTGAATGTGCACAGTCTTACTTTTTTTTTTTTAAAAAGTATTTTACTAGTTCTGTCACATTGCTGGCTTATATTATTGCAGAGCTTGGATTCATTAACCTTGTGTGGTTTGTTTCTATTTCAAACTGTAGATCGAGTTGTATTAGCACACACAGCTGTGAACACTCCGTAGAAGTTTTACTGTGGGTTCCCCCTCGCCCCCCGTGTACTAACTATTGTAAACTTTCTTCCTGTCATTCAGCGCAGCAAAATGGATGGAATGGTTTGCAGCTAGTTAGTAAGTCCCATGGCAATCGCTAAATCAAAACCGTATCTTTACTTCAGGAAAAAAAGTTTCTCGCCATTCACAGCCATCTACTTAAGACTGTATTTATAATATTCTTTAAATAAAAATTGTATACCATTCTCTAAAATACTTTAATACTTGAAACATTGGATAGACAAAAATCAGTTTATTCTTGTAAGGACTAACTTTTTTTGATGTAACATATATATATGGAGAAATGGAGTTTGTTTTATTATGCTCTTTGAAGAGAGTTTATTAAACTGTGAGTTTGAGTCGACAGCAGAAGTGTCTCTGGGAGCTAAAGCCCGTTCCACACGCGTGCTGCGTTCCCCTTGTGCAGGGACAGCCGTGGCCCTGCTGTGCAGGCACAGGGCGGCAGGACGCTGCCAGCTCTCCCCAGACCCGTGCTGCTGGCAGTGACCCCCTGCCCCAAGAGCGCCCCATCCCTGCCGTTCCCTAGGGAATGCGTGTCCCTCTGCCCCCAGTATCGCGACAATGTGGCAGCGAGGACAAGTGCCAGCTGAGCGACCGGAGCCCAGACCAGATTTCCTGCACCCCCTTCCCCGCCTCCTGCAGGAGGCCACCTCTCCAGCTCCCCACCTCGTCACATTGACTTTCATCGCATTAGCGTTGTTCTAAGCACAAACAGAAGATGAACGCCACAACGGCAGAGACTTTTAAAGCCAACAGTGTACCTCTTCCGGCAGAGAGAGATGATTGAGGTATTTTAATTACCAAAATTATACGCCTATATTCTCTATTGATTAGGTTTTAGTGAAGAAAACTTTTCTCCAAAGTAATCATTGAAATAAGGTAGGCAGAAGTTTTAAACAACAATTAAATCTCTCACTCATCGATGTATCTGAAATATCAGCATGAAATCTGACATGAGATTTGCCTTAAAATAAACGTATGTTGCTCTTGAATGATAGACTGTGATGAAGTCTTCTATTTTTACACAAGTGAAAGATAAATGTCTCTGCAAAGTGGAGTACTTTGTTTCAAGAGGAACAACACTCTCCACACATTCATTTGTTTAACAGAAATTACTTTTATTAGCATGCTCATTTACATACAGAGGCAAGTCTTACAGCTGACGTGATGACATTGTACTGCGGAGTCTTGAGCTTGCCTGCAGCTTTGCAGTTTGCTGTGAGAGTATTCACGCAGACCAGTTCCTACGAGAGATTTAAAATGTAAGTTATTTGATTTAAGACTATAGACAAGCTATGGTTCAAACAAAAGGTAATAAAATTTAATCTCAGACCTGGAGTAGAAGCTGTTCTTAGAATAGATTTCACCTGCCCGTGATGTATGCAATATCACAAATAAAGGTACAAGTAGCATCTGTCTTTCGCAGCCAGCCAATAACCCTTACACAAATACGTCTGCTGACTGGGGAAACCGCAGTTCAGAAGCTCTCTTGGCTTAGCGAAGAGACGGGAAACCTATGAACATCGCTACAGAAACCCGCCTGTTTCGCACTAGTCCGTAACAACACGGACCAAACCCCAGATCGATCGAAGCTCGATGGAATCGATCAGCCAACTGACGCGATTACAGTTTCCCATCCCACAGGCAGTCGGGACTCAGACACCCGCACAAGCAGCACTAAAGCCGTCAGCAATCCCTCCCGAACCCCTCAGCAATCCCTTCCCGGCTCACGCAAGAAGATCAAAGCCGATTTCCCATCTACGGCATGAAACGAGCCCAGCAGTTACAGACTGCCATGGACCCGACTCACGCTGGGGGGCCAACGCTCCTCGTATAAAACGCTACACCGAGGCGGCCCGGTCCATTTACTTACATTTTATTCCTTCTTGGGTTTCACCGTTTTCACAGTGGCCATTGCCGCCCTCTCTGCCTCCGCTTTGTACTGGGGCTTCATGGCCGCTCTGACCGCCTGGGCACAGATCTGGGAGTACCGGATGTAACTACAGACAGGGGGAGGCGAAGCTGAGGGTCAAACGGCTCCCACAGGCCCCTCCGCCCCCGCCTGAGGCGCCGCCGCCGCCGCGCCGCCAGCCCAGCCCTCCCCGCCAGCCCCTCGCCTCCGACCGCCCCATCTATCGCGAGGGAGCCGCGCTCGGCGCCGCGCCGGCGGTACCTGAGGCCGGCCTGCCGCCAGTAGGCCACCATGGCTGCGGGCGTACGGGCTCCGCGGCCGGCAAGGTCAGCGCCCACCGGAAGGGGAGAAACGGCCGCGCTGCGCCCTAGCCAATCAACAGGCAGGAGTGATCCCCCGCCAATCGCAATCCTAATTGCCTCAGTGAGGCTGGCCAATGGCAACTGCTTAGTCGCCCCTCCAGTTACAAGGGCTCTCCTCTGGCAGCGACCAATCAGAGGGCTGAGTGAGCTCTGCGGGGCCCGCCCTTTCCGCCCGAGGTTACGCGGCGCGGCTGCTGCTCCCCGGGACTCAGCGCTGCCCGCCGCGGGCGGAGGAGGCGGCCGGGGCGCGGCGGGCCGGGGCCTGCACTCCCGCGGGAACCGGGGCGAGTGCCTGTTCTCCCTGCTCCCCCTGGTAGGAACCGCCTGGGAAAGGTTTGGTGCCTTCCCTGTTTGGGGGGCCTCAGCCCCGCCTGCAGGCGGGGCCAGCTGCGGCCTACCTCGAGCGTCCAGAAAAGTCAGGGGGTGTGTCGTCTTCCATGGTTCGGAGGCGGGAATTTGCCAGAAGTACACTGGACGTCAATTAAGTAAAGAACATAAATTAAAGCCTGGCTCTTCTATGATGCTAATGGCTAGTTGTGTGGCAATTATGTTACTTACATATTAACACACTCCCAAGTAGTCCTGTTGTAATCTAAGAATCCAAGCAAGTGGTTTAAAGCATGTTTTTTCTAGTTAAATCAGTTGTCGTTATCCATGCCATCAGGTTTTTTCTAGATAAGGTTGTAGAGAAGAAAACAGTTTACAAGCACATGGAGCCAATAATTTCTATAAACACTGGCTGTCTTCAGTCTGGCATTTCGATCGACCTGTGGCCAAGCTGTGCCACGTTCAGTTTTATCCTGTTGGACACGATGCCTTGGCATGGGATTCCTCGGGATGTAAGGCCGTTTATGCATACACCTGAAGTTATATTAATAAAAGACAACTTAGCCAACTAGAAGTTCTCATCATTGGTTGAGATTTGATGGAAAAATAGGCAATTTTCCATATACAATTAGCAAAAAGTTATAAGAAGATGCGAATCGTGTTTGATGAAGAATCAATTTGGTCCTAATCTAGTGTTCATGTAAATAATGAGGACTAAGGATTTAAGGATATTATGGATTGGGTTTTTATTAAATCCTTGCACTGAAGTATATATACCTTTTCTCTCTGTTCCTTTCATCCAGAGACAAACCACATCATAAAGTAGGTAAGAATCCCCCAGAAGCAGTACCGGCCTTGAGGAAATGCTGGTGACTTTGGTTCTCTTTGCAGAGAGGCCGCGTGTCTTCCTGCTGATTTCAGTGTCTGATGAAGTGCAAATCCCTGGAAATGACACCATGATTTCCCATCACTGCGCAGCGATGTTCTCACAGTACATTGTTAAAGCAGAGAGGAACTTTCAGCTTTATTGGAGATCTCACGTAGTCCAGAGCCATTGCGATTAACAGTCCACACATCAGCATGTCAGTATAGATCCACCAGAACAGAAAGAGCAATTGTTCACCAGGTACGTCAGAGTCTGTCTCCAGGATAGCATATGACAGAAAGAGAAGATTGCCTATTAGTGTAATTAGTAAGAACACCAACGAGGAAGAAAGGGTGGGAAGACGGGAAGAATTTTCTGTCCTTAATTTGCCCACTTAATCTCTCTACTGAGGTTACTGAAGAAGACTCTAGTTAGTGCCAGTTGTGACAACGTTTTTGAAGTGGACGCTTCAGGATGCTACATTCCTTCCATCTTGGGGTTTTTTTAATAACTGCTAAACAACTTTGCTCCTGAATTTGCCCACTGCTGAATGAGGCAGGAGTCATGGTGACGGAGGATGTGGAGAAGGCAGAGTTACTGAATGCCTTCTTTGCTTCGGTCTTTTCTGCTTGGCCCAGCCCTCAGGAGTCCCAGGCATTGAATAAAGTAACAGGGAAAGAAGACGACTTCCCTTGGGTTGAGGAGGAGCGAGTGAGGGACCAATTAGATCATCTAGATATTCACAAGTCCATGGGCCCTGATGGGATGCACCCGAGAGTGCTGAGGGAGCTGGCGGAAGTCATTGCTGGGCCGCTCTCCATCATCTTTGAAAAGTCCTGGAGAACAGGCGAGGTGCCTGCGGACTGGAGGAAAGCCAATGTCACTCCAGTCTTCAAGAAAGGCAAGAAGGAGGAGCCGGGGAACTACAGGCCGGTCAGCCTCACCTCCATCCCTGGAAAGATGATGGAACAGCTCGTTCTGGGTGTCATCTCAAGGCGCGTGGAGGAAAGGAAAGCTATCAGAAGTACTCAGCATGGATTCACCAGGGGGAAATCATGTCTGACTAACCTGATAGCCTTCTACGATGGCGTGACTAGATGGATAGATGAGGGGAGGGCGGTAGATGTGGTCTACCTTGACTTAAGCAAGGCGTTTGACACGGTCTCCCACAGCATCCTCATAGGGAAGCTTAGGAAGTGTGGGTTAGATGAATGGACAGTGGGGTGGATAGAAAACTGGTTGAAAGATAGAGCTCAGAGGGTTGTGATTAGGGGCACAGAGTCTAGTTGGAGACCAGTGACGAGTGGTGTTCCCCAGGGGTCAGTACTGGGTCCAGTCCTGTTCAACATATTCATCAATGACCTGGATGAGGGGATAGAGTGCACCCTCAGCAAGTTTGCTGATGACACCAAGCTGGGTGGGGTGGCTGACACACCGGAAGGCTGTGCCGCCATACAGAGAGACCTGGACAGGTTGGAGATCTGGGCAGAGAGAAACCTTATGAAGTTCAACAAGGGCAAGTGTAGGGTGCTGCACCTGGGGAGGAACAACCCCATGCACCAGTACAGGTTGGGTGCTGACCTGCTGGAGAGCAGCTCTGTGGAAAGAGACCTGGGAGTCCTGGTGGACAACAGGATGACCATGAGTCAGCAATGTGCCCTTGTGGCCAAGAAGGCCAATGGCATCCTGGGGTGCATCAAGAGGAGCGTGGCCAGCAGGTCAAGGGAGGTCATCCTCCCCCTCTACTCTGCCTTGGTGAGACCGCACCTGGAGTACTGTGTCCAGTTCTGGGCTCCCCGGTTCAAGAGGGACAGGGAACTGCTGGAAAGGGTGCAGCGGAGGGCTACGAGGATGATTAGGGGACTGGAACACCTCTCTTATGAGGAAAGGCTGAGGGATTTGGGTCTCTTCAGTCTGGAAAAAAGACGTCTGAGGGGTGACCTTATCAACGCTTATAAATACTTAAAGGGTGGGTGTCAGGACGATGGGGCGAGGCTCTTTTCAGTGGTGCCCGGGGACAGGACAAGAGGCAATGGGCACAAACTGGAACATAGGAAGTTCCACCTAAACATGAGGAGGAACTTCTTTACCCTGAGGGTGGCAGAGCACTGGAACAGGCTGCCCAGAGAGGTGGTGGAGTCTCCATCTCTGGAGACATTCAAAACCCACCTGGACATGTTCCTGTGTAACCTGCTCTAGGTGACCCTGCTCTGGCAGGGGGGTTGGACTAGATGATCTCCAGAGGTCCCTTCCAACCCTATGATTCTATGATTCTATGATTTGGGGTTCATTTCTAAAATCCATGTATTGCAATCTTTCCTACTTAATATTAAAGAAGTAACTAGTTAAATGAGGCTGACAATAATTCTTATTTCCTTATTTATTTTTTGTGTGAGCCTAATTTTGAGATAGACGTGGCGTATTGGACCAAAGGTTTCCAACTTGTAAAAATTAAATCAATTTAAAAACATTTTTTATTACAGCACTTTTAACACAGAAAGGGTGCCAATGAGCTGAACCAAAACATACTTGTTTTTTAAAACCCAACTGTAACAATGATAACAAAAAGATACAAGAAAGCACCGAAGATTTAAGGAACCCCCTCCCTGCTACCTATGCAACGTATTTGGTGCAACACGAGTAAAGCACTAATTACATATATTGATAACGGGCGTGTTATATACAAATGCTGTTTTAATTGGTAACATCTGATCATTTTCTAGGTAAAATAATTATCAATAAGATTATTTAAAGGCTCATGGGCAGCCCAGGACACAAATATGGCTTGGAGGAAAAAAATTACACTAGCAGAATTGGACATCTTTCCAGCTTCATGTCCCTCTGCTCCCGCCCCGCACCTCCTCCGATTCCTCTCCCTACCCCCTCTCTCTCATCCCCTCTTTTTCCCCTGGTTTTCTTTTCCCTCCGCATCTTCTCTCTGTAGCTCCATATGAAATGCCTCTGCTGACAATTCTGTGCAATGCACTCAGATTTAAATCTGTAATGGAAATACACAACTTGGATGCAATTATCTGCACATTTAGCCCTACTTACTATTTGTTGATCTTGATAGATAAAAAATGCCGCATGAATTAAAAAAAAATAAAGTTTTGGGAGAGGTACCGTGCTGAGACAGAATGTAAATTAGATTAGTGACAGAAATTATGCTCCACAAAAATTCCAGAATATACGTTGATGTTTATGCAAGTATAAACAAGGCACCATTAGAGATTTGTACAACCTGCTTTCATGCCCAGTTCTGTTTAGATGCTAGGATATATTTGCAAAGCCTTAAACTTTCTGCAGATAAGAACTTTCAGGGACAGAACTTAGGAAAGAGCACATAGAGGAGGAAAGTTTAGAAAGATATAGAGAGGTTGCAGTGAGAAGGGGTGTGTTAAGAGGGTTAGATGCAGAGATCAAGAGAAGCTGAAGCGGTGCGATTAGCAACATCCAGAAACGTGAGGGTGGATAGGTCTGGGGGAACTCGAGCGGTGAGATTGGAAATGTCCAAAGACACTGAGGGCGTGAGGGAAGAAGCATCCTGAAAAGTGAGCGTGGAGACATCCAGAAAGGGTGTAGCGATGAGATTAGAAACATCCTCAGAGGTTGATGAGGGTAATTCAGAGGAGCCCTGAAACACGAAATAGTTGAAATCGGTGAGATCTAGTGATTCTGAAGAGGTTGAGGACATGTGCTCTGAGGCACCCAGTGAGGATGGAGGGATTGTACAGGAAAAGTCCAGGGAAGCTGAGGAGGTGGGACTGGACACATGTAGGGAGGGTGAAGAAGTGAGACTGGAGAGGTCTAGAGAGGGTGAAGAAGTAGGACTGGAGAAATCTGGGGAGGATACAGAGGTGAGACTGGAGAGATCCAAGGAGATTGAAGAGCTGTCACCAGAGAGATCCAGAGAGCCTGATGAAGTGAGACTTGATAGGTCCAGTGAGATCGAAGAGCTGAAACTGGAGCGCTCCCAGGAATCTGAAGAGGTGAGACTGGAGAGCTCTAAGGAGATTGAAGAGGAGCTACTGGAGAAGTCTGAAGAGGCTGAAGAGGTGAGACTTGAAAGGTCCAGAGAAGATGAAGTGAGACTGGAAAAGTCCACAGAGGATGAAGAGCTCAGACTGGATAAATCCAAAGAATCTGAAAAGGGGACTTTAAAAAGTTCCAAGGAGGCTGAAGTCTTGATACTGGAGGGGTCCAGGGAGGCCAAAAAAGTGAGACCAAGGAGGTCCAGGCAGATTGAAGAGATGATGCTGAAAAGCCAAGTAAATCCACAACATGACTGGTCTTAAATCAGAAGTGTTTTAAACTAAAGATCTCTAATAACACGCCAAAAGAAAACAAAAAGACATAATGAACCCAAATAATATTACTTTTGAAAATAAGTAAGCATACTGTTTTAATCTTTGTGTCTTCTAGCTGTTTGGTGCAGAAAAACTCTAGTAATAAGAGCTCACAGACTTATTTAGAATATTGCTCCTTCACAGAGGACCAGTACAGAAGTACGGGTACAGAATAATACATACAGGAGCTGTCATTCTTCTGTCCTGGTGTGTCTGTCCTTGTTCAGCCAGATTTTAGCATCTATGATAGCCTGACAAAGAATACCCTCTTGTCGAATGCCATCTCCCTGTCCTGAAGGTCTGGAATAAAATAATAATTATGCAATAGAACGGAAATGAAAATGTTTTTGTTCTTTTCCAGATTCCATAGGATATTCAGATACCAGGCTCTTTACTGGTTATGGAGAGAGATTTAAAAAAAATACACGGTTGTAAATGGCAACAAGTCAAACTGGGCTTCTGACAATAAAGGTATGAGGGATTATTTCCTCTTGATTCATAACATCTAACTAAAAAAATGTGGTTCTTCCTGGCGATGCTAACAAAAATGGCAAAGACAAAAGTATTTTTTCTCTGCAGTGTGTGCAGGATTTATTTTTGGAAGCTAGTGGTATGCTAAACTGATTCTGCCACTAAGAAATACGCATTTCAGCAACAGCAGTTCTACTTGTTTTTCAGAAAAAACCAGGTCTTATTTTATTAGTTTTATTTTGTACCTCTGGACATAAAACCTGTACTGTAATAACAGTAATTTTTTATTGGTGGTTAGTTTGAACTGTTTAATAAAAATATTCTAAAGAGAAGTTCTGATAGAAGGCAGACATCTAATTAAAAAGGGAACGGGCAGCTTATATTTCAGTTCATAAAGGTGCATCTAATTATAGTATGAGTAGGTCAAGGGGCTGACCTACAGCTGCCTTCTCTCATCTCAAGACTGTGCTGCACAGCAGAGAGTAGGTGAAACCTGCTGTTGCCTCCAGACATAGGCACAGGAATGCGCATTCAGTTTTTCAGAGAGTCATCACAAAAGGATTTTTATAGACCAAGAAAGTGAAAGATACACATATAGAGGAGGCTGCAGCTTCTCAGGTGAATCTGCCCAAGCTTTGCCCATGCTATTACACAACCGAGGTCCAGATGCATGTGTAATGGATTTAACATAATCACCATGGATGGAACTCCCACTGAGGTCACCTCTTAACTGAAGCAGGTGCCTGCTGAACATGGACTGAAGTTGAAAGGAATGATGTCTTACTATGCAAATATTAAAACTGTGGGGATTTAGCACAACTCAAAAATTACCAGGCTGAAAAAAAGCTGTTTAGGTACCAGTGATGAGACCTGACACAGTCCTTGAATACACTTAAAATTTATTCATAATGCATCTGTAATTTTAGAGCTCATGCAACATGGTTGTAGTTCTATCAAGAGTACAATGTTTATAGATTAAAAGGCAAAAGAAACAAATTCTTCTTAATGTGCCTAATTTGTGATGACATTACAAGTTTGCTTGCTGACCTATATTCTTAATAAAAGAACAAAAATAATTAACCCCCCAAAAACCCTGACCTTTGCAATCTAACAACACCATAATTTTGTGACTGACTTTATCTTTCTTAAAAGATTTTCAAGTACAGAGGAAGACAAATAATTATACAAAAGGCAAAGTCCAATACAATAAAAAGCCACTATCAACACGATTTCCAGCAGACTGTAAATTCCATCATCCCTTCACTGTGTTCCTTCTGCCTTAACTTAAAATGGCCAAGTTATTGCACATTTTCCTGTGAAATAACACTGTCAAGAAACATGGAATTATGGTCACTATTGTATAAAAAGTACAGGTCAGTAATAATGCTTCCTACCTTTGATAGCTGTGGATTTATCTCCTTTCTCTGTCTGGGTAAGCCATACCGGGCTGTGCTGGTAAAGCTCTGCTGTTCTCTCTGCTGATGACCCTAATCTGTTCCACAGCAACTGGAAATCGTGCCATGCTGATGACAGTACGGGTCATCTCCTATTAAATCTCCTCTTGTCTAAGTACAGCACTCCGCACAGAGCACCAGCAGAAAACAAACGCCAAAATCAGCTCTAATCTTGAAGATAAAGTTGCAGTTCTGTGCTGTTTCCTATTACAGGACAACACTTGGAAGGTTAGTTGATGAAGCAGATGAAGACATTAATTTTGAACATTTGGACACCTGGATTCAAAGTAAAATAATTTTGCAGTGCCATCCAAGTTCTCAGCTGTCCATTCTACAAAATCTGGCATAAGGAGGCTCTGGAGGGATCCAGGATCTGCAGAGCAGAATTCAGGTACGCTCAGGTTTTAAGAATCTTGTGCATTACTTCCTATTTTAATGTGTTTAATAACTTTTGTTACCTATATTACTTTTTAAATGCTGTTACATTAAAATAGCATGAAAAACATAGTAAAAGATTCTGTTCACAGTTGTTAATAGGGAATAAAAGTTTTAAAAACACTAGGTGACATCAATGGTTGGAGCCTGTTTTCAGAAATTTTTAAGTCTTGTAGGTGCTTATGTTTCTTTGAAAGACAAGGGAGACAGGTTTCTAGGTGATAAGGGCCATTATTGCATCTCACTTTGTAGAGAGGGAACTAACATCACCAGTGCAGCAGCACACTGCTTCTGTTTGTTCTATCTAGTCTTTCACGGGAAAAGCAGGGAAATTGCATAGCTTGCTGAATGTCCCTCAAACCTGGCAATTATGAATAGAGAAAATAAAACTATAGAGCATCAGGCTAAGAAGGTTATGTGCTTCTAGTACTTCAGCTAGATCGTTCAGAATATGACACAACTATAAAATATAAATTAATTCCAAATATGGGTCCTGATACACACTTCCTTACTCCCAATTTCACAACATACCTACTAGATTTTGCTGCAGCTGCTATGTGTAAATGAGTTTAAATCTAGCTAAACAAAGCAGTTATCTCATAAGTAAACAATATCTACATAGTCCCCAAAAAATGCGTTAACAAGAACTCACCCAAATGATGCTAATTGCCGTATTATAAAACAGATTTCTTACCAGAGTGTCCACAAAGTTGACCAGGCTCTAGGAATATCGAAGTTCACAGCAGGGGCAATTGTTTAATTTGATTCGGTGTAAAAAGGTTTGGGTACGTGTGTTCATTTTATTATATTCAATTGGATCTAACTGATACTATTTTTTAGTTCAGTGTTTTTGAACTTTTTGATCAAAGGACTGTCAAACCTTTCTGGAGAAAAAGAAAATGTAAAAAAGCCATCTTGTGCTCAACTCTTGTGATAGATGTGTCTGTGAAGAGAGACTTTAACTTAACAACGTTACTATTTTTTTCTGTTATAATAACATACATTGTTTACAGCATCAAATACTCTTCCTAGTAGATGCAACATGAGATTTTTGTAATACACATTCCAGAGGCAATATAATTTCAGCCCACCCGATAGCTTCCTATAAGTAAGGAGATCCTGTTTCTCCTCTTTCAGTGTGTCTCATCTTGCTGCTGGCTGCATAAAGATTCTGTCACTTCCACTATTCGTAGCTGTTTTGCTCAACAAGTTGACTTGGCTCAACAGAGGGTGTGAAGACCTTGATCTTCAGTGCAAGGGAAGAAGCGGGACAGCACAGCCAGGAACAAGAAGGCAGGCATAGAGACAGACACAGGACTGTTTCCTTGCATTGAAGGTAAGCAGTTAGTTCAGCTTAGTTGTAACGTGTAACCTCACCTTTAGAGTAATTAAATTCTATGGCAACATATAAAGCAAAGCTACCAAATTATTTGAGAAAGAAAGGAACAGGTCCTGTGCAAGTGAAAGCACAACTCTGACCTTGAGAAACAGAAGGATCCTAAAACGACTCAGTGCTTTCACACAAGCTCTCTTTATCGGCACTCTTCAGTTCTTCTGTAAACGTGAACCTCAACAGGATGCTGCTCTTTCCTTTGAACCGCCCAGCTGTCAATGCCAGGGGCTGTGAACGGCTGCGGTTACTAGACACTGGTGCTTAGGTTTACTGAATACGACATTTATTGGAAATATGCTAGACTTAATATGCTAGCTTAACTGCAAGCACAGACCACAAGAGACACATCAGCTATGTTGTAGGAAATGGTGATTAAAGTATTTTCTGTTTTTTCCAAAACAAACAACTGATTTGCATTTATAGTTAACTGCTGTGTTACTGAACAGGTGCTGACACCCATTGTCAGCAAGAAGAAATACTTCTCAGGTAAATTAAGCCTTTTTAAAAAGTACTTCATTTCTAGTGCTGACTGAAGAAAGTGGCACTGTTTTCGTTTCAAATAGACACAAGTTGTTTCAGTGTCACAGTAAATTTAGGATTTTGCTTTCTTCCGTGGTAGCAGCTTTCATTTCAGATTGTCAAAAGCGGTACCTTGCAGAACACAGGAGCAGCAGGCAATTGGCAAGGTGCACAAGCACGTCTTTAACAAGTTTATAGTGCAGATGGGTACCTGGAAGCTAGACAACTTACACACCTTTAAAAATATTAAAATTCTATGGACCTGTTCTTCTTAGAATGCCTTGCTGTTCATTTAAAACAAGTTAATCCATTATACTGCAGCTTTAGCCATCCCGAGCCTGTTTAGATCAAGAAGTGAAGGACAGGGTAAACTTAATTTACAGTAAAAAAAATCTTTACTAAGTTAGCACCAAAATCCCACCACTGGTATGGCCAATTCTTATATCAAACCTGAGGAAAAGTAGAGTCATAGAATGGTTTAGGTTGGAAGGGACCTTAAAGATCATCTAGTTCCAACCCCACTGCCATGGGGGACACCTCCTACTAGAGCAGGTAAACGCCTGCTCTCTGATGCCCCGTTTCCTTCCCGGCAGCAATCCACACCTGCTGGGTGCCTGCCCCAGGGCATGGTCGTTCCAGTCGCCCCTGTGGGTGCACTTACTTTTAGCTACAAATCAGGTAAGCAGTTTCATTCAGAAGCAGCTTTCCATAGGCATATGGCTATATCCATACGAATATTTGAGAATTCAAGAGCACTGTGTTTCCAGTAAAACCAGCAGATGATGCAAGTGTTCAGTGTCAACAGAAGAGAGCATTAAGCTTGCCAACACCTCAAACTTCCAGTTACTACAATTTAAACTTCTGGTTTTAAATTAATAGCATTTCTAGATGCAACTTGCTTTAGAAGGATGCTTTGGAGACTTGTAGCATATGCCTTCTCCTGGTAGAAATCCTTAATATCTGTGTTGGGAGTATTTAAGGGTCACAGGAACATGAGAAAATCATCCAAAATAGGTAAGACAATGAACAGCAGGGAAATCTAAAGATTTATGACTGAAAGCTTCAGAAGGCGAGCAGCAAGAACAAAAGATTTAACAGTGCCATCTTAAATATTCTCCAGGCCATTGAGCTTTGGATCTAAAGCTTACTCACTTCTGTTCTATTTCTCAGTAAAATTATATGGGTGAGTTTGAAATTTTACTGATTTAAAAGCCTAAATCTGTAGATAAGGTAAAACATGAATCCAGTTTTGGCGAGCTGAAGCAGGTAGGGAACCACCAGAGACCACACTGATTTGTTCAGATCACATTCCTCCATCTCTACCCCTTCCGCCCCCTCCCCTCTCCCCTTTTTTCTTTCTTCCTGGCCCTTTAAGTTTTGTCCCTCCGGCAGTAGCTCCTCTCTCTCATCCACCTCCTCCGTTCCTTCTGACCACCAGACCCCCACAGCTCCTCTGCACTACTTCGGGTCACGCTCACCGCCGTATGGGTGCATTCAGCCACGGCACCCTACATCCCCCAGAGCATTGCCAGCAGTGACCCAGCCCTGCAGCGCTCTGTGACGCTGATCCACAAGGAAGCAAAGAAAGCCTCCGAGCAGGTAGGCATAGCGAGCACAGGGCAGGTATCTGCTTCCTTCTCCTGTGACAGGGCAGCACGTACGCTGGCCTTGCTGCACACACAGTCTCCCGCTCCCCATCAAGCAAAGCTGCTTTAGGTGCAGTCTCCTGTTGAGAACGGTGGGTAAACAGACAGGCTGTTACGTGACTGAATGGACCCAAACACTTTGTTCTCTTCTGCTCTTAACAATAGCGAGCATTAGATTCCATGTGCAGAGGTACATTCCTTAGCAGGTAAACTGTAGCATACAAATTGCAGTCCAAGTAGACTGAAAATCCTTCCACAGGACCTAGCAAACTGAAATCTGCTTACTAGTTATTGGGTAAGATTTGCAGAAAAGCAGTTATTAAGAAGCAAAAAGAAGACCACAGCAGCTGTAATGTGCATTTTAGGATATGCATTTCAATAAAAGCAGCTATTAACTCCAGAGTATTTCTTCACCCTCCTCATTTCAGGTTACTCACCTAGCAGTTGAAAAAAACCAAATAGATGAGAAAGTTTCAGGAACTACCCAGAACTCAGATAAGATTTTATTTAAAAAGAGCCACATACAGAAAGCCATACTCCCCGACAGAATGAAAATGCAGGCATGTAAGTAAAGCAGGACAAAGAAAATCACGATCTTTCAAGAAGCTGTTGAATGCTTACAGAAATTAAAGTTTTTTTCAGTGCAAGGGCAAACTGTGAGTTCATACTATGTAGTCCTCAGTGCAGAAAAATTAGGAAAAGAAAAAATTGACTTTAAAATGTTAAGTGATGCTAATGGCTAAACAAACATTTAAAATGAGTTTCAAGCATTGCATTTTTGTCAGAAATGCTGGTAAAGTTTTGAAGAAGTTTCACATACACTTTTTAAATTGAAATGCTATCTCAGTTGTAATAACCTCCTGTGAAAGCATGGCAAACCTCAATGATTTGAATTTATTAAGGTAGTCTCAAACCATTTATTTTTAGAAAAATATTTAGTATAGTTAAATTTTTAGAAGTTATATATATATGTATATAACACCTGTTTTTTTTCCCCTACACAAGTCTTACAGAAGATTGTGTTCCCATGTGTTTACCACTTAAAATAAGCTCTGGTTCTCTATATAGCACACACCATTAAATCGGCAATTCCGGTAGAACAGAAACGGCACGCAACATAAAATGTGCTGGAACAGGTGACATCACAGTTCTGAAAGGCTGAGAGTCCTGAAATTACTGGTAAGCTTAGAATCAAAATTCCAGGAAAAGCCTCTGGCACCAAAACACAAGCAGCCGCTAATCCAGGGCTGTGTCCTTCCCTGGTTCCATCACACCCCAGGAGGCTCCCGGGCCAGCCAGCCCCGGCGGAGGGCAGCAGCTCTACCAGCAGCCCGGTGCTCTGGGAAGGGAGGGCTGTCAAGGTCTGACCTTCACGTGCCCACAGCTAGTAACTGCTGACAGTACCAGGAATCTACAGCAAGTACCAAGAAACAAACACAAACTGCAGAAAACTTTTTATTCTCAAGGTTTTCATTTAAAGAACCTTGTATTGTGAGCAAATTAGTTCAAAAGGTAAAGGACCTTCTGGAACTTGGAACACTATGGTTACATTAAAGGACAACACAATATTCAGATGATGTAACAGGTCGGTTTTGGAGCACGATCAAGTTAATGAGTGTATCATTAACATTCTTTAATATCGCTTCCTCTTACATTTAGGTATCTCTTTAGCCAACTTCTCAAAGGTTTTTTAGTTCTTTAAGTGGTTCTTTGCAATTTTCAAGTGAACACCTACCATTCTTAGATGCCCTGACAGCCTGCAGGATTTTAAGGCTCTGTGCTTATTGTACCACTTTATTTAACGGGCTTTTGGAAATGCAGATACTTATTCCAGAAGTTTAAGATACAATTTCATTTTAAGTTACTGCATGCCCAGCTCATTAATGTCACAATTAGGAATAGGATGTAGGTCTTAGTAGATAAGAGACACTTTTTATGTTTTACCTATATTGACTGAAAACCAATTTGAGTACCGTGTTAGCTCAACCTGTCAAACAAGTTAAAAACCTTATCAAAAAATATTTTATACATTCTTTTGTATTTCAAGCGTCAAGTAATAAACTTTCTGTTAAACCAAGTTGTATCACACAACTATCAAAAATTAACAAACAGAACAATGCCGGAACAAACCATTCTGCTTAATTTTGGGCTTGGTCCCAAAAGAGGTAGTCCGTAAGTCACACAAAAATAAAAATTCCACAGAAGTTAACTTAACAGGCCAGTCTCCTCCACCATCTTTAGCCTCATCACTAAGTGAGGTGATTTCGTATCTGAAAACATTATAAGTTAGTGTTCATGTAAATATAAGAACTATACTTGAAAATTACTTCTTCATCTGTAACCGAAATTCGGTCCAGCTGAACCAATATATTAAACTAGGCTTTGTGCATCGGCCTCATTAGTAAGAATTCAGCTTTTCTCCAAATTAAATTTGAAAGATGCCTAATACACAGGTATGCCTTTAAATAACAAAGGATACATGTATTAAGGTTTGGAGAGAAGCTTCAGATCATTAAGCCTCGTTAGTAATACAGGTATATTTACTATCATTTCTCTACAAAGGCTGCTGCTGCCATTGAATTCCTCATGGTTCCTCTTGCTGAAGCTGTGAACTCTTCAATTTCAGCGTTCAGTCTATTAATTACCCACTCCAATGCTTCGCGGCCCTACAGTTAAAGAAAAGTTTATCAGTGTATAAATCTCAGCAAATAAGTACATAGGTTAAACCCTGTCTTGCTGAAAATGACTAAAGACACAAGAGTTGAAAATGGAAGAAAAGGTACAGAAATACATGCCTCCGTGATATTTTTTACTTCACTAACCAGAGTACTGCAGGAACATGGACTGCCTTACATTTCACAAGAAAAGTCCTGATGTCAGCAGCGCTCGCGTTACGAACCACACTGTTCTGCCATTCTTGAGGCTGAACTCAAGACATCTTTGGATTCCCAGAGGACAGGCTTTCAATTAAAACACTGCTTCGTTACTCCCACATAACTCCTTCAGATCTGTCTGGAGGCATATCCTTTTTCAATAGCAAAAACTAACAGACGGCATCAAGAGGGCAGCAAGAGAGTGACTGTTAAGTGACTGGAGATGTTTTTCCAGTGAAGATTCAGAGAGCTTTGCCAAAAATAATTTATTATCTCCATCACAAAAGGAAAAAACAAAGAGGAAGTTCAGCAAGCCGAGCATTCAGTCTCTACGGTAAAGGCACCAGAACTATGCGGACCCCTCTTAAAGTTGCTGACAAAGCCAAAAAGTAAACCAGAGATTTGTATTCTCGCTGTCACTTAGCCAGCGGGCACACATTTCACACTTACTTTCTTAGCATTGGAGGAAATTGTGTTTGCCATTAGCCCTTCTAGGTAACTGCTGAGACTGACACCTTTTACTGATATTATTGCTTCTTGGGTCAAAATGGTTCTGAAACAGAGAGCAGGAAACTGAATTATTCTGAGTAGTTTAAACAAGAATACATTGCTGGAAGAAACTCACTCCTCCCCACCAAGTACAAACTCCCATCAGCTTCCTTGTGTAACACAGAACTTCTTGCCCTACAAACACAACCCACTTGCACCGCACTCACCTGCTTTATGCCTCTACTTGTAAAATAAAAGCCTAGAGTCCCTGGTGCTCTGGAGAAGCAATGCCACTACAGAAAATGGCAATCCACTTAATTCCTTTTTAGACAAGTTACCATAGCAAAGGTGATGGAAACCTCAGCTTCTGCTCAAGGGAGACCATGGGCAGCCAAAGTCCGCGCTACTTCAGGGCAGTTTCAGAACAAGGGTACTTACTTGTCCGGCTCGCGAGGGTGTGGTTGATAGACAAGCCTCTCATCTACTGACACCAGGTTTGTAAATGAAATCTGCGGAATGCAAGACAAGATTACCCCTTGATAAAAACATTAAAGGAATGTAGTAAATAAAACTGCACATTCAAAACTGTTTGTTTATATCCGACTTAAACACTATAGTTTTTCTACGAGTATTAGGGTCGTAGAACAAGACAGAGAAGTCTCCAAGTGCCACATCTGCTGATCTAGTTCTCTTCCCTTAAGTTTTTGCATTGTTTACTAATATACACTACCGCATCGGAAAGAACATTTCAACAGTGCATCTGACAGATGGAGTGGTATGAAGAGGGAGATGTCACACGATTAGGAAATGGTTACAGTGTATACCAAATGGCTTTTAAAATTTTGTTCTCAACACCCCCTGCCCCAAACTACCACCATCTGCTCAGCAGCGTGTCCAGCTTTGGTCCTGACAAGGTTCATCAAGCCAGTAGCTCTTTCCTGAAAAACCAAACTGGTCAACTACAAACACATTACTTAAACCTTTAGCTTCTGTTGTTGTAAGGCAATCTTCAAGTAATTTTCAAGATTATTTTCCTTTTCAAATTTACTAGAATCTGTAATCTACTTCAGTTACACAAACACAGCTACTTACGTTACGGGATTTAAGCTCCATTGTTTTTTTCACTGGGTCAACAACGGAGTGCTCCTGGACGTAGGTCTTTGTTCTGCACGTGCCAATGAGCTAGGGGACAGGCAAACATACACAGAATTAATATGCGAGCCAACTGCAATTTTGTTAGTGTGTATATAAATGTGTAAATAGTAGTTACCATATTGAACAGACACCGAGACCACAGAATTAGGGTTTAGCTTAAAGTAAGTCTATGAAGTAGAGGTAGATGTCATTTTCAACATGGAAGCAACCCAAGATCCAGGCAAGTTGTGGTGCCCCATGTCAGCAGCTGTTGAGCTTTCCCGAGGCATAAACGCCTTCATTTTTAACCCACTGAGGTTATGAAGCGATACAGGTCTGTCACAGCCCCTGGCCACAACCCGCCCCCAGCCCCGCGCCGGGGTACGCACCGACTTGACGATGGCGGGGATGCCCCACTCGGTGCTGAGCAGGCGGTGGCTGTGCAGCTTCCCGCCGGCGTCCACCTGCCTCTGCAGCACGTCCACCCCCACCACGCCGGGGTTCATGGGGTTGGGGTACTTCTGCATGGCCGCCGTCGTCACCGTCTCCCAGGGGTGGCTGCCCAAAGAGGCGACACACAACGTCACACCCTCGGCTTTTAGCAGGGCTGCTGTTAGAGCTCAACACATCAGTCGATACGTATTTTTAAGGCAGTTCGATTTCCAGTTCTCAACCCTACACGTGTGTCCCGTCCCCCCCTTTCCCCCGAGGGAAGGCGTCCGTCCGGGGCCGGGCAGCTGAGCCTACAGCACGGCGGTGACCGGCACCCCGGCGCTCAGCCGCCTCCTGGCTCGTCATTGGCAAGACGTCCCTGAGACACAGTGCTGAGACACCGCAATTCCTGCGGGTTTCAGCAATACCGGGGTAATTTATTCAGCTGGTACCGTCCTCTAACAACGGTCTCCTTCGGGTGATTTTCCACACGGGTGTTCTAGAGCCCTGGCGCCCCGACAGCGCGGAGCGACCCCAGGGGCGAGGGCAGCGCCGAAGGCGCCCTGCACCGCCCGCCCCCCCGCTCCCGGGCCGCGCCCCGGCCGGTGCCCGCGGCAAGGTCAGGGGCGGCGCTGCCGGCGGAGCCCGGTCCCGCAGCCCCCCCTGGGCCGGCCCCGCTCCCCCCCTGCGCGGGCTCACTCGAAAACGTGCTCCGAGGTCCAGATCCTCATGGCGGCGGCGGGGCCGGGGCGGCCGCCGCCGCGCTCCCCTGGCTCTCGCGGGCCGCGCTCCGCCGGCAGCGCCGCGCCTGCGCAGAGAGCGCCCGCCCGGCGCGGGGCGCTGCCCTCCAATCGCCGCGTGGCGCTGGCCTGACGTCACGGGGCGCGCACCGCGTGACGGTCACGCAGGCGGTGGCGGCGCGGGAGGTGCGTACCGGGCCCGCTTCCGGTTCCGGTGCGAGGGGGGGTGGCCCCGCCCTGTGGCCGGTCCCTGGCGGTGGCCGGTGAGGGGTGGCGGCCGCAGGCCGGGGATCCTGCCCGCGCCGCGACTGCGCGGCCTATTTCACCTCCCCTCCCCTCTCGTCAACCGGGCACGGGGCTTCGGTGCCGCTCGGAAACGCCTCCGGTTGCGCAGGCGCGTTGCTCGGCGCTGTGCGACTGTGACCGGTGCGCGGCAGCTCCGCGCTCGCGGGTCCCTCGGGAAACACTTTACGGCCGCGGCAGCGCGCTGACGCCACCGCTGGCCGGGGCACGCGTCACCGGCGGGGCCGGGGTCAAACCCCCACGCGCTGCGGGTCGCCGGGCGCGCGGTGTCCCCGGTGGCGCGGGCCGGGCCGGGCGCCCCGCCCGGGAGGCGTTTTATAACGCGCCGTTACAAAACAGGCGGGGGGCGGGGGTCAGCGGAGGTTCCCGGCCCCGGTGAGTCACCCTGGCAGGCGGCGGAGCGATTTACGAGGGCCGCGGCGCGGCGAGGGGCCGGCTCGGCAGCAGAGCAACCCGCGCGCGTCCGGGGCGCATCGCCGCGCCGTCCGCGCCGCGTTTCTCAAGATACCGGCGTGCCCGCGGTGTGTAGAATTCGTCGGTGTTTTCGAACAGGGGGACGGCGTCTCCCAGACGCAGCTCCCGGCCAGTGACTTTCGGTACTGGTGACTGCGCGGTGACGGCCTCGCTGGGAAAGGGCGAGAGGGGGGTTTCCCAGAGCAGGTTACTCCCCCGGGGAGGTTCTGTCACCTTTCCACGGGTCCAGAAACCCTGAAGCCCTGGCCAGGCTCGAGAGACCTCAGTGAATATTCCCCTTCTGTCTTGTTCATGTCAAACACAGACGCTATTATACAGAGAAGCTACTATTTAATGATAAACAACCAGATTCAGTCAGCAGCAAATACTTAAATGACAATGAATTTTAGCTGCGGAGACTTCTCTTGATCTTATCTTTCCTGACTCTTCCACCTCCTGGGGCTATTCCCAAAAGTTGTTAACAGGCGAGCAGTCCCTCACAGCGCAGTTATTTCTGGAAGATCGCCACTCAGTTCTAAATCCGCCGTAGCCTTAATACCCGCTGAGGGACTTCTACAGCTGGAGAATTTTGCAAAGGGTGTTAAAAACGCTGAGCATTTGGCGAGCTCTCGGACTGCAACACGCCGTGGAGGACGGTGACCCTTAAACAGCCCCTGGCAACAGCAGATGCCCATCTCCTGCCCGTTGGGCTTTGTGGAGCCTCTCAGCAGCTCTCCATAAAAGAAATATCAACTCCTGGAAGCAAAGCGAAATGACATCTCCGAGAAGGAAGGATGCCAACATATGGTGCAGATTAGGAGCTAGATCTCAACAGTTCTTGCTCATCCAAACTTCACTTCATTTGAACAGGAGTTTTGTTCCAAGTGAGTTTCTGTATTTGAGCGATAGCAAGGGCTGAACTACCTGACTTGTAAAAGGAATAATGAAATTATAAATAATAACAACCAGACTTTAGGAAAATAAAATGCTCATTTGTAACTGCAGAGGAAAAAGTTGCACGTCCTAAACATCAGGATTCTTTATGTTGGTGATGTTTTGTCTTGAGAATATTGTCTCCATTTTTATGACCAAGAATTTAATACTGTAAAATCTGTTAACTTTTCCCCTCTATGTTGACAATATCTGTTTAACAATTGAAATCAAAGAAAACGGTCTTTCAGTTAAGTCTGTCCAGTGCCAGGTACTGCCAGGGTGATCATTAAGGACCACCACGGAATCTACAAAAGACCACGCAGACCTGGGGAAGGCCGTGGTGAGATGGCTGGGTTCACGGGGAGCTTTCAGGGGCCGTTTGCGGCTCTGCTGAATGCAACTGGTGGATGAAATGGGCCTTGTGGTTCCGTGCTCCGTATAGATTTTGGCAGAGCAATCTCCTTGGCACGACTGAGACAGACTTGAAGCTGCTCTCGGGATTGCGTACGAGAGCGCCGCGAGGTCCCAGTGAGTTTCCTCGCAGAACAAGGCGTTATGAGTTTGTACTTTCAGACCCGCGATTGCCAGCAGGGAGGTGTGAGCTGTCCCCTTTAAGCAGCCTCATAAAATATCCCTCATTTTGACTGAGAGGTGTAAATGTCAGGAAACGGCTCACGACCCCAGAGTCACTTTATCTCCAGCATTAGGTCCAGATCCCTCCGGCACTCCATAATGGCTACCAAACCCCAGCTTGTCAGACCCGCTCAGGCTTAGACAATTGTGGGTTTAGCTTTCCGTAACAAAAAATACAGGTATTGTGTCACGCTTAGAAGCAAATGCCATCCTGGTTCAAAGCCCTAATGCCAGAGATCAACCAGACGGCTCTGCAGTGCAAAACGTCAGGAAATTCTGACCTGAAAAGGGTCTGGTGACAACGGCAGTGACTCAAGCTGCGCGTCTGAACGGAGTGAGTGCGGGCCAGCAGAGGTGTCCGTGGTGGATGCCCACAGCCAGGATTCGCTGTGGTCAGGCTGCGGGTGACCGACACAGCGACGAGCAAGCGGGGAAAGTGCCGGATTGAAGTGCTGCGCTTCCCGCAGCTGGCAGGACGAGCTCTGGCTGGGAACCCTGCCTCACCTCCCAGCTGCCGTTTTCATATTACACTGAGGCAAGTTTGCTGTTTCATACTCCTAAGAAAAATGTATTTGGTAGTGTTTTTTCCCCCCCCGTCATATTTTAAAATACAGCTAATGCTACAATAATACTCCACCAGTTCCTTGATCTGAAATTAAAAGTTTTGATGTGTTTGAATACTGGTATTCTCACGCAGTATTAATGAAAACCATCCAAAGGTCTTTTCTTGAGCTGGAAAAACAAGTTCCCACTCCCTTTGTCAGTCCGGCAGTTGTACTGGCAGAAAACCGACATTATCGATGTTTTCTTTTCCAGACATACCTCTTCAATGACTTCTGTTATACAATGCTCAGTGACTGTGTCTGAACACCCTTTCACCAGCCACAGTCGAGTCAGTAGATGAGGCTGTTGGTGTTTGCATTTTCCTGTACGTACTTCGTAAAAAACCTTTGTTGGGTAGCAAAGCTCTCCTTGAGTACTTCGGGCTCTTGCTCCCGCAATTTGAAGAAAAATCAGATCATAGAACTAGCCAGCGAATCCCTTTTCCCTGATCCCCCATGTTCTGGGGAAAATGGCTGTCAAGTTGCAAATGAAATGCAAATAGAAATTTTTACAGATTATAATTTTCTATCCTGAGACTAATACCTATCGTAGCCTTAGAAGAGACGAAATAGCAGTGAACGTACCAACGTTGAGAGAAGCGCAGGTGGGTATGTTCTTACAGAGAAATAGGTTGAATCGGTTGATGCCTTCCGCGTGGGACACCGCCAGAGGGGGCTGGGTCCCCGGGCAGGATGGGCCCCGCGCCCCCCAGGGACCCCCCGCACCCCCAGGGACCCCCCACACCCCGGGGATCCGGGATCCCAGCTCTGCTGCTGCCCCCGTGCCCCCAGCGCTGCCAGCCCGGCTTCCGGAGCGGATTCCTCTGCAGAAATACACTGTTCCCCGGCTTCCATGGCCAAATGGCATCTAGACAGAGATTCCGCGCTGGAAACGCGTCGGAGGGCCTTTTTTCAGTACTTTAAAGATATTAACAAAAACTCAACATAAAAGCAATGAAACATGCCCAAACAACAACAATAATAAAAACCCGTCCCTTTTATGTCCTCTAGTTAAGCCTGCTTAATTTGTCACTAACTTAAACCTCCACGAAAGGCCTGACTTGCTGCTGGACCAGTTTGCCGATGTTACCGGCTGCTGTATGATTTCAGAGGCAGAAAAATGGTGGAGACGGGAACATGTGGCCACAAACGGCCCTTTCCACAAGGGCCTGATCTCAGACTGGTTTAAATGGTTTACACCATTGCGGGCAGCGCAGCCCGAGGGTCCCCGCGCGGCTGCACCCCAGCGTTTCCCAGCAGGAAGGTGCTGCCCCTCCAACACGCTCGTGATCTGCGCTCGCCTTCTGCTGGCGAGGGACCGTCACTGGCCACCCTACCCCGAATAACGAACATACACAGCCAAACCCCATTGCTTCTGCCAGTGCCTTCCCAAAAGGACTGAAAAACCCCAGAAGTTTTCAGATAACATGTACATAAATAATCTTCTGGCATCTTTGTACGCTCACCTTCAACGTTTGCCCTCATCCCAAGGAGAAGTGAAATACAGGCAGCGGAATTCCTCCTGCGGGACTCTGGAGATTCAGAACGTCTGGTTGCCTGGCCAGAAAGTTTCCAGACCGCTTTTTTTATGCCAGGATTTTAAATCACATGTAAACCTGTGGAATGGAAAGAAAGGGCAGAGAAGTCAGTTGCTCACGAGGCAGCATCAAACCAGGCTCCTACAGTTTAACTCCCCGCGCTGTTGCTCAGGGACGCGTCTCACGGCAGCACTGAAATGCAACGAGTGCGAACCACAGCACACAAGTTTGTCTCAGCTTTTCTTGTCCTTTTGGGGGAAAATATGACACGAAAGGCAGAGTGTGTAACGAGAATTACTCATTCTCAGCTTCCACATTCTAGTTCCTGTATCACAAAAAGCGGGGATACACTTTCTTCCTTCTTATGACTAAAACCAGAGAGGTACTAACTCTTCTACACGGATTTATGTGCAGATTCAGAATTTGTTTTCCAATATTGATTGCACTAAAAGAGTTCTTCCTGGAGTTTCTTAAAATGTATTATTTTTCTACTTCTTAAATCTGTCATATTTATGACTGGACGTACAACTGCTGTACAAAGGCCACAGTCAAAAAGTGCTGCTGTTCTCTGGCGTGATGATACAGGGAGCTAAAAAAAAGGGGATGTAATTTCTTAACAATACTATTGCAAACCTATTTCCTGTTTCAAAATTATTCACATTTCCTTCTTAGACACATTTAAAACAGTCTGGCTCCCCAAATAATTTCTAAGCTCTAAAATAACATGATCTCTTGAAAGACATCTGAGAAGTGTTTGTGGGAAGGAGGTGTCCGTGCTGGTGTTTCCACTGGCTCAATCAAGCAGTCCAGTAATAACTCATCAGCGTTGCTTGCCAGGTTGCATAAATGACTTCAACACTGGCCAGTTCTGGCGAGCGTGGTTTGGTTTTGCTGGGAGTCAATGAGTCCTCTGGGGGGGTGACAAAGGCGCCGAGCAGCAGCACGTCCCCACCCGGGGCTGCAGGTCTCCCTGGTGGCTCTTGGCCATCCACCGCGGCTGCTGCCGTTGGCGCTGGCTCCTGCCCCGCAGCATCGCTCCCCGCAGCATCGCTCCACATCGCTCCCTGCGGCATCGCTCCCCGCAGCATCGCTCCCCGCAGCATCGCTCTACATTGCTCCCCGCAGCATCGCTCCGCATCGCTCCCCGCAGCATCGCTCCCCGCAGCATCGCTCTGCATTGCTCCCCACAGCATCGCTCCCCGCAGCATCGCTCCCCGCAGCATCGCTCTGCATCGCTCCCCGCAGCATCGCTCCCCGCAGCATCGCTCTGCATCGCTCCCTGCAGCATCGCTCCCCGCAGCCAGCGCTGGCCTGACCCGCACCCCCTCCCCAGGGGCTCTGCCAGTGACTCTGCACCACGGCACCCTGAAGGGGTAAAAATCACATTTAATGAACTCACAAATATGTATTTCTGCAAATTTAGATGACAGGAACCTGCTATGACAAATATATAATAAATTCATAAAACCAAAAAGATTGGTAATTTTTTAACAAGCAGTTTAAAAAATGTGGCTTTAAAAGTGTACACAGTAAGTATGTAGCTACTAGGAAGAGGGAACTTCTGAATAACTGATAACCCAGCAGTACTGCAAAAATCCACTTCAAAACCTAATGAGGCAGAAAGTTGAAATTATTTCAGTGAACGAGTAGTGTCAATGGTCTTACATTATCCACGCTAAAAGCATTCAGAGCATCTTATTGATTATGTTTGTCACCATAGCTGAAAAATGCAGCTATTTTCTCTCTGTTGTACGATCTTTTTGGTTTTGTTCTTTGTAATCATAAAGCTACAATCATATTCAGCTCTATTTAGCACGAGGCTGACCTCGCCCGTTGCTAAAAAGCCGGCAGAGCCATTTTGCCTCTTCATTCAAACAGACACCTGGATCTTCTCTCTCCAGACAAAAAAGAGCTGATGCTACCAAGGTGATACTCTACAAACAGTATTTCTGAAGTAGTCAACTTGAATGCATTGTTTGATAATCCTTTTTAAAGAAACGTTGGCATTTTTTTTCTGTTCGTAAGCATCTGATTCCTGCACCAAAGGGCTGTCTCAAGCTAAAACAAACACCGCGCACAATCAGTGGAGAATGCTGGACTTCAGGTGCTGTCTGCGAATTCCACTCTGGACGTGGTGTCCCACACACCCAAGAACGGTCTTTTAGACTTCAATTTCCAGAAGTCCCCATCTATGAAGAAGTAGCTTTTCTTTCCTTTGAAGGTTCTTGTCACCACGTTTGCAATTCCACTACGTAACTCAGTGACCTGACTTAAATAAAGCCCGTGCAATGTCTCAGGTAAAGGCAGGCTGAGATTTCAAGACAGAAAAACCTGAGAAAAATCCAGAGCGCCAGCTTCGACTACAGTGTAGTGCTGTAGACATGTGCGTTAAATGTCAGGTAAGAGCGGTTGGTACTTCAGCTCCGGGAACAGTGAAGTATGCCCAGGAGAGAATTCACAGACTGTAATTTCATAAGCTCTTAATGGAAGGCGATGCGTATTTCAAAATGTTTTAAAGTCGTCTTTGGTTGAAGAGAGAATGGCCTCTCTGTCTCGCCCATGGAACTGACTCTTCTTGGAGAAGCCCTGAAAGGCAGAGCTGCAGCCCGAAACCGTAGGTGACGGAGCTGCAGAGGAGACGGTAAATCCTCCGTCAGACCCTGCCCTGGTGTGCCGTCCCACCGCAGAGGAACGACGCGCCCCCGAGAGCCCTTTTCACATTCACAGGAGATTCTGGCCGAATGTCACGGGGTCAGTAAGCAAATTCATTCCCTGTTCCACTCACACTGCAGACATTCTTCACGAGTGAAAAAAGACAAGTTTGTGACCAGATCTTCAGAAACCTGTGTCCGCCTGAGTGTGAGGCAGCAGCGCGGTCTATGCGCTGCCGAGTGACGACACCGCTCCGCTCCGCTCCAGCACACTCCTTTGGAGCTGACTGAAGAACAACGAGGAGAGATGTAGTTTTTGTTACCGAGCATTTAATGTCTCTCCCTTCCCCCAGAAAACCCCACACCTTGAAACAAAACCCTAAACCCCACCAACATCCTCCCTCCGTGCCTCCCATCCCCCCCCCAAAAAAGAAAAAAACCATTCAAACCCTGTCATATTTGCTTCAGAACATTTAGTTTAAGCTAGGGTACATTAAAAATGTGCATTTAATAGAGTGATCTGGCACTAGCCCTGGAACAAATATTTGATCTTCAGATTCCTTTTATTTTATTCTTCTGCCATAAAAAGTCCTAAGAGGCTTAAAGCTGCACAACTTCAGAGCGCTGTTGCCTCATGTGCAAAACTGGCCAAACACCTTCCTTACCAAGCAAGCGACGCATCTACGCAGCTGTGAAACGCACTAACGCTCCACGCTAACGGGGCTCTAACGCTGCTCAGACCCTTTGAATGCAAACAATTATTTTCCTTACCAGTTTCTCCCCCACCTGCCGACATGCCAAATGTAGAAAATCAAGGTGCAGCGGCAGCCAGCTGGGCACTCGCGGCCTCAGCAGCAGCGAACCGCCTGCTCTCAAGGTCAGGTTTTGCACCTGGGATCCGCAGGGCTTGCTGTGACGTTCTGAGATCCACGGTGGCGGGATCCGCCGCGTTGCAGCGCTGCGCTGCAGTCACGCTTGGCAGCAGGGCTCTCAGACAGGTAGTACGTGGCCCTGAAATGGCTTTTGGCTAGTGAATGGCTTGGTTTCAATTTAAAAACCGACACAAAATTTGTAACAAGGTATGTGCTGTATGACTCCTTAGAACCATGATTTTTTTTTTTTTTCATTTATTGTGCAATTTCCTTGACTTCCATGGTTCAGGGAGCTCGATTATGGCTACACAAACAGTTCCATCTTGCCCGCGCCATTAGCAGGAGCAGCAGCCGGCAGCGGGTGTTTGACTGAAGTGCAGATACAGGAGAGTGCACGGCTCATGGACGCGATACAACTGTTCTGTTGTCTGGGAAACAGTCTCTTAAACTCTGCATAATATGACAGTTACCAGCCAGATAATGTTTTTTCTTGCAAGCATCACAAATGTGCATGTGATCAAGTAGGCAGATGATAATCTCATGTTATCACCCACAGCTCATGAGCAAGCACAGCAACAGCACAATTAAAGACAAAACCACATATTTTAAAGTACTTCGAAATTGCTGATAATTTTGTGTTGTTTGGAAATAATCATGCTTCTCCCCTACATCTGATCCTCGGTTAATCCTAAAGATGACAACGTTTCTTATAAAAAAACACCATGCTATCAAACATTTGTTGAATGCAACTTTCTAACAGAAACCCTTGAAGAACCAGCCACGACAGGTAGTGGTCATAACATATTACATGTTAAATCACAAACACAGAGTTATATATTCACCCATGGTCTTCAAACCGTGTGCCTGTATCCAAAATTTATATAAAGCTCTTTCTTTCAGAAATCTTGTACTCGATCAGCTATCTTTCGACATGGTTGAAAGAAACCGCAACCTGGAAAGAAAAGTTGAGAATTCTTCATACACAAACTACTGCATGAAAGTGGCGACTTAGTCATCAGTGCTGGCATATTAAATGTCATAGAGACAATTATCGCATCAATTATAAATCAAACAGTCTTGAGATCCCTCCAGCCCGCGTCTATCCGTGGCTGACCACAGAGCCGTGGTGAAGGCCAGCCATTAAATCATTTTTGTTCAGTTTTGTGGGCCAGAGAGCAGCTAGATCCCGGATTTAAGCCTATTTATGCTGCCCTCGTCACTGGGATTGTACCTGCCACCTCTTTGGGAGGGGGAGGATCCGGTCCCAGCAATCAAGGGCGCAAGAACCCAGCTCTGGGACTAAGTCCTTGGACCTTTAATAGTAGCAGCAACTCAAGGCTCAGCGGGGCCTGACAGCAGCAATTCCCAACTCCCAGCTGAGGAGACCTTCTGGTGTTTGGATGGAACTGACAACCCACCGAAAAACAGCCTGAAAGTTAAAAATTGCCCCAGAAAGTGGCCCTTCTGGCAATGAGACACTCCCACAGCTCCGACGTTGTGATACCCGACCTACCAGGCCAGCGTAGTTTCCTGTTTGGGGCTTCACTGAAAATCTGTAGCTTTCCCAAGTGGTCTTCTGAGGGTTTTTCATGAGTTTATTTCATCCAACCTAAGGGATAAACTATAAAAGAAAAACAAATAACAATACTAATCAAACAGGAGAGTTTAAGATAGAAACGTAATACAAGTATCTTCTATGCAAATAAAGTAATAGAATACTCTTCACGTACAGTTGGGACAAAAGTATTTTCTTCCATGGTATTCTCTAATAAACATTTTAAACTAATAAACAGATTCCATAAAATCTTCATTAATGTAAAAATGATAGATTTCCATTTAGGAAAATTAAAAATCAAAATCAAAGGCAATGCGATGGTGTGATCAGAATTGTCAGTGTCCAGCTAGATCAAATGACTGACTCTGCTCCGTACCACAACCACCGTCTGATGCTTCCCACAGGCCACGGATGGGTTTTATACACTTAACTGTGAGATATTATAGCACTTAAAGAAAATGAAAAGAATATGCGGGAAAACTTACCATCCCAGAACTCCTGCGAAAGAAGTGGGCTGCCTTCTCCAGAGCTGTCCTGACCCGAAGCCAAACACACCTAACAGGCTGGTACAAGCCTGGGGCGTACAGAATAAGCAAATTCAAGTAAAAGTTATGCAACGCCTTAAAGAAGATCTAAGAATTCAGTAAGTATTACAAGTACGTACGGGCTGTTACAAATACAGTGAGAGAACAGCACTTGAAGCGTTGCACTTTGCGAGGTTAATGCCACCACAGCCGTAACTCCAGCCCGCGCACGCTAGTTCTTAATTGGGGCAGCTTCATTAGTGATGATTAGCAAGAGAGCACTTTGGGAGACAAAAGCTTTTTCATCATCGTACTACCCACACTTCATGTGATGATGAAACCAGCTGTACACTAAGCTGTCTGCAACTGTTTCAGCAAAAGCAATAATTAAAGGAATAAACAGCATGTATAAATGAAAAAAAGGTTAAATTCAAAGCCACCGAGAAAGCATCAACCTTACCATGATATGATTAAGCCAACTTGGATTAATGCCGTCCGTGTCTTCAGGATACCTATATACGTTCTCTGTTGTATGTGTATAGAGTCCAAAACGTTAACAGCCACAAAATGAAGTGAAAAATATCTTAAAAAAAAATAAATACTTGCAAAAAGTAGCTTTAACAATGACTAGTATTCTCACAAAACAACCATTTCAAGTGTAATTTTTCATATCTGGTTCTCGCATAGTGTACATTAAAGCACTTCCCTACTAGCTGCCTCAATTTATTTATTTCTCTAAACTTGAGTCATTTAAGAACTACTTCAAGTTGCTGCACAAGTAAGTAACATTTATATCAGTTCTACTGCACTAAATCAGCAGGATATGCATTGTTTTCACTGCGGGTTCACGGCTACTAAGGTGGCAAAAGTGGAGTTTGACCTTCTCGGTTGGTGTCAACGTATGGTTCTCGTGCTCAGAAACAGGAACAGTTTTTGTATACGCTTCCTACCAGTGACAAATTCTGAGCACCCAGCAGCTCTCTGAAACACATAAAATACCGCAAATCAGTAATTATTAGGTATGCATTCCAAACCTGCAATACTAAAAAATAAATATCGGAGAATCTGTTTTCTGAAAACCATGGTTATAAATGGAGAGAGGAGCACAACTGTTAGCCTCACTGAAACACACAATTTTTGGAAGAAGAACAAAATGGGATCGCACCTGTCAGCTTTGTCAGTTAATTTGAGTGCGTCAATTTTTTCTGTCTTTTCAGAAATATGAGAAAGCACGAGAGCTCCGGCAGATCACAGAGAACGCTCACTAAGCCAAGGGGGAAGAGCAGCACTGCGAAAACGCAGTCTTCCACGGGGAGCGGTCTGGGTAACAAACTCCTCTCTTTGGCAGTTGTGAGTGTAAGAACAAAATAAATTACGACACATATCCCAAACAACAAAGCCTGCAGAATTTAAACAGTTAAAGAGTGTTAAGAAAAATTCTATCTTTTCAGTACTTTATTTTTGCCATATTGATTTCCCAAGAGAAAAATGTGAAAGCACCTAGCAATTGCTTGTCCTGGCAATCACTGATGCTCCTTTTCACTTGACTTAAATCCACTTAAACATTTTCCAGGTTTGGGCACGTTTATTGACTAATATTAGAGAGGCTGAAAATATTTTGAAGGAAAAAAAAAATTTTTCTGTGTTGACATCTTAATTGGCCCCAAGGTGGAATGCCAACGCATCCCCAAGGTGGAATGCCAACATGTCCCCAAGGCTGGATGCCAACACGTTTCCTGACAGGGTTTTCCTGCGAGTGGAGCCCCTGGGGCTGAGCCTGCTGCGGAGCGGCGTCGCCAAGCCCAGCGCAACCCAGCCCGCGGCTGAAAACCTTTGCGGGGTGGAGATTCCATGGACTCACTTTTAATGTTCTTTAAGCTGAATTCAAGAACATGTTCTTCAGTAGTTTGGTTTAGGAAAGAGAAAGTGTCTAAGGAGTCAAATTCAAGGCTCAATTAAAAGGACTAACAAAAGCATTGCTCCATTTAAGTGATGAGTAGAATATTGCTGAGGTATCACTGGCCTCAGGAGGGGAAATCAGCTGGGTTTCAACACTGACGTGTTTCTGAGTGCTTTTTGTTTTCCTGCTTCCCTGAAGCTCAATGGAGGTACTTGAATTTTACCAATGAATTCATTATGTTTGGATGTTTCGTTACACATTTTACAATGCTATCCGTAGTTGATATCTTTTCAGTTTTTCAGTGTTAGGAAATGTTCCCATTACAAGCCATAATAACTGGTGTTTTGTGTAGGAATAAAGAGGTAGGATATAACCTTCTTGGTACAGATGATTTTGATTAAAAAAAAAAAGAGAGATAAAAGATAAAGGTAAAAAGTGTGCATTTACAGTCTTAAATTGCAGCAGCTAAATAGCATAATCAATATAACTAGCCAGGAAACTATTTACGTCTGACAAGTTAAGTGAGAATGACCAGTAACTCAAATAAAAACTCCTAATTGTGTCACAGATTCTTCAATGGCTTTATTCAAGAAAATTAAGAAATACTTATGCCCACAGAACTCTAGTGAAATAAGTAAGTAGTAGTATCTCAGATGTTACAAATACGAAAATGTTGCGGAATTTTCTCAAAGCTCTAGAATCAGCTAAGGACTCGGTGCCCAGGAAAGGACTAGTGGGAGCTGAGCTTCCAACTTGCATTTATCTTTTTCAAGGTCTGTCTTCGATGGCTTTTCCAAGACAAAAGAATGGTTCATCTGTGATTAGAATTTGAGGATTCGCAGTTCCCAGTTCAGCCAACGAAGCCACGCTTTCTCACTGAGCTTTCTTATATTTTTTTCTTTCCGTGCACACAGGCTGTGTGTGCAGAGGAGTCCTTGAACAGGACACACAGCTTAAAAATTTGCTTTCCTGAAGTAATTTTACTAATGAATTTTGGGGTGGACAGGTCATCTTTTTCCCCAAACCTTTGCAGATGCTAGAGATTTGGAAAGGTAGGTAACTATTGAAAGGACACTGTAATTTTAACATATGTTTTGTTCTAATGCTGTATTTTTAATCTGGAGCCTTGAGGTGTTTATTAAATTGCTAAATATTTCAGAAACTTAGTTTTTATTAGAAGGAATCCTGAAAGGATAGCTTAGTAGTGGGTCTTTACAAACACAATAATTGAAATATATAACACGCGGACAGCTGCTAAGATGGCTGTTTCCATAACAGCACCCATCTACAGTCGGGTCCCCAACGGCAGAGGACACTGTTTCTATGGCAATGGAGCGTCTTAGCCTCAAGGATGCACAGAAATCCATTATGAACAGCAGGAACGCATATTTTAGATTAAAGGGGCTTCCTTGTTTATACTTACCTGCGTCTAGCCACTTGTCACCCTTTTCTTACACCTAGATTGTAAAGTGGTTGTGTTGGTGACTCTCTTTAGCTTGTTTTCCTAAAGCAATAGGTGGTACCGAGTCATTCTCTCTGTCCTCCTCTTACAGCTTCTTAAAGTGTTGGTTAATTGTGACCAAGTCAGACTGTGGGACCGGGACTCAGCAGTCAGAGCGCAGCCGCCCAGCGCTCAGAATCCAGACGGTGGACTCCGCTGCCGCTGGTCCTGCCGGGCGGGCAGGCAGCCGCCACGGGGACGAGGGGACACGGGACGAGCCGTGCCCACTCTGAGGCCAGGAGGAAACGGAGAGACCAGAAAGGAAGGGTAAGGGTATAGAATATGCATCTATGGGGCTTTGTAGACACACTGAACAGGCTAGTAAACTGTAACAAATAAATCCAAAGTGTTAGAAGACGGCACGGTAACAATTTTGGCACGGTAGGAGTGTGCACAGACACAGACAGACAGACACGTACATCAGCCTGTCTGGGAGTTCCAGTTTTTGTCTTCAGAAAAAGTGAGTTATTCCCCTGTTAGGTAATACCAGTTCTTAGCAACGCTGGTGCTCTCAGGTCTGTGCTTCGTCCACGTTCCTGTACCCAGTGTGCTAGCTATGTGGCCGTAAAAACTCTCCCAGATTCTTCTGGGGCCAAACTTACAGAGGGTCAATAACATGTCAGATGGGGGGGTTAACACCCAGCAGATTCACAATGGAACCTTTGCAGGTGCCCGTCAGAAATCAAAACTAATACCACTGAAAAACAGACTATTTTCAGTAATTTCAGCTCATATTTTGTGCCAAGATGAAGGCACTTTGGGGCAGGCATTTGGAAATTCAGCTTGTGCCAAATAGATGTCCGTTCAGTACAGACACGGTCAGGGAAACTTCCAATTAAAAGTTAACCGTCATGTTTCATTGTGGTTATTTAAGGGATCTTTAGCAACTTGCAACAGAAGAGCAAACAGGCTGAATCTCCCCAGTTTTGCAGATAAATTATTAGCATGGACAGACACCCACATTTAAGTACAAGCAGAGATTGCCCATTCTTGCTAAGAACTCAATGACTTCGGTGAGAGACCACGTACAGAGTCTGAGCCTGGGTGAGCGAGTGCTTGAGGCTGAAGACACTTCTTAGCGTGTACCCAGTGTTTCAGGACAAGGAGATAACAAGTGTTAATAGCTGGAAAACTGCTGATACAGTTTTGGTGTCTGGTTTTGAAAATCAGAGCCGTTAACGGTGTCAATAAATTACAAAAAGTCATGGTAATCCAATTACTGCTATTTTAAAACACTAAGGTTCCTTTGTAGCTATGGAAACAAAAATGCAGACATTAATGAGCAAGGGGGAAAAAACCCCGGTGTTTCCTTGACAACAGATAAAAGCATAGCTCCATGAAACCCGAAGGAGAGAGGGACAGAAATACCTTTTACCATGACACACACCTGGAAGATGAGTCCGGTGCAATAACACGTCACCCTGCCCCGAAGCTCCGGGACCCCTCCACGCGACCACTTCCCACCTTTGCGCTGAAGTCACCCAGTAGCTCCAGCCATTCTGTAGGTTTCCCCGAGCATCCTCCTGAGGGCGAGAATTACAATGGCACGTTGTACCACAAAGCCTGTGATAAGAACTGGAGCGGTTTGTGGCACGCGTGGAGTGCGCGCACACCCCTCCCTCTTTTCTCAGTGAAAATCTGTGTAAATATTGGTACGATTACCACACAGAAAGGGATATAAGGAGTGTACAACTTCAACTTAATTATTATCGCTTCAAATTTAACTGGCGGCTCTCACACCATCCAGGAATATTTTGGTCAGAAGAATTCCACATGGTTCAAAGCCAGTAGGATGAGCGGGATTGTGATAGAGGTGAATAAGAGGACACCAACAAGATTACGGGGCTGTTTTCCAGTGGGTAGCATACAGCATAACAGAATATCAACATGCAAAATAATTTAATGAAATTAATAAATAGAAGAGTTAATTGGCAAATTTCCCATAGGCATTTTGGAAGAACCAAATCTTCCAAACAAGGTCTTCCTTCAACTCTACGCAGCTTATGGTACTAAGAGCATCCCTTCCTAGTGGGAAGGAAAGTGTATCAATCCATTCAAAATCCTAAATTGTTTTGTGTCTGTAGCAATAAAGAGCTGGATACTAAGCTACAAGACTGTAGGGTTTCCTTGACAACATATTGGGAAAAAGCACAACTACATAAAAGCTTATGGAGAAAATAAAAAAAAAGTATAGTTGAGTTGTCTGAACGGCGTGGCACAGGACCGGTGCTGGTCTGGGGGCGCGGTGAGGGGAACGCTCTGTGTCTGCAGCTCCAGCTATCGACGCCTCCTTCTGCTCTTCTGACGCTGACCTGAAAGCTGGTTCAAATGATCAGTGACCCTGTCAAATTCTTGTCTCTTTTTCTGTGAAGGACACTTCAGTTAGTGTAGCTGCGGGCTTTTAGAGCACTTCTGAATGCTGTCAGAAGTTCTGGACTTATGTTTTTCTACGAAAAATAGGAAACAGATGGAAAAATTAGTATGTCTACACTCTAGTTTGTGCACATGTAAAAGCCAGCTAACCTTCCTGACTTTTTGAGTTGAAGCAACTGTTCCTCCGAAAGCTACATTGATTCGAAGTGCATCATAATTGTAATTACTCATATTTATGATGTGATACGCCTGAAAATACTATCGCTTATTACTCCAGCAATCTAAAAGAACTGGAAAACCCCTTCATATTCCTCCTGCAACACATCTACTTTGTAGAAGAGGCATCACTACAATCTCCACTTTTTAACACCTTCACTGTCAGCAAAAGCCTGACTTGAGCGAGGAGGCGCAACTGGGGCTCTCTGCGTCCCCCGTCACCTGGCACTCCTGAAGCAAAGCCAGACTCACACGGCTGCTTTTCTGCTCAGATGTCCAGGTGTTTCCTTGGGTTGTAACTACCCTTGTGAATTAATCCATAGAACGGTCCTTCACCAGACCTGCTAAATACTGAAGAAACAAAGCAAATAAAACCCCAAATCAACCCTGTAAGATGATTCAGCATTTAGAGCCTTACCTAAAACGCATTCAATCTATATTTGGAAAAATGGTCTGTGGGATTTTAATGGAAGATAGTTTGAGGCTAGCTTTTCTTCTTCTTTTCCCCCTCGGGTGAGTGTCTACACGTACAGCCCTGCTGTTGGGGCGTGAAAGTAACCCAGGCGCTCTAACGAAGCAATTCAGTTCTTGGTGCAACACTCAGGCCGTATGCACAACCAGCTGGACCGTTTCATTTTTGTGATTGCCTTAGCATTTCCTCAGCAGCCCTTGGGTCTTTTCCCTATGGGATTCATTACTTTTGCCTTGGGTTTTAATTTTTCCCCTTGTACTGGCTTTTCTTTGGCAAGCAGACCCGTGTTTGCCGCTAATGAAGCTGTGTCTCTCCCTTTTGCTGTTCAAGCACATTTTTGTTTGCTCATGGACTTTTTGTTTTGGCATGGCCTGACCAATATGTGGGGGTTACCCTCCTCTGCAGGGTGGCAGCTCTTCCTGCCTCAACAAAATATTCCAAAGCGCCATAGGAATCTCAGTGCTTATTATGCAGTATTGATGTGAGGGTGATGGTTGGCCGTCCCATTTACTAGAATGCCTTCATTCCTCCTGCTTTGAAGATTCTTTTAATATATAAAATTTTCCAGGTTTTTAACACTTGCTTTAAAAGATTCTGTCAATTTACAGAGCAGTGATCTCTGGGGGAAAAAACCCATGTTAAGTGCTACAGTGGAAATGTGCGTTTGGTCAATGAAAGTTGAGCAGGCACCTGTGATTTCTGTACATTCAAAGTTAAGAGTTCACCTCTATAAAAGAAATATTGCTGCTCGCGATAACAGACAGCAGCGCTACATAATGATTCTTCATGGGGATTAGTCCTCAGAGGAGGGTTAGGTGCATTTAGACATTCCAGATGTTACTTTACCTGCAGCAAAGCGTCCAGTGCCATGGCAGAAATGACGAATGCTGCGGCGCCCGGGAAATGTGAGTGCTACAGAGTCACTGTACACAGCTGGCCGTGACGCACGGGGACAAAAATGAGCACGTACACCTTTCAGAGCTACTGCTTCAGGCTATGTATTTTGTTACTACACTTTTCAAACTGGGTCGAGAAAACTGTAATTAGTACTTTTTTTAAAAAATATGAATTATAGTAAAAGATTCAAATGATACTACTCATTAATAACACACAGTGTTTAACTGAGCAAAAAGTGTCTTCACTGAGCAGACAGTACACTGAGATTAATTTAGATTTTAGCGAAAGACAAAGTAGTAAAAAAGGTAAAAATCTGTCCTTTTACTTTGATAAAGACAAAAAATTTACAACGCTAGAAAAATTACCAGTTTTACTGAATTGATTTAAGCAGTTTCAGTTTGCAATCTCCACCAGACTGTACAACTGCACACCGTCCGCATGACTGCTACCCTGCTGGGAGCCAGATTCCTTTTCTCTCTAAACGTGCACTTTTCTGTATCACCTGAGGCCACAGACATTTCTCTGGCCAGATTTTCATGGAGCTGACCTCAGCCGTTAGTTTATGCATGGAAGAATAATTTAAGCTTCTACTGTGGCCAGTAGCCAGACCCCACTTAATACCCAGCCAGCCTGTACTTCTATGTATTAGCGGCAGTATCTCTTTGACAGTTTTACCAGACAGATAGAGAATTGAAGATCGTTTTTCACTCACTGCAGCACGAGTCATTGTTTAACTACCTTTATCAGACTCTTTGTTGAAGGCTGGGATTATTAGTCTGAAGTGCTCGAGTCCAGCCGTGCTGGTTTCACTCACTCGCTGCATTCTGCGGATCCGCGTTTGGCTCTGGGCCCTCCCCGCTGGAGCTCTCGGCCGCGGCAGGAGCCGGGGCGAAGGATGGCCAGTGACACTGCCCAGCAGTACGGGCACGAGGCCGCGTCACCTCTCTGCCCCGTCCCCTTTGTCCCTATATCCAGTTGCCCTGCTTTATCTTGTCAGCAAAATACCAAACACAATAGGAATCCTATTTGATTTGAGGCTCATTTGAACATCTGAAAAAAAATACACACCTAAACCATTACGCTCAAGAATGCACACGCCTTGTGTCCAAGCGCGTGATTTTCCAGCTGAACATCTTCTCTCATACATACATGAAGATACGTATTTAACAAGTGTTAGTCCCTTCCTATCCTGGAGCGGCCAAATCATAAAGGTTCCTTGAAGTTTTAAGGCTCCTTCCTAAAACTGTTTTGTCTCTGTTTCACTCTTTGGGGCCAAAAATATGTCTGAGGAGTGTTCTCGCTTGTCTGACAAAAACCTTCCACCCGTCCCTCCCCAAACCAGCGCATTCATAACCATTTATATTCACCTTCTCTTGCGCCAATAATTAAATTTTAGCTTAAACAGCATTTTCCTCTCACTGCCCATATTATTATAGAGAACAGCCCCTTTGTCTCGCTCCCGGTGGTCGTCTCTGCACCCAGGAGTTGCAGCCAACATTCGGTTCCCTGCCCGCCGTGGAGGGGGAGGCCCCGCCATTGCCAGGCTACTGCCCAGAAAGGGGCTGCCAGGACGTCCCTCTTCTCCTGGCTGTGTTTTGTGGAATACCCAAGGGGACAGTCACGGTCTAAGATCTCCCACCCGGCGGCTGTGCGGTGGCCCATCGCCCCACGCCACTCGGTGCTGCCAAGAGTTGGGCACCTATTCAGCATGGTCAAAGGCAGAAATAGAGGTCTCCTCTGAAGACTTTCACTGTGGAAACCTAGATGCCTTTTGGAACACGGGCTCTTGTAGGTTAATTAAAAAATATCAGCAAAAATCATAATAAAATGTTCTCACTACATAAAATCAAAAACCTTCCTAAAGACTTAATTTCCCTTTTTAAATTTAGAAGCTGAGGAATAAACTTGACTGGATTACATCTGTTAAGTTAAAAAAAAAAACCAAACCAAACAAAACACAAACCAACAAACAAGCCTTAGAAAAAGATAAAAGAAAAAAAGTAATAATTTTTCATTTGTGCCTGATGGGGTTGTGTGTTTTTTTTTTTTAACTGTTTGCAAATCTTCAGTGTAATGGTTTGAAACCCAGTCGTGTCATTTCTTTACGCCCACACACAGAGCTGCAGTAGTGCAGACACCGAGGCAGGCAAACCACATTACCAGCATCGGCCATTAAAACTCTTCCCACACCAAGCGTGGGCTGGCTGCACCCCCTCCGCTCCTCGCGCACACCCCACCACCCACCCTCCAATTTTCAAACGCTTAAAAAAAAGAGAAGAGAAAGACACTGAAAAAAGAAAACAGGATGCTTCTTTTGTTTCAACGCTATTCCAGGGAGACCTGAACCTCTCCACCTGCCTGTGAATTGGCCACCTAAAGGTTAGCAAGTGTTTCGTTATCATTTTATATAGACAGAGATATCATTAAGACAGAAATTTTAAAGTTATAATATTTTTTTATGTGATGGATTTTTCACTTAGCAGTGAGAACGATTTTGCCCTAAAACACAAAGCATTTTAGTAATGGCCCCACTTCTATTTCTAAGAGGGCTTTAATCAGTATGTTTTCATCGTTTAGTCCAACCTCCGAAACTTTAAAAGATGGATTAGGGTTATTATTTCTCTGTTAGAGCAACCTGTTGATTACAGACTGCTGGCTGGAGGTTGTTAACTCTTTCCTAACAAGGGAAATGCACAGGAGTGAATTTGATGAAAGGACAAAAGAATGGAAATCCTTTAAGCTCTTTAGATTTTTTAAGCACTAACAATCCTATTTTTTTTTTCATTGTGAAGCCACCAACAGTGTTACAAAACCAACAGATGTGTTAAATATGTCTCTTTTTAGAAAGAAGTGGTATAAATTTTAAATAAATACATATAATAAACTAGAAAGCATTTCTTATGATTGGAGCTGAGAAAAGTAGCAGCATAAGAAGTAGAATAGGAAATATTCTCTGATACAAATTGCAGGAAGAGATCAAAAGGGCCAATACGACGCTTACTTACGCATTAAAATATATTTTAGCTAACAACGTTCTTATTGATTTAAGCCTTTTGAATGTTTTCATTTATGAATATTCAAGAAAAGGAGAATCAAAAAGATAGCAAACTGTATATTTAATAATGATGAAAACACTGGTGCTGTCCTAGAATGAAGGAAAGGCATCACAGATCACATTCAACTTAAAAGGTTCTAATGCTGTATTCTGATATGGTGTTTACAAAAATAAACCAATTTCACTGATATTACACAATCCTGTGAGTACAGTGTCAAAAACACTTGTCCTCAGGATGTGGTACAAGAATTTCAAAGTTCGATCAGTGTGTTCTCTAGTGGCTTTGTACTTTGACAACATGCCAGGCAGGGCAAAACTTCGGGAGCAATGACTTCGTAACAAGTAGCAAGATTTCCCAAAGTCAGAATCTGGGCAAGAAATGTTATCACTGAAAGATCATGAGGGTTTTGGATGATTAGGGAACCACACATTTTCATCCTAATTCTGCAGGGGGCTGAGCCTCTCACCTTTGTTGACAAGGGTTGAGTGCTCTGCACGCTGCTGCGCTCCTGCGGGAGCGGCCACAGCCCTTCCGAGCACGTGAGAGGTGAAGTCAGTACTTCTGTTATGAGACATTTCAGGGTATGAAGTCAAACTGAGAAACGGGCAAAGGTAGAAATAGGAGAAAACAAGATTAACAGTAATTTCTGGGTTAATCAGGAAATGTATCAGTTCCGTTTTGCTAGTTTGAATTAAGGTCTACAAAGCCCCAGAATCAGGGTACACTCCTAAACTTTTCCATCAAACAGGTGGTGTTTAAAGTACCCGCACAAAATTTATTTCAGCCCCTACGGTTCACTATTACTGTATTATGCTACTGTTTCAGTAGCAGCTTTGTCTAGTCAATCAAGGGAGCTCCCCATCAACACCGGCCCCTTGCGCCAGCCGTCAGGGCTGGACTGGCAACAGGAAACGGCAGTTCCAGCGTCTGTAACTTCTGCTGACACTAAGACACCACGTGCTGTTCTCAGCATCATCGTCCCCATAAGAAAAATGAACAATTAACAATCCTATAAGATACTTTCTTTTCATTCAAGTTTGTAAAGTACTTTAAAATATGTAGTTGATAGGATCTTTGAAATCTATTTCCTTATTAGTGCAGGAAGCACGCTTATCGCCACTTTCCCTTGCGCCCCTCTTTGACTAAAGCCCGTAGGTACCTCTGAAGGACCGAGGGTTTCAGACACCCGGGCAGGAGCCCTTTCCGCAGACTGCTGGAACCCAGAAACGCATACCAGCGGTGGGGGGGTTATCTCCCCAGATCCTCACGACGACATGAATCGAGAGTGAAGGGCGATGCAGCACCACGTACTCCCTACTGTGTAGCGCCTGACACTGGGCTCACCTTTCTACAGAGCTGCAACAGATATTTTGCTGTATGTTGAGCCAACTGAAGTTAATTGGGTTTCTCTGAGCAGGAAAAGGTTTTGAACATAAATGAATGTAAGCAATCTTGCATAGAGATCCTGGAGAGGCGGTCGATGCCCCACGCCTGGCAGCATTCAGGAGGCATCTGGACAATGACCTCAGTAACATGCTTTAACTTACGGCCAGCCCTGAGTTGGTCAGGCAGTTGGACTAGACGATTGTTCCCTTCCAACTGAAATACTCCTATTCTAATTATTCTGTTCTGTTCTGTTCTATTCTATTCTATTCTATTCTATTCTATTCTATTCAGATTCCAGCCTAGGAAGTGACATCCAAAAACAGATTGGTTAAAAAAAAGAAAACAAAAATAACTTAATTTCAAATAGAACTAATGCAGTTTAATAGTGGTCCTCTCTATTAAGTGCACAGCTCAAATTACTTGTAGGCATTACAGCAGTCTGTTCATCCCTAGGAATGGGAAGAATCGTAGGGTGCTGTGGAGTCAGCCTGATTCCAGAGCCACTTATTCAAGATTCAGAGATTTTAGACAAAACTTCAAAAGATTCTTCTACACGCTGAAACCTGTGTGACAGTGCCAGACATCCATGCAGCCACTTGCTTCAGTTGTAACTTGCTTTATTTAATTTTTGTTTCTTTAAGCCTCTCAGGATAAAAAGTTTACAGTTTTAGCATTTTGAATTCAATATGCTACTGAGTGTTCTAAATAATGAATTTTAAAAGCATATTTATGTTTCAGAGTTGTTACTAGTTCCAGGATACCGCTGGAATTGTTAGTACTGTTTGAGATAAGTGTCCCTTTTAAGTAAGTTAATCTTAACTTAAAATAATAATAGTCTGTCTCAAAGTGGAATAAAATATAACAGAATTCAGATATGTGATAAAACCAAAGTGAAACTAATTTTGACTGCTTATGTAAAATGCCCATAATCTTCTGTTTGTATGACTTGATTCATGCCAGTATTCCGTTACAAGATACGCATCTTTTGTTTCACTGTTACTTTGTTGACTGTAGCATGCAATAACCCTCCAGAAGATCTCACTTACACGTGAGAATCCGTTCCTTTAGGAACGTTATCTCCCAGGAGAGCTGAAACTAGTTGCTGCATGTAGTTTTATCCATATGGACAGACTGAGCCTGCAGACGAGAAGCGTGACTCACCGTGAAGCAGTTCGCAGTGTCATGTTGTTTTAGAGATTCACTGATTTTAAGCATGTGCAGCGCCATTACCAATCACTGGGAGCATTTCGGGGTATAATAGAAACTAGAAGGATTTTAAGCAACAATACTAGGCCCTGTTAAGAGGTTTTTTGTCCCCTGAATAACTAAATGACAAGCAAAAAAGATATGAAGAATAAACCAGAAATATTTCTCCAACTCCAGAATTAGAGGCCTACTAAAACAGGGCCCAGAAACAACCTGAAAGCAGCCCAAACCACAGGCAAAGCTCTCCAAGAGCAATAAAGCTGTGCAGAATGACAATCCATTGACACCTCCGGCATTAATCTATCATCTGAATTACTAAAATAAAGAGCTTCCACTGAAGTGGATGCTCGACAACCACAACATTACGCTTTCACCAGTCTCCAATGTACAAGGATAGCTGCGGCTATCGGAATTGGGCAGGTGCTCACCGCGCTAAATTATAACCAGATTAAAAGCTACATCTTCCAAAATACAATATTCCTAAGGAATTTTTACAGATCAGATATGCTGATTTTGTAAGACTACAGGGAATGCATGCTGCGGTTTGGGATGCACTCAGTCCAACAGCAGCAGAGGATGCAGCCATTCCCGCCCCCCGAAAGGACGCCGCGCTCCACCGACTGCTTTATCCGAGGACTCGTTATGAAGCCAACCCACAAACAAAGCCTACACTCTTAAAATGATCTTTTCACTTCTCTTGACTGTCCCTTATCCCGTTTTCCCTACAGCTTTTCCCAGAGTTTAGGGAGGTCTGTGGAGCATGACTTAAACACTTTTGACCCTCTTTCACCGCTTTCCCCCCTGGTTACGCCCTACCCCACCGCCGGGCAGCGGGGGAAGCAGCCGGTGGGTAATGCCCACGCTGGATGAGGAGTTTAGCATTTCAAATGTAGCAAGTGTCTTCTCTCCACCATTCTTTTATTTTCCGACACATCTTAAGAGAGATCTTTACCGTAAAGTTACAAGCAAATTACCTTTAGGGGTATAAAGAAAAAAACTCTACCATTGTGTCCGTGTATTTGACTGGATGATACAACTGAATGCGGTGTACAGAATGCTGCATTTCGCAGACAGCTGATTCTGTTTATAGGTTCCTACATGAATAATGATAAAGGAGACGAAGAGATTGAAATGCTACTTCACTTTCTTCTGTTTCACCTCTTCCTGTTTTCTGAAGGTTGTTACTGTGTAAAAAAAAAAGAAAAAACAACTTCCTACTTCTAATCTGTTTCAAGTCTTTGTCCTCGTTTCCCTCTGCTTGCATCAAGTATTGACAGAAATGAAACTTCTTTTGCTGAAATGCCTGGCTCGATGAAAGGTACGTAAGCTAAAATTATTTACAGACTAAAGAGGATTCCACTTCTGTATGCTCTCTGGTATTATATTTAAGGTAGGGATCACCAAAAGCTTTTAAAAAAGACAAAGACTTCTACAATATAGCACACTATCTATGTTGAGAACGTTGAAAAGCTGCTTCTGGGTGGTTACAAAAATAAACTAACTCTATCATGTCTACAGATGACAGCTGTAGACCAAGCCAGGGGCCTGAGCACTGCATCTGCTTAAAGACTATGATGCTCCTTCCTCTCAATGGTGTGTCAAAAAAATTACTTGTAAGTGCAGGAAATAAATAGTTACATGCTTATTTTATGACTTTATTAATAATGATGGGCAGTTGATGGTGCATTTACGTGTGCCATGCAGAAGACAAAAGTCTTTTGCTTGTATAATCCAAGATTACTATAACAGGTCTGATAAAATGAAGCAAAGTTTATCAAATATATTTGAAATTAAGGGGAAATTATATAGAAAAGAGGAACACGTTGGATTTAAAATGAGTTTTTTATACCCCACCTTATTGAAATACTTTATACTTAGTCTACTATGCTGATTTGTCATCTGAAACTTCTCCAACTTTTTGACTTTTCAGTGTTCCACAAACCTGAAGGTATAATTCAATCTAGGAACAAAACAGTTGTACTTAAATGGAATTTTAATTACCACTTTTGACAGCTTAAGAAACTAATTTAGAAAATTTTGGACAGGTCAAATCTTGTTTTTAGTTTCGCTTATTGGAAATTTTTCCTTATCTAATTAGGATCCAGTTTTTACACTAGTAGTTGGATGCTACACGTTACAAATTGAGTTCAGAACATGAGGCAGATGCTCAGTAACGGAGCCTGGGGGGTCATCAACAAAGGAAGTTTTTCTACTTTAGGCAAGGACTCCCCTGGATTAGCCTCGGGGTGGAATTAATTTGAGATAAGCTATTTTTGTCAGTGTACAAAGAAATACAGCGGCTTTTTTTTTTATATATATAAATGACAGACGTGAAAAGTGTGATCATATTCGCTGCAGTAGAATACAAGCCACGGAAGATTCACTTAGGAAGGAAGTATCTTTTGTTTGCTGTGAAGAGCAGCAAACTATCACAGCTGGTAGAAATGTACCATTAAACTATTAAAAGTAATGAGATTGTGTATCACCATTTTATTTGTTTAGCATTAGTTAAAACTTCCCTTTAAATTCTCTGTAATCATTTAAGTATTTTCTTTGTAGAACATTACAGAGCACTGAAATGAGCGGGGAGAAAAGGCAAAATCTAACACGTTGCTGTGTGCAGATCAGTTCACTTGACGGGTTCTTTTCTGGGGTTTTTATTACACTAAAATCTTTGGGTGAAGACAGAGTCCCACCGGGCAGCGACGCCTTTCCCATCAACGGTCTGACCCTCAGCCCTCGGCAGCTGGCCGCTGACGGCCGGGGCTGAGGCGCAGTTTTGCTGGGGCAGGTACCGCGCGCGGAGAAGCCAATGGCCTGGCCCGTGCCCGGAAGGGAAGTCAGGGAGCGCGCCCGGGGACTGCAGTGCTGGCGTTTCCTCCGCTTTTCCAGTTCTTGCAATCAGCAAGGCAGATCAGAGAGAAAGTGGAAGAAGCCCTGGCTGTGAAACACAAGCTGCCAGCCAGCAACAGAACTTCCCAAAGGGGTGCGGAGTGAGGAGCGCAGAGGAACAGGTGCCGGGTTCTTGGTATGTTAGTTTTCGGGTGCTCAAGGAGACAAGTATTTACAGTTGCATTGTGAGCTACGCAGAGGGATGAAATAATCAGTGGGATTAGAAGCAATATCCTAATATGCAAAAGCTTTTCCTTTGCAGAAGACTAATAACCAAGAGGGTTGCTTTATCCTTCAGTTTCAGAGGTGCATACATTTAATATGAAAACTACCTGAATTCCTAGTCTATTTATTGAGATGCTAATTACATTTATTACTGAGCACATAACTCATTTGATCATTCATAGAAAGTTATTTTCCCATTTTTTCACATGACGTGAGTGAGACACTATCATTTTCAGTTGTGAAGGAACAGAACTTCTCTTGGATCTCCATCCAACTCGGTATCAGCTTACCAGCTTTATTAACTATTCTAACAGTAACTCTAACGGTACTCAAAATCAGTTACATTGAGTTTGCCATTTCTCCTTTATGTCAATTATTCCAAAATTCTCAGTAACTACATGCGACGGAGACTTTGCTTTGAATAATGATAATGTAGTGAGTGTGTCACGTGGAACCAGTCCAAATTTCATATAATATTTTTGAGTAAGTTGTTTTACTATTTCCTAGTAATGATTACGTATTCAAATGATCCAAGGAAGGTACACAAACACCACTACAGACAACACAGTAAGGCAACAAACTGCGGGTTTCACATTTAGCCACTGATGATGTTATTTCAACTGGGGGTTTTATGACGGTTTGCACAAGAACAGCTCATTATTCGTAACAGCCAATGGATACAGAGTTGTGAGTAGAGTTTAATAAGAATTTGAATAAACGGTCCCAGATCACCTTCTAATTTTCACCCAAACTATAAGAGGGTATGCCAATGACTTTATCAGCTCTTCCAAAAATAATTTTCAACTAGTTTATCTGGATAGTTTCCTAGTTTGTTTCTAAGAAAGAAAAAAGATAAGACATATTTTTGTAAAATAAGAAGTAGTCTGGACCACCACCACCCCTGACTATATTTGGACAGATTTCATAAGAATAGGTTCACTTTTTCAAAAACCGTGTCTACAAAATGTTCTCATCTGGGATTGAAAGCAGTATACCACAGTATCACCTTTAATTAGACAAAATTAATTTGGGCTACACAAAAGATACCTTTAATTTATCCCACTATTTTGCTCTGATACCATCTTTTCTACTTCATACGTATTTATGTAAAACTCACTTGTAAAACAGGACATCGGTTTCATTTTGTTCAGATATTTTCATTTTGCATCACTTGTTGCTATGTGTTTGGCCTTTGCTTGCTTAAATTGGGTAAACGCAGGTAATATGCAGCCGTGTTTAACGTCCCGTGTTTGGGCAGGGTTGCCCACACAAGCCGTGCAGTTTTCATTCCCAGAGATTTTCACACCCAGGCTAGAGAGACCCCTGTGCAACCCCAGCTGAGCGCGGGGCTCACGCGAGCCCTCCTGAGGCCCCTTCCAGCCTTAACTGTTCCGTGCTTCTATGTTAACATTTATTAATATAAATTCTTAAATTAAAAAACATGGTACAAGTATGTAATGGGAATAGAACCATAGAACGGCTTGGGTGGGAAGGGACCTTAAAGATAAACCAGTGGCACCCCCTGCCCTGGGCAGGGACACCTCCCACCAGCCCAGGTTGCTCCAAGCCCCGGCCAACCTGGCCTTGAACCCCTCCAGGGATGGGGCAGCCACAGCTTCTCTGGGCAACCTGGCACAGGGGCTCACCACCCCCACAGCAGAGAATTTCTGCCTGAGATCTCATCCCAATCTCCCCTCTTGCAGTGTAAAACCCTTCCCCCTCGTCCCATGGCTCCCCTCCCTGTTCCAGAGTCCCTCCCCAGCTTCCCTGGGGCCGTTTTAGGGACTGGAAGGGGCTCTAAGGTCTCCCTGGAGCCTTCTCTTCTCCAGGCTGAATATGGTTCCAGAAAATTTAAAATTTATTACTTCTGGGGTGCTGAGATCCTCCATTTGCAAATCTGATGCTCAGATTTATTCCTAATACTTTGGGTACTTACTGTAGGGTCTAAGTGCAATGTTCAACGTTCTTTACACCATACCAAACTTTAATTCCTAGCTAAGAAATGAAAGATGAGCCAATTTAACTGGAAAATGAAGTAAGTATTGCCTGCGTATAAGATTCGTGTTATTCTTAATTGCTAACTTTCCCAGTCCGGCCGTGGCAAGTGTTTAATTTGTTTCATTCTCCTACTTTGTTTCCCCTCTCGTACAGCTACCTCCGTGTATGGCAGCCGGCCTTCGCGATGGAGCAGCCCGCCGTCACAGCTGCGGGGGCAGAGCCACCGGCTCCCGCGGCCCCTCTTCACCCCGCGCAGGTTCGGCAGCGGGGGCCAGCGCCGCCCCAGCCCCTCTATGTGAAAGCGCTCCCCGTGCCGCTGTACCAGCCCGGGGGCTGGCAGCCCGGCAGCCCGCTGGTGACCGGCAGGAGCTGCGTGCGGCTGGAGGGCAGCGGCCTGCCGCTCATCCTCAACACGCTGCTGCCCGCTGACGGCTCCCAGCAGCCTCCCTCCGCCTTTCAGAAGCAGCTCGGGCAAACCCTGACGCTGAACATAGTGAGCACTTTGCCGGTTTTATCATCACCAAATTCTTGTGTAAGTGCGTCTATTGGAAGCCCAGGAAAATCAAAAAAAGCTGGGAAATATATCTGCAAACACTGTGGACGAGATTGTTTGAAGCCAAGTGTCCTTGAGAAGCACATTCGCTCTCACACGGGCGAGAGGCCCTTCCCTTGCACCACTTGTGGTATCGCGTTTAAGACTCAGAGCAATTTGTATAAGCACAGAAGAACTCAAACACACGTCAACAACACCAGACTGCCCTCAGACTCGGACAACACTGCCATATTGGAGCAAAATGAGAAATCAGCAGAGAGCATTGCGTCACATCAAAGCAGCAAACTGCTCAGTGGCACCGGGGAGGACAAGGGGGTGCAAATGGAACAAGTGAGTTCAGAGACCAGCGCGGACACTAAGAAACTTCCTAATGACCTTTCGCTGCCGGCCACAAGCAATTCATCATTTGCTTTGGAAAGTCAAGAAACCACGAATCAGTCCTCTAGTTCAAAGGCTAATCAGGGGGTTCCTGAAAGAGAACCCCAAAGCTCATCATCTCCAGGGGCTTTGCCAAATGGTCAGTGCCAGAGAAAGAAGATACAGGAGCAAAGAAGCCCAACTGCCAATAAGCACATTCAGCTGCAAAGGCAGCAGGCAACCTCTTCGGAAAAGCAGTGGGATTACAAGCCGTTTGACTGCAAGCTGAAGAAGTGTGAGAGCACGGACTCGGGGTACCTGTCCCGCTCCGACAGTGCGGAGCTGCAGCTGGCGTCCCCCAGCCCGCTCCACAGCCTCTGCCAGCCCAGCGCCGAGCTGGAAAACCAGCCTGCCCTCGGCACCCCGGGCTGCGCCAGGCTGGAGGCGGCTGAGAAAGCTACGGCCTTGATGCTAGAGAAAAAGAAGCTGGAAGAACACATTTCAAAACTTATTTCTCATAACAAAAGCGTGGTGGATGACACCCAGTTAGACAACGTTAGGCCCAGAAAAACTGTCCTTTCTAAACAGGGGAGCATTGATCTGCCAATGCCTTACACGTACAAAGACTCTTTCCATTTTGACATCAGAACCTGTGATGTAAATAGGAAGAAGAACCTTTCCCTCTGTTCAGCAAAATCTACCTTCGCACCCCTAGAAAAATGCAAGCCAATGTTTTTCCACTCGGTCCCCACCCAGTTCTCCACCACCATCGACGCCGTGCCCGTCACCCGGAGCAACTCCCTGCCCTTTGTGGAGGGCACCAGAGCGGCGCAGGACAAAGCCGGCTGCTCCAAGCCACTTTCTCTTACGAAGCAGCCGGTAAATCCGGGTGCTGCTGCTTTGCTGCCTAGCAACAATCTTGCTGCAAATTCAGTGGATTTTCCCAACAGCCATCCCCGAGCGCTAGTCCGACAAACAGCAGTGGATGATTTGCCGCTCAGTAACGTGGCTGATCATCCTCCTGCCCCAGAGGAGCTGCAAGGGAGCAACAGGCTTGGGGCTGGAGAAGGAATCGGTGCCAAAAATAAGAAACACCATCAAAGGAAGTTAAAGATGTTCTCTCAAGAAAAATGGCAAATGTATGGAGATGAAACATTTAAGAAAATCTACCAGAAAATGAAAAGCAGTCAAAATGCCAAGAAAATTAAACAAAGGGGGAATAAGCTTACAGATACTGCAAGCTTCACTCCTGACTCAAAGGAATCAGGCAGCAGTACTGAAATTGCTGAGGAGAGAGATGGCGGGAGCTCTGCAAGTGACAGCCTCTCCTCCCTCGTGACAACAGGTTTGAACACCAGTAAATCACAAACCTGTACTAATGGTAACCATATTGTACAGGATGTGTCCTCTGGGGAAACTGCCAACAGTTCAACCTACGCCACGGAGACACCGCACTCAGGAAACGCTGGTGCGCAGGCTGTGACGAGCAGGACTTCCCGAGAGCTCGGTGGCAGCGACACAGACAAGTGCTCAGGTGGCCACGGCGCGTCACCGGCTCCCAGCAGCTGTGAGCTCAGGCTCCAAAACCCGCCCTGTCCGCTCAACGCGAACGGCAGGAACGACGACCGCTTGCCAGCACAGAGTAGCAAATGGGGAAAACCAAGCCCTGGGAAAGAATCCAGTACATCTGAATCAGAGTGTAAAAGCACTTCAAACGACAACGGAAACCGTAGCAGGAGCAAGGGGACCGGCCCGCGCGCCCTGACGCCCCCGGGGGCCCATTGCAGCAGCAACAGAGAAGCTGCAGGGAAGTCCCAGAATTTACCATCAGAAAGAAAAAAGCTGAAATTTGAAGTGGAGAAGACAGAAGACATTACTTCAAAGTCCAGCCCTACTCCCAGTAGTGAAAGCAATGGGGGAAAAGAAGCAGAGAGGGTCTATTGCACCAGCGCCCAGTGTCTGTCCATGGCACCGCTGACACGCTCCGGTAAAGCAGAGGGGCAAAAATTAAGCACAGGAAATAATGAATGCACTGGAGGTACTGAGAACGTGGAGTATATGAAAACAATCAAACTCCCCACAAAAGCTCTTAATTACAGTGATGTTAACCCTCTTTCACATTCAGCAGGTACCTCAAAAGCTTCATTTGTGGGATTTTTAGGGCCTGAATTAAGGGGAAGTGATTGCAATTCTTTTGCCTTGCAGAATGCAACAGATGAAGATGTCAAAACACGTCTTGTGGAAACAGGAGCAAAAGCACCGCTTTTCAGTGACAATGCTGTTGACATGTCTTCTAAAATTCATCCTCGGCAACCTGGTCGTTTAACTCCAGTCCCACAACAAAATGCCTTTGCTCCAAAATATATCCTCAAATTGCCGCAAGACAAGAGAGCCTCAGATTTGTCGCTTTTGCTTGGACCAGAACAGAAGATTTCACCTTGCACGTCTGCAACAGACACCTCAACCAGCCCCCCTGGCTCCCCCACCAGCGCAGCACTCCGTTCTCACTCTAACGATGTGGTTTGGTCCCCTGTAAGACTTGAAGCCAGACAAAAGGCCAGCAAAGGAGAGCTACGGTGGAACGTACACGCCAACTGGAAAACTCCAGTATTTTGTTCACCAGTCCATTCAGAAACAACAAATAGCTTAACCACAGCAGGTAACACCTTTTATAACCAAAACTTCAGGCAGCCGGATATTATAAGAGATGCTTGGAAAAACAAACAGAACAAAAATAAATTAAATTATCAAAGGCAAACAGAAGAGAAGTGGATGCGCACAACTACTTCTTCTACACAGACCCCCAGGAAGAACATACGCTTTACTTCTATGTATCCAAGTGGTTTCTTCATATCAGCTGACATCAAAGAAGAGAGGAAGGTTTTACATCGCCTTCGCCCAGGAAGCGACTCTCTGATGATGCCGCCAGCCTCTAGCAAGGACGCAGAGCCAGCGGCCGAGGGCTGGGAGGGAGGAGGAGCTCCCTGCGTTCTGAGGGACCCTTCACCAGCGCTGCAGGACACGCAGCATCCTCAGCGCTCGACGGACAGCCCCATGTGGTTTTGCCATTCTTTTGGCACTTTCTATTGCCACACTCTCACCACTCGCGGTAAAGAATTCCCAGCACCACCCCACAATAATCTGACTTGCTGCTCTGGAAGTTTAATAGCAGCAAGCACGAAGGGCACCTTCCCATCACTAAATGCTGAACCTCGATTAACGTGGTGTTGTTTAACGAGAAGCCTCCCTCTGCCTGCCGAGCAGAAGGGGAGTGCAGACTCTGCCTACTCCTCCATGCACACCCGCGGCAAGGAGTCAAGCAATGAATGCACGCTGTCAAAATACGATATTTCTATTTTCAAAATGAAAAATATTAGACACAGCAAGACTGTGGCATACGGCTTAACAAACAGGAGTTCAAAAACACTGGTTTCATCCCTTTCTAAAGGACAACAGACGTGGGAGGTAATACTAATAATCCTATTTCCTTTCTCAAGAGGGTGCAATTGGCTAACACCCCCACCCCCATTAGAAAAATAAAATTATTATCAAAACTGTATTTACGGACATTTACAGGCTTTGTCGATACAGAATTTACAATTTGTGCTTTAATAAGATAAGTTACATATTCATTTGATGAATGAAAACCACATTCTTTTGCGTGAACATTTAAGTTTCTTTCACTCGGGAATTTCAGTAGGAATGCTGTCTAGGGCGAAGAGTGCATTTCTATGTCCTGATTTTCCCCTTACATACATATTCTTCTATAACAGCATATGTATTTCACTGTTTTCATTTGAAATGACTATTTCAATTAGAGTAGGCCTTCAGCAGACCATTAATGTCAAGACTTTATTGTTCTTGGAGACACTTGGAGTCAAAGACAGCCCGTGTGCTCGATCTCTCATTGTTTAGATACATGAAACGTCCACAAACCCAAACTGCATTAATGCCCTGTGAAGTGTTTAAGATTTGAAAGTTTTTCTTTTTCAGGTAAGTGAAGACAGACTGGTCTATCTGTCAGATCCTAGAGCAGCTCTGTAAGACTAAGCTTACTTTTTGCATAGGAAGAAGAATGCGAAAGAACATGCACTAATTCTATATAGATCCACAAAAGCAGTGAGTTGTTTCAATTTTGTTTTATAAAAGTAGATGGACAAAGTGATTAGAAAAAACTAACAGACAAATTCTAGGAAAAATTCAGAGTTGTGCTATTTAACTACTATACTATTCAGTGCTATTTAAAAAGAGCATGGATTTCCAATCTCTCAGTTAATGTAATTCACAATTTTAACGTACTTAATTTTTTTCCAATATTCTCAACAGTTAAGCTCAGCAGCTCCTGGTGGTGCTTTCAGAAATATTTCAGAGCAAAAGAAGAAAACAGTAGTTTGCAAAAAGGAAAAACTCTCAACAAACAAAGTCAAGAGGAGCCACAAACAGAAAAAGATTAAAGTCACCCCAAAATGGTATGGAATATGGTTTTCACCTTCCCTAGATACAGACATAATTTTGCCAAAATGGGTGTAAAAGCTCCACAGAAAATAAAAAGTCATCCCCAAAATTCAACCTTGTCAAAATTGGGGGAAAAAATGAATCTCTCAGCAAGAGCAGCAGTTCCACAAAGGTAAACTATAAAAAATGTCCGTACGGGGTTTACTATCAGGAACAGACTTTTCTAAGCAAAACAGACATATGCCAAAGAAAGATGATGCCTGGTCAGTTGAATCTCACTCTGCTTTAGAAATGATTCCTGTCTGCCAGAATCGTCAGCATTTACTTTTATTTGACGGGAACCAAAATACTTCCATTTTTAATCCTGTTACACCTAAAAGCCCCGTGTGAGACCCTTTTGTCCTCAGGAGATCTAGGTCCTGAACTTGTGTTCACAAGAGAATGCAGAAGAATAAATATCAAGTTCTAGCACAAACTAACAAAGCCATCTGTACTTTAAAGGATCGTTCGGTTTAAATAAAAAGCAGGAAGAACTTGGGTATAGAACTATCAAAGGCACATTGTATCAGGCAGCAGAGTTTCTCCGTTTTTAATGGGAGCTCGTATCGGTGGAAGATTCAGCCTCCGCTCCTTGAAGAGCGTGGGTAGCAGATGGCTGCTGACTTGCTCCAATAAGAAACACATATTGTGCAGGTATATCCCTCTTATTTTATTTCACGACCAAAACCAGACAGAGTGACTCCCTTGTGCACAAATCAGTGTCATAACTTAATCACCGTGGCCAGTTTGAAAAACAGCACTGCAATTTTGAAGGATCATAAGAACAAAAATAGAAAACTCAGGCCAATGTCACCCAGTCCAGTGACATTCCTCTAGGACTTCTTTTTCTGGGTTGTTTTTGGGGCGTTTTTTTGTTTTGTTTTGTTTTCCTGCTGGTCTCAGAATTTATTTATTTGGCTATACCAAGTAAGTACAGGGTGCTGAAAGCTCAGGGCATGCATATTACCAGCTAACCGCCCAAACTGTTAATCATGAAATGTAATATATTTTTCTAATAATGCCAAACACCTGAATAAGCACGCCCTTTTAGATTTACTTATTACTCTGTGTATAGTGACCGATTCCATCGATAGAGGAATGGGACCTTCCGACATCCTTCGGTCCCAACCGTTGGGAGTTACCGAGGGACGTGGCCAGAGCAGGGGACGCGGCAGAGCCGGGTTATTCAGCGACTGGCATTAGTGCTGATGAGTAGGTAGCACATAGGAAGTGAAACGTAACAAAGCCAACAACTATGCGCTCGCAGGTGATTCCTGTGTGATTCACGTCTTCATGAAGTATGTTGTTTTAAAATTCCAGATATAGGAAAAAGGATCTGTTATTCCTGAATCCTTTTCTCTTAGCAAACCAAGAATTTACTGAATCCTACTGAGGAAAAACTTAATAAAATAATTGTGGGTCTCTTGCCTAAAATCCTGCTTTTTTTTTTTTTTGGAATCAACATAAATTAACATCTCCTTCACAGTGGTAAATTGCTGTTAGACTTAAATTTACGGGATGATGTGGCATTATTCTACTCTGGCTGCTTTTCAATCCCACATACTTGTTTACCCTTTCGATGCCGTCGGCCACGCAGGACCCGGGGGAGGCACACGCACGGATATGCTCAGCTGAAACTGAGCCGCCCGAGCAAGCGGCACGGCTTCCCAAATAGAGCCCTGGAGGCTTTGAAGAAGGGCTCTTCGTCACAACCCTGTAAATTTAACAAGAAGTGCCATTCTTCTCAATCAAAGGTACACGGTAAGTATTTTGAACATTTTTTAAATGTACTGAATATTTATTTTTTAAGAGAATGAACGTTAGCAGTATCTCTGATGCGCACCTGTTCCACATGGAACTGCAAACCCCTTTTTGTCCTTCACTTTGTTTCGTGAGTAAGAATACAAACATCTCGCACATTTTCAGAACCGAATGCATGATTTTCATTCACATACTTACATATGTGAATTTGACAATCAGGAGGACATTTTAAAAAGAAATAACTCAAAATAACCTTCCACTAGCAGCCTAAACAGTTTTAAGATGGATCTTGATCTGTTTCCGAAACAAGACGGTATGTTGCAGTGGGAAAGGGGCTTGGCGTGTTGATTTGCTTCCGTGTTTCAGACCAGCACCCCCATTTAATTAGCGGTATTAATGCAAATGATGTTTATGCCACAACCATCTTGGAAGCAGGGACAATACCCCGTCTCCGTTCATAGCAGATATCAACAGCTATTACTTTGCAGGGCAACAATGGCCAAGAAAACCCCCAAACCCAAACACGTATAAGTAAATGAGAAAATGTATCAGGCTTAGAATAAAAATGTACAGAAAATAGTAAAAACATAGAAGTTAGTTCAGTGATATGATGAGAAATTTAGTAAATTCTAGCATGTGGGGGAATAAAAATAAAAGTAAAAGTTTCTTTGACCTCTTTTCAATAGAAAATTACCTATACCAGCAAAAAGACACATCTCGTTCCACCTCAGACAAGCCACTTTGCAGGAGGAAAAAAGAAGGAAAGAATAACTCAGGAATATCTTCACATATTGAAAATCTAAACCATGTTAAAGAAAAAGACAAAATGGATAAAAAAGTAGGTATTGTACCTTAATTCATGTATTGCTTTTTTATTAAAAGAAAAGAAAAAGCTATTGGGATATTGGTAATTAAAACTTGAATTATATTCAGCTGTTTTAAAGTTCAAGTTGAGACTACTTTGTGTCACAGATTTTGTTTAAAAATGTGTTAAAGGTATTTGTGGGGTTAAAATATCATGAAAACTTACTAATGTTAGAATTAGTTGTTTTAAAAGAGCAATCACACTTGCATCAATTGACACGGATCATCGGCACCGCCGATGTCGGAGGTGCCGGCAGACGCAGCACAGCGTATCCTGAGGCACAGACAGGGAGCCTGAAACTAGGGAAGCGCAATGGCCACGTCGCGTGGGAAGAACACGTACCCAGGCTGGCACCCCAATTTCGTTAGCCCTTGTGGAAGCCGGCGCTGCTGGGGTTTTGGCCGTGGCGGGACGGACTGCAGGTCTCCGGGCAGCGCTCGCTGCGCGGCCTCGTGGCACTGACCCCGAGGCTTCCCCTGGCCACGCGCAAGGACGAGAGCTGCCGAGGCAGACCGCTGCTGGGCGGCGTGAGCGCTGCTTCTTCAGCTACCATAAGCAGCATCATATTTAGGAACCTAATCCTGAAAATGTTTTTTACTAAGTAATTTTATTTCCTACACGTATCTCACCGCCTCGAACACTGTAATATTTCGTACAGATTCATCACAAACCTTTCCCCCTGCATTGCACAAACATCATTGCAATACTTTTAAATAGATATTAAAGATATTAAAAGATATAAAGATATTAAAATATCTTAACGAGAAGAACATCATCCTAGACGGTACATAAGAATGCAGCTTGAAACCCCCAACCCCTCTCACCCATAAATTATTAGCATGGTCTGTCACCCACCCAAGAAAAAAAAACCTAAGGAAAAAATATATCCTTTACTACACCTCCCACACACACTGGGAGAAAAAAAAAGTTTTCTCATAAAAAGAGGGATGAGTAACTCGGTCTGCAGTAATGAAAAAAAAAGAGTGCAAATATAATCACAGTTGTATAAATAGAGGCTGACATTATGCTTAATTACTCAGTTGATACGAGTTACAGCAGAGGTAAATGTTTTCTCCTGATACAGTCAACTAAGATAATCACTGCACTTTTATGAAGGATGGAATTGCTCTGGATTGAAAATTGTACATGTAAATCTTCCCCCCCCCCCCCCAGTTTCTACAGGACATTTCTGGGCAAATCAGGGAACACACAAGAACAAACTTCTCTTTTCAGAACGTTACAGCTCCTCTGGAAACACCTCTGGCAGCCCATTCCTTCTCCTCCCCTGTGAGCACAGCCACCCCGCCGGCCGGCAGCGAGCCGGAGTCCTGCTGCACCGCGACACAACCCCCCCTGCTGCCCCCCGGCCCAGGGCAGTCGCAGCCAAGCGTCCCCAGCGACTCAACAGCATCTGCTGCTTGGTCCTGCCCCTCTGATTCTACAAGTACAGGCAGAGGTGACCAACCTGACAGCTCACACGCAGAGACTACTGGTCCTCTGCCCTTACATCCAGAAGCAAGCCAGGGAAACACGCTGAATATGGACCCAGAGAGTCAAAGATTTGGTACGTTCGAGCCGCTGACCCAAGCCTCGGGAAGGGAAAACCTTCCAGCCGAAGCAAACGCATACTCATCTCCAAAAGACAACTCAATGCCCCGTTCCCAGCCTGGACGTTCACGTTTATTGGGACCAAAGGCAGAGTCAGTCACAAGGGCGGAATTACCCAGCACAGACTACACCGAGCAGCCAAACTTCTCTCAAAAAATCCTCGCCCTTCAGGGAGGCGCAGAGAGGGACGGAGCCCACCTGCAGGCCAACAGCCATGGAAGGCCACGCGGAACGGCCACTGCTGCCTTTACAGAGCCCCCAGTTACTCTCAGGTCCCCCGAGTCCGAGACTTACGCTGCAACACCTTCCAAGGCATACAAGAAGAGAGGGTTAGAGATGATGAGGAAGCAAACCAGAGTTGAGTATGATGACACTAGCAGTGATGATGAAGATAGGCTTGTTATAGAAATATAGCACACGGGCTGCTAACGAGATGCTCGTATGATGGCCCATGACAGAAGGAAATACCTCGGATGTTTGATCTGTCTTTCTGAAGCACCTTAAAATCAGAGAAGCCATTCCTCTGTGCAATAGGCAGCATTCTCTTCTGAAGAGAGCCCTTTACTTCAAGGACTCAAACTTTTTAAAAAAAGCTCATTTGAAGAAAAGAGGGAGCTGGCATCACACACTTAAATGCAAGTGGTAAACCCATGTTTACGAGGGGTTTCCAGCATTGTAAACATTCTTAGCTAATTCCCACAAGTGCTAGCTGCCAGTGGCTGTATTATTAAAAGGCTATGGTGTATTTATTTACTACTAACAATACTGTAGTAGCTGCTGCCTCGGTATATGAGCTAAGATCTCCTGGAAGGGTACAGACATGTTCTTGTCTATATACTCTTCTTTTCCTGTAGGCACTTCCATCTGGACTCGGAGCGATACACTGGCATTAAGGGTCTGGAAGGATATTGGAAGGGTCTGGAAAAATGCTGATCTTTTTCCATGTTGCACAAATGTCAATGCTTCTTTGTGACAAAAGACACAAGCATGCTTTGCCTTGTGTTTTGTGCCTTTTATGCCAAGATCTACTCAAATATTCTTGATTTCTAGTTGGAGAATATGGGTGTTAGCTATTGATATTTCCTTGTGGTAACATTTCTGACAAGGATTTTCTTGTTATATTCATCACATTGTGCTCCAACCAATATAATCTGGAATGTTTCACTTCTATTGTAATCTTAGGTTTATCTGCGATGATGCTACTTTATTGAGTGTAAAGAAGCTATATGGCATAACTTGTTTTCTTTTTTTAACAAAAAGTTTTGTGCTACGAACCCTGAAATTTACTGGTTTCTATGTGAATAAATAATTAGATATTTTAATTTGACCAAGTGTGTTCACTTGCTTGATTAAACTGGTAAACATTAAAAACATTCCACTTCTACATTACAGTCAAATTCTATACTTACGCTTCTACCGCTCTTATATTGCATCACACATAGGGTTTTAAGGATTAACCTACAGGGATATTCAGAATTGTTTTTACTTTAATCATGCACAGGTAAGCTTATATAGATCATAGTCACAAAAAGATCAGGTATACTACATGAAAAAAATAAATGTATATGTGCAAAAAGATACCAGAACATCTAAGAGAGAGAACAAGTGCCAAGTCCCACGCAATTCCTGTGTTTTCAGATGTCTTACGAACATGAGAAGACTTGAGGTCATCCATACAGAGCTTCACCTTTAGCCTCAAATTATGTTCATAAATTTATTACTGGTACAGAAAACAAAAATAACTATCAAAATATTACCACGATTCCTAATTCTAATGTGTTAAAAGAAAAAGTCAGGAAAAAAATCTACTTTCTCAGAATAGAGGATGAACCACGAAAGGTATTTTTCCCTTTCTAAAAATGTACAATATTACACCAATTACAGCAGTAACTGGGGCCAAAACTGCAAGGAAAAAATCTAGGAATGTTAGTTTAAGGGTGGTTTCTAGAATCAACTGCAGAGACGCAAGTCCAAGACATTCAGTTATTCCCGAGCGTAGAGCGGGTGCTGTGCCGTTCACGGGCTTTCTGCAGGCACGTCTGTTCTGAAATACGGGCACGGACATACCTGATGGGCCCCGTGTTCCTGTTCCTAACCGCCGGGAGAAGCTGCCAGCAGACTAGGACAGACTTGTAGAGAGCCTATATATAAATTCATTTTATACATAAACCAGCTTAATGTATAATATGTGGCAATATTCTTAGTACATTAACTAGTATTACAGTTCAAGCATATGAACATTTAATGATTTTTAGTAGCAATTATGCTAAATTTCTTAGTCCACCTCAAACCTTATCAGAAGAACTACCGTGTTACTCAGGCAACTTCTACGTGAGATTATTAGCAAGAAAAATGTTGATACCATCACTAACAGGACGAGTTTCACTAGGTTTGGTATTACAAGGACAAGAAAGATCAAAGTAAAAACTGTCCTGAAATCTTTCTTGCTCTGTTCAGAATTTGTGCTCCAAGACAAACCTGAGAGGTTTTAGGTGAATCCCGGGTGTAAAGAATGTAAATAGTGCGAGTTCAAAGAAGTACACACTAATATAACTGCAATTTGGGAGAAAAAGAGGAAAAGAAGAGGGAGAGGGAGGAGAGGACATCAATATTGCCACAAGGTTCAGGAATGTTTTCTGATGGAATCACTCAAAGTCACAGCTGGATTCTGAATCTGCAGGAGCAGCTGGAGAAAAAGAAACGCAACGCTCCCAGAGACAGAGGGCAGCGCTCCCACAACGCTGCTGGGCACGCGCCGCCAAAGCTGCGCGACTGCGGGCCCGCAGGTACCTGCACGAACACGGTCATTAGGCAGCCAGACTAACAAAAGGCACGCGCCTGGTTTAAGCCTCTTTAACTTCAGATCTTTTTCCATCCTCATTTTCAAACTCCCTATCCATCTTTGTTAATAGTACTACGGATGACAAAAAAAAAAAAAATATTTTCAAATTTTAATCAGAATTTTCACTTCTGTGCCACTCCATCCAAAAATTTGACAAAGTAAAATTTCAAATGCTTCAAAGTTCTGCAAAAAATGTATATTCTTTTAGAGCTAATGGAAGATTTCCATACCTATTAAACCTATCTGATGCAGCTGTAAAGAAAAGCTTTGACAAGCACCTTGACAAAGCCGTGGCATCAAACCACACCAGCAGCCTCCGCGGCAACTATAGGCACCTCTTGCTTGTGCAAGAGTTTTATTATTATAATTTATGGACATGTAATAAATATGCTACATAAGTTTTTTGCATAATGTTTGTGGCTAAATGATGTGTTTTAAAGTGGAATTTCCAGATCAGTAATTTAGAAATATTCTAACGACAGGCTCAGGAGTGCTGCGCAAAGAAGCGTTTATCCTGTGTATATTTTACAGCGTTAAATATAGAAATTTCTTTGTCATACCGCAGCTGTAGCTGGAAGAAAAATGGAACAATTTTAAATTAGCTGAGAAAGAATGTTTTAAACTCTGTTTCCTGATAGAAGTAATCCTGGACATTTTAGCTCAGTATACGCTATAAAAATTTGCCCTAACATTAGAGCTGAAAACCAAAAATTCATAGCTTTTAAAAGCACCAATAGATCTAGGGTGGCATTTTTAACAGTATTGCTAAAGAAGGTAGCAGCTGTAGCACAAATCTGTTCAGCCATAACCCCCCTGGGAGGAGAACGGTCTGAACCACGAACATCCGTGTGTGACGGCTGGGAGAAAGGTTCGTGGTTTAGGGTCGGGAACTGGAGGAGTTTGCAAATCCAAACCCAACTGGACATATGGCAACAGCATATTTTGGCTTTCTGGAAGAGTCTGGATTCACAGAAGAACATGCAAGGCTCTGCAGGCAAATTATTTTCTACCTTTTACACCGCAGAAGTGTCAGCCACGCAGCGATGTATTTAATTAATCTGCAAGAAGCTGAACGTCAAAGCCACATGAGGGCACCAGGCACAGAGAAAAAACTGTGTTTCTTTATCCTTCAAAGTCAGCAGCAGTTCTGATGGATCATTGCTTCGCTATAAGCAAATCTGAAATTCCTTTGCACAGGAATGCATCTCATCAACTTTTTCCTCCTCCTCTTGGAGGAAGCAAATTAATAAGGAATGCTGATCACTGATAAGATCTATAGTCAACATCTACTCAAATAGACGGTAAATAAGAGGATTTTTCAGATTTTTCCTCTTTACACGTGAACAGACTATTTCTTCTTGTTTCAAACTGTTGTATTAAACCTCACTAACTATTGATACTTCACCGATCTGCCTGGCAAACCCCAGCTCATACACAAGGGTGGGCGAGAGGGGGGCGAACCAACCAGAGCAAGCCCAGAGATCGCCAACAAATATAAAGATACACCCTGAATACATAATTTATGAGAAAAGATAACAAGAGCTGGCTAGCTATCAGAAGGGAAAATTACGGCAATATGCACAAAAAAGTTCAGTAGAAGAATGCGGGAAGACTCACAATCTTCTGTCTTCCACATCCATTCTGGGAGGATATGAAACGAAGGGCTTAATTTGCAGCATATAAACTAGATATCAAGAAAAGCTTCCCACTGCAGGAGCAACTAAGCACGTAACAAGTAACTCAGGGAGATCAGAGACTCCTCATCACTTGGGAACTTCAGTAACAGTTAAGGCAAGTATTTCTTATTATAGGTATAATATTATTTAGGGCTGGAACAGGCTTTCTTTCCAGTCCTGTTTTTCATTCCTAAATTCTTGTTTGTCAATAGCTTCCCCAAAACACAATGCCTAAAGTACTTCATACTGCCGCGGCTGTGCTCTGTGCCACTACTGGTACACGGGGCGGTACCGAAGCACATTTGGGTTGCATTACTTGCACTCTGCGTCTGGTTTTGTACCTTGCCTGTGTTCTAGTTACACAACCAAATTTCTTCCCATTCGTGACTGTTTGTATTATAATCATTTTCATGTAGTTAAGTAGCTTTATAAAACCATTAATTTTACCTTAAGGATTTGCGTGGAATTAATGGCTGCAGATTAAGACTCCTGGCCTGTATTTTTCATTTACCATCAGCATTCCACAAAAGTCACATGGATGAAAAGGTCAATAGTTTTTTTTTTTTCTAGACTTTAAAATACTGTGAGATTTTAACAGCACATTTAAAGCGTCCGGGTGGAACCCGATAAATGTCACGTAGATGCGCATAACTTAAAAGCTGTGTCTCCCAGGGAACTGGAGTGTTACCACAGCTTGGTTACCAGCCATTCTCTTCAGTTTCAGCAGTACTTAAACAGAAAAAAGCGGTTTTCTTTCTCACAGTCAAAGCCAATGTACCTATTGAGTGCTCACGACGACTGCCTAAATATGTTCTGGTTTTATGTAATGCTTGAGTTTAGAAGAACTACAAGAGCCAGTCAGACAAGGGATGAACTCACTTGAACAAATCTGTGGGTGCTTTGCAAAGTACTCAGAAAGGATTCTTATGCCATGGGTGTATAGACTACTTTGGCTTTAAAAAACCCACTGGAAGTGTCTCATTAGCACTCCCTAATGATTGTTAGGGTTTAAAAAAACAAAACAAGGTGATTCTAACACAGTCGATTAATTAATCCACACTCCAGTTTTTTAAGCATCACAAGTTTTGTGTATATGCGTTTGTAGCATGTTTTTGTTTCACTGATTCACAAAACAAGCAACGCTAAGTACACGATTGGACAGAATATTAGGAGTATGTACTTGATCCAGCAATGATTGGAAGTATTTCAAAGTGAGCTAGTTGAGATATATTAGGCTGATTCTTATCAAAGATTCTTATGCCATTAACAAAACGAGCACTTGGACGGAAGCCGTGGGAGCTGTGTTTCATAACCTACTGTGGGCTTGTTTTCCAGATGTCTCTGAATGCTACTTAGGTTCAGCAGTACTGCTGCCGAGGTCAGCCCTTCTAGACCAACGTGGACAGCCAAGCCCTTACGGAGTCGGGCTTCAGTGTGTCTTTCTGAATTACACTTAACCTCTGCAAAGCAAAGCCTCTGACACATTACAGAGGCATTCGCGGGGCAAAAGTAAGGTCGCATCAACAGCCCTCCCCACTCTTTCCACACTGAAAGCGTGATGTGACGGGGTCATTCAGATGAGCTGCTGTTGTCCCCTCTCCTCTGTAAAAAGGACCCGTTACAGAAACTTCCCCCCGCTCCATCAAAATGGTTAATGCGAAAAGAAAAGAACAAAATTTATTCCTGTAGCATGCTTTGGCAGCAACCTAGGTTAGTGACTAAACAGGGGAAAGGGAGCCAGGGTTGTTCCTACCTATGTTAGGAAACCACAGTCTGCGAGAGGAATACTTCACCGGGAGTCCAGGGCTGTAATAGCTAGCTCCCATCTCAAACCCTGTGTGTACAAACGCGATTACAAGATCGGCACAACTAGCAATTCCGATAGCTATGTGCACATACATGTTTATGTGTGTTGGCTGGAAGGAGGAACAGGGAAAATGACACCTCTTAAAAAGTAATTTGACCGTTAACTCTACAAGGCTTCTTAATGTTCTCATTGCTTCCGGAGAATAATTTGCGTTGAGCTCCTCAAATGGAAGGGAATACAGGCATAAAACACAGCACTGCAGCTGCTGCAGCCCACGAGGGGTTTTTATTCCAACTCTTCCTTTTATGAAGAAGTTTTGCATAACTTTGTTGATTCTAGTTACGGGTTATGCTAGCTCCAAATGAAGCAAATATTCAAAAGGGAAATGATACAAAGGTCTCAGACCTCAAATCACTAGTTGTCCAGAAGCAAGAAAGTAAATAGAGCTAAGTAAAGCAGAAAAAAAGCTGCCTCATCCTGTGCAATATTATAAAGCTTATGAGATTATATAAAAAGGATTTACAAACTTCGATTTAAAAATTAGAACAAAAGCAAAATGGTCATTATGACATGTTTAATATGAAAAACCCAAGAACTTTTTTATTTGTACCAGATGTGGATAGGCAGATGCGAACTGTTGGACAATAGTCAGAGAAGTGGAATTAGGGAAATATCCATAATTAATAACATGCCTGCGGAAACATGTTCTGTGCTTCAAAAAGAATTCAGGTGCTATTGGAACAGGGAGAACCTCCTTACCCTGAAGATGTTGACAAATTTGAAGACATTCCAAGCAGGGGAAAAAACTGATTGGGGAAATAGATTACTTATGCAGAAAGATTAAAGAAACCCGTCTTCTGCTCTCACTTACACCAATGTGGTCCAATTAAATTCACTGACAAGGTACCAATATAACCAGGAGAGAAGCTTGAGTGAAACGTATGATAGGAACAATTTGCTTAGAAATGCTCAGAGAAAGAATTCTCTTTAGGAAGGAAAGGAATTGGTAAAATATTTTAGGGAAACTATAGGTCCCGTAATAAGGTTTAAACTGAAAAGAAGGAAAATATGGCCACAGAATGTTCCACTGCAGTTACATCTACTACATACCTCTTCTGGGATATTTAATGTGAAGCTAGAACACAGCCACTCACTGGACAAAATAATTATACACAGGAGGTCGCCAGAGAATGCAATCAAGCGGTTCTCTTAGATATCCCTGTCATTCACAGAATCAGACACAACGTCTACGTTCACTGTTTCTATGCCTACACCCCTTATTTCTCTCCACCTTAATTCACATAGTAGCGACTAATGCAGTACGAGAACGTATCCAAGCTGGATCGGTTACGAAAAGGTAATTGCATTGCCTTTATGTGCTAAACCTACCAGATGTTCCATTTTGTATTCATCAAGAACACACTGTGTAAGAAGAGCTCCTCAAAAAAAAAAAAAATTAAAACCCCACACCATTCTTGATTTAATTACAATGACACCGCAAAAAAAAAAAAAAGACAGGGCCAGAAGGAGATCAATCTTATCACTTATCCTTGCCTCCTCGATAATATGATCAAATGACAGTTTCTACAGTAGATCTGGAAATACACATATATGCTGGTATTTTGCTTTTGGAAGCAACAACAATGCTTGCCAGTATTTTAATTTATGAAGCACTAGGCAAAGAGATTCAGAGCATGTGCACTTAAGCCCAAAACGCATCAAAATTCTGCAAGTGGGAATCCAGATAGAAATAAAGAAGGCAGAAAAATGTTTGCAAACATTCATATCACTATCATGTTCAGGGTTAACAATTGGAAATTTAGGCTCATTGTTAGAAGTACCCTAGCAGCAAGCACTTAAACCTATTGTTCATCATTAAAAGTATCTGCCAAATCTCTGAAATCGGTCACTCACAGTTCAGATGTGCGACTACATTCTCGACTGTATTCTTCCTCTTCCAACTTCCAGATCTTGCCCTTAAGATTCCTTCCTCCAGTCTTACAACTAAAATCTCTGTGTAGAGCTTTTAGACAGAGTGACTAAGTCAAATCTACACCAGTGCGATGAAACTCATAAACCAAATGGAATTGTCTCACTGTATTTCTGAGTAGACGAACATTCAAGGTCCACATCCTGGTGGTAGTTTCCGTAGGCAGCATAAAACCCTCCATGAAGAGACGAGTGGACCGGATTTCTTTTATTTGCTTAGATGTTATTTATTTCATAGAATCATTCAGGTTGGAAGGCACCCAAGGGGTTTCTCCAGTCAGATTTTGAAAACCTCTATTGAATGGAGATTCAAGAATCATTCTGAGAAACTTGTTCCAATGCATAATTATCCTCAGAATAGTTTTTCCCCACCTTTTATATGCCGCTGGAATCTCCTGTTTCAACTTCTGATTATTGTGTGTCATTGTCCCAACAGGCAGCTCAGTAAAGACTCCAGTTCCATCTAGTTGGTAACTGCCTCAGAATTATTGGCATGCTGGTACTCAAACCCAAAGACATCTTCTCTTTTCCAGGGTGAACATTGTCTCAGACTTGCCTCGCTGACCACAGGCTCCAGCCTCCGGATCGTATTGGTGGCCCTGCACTAAACTTGCTCATATTTACCATCTCTGTGGTACCAGGGAGCCTAAAACTGGACATGGCAATCAGGATGGGCTCTAATGAGTGCTGAGTAAGGGGGATAATCACTTCCTTCAACCTACTGATTATGTTCGTGTTGATACAGCCCAGGATAGTGCTGGTGCGTGGTTAGCCCACCAGAACTCCTGATCCTGCTCAGAAGAGCTGCCACGCAGCCAGTCATCCATTGAATGAGGTCGGTCCATCCCAGACGTGGGACTTTGCATTTATCCTTGCTGAATTTCATGAGGTTGTGGTTGGTCCGTTCCTCCAGGCTATCCGGGTCATTCTAAACAGTCACGCTACCTTTGTGTGTATTGACTGCTCCCTCCAATTTGGTGTCAAGCAAATTTAATCAAGCTGCATTCCATTTCCTTCTCCAGGTCATCAATAAAGATATTCAATAGGATATTACACAGATAGGTCCAAGAACAGACTCTCAGGAGCTCTGTGGGTAACTGGACTCCAGGCACAGAATCAACTATTAAATGGTACCCTCTGAGGGCACTAGTCCAGCCATTTTTTGCATCCACCTAGTATTCCACCTGGCTACACTAACATCCCAAGTCGGACCCAAGGATGCCATGGGAGACTATGTCAAAAGTCTCGCTACAGTTGAGGCACACAATAGCCACTGCAATCCCCTCATCCACTGATGTAGTCATTTCATCAGAGAAGGCAATGAATCCATGCTGACTAATCCCAATCGTGACCCTCTTCTTCTGTCCAGAAATTCCTTCAGGATATGGCTGAGGTTCACATGCCGGGCAAGAGACATGCTTTACTCATCTTACAAAACCAAACCTGAATGATGTAGAACTACTAGTGTTTAAGTGGAACAAAGAAAACGGGTAACACGTTAACTTGATGCTATCTATGAGTATCCGTATTGCATGAACAGGAATTCCAGAAACACTGTGTTCTTTGTACTTTCAATTCAACTAAGCTGAAACAAAGTTAGACTAACACCAAACATTCTAAAAAATACATGTCTTAGTCTACACACAAAGCACATGTCCCATGCCAAGTTACTTGAGCCATTCTGATGACTCTGCTATCCACCTCTGCAATTCTATAATGTTTCTGGCTTCAGAAATCAGTGGAAATCTTAAGCCCCAAAAATAACAATACAAAATCTTCAGCATAGCAAAGAATCCATCTAAAATTAAATAGGATTTAATTTGTCTCTCAAGCTCTAGCTGTGACAAATTTCAGAACAATGAGATATGAAACATTTAGAAGTCGGTACTCAAAATAGCGTTTCTGATGGAAAGATTCCAGATTGGACTGTAGCAACAGTAACTATGTTGCAGTAAGGCCAAGTCTAAAAAAGCCACTAAGATATACAAAGCGAGAGCACCATTTTTTCACCCTTCGTCACATGCATATTTCTACCACCCTTGATCCCATGCTGCGTGACAATAAGAAAAAGAGAGCTTGAGTCAACAGAAGACTATTCAGTTGACTATCCCTCAGCTCTTTACATAGCTTGTATTGCTTTAAATATCTTTGCCCCCGAAAAGTTAAATTCATTCTACATTCTTCTGGGAAGACTCAGGGCTAGCGTTCCAACAGGCAGTTAACTTGGATGTTGAATTCCCTCTGTTGAAGTGTGTCAGATAATTTTGTTGAAAAAAAGAATATGTTTAAATTACCCATGAATGGATCTTTCTGTTGTTTCCCATAATCTACATAAATGCTAACACAGTAGCAAGCTACATGCCTTGTTTCAAACATCTTTTGAAAAGAAAGCCAAAAAAGGCAGTTACGTGCAATAGTTATTTAACTAGTGCCTGACTTTTGCTTAAAAGCGATAGTCTTTTTAATATATGTACACCAGTGGCAGACCAAATTTATAGCTTGCTCTTCTTTTGTCTCACTAGATGCATTCTATTACTCTAAAATCTGCAATTCGATATTTTAATAAAGTAATTCCATTGGAGACAGCCAAAACATTTATTACTAAAAACAAACCTAAAACTTAGCAAGTTTTTCTTAACTAGTCTGTTCGTAGGAAGTACTGCATCTCTGGGAGAGCTTTTCAGGAACATGTTGATTTTTCACCACCACCTGTTTTTCCACTTCATTCCATTGCTCTCGCTTCCCTTGGCTCCATTTACACGCTGGTTTCCTCCATTTACATGCTGCGTGGACATTCCTACGTGCTTTTGGGTTCAGGAAGAACTAAGCTGGCTCTGTCCAAACTCTCTTAACTCGGGTTAGTACTGGAAACATGGAAGATCAGAACAGACATATCAAGCCGGCTTGAATTAAACTGATTCAGAGTCTAGTTATGCTTATGGGGAGCTGCACCTAAGCCAACAAGCCCTGTTGAGAAGCCTTGGAACTTCTACAAGTGATAAAAAATGGAATTTCAAAGCATTTAATGAATAGCTGTGTCATCAGACTACTTCCAACATACCCTTGAGGACTGGTTTCAATGCAACTTTTCAGGCTGGAGTGTGTTTCCAGTCTACTCAGAATCTCTCTCATTCACCAAGTCCATCTTCACTTGCCAAGTTAACGCACTTGAGAGAACTGAAGGAAAAGCGGCAAGGGGATCCAGTCAGGTAGAGTTTTAATTCATGTTTGTTCTTTATTTCCAAATTCCAATGGGTGAGGAGGGAAAGGGCTAGGCTGCGGGTCGTTGTGGAAAAAATACTAGCGGAAGGATAGCGATAGGTATCTGCCAGAAGACAACTCTATTATTCAAGCAACCAAAGAGAGGAGATGTCGTTCTGCAGTAGAGGAATTCAGGACAGGGAATGAAGCACAGGACTGTAACAGCAACGGGGTGCTGCAGGGAGACGACGTAGCTGCAGAGCAAAGCTCAGACAGAAAAACTTCTTATTCAGCCATGGATATTGTTTAGGGAGTTAATGCTGAAGAGCTGCATTTTCAGGGCAGAGAGCAACAAAGAGACCTCTGGTGCCTTCCCCCGCCAGGAACCATGGCAGAGGCTCTGGGGATTAGCTGATGAGCGGGTGCTGAAACCAACAGAGATAACAGCCTGAAAAATGGGCATGGGAGCGAGATCAGCAGCAAATAAAGGAAACCCGTGAACATGAATTAGGAAGAACCTTGCCCAAACACGTGGGAAAGCGTAGGTTTGTGAATTCTCTCTCTCAGTGCTGTACCAGCAGTGCCAGAAGGAGACTCAGCACCGCAGCGATATCAGACCAACGAGGGATGACCTTCCTCTCCCTCCCAGAGAACTGCCTGACGAATGTTAGTAGCCATTGGCCTGCAGCACCCAAGAGGAGTCTTACAGAACTGAAATGTATTCACAGGTACTTTCCTCTCCTCCACCAAGTGAGAAATCAAAATTATGCAATGGAGGGAGAATTAACATCATTTGGGAGACAAAGGCTTCACAGAACAGCACAACTTAAAACAGACCACAAGCCTGCATTAAACGCACTCAACTCCAGACAGAAATACAGAAAGCAGTAAATTGCTCCAAGGGTTTCTAAGCCTGCAAGTCTTTTTTTTTTTAAATGAAATGAAATACTAATAGTCCCTTATCAGACTAAAGGATTTAAATTCTTTCACTCACTCAATCAAGTCATAGGATTTATTCAGAAGAAATTATACTTTACCAATGATGCTCTGCAGGACTGTACGACCCTAACAAACATAAATGCTGTAGTCAATGAAAATAAGACTTGTTCTTCCACTCAAGGCTACGGATCTGATCCTGCTTCAAGTTGTTTGTAGAGTCGCTATGTTCTGCTATGTTTAGATGAAAGTGAGTCCGAACACAGAGCGCAGGTTACAAAATTGAATATTACTTGCAAATAATGATTTAGTGGAAACTCCTGCTTTCAAGTTTCCCATTTTCATTTTGTCAACATAGGGAATTTAGCATGATATTTTCCTCTATGCACTGTCTGATGCAAACAAACTTCCATGGAAAGACTTTCAGAGAGGAAGTAGGTACGTACCTGTGCAACCAATAATTACTTTAATGGATCTCATCTCTTTGAGGCTGCGCAGAAGTCCTGCCTCCCTGAAAAGATCTCAATCTGTTGGCAAGGCGCAACTAGCTAATGTCTTCACTTTACCAATGTCGCTTTGGCTTCACCAGCTTAGTGGCAGGCTTACAGTAAACAACTTGCTGTACTCTGCCCAATTTCTGTTACATTCACATTGTACAAAACTGAGACGCTCTTCTACTCTTCTTTCCCCTAAATGGGCATGAAATGGAACTCTGGCAACAAGACATTTCAAGAGAAAAATATGGACGCCATTGTTTCAAATATTACTAGCCCGTTTTGTTCACCAGTGGAACAGAAATATTTGTTAGTTGTTGCAGCTAAACAGCATTATAACTGGCCTAGTTAAAACCAACAAGAAATCAATTCCTTGTGCCAGCTGCGTAATTTCATTCACAATTATACTTAATCTTTTAAGCAATCTCAAAAGCCCTCAGGCCCTCCCCAGATGCAGAAAGAAGGAAGCCTGTGCTATTTTGTTTTGCAAATACCCTCAATTGCTAGTTCAATTTAACACCTTATGGATTTCTGTACATCCTATTTTTACAGGCTGCCATTGCAAAGCAGGTACTTTTACTCATAGAACAAAATTATCTGCTACAATGCAGGACATCTGACTCGGACATCAGGTTGCAGAGTAATTTTAAAATTTTCTGTAAGTATTTCTTTACTGTACAACCTTTTCTTTCAGATAATGCGGTGTAGAGAACGGCTATAGCTAGTAGTGTTTGCGGGGTTTTTATCTACTCAATGAGCACTTCTAGTTCTACCTAACCTTGGATTTTCCTTCCATGAATAGTTCACGTCACACGTATCAGCTCGGAAGTTCCATCTTTATGCCAGTCACACAGGCCTTAGCGTCTTCTACAGCATTTTATTACATGGGAAGAATATGATCCCTTATGAAAAATAGAAATTAATTACTCAATACTTAATTCCAGAGCTATTAGTGTGCTAAGAAAGAATACTCTTTCAACTGGGGCTAAAGGTTTTAAGCTTCTTTAAATGATAAAAGAAAACAAGCAGCCTGCCATGACTATAACACTGTCCAACAATTCACACACAAAACACAAGTTTCCAGCTTTCTGCTGACAGAGAACAGCCATCCTCAGTGTTAAAAAAGCAGTTTCCCCATTAGGTGCCCTCACAAAGTTTTCAAACTGTTCAAATGCAGAGGCATAAATCAAGAAAACAATGTTGGTGCAAGATGTTACATGTAAGTTATACTAAGACATTAAAGAAAACCATCTGGGCATAAAATGTATATACAGCCAACATACAAAAATTAAGACGAAAATAAGATCAACCACACATTTCAAATGCCCCAAATACAGAGCCTTCATTCTGTAAGACCACTGAATTTTAACTCCAAACATCCATCTCAAACAAGACATCCAGCTTTCAAAATATCACTGAAACAGAAGACTAAAGCTTATGCAAGATGCAGCTTTTTCCAAGTCTTTGGCTTCCTTAAGATCCGGTTCTTTAAGACAGGGAATAGCCAGCCTCTCTTCAGTGGTACTCACGAATCAAAGCTGGAGTCACTAGAGGGACTTACCATTAGATATTTTGTATTTCAGTTGTAGTTAGAGTCAAAATGCAAATACTGAGGCAGATTTCACACAAAAGACGTGGAGAATTTGCCTCAAACACTTATAACCTAAAGAGCCGGGCCTGAGGAACACCCCTGCCCCGTTTGTAACATGCTACCAGAAAGAGATGGTGACTTCCTAAATCATAATGAAAATTTCTATCGGAATTAACCCTAAAAGGTTTGTTTCAGCCTCCTATATTGCTGTATCTTCAGTTTCCGAACGGTAAAGCAATCTGGACGTGCTTCAGAGACCCGAGAGACTGTGGGTAATGCTGAGAAGCAGAAAGAAGGAGAGAAAAAAGCAAACGGCTAGAGAGACAGCCCAAAGAGAGGAGGCTGCAGCACTGGAGGAAGAAAGGCTCTATTTCTGTAAAGCAACTGCTTTTCAGAGGTATCTAAAACAAATTAAAAAAAAATCTTTTTAAACCCCAAACTTATATTTTAAGGGGATAAAATACCAGAACTCTGGATTTTTCATGCTGACTGAGTTCGGATCACTTGCATAAGCAACATGCTTGAGGTTTGATTACATAGCTAGATTTTTTGTTTATTTATTTACTTTTAAACAGGATGCTTGCTTGGGTTTAACTTAGTTTGGGGAAAGGGAAGTAAGGAAGATTTTTGAAAACAAACAAATTACTTACAAACAAACAAGTTAAAAAAGAGAATCTGTCGTGCCAGAGCCCCCTGTCTCTGGAGGCTGGTACCTTTGGGCTCCCAGCACCCTCCTCCTCCTCCTGCCGGGCCGAGGCAGCCTCAGCCCTGGCAGAGCCCAGCTCCCCGGCGACGGGCCGCAGTGTGTCACTGGCTTCTGAGATGATTATCGAGGCAGGGAATCCTGGCTTCAGTTCCCGATTCAAGAAGGGAGTACGTGATCCCAATTATAAACCATACAGGGAGCAGCAAATGATGTCTTAACAGCATTTATAGCTGAAGTTTAAAATACTCATGCAGTTTGTATAAAACAGATGTGAATTTTCAAACTAAACGACAGATTTTTACTGAGAGGAAAGAAGTTGAAGCAACAGAGGAGAGCAGTGTGTCTGTCCTCCTCTGCTTCTGAGGAATCAAAAAGTGAATGATGGGTCTCTGACAGCTAATGTAATAAGTTTCAATTTTCCTGCTGATCTGTTTTTATTCTCCTTTTCCAAACAAATTTTTCCTGGTCTGCTTTTCATATTTATAGGAAATTCTAGCTACACGTGACTTTGTTGACAGGTCTCATCTGTTTATTTAAAAATATATGTTTTTTTCTTCCCCACGGATATGATTTTTTATTACAGTCTTCTGTGTTGAAGTTATTGTCCCAGATATTGTATTTGCTTGGGCCTTTTGCCTGGAATCTGCATCCGTTCTTAACCCATTTATTTCGCTATAGGAGCCCTAATGCATCTGTAGAAGGATCTCAAGTCACCGATGTGTTAGGCTCTTTCTCCCTCCTCTCCTGGACTACACAATGTGGAATAGCCTGGGCCATATCCTGGAATGACTGTATTTTCTAGTGGCCAGATCAGTTCCTGGATTTAATTGCACTTGGCTTCATAATGCTTTGTGTAATAAAGAGGGACTGCTAGAGACTGCTCATATTGAACTTGTTCTGCATAAAAAACATTACTGTCAGTTATTTATTCTATCTGATGTCAGGCAAAGGTGTTTCACAGTATTTTCCTTTTTGAAATCGATCTTTTCTAAATCATCTAACCTATCACTGCCTTCGGTTTTCCAGCTGTGCAAACCTACTGTCTTCACCAGGAACGATGAGAATGGAGGAGGCAGGAACTGCTCCTTATGCAGGTGTGGTGTATCTAGCAATCACATCCTTCCTCTGTTTTGGCCCTTTAAGTTGATGCTACAAACCAAACATTAAAAATAAAAAATAAAATCGCTCCATGTCATTTTCAGGGAGGCCTGTGTAGCCTAATGCTCACACAGTCTGTTCTTTCACTCTGGAAAGCATATACTGAAAAATTTCTACTGATCGTTATTTAGCTGTGAAGTCATGCTGAGTGTTAGGATGGCAAGAGAAACAAAATAAAATAGTGAATAAAAGAGAAGCGTTCACTGAAAACTGGCAACTAAACCTGAACCTTAATAGAAAACCACCGACTTAGAGCAGAATTTTCTTTATGCATAAGAAATAAAATTTACCCTTTAATTAAAGCTTAACATGTTTCTGCCAAGCATTGATGTGAACAGACGCAGAAAGTACAGTGGAGATTTCCAGTGCCTGATGTGGCATTGCCTCGAGTGGTGCTGTGTTGGAAAGAAGCGTTTTTTTAGAATCAATTTGAACTGTGACACAAACTTTTCATGAATGACAGTCTCAATGGGTTGAGGCATTCTGAAATTACAGGAACTGTAAAAAAATCTATCCAGATTATCAGGAAAACAACTTTTGATTTTTGGAAAAAGCCCAGGAGAAGCAGCAATGGCGCCGTGCCACGGTACCGGAACTCTGCAGAGCACCAGTAGAAGAAACGCATCCAACTGACTCAGAATTCAAATGCCTCCCCCCCAAACCCATGCAAAACCGGCTTCTGATTGTTTCAATAAACAATCGTGGGGATTTTCTGCGTAGCAGACGTATATGGAGTTTAAACAGTGTCAGCCCTTCATCCCCTGCGAACTGCAATGTCTGGCCATCGGGCACAGCGGCTGTCCCTGCCTGCGCTCCCAGTTTGATAACAGGAACCTCTGACAACTGTAAATCATGATTTGTGTTGCTGCTCCATAACTTCTCCTCCCTCATCTGGCTTTCTCTACTTATTTTACTGGCAGTAAAACTCAGAAGATTAATAATGCTATTAATATTTTACTTTCTCTGCCAGATCTTCTTGGGTGGCCAGTTTCCAGCAGTGTAACTATCTTTCCTTCCTCACATCTCCTTATTCTCGATGCCAACCCTTTTTAGCATTTTTATTATGTTCTGCAAATGTTAAGGTCCCAGTGCATTTTCAGAATCCCAAATATAAACTATCTGAAGCAGACACATTAAAGCAATGGTTAGTTACAATTACCAATAACTCGTGCATCTTTTCACTAAGTAACTAAAGGCAAATCAAGCTATCTGAATGGATCTCTGGCTGATCAGACACCTATTAGATTCAGTGAAAAACTATTCCGTGAAAAACTGACAGTCACTACCCAATTCATATGATATGCTATTTAACTGGAACCTGTAATAATCATCATCCTTTTTGCAGCTACCTTATAGTAAGGCAGTGAATTTCTGCCCATCACGATTATGACAATGACGGACATACAAAATCCTTGCCCCTGGATTCTGATTCATCACAAAATGAATACGAGTCCTGTGTCCTCTTCAGCTCTATATCATTACAACCAATAGTCACTACCGGTCTAACTTTAACTGGTATAGACATTAGGTCGATCTTTGCTTGCAAAATTGCAAATACAAAAAGTGGAAAGTCTGACTCCTAGTTCTCTATTCCTAGTCTGAGAAAACACAAAACAGTAAAAAAGTGTCAAAAAAAAGGATAAACTATTTCAGAGCCAGGGATAATACATTTCATTATGGGGCTTCTAACATGTGAAGCGCTGTTTTTCAAAACTCAAAAGGTATGCAAACAATTGCACTTCAGCACGAGAAAAGTATGATCACGACTCTTTTGTTCTTCTAGTACAAACATGTGTCCGCACACGCGGCCCTTGCCGGCAGCTGTGATGCATTGTCTCGTTAGGCCAGCGAGGTGTACCCAGACTTCAGAGAACAGCTTGGAGCATCATTGTTTCTTTGGAAGTGAAAGTCTAAAAATACTGAGAAAGGAATGCAGCCAGACTGTTAACAGAGTTGTACAGATTCCAGTCCTTCTTCATTCCCTCCCTCATCAAGTCCTTCAATCAATAAAATAGCTTTTTGAACTTGCCTTTTGTTCTAGTTTACCTCAATATTATTTTCAATGTTTACCACAATCTATCTTCTAAAATGTACGAAAAGTAACGCTTACTAAGAAATTACCTCAGATTGTCTCTTTCTCCATGCCCTTAACAACACAACCATGGCCTGAAAGCATTTGCAGCTGAAGAATTTTTGGCAGGGAAATAGCATAGTACCTAGGAAGCTCAAATGACAGCCAACTAATCTAAACAGCCTAGTGCCTGGCTATTTGCTTTAAAGCAGCACTCGGGGGCAAGAAGCAGAAGCAAAATCCTAGCCATGCTTACTGTTAGAGGGGTATACTTGACCCTTGGGAAGAGATTAGCATCGCATTTTCTTCCTCTAGCCTGTTTCTGTATTCCTTTTCTCTACTTCCCCCATTAAATTTCCCATTGTGTTTTTTATTTTTTGGTTGTTGCTCATCCTTTTTCCTTTTGTTGTCTTTATATAGAAAAGATACTTCTGTGAAAAGCGAGTGAATTGACCTTCTCCTTTCCCCTTCCTTTGGCTATTCTTTTTCCCCTGTTATCTTTCCTATTTTCCAACAAAGACTGCTAACTTCCCCAGTCTCTTTTGGTTAATGCCCCAGTAATTCTTCCCCAGCAGCTAGGGGAGAACGTTCTTCTGGCACCCGCTCTTTTCCTATAATCAGATGTACGAGCACTTGCTTTGCCAGCCCTGGCAGTTGTAGAAAACGTGAGAAAGGGAGAAGCTGCAGCAGCTGCATTCAAACCGGGCACGCAGGTTGTACGGCGCGCTTACTCTCCACCTCTCTTCCTGTCCTGATGTCTCAACCACAGAGAAGATAACGCATGTACTTAAATGTACAAAACTCCTGCCACGTCTAAAGTACTGCGCTGCTGTCATTCCCAGGCTTACGTTATTAAACTGGATGTGAGGTTGAGACCCTCCAGAATAAGTACGACCATGGCCATGAGAACAGCCAAACAGATTAAGAATTCCCATGTTACATCAGGCTTATGTTCATCCTGTAGCTCTCTACGCTCTGCAGGTTTCTGCCTCTTCTGGAGAGCACTGTTCCTTTTGAACCATCAAGAAGGATGCTGCCAACTCTTGTTCTTCCAGCAAATCCGACTCAACACAACATAGCCACAGACACAAATTTCCTACGACTCCCTTGGATGCCTGTGCCATCTGTTATTTACCAACAGCAACCCAAGCTGAAAACGAGCTGGTAATCTGGACCTGGATGGTAATGATCTCTTTGCCGTAAGATGTGCTAGGCCCGTAATGCACACCTAAATGGATTTTTAGAATGCACAAAAATAGCTGTGCACCCTCCGTGCCCTGCAGAAAGGGCCAGAGCATAGCTCATAGGCTTTGGCAACACAGGAGCTTCCTTAGCCCCGTTAGTTAAGTCTGCAGCAGCCCCAGGCCACGCAGCCAGCGCAGATGGCCCCCAGTCTACCCCAGGGCTCACGCGCAGCCCCTGGTCCCCGCACACAGGCTGCCCAGGTACTAGAAGGATTTAACCCCCGCAGGCTGTGCACCCAGCCTCAACGCTCCCGGGGGACTGAGAGTCAGGTCACTCACGACACTGATGCCTTTCTGTTCAGACATTTGTGTGACTTCATCCCAACAAATGGTCTGAAGAAAATCTGGAGGATTACAATATTGTGCCATTGCAAAATGTACCGTGTTCACAAAGCCAGGTTCAGCAACTAAAGGTTCGGGTTCAGTCAAAGCTTATCAACAAAGCCCGGGCCCTCAGAGGGCTAGGTGTGAGCAGCACTTGCAGTTTGTCATGTCACACTGTTTAAATAATACAGGTTCATTTTTCATTCTGTTTTCCCTTTACTAGTTCATACAGGCAGACACTTGTTTATTTCTCTCTGAAAGACTTTTCTTAGTGAGAGATAAGTTACTTGGGGAGCGGAGAGGTTATATATTCAAACACGGTGTCAAGGTTGTTGCTAGACTGATGAGTCTCAGCTGTGGATCCTCCACAAAAAGAAACGGTCAGACCTGTACTTGTACGTAAAATTGGATTTACCAAGAAGCTGCAATAGGGAGACACTAACTTCGTTATTAGCCGGTAACTGCAGCAGAACTTTTATTGACACTACCCTACAAGGCAGCACCAGAAACGTTAATCTCTTACCAATGTTGTTAACTACAGATGTGAAGAGGAGAATTGCCACAGAATAAAGGTAGTTACGCCCAGCCTGTTTGGTCTTCATATAGGCGAATAAATTATTTTCTCACAGTATACTGACTGCTGCATGTATGTTAACAGTCTTGTCCACCTGCGCATATCACATAAGAGTTTTTTTTAGTGATGCGCACATATTTTGCTACTGTGCATTTTATTAAGCTTTGTTCCAGACTGCCCTTATTAGGTAACAATATTGGCTGTTAGAAGACACCCATCTCATCTACGGATTTGTAAAAAGATGTTCCTGTGTATCAGTGGTCCAACATAGGGGTTTTTAAGCTCCTGCAGTCACCTGCATGTCCCATCACTAAGCCACACTGCGAAAAGGCCCCTACTGCTTAACCAGGCAAAGAGGAATTGTCACTACTCAAAGAGGCCAACCATTTCCACAAAATCCACGTTCTCAAATGAAATCCAGCAGATGTTGTAAAGCCTTCACAGCCAGAAGGGCTACGAACACAAGGGCTTGCAACACAAGCTTCAGGCTTTTATTCCACCCAAGCTGCTGCATCTCTGGACAAAGGGAGCCGTGGAAAGCAGCGTGGCTGCGGTGCCCCAGCATCCTGGTGACGGCCACGCAGCGCCCAGGCGCACAGCGATGGCAATGGCAGACACTCACCTCTCCAGCCGCCCAGCGCATCCCTCCCTGCGGATCCTGCTCCAGACAGGACAGTCGCTCCAGGGTTTCTGGTCCTTTGGCTTTCCAACAAATGCAAAAAATGCCCTCTTCAAAGGCACGCAGGCAGGCTGCAGCTCAGCGCGCTCCAAGAAGGGGAGCTCTCAGGGAGGTGCTGTCAGAGAAACACATGAATATCACTTTTTGTAGAATAGCCTGAGGGCCTGCCAGAGTCGTCAGGACATACCTGGTTTCTAGCCACCTTCCTCCTTACCTTTACACCTCCCTTTCCTCCCACCACCACAGACTTCCGCAGTCACTCGCTACAAACAACTGACCACAAGTTCCCTACCAGGCCGCTGAGGAAGGAAACCCAGGCCAGAACCCCAATCCCGATCCCTGCACCCCACTCCCCGCTCTTCTCATCACCCTCCAGACCAGCTCCTGCCCAAACTGAGGTGCTCTGGGGCTCCTGTTGTCTCCCCCTGGCCGCGCACCCCCAGCACCCCGCTGTCCCTCCCGCGGGGCCTGTCTCTGCCTCACGCCGTCCCAAACGTGCCAAGTTCTTCGGGCAGAAGAGCCACCTCGGTTCCCACCTCTAGCTCTTGTTTGCTGGCACCTCCCATCCATTCTTTACAAACACAAGAAGTGTTCAGATTGATCATATTTTGATACGGAATTCGCTTTGTTCGGTAACGTGCCCAAACCTGAATACATCTCGAGGAAAAGAACTGTTTCACATAATAATTATAGAAAATTCTCTTCCTGTAAAATCCTGTTATTTTGACAAAGACGGAGATTGTTTGGGTGCAGGAAGTGAGGTCAGGTTCAGATCCTGGGGAGAGTGGTGGGGAGCGATAATAACACTTCGGATTTTTGCAGCATTCCTTATCCAGAGATCTGAGCCCTGTCTCCAGTATATTACAACAGCAGGATATGTTATCTTATGCAAACTCCTTCCTAAATTTCACAATAGCTGAAACAAGCAGGAATCATTAAATTTGTGTGTTATTGCTCTGCTGCTATGAAGGTTGAAAAACAGCAATACGGTTCCTTCTTTACTTTGCTTTTATCTAAATAAATCGTAATATGATCAGAGCAGAGTTGTTTGTCCTCTTCACTGTTTGCCAAGAATCTACATTATTTTTAATGGTGTATAAATATGAAAAATAATAAAAAGAATGGGAGAACAGAAATGGGTAACAGAACTCTCCTCCTTTAAGCAAGTTGCCCAACTGCGAGCCCTACAAAATGCTCAGTTGCCCTTTTGCTACATCTGGTTCAAAGGCCACTAAAAATGGGATTCTTTGCGCTGCCGTCAAAGGGCTGTGCATAGGGCTGGCTGTAACAGGAGGGGAGACAAGATTAACTTCAGCTTTCTGGCTACGGAACCCGAGCAAAAAGTAACTCAAATAACAATCAGAAGATAACGTTTTCTGGAGAACCTACTGATTTCAGCACATTTTTTCAAACACCAGCTACCACCTATTAAGTTGCTTGCTTTGTGAGAGCGATGCAGAGCGCGCTAAAGACAGTGCGTGCAGCTTGGTACGATCTTTTCTTTCAGTAGCAGTGAAGAACACTGTGATTAAGAAGGAAATGAGAGAGTGGGAAGAGAGATACAAATGGTGTATAAACGTAATAAACAGAGGGGTTGCCTTTACTTAGTATCACATCTGTATTGATCAGCCTTTTCCTTTCCTCTGGGCCTGCTGAGAAGCTGTAAGAATAGATAGCAGTGCCAAAAGATTCCCCACGGCTGCTGAAACCCTACCCTGCCTTTTACACACAGGCTTTATTACTAGTGTAAATATATCCTAGAAGGTTGGCTTTTTAAGTGGTTTCTCTCAGTAACCAACCTGATTTAAACACATCTGGAACTTCTTTACAACTCGTAACTATTTTGTGTAGTCACCTGTATGATGAAGGTTAAATGCTGTGGAATTACCGCGGGGGTCTCTGATTGCCTCACAATCGCACGAGTGTATTTACAAAGTAGGGATCCAAGGGGCAGACAAGTACTAAACAAAACCAAGATTATGTTCCTAATTGAAATGGCAGTTCAGGGTTTTCAAATATAAAATCTGGAATCTGAGCTTACTTTTCTTAACATCACCCGTTTCAGCTGCTCCGCATTCCAGGACTCCTTCAGCCTTGACCTCATCCCTAAGATATATTCTCCCTTCAGTCAATTAGAAGTTCTCAAATATACAGTATTGCCACCCGGCACCAGGGCAGATCTGCTGATTGTCTTCCTGCCGCTGCCTGGGTGGCCCTCAGGAGGAGGAAGCGTCCTGGCGGGGGAATTCCCCTGGGCGAGGAGCGGAGCGGGGTCCCCCCGGGAGGCTGCCGCAGCGGGGCCGGGGGACACCGCTGGAGGTGGGAGGGGAGGGTAGGAGGAGAAGCACTAACTCCCCACATTTTGTCCGGGGCTCTCGAGAGTTTTGCGAAGTACCCATCCACCCTGAACATCTTGAAACTGAAACAGAAAAAGGAACCTACAAAATTTAAACTATTTCGGAGGAAAAGCTGTAAAATAATACGAGTTGGATCTCTTGGCTTCCAACCTATGCCCGCTACCTCAAGAGCTGCTACCTTTTTTTTTTAACTAAATGAAAATATTAACCCTCAAACAGATTTACAAAACCATTTTGCATCACGTTAGTACCACTGACACTGATATCCAGACATCATTTATAACTACCCCAATTCAAAACGGACCCTTGCATTTTAAAAATGTATTTGTTGCTCTTCACTTAACCAGCATCCTTCTTCTGTGACTGCTGTATTTGCTGAATGAGAGAGTCTCGAGTCATTAGGCATTAGGTGACACACACAACTTGACAATCAATGTAAATGAGCATCAGTCCCACAGTCCAGAAGTATTAACGCCTTTAACGAGAGTCTCTCTCTTCCTGTAGAGCCTATGCCTTACCTTCTTCTAAAGCTTACCTGAGGTCATCTGACCAAAACCTTGCCCTGCTTAATTTCTGAACCCTGATAGCTAATTTCAGAATATATTTTATTACTTCTTTTGTTTGCACAGCACTCGGTATCAGTGCTGATATGGCCTCCCCTGGCTTTTCAGAGATTAAACAGCACACGGAAGAAAAAATAAAGCAATATAGAAGAGACCTTCAAAATATCATTTTAAAAAACCAGAACAATATTTTTTAGAAAAATGGGGTTAAATCAATTGACAACACGTGACCTTTTTATGCCATAACAAACCTATACGGATGATAGTTATATATTACTCATTTTAAACTTTTTATTACTATGATAATTTGACATCATTATTAAAAAAATACGTTGCAATGAAGAAAATGAAATTCATAAATGAGAATGTGGACTCATGTCACTGTTATTTATCACACCAGCAACATATAACCCGTACTTCCCACTCCCTGCAGTGACGAGTTCTGTTAAACAGTAACTGCACAATAAATCTCTTTTTATTTTTCCTTTTTCAGGCAAGTTAAAACGCAATCACCTATCCAAGAGTATCAGAGTACAGTATCTAGAGCTTCCCGATTTGAAGCAATTAATTTTTCTACTTATGTATGAAACAGAAAGAACTTCAAACCCTTTCTTTTTTCAGAGATGTTTTGTGACGATATCTTTCCAAGTGGCAGCAGCTACACAACTCGGAAGCCTAAGCGTCACCCTGCTGATGCTCGGGGAGCGTGACACACAAGCCCGGGCGCAGCCCCGCCACTGCACCAACAGCCCGGTCACTGCGACGATCCCGCTCGCAGGGGAGCCGGCCCCGGCTTTCCCACACCCAGCGTGAACTTCAGCACAATGCTGCCGTCAGGGACTTACCTGGCATCTCCTTTACCCCCCGGTATTACTCATGAGGACGTTAGCGACTGCAGTGAAACTATTTCAAATTAGCAGAACTACATTTGTTGTCACTACCCGAGCAAACTACTTGCAGCTACGTCCTCGTGCACTGCACTCACGGCGGTGGGTACAAGCCCTAGAAATTTACTGAAACCTTGTTTTTTCTAACCGCGTTTTGGAGACAGGGCACGATTAATGCTTCTGACATTTCACTTCTATACTGCAAAGTCTGGGCATTTGCATAAACTGTGCGAAACAAAAGCATTTTAAGTTTCCACAGAGAGCCGTAGTCTCAGCAAAACTTGAGAAAACGGAACTTTCTCGCTATGACCCTGCCTTTGATGACCATCGTCCTGTTGTCATTATCTGGGAATAGGGTCAACTAACGTTCTCCCACAAAACTCAATCTTTAGAAACTGGCAAAAGGCAAGGTTTGACAAAGTGACAAAACATGACATCTTAATGAGGTTTTGGTAAGTGTTGGTACTGAATAGTCCTTGCCAGAAGCTGGAATTGGGGGAGGAACGTGATGCAGGAGAGAATGGTGTTCCTACTTCAGATAACATGACCTAAGCCATCCTGCAACTAGTGTTCTACTTGCAGAACAGATTTTAGTGAATATGTCAAATTGGCATGATACATAAAAGCAACTTTGGCTGCAGCTCTTTCTGTTAGCACTGAAAGATTCTTAAATAAAACACTGTGTTTTGATTTAAAATGTCCACAATTAAATTTGCTAACCTTTCTCCACGTGCTATCTACACATATGTTTCCTATAACAGGATGTATTACGCACACTACTGTAAGAAAAGATATAGCCAGTTCCCTTAACCCTTAGACCTTGCCTATTATCACCGAATGGCTGATGTTGAGATAGCAAACGGGGCCACATGCAGGAGTTGTTTTCTAGGCACAAGCGTCAGGTATTTCATACAATTCAAAATCGCCTTTTACCTTAAGTTTTGCACTCTAGGTAAGTTTGTCTGCAAGGAGGCGTCACAATTAAGTGGGGAGAAAGAAAGTATTAGTTAATTGGTGACTTAATTTCACCTGGAAAACAAGTAGCAGAGCCCTGGGAAAAAAGTCCCAAACAATTCCTAAATTCGTAGCCCAGGTTTGAGTGAGAACTTTGCGTTTTTATGGCACAAGCCCTCTCCTCTCTCCTCCTGGAGCTGCCCGCAGGCAGCCGGCTCGGACCATCCACAAGCGACGGGCTCGGCCGGGGCGAGGACGGGGCTGTGCCGACCCCCGGCCCTGGCGGCGGCGCTGCCCCGGCCCCTCACCTGCCGGCCGGGCGGGGGGCGGCGGGAGGCGGGGGGTGCCGCGGGGGGAGGCGTCTGCGGCTCGGGTTTCTGCCGGGCTGCGGGGGTGGGGTGGGAGGTGTGTGTGGGAAAAGCCGCGCCATGGAGCTTCCCTCCCTCTGACACCGCTCCCCGGCGGGACGGAACAGCGCGGCGGGAGCGGGGCTGCGGGGGCGCACCCCGCGGCGAGCTCGGCAGCGGCGGGAGCCACTAGCCCCGCACCGGCACCGGGACTGCCCCGGGAACGGCTCACCTTTGCCTGCCGTTAACGAGCGTGTAATTTGGGGTTAATGGAGCTGGGTTTATTGTTCCTCTTTGGACTTACAGTTACGTCGACTGCAGGTAACGAGGGTTTCTCTCTGCGCCCCCCGCACGCACACAAAGGCGGGCCCGGGGCTGGGGCCCGGGGGGTGGGTTTTGTACTTCCCGAGGGCTGCGAGCCGCCGCGGTGCGCGGTGAATGGCCGGACGGCAGAGGCACGGCTTGCCCGGGCTTAAAGCCGACTCGCCGCCGAGCGATGCTCCCCAGGCCGGGGGCCGCGGGAGCTCCCCCGCCGCAGCGAGTACCCGCGTAACGGTGCCCCGGGCAGCCCCGGCGCGTTCGGGGACGGATGGCGGGTCGGGTCCCGTTACACGCGGGGGCGGGGGGGGGTATGTGGGGTGTCGGTGCTGTGGCGGGGGGAGCTGAGCGCTGCCTTTGCCTTCCCGCCGTGCAGGGTGGGCGCTGCCCCGCGCCCCGCCGCAGCCGCCCGGGGCCCCGCGCCCGGCGGCGCTGGGGCAGAGGCAGCGGGAGGAGAGCGGGGCGGCGGCGCTGCCCGGCGGCGGCAGGGCCCGGGCGGACGGCGGGGCGGCGCGGCGGCGGGCCCGGCGCTGCACTTGCTACACCTACAAGGACAAGGAGTGCGTCTACTACTGCCACCTCGACATCATCTGGATCAACACCCCCGAGTGAGTGAGTGCGGGCGGGACGCGAAACGGCGGGGCGGGCCGGGGTGCGGGGCGGGGGCTCCCTGCGCGTCCCCGGGGCAGCCGCGAGGGACCGGCCGCGGGGGGGCGGGGGCAGCCCGCCCCGCTCCCCGGGCATCCCGGGCCCGCCGCCGGCCCCGGCAGCGGGCGGGGGGCCGGGGCTCCGCCGCGCCGCACCGCACCGACGGGGCGGCCCCCGGCCACCCGCGGAGCGCGGCCGCGCCCGGGCACCGCCGGGGGGGAACCCGTCCCGGGGAGAAAAGTAGCTATTTGGGAGGAGAGCTCTGGTTCTAATAAACCACTCCTTGGGAAAGGAGGAATAGAGTGTGTGTGTGCAACTGTACTGGTTTTGATAAAAATTCATGTGGAAAAATACTTTAACATAAAAATAATAATTGTTGAAAGCCTCAATACACCAGATTTAAGATGTTACAAAATAGTGCCTTTTCCAATTATGTTTTATGAGAATGGCGAGCACCAGGTTTTGTTTCAACTCACAATAAAAACAACTTTTGGAAACGTGACGTTTCCCATGCGCTGGCGACGCCGGGTGTCACGCAGGTCAGGGGGGGAACTCGCATCCAGCAAAGCAGGGTCTGGTCCTAGCAGCACTTAATGAAAAGAAACCATCCCGCAAGAAAGACGCTCTGCCTACATCCCAAGGGTCAGAGGCCGCCTTTTCCTAGACCATTCCCTACATCCTCTCTCTCTGAGTAACTAAAACAGCCTTAAGGATTTGTAAAGATTTTCCTCGGTTTCCATCCTGTAGCAACCACAGCCATCAGTTAATTAAAAATAATCAGGACATCAGATGAATCAAAACCAGCTTTCTTTTGATGGACTTCAAGAATTACAGACCATCGGACTGTATGTGAACTTCTACACGCCATCAAGCACTCCACCGACTGCCGTTTGGGAACAGTTGTACTAACTCGGATCTGCCTCTGCATCAATTGCAAAGCTTTTAATCAGATTAAAATAACAATAGAAAAATAGAAAGTAGCAGTAAAATAGGTTACGTCAAATGAGGTTTTAGGGTGCTTAATTTGTAAATTCATGTGTGTGTCCTGGCTGGAGGCCATGCCTGAGGATGGGTCCTTTGAACTTCTACCAGCCTGTAAGCATCATGTATTCACACAAGTCATTCAGTTCTTTGAGTTCCGTACCTGCACTAATCCACCCCAGGATTACTTAGAATTATTTTAGCCAAATATTATGACTCAGTATATTTAAGTCAGAGCTCGCCAGTGAAAACGGGGAAATGACACTCCTTTTCCCCTACACACTGAATACATAGAATTCTACTGATTTTAAACACCCTCCCCCTCTCTTTTTTTTTTTTTTTTTTTTTTTAGGATATCCTGTTTTAAGTCTACAGGAATTACAATTTTCATTCCAGCGGGAAAAGTATTTAATATGCACTAATTCAGCAATGTGGAGAATTTTTTCCTACGTGAAAGTTTTGTGCAAACATCACCAAAAAAAGAACAAAAAATAGAGAATAGAGATCTATAACATTTTCATGATACCTGTAGCATTAGCAATGAAGTACGTATAATAACCCAAATAATAAACAGTCAGGACTATAAGCATCTGCTTTCTTAACAGCAGTCAGTCGTACATAAATTAACAGCAAATCTCTCAGATATGTAAGGGCTACCCCCACTGCCCAGTGTGAAGGTTAGTGGTGATGATTCGCTGTCAGTTCTGGGAGATTCTGATTCTTACCGCACCTAATTTTTAGGCCATTTGACCAGCCATTTCTATGCAAGCTCCAGAATGAATATATTAAATTTAAATATTCAATTTGAATATTAAATATTCACATAGAATGGTAACTTTTATCTACTGCGCTCCAAAGAGCTGAACCTGTATACCCTAGTAACACTGTTGGCACTGGGTTAACCAGGATGCTGGGGGCCCTCCGGGGTTGATAAATGGTGAGTGGATATGGGTGGAAAGCAGGGGAATTAGGAAGTGAGTTTTCTGGAATCTGTAAGTGCCCATTAGAACTGGAGAAGGGGGGGTCCTCCCAAAGGTGGCTGCCTGCGGTGGCTTTGGCTGGGAGAGCCGGGTGTCAGAGCCGTCCCGCTCCTCTGCCTGCCCCCGCAGACCTGCCTGCGGCGGGCCAGCACGGCCAGCCAGCAGGGAAAAGCTCTGCTCCAGGTGAGGTACCTCTGCGCATCTCCCTCTAGCCCGAAAGAGGCAGTCTCCATTTTCAAAAATCCTAGGAGCCTTCCTAGGAGTGCGTCTGTATGCAAGGGCAGAGGTAGTCCCTGAAATGAGTGGAGCTATCAGACATTTTGGACCACATTCAGTGCAACAGAAGCAGGATTAAGATTTCCCATCACGCATCTGAATGAAAAGGCACTGATTCTGGCCTGGTGTCCCACCTGGAGCGATGTCTCAGCAAGCCAAAAGGTGCTTGGGGCGGCGAATGAGAGCAGGCAGGCCTGCCCGTGCGATTTAGTATCCCGCGCCAGTTACACTGCTGCTCTTAAATGGAAGTAACCACTGGACGTGTACAGACTGGCTGTTTGTAAATGGGGCTTTTCTGTTGCTGTTGTAGGCATGTTGTTGAAAGTGTTTATATTTACTAAAAATTTGGCTCAAATGCAACTTTGAGGACCGTACACACAATGGGAGACCAGAAAGATGGTGTTAAAGACTGGAGAAATTTTCCTGACATCTGTTGATTCTGATCTTTTTCCTGCTTATTTACTTATCACATCTTTTTGTGGTTTATTTCCTACATCACACGCTACAGTTGCTTTTTATTATTTTTTTTCTTTCTTATTCCCCCTGGCTTATGTCCTTCACTTTATCGTTTCTTATTCCCATCACAAATTCCTTAATACTTTCTGTTTCCAGGTTACTCTCTTCTCCATACTACAAAGACAAACTTTACTTCCCCCTCTGGTTTCTTGCCCCTGTTTTTCCCAACAGAAGAGACTGGTAAGCGTTGTTGTAATACATTCAAAACAAACCTTGGTCACAGCCTCTCCTCCTTTTCTGGAGAAGTGCTTAAAGTTCTTACTGAAACTGCTGGGGGCAGAGTGATGACAGAGGGTCTGTTCCTGAAAAACCACTTCCATCAGCAGGGTGGCAGTTGTAGAACTGCAGAACGCGCAGCCTCTGACGCTATTGCCAATTAAATGAGACGTTACCCCTGCGCTTTGTACTTGCCCGTGAGCCACTGGGCTAGTCCAGAGCACTGAGCGCACCAGTGGTATTTTGACAGTGAGTCTTTTACACTGGGAACAGTGAGAGCCTTAACTGGGAAAGAAGATGCCTTAAAGTTGGGTAAGTCAGAACAGACTAATGCAATTATGTGGTGTAGAGAAAGGCTGCTTAACAAAGATAATTAAAAGCTGGTAAATTGTTCTCACTGATAAGATTGATTACTCAGGAATTAGTTGGCGATGTGTGTTTTTTTTGTCAAGTGATTAATTATGCTTATCTTGATCTATAGCTACAGACATATTTTAAAGAAGAAGGAATGGTTTATCTTTTAAACAGTACCCACTGATGTAATACAGCCACAACTTGGTGCTTAATTCTGTCAGTTAAAGAAGAAAATAGAGGCGAGACTTCTTTTAGATCTGCACTTCTTCAAAGGGGCCCTATATTTCAATATGAACTGAGCTCGTGCATCAGACAGCAAAATGTGGTTCGATTAATAGCATTAATGTTGCTGTGTGAAGCTTTAGAGATGCTCAGAATGATTAGTAAAAGATTAAAAGGTGAGGACTATAAGCAAGTGATGCTATTGTAAGGACACGGCATCAGATACTCAAGCGGTCTTCATTTCTGCAATAAGTGTAACAAGGATTTTCACAGGAGAATTAGCATAGATCCACAATGGTAAAGGTATTGCCTCACTCAGACTAAGCACTAAACCCAGTCATTTCTTGAAGCGTCTAAATCAAGGCAAAAGGTTTTTTTCCTAGACGACATGCCTTTTTTCAGTATTCACTGTTATGCTCAATAGAGGAGTAACTGAATGAAATTCTGTGACCATGTTATAAAGACCAGCTTATGTGATGATCCAACATCTCTCTGCCAATTACATGAATTTCTGAATCGGGAGAACTGGACGGACAGAGTGGCAGGAAGCATCTGATCTAACCTTGTGTTTGCTGCTCCGACCCTGCGCTTACACATCTCCCCTTTCCTCGGTGGAAGGCCAAGGGCAGGCGCGGGCTGGCAGGCGCTGCTTTGCCCTGTGGGACAGGCTGGTAGAGGGTGTGGCGAGCGTTTCACGGAGTGCGGTCACATGGGGACACTACAAGGATGTGGCGCTTTGTCACTTCAATAAGGAAGAAATCTGTTTCTGTAACATATGTGAGTCAGCTATTCCTTAGCACTAGGCTGACTCCAGATAGTTCCCCCGTAGAAATCTCTTTTCCTGACCTTTTGTGACACCTGTTGGGGTCATTTTTCTGGTCTTTCCTGTAAGTGATGACAAATGGTTTTGTTAGGGGTCCAGGACTTGTCAGAAGCTACACGGACAACAGCAGCTGATTCCACGTGGGATCAGCTCTCTAACAGTTAGAAGTTAATGATCTTTGCTCATTACTGGCTCAGGTCACCAGCAGAAAGTCATCTTAGAATGGAAGCAACTTGTACCCTATCATCGCTTCACTCCTAGTTTTGCTGATATACAGAGTGGGAGTGATGCCTTGGGATGCTGTGACAAAAAACTTCCAACAACCAGTTGGATTCTCCTGTTCTAACTGGATGCTCTGCTGGCTAACTTTTCCTTCATCGCGTCTTCTTGTTACCCGCATGTCACTGGGGATTGCATTTTGTTGAACAGAAGCCCACACAGCGTAATTTAAAATGCTCTTCACCCTTATGGATATTAAGTGGTATTACAAAGTATTACAATTACTCCATTTTTTGAGAATTATCTCCATCATTAGATAAGTATAGATGATGTCCTGTATATTACTGGAAATAAAAGTACACAGCTAAAGATCTCTTGTTCAGGAAAACAATTAAGCACATGCTTATAATCTTAGTAGGTCAGACTGAAAATACCTGCTAGCCAAAGGCATGATGATAAAACAGTGGCTGCACGCCAGGCAGTTCAAATAAAGAGGCTGATGTGTTGGTTAAACAGCGCGCATGGTTAACCATCAGCACAAGGTGCCAAAAGGGAAGCCGTGAATCTTCTCTTGAGTTGATTTTATTTTTCTGAATGAAGTTTGCCCTGCGTTTTGCAGACTTTGCTATCCACGTTTGCTGCAATCTATTACATGCGTGGATGTTACCAAGATTAGACTGTATGCCCTAATGTAGCCTGAATGTGGAAGGATAAAAAGAAAAATCTTAACAAGCCAGGAACAATTGCAATAACTAAAGCTATAGAATCTGTGGTCATACTTACTGGTAGAAAAAATACCAAGTATAAAGCAGATTATCTTCCTTATCTCCATCAATTCCTTTTAATTCTTCCTTTTTTTTCTTTTTTAGTTACAAGTTTTTGGGAAAATTTAAATGACTGATTGCAAATATCTGCAGTCCTAAAAATTGGAGGATCTTTGGTGTTGAAAAGCTGCACGTATCTTCACATCAAATGGAGAGTATTTCAAATAGATTCACTGAACACAGCAATAGGCTCCTGCTGTGACTGTTATGTTTTATCACGGAGAAACTGATTTGATTTTTAGGCCTGTTTTCAAACATAGTTATTCTTTCATATTTGAATCGTGCACTGACTTCACACTTCCAGTGTCTTACTGTCTGAAACCTGCACAGCTTGCATGCCCTCCACCGTCTAAAAGCAGAATATATCCCTTAGCCTTTCTGTAGAGCTTCTTTACCGTACTCGCAGTGTTGCCGTTTTAACAGCAGCATTCTCAGAAAGACTCGGAATGATTTGGCTCCGCAGGCTGGAATCTCCTGTGGCCGCAGAGCTGCCCCTGCAGCCGGTGGGTGAGAGATGGGTCACAGCCAGAGCTCGTGCCTGGGCCTTTCACCACCGCAGCTCCTGCGGCTCTAAGTCTAAGAATGAACAGTCTCGAGGGCTGTCAAACCACAGTCACTTTCATCAGTCTTAAATTTTAACACCATGTGTTTATCTTCCCCCCAGGTTTTTGTTCTATTTATTTTTAAACCAGCAGTGGATTTTGAACCATATACACTGTGGAGAGTGGTAGAACCGTACACGAGAGCGCCTGTCCTTCCTGCGCCCTGGCACGGTGGCTTCAGAAGCTAGCAATAAGTACTCTGTATTTGAGTTTGAAAAAGCGACCATTTGACACCTAGCTTGATTCCTTTCATCCATATTTTCCAGCTGCTCTGCCTTTTGGGATTTACCTCAGTGTATCTGCGCCAGAACCAGCCCACGTACTAGTAATGCTCCCTGCCACTCGGAGGAAGAAAAAGCAATAAGGGGAGTTTGGGCCTCTCAGACAGAAAATGCTGCACTGGATTTTTTTTTTTTTTTTTTTATGCTAACAATCATATACCTTGCCATAAAACTGGGAGCAGATTAGGATTGGTATGAGGTACTGAAGGATATGAGCGGTGTTGCTTTTAGAGGTATTTCTGTGAAACAACGGCTCGGTTTATTAGGGCAGGTGAGCTCTACCCAGCCTCTCTGGGCTTTTGGGCTGGTAATGGAAAAATACACCCCCCCACGCTTGCTTCATATTGCTACCTCCAAAAACGTACCCAGCTTTTCCCTCAACAGCTCAAGATATTTTTCTGATCATATTTGAAAAACAAAACGTGTAACGTCTTTTAGACAGCTGCAGGAGGAGGATGACCAGCAATACAAAGCCTTCAGCTTCTCTCACAGCGCTTAACTTGGGTACCACGACGTCCCAGTAGGAGGGAAATCAAAGAACTCACGTGGTCGGTGAAACTGGATGATGAAGCAGATGTGTGCAATCCTGAGCTTATTAACTATGTTAGCTATAGCTAATTAACTAATTTGGGTCCTCACAAACTAGCAAGTATTAATTAAAGAATAAGACTGAAAAAAAAAGTGAAGGTTCAACCAAATCTAGCAAGATTGAGGAGGTACATCTTTTTGGATATCAGCAGTCTCTTAGGTGTCTAGGAACACTGATTACTACTAAATTGAGGATTTGGAAAATAAAGGTGTGTCTATAAAGGATAAAAGTTTAAGTTTCCTCTGAAAATAATTCTAACTGCAAAAAGCTACTCAGAAAAAGTACGTCTTTTGCGAATGGAGCATGTGGTTAGGGTGACAAGACCAACAAGTCAGGCATTTCTTTGAAGAAGGCGTTTTACTTCTTCAATGATGATGGTGAGGATGAGGAGGAAGGGATACTGTGGGAGATACACCTATTGTGAACTACTCTGTTAAAAAATATGCTTGTTACAGAAAGAGCTGGAGCCGGCTCTCAGAGCAGCCGATGATTTCTTCATCTGCAGAGCCACACAGTATTCCTGCAGCAGCTTTAGATCAAAGTATGCACAGAAATATCTGGTATTTCCCCCAAGCATCTTTCATTCTGGAGACATTTTGTTTCACTTGGAGGATGTTAAATTTTGCTTCCTTTCCACGTTCTTTGTTCTCCGTGGTCCTTACAGGGATCTCATACATTTTGAGATTGTCTGAAACCGCTGGAGACTGTTGGGAGCCTTGTTGGCCTGGACGCACGCCAGAAAATATATTGCTGAATACTGAAATCACAGCATCTGAGATGATTGCTGCAACCCCCTCATCCCTTTGTTTTGGCTGAAACTCTCAAGTGCCCTGGAGGTATCTACTGTGTTTAAGTGGCTGGGAAAGTAGAAAATAATAGCAGCTCATAGGTCAATTATAAGATAGCATGAGAAACTCAGCCACATGTTATAAAAATTAAAATTAACCAATTGGATTTGTCTGCCTGAATTCTGAATGTTCACTGTAGTATAAACAAGGGGCAGCAGGACTTAGGCAAATCATACTTCCCGATTAGACTTCAAGGTATTAGTCATTCAATGGGTAGGGTTTTTCTGTGGGAAATTTTCACCGATATCCCTGGTTTAGAACGGCTGTTTCACTCGTACTCAGTACTTCTTGTCTTTTTCAACAAACAAATGCCTATTTCTGTTAATTTAACGGCAAAAACTTGCTTCAAGAGCTAGCTGACTTTTAGGGGGAGAGCTATTACGATTGTGTTTTGTGGACACAAAGTACAGAAATAATCTAGGTTATTTCATAGAATCATAGAGTTGCTGAGGTTGGAAGGGACCTTTAAGATCATCAAGTCCAACCATTAACCTACCCTGACAAGAGCCACTTCTAAACCATGTCCCTCAGTGCCCCATCTACCCTTTTTTTAAACACCTCCAGGGATGGTGAATCCACCACCTCCCTGGGCAGCCTATTCCAATGTTTAATAATCCTTTCAGTGAAAAAACGTTTCCTAATATCTAATCTAAACCTGCCCTGACGTAACTTGAACCCGTTTCCTCTTGTCCTATCACTTGTCACCAGGGAGAAGAGGTCAGCCCCCATCTCTCTACAACCTCCTTTCAGGGAGTTGTGGAGGGTGATAAGGTCTCCCCTCAGCCTCCTCTTCTCCAGGCTAAACAGCATCTGAGTATCCAGTCTGCAGATCTATACATTTTTTTTTCTTAAATTCTCAGAGAAACATTGGCTGACCTAAAGATTGCTGTGTGTTCCTTCCCTTGCAAAATCCAAGAGCACACTGTGCTTTGATTAGCTTTGTGCTGCGCTCTCTCTCTAAGATATGTATAGATGTGTATCTATCTTCAGATAACAGATCTGTTGCACTGACTAATTATAATTTCATCATATGGAATAATTCCAGGTACTGGAGAGTTGTGTTAGCATCTTCTTTTTTTTTTTGCATACAGACTAAAGAACAAATAGCGCATACTGAAGCAGAAACTATTTCCTTAAACTCAGACCTTCTGTAATTTAGCAAGTGTTTTAAAACCGAGTATGTAGGTGTTTACACACCCACTCCCTGGCTGCAGTGGTCATACTGGTAACTGAATTCTACAAGAGAGGGTCACTCCCACAGAAACCTCAAGTTCGTATGTTGCCACGCAGATACCAGGTCAAAGATGTACCTTGGAAAGGCTGATCCAGAACTGCATAGGTTGGTTTGTTCTCCACTTCACAGAGAAGAAGGGTGTCAAGGACACACAGTACACATTAGCTCTTAAAAATGTGGAAAGCCCTTTCGCTGCTTCAGGTGAATTTCATTCTCCTAAAGAAAGCAACGATGCATACTGAGTTAAAGGCCAGAAATTCAAAATTTCTTGCAAAATGTAGATGTTAAGAAAATGTAAAGAACGTGTGGATTTTGCATAGAAATTTCAAGCAAGTTTGCAAATGGCTCTTAGGCAGTACTTTGGTCAGGGACCTGGTGGTAACCGCGAGGAGCACAGCGTCAGGGCACTGGTTGTTCAGCATCTGCAGGAGCCTGGCGCGTGGCTGGCGACAACCCTGCCTCTGCTCAACTGTTCCTCCTCTTCACCCTGGAGACACGAACTGCCCTGCGCATTCTACAGCCAGCTCTGGCTAAAGACAGCTGGTGCCTCACCTGAAATGGAAAGCGAAGGGACTTCTTAGCAACACAAATGCTCAGTGGCAGTTACATGTCGACAGCCTTTCCTATTCAGCATGTAGAAACTGTGATTCTACTTAACTCATCTGGGACCGAGTGTTGCAGCACCATAAAAATATTAATAATAACAGTAAAAAGCAGCATTTGTTAATCACGTGCCAATCTAAGATGAAGCATGCTGCTAGGCAAATGCTTCTGCTGCTTGTTCAACTGAACGGCTTTGGCATCTCCCCTCGCTTCTGAGGTGCTGAGAAAGAGGCATGAACTAACTTGAAATCCCAGCGTGTTCAGCTGCCGGAACGATAACCCTACACGCACCAACATTTGCTTAAGGGTTCTGATTTATGAGTTGCAGAGTAACTGACAGGCAAGAAAACATCTACTATATTTTTTAGCTCTTTCTGAACGCTGTTGGCAAGACTCTGGGTTGCTATTGAAGTTTACCTGGTTTGGGTTTGAATTTTTGGGTTAGAAATCAAACGCAGGCATATTGGGAGAATTATTGTTTCCATCTCTGATTGGCACACCTGCACATTAGCTTACATAAAAATTTTTGCTTGGGCATTCTAGTTAAGATTCTTACACTCGAAAATATCATTGCATTGGCATGTATTTCTGGACCTCTGAGAATGAAGGGGTCTTGAGTACATTTTGCAAGCTATGAAGCATACTCGTATCAGCATTCTATGTTTCATAGAACGTGAGGCACTTCATTAGAAATACTAGTCTCCTCCTTCGCTTAGGGCTGTGGTTCATGTTTCTTATCACCTGTAATCACACTGTATTCTCCACCCCTGCCTGTTCGATGGAATTTACTGTCTCTTAGGAAAGACAGCAGACTGTTAACGTGCCCGTTCCTCAATCACTGTGGTTCACATACGGATGGATTCAGATAAAACTGAAGCTGGTGACAGTTCTAGTTGGTCCATTAATTTGCAAACTGCAGCAACGAAGGAATACACGTGTCCTTCTTCCTCCCAGGCCATTCAGGCAGAACCTCTGACGCAGGGCAAACTGCAGAGATTCCGATTTAGAGAGTCAGAGTAAGAAAAAACAGTCCCATATTGTGTAAAAGTGGTCTTTTTACCAAGGAACCACTTTAAATAATGGGAATAACATGCTACAGTATGTCTTGTTAGCACAGTGTGGGATGACATCTGCAAAAGCTTTAAAAAGCTGCTTTATCCCCTGGCATGCTATCTGCCATGAAATAGGGGGTTCACGTTTGGCCAGACCAAGCAAAATTCATCTTTTCCTTTCAGCCTAAATCTGAGCGGGAAGTTGAATAACAGAATTTTACCAGACAGTTTTCATGGAGGGCTTGCCTTGCCACTCTTAAAAATACAACTTCCTCCTGTTCCTGTCTCTAGATACCAGCCATTACTTCATAAAAAACACGAACGTATAAAAAATATGACCATATAAGTAATTATTTATGTTAGAAGTTACCCACGTTACCTATTTAGCATTCATTACTCTAAAGTAGATGGCAGTATAGAGTTATTAATATTCTTCAATCATAAAATGGGACTCACTCCTAATCCTGAAGACAACAAAAAGATTTTTAAATGACTGTTTGAGAAAGGGGGCCAAAGTCAAGTCCTAAAGTCTTCTAAGACTAATGTGCGTATTCTTGGTCTCTCCCAGTGTCTAGGCATAGCTGTAGAATGAAGGAAGTAGTGAAAATACGCAACAATTTTCTACATACAGGCGAGGGAGACCAGCATCTGCTGCAGTAAGACAATCTCCTGGTCTCTGACACACAGAAATTCTGCTTGTGACTTTCTGTCTTTCAGTATGATTTGATGATAAGTCTATAGATGATGGGCGCACTCTGGTTCAGGCTGGGAGAGCCGAGACGTGCTGTTAGAAGCTCCAGGTGCTGTAAGTGCAGAGGTTTGAATGAGTGATTTGCATCAACTGCACTGATGTTACATCAAAAATTATTGCAGAGATTAGGAAAATAATGTTTCTGAGCCTTTCAGCCCACCATGAGTGTGGGAAAACGGAAAGTTTGCAGCTTTCAGTTAACAGCCTAATGATGTTTTTATGAAAGCAAATGAGAGAAGCACAACTATGTGGCTCCAGACTGATTATTCAGGCTTTGTTCTGTAACCTTTCTGTAACCTTTCTAGACCTGTTCTTGCTTCCTCTCCCTGTCCCTTCTATTTTCCTCTCCACTCCTCTTTCTCACTTTTGAAGATGAGATTCTTTTCAGATATTTAGTATTTGTGGATTTGTGGGTTGCTTAGCCCGTCCCTCAAGTACACAGGAACTTCGGTGGGTCTCCAGAAGTTCCATGTGGTGTACACCTGCTATCCATCGAGATTCTTTAACAACTTGTAGGAGAATAATTTATGATATCAGTCTAAACTATCCCAGGCTTTTTGGCGATGTTAGCAGGCAGTGACGAAGCACGTCCTTTTCTGATAATAATATTGAATATAACCCGTGAAAGAACAAAGCATGCCAGACTGCAGGGAAATAAAGAGAACTACCTCTTAGTATTTCTTGGTGTGCTGTGGTACAGAATATGATCTGTCGTAGAAAAGTACCAATAGATACACATGAGGAAGATTATTGAGCTGTTTCTCATTTTTATAACTCCATGGGTCATGTTCCAAACATGATGTGGTAAATGAATCATGCTGACAGTTTTCTCCATTTCTCAGTCATAAAATTAATGGCAAATCCGGCTCTGAATCATGAAGATGCCAACAACGACATGATGTTACTCATGTGGTGGCAATCGGCACAGCTCCTTTGTCACTTCATACCAGCGACGGCACTGAACGTCACAAGTTTTGTGCATGTGTGGGAGGAAACCAGCACAATACGGGAGGAAGCAGTGAAATAAGCAACAAGCTGGGATGTATTTGTATCAGCTGTTAGGTAATCACAGTTTTTTTAAATAGCCAGTGCAGTTACCAGTTAATTCTGCCAGTTGAGCTGATTATCTGCTACTTTATAACTTTGTGAAGGCTGCTGATTGAGCAGAAGTGGTGATCCGTTACAGGCAGAACTTCTTACATAAGCACAGGGTTTGATTTTTGTGCCGCTCTTTATTGCTTTGCATCAATAGATCTATTTTCCAAAACAGAAGAGATATGGAATATCATTTCACTTGGCTTCTAAAATACACAGTATTTGTGATTCTCACAACAGGAGGACTGTGCCATATGGGCTCTCTAACTTCAGAGGCAGTTTTAGAGGCAAAAGGTCTACAGGCCAGATGCAAAGCACTTTCCAGCCTTCCTTTCGGTGTTCTTGTTTGGATGCTCACGACAAACAGTGTATGCAGTTTTGCAGAAGAATGCAAGACAGAAGAAGGTGAGTATCTTTTCTTAATATTGCTGACTGTCTACATGATTTGACTAGTTAATGGAGATAAATTAAGCAAGTTGCACGTACCAAATGAAACCGATTAACAAATATATTGATTTTAAATAAAATTCTCATCTCTGGTTGTGGTGGGTTAACCCTGGCCAGCAGCCAAGCACTTCCACAGTCGCTTGTTCCCTTCCCCCTGATGGGGGACGGGGGAGTGAATGGGAAGAACAAAAGCCAGAAAACTCACGTGTCACAGCCAAGAGAGTTTAACAGGTGGAGGACAGAGGCCAGACCCAGCACAGTACTGCTCTGAATTTTCTTTTTACTCTTTCTTTTTATGATGTGGTAGTTTTGAAACAGCAGATCTCCTGTCCAGTTAGAAGCATGCTTAACATTGCACTATTTTAGAGTGTTTTAAGTTTTATCTAGTCTAATGAAGAGTATAACATTGTCATTTTAGAACGGCTCTGTAAGGGTAATTGATGAGAAGACAGTGACAAACTTAGAAAATCTCTCTCCCCCAGAAATCATGGATCACTAAAAAAGACAGAGGAGAAAGACCAATGCAAAGAAGAGGAACACGCTTTCTTTCAATAGCGTAGAGAGTTCGGAGGATTCTGAAGAGTCAGGTATGCGACAGATGTTTAACATTGAAAATAAGTATTAATTTTTCCTAAATTTTCTTTGTATTTGCAGAACTCTAAATTCTTTCAACTGAATATTATCAATTCTTGCTAAATAAGGTCAGAATTTGGCCCACGAGTTGTTTGATTGGTTTTTCAATTTATTTTTCAAAACCTTTAGCATACACAGAACTACTACAACCTTCCTCACGCTGATATAGCTCCTTCAAAAGTTGGATTCTTTGGCTATAAGCCAATACATATTTTGGCAACAGTCCCCCCCCCTTTTTTCTTTTCTTTTTTTTTTAGGGCAAGGGCTGTTCCTGTCTATCATCTTTTTGCTCATTTAGCACTGCAACAACTTAAGCTACGTGTCCCAGTGCAGTGCTTCAGTAGAACATAAATTGTGAAGGTAAAGAAACAGAACAATCTTTGTGGAAAAAGTATTTGGAGGGAAAAATAAATCTACTTTAGATGTCAGATGTAGAGAGGTTACTGTGACCTAATAGCCAGTTTCAAAAAGTTCCAGTTCCAAATCTACCCAAATCTACTATTGCTACATACGAAATGCAAAAGGGTGTCAGGATAAGCAAATACTCGTAGTTCTGGGTAAAATGAAGCAGCCATTAGAACTAGAAAAGTCTGGTTTTTTTTTAAAAAAGACACACTATTACCCAAAATTTTTCGCTACGAAGGAAAGCACTTGGATTACAAGTCCCCAGGCTGAACATATTGCTATGATTATTGGGTCAGAGCTAATTAGACAACTGGGTAGCATTCACTGGGTGTACACATAATCAAGGGGATGAACCACAGTTCTAACAGGTAATAGGGAGCTAGTTCTGGGTAATGAAGCAGTTTGGGTTTTGGTTGGTTGGTTGGTTGGTTTGTGGATTTTTTTAAAGCCTTAATGTTTATTTGCTGAAGCTCAGAAGCAAGACTACAGCTCTCCCTTGAGATGGACAACCGTGACGCTTCAGTCTGATGCCACGGAGAACTCAGCTGTGTGCGACACTTCCATTTCGGCAACACCGCGCTGAGGGCACGTGAACCTGTACGAAGCAGCTTTCTCCCACGCTGCCCTCGCCAGAGTCTCAGTACAGGATAATCTTTATCAGGTAACCTGGCAGGGAATGAATCACCGGTGAAGAAAACTTCCAAGGCAGATCCGAGCTTCGGCAACACAAAGTTTCAAGGAACATTTTTCTACGTGATTTAAAAAAGTACAACAGAAATCTACTGTTCCACTTACTGTTTGCTGTATGTCTGAAGAATCCATCCACAGCTTTATGCAGGCAACTGTAAAAGGAGAATGTGATGAGTTAGAGAGGGGTTGCTTATACATGAGTTCTCATTAAGAATAAACAGATACAAAATATTTCTCTCGTTAATGTATGCAAGCCTGAATCATCATATTGTAACTGCGTGGCAGATATTTAAATGACAGTATCTATGCAGAATAAATATGAATGGCTAATATAAATATTATTATAAACTATAGCAAGTTAAGAGTATACATTGAGTATTCAATAGATCACCTAATTTAGGCACAAATTATTCCTGCACTTCAAAGTTCCATTCAAAAACATCTACAGTGATTTATTTAAGGATGCACTGTAGTCGATGAACAGAACTCCAATTATTCATCCCCAAAGAATTTCCTACAGATGAAGGGGTAGGACTGTGGAACTTCACGTACAACTTCATGCAATCAGAACAACTTACGGTACTAGACCATTTGCCGTTCTAAGCCTCTACATACGTTATCATCCACAGTACATACACTCGTCTTTGCAAGCACCATACATCACATTTTTATCTCTTCATTGAAACAATCATCACCGAATAACTTGGAAACTTGGCAATAAGGATTAAATCCAACCCTGGACGTTTTTCAATGTAAATGATTTCTTCAGAAATTACGGACTTTTTTTTTTTGATAGGACGATGCAAGAGTAAGCTAGGGAAAAAAAGAGTAACTTCTGCAAATCCTGTTCTATATTATTTAAAAAGAAAGAGAGGAAATCCCTTACTTGTGACATTACAGATATTTTTTTTGATTTGACTGACCTTCACGCAGACTTTCCCCAGGGCACATAGGTTAAACTGTAACCTGATAACATTAAATTATGTTTTATCAGAAGAAAGATGGAGACCAAAAGAAAAATGAAATTAACAGTAAAAGTGGTTACATAGGCTTAAAACAGTGGTAATAGACTTTGAAACAAGAAAGGGAGGTCTTTGCCAAAATATATATATTTTATATATATGTGGATATATTTCATAAATAAATTATTATAGTTATAAAATTAAATATATCTTTCAGTTACTGCATATGTATTAGTTTCTTACTTGCTGTACAAATGATTTTGTACATTTATAGAAAATAGATTATTTATTGTATAAAAACATTTCACATACTGTTTTCCCATAATTTTTAAAAGACACTGTATAGTTTTGGGGTTTCTAAAAAATAAGCAAGCTTTGTTATGAGGAATGCTTAATGTTCATTTATAACCACCAACTGGAATTTTTATTTCCCCCCCCGAACGCTTGCGCCCAGGTCATACAAAAACGTGCCTTCTTCAAGAGACTAATCACTCTCCTAGCAGTTTGAGAACTGACTATGAAAACATAATAAAAATGTCTTTGATAATAATTATGCATAAAAAGTTACATTTCAATTTTGCGTCCCTTTTGCTATAAACGTAACCCTCATCTGGATAATTCATATCCTGGGACAAAGGAGGCGGCAGCGGCCGTTTGGACGGCGAGTTCTTTTTGCAAACAGCGTTCACTGACTTCAGCTTCAGCCATTAGATCTTTTTCCCTGGAACTGCAAACACACGGCAGTGCCAACGAGGCTGTAGGGCCTTCTCGACTGATAAATTCCGCTTCTAGATCAACTGCTCAGTCTACGCTCGGATTTCTACTGTCTTCCCTCATGTTAATTCAATTTAAATGTTGCATTTGAAGATGGATTCATACCTTCCCCAGGCCCACATACTTTCACTCTATTTTAAACATTCCCAGGGAACAAAAATAATCAAGTTGGGTTCTTTGGCATGCAGGTAGATTTAGGCCTTGAGTAGTGGGCTATAGGTGGTTACTGTTGTGCTTTTTCTTCAAGAAAGAAAAATCCAACGTTTTTCTACGTGAATTCCACTTTGAGGCAGTCTGGGTTTGGGACTCTGCCCAGCAGCTGAAAGCACAGTGCCGAGGTACTGCTAGGACGTAGTGTGAAAATCAGTCTGTCGCGGATACCGCAAAAGAAAGAAAATGAGAAATAACTTATATCAAACCAAGAAGAGGGAAAATCTAAAGTTTACTGTAGATATCTCTGAATAAATCTATAAACCACACCATATACCTGAAAATTATACGTGCTGGGTTCTGGAGTTGAACTACTGTTATTCTGTCTGGGAATAGTTAATGGCCATGAGATCAGTTTTACCTAATTTCATATGTTTATAGAAAATGTCACCATGGATATTTCTCAGCTCTTAGGGACTCAGTTTGCCTGTTTTTAATTTGTAACTAGAAGATGTTAAGCTAATTTGAAATCCCATTCTTTAAAAATTATACAAAAATGAATTTCATACACAACTAAATGAATGTTTTTAACTAAGAAACAACTCTTAAAATGTGATAAATCATAAAATGATTACTTGCAGAACTTAGAAACAAATGTTCTTTCAACACTAACATTAGTGTAGTTAGGTGTACTGCAGAATTATTCTTGGTCTGGGGTATTATTTTGAGGACGCTTGCGTTTAATGTTGTAACAAAAAAAATAGTTCTGTTTCTTACTCTATTCCATGTAAAACCATTTATATATAACTCTGCTCTAATTCTGTCACAGTTGCATAGCTCTCATTCTAGTTCCCATTAATAAAAGTTCCGTTTCCGGTTGTTAATAGCAGTAAGAAGAATAAGCGATCAAGTCTAGAAAACACTGTAGAAGGGAGGTTTGGAAGAATTTCAGTTTTTTAGCCTACAAAGGAGGAGGAGGAGGAGGAGGAGGAGAGGGGCTGGGAACACAGCCGTCAAAGGCAGAGGGCTGTGACAGAGGGAGAGCCGTGCTTTGCTGCCCGTGTCCCCAGAAGGCAGAACAAGGAGCAGGGGACAGGAACGGTGAAGTGCCCTGAAGACCACGGTCTCCATCATCACCTCTCACTCCGTGGCCATGCCTGGTGGAAGGCAAAGGCTCTGCTGGCGAGTCCTTGGGCCCTCACAGCTGCAAGGGTGAAAGTTTTGGGGATACCGTTCTTTTGCTTCTAATTCTTCCCACGTGTTATAAAATGCTTGTAAAACCTGGGAGTCAAGTTCTTCTGTAGATCCTTCTCCTGTTACGTCAATGCAGGGATGACAAAATAAGGCATGCAGGAGGAAAAGCAGCTGGTTTTTAGCTGAGTTCACCAGGAAAGATGTTTCATTTTTGCAAAGAAATGTACACAAATTAAGAGACCCTTGATTTATTCATTTAATTATCCTCACCCTTACTAAGGGTTTTTTTAACATACTGAAGTCTAGCAGCTACCTGAATGTGGGAGGAGGCGATACGTTTTTAGGGTTTTTTTTGTCATACAGGCAGAAGTAATTTTCTCTTGGCTAAACTGTGATGATTTAAATCATTCCTCATCTGCTTTAAAAATGTGCCACATCGTATTTACTACATCCTCCAACTATTTATTAAATACAGCAGAACTGAATTGCTTTTTTTGCATAATAAGACATGGAACTTGCTGGCATGATGTGCCAGCAGAGACTGAATTAAATGCTGTTTAATTGTTGTTTAATTAATGTTTTAAAAGCCCCAAGGTTGACATCTAAGCCTTTCTCACAAAACACAGCTGAGCAAAAAGAGCTGGTAAGAGCTTCTCTTGCTACAAGAAAAGATGCAAGTGTCACGTGCTCTGTAATATTTCTATAATGACCAAAAGAAACGGTGGCCACAATTCCAGGATGTGTTCTTACCGGAGCCACCCTGAATGCTTTTAGATACCCAGCACTGAAGCCTGCAACACGTTCCCACTGGCAGCATCTACCGCCTTTCGCACGTTCTCACGGTGTCGCTTTTAGGAGTTGGTTTTCAGAACAGCTAGGCAGAAATAACTCTGAAGCGAAAGATTGCTGAGGGCAATCACGACAGTTTGGTTCAAGGTGATTTAAGAAGACAGAATTGTGTGTCTTGATAAAAATAAAACACAGGCTAACATGAGTAAGACTGAATAATGTAGCTAAAAGTTACTGTTAGAAAAGAAACAAATTCTAGCCATATGAACATTAAATCTTTAAATCCACAGCTTGAAATCTACTGGAATAGTAATCAAGCAAAATTATAAACAGATGGGACTGGAAACAATGTCTGTTTTCACTACTGGAGTTTTACAATACAAAAGATATAACCTGATCTGGAGAGCTTTATGCTACAAAGAAACGTCAGGACTGAGAGACTTAAAATACATCAGGCAAGTTAAACAAAGCCCGTTGAACCTTCTGTGTACCCTGCAGTAGGATCTTGCCAAACTTTGTTTAAAAGCACACTTTAAACAGTATTTTGACTTCCAAGATTTTCAGAAGTGCTTTGGAAGACAGGCCTGCCTTGATTTGTACTCCCGAGCTGTCTCTAGCTGCGACCCGCGCTGGCAGTGGCACGGCTGAGCTTCCACAGAGGGCTGGGAGGAGGTTCCAGTCTCCGCTCCTGCTCCGCCCTGGGAAACACCTCGCTGAATCCTGGGGCTCTTACTGGGTGTTAGCCTTAGTCACACCAGTATCCACGCTGAACACCCCTCCCCATGTCTACGTCTTCTAGCTTAGAACTCGCATTTTCTTTCAATACAATCCTTATCCATTTTATAACGGCCCAGGCTGCCAGTCATCTCTGGTGTGCGCTTTTAGAAACGAGGTAGTTCTGTACGCCCACCTAAAAACTCCCTCTGCACCCCTGTGGTTCTTCAGGCACCTAAACATCTTTACCATGTGCCATCACGGGCCCATCAGTAAACGGATACCTTGACTCAAGCTTCCTGCAGATGTCTCTGTCAACATAAATGGAACTGTGCTGACTTGCAAGCGCCAAAGTTCTAGCCCCTTAACAATAAGTTGACTTGAAGTCTTTGACATTCAGACTCCATTTTTCCTATGAATATTTTTAAATCCTATGCAGACAAGATCATTTAGACACTAAAGAGCCAGTACATTAAACAATGAAATAAACTTAGAGAAGATGAGAGTTTCATTTTTACTGCTTACAATGGACATTCCATTAGACAACAAATCACAGTTATTAACTAATCGTTTCTGTTAGAGCTGTTTCTAGGAGGGTGAACCAGATCTCCCTTAAGTTAGTGGGTGTTTATGCATTTTATGAATGGTAATTTTGCTGTAATTGTCCAGGAATTATTTGTTCTATTGCAATCAGTTAAATAATTTTCATTTTTATTTTCACAGTTAATTTTGATTTAGCTCCCCTCACATCCCCACCGCCCCTAGAATCCAGATCAATTCCGAAACGCTTCAGTGTCTCACTGTTTCTCCTTGGTGTTCCCAGCCTTGCAATCCCTAGTCCTCAAGGGGTGAGCTGCCTTCGCTTAGCCCTCAGCTATGCACATACTTTCAGTGTATGCGAAGAGGGTTGGAGCCTTTTGTCATTGAAAAGTAAATGTGCAAACTATTGTAAGCAATATAAAATACATATTGAATAGCTAGTGGATTAGGTGAACTACAAAACCGGAGTACAGCAGATGTAAAAATCAAAGCCCAGAGGCTCTTTCAGAACATTCCTGGAACTGTGTGTGTTTATGCAATTCTAACACCATTAAGATGCAGTTCCCAAAATAGATGTTTTTTAAACCTGTACTTTGTTTCCCTATATCTATCGCAGAAGAGAATTCCATTAATTTCACAACGAAGCCAGTTTACAGCTCCTTCTGGTGTCAATTTGGATAGTCATGGGTCAGCTAAGGCTCACGTTTTCAGTGTTTTTAAAACACTACAATTATGAACCAGACTGAAACTAAGCATTTGAATTCTTAAATGTAAAACCTTTCTTTATACAAATCTGATAATGAATTAAAACATTCAAAACACCTGTGCCAGATCCTGAGGTTTATCTTTGATTAACATTCTTTGAGCAGAGTTCCAAAGAGACTGGATAATTTAACTGTGTGTTTGGAGGAGCACGGAAGGAAAAAGAAAGCTTAAGGAGAGTAAATACTGCATTAGAGTTCAATAAACCCTGAATCATAATTCTGATTCTGCTACTATCTCACGATCGGATCTTGGGAAAATTACTCGGGCTCCTGTTGCATACACTCACACAAGAGCAAGACCAAAGGCAAGGTCCGTGTTAAGATCCTTGTGGGCCCAGCCCTAAGCCATGTTTCTCCCCATTTTTACTTGCAAGTGCTCTGGTCATCTTGGAGAACACGTGAAGGCTCAGTGTCTTTGGGTGGAACTGTCACTGTACCTTTTTGAACCTTTTCAAGGAAATGGTCACCTGTTGCCTACCAGAAAAAAATGCCAAACCAAAACTGAGTCTACAAAACAGTCCCACACTGTACGGAGAGTGGCATGTACACGTGAAACAAAGCCTGTGGTTCTGGCAGTGACCCAGAGCTGAACTAAGGCACATCGAAGGTCTGACTGGCCGTTTCCCTTGGTTATGGCTGCCTGGGCATTCAGGCGTGTCTTGGCTGCCCTGAAACAACGTTGGTATTGCTTTGGCTGGTCCCAGTCCCCCTGCATGCTTTCAACCAGAAGGGTTAGGGACGTTTTTAAAGGAAAGCTGACATGTTATTACCATTATCTAAACTGAGGAACTGTACTATTAAGTAGAAACCTAAAGAAAACTAATCAAGGGGCATGAGGTATTTGATTATCAACTCACTGGCAATGTACAATCCATGCAAGAATCTTGGGGAAAAACAGTCCCAGAAAGCAAACTGATGTACATAGTGTTCACTATGCCGACGTGCTCAGAAACGCCTCACTATTACAGCATCTGTTGCTAGCACCAGTAACATTCAAATGCACATCCTAGCTGCCCACGTCCAACCCCTGAGGTCCAAGGTGGTGTATGACCTTGCAGATATTTGCCAGGGCAGCGCACAATGGCGCAGGCGAGCTGTTCCAGTGCGCAATGGCGGAGGCGAGCTGTTCCAGCGCGCAGGCACTACAGAAGATGACAACGTGGGCACTGGGCCCTCTGTCCTGGGGTGTGGAACCATGGCACCCAAGCAAAGGATTCCAGAGGAGGGCATTTTACTGCAACGAGTATTTGTTTCACTGATGTTGCAAATGTGTTCTTCCGAATATCACAGAGCAAACCGCGTAAACGTGTTTTGCCACTCACGTGCATTGCGCTTCATAAAACAGTTCTCAAAGCCTTTATTTCCACATCTGCAGCACTATCAGGAATTTATTTTCAAAAGGCAGTGCCTGTTTCCAAACCTCTTCTACCACGCCTGCCTCACTGTGTGAAAAACACCAGTTTTGAAACAAACACTGTCTATTGGAAGAAACATAAGTTCCAAACTCCCCTTTCCCAATTTTCAAGAAATGCTGGTAAGGAACGAACATGGCACAGCTACAGTGTCTGGAACAGAGAGGCCTCCAGCATCTGTCGCCGCTGCCGCAGCAAGACAAAGTTCAGTACAATCTTTCAACAACTTTTTTTTTTTTTTTGCACAACTGCCAACATTTTTGATAAGCGTGTTTTTTCTCATCTGGCCTGAATAAGGTATGACTTTTTTTTCTTTTTTTTTTTTTTAAAACAGCCTCTTTAATTGCACTTTTATAGCGGGGCTGTCTAACCGTATGAATTGGAACATTACCCATCCAGAAAGTTCCTAAGTTAGTCAACTTTTATTTTTCAAGTGTTCTTCTGCTTGTACACAAAATAGTTCTCACACCACTTTTTGTGCTTCATCTGTTTCTCCTACTGAAGATTCCACTGTTTGCAGAATTCATTTATGGAAAACAGCCTCAAGATGTTTATCAAGCTTGGGTTTCACTTAAAAGCCATAGGAACATTGTATGTTGTACAAAACATTACAACATCACTTTCTTGAAAAATTCCTCTGGAAATTTTTCATTTCTCTGTCAAACATATGTATTTACTAATCTGTGTGCACCCACCAAAGGCTCTTCTTAAAAATCTTGTTTCTACTTCAGATCCTTACGACCCTGCTCACGCTGCTTCGTATTTTATACGGCATGTGTATTAGCTCAGTCCCTCCTGATTAAACGATTACCTTACTGAGGAACCTCACGTGATACGTTGTTAGCAACTTGGAACGTAGTTTTAAATAATGAAGTGTTGTAGATGGAAACCCATTAGAAAGACATTAGTCACATAATTTATTCATGTTTTCTGTTACCAGCATTGTATGAACAGTATTGCAAACCAGTTATTGTTCCGGTTTCTCAAATACAAAACATTATTTTCTAACCTCTACAGACAAACCCAGTCCTGCTAACTGTCCACTGCTGTGCCATGCCCGCTTCTACACAGGCCCAGAGAGACCTTGTTCAGATACAGGCTAACCATCGCTAACAAAATGCCTTACATACAAAGTGGGGAGCAAATCCTAAGTGACATCGCTCAAAGTTTATGTATTACAGCAACTAAACCATTTATTCTATGAAAACAGATCAAAAGAAGTCTGACATCTTATGGATGTGCATTTTTAAAAATAAACTTATTAAGTTTAGTTGTACACAATTTTTCTGTTAATTCCTCACACACCTGTACAACTCTGTCCTTTTTCCCCCGCTAAAACCCCTGGTTCTTCAGAGGATTTTGGCAGAAATGGGCAAGCTTTGAGGGATTATAAACATTGGTGCATGGGTCGTCAAGGACAAACTTTTGAATGAACTTTCTGTTGCCTAATGACCTACTCATACTGAACTTCTAGGCATTTAAGTATTTCTAAGATTATTAACTCATTCAGCCCTCTGTCAAAAGTGCTTGCAAGCATCAGAGAGTCTGAAAGGTTCAAACACACCCAGCATTTACCTAAAAGGCAAAAGTTTGCTGTCTATAGGGAGTAAGCTAAAATGCTTGGAATTTTAGAGTTGTGCCAAATTAAATCTAAGTCTATATAGAAGTACAACATATTACCTAACTAAATAGCTTTTTATGCAGTCCTTTCCTCCTCATAATAGTAAGCACATCTCAAAACTATAACAACATAATCTTTTATTTCAGTTTCAATCTCATGAAAAGCGGCAGCTCAGTCAAGAGAAGGGAGGAAGTTTATGGTTGAGACGCACTCTCAAAACCTCCCCAAGATAGAAGTTTTTCCTGTAACGCTATGGAAGCGGCAGTTACCCAGAGACTTCACTCTCGCAACTGCCCGTGAATTGCCATGACGTGCCCCTTGCACTGTCTGACCATCTACGTCTTGGCACCCTCACTCTCCACTCCGGCGTTTTCCTTATTGCAAAAGAGGGGCAGGTTCCCCCCCAGCGAAATGATGCTCCCGGGAGAGATGCCTCGTCGGCAACAACAATTCCTCTCTGCGGCAGCAAGAGCAGAAACGTTGCAAGGTGTCTTTGCTGTTCCAACGGGTTTCGTTTGAAAGAGCAACTCACATGAATACACACACACACACATATATATATGAATTTCTGAACTCCATTGCCCCTTTCCTCTGACACCACCACTGCAGGCTAGTGGCAGTCCTGCTTTTGATTATGGCGATTTATTTATCGTACTCATGAAGAAGTCCTCATATGGGAATGATTTGTGGTCATGAATGATCTGGTCTGGACTTAATTGATTTAGAGGTTAGTCCAAGAGTATCTGCACAACTGGCCAAGTGCTTGTGCGAATAACTGTCACATATGGTTACACACCACTTCACACATTCTGTTACATTTTTTGCATGAAAGAAATAAAAAAGAGCACTGAAGATAATAAAAAACCAGTTAGATTTAAGACTAATACCTCAGCTATGCAGGTCATGGTCTGTAGCTTTCTGGTAATAACAGCTTCTCAGTACTTTTAAGCCTTGATTTTATATAACAAATTTTTGGTACACCAAAGTTGGTAGCTGCATTGCCTTCCACATCTATAATTTTTTATCTAAGGAAATTAATTTAAACTTTGACTTTTTTTTGAAAATCCAACTTCCGCAGTAATTCTTGAAGTTTTAAATGCAAATTTGAAGAGTGGGAAGGGGATGTTAAATACCAGAATTACCTTCATGATCAATATTTAATTAAAATGGTTTTGTCAGCATACAGTTTTTGGTCCGTTTGAGATTAGTCTCTAGAACAAAGATGATGACTGTATTCCATTTTTCTATTAAGGGCAATTATCTTTAATTACAGTCATGTAGTCTATCCAACCCTTAAGGCTTTGCTCAGCTTTTGTAGCACACCTTACCCTCAAAAGACTGCGTGCTAATCGTAACATCCATTGGAAGCAATGGCACTCCGCCAGTACTTAATGTTAAATACCTTGTCTAGCAGACAGAGATACACAGAGGAAAGCAGAAATGGCTGTCTACGTTTGAAACGTCGCCAAAGCGAACCTATGCAGCTTCCTTGAGGACTGCAGCGATTCTGCTGCGCGGGCTAGGAGAACAGCACTGCCCCATTCTTACACGCCAGCAATGCCTTTCCCAAACGCACCAACTGGAAATAAAACACTTCTCCCATCCTAAAGCTGTTCGCCTCTCAGTCTGTGAGGCTCTCCCAGTGTTCTAGGGATCAGATCCATCTTCCTATTTTTTGATTGTATGCTGTCTTGCAGAATTCCAGTTTGCTTTGCAAACACGTCTGTATTTATATAGCTTCTCTTGAAGGCAGCTAGAAGAGAGCATACTCCACGCGTACAACCAAAGCGTGGGAAAAATGCTGCTCTTGAGAAGTGCATTTCCAGAATAAACACCAGCGTGCAATTACTCATCTGCAAGAGCAGTGCACAAAGGCAAAGGGAAGTCGCTGGCCTGAAGAGCTGCGTTAGCTTCCAGGGCAGGGCCTTATGCCTGCAAATGCTCCTCAGACATGCAACTGGTCTGCACGGTACCTCCAGCGCCTCCCGGGAACGGGACTGCACAGGAGCTCAGAGCAAAGGGAGAACATTAGCAACACAGTAAACGCTCTTGGACATAAGCTTTAGAAAGAAAACCTAATAGTAAACAGAAAGGGAGCTCTGTTTCACATTAATATTGCAAAAGATAACCAAGACTTAATTATACTATCCCACTCAATCCCTGCAGTAGCAGGGACTTCTGTTATGTATTCTGGAGGGGTGTGAAGCTGAAGATAATTCCACAGCTGCGGTGAAATCCCTAACACAACAATTAAAGATTTTGGAATTCAGATTTAAGGTCAGTTTTTTAAGGCCTCTTCTGATTTCCTAAATACTTTTCATTTATTCTGAACAATCTTTAGTCACTGGAGCTTGGCTCTGAAATTCCAAAACTGCACCGAACTCGAACGGATTATCTGTAATTCTTACATGGTGCTGCTGTCACCAAAAGGTAAGTATGAACGGCAGGAGGTACATTTGTACCTTAAGAAACTTGAGAAAAGTGATCGGATGGCTGGACCTGTGCTTCATGAGAACAGAATTCATTTTCCTCCTCAGCTGGAGCCGCTGCAGGTGATTCCGAGTTGTTTATGCAGCTCAAGGTGACGTACACTGGCAGTTTTTGCACTGCTGTTACCTGCTGAAGCTGGACTGGTGTACGTCCCTCTTCAGACATCGGTTTTAGCAGTTTTGGCTGATTCTTTATGGCTTCTTGAAACCAATTTCCAGATCATAAAACAATTCTTAGGCAACACATTTTTGTTATCTTTTACTAAAAAAAACCCCACCAATGCCCAGATGCAGGGTGACGCTTGAATAACAAGACTGAGTTAAATTCAAACTTTTGTTTAGGTAAGGAAATTAAAAGTTCTCCTTAACAACACAGCACGATTATGTTGTGCTAACCCAGGAATAAAACAGCTACTTGTTTATTCACAGTGATCACAGCAATGCACTAATGTGCTAGAAGTAATTATTGATTTAAATGATTAACAATTATAAATGCTACTAACATAGTCAATCATGGCACCTTGGCACAAATAGTAGAAAACAGATTAAAAATATGTTTATATAGAAAGACAAGTCTGTAGTATTAACTGGAAAAACATGCACACACGCTTTGCTTGTGGAAACCTTTAAGCCAAATGATGTCAACTTTGTGCATCGTAACAAGTTCTAAGGGCAAATACATTCAAGAAATAAGAGTTTAGAGACTGTGGAAGAAAGGAAGGTGCTGTGATGGCACCAGGGACAAAGAATAGCTGTGTCAGGGTCATCAATACCTTGTATTCCTGTTGTTTAGGAAATTTTTCCTTATTGGCTATTTCCCTGGAATAACCTTTCCAAATACAGGAAATACCAATCTGTATCTACCGTAAGTAGTTCCCTAAGTCTTCAATAACAATGGCGTAATTTCTAAGGCCAGACACAGAACAGAATTCTAGTATTTCCACTAAACACAGTAAGAATTAGCCATCACTAATAAACTCATTTTCTGAGCAACCTTGACTGGGAGGAAGGACCTGCGTTCATAAACACTCTTGATAAAACAAATACATCTCATTCAGTAGGAGCAAAATGACCGTTCCGGAAGAATTCTTCTAAAACGAACTAGTTGAAATTGCTTACACCCCTTACACATTGAGTACCAAAATTTATGTTCAGGTTCAGTCTAAACTTAGGAATTACTAGCCAAAATAGGAATCCAAATAAAATTAGGGAAAAAAATAATCCATAACCTGTCAAAGATCTGGAAATCGCAGACTTCCCCAAAAATACATTAACGAAGCCCAGATTCTTCCATTTTCTCCTCTTCCTCTATCTAGGAAGCAAGAGAATACAAAATTTGTTTTTATGTAGTATTTTTTCACAAGTTTTTTTTTTTTAGGAATATGAAAGGAAGCCAGCATTTCTATTCTAGTTTTATTTAAAAAAAAAAAAAAAAAGAAAAAAGAAAAAAGTGATGGCTTTGGAAATGTGAAAGGGGAAAAGGGCAGATATGCTTACAAAAGAACATTCAGACTGACCCGAACACGCATTCTGAGAAAAAATGTTTGGTTTTTTTTGTGTTTACTATCTACTAAACAAGACAGACTAGCAGGAAAAATATGTAGACGCACATCAGAAGGATGAGCCTAACCAAAGAGTCCACAGCATGGACGACCTGAAACAAAACTACTAAAGGCAAAAATAAAATTGCATTTGGATCCTACAACTTGCTAGTGACACTACCTTCTCTTTCAGCCAACCCACCTTCGGCTGTACCTTTGAAAACCTCTCCCAAAGTGGCTGGTGCTTTAGGCTCATTGCCCGTGGCCAGTGACTATCAGTCCTGTGGCTGCCCTGGGCACGGATGGAAGGCTACGAGCAGCCGCGGTAACAGAGGAGAACATACACTTATCCTGCTCCCGCTTTCTGGCATTCCTCTTTCTGCCCACTCATTCTCTTCCATTCTGGTTTGGGGAAGCAATAAGAAATTATCTGCCTTTGCTAGCACACAGAGCGGGGGGAATAACCATTTAGTTGCATATTCAGCTATACTTCTGGTAAGGGTTAGTTACTGGAAGTATCACTCTTTGTAACGCTTATTTTAGGGACAGCATCAAACCCCAAAATCGCAGATGACAGGAAGAGCCACCAAGTCCACAGCAGTTTTATCTCCATGTTCTGGCGCAATAAAGTAGCTATTCCACGCCAAAGTGTAAAGCTCCCAGGCCTGCCACTGCCGGTATTCTGCAGGGTTTTTTCCTTGAAAAAACAAAAAACAACAACAAAAAACCCCTGAGGAAATGGCTACTTTATCTGCTCTTCTGAGCCACTCTTTTTGGCCTTTCTTTAAAACCATGAAGATGAAAAAGGGATGAGAAAAATGGGGAAAAGGATGAAAAAAAGTTAATCATACACTTACAAATGACTACAAACTGTTTCAATTAAGAAAAAAAATATTTTTTTTTTTTCCTTTTCTGATCAACCCTAGGAACTTCACAGCAGAGCTTTTAGATACCACAGCAACTTAGCCTACTGCTGAATCTCATCTAAAATAGAAAGTCACAGCATGATGCTGGGGACTGGATTCTGCTTTTAATTTATTTTGCTATAAAGTTAAAATAACTGCACAGATTTTAATAGGACTGCACTGAAAATCCCCTGAGAATCTCTCTTTTCTATGACAATTTTATTTAAAAATAAACTTGTGATCAAAACTCGGGTTTTGAGCTTGTATTTGTGCAAACTGTTAAAATGAACGCACTTCTATGCTCATCAAAGGTAGCCATGAAATGGAGCCCTGAAGACGGCTTTCACCTCACTACGTTTAGTTGCAACAACTTTCAACACTTCCCTCATTTCATCTCCATGAGGATCTGACACCTATGCAACGACTTTTTTATTCATCTCAAGTAAGTTCTCCCAAGTAAGGGCACAAACTAGGAGAAATTCGGCTTTCCTCCACCAGGCACAGCGGCAGAGCAGACTTCTGTCCAGGCGTAAAAATTTCTTACCCTAACAGACAAAAGCCCAGGCAGGCAACATCCCAGCATCGGTTTAGCACAGTCTGTGTTCATGGGCATACCAGTAAAGATATCCGGAATATAATAGCTTAGAAATTATGATTTTGAGTCACAGTGTAGGCTTTTTAGTGAGTCCTAGTATTACTTCCAAGAAGAGTCCGCACGTCCTGCATTGAGCCCTAGCTTATTAAAGTCCAAGAATGACCGAAAGGCTGAACAGATGCTCTGATATATTACCTTGTTTAAAAAAAAAAAATTTGGATTCATAATGGGAATTGCTAGCTTTTAGTAGTTACAACAGTTTTTTCAGTTACTTCCCTATTTCTGCAAGAATCTCAATAAGCTCCCCCCGCACTTACCTACATGTGCATTCCATATGTGCTCTCTTCCCCTCTCCACTGTGACTGCTGCAGTATTTTTTCTCCTGTCTGTCTTTCAAATACAGAGCTATAGGATTACACATTGCTGCACTTTTAATTACGAGGTAGGCACTGATGTGATTGATAGAAGCATGACAGGGAAACATTTTATCAGAAGCCAAGATTAAGATTTTAATTTTTTTTGTACCAAAGCTGGGCCATAGACATTTGACGCTGATCAACCCGGCCTCTGTACGCGGCACTGATCTATCCCACCATTCCTGACTTTCCGTGTAGAGCTCTCAGTGCCTACATGCTCTCCAGATTTAAGCAATTAGTACTGCACAGGACGATCTTTGTCTGACCTCTTATTCCCATATGGTGTCCATTAAGAAGGTGATCCACAAACTGTTAGCAGTGTGGCGGCACTCTTGCCACAAAGCAGAAGTCGAGGACAGATGCCAGGAGCGCCTGGTGACACACTCCCACTTCTGATGTGTCCGGCATCGCAGGCATCTAGGAGGCTTCCTTTGATTACTACGTTTCTCCCTTTCCATCCTGATCCTCGTTTTTTTTTCCACGTCACAGTTTACTGTCTCTACAGCTGTGCTTATGCACCCGTCCGTGGGACCATATGGTGAACCAGACTGGTAGAAGGAAAATCTTTCTAAAGATCCTTTATCATGCATTGCTCATGTCAGAATTATAAAATAGTATATATTTCAGAGGAAACCTCTGAAGATCATCTGGTCCAATTTCACAGCTAACTTCAAAGTCAGAGAAAATTTCAATTTTAAATCGGGTTGTTCAGGACCTTGTCCAGCTGAAAGCCTCCAATATGCCACAATTTCTCTCAGGCTCTATTCCAGTGACTGAATACCCTCACTTGAAAGGATTTTCTCCTTCTGTCTAGTCAGAATTTTCCCTGCTGTAACTGGTGTCTGTTCCTGGTCATCTGGATGCCTCCAAGAACCACCACAGTCTGTTTCTCCGTCGACGGCCCCATCGCGTCGACGGCCCCTGCAGCCTCAGCTCCAGGCTGAGCAAACCCAGCGCTCTCAGGCTCTGCTTGTCTCTAAGTACTTCAGGTCCCCGAGCAGTAGGTGGCCTCTGCAGGAGCCTAAGCTTGGGATCCCACTCATGTTCCCAAATGTGAACTCAGAAGTGGGGAGAATACGGGGTAAGAGCCTCTTCGTTGACCATCTGGCAGCCTTCTGCACGCAGACAGCCTTCAGCTGCACTGACAGAAACAAAGGAGCAGTAAAATTCTGATGCGTAGGGATGCCTAGAACATAAGTTTCCACTGAGACTTAATTTAAAACTTATTGAAAAATAACAGAATCTTTCCTGACTTTACCCAGCGTTCATTCAAATCCTCACTAGGGCCTAATCCTGCATGCCCTACGGCTTATCTGCATGAATGCATTTAACTCAGAACAAGATGCATCAAACCAAAAAAGTACTTTATAACTGCTTTGATCAAAATGTGTCAAAATGAACCATCAGTCTTGTCTTTACCACAAACCCTAGCTCCCCAAAAAGGGGTGGCTTTTTCCCTAGGGACATGAAAGCACTGTAGAAGGGACAGAAGGGATTTCTACAGTTCTTTGTGTTGCTGCCACCTCAGAAGGTGGGAAATAATTGGGCACGTTGGCATACTGCAAAGGAGAGCCTGGGACTGTACCTGGTCACAAACTGAACCTGGGACTGACAACATCGCACCTGCACCAAAACAACACCACGAGCGTTGACAGGTTTGGATAATATTATTGCTTGAAAGATGCGGGAAGTAATCCTTCCTCTTCGGCAGCGCTGTGTCTAAAAAGAGTGCTCAGCAAGAAAAGAAAGAGCCCAGAAGAACAACAAAAGTGGTCAAGCATCTTTGCAAACATGCTTGTGAGAGCAGAGGGAGAATTTGGAGGTGTTCTGCCCATGCTTTTCCACATTTTCCAGTCTAAGAATCAGCTAATCCTTATGCAGAATTTCTTGGATTTATTGTGCAATGCTCCCGTGCTAGTCTCCACTTTCAATCAAATAAAAATTAGACTAACCTTTAATTAATTTAGTTTAATTAATACCGTTTGTTCTCCTCTGCTTTGCTTGTATCCATATGAATATGTGCATAGCTGGTTTAAAAAATACTGTCTACATAATTATTTCACAAACTGTCTGCAGGCAGAGAAAAGCTGGTTTAATGTAAAGAATAGACAACTGTGGGCGGACACGCATTGAAACACTCCTCAGCTACGTTTATGCTACTGCAAGAAGAAAGGCAGTAATTGTTTTCCATGTTGGCTACTAGAATGGTCTTAAATGACAACAAATGTTATTCATATCAAGTATTATTTCAAGGCTTCTCTCTTCTCATGAACCTGGGTGCCAATAAGCAAGTGGGCAAGAAAGATGAGTCTTAGGAGGATAAAGACAACAGAATCACGACAATGCTTTAAGAAACACTCTTTTTGGTACAGCTTCACTCTGCACTGTGCTGCTGCTGGGTCTGAAAAGCTGATGTGGCCACCATATGTTACAATGCTTGTCACACGTCCCATGAGAGTACAAACAGTTTTTCATTCACAAGCTTTCTGAACTGTATTAGGGAAACCAAAGAAATCCATATTGTTGTGCTTCTCTCTTGCATGAAGCCTGTGAGTTCATAAATGGAAAGGGAACAAAGATTTCAGACTTTGGCTAATCCCAGGAGGTTTGTTAATCACAAAGCAGATTAGCCTTGGAACATTTGCAATACTAGAATTTTTGAGAAATTTCAATAGTCTTCCATAAAAAGAAAGTGTGATGGCTTAGCAATGAGTATTAAAACTACCTTGTTGTAAGCAGATAGATTGTAAACCGAAGAACTAATTAGAAAACTGCCACGATTAAAAAAGCCTCTGTCTAGACTTCTGGTTCACATCAGCCGCAGGGCGGCTCAAGTGTGACTGTAGGGACTGAGATGGAGAAACAGGGTGCCTAACGCAACACCTGAAATAACGGGGCAGGATCTGCTCCGTGTTACAACGCTGTGTTTGCAGAACATCTGCTAGAGCAGAGGACAGCACCTCACTGAGGAGCAGGGGAGAGCAGCTTTCAGTATGGTCTAAGTATCCTAAATGCCATGCGGGGAGGCTCATTTTTCCCCTTAAAACAACCTTGTTTGGTAGAGCACACGTAGGTTTCTGGCCGCGTCACGTTAACTCTGCGTGCTCTTTGGCCATCTGATTGTTTAAGCACAGCAGAACCCAAAAAGTAACTATTTGGGGCTTTCTGTACAATGGACGTGTGCAGTTTGCTGAAGTATGTATCGATGTTTTCTTAAAAGTTAAGCACTGTGTGTTTTTAAATACTACTTTTGGAATAGAGATAGGAAAAGAGAAGGAAAAAGGGAGGGGGCCACGGAAGCTCTTTTTTCGTATTTCTTAGGTCAGTGACTTCGCTTTATGGATCCTGGCTATGTGAATGCCTGTCCCGATATCAGTAATTGGCTTTAAACACTTCCCTACGTTTCTCCTTCAGTATGAGACCTAGCACAATTTCTCACTGCTTAGAAAGCTTCCTTGGTAAGAACTTTAACTTTTGTGCTTCTCATAATCTTTGTGACATACTTGTGCTCCCAGTTTGTCTACCTAACGGGACCTTTTGTCCTTCCATGGCTGTCTATTACACATATTCAGTACAGGAAGGTATTGGTCTACTATACAGCTGAAGGCTCTACAGCAAAATAATCTGACTTTCTTATTATGAGTCCCTATTACATGATGCTTTCATATATGACGCTTTCAAATTTTCTGAGACAGGTCCTATCTTTTCTGAATATATATTTTTAGTAATTTTTTCTATCTTCTACAAATATATCAGTGCAGAACTGCTGGACCATCGTGGTTGTAATGACATTTATCTGCCTGTTTTGTTTTTAATGGTGCTTTGATCCTACAAACGTCCATGCACATACCTTACTCATACGAATGGTCCTGTTGAAATCAACGGAAATAGCTTCACATATGAAGTTATGCACCAGCCGGTGTATTTGCAAAATGAATGCTTAAAAATTCAACCTCACCAGAAGCAAGAAGTTAAAATCCATGTATGGCCTCTCTTAGTAGATTAAAGCCATATTTTAGGGCTATTACAATTATTTTAATTTTCAAAATATAAGCAATGACTTCTAGAATACAAGGCTCAGTTGAAACTGAAGCACATAAAGATACACAGACATGTAGAAAACAGCTCTGGCATATTACAGAATAGGTGAACACTTAGAAGCATTCCAGAATTACAGTTTGTTCAAACAAAAATACTTTTTCTCCTCCCCATACCAAAATATATCTAGATTTCAAATATTTTTGTATGCTTCATTAAAAGCTGCTGTTCTCAGCAAATTCAGCACTGCACATGTAAACCCCGTAAGCCCATTACTTCCTTGGCAAACAGTTCAAAGACAAGATAGGGTTTATGTCTTTGTTTCAAGTCAGACTGTTTCCCCTTCACCTTTCATCTTGAAGAGAGATTGGAAAACTGATAAATATAATCTGCTGAAGGAGATATTTGTAAATCTTTTTTTGTTCTAAAAACACTGGAAGGTTGCTTATTTTCAGAAGCACCATCGTGTACCTTTTTAGGAAAAAAAGAAACTGTACATGAAGATCTTTAAGTGACAGGCACTTCAAAAGTTGTCTAAAGAAAAAGCTCCAGTTGGAGTGATGACAATTTATTCTTATACCATGCAGTCTCTTCCTCTGTTGCCAAGTTTTACTGAAAATTAAACGCATATTATCTGCACTGGAAGGACTCTCATCACCTCTAGCTCTATGGAATATTTCACGCTAGAGACAGCTGGAACTGAGGGCAGGACTCGAGGAAGCCTCATGCCATCTCTTTGTTCTGCCCACCGAAATTTCCCAGGAGAACATCACAGCATCTACTGAGCACCCATGGAGGGCTCCAGTGCAGCAAGGAGCTACCACAGCATATGAACAAGGCCAAGGATCACCACAAGCAGTTTTATAAAAATAAAATAAACTAAATGTTTCAGAAACTCAAACAAGATAAGCAAACACACAAAGAAAATCCAGAAACAATCAGATGGCTGATGTGTGGTAATGATCACTTTCCATTCCCCGCAGTGGGGCAGACTCCTTTTACTTGCCAAGTAGACATTTTACTTCTGTTTTTCTTTAAGTTCTGTACTTACAGTTTCCTTACAATGCTGTCTGCTTTTCAGCCTAGGGACAGATGAATTAACTTTGAAATTAATTTAAAGTCGACTAGCTCAAGTATGAAAGTGGTTTAGCCACAGCAACGCTGTGTCAGCCAACTTACCTCGTGTGCACAAACACCCAGATAAAACTCCTTTTTTGAAGAGGGAATTAGCTTCCATGGTGTTACACACTACTGTGTCTAAAATGGCTCTTACCAAGCTGATGGATTTAAAACTAATTTGGTCATCTCTACACTATATTTCATAGTCACGTGATCATTCATCTAAGACTACATCTACAAACCCAACTGTCGAAAGTTTGGGATTAATGTTATGCCAACAAGAACAGGAGAAGCGTAGAGTTAAGTTGTTCAAAAGCTGAATCTCTTCATATGTGGGGGAACTCCCCTTTTCCCCTGAAGAAACCGTCTCTAATTTCGCCATGCAATAGCACTTTATGGGTTTTTCCCTGGCATTCTACATCATAACAACACAGAACCTTGCAAACATCACAGACGCTCATGCCAGACAGGGACTTTTTTTCCTTTTTTTAACTAGGAGGAATCATCAAACATATTAATTCACAACAGCATTCTTTTCAATTTTTAAAGGCCTAACAAAGGACGGTTAAGAACAGCTCTGTAACATGTCTTTATTACAAAGCTAAGTATCACTTCACAAAAAAAGAAATGCAAGCTTTGAGAAGTGGACAGCAGAAGCAGCAGCGTTCAGAACAAGCTTCAAGGTAAACAGAAAATATTTATGAGATTGCAATTTGTCAAGACAATTTTAGAACCAATCAACAGGTCATATCATCTGCTGATTTCTACACATTGGAAGACATTAATTCAAAATCTGTGATAAAACCTCTACAACTTCAAAGAAATTAGTGACATGGAATCTACTGATTTTTTTGCTATTAAATTCTCTCTCTTTTAAAAAAATGTTTTTAAACATACAAGTGTATTAGCATCTTGAATACAGAACTATCGTCCTGATGTCTGCATAAAATTAAATGAAATTTGAGGGCATAGGAAGACCTTAAACCCACATCCCTCCCCTCAGGGACAAGAAGTTTCTGCGAATGTTACAACAACAGGTATTGTATTTGTTTTCCAAATACTTAAAGAAAGACTCCTTCAGGAAATGAAGGCATTTTAGATATTTAAAGCATGGTGGTAACAATAAAAGAGATGGGTCTTTCAGTATTTCACCCCCACTCAGGAGAGTTGAGGGAGCGATTTCACTTTGTTCAAAACACCTGACATAGCACAAGACTAAATTTACAGAGGGAGAACACTCATTTGAGAAAGCTGGATGTGGAGACATGTCAGACCGATTGCTCTTTTAAAAATTGCTTTCTCTGAAGTGTTTTGTTTTAAGTAACATATTACTTTTCAGAAACAAGATGTGTACTATAAAACTGCAGAGAATGGAACCGCAGGTGTTGACCTGACCTGCTGAAGGAGATGGCAAATGAACAACAGAGGGTAGAGCCCAAGGCCTCAGCCTGGGATGAGCGCACAGTGGAACTCTACACCAGGAAAGGTGACGGCTGGAGGCTTAAATGGGGTGCTCCAAAGGAGACCACGAGCAGGGTCAGGGAGGCAATTTATTTAGGAATTGCCACACTGTTGACCAGCGTTTTTCAGGGGTAGGGGAGACTCGCCTCTAGTTTGGCAATTCAAAGTCTAAAGTGTAAGAGCAGTTCTGAACGCTCGTCCGCCCTGTGATGAGCCTGCTGCCAGCACCAAGGCACCACAGGAGCCTGCCCAGCATCACCTGCCCGTATCATCCACAAAAAGCAGGTTTATGGAGAATCTACAAAGCACTATAACCAAATCAATAAGACTACTTTTGAGTTTTAGAGACTCATCGCAGGTATTGGCATTATATCAATTCCAAGCCATCGGGACTCAGGAGAATTCCTCAACGGCTTTGTTCTTGTCAAAATGTTCTTTCCAGGACTTGACTGCCACCGTGACCTCTGAAAGGTTGATCAGGTTACAGGGTATAGGTGCACTTCCCACCCTTGTATGTGGAACAAACAACTCTTACCATAAAATAGATTTAAATATACATAAAACGGTAGATGCAGCTGCCAACACTTAGTTAATAATTTTTACTTTGGAAGTGAACCAAAACCATCTGTATTTGTAACAATACCTGCCACTCCTAAAACCATAAGACTAGCCTTAACTCAGAACTGAGAAATGCATTCATTAAAAAAAAAAAAAGGAATAAGCAAGAACACTTACAGAAGATTAGATGTAAGAGTGTAATGATGAAAAAGTACCAATTTATATAACAATCTAACAAGTCTGTTGAAAAGTGTTTTGTTATTTTTCCAAATCCTCATGTTGTAGAACATATAAAGTGAGAGGCCTTGTTCTTTCACACTTAGGTTCTGATTTTGGATTAGTCACTAAAGAGCACAAGCACATGAGAAAAGCTAGCTTTGCGTATGAATGCAAATAAGATATATTTTCCTGTACTCACTACTGAAATGTTTTGACTGGGTATGACTAATTTTGCAAGAACAGACACTCAGTGTTTTAGAAAATTCCCTCCAGATTATATCCAACCACACACTCTGTTAGTCACTCAAGATACAATTATTATTTTATTTATCAGGATATTTTTCACTGTTAATCACTATGGTATCCCTAGAGGCACTAAATGACTAATCTTACAGACTTTATTGAGCCTCCTTGTACTATTCAATGAAAGAAAGGATCTCAAAAACTACCCCAAGCATTATACTTTGCAGAGTCAAAGTTCCTTTTATTTCAACAGGCTTCAGACCAGAATCCAAAATCTAAATTATTTTTGTCCAGAAAACCGTAGTTTAGTAACTATTTTTAGTTATTTTGGTATGCAATCTTCACCCAGATCCACAAAGATTTACCCATGGAGATACCCATGGATATTTGCAGATCTTAGTCAACGTTTTTAATTTAATTCCATAAATTTTCTGTATTTTTTCTGCACTAAGTGGGTCCATTTAATCCAAATGATGGTCTTGTATCTGTCCTCACAGTTAGGTTCATTCATGTGGTGTGATTTTTCAAAAGTAGCTAAGGGCCTTGGGAGCATGAAATTCCTTGTGCGGTTAAGCAGCTAGAGCTTTGAAAAGTCCCTCCCCTGAAGCCAGTGTTACCACAACATTAACATCATAAATAACGCAGTGCCTAGAAGCTCCCCAGCGGCACCTTTGAAGGGAGCATTAAAAACCTGCTGTGTCACAAAAGCAGCTGCAGTTAGATTTTTTTTTTTTTTTTTAATATATACAGTATCTGTTCACCCAATACACCCAGCTTATTTAATTGGAGTGTCAAAACATGTGGACATATATTGCCCAAGACAATTACTACCGATTTGTGTACAAGAGATTCAGATCAGCATTCAAAGACAATTTAAGGTGATTAAATTATGTTATTTGGTCATAACCTTAACAAAGCTGCAAACCAAAAAAAACTTTTAAAAAATGCTGCAAAGGATTTCAGAAAGTTTATCATAAATGTAAACAGAAGAAAAATTTTGGATTTGGAAATAATATGCTCTTGTGCTAGAAACGTCAAACTCTTTGACCTGATAAGAAAAGAAAAAAAATAATCAAAAGTAAATACAAACCCTCAGAATAAGATGTTACAGAATATTAGCACATGTAGCCAACAATACCAGCAACAGCCTACATGGATGCAACCAAAGAACAGCCGTATTGAATTCAGTACCCCCAAGTCTCTCACATGAAGAACATAACGCACTTCACATCACTGATTCAAGACTGCGAATAACCTGCATTATGTCTAAACATATTTATGAAGTACTTTGCAAAACATTTAGGGTGTGTTCTCCAGAAACATCCATTCAGAGCTTCAGCTGAAGCACAGGCACATCAGTAACACAAGCCCATAGGATGCGCGTGCATTTGGAGGACAAGAAGGGTTTGCATTTTCACCAAAGGAAAACACAGAGCAAACGAATTATCTCAAACAGCACAGTGGGATTAACTGAAAAATGAATAATAATGAAATAAAAAAGTTTCAGACTTGCTGCTATTGACCAAAGTAGCTTTCAAATCCATAGTAGTATTATAATAGTTTATTATTCCAATTCATAGAACAAGTATCTACAAAGAATTCTCCCCCCGACAGAATTTATGCCTTATGGGAAGATTTTCTCATGAACCGGTCCAATTCAAACCAAGCAAGGAAGCAGGAAATTAGGGTCAGAAAACTGTAATAGAACAAGAAAGAAGAATGCTGTAATTTAGTCTCCATCCCAATTACGTTATTTTTACAGATGGACCTAAAAAAACACTCAAGGAGTTTACCATTAAATTTCTTGGGAGATCAAAACCAAAAAGTCCTCTTATCAGGCTGTTACATTTAAACAGACCTCCCATTCTTACAGGAATCCTGAGTCACATTGCTGCTGGAAACTGCTCTGTAACCGCTAATCCTAATTTTGCCAAAGGTTTGGGCTTAGTTTCTCGGTGAGAGCTGCTGTTCCCACTGCTACAAGAAAATAATTTCCTTGGCTAACAGCGCACATCTCATTTTCTTAATTCTGGTATTTTTGGCTACATCTCAACCCGCTGCCTTCTCTTGGACTACCGAAGGTAATATTATCCATTTCATCTTAACAAACAGCAGTGCAAGGGAAGTAAGAGAATCTGGCTAACAACATAGTGAAGCCTTTTGTTCAAAAGTTATTTATTCTGTCAAAAAAATAGGGCTCAGTCCCATAACCTTTCCATAGTGGGATATTCTGAAGGCTTACGTTAGAGTACAGATAATCTCTTCCACTTCAGGCAAACAAAAAAGAAGAGTATAATAATAAAAAGAACCACTAGACAGGAATATTAAAAGCTTGGACTACATTACAGTCACTTTCAAAGACTACACATAACCTAAGGCAAAATTTGTTGTGTAATGAAATCCAATGACTTATTTGCATTTAAACAAAATAGGTTTGTTTCATGCTGTGGGAATATTTACGACTGATGGACACAGTGCAGGCTAATACTTGGCATGCTGATTCAAGGAGAAAGAACTTACCAGAGAAATTTGATTAAAACTCTGAAAAGTCAGAATCAGTGCTAGATAACTCAATTAGTTCATCAATATCTCTGAGAAGCCTCAGTACAGACCCACCTCACCTTATTCAGAAGTGTAGTAATGTCTATACAACATCCATCAGAATTTTATCTAACATCTGGACCACGATCCAAAAAATTGGAGAATCCACAAAATTCTTTGCTTTTGAGGATATGAAACTGGATAAAGTTAGGATTTAGTGGGAGAGGGGAGGAAGAAAATTAGTTCTGGTTAGTTGTGTTTAGCTTAAATCAACTTTTTTTTTTTTTTTTATCTGCTTCAATCTTTTGTGAGGATAGCAATTATAAAAACCTGAGCTATCATTCCAACCAAGTGCTAACAGTTGCTTCTCCGTTCTTGGGTCTCATACCTGGCTTTTAGAGAAACTTTCTCTTTTTTTGTGGTGGGGCCAGTCTGGAAGAGGGATTTTCTACACGCTTAAGGTCTTTAATTCAGCCTGTTAATTGAATTATCTTTGTTCATGTTTGGATTCCAATTTTTTCCCACACTTCTTTCTTTAAAAAAGTCCTCTCAAGAAAAATGCTTCATCACCAATGAAATACAGCTTATTAGCCCGAACTCCCCTTTTCCTTCCCTTCCCCCCCCCGCCTTAGATCAGGAGATTTCTGACACCTGAATAAAATATTTTCTTTGAAAGTAAATGCTCTAAATTATGCCAGTGCTGGGAATATTCCTGCTGTTACACCTTTGGCAATCCGTAGCAGTAAGAAATCTGCCTCGAGAAGACTGGGCATGGACCACAGAGAGCACAGCCGGGGGCAGGGGTGTGGGGAAGTTGGCCTACAACACTTCTTGCTCTGGGAAATGTGTTTTCCAGAGCATTCTATTTATTTTTAAATCCTCCTCCCTTAATTTTAATCACAACCCCTCTTGCTTACTTTCTTCAGGCCCAGTTCCTTCCTGAAATGCTATTCTTCTCACTCTGATGGACTTCTACAGTGAGAGAATGTGGCCATTTCACAATGTCTGGATGCCTCGTAGCACTGAGTAGCCGCCTCCGTGGCGCCAACAAATAAAGCCTGCAAGAGGCGAGGGACTTTGCATCACCCTCATGTGCATTGTGTTCCTCTGGACAGACACTGCACATATGCAAGAGACGCAGGCAGTGACCGAGTGTATGATGTGTACAATGTGTACGTAGCACTTTTAAACACACAGAGAATACGTTATTTATTAGAGCAGTGCCCACCTTTCTGAATACCTGGCTGCCAGGCATGCAGGAAAGCAGCCAGTTGGGTTTTTTCCACATTTTCATGACATGTTACACATGCTTTCCATAATATGTGTGCTCCCTCTGGGTATCCTCACTGGATGCAAAAGTGCATTCCTAATTTTGTCCCTTTGTATAACATAGGGATTCCCATGCTGCATCCCAGCACTAGCTGACAGGTCACACAACCCCTTTGAAATGTAAGCTTGGGGCCAGGCCCTGTTTGCTTATGGAGTTTTGTAATTTTTGCAGTTCTTTAGAGTCAGCTCATCCCTTTAGGCAGTTCAAACACATTAAGCTCTGCCTGTCACCAAGCAATTACCTCCAGTGCTCTGAAACAACGCAGTCTTCAACTGCTGCTCCTTGGCCGTGGGAAGAACTTGGTAGTAAGCCATCAGTGTCTTGAAAATGAGCTACTGCTTGCCAAGTAGGTGCAGAGGCAGAAGTCAAGTGTGAATGAAATATAAATGCACTTGCAGCAATAGTTTCTCAGTTTTATTATCAACATCAATATTGCTCAAAGTTGACACATTCAAAGAAAAGAAAAGGAGAACCTCTTAAGAGATGCAAAATGGAAATAGAGCGTTCTGAGAGAATACGCTTCAACAACTTTATATTTTAGCACGCAAAAATGTATGGGAGGCAAGCCCTGGAAATATCCAGGGGCAGTAAAGTGATGCAAAGACAAGTTTTTAAGAGTTTTTTGGTTTGCTTGTGGGGTGGGTTTTTTTAAGCATGCACCGTAATAGCTGTCACAAGATTTAAGGAACTAGCCCAAACCCAATTAAATCAATGGGTGATGTCACAAAAGTTTAGACCAGGATTTACATCTCAATTCAGGACAGCTTTTAAAGTTTAAGTTTAGTGAAAGTTCTGTGAAAGCTAATTGTGGCAAACATCTACGGTGACCTTGCTGATCTGGAAGTTGTGCCAGGCTGCACTGCTAGAAAGCAATGAAAAGACACCATAAGCAGCTTGTATATTGTGTAATGACTACACACTAAAGAGCTCTGCAGCCGCTGTGCAACGTGAAGTCTGACACTGCTTCGTCTAGTTCTTTGTGATCAACTTCAGCAGCTGAGAGACCACCCACCAGGCTGAATCAGGACAGGGACAGACGCTTCTGTGTAACTTCGCAACTCATTTTTTGTTAAACCTGAGGCTGTTCTAGGTTGAATAGTAGACAAGTCAACAAGAATGACACCTTTTACCATCTGAAAGAGATTGAGGACAAACAGCAATTTGCAGAATTTGTTGGCTTAAATTAAATTAGAGATAACCCTACGGAAATACAAATTCCTGACAATGCATTGGACCCGCTTTCAAGGAAAACTATTGCAGAAAAGCTTTTGGGGTTCAAAGAAGAGCAATGAGCTCTTCTGTTTCAAAAGGGAGATCCAGAGAGGTAATACAGTCAAAGAGCGATAGACACAAATTCTTCCAAATACATTCCTGATTACATGTTAATAATTACGTATGGCTAAATCATACTTTAAGATCTTAAAATCTCGAAAGAATTCTAAAGAAATTAGATTCCACTTCATAAATCACAATTTGTATTTTGTTAAACATAACAATTTATATGGCTGTTAATAACTCCTCACATACAAACAAATAAAGGATTTAATAACAGCAGAATTTTAGCCATTTGCACTCTTGTGCTATGATTTACATAGCCCTTGGTTTTCATACAGCGTTCCCTAAAGGAACTTCATGTAACAATGAACTGCCATGCTGACAAAACCTAACACTGCAGAGATCTGCAACTGGAACGTGAAGGGCAGTACGTATCAATGCATTCATCATCATGTATAAATATAACTGGTGCTAGTTAGACTTTAAGGAGAACACAAGACAAAATTTAGACATAAGACTATCACAGAATCATTTAGGTTGGAAAAGACCTTTAAGACTGAGTCCAACCATTAACCTAGCACTGACGAGTTACCACTAAACCATGTCCGTCAGTGCCACATCTACACATCTCTGAAATCCCTCCAGGGATGGTGACTCAGCCACTTCCCTGGGCAGCCTCTTCCAATGCTTGACAACCCTTTCCGTGAAGAAGTTTTCTCCAATATCCACCCTAAACCTCCCCTGGGGCAACCTGAGGCCGTTTCCTCTCATCCTATCACTTGTTACTTGGGAGACAGACCGACTCCCCTCACTAGAGTCTCCTTTCAGGGAGCTGCAGAGAGCGACAGGTCTCCCCTGAGGCCTTATCACACAGTAGTTCTTAAATCTGTGGTATTCCTTATTTTCTTTTTAAGAGGCTTTAACGTTTATTTTAATATAGAGAAATTACTGCCTAACAACATTATTGCTTTGAATTCTTCACTGACATGAGCCCAAACAATGAGGCAGCTCTTCTGGACCTAAGTAATCAAAATACATCGGGTAATTTAGCAGCCCCAGTGCGAGAAAGCTGCCCCTTGAGAAAAAAGCTGTCAGTAATGGAGTGGCCAAAAGAAAAAAAAAAAAATCTACTTAGTAAAGAAAACTATATTTAAGCAAGACAACTAACCTGCGCAAGCCTTTCAATGGATTCTCACGCGTTCGAGGACGGTGCCCCGGCACGGCCTGCCCGACGCTGCCACCCAGCAGCCCGGCGGACCGCCCGCCCCCGCGGCGCCGGCAAACCCCCCGGCTGCCGTGCCACAGGGCCAGGGGAACGGGCACCGGGGGTTTCCATGAGATAACTGTACGGAATAAAGCAAACCCAGCGTTTGCTTCAGGCACGAGCACGCGATTCCCAGAGAAGCCGTTTGGAGCTGTGGGAACCACCAGGCAGCGAGCGCTGGACAGGAGCAGGGCGTTGGGCGCGCTGCCGCTGGCGAACACTGCGCGTCCAACAGGGATGATACCAACTACAGCACGGGTTTGCCTAAAATCCTCAAGTTACACACGCTGCCCTGAAAACAAGACTTACAAGAACAAGAACTAAACAGATGAAAAATCTTAGGCTTGTAAAATTAATTCATTTTCTAAAATAGAAAGCACTTGCATCTTTAAAACAGTGCAAAAGGTGGCACTATTGATTAAAACTACCTACATTTTTCAGTCTAGTCATATGCTATTAGCAGAAACACAATTAACAGGAAAATTGTTATTAAGTGGTGGTACCTTGCAGTTTTGAAAACACATGGTTACCAACCCAAAGAATTTCTTGTACAATTACAGGCGGATAAGCAACCCATGATGCTGAAGACAGATCACACTACTAGTGCATTTAGGCTGAGGTTTTACTTGAGGTCTGCTCCGTTCTCATATGGAACTTTTCGTTAGATGCTTGACCACGTCTTGATCGCATGTGCGCATCTTCAGAATTATGTTTACACCATCCTTTGCTTAACACAAGATGACCTTATGATCTAAAGTAAAGGCGAAGGTAAGGCTAAATGGAAAAAAAAGTTTTCTGTAAAAAAAAAAAAAAAGCCAAGAAAGAACTCTCAAATACCCCTAGAGCAAGGAGGTTTATCGCAGTATAGACTAAAGATGAGTTACTTGGATATTCACTGCACGCTTTACCTAGAAGTCATCCTACAAATCTAACGGCCAGGGAAGGAAAAGAATTTAAGCCTTCTGTACAAGAAAAGTGAACCTCTACCAACAATATACATAATTAACAGTCTATGCTTCGGGACAAAAACCTACTGGTAGTGAACCAGGAAATCAGTAATCGTTCCCTTTTTATTGTGTAACAATGGGAATAAAAGTGCATGTGTTATGTGTGTTACAAAATTTCCAAAGGAAGAAAAAATTCTCAGAACCAAAACATTTGAGCTCCATTTCCTCCACTGGAATCATTGTACAGGAAATGAGACATTTTAAAAAAATCAGTGAAGTAATCTCTTAGAGGTGGCTGTGGTTACCAAAACTACATTTACCTCTATAATTTTTGTTGATTTCCACTAGAACCCCTTTATGAGCACATACACTTTTTTCACTCGTCCCATGCCCATAAGTGGCACAATAACTTTATTTCAGCTTAAGAAATGAAAATGAGAGGAAAACACCAAATCACGTCGGAAAGGAAATAATCTAACTGGAAAAGATCCCTGGTTCTAAGCTTCAAGAGGATGGAACAATTACACCACGTGGGACCCTACACGTTCTGAAGGGTGAAATAATCTGGAGTGGGAGCAGAAACCAGAATTTTCTCCCCAAAGTACATTTCCTTTATACTTTCCCACAGCTGTTTTTGAGCCAACAATATTTGTGGAAATAGTTTGTACTATATTCCTCACAGCAACTATTTTGCACGTGGTCACTGTCAACCAAGTGCCTTTGAGACTAATTCACAGTTGATTAGATGCAAGATCTTAAATGGGTTGATAAAATCTCCATTAATACTCTTTAAATCCATCCAGGGTTTCTACTTATTCAATTTCTGAGCACACTATATAAACTGTCAGTCCTTTGACTTCATCTTCCCCTCCTCCTTTTCTGAAGATATTCATAGATTCTTAAACTGAGTTATGCAATCATAGAAAGAATCAAGGCAAATCACCTCTATTATATTTGAGATAGCCACTTAATCGATAAACTCCATTATATGTCATGCATAAAATATTTAAGACCAGAAGAAAAGCTACCACCGGCATACTGTTTTGTTAGCCTAATTCTACAGTCCAGATAAAATTGTACATATCCATCTAAAGTTCAAGTCAGCGAAACCGCTGGTGCGGCTCAAAGGTCTTCTACTCCTTCAAAAAATAATCTTACAACTACAAAACTTAAATATGAGTCAAAATCTGATTGCGTTTTCATTTGTAAAAGTTTTCCACAAGGAAAGAAAAATCAAGCATTTAAAGAAAATTAGAATCTTCAAATAAGACCTTTCACATACCTCAAAAGCAAATTTTCAGTGGGGGAAAACGTTAGTGTGTCAACCTGCATTGGTTGTAAACATCTATTTGACTTGATATCCAGTTTGGGTTGTAACAAACGACCAAAATTGGAACATTTAAAAAAAGCTTCCATTCAATAAATCAACATTTCCACTTTGAGATTCTCAGAGAAGGTCTTTAGACCTTCATGATTAACCCCAGTGTGATAAAGTTGTCAGTCTCACCCTACTGAGGAAGTAACGTATCGTGGAACAGGAGATACGTGTCTGTCTTAATTGTAAGGGAATTACCTGCATACACCTTTTTCTTTTGGATTTTTTTTAAGAAAAAAATATTTTACTTTTTTTATTTTAAGTCTAATACTTTTTATTAGAATTCTGGACCTTTGATATACAGTACTCTACTGAAAAAAAACCTCTAAATTCTCTATATTGCCTGCAATAAAGTAGACTGTGCTACTGCACAGTTTAAGACCATTTAAAAATAAACTACTCCAAATGCCACAGATTATCAGCACAAACAATAGGTACTGCTTTGTCTGCGAGACAAGAGCTGATCGAACTTCTCATAATTCTTCCACGGCAAAGATTAAAAAAACCCAAACAAACACAACAAAAGCTCTAGCCCAGAACTCTGCTAACATCGCTGACCAACCCCGTGGGGAACAAAAATAACAATCTCTTAGGATGTTCCTGGTTTTTTCCCCTCCCCTGATTTAAGCTTTAATCAGCAACGAGCATTTTATATTAAACAGGATCAACAAACCCCACAGTAAAGTGACTATACAAATAATTTTTTAATGTTATTAATTTGTTTAAACAAAGTTTGGACCTTAGTTTTTGAAACATCTTGAGAAAATGCTTTGCACGAATAAGTACAAATAGCCAGAGTCTGGAAAATGGATGGATGTTTTCTGATCACTTCCACGAAAGAACAGAAGACGGTGTAAAATTTGCAGTAATATCAGTAGGACGGGGGAGATGGCAGAGCAATTCTTGTGCCTCAGAAAATAAACTTCATCTTAATCCTCTGCAAACTTTATACAAAATATGAAGCGGCAATTTTGGAAAAACAACACCTATGCTTCAAAATTTGCAATCTTTGCAGTCCTCCTGAATACGTTTCTGTTGATTAAATTCTTTTAAAGTTCTGTTATTGCTTTTAAGTAGCAAGAGTAAAATATGTTTTAAATACTATATATTTATATTGTGTATTTACTGTATGTAAATGATATTATGCTTTATTTCTAGACTTTAATAACAGCTTAATAGTTTTTCTATCAATCTTGTATTTGTGTGTGTGGATATCTCAATTTATCAAAGATTCTTTTAGTCTTACTGGCAGATGCAACTAGTTACAACATTAGATCACCGTCGTTCATTAAAAATAGCTTTAATGCGTAGTCCCATCTTTATTTAAAAATCTGAACTACATAAGCAACCTTCATAATGCCATATGAATACTCCTTGCCAGATTGTATGATGTTTTTAAATAGGATACAAGAACTCTTAATTTCTTTAGAACTGGCTCCAGTGCAGAAGCAAAGAAGATTTTGTTTCTGTTCTTGAGTCTTTTGCTTGAAGGGTCGCATAAGAATCAGATAGCAAAGTATAATTACCAGATGAGTAAAAATAAACAACAAATAATTTCATTAAGACTGGATTCATACCACAGACTTCAGGGAGAATACTCATGAGCACAAGTTAATGTAAATAAGATTACAAAAGCAAATTTGAAACATGCAGCTTTCTGACTAGGCTGTATTTTTGGCATAGTAAAATTCTAATATAAAATGACAAATTTATCCCGTAGTCTAACACAAAAAGCATTCCGTTGCGTGTCAGCAGCTCTGCAGTAATGCAAGGTCACTTACTCTTTCCTTCCCCAAGAAAAAAAAAAGCTACTTCACGTCACATTTTTATCATTATACTCTGGGGGGGGAAAAAACCCCATCAAACAGACAGTAACAACCGAGACCATTACACTCAATAACTTTTGTTTGTTTGTAAAGGTTTGGTTCCTGCACCTTATTCACACATCCTTTGACTTCCTGAAGGCATTGTGCTCTAATTTCACATTTGAGTTAGACCTGTACTATGTATTTGCACAATTGTAATCTCCATTTCAGAAGTACACGATGATAATCAGCCATGGATGATACAGATCTCAGAGCAAAAAATAAATGCCATTTCCCAACTTTTACTTTCCCTGTCCTTCCTTTCTTTGCTTTTCTAGGCTAATTAAATCTAGCAAGCAGTTGTTTGAGATAGGTGACCAAGCGTAACAGTAGGAAGGCGAAACCGCGTGTCTGGCCTTAGCACAGCACCGCTGCATCAGATGCACGCCACGACGCCCACGGGAACACAGACAAAAGCGGTATCACACGCCGTATCAGACACTGAAAACCCATCATTTTTCCCCTGCAAATCCATGATATGTGGGCCAGCACAACCAACCACTCACAGGATCGTTACCTTACACCATCACTGCTCAGCTATCACAGATGAGACTGAAGTGCATTCCAGAAGTACTATAAATACATAAGAGACCTGTTTTGCCTTTTACAGTCTAGGGACAGGCAATAATAGTAAGTATTCGCTTTACGTATATAAAACCATGGCACTGAGAGAGGTGTACTTGCTTGGACCCTAAAATGGAAACTAAACCAAGGCCTCCCGAGACACAGTCCATTGCTTTAACAGTACTGGCATGTCCACTCTTGTTGGTTCTCCTAATAAACACAGGAAGAGATTTTCAATTGTAGCATTTGGCCCCTAGTTGGTCAGTCATTACTGCAGCCAGGCAGAATGGACTGGAACAGGGAGCTTTGTGAGCTTCCCCATACTTAGCCAATATAAAATGAACAGGAAACAGAATTATAAAATCAAACTGACAACAGTATAACATATATACATCTATATTTGGAGCTCTAAGCCCCCTTTTGAATATTCATTTCATCTCTCCCTCAACACTACATTTTCAATTCCAAACTTTAAAAAGCACCAGAAAACTTTGCTTGGTATTGGAAATTTTTCAGCTCTAAGTAGGTTTTAATATGAAATATTCTTCAGATTGTAAAAAGAGAAGAGGGGAAAAAAAAAAAAAAGAAAAAACCTATAATAAGTTACTCCCCTGGTCATTACCCTCATTACCAAGGCTTGGATTAATTTGGAAACATACTGGACCAAGAAGTACTTTGAGCATTCTCAGTTAAGCCTGCAACAACTGAAAGCCAATAATAATATGTAATGATAGACCTTCTTTGGCTTAGACTTGCTCTCTACTCTGTCAGCTTTACAGACTCTAATTGCCGACTTTTTCACCATAAGGCCACCACTGATCCTTATTTTTCAGCATTCCTGGAAATGTGTATTAACACACTTAAGACTTCTGAAAGCTTGAGGCAAAGCTGAATGTTACAGACAAGAATGTTTGCTAATGAATTTCCATTTATTCACAGTCTTTAAGACCAAAAGGTACTTAAAACATCCAGTCAAGCAGTTTTCAGTCTTTTTTCCCCCACAGTGCTTCTCTGAACGCACTCCTCCACCCCCTGTCCCTGCCTGTTCTAGCTCATTCTCAGACCTGTGGTTATGGAGGAACTCATGGCATAACGATCCCATCCTTCCCTTCCCAGCCCTCTGCCCGCCATCGCCCCGCACCAAGGCTGCTGTCACCGGGCACAGGGCGCTCTCACAGACCCCAGGGCATGGCCATCCCTGGGCATCCCCCCTGCGCCCCGGCAGAAGGGCCCACGCCGGGCAGTGGGCAGTGCGCCCTCCGTGCCGGGCAGCGCGACCCATCCGGGAGGAGCCAGAATGCAGCCATTGCAACAGCAAATAGAACATACAAAGAAAATCAAATATATAAAACCTACAAATGTTTGCGTTTTAACCAAACGGCTCCAGACTCACCTCAACTCTGCTCTAGGGACTCAAAAAAATTGGGAAGAAAGTCCAGAAACTCAGCTGGCCTCCTCAATCTCTGACAACTTATTCTCAGTAGTATCTGACAAATTAGGTGCTTTCTTCCTTATTATAGTGTTGCCAACCCCATTCCTAAATGGATTTTTTTTTTAAGCCCTAATTACACAAGTGGCACTGAAAAACCAAGATCCTAGTCTAAATCATTCTGTGTGCAATGGTGATGGGACAGAGTCTGTCTACAACGAAGACTGAAACCAGAACTGAACTGTTAACCCTGCGTTTGCCTGCAGGCTGCAAAAGCCGAGCTGCTGCTCACAACTTAAACAAAAGATGGGCTATAGACTTTTCAGAATACTTCAAAACGCAAACATGTTATGGAAGATTCACATGGAGTTATTACAAATTAATTTGCATGATTTCGAATGTTTAATCTCCGAAATTTAATGCCATCCCCTTTTTCCCAAATAGATTGCTACTTCACTAAACATAGTAACTGAAGGGCTCGTGCTGAGTGCGGTAGGAATTGTGCAATGCAACATTCCTGGCACCCATAAGAACATAGTAATTTACATATAAAAATAAAGTCTCTTCACTCACTCTCATTGTTATCTTTGATTCTAAAGGATTTACCAGTGACAACTGCATAAAACATACACAAAGTTTACACAAAATATTCTAGTCAAAGGATTTCAGGCTGTCCAACGAATACACGACCTCATTTCTCCTTTCAGGCAGTTAACCCCCTTCGGTTACGTCTCCCAAATAACTCAGTGTACTCATTTCAGTTATACACATCTTTATGACCTCAGAATGGAGGCCTTAACACTGCCGATGATAAAGAGAGTAAAAATCACGAGGGCCTTGAACGCCTGTGGACGGGGGCGCTCCAGCTGCATGTGAGTAGCGCCTTCTCTGCCCAGCTCTGCTCTCTCCAGTTGTGAAATGCTTCCTCTGCATTTTGTTCCACAAAGTCTGGAATTCTCATCACAGATGGGCTCACCCCAAGGACAAACATGTCTAAAACAAATATAAATAAACTCAGTCCAAAATCAGCAAAGGATTTTTGCTGAAGACTGAACTTCTTACCAGACAAAGAACTGGATCTGCATTTTGGGAGTAAATGGAAAAAAAGTAAGTCAGTTTGTTTTGTGGGGGTATTTTTGGCTGGTTTTTAAAAAAAAAAACAAAACAAAACAAAAAAAAACACCAAAAAAACCCCAAACACATGGATAAAGGGTTTAATTCGCTTTTCAGCTCCTATAAATATTCTGCTGGCTTATATTTAAAATCAATACCTTTATCATGGTATTTTGTGAGTTCTTACATTAGGATACTAATTGCTTCAGATGCATTTGTTTATGCTCATTTCTAAATGGATGAGTGAATGCAATTAACACTTAGCAATTTTATCTGGCTGGCATCGACTACGGTACAATACTACACATTCCAGAACAAGCATTTAATGGTGCTGCAGAAGCCAACCTTGGGAAGGGTACTTCATACCGCCAGAGCCCAGTTATTCCAGCAAAAATGGGGATGCTGATGTGGCGACGTGATAAAACACTTTGAGACCTAGATAGAACAGATATCTCCTAATCAGTGGGTCCTTTTATTTATTCATTCACTAAAGATGGACTGAAGATACATCAGTTGTGTATCAGACTGGAAAGAGTACTATTTTTGAAGCCCTTCTTTCTTTTGTGTATTTTTTGAAGAGATCCACTTGATCCATTTCCTGTTCAAATGTCAAACTACTTCTAAAATACTTACTACACAGAATCTGGACTCCATCTGTTAGTAAAAAGATTACATTTCCATCTGTTAAATTAATGGGATATTAATAACATTTGCTTTTATTTTACTGTTATTATTGGTGCTTTTATATTCACAGTATAGCACATAAAAATAAGAAAACTAAACTCATACCAATCCGTGTGTTTTTTGCACTACCTCCCCAAATCAGAAACAGCCTCTTTGCTCACCTTTGAAAAAAAGGCATAACTTTTGAGGATGACTTTGATTAATCAGAGACTTGAAATTAAAAAAAAAAACCAAACCAAAAAACACTATGCCAAGAAAATGTGCAAGTACTGAGACAGACTGTAGCGTAAGGGTGGGTTTAAGGAGGACGGAGCCAGGCTCTTTTCAATGGTTCCCAGCGACAGGACAAGGGGCAATGGGCACAAGCTAGAACATAGGAAGTTCCGTTCAAATACACGGAAAAACTCCTTTACGGTGAGGGTGACAGAGCACTGGAACAGGCTGCCCAGGGAGGCTGTGGAGTCCCCTTCTCTGGAGATTTGCAAGCCCCGCCTGGATGCAGCCCTGAGGGATGTGCTTTAGGCAATCCTGCTCTAGCAGGGGAGTGGGACTAGATGATCTCTAGAGGTCCCTTCCAACTCTGAAGATTCTGTGATTCCGTAAGCCCAAATCCACGAGCTGAGCAGGACCCAAACCAGACTAAATCTGCACGTGCTGCAAGCTCACTTAGCTACTTTGCCACCAGTGACAATATAGACTTACTGAACATTTGGCCCTAATTAACATATAGGCAATGTCTTTTTCACAGCGTTGACTGGCACTACTACAGAAGTGATTTAAGTAAGGGGCAACAGCGTTGAGAAGGAACTGAGAGGGGATTTTGGAACGGGCTTCAACTGAAGAGCAAGCTCAGGAGAGGAGCCACCGGGCGAAGGGGCAGCTCAGCAGAGGGGTGTCCGGTCCCACTCGGCCATGCGGGCGGGAGCCAGCCCATGCCTGGGCAGCGACAAAGGCCAGCGCTTGGTAACCCACAGCCAGCGAGTCAGGGGAAACAATCGGTCCCCTCTACTCGGCAGGTGTGAGGCTGCATCTGGATCTGGAATATCACGTCCCATCTTGGAATGCTCGTTTCACAACAGAGATGAACAAACCCAACAGTCTCTCAGGGTGAGGGGCCTGGAGCACGTGGGACGAAGGCCAATGGACGTGGCTTTGGTCAGCCCAATAAACACGAGTCTGAGGAGCAACCTGTGGTCTTCGCTGCCCAGAGAACCTGGAGCTAAACTCTTTTTTAGAGGTGCATGGTTAAAGGACAAGGCACAATGATCACAGGTTGCAGTAAGGGAAATTTTGACTGGATATATGGAAAAAAAAATACAGAGTGAAACTGATTGAGCACTGGAACAAGTTGCTCAGAGACTGGAATCTCCATCCTTGGAGATTTTCAAAGCATGACTGGACACGGTCCTGAGGAACCTGATTTAACTTACAAAATGGCCCTGCTTTGAGCAGGAAGCTCAAGGCCTGGATAACCTCCACAAATCCCTTCCAGCCTAAATGTTTTTAGGGTTCTGTGATTTCTAAAGAGGGATTAGATTTGAATAAAAATATATACACACAAGAGATCCTTGAAATGCAATCATAACATTGCTGCTTTTACATTTCAGAGAACTAATAAGAGCCAATTAAAACATACAGCCCTTTACCATATGTGAACTCAGAATGACCAAGCATACTCCTTTATAGGTAAATAAGCACTGAAATTCTTTTGGAACACAGCATATTCAACTATTTTAAGGAAGGATAGAGCACCTCTCTTCGGAGCCTTCATTCCGTCTCTTTCTGGTGGAACATCCAGATAGCCTAAAATTTCCAAAGGAAAAAAACCCACTTCTGAGGACTAAATAAGGTAGAACTAGAAGAGAACACACTCCATAGGCAGAACTACCACGACATTCAGTTAAGAACTGACCATATGCAGGCTACTTCGTATTTTGAGCATGGAGAGCATAGTATATTCCGTTTCTTATAACCAGGACGACAGAGCTACTGCACACACCAAGGATGCAAACTGTTTTGGGGATTCACCCTCCCACTTTTCTTTTGCACTAACGATGGAACAATTTGATTGAAGTTACACACAGAAAACCCGCAGAGCGTTTATTTGTGTTCTTTACCCCTTCCTATGAGCTTTCAGGGCAAGAGGACACGATGTATGAGTAGAGAAAAATGCTACATGAAAGCAGAAACCATTAGTATGTTAAGCTTCTTCATAATTAAAAGTTACTCAAGTTCATTTTCTGATAGCAAATTTAGAGGAAATTATTTTTTGTTAACGTGTTGCTATTTTCTACATAAATTCTTCCTTGTCTAAAATCCAAACTCTTTATTATTGGTCTGTTTAAAATGTTTACCTTCATCAAGTCAATGACTTGCTGCGGCTGATCTACAGAATACTCATTAGTTTAACAGGTTTATTTTTATTACACTTTGGTTCCTAAACTAACAGTGTTTTCTCTGCACAAAGTAGCTGCCATTAGGTAATTGGAACTCAAAGGGCTGTTGCTGGTGTGTAACACAGGAAGTTAGTAAGATGTGGATGGTTACTGTGCCCAAAATCTCTGTTAAGACAAACATTTCTTCATTCTGGGATGTGAAAAGTAACACAGTAATTTAACACTACAGTGTAGCACATACATATTATTGGAAACTTTCTGTATCGTTTGTGGTAACCAGAAGACTAAAGCAAAACAAAAACACCTATAAAAATCTTTTAGTTTAGCTTTGTGGACAAACTATTCCAGATTACTGTTCTGCAGGACGAATAAACACTTAAGGGTAAACATCCCATTCTTTCAGAGTTACTTATGCTAAAAGTTAGTATTTGTATCAGTTTATTCCTGGGACTCCTTTCTTTCTTTACAGATGGAAACAATGAGCAGAACATAAAGTAACAGTGAAACGCATTTCACAAAGCCACTGTCATCCCTCAGATGCCTCATCAGTTTGCATAAGCCTCCTGGCAGGCCAGGAAAACTGGGGATATTCCATTATGTCAGTCGAGAAGGGGATGAACACATACTAGTGGAGAACACAGCAGGGAACGGCAGAGCTAGGAGATGGATACCGGGAAGGCAAACAATGAAACATCGTATTCTTAACTCAAAAAAACCCAGAACAATGCTAAGAGTCTTAATTAAAGGGAACTCATTGCCAGCCACTCTTGGACAGTCTAAATATAAAAGAATGAAATAAACTTGAGGCTACTCTTCAGCAGGCTCAGTTGAGTAAGATTTAAAAAAAAAAAAATTACTTGGGTTTTAACACTGCAGTGCTGAGAGATATGACTGAAACTTCTGACATTTGAGCTGCAGGAAAAAAATACACACTTCTAAGAAAAAACTCTTAGTATTTATTATTCTAAAAATCCTATAATTTGAAAGCAAATATATATATATTAAGTCTTAAAGAGAAAATTGTGTTGTGTAAGGTAACTTTATATCTTTCTATTTTCAATCTAAAACTAAAAAATAATAATAAAAAAGATGCATCTAATTGTGCTGTCCATCTACATTACCCGCAAACAACCTTTTATTTTTCTGGACAACTTAACTAAAATTAATAAAGTCATATAGATGTCTTTTTTATTCTTATTATTATTTAATTGTTTCTAAAGGTTTGTGGAAACCAGTTTCTGGCCCTAGGTGCCGGCAGTTAGTGGTGCCTTCGCAGGAAGGGGAAGACTTGCGGATGCGTAGGTCAGCCGGGTGCAGGCAGCGGGGAGCGAAGCAGAGCAGCGAGAGCGTAGGGGCCACCTGCGCCTTGGGGAACTCACCAGGGAGCTGTGGCCAGAGAGGGATATTTTGTGGGTAAGCCAAGAGAACATGAGGGGTTCTGGTCACTGAAGTGAAAAGCATTTGATAATGGGAGGCCAGGGAGCCGGGTAACGCCATTAACACAGTTAGTACGGAAATGAACGAAGTCAAACTCTACAAGAAATTAATCTGTAGCAGTTCCACTGTTTTCAGGGCAATTCACTGCTTGTGCTCACCCTGGGGTGATTTGGGCTGCAGCTGGAGAAGTGTCAACAGGACAAGGAAAAATAATTTTACTGGCAGGAGGTCCGCTACCCAGAAGTGGAGATCTGCTAGAGAAAGTAAGATCACTGCCTGATAAGAAAGCCTTCCAAATCTCCTCAGAATGCAACTAGCAAATAAATTCTAAGTTTCACAAAACAAGCTTACTACCTTTAACACACAGCTTACCCCCTGCATATCCCATTAAACTAAACCTTACCCTTGCAAATTTATAGAAGACATTAGTATTTTCCTGCTTTTCATTACACTGTTTTGTAATTTGTGGGGTTTTGGTTGATTTGGGTTTTGGGGTTTGGAAAGACCCACGCACCACACCCTGGCCTAGGCATTGCCAACAGAGATCCAGACAGTTCTGCATTTCATTGTGTCAGTAAACAAATTGGGGAAAAAAAAAAAAAATTCCTGGTTGGTCAATTTAGACAATAAAAAGCTCAACACTGAGAAATGAGCAGAGTGTGATTTATATGCTGTCATATCATTCATCACAAGAACATTAACCTTTAAACCGCGGCTAAAGCAATTCCAATTTCATTATTCCCTAGAGGATTCACCTTGGTAATACTCTGCAACCCCTCTGGGCTTGTCTGCGGAGAGGTAGGGGGTCTTCCTTTCATCTCCCTCTGCAGTTCTAGAATGCAGTTCAGAATACATTACTGTTTGTACGCTTGGCAGAGAAGACACATCAGTCACAGCAATATCTGAGCTCAGGATATTTGCTTGGAGACTTTTTTTTTTATGCCTGCTTTGCAGTTCTGCTTTAGTCCATTTGCCCATATATACCGCAAACTTCTGTTCACGCAGTGAGCGTACTTGGACCTCTAGAAGCCTGCTGGGTTGACCATGGAAACACGGAGCACAGGGAAAACTATGCCTTGAGAGCAGTTAAACAGCAATACATTCAGAGACGCTTGAGGAAGGTGAGGAAAACTAGCTTCGTACCCAGCACAGCCACATCAGCAACGTGCTACGTACGCACCGTAACGAAGGTGCTTCGAGTGGGCTGCCATAGTGCCAGCACAGCACTGCCCCGTCCAGGGTGACGCAGGCTCTAGGCAGTTTCCTGAAGTCAAAAAGCAAACCTCTAGGTTTTCATTTCAGGACCTTAGAAGAATGACTGTAAGCTCTTTGTTACACACACCTTACTGGATTTATATGCCAAGTGTAGCACGGTGCGACCCACTCTGATGCTAACTGGTGTTTGTAGAAGAAAAGCCACGAACCTACTGCTGCAGGAGTTGCTTGTATTTCTCTTTTTTGGCTCAACAGATAAAACTTCACTTGTGAATTTTAGTTTATGTACAAATGAGTGAAGTGTTACTTGTGCACACCTGAGTTCCCAAGATCAGGTCTGAAGTTTGTTTAAGTTTTATAGTAGTCATGATTTCAGTATAATTGATATGTCAGAGAGAAGTTCCATTATTTACCGAGACTAAACATGCCAGATGCCTTCACTTAACTTCCATTCATGGAAATATTAAAACCAGTGAGAGGTTAAACAGGATATTAAAACTTTTCCTCTTCTCAAACACACAAGGAGTTCAGCCATTTGATTACAGTAATTAAAGTGACAAAGAACAGCTGAGCTCCACTGAACTAGTCTGAGTATCCCACTAAGGAACAGACACAGAGAAAGGAACATCCAGGAGAGACCTAGAAGCAAAGCACCATGTGCTTTCAGAAACAGCTTGTTCATTTTCTTCAGTATAATACAGCCCTTCTCACACTTCGACACTGAAAATACAATCCCAATTAACTTCAGATCTGAATCAAGATTAGACTAAGTATTTGAAGAGTTGAGAATCAGCCATAATGTAAGATACTTCCAAAATGCCCCAAATGGTTCTCCCGCTGTATCAGACAACCAGAACCCAGAAGCAGAAACAGTTTTGGTTATGGAGCTGCAAACCATGAAGGTGAACCTCACAAGCAACCGGCCTTTTTGGATGAAGCACGGTTACCGTGCTTCATAAATACAGCATTCCACGTTGATTAGACTGAAGTGCTAAAGTTTTTGATCCCAGATCTTAAAACTTCGGGTTGTCTTCTTTATAGGACTGAAAGACACAACTCCCTTTAGCTTTATCAGACAGTTTATCTCAGAATAGATAGAGAAAATGAATTTACCTTGTGGAGGTATCTATTGTACTTCCAAGTGCAGAGATGACGTTACGCTATTTTCTGCGCTTCCTGAGAGTGAAGTATCAGCGATGGGCAGAAAGGAACAGAAAGGGCACAATGAAAACCTGAAGGTGATGTGCTGGCAGAAAAAGTAAAGTGAGTTTTCCAGCCAATGTCAGTTACATACAAACTCAAGTTTTTAGAAAGAAAAGCCATGGCTTGAAGACACTTTCTTATTTATGCCCAAGGATAGATATATCTTAAATCTTAGAAATGAAAGTACTTTTGCCACTCTTAAAAAATAATACTGAAGTGGCATAGGTCACATCTTGTCCACATTAAAATTGGCAGCAAAATCTCTTCTGACTTAAATGAATTTAGGAACTAGCTTTTAAAAAACAGGGGTGGTGAGGAAAGATAATCAGAAGTTATCTCTGTAAATCACAGGACTATGAGATTAAAGCTGGCAGCAATCACTCTGAAAGCATCCCACAGCAATACACAACAAAACGAAGCTGCTGATGTGATAAAGCCCCCAAACTGCAGGAGATGAAAGAGAAAAAACTACCGAGGGACTGATCCGTGCCACTTCCACTGTGAATTGAAGCTGTAAGAGCCACTCTACAAGCGACAGAGAATGTTTCTACCATTTCAGGTCTTCCACTGCAATTAATTATTGCTTTCATCTTTGTATAACAGGACAGTGAGGTCTTTGAAGGACCCTAGCTCATAACCTATGGAAAGAGAAAATACTGTCTCATTGAGAAGAATCATGTGTCATAATCACTAAGTTAGAAGTTTCTGATGTTATTTATTTAGTTGACAGGTTTTCAACTAAAACAAGAAATGCTTCCATCAAAAAAATGAATAATTGAAAAACTTAATTGATAGGGTAATAAGCAGACTTTCCAAGAAAATACAAGAAACAATCCAGAAGGACGCTTCCCTGCGCATCCACCGCCCAGCGGGCAGTTTGGCATTCCAGAGGGATTGTGCAATCCTGCTGCAGCCGCGGGACAGATCCTCTCTCCGCTGGATTGAGGTAAATCAGAAGTAGCTCTGCCACCAATGCATTCATGCAAAACCAAAATGCTTAGATGTGCTCAAGTCCAAGTGTGTTCAGTTAAACCATACAAGTCAGGTCTTCAGCTGCTACACCGAGCAGCTGGCTTTCATACTAGGTATAATTAGATAACTGCAATTAGCGTGTTTGCCATCCTTCGCTTACAGTTTCTAAGACAACTGTAAAAGCTCTAAAAGGCAAAGTAATATTAAAGTATAATCAAGAAGAGCTCCTCTGCCATGAGTGATAACAGCAGGCAACACACACAGCAAACCGATTTCCAGGGAATGGACGCGTGGCCCCAGCCAGCCTGAACCGTCGGAAGGTGTGTTGGGGAAAGAGACGCCAGGCAGTTCCCATCCCCTGTCTCCAACTGTGCTGCAACTCATTTAGCAGGACAGTTGTTTGGCCGCCTTCAGTGATTTGCGGTCTTAATTTATATTCATTATCAGAGCCATCAAAACGTTCATCTGATGGTCCAGCATATGTATTTGCTTAGGAACAAGCTGTCTAAATATTTTGTCAACTTGTACTGCAACTGCCATGAGGACAATTTGGCTTTTTGATTTCCTCCTGTCTTCGATAGTCTTAAAAGACAAGAGAGATCGAAGGGGTCAGTAGACGTTTGCATTTTTTTGCTACAGAAACGCTGCTAGAAAAAAAAAAAAAAAAAATCACAATTAGTTTATCATACAATTATATTTTACCCTTAACTACCACAAGTGAGGCTTGAGCTGTGAGAAGATGCCATAGCACATAAAAGCTTAATAAATACTGAATTACATATTATTTTACAGGAAAGAAATAGTGTACCAGCCAAATATAAAGCCAGCAACCTAGCCCAAAGTATAACACAGACTAACGTTCATTTAAAGAACTAGGAAAAAACCCCACAACGCATTACACCTACGTAATTACATTTGCATAGCAATTCACAAACCAGAAGACTTTTGTACTGTGATTTTTCCAGAGGTCATTGAATCAACAATGTATAATTCAGTTGTATACAACAACATAAATGGAAAATGGTTGCTCAATTTCAGGATCTAAAATTCGCCCTCCTGGATCTCAGTTCTATGGGACTTGAACCCGGAAAGCTTGTCTGTTTGCATATTTAGATCCCGTGACTCTTGCATGAAATCAATTAAGCCAACATTATTTACCAAAATATCATTATCCCCAATAAAACATGCACTTACATTTTAAAATAACAAATGCAAAGTTCAAAAGGACTCCTGTGGATATACAAAATAAGTATAGGGTTTATGAGAAACTGATGGGAGGAAAAGATGTTTATTTAAATATCATAGGATGAGATATTAGCCTGTCAGCTATGCATATAACACAACCACATTTAATCAAAAAGAATAGCTCATAGTCTTTTGTTACTTTATTAAAAGGAGCAGTGTTGCAGACGATTGAAGAGATATTTTAAACAAGTCAAAAGCAGCAGCTGGAAAACAACATAATTAATAAAAACAGGTAAGAGCACACACTGTTCTCCTGAAGCATTACTAATCACAAATACCGTACTGGGTTACTACCATAACACAAGCCAAAGCAAGTTCTACTAGGATATATTTAGCCAGTTCCACTAGGATATATTTAGCAATATTTTGCACTTGTCCTTACATTATTACAGAATATCAACATTTTGTCTCTTTTCTTTTCTCTTGAGAGCGAGAAGCACTAGAAGGCAGCATTGCTTGGTTGGTGCCTTGAGGAAGTCCTATCAGCTTTAGATGCACAATACTACCTTAGCAGCCAGGAACGCTGGTTAAATTTGTAACCTCCATTATCAAGGAAATCTGAATCAGCAGCATAAGACAAGACGGAATAGGACACACACAAACTTTCAAGTCAAAAAATCCAGCGTAAGAAATACAGTTTCCAAAAAATCCAAATATTGTAAGAGGTTTTGGGTCTGTTTTCAAAATAAAACTAGACAGCCAATTGCCCAAACTCCAAGCAAATATGTATGCTGGTCCTAATTCTGAGAATAGCCGCAGCTGCCCCAGGAAAGATAAGGACATTCTATAAAGTCCTCTTAAAGTTAGGGCAAGCGCTATCAGGCAGCATAAAATTCCAACACCCCACTTCAGCCCAAAGGTGCCAGGCCCAAACTGATCACTGCTTGAAACGCATGGCAGGGAACCAGCAGGTCCCAGCAGCCTTCACTTAAGATAGGGCACTTCCATCCCAGCTTTCAAAACAGAATTATGGAATATTTACAGTATTCTGGCCAACAAGTCACAAATACTGAAAATCAACGATTTTTAGCACCCTGCAAGACAACCAGGCAAGTTTCTGACAGATCCGTGACTTATGGTTAGCGGAAGTGTGTTGAAATAGGTACATTTTTCTTCACCAAGCCAGTATTTTTTCAATTAAAACCCTACCTATTTGATTGAAAAGTTTCCAAGCTACCTACTCAGAATCACAATTTTGCTGTATCACAAGCATCTTTATTTCCAGCTCTTCCACAGGAATAATTTCGCAGTTTCGCATCAGCTCTCACTAAACTAGATTTCCAGTGAGAACTCAAGTGGCATTTTGCGAACAAACAGCACTGATACATCCATGTTACACACCTAAATCCAAACGTTACTTACATGCAGAAAGTATTTTTGTCCAGTGTCAAACCAGCTCATGGCATCTTCCCCCAAAAGAAAACAGCAATTCTGCAGACTCAAGGGAGTTGCCCAGTGGTCACTTGTACCCCGTTTCTAATTTTGCACTGATATTTTCTCAAGTGCTGTGCTTCGCCAGAGGTGCGCTCCCTCCCTCATCAGTGAGTCCTCACTCACATTTTAGACACACCACCTTCCGCCTGGAACAGAAATCCTCCGAAATTCCCAGCTGCCTTGCTCTCCATGTTCCAGTCCATCCTAAGGGGGCTCTCATGTTCTACTCTCCTAATCCTAACTCATCTCCTGAGAGAAGATACAACTGCCTGGCATAATGTATGAATTCCCTTCCCAATTTAGAAGCTATCATTTCTCGGTTTATCATCCTCTACCCAGCAGCCACTTGATGTTAAGAGTTTTTGCTTTGAGGGTGTTCCTTTATTTACCCACTCTCTAGCCAAATTAATAATAATTGAAAACTTCATTTAAAAGGTCATTATGGAAGACTGTGTACAATAAAAATAAAACTAAACAAGTCTTTAAAAAGCAGAGTTCAGTCCTTCACATCTAGGACTGATGGTTGAGAAATTCTTAATCCAAGTCCCTGATATCCATTATCAATTTGAATCTTCGAGCATTCACATATTACCTTTGCCTGTCTCCTGTATCAAAAATCCACAGTCCTGCCCCAGCATTCACACACACTCTCTTCATACAGGTTTGCGTTGCCACTGACTTTAAGATAAGACACATTCTGATAAAGCTGGGGGATCTGTCCCCTTTGGGCTTTTAATCTGAGTTGGTTGCCTGGCTTTTTAGAATAACTGGGTTTGGATACTCACTGCAAGAGGGGAATGCACATCAAACTATTTCTTATAAAGCCAACATTTTTGCATTAGGGGTCTGCACTGTTCCTCTGTAACTCCTGTGATCTGGCTACCGGTGTATAAGCGGCCTCTTAAAGCACGAGGAAGGAACCTCCCCAGCTGCAGCTGAAGTATGCTGGTCACAGTTCACATTTTTATCACCTTTATACACACTTGGTTGTCAAAAGGAAAAGCATCAGGTGATGACTAGTTATTAAAGCACAAGCAGCAGCATGTTGGGCACAAAGATTCTTCTCAGCTAGTTAAGATGCTGCTGACATTGGTCTTTTATCCCCAGTTGCCTACGGGCTCCCTAATCAGACTCCCTTCCCCATCATTCATGGCACTAACTAGTCACACCAGTAACAGCATGTTTAAACCACTTTGCTGAGGTTTAATTATTGCATTTGATGACACCTGCATGATACAATTTCACACTGTTATGAAATATTAACTGCTTTCTGTACTACAGAATATAACACATTCAAGAGTGGAAAAAAATAATGCTGTTATTGTCTTTATAATGTCTTTTTTTGTTCATTTTAAACCAAAGACTTTAGATTATTTTCCACGCTATCACTAAGCTAGCAAAACAAACAGCGTCTGTTCTTTGCCACATTTTCTACAATCTTGGGCTGAAATTTGCTAAAATAAGCTTCAGCCATCTATAGAGCAGCAGATCCCTAGTGTTTGGACCTTCATCTCCTACTGAAAGGTCTTGATTCTGTCGGAAGGACCGGATGGAGGATAAGTCTTGGTCTTCCGAGATCAAATGAAAACATCACCTCACTTAACAACTTGCAGGTACCTTGCTTGGAAACTACACTAACATGATAAAATGCATTCTTAGTTTTTTTTCCAAACAGATGGAAGTTAATCTCCTCCTTAAAGCCTGAAGGAAGCCTATGCATATACATCACAAAGCCACCATCTTCATGGCAATGAAGATAAGGATGAAGAAAGATTTGCCTGCGCGTTTCTCCTGAGAAACCACACGTTACTCAAAGCCCTCCTTACTTCCGGGGCTAAAAAGCAGTTCCATAACTACAAGAGCCATCTTCCATTTTCCCCATCACCTTCTGCTACTCAAGGCAAAGGACAGAACTATTATTTTATGATGTGCCTCCAAAACGTCCCTCCATGTCTCACAAAGAGAAAAGTTAATTTTTCTCTCCTAAAAGAAAAGCAACATTTATTTTTCCTTATCTCACACGCCGGTCATTCATGCCAGTGACTGCCATCTTACGTCACTCCCCTTGAGAGCTGATAATGAAATGATAAAAGACAAAGGTTTACTTCATGGAAGAGTATGTGCAATAGTTTCCACGTCTTAAAAAAATAATTAAAAAAAGAAAGAAAAAGTCCATGTCTTAAGAGGGGAATATAATCTTCAAACAATTTCAGCCAGCACCACTATTGGCAAATACCTAAGAGCTTAAGTATTACAGTCGAGTTCTTATATGTATACAATGTACACATTCAAGGCTAACTTTTAAGCTCAGCTGCTGAAGTTTCCTCGATTACTTTAATTAGGAGCAGCCAACACACCCAGGCTCAGCTACAAAGAGCGAACACTGCAGAACATGTGCCAGTACGGAACACGCCGGGCATTCCCGTCAACCATGATGCAATCCCTGCCACGCCGAAGTCAGGAGGAACTTTAGGTACTGACTCCAGCAGGGTGAGGATTTCCGAGCTCGGGCTCTACTGCCGTCTCATTCATGTAGAGGAGAGAACGGAAGCACGATTCACTCCAGCATCGCACCAAGTCATGGGAATCCCTGTAGAGTTACTGTAGGGAAGAAACCCCAAGAATTTGCTCATGACTTGCCAGTTCCGTGGAAGGACTGAGAAAGCACAAGCAGGCTGCACACCTCTGCCCTGTGCAGAGCCCGCCGGGCTCGTCTTTGCAAAAATCTAGAGCTCAGTGATTCACGAGAATAATTTCAAAATTAAGACCAATCAATACCAAGTTACTGTAAATACAGAGATCTCTATCTCTACTTGAAGGTGAAGAGGGAACATTCTTTTGGAAAAACGATGTGCTGATATTATGAAAAAGAAATACTTGTTAGTGCACCAATACATATGTGCATTTAAATACGAATAATATGCATCAATTGCCCCCAAATAAAGTGAGTTTAATATTCCAAGGTTGAAAGGGAAAGGGCAGATTCATACAACACATTCAGAAACAGATCGTTAGCCAATACAGATTACTGTAGTTTCACAGTTGAAGAATTATTTTGATGCATTTTTTTATCCTCCAAGGCATTTATTTCTAAGATAAAGCAGATGAACCAGTGACAGGCATACCTGGGAGGAAGTATCTGGAATATTTTCCTTCAGGGTTAAGATGCAATCTATAAGCTTTCACAGCCAGAAAAAAAGAAGAGTATTTCTCAACCAAAGAGAAAAAGGCTCAAAGTTTTAGTTATACTGGAACACATATGAAAAATTGTATGCGTTGAAAAAAAGATGCAATAAAGTAGGCTTAGACTGGGTTGGAAAGAAGCAGAATAACATTGCAAGTATATAACTGGACGATAAGTGGTGGGGGAAGCATTAGGTAACCAGATCTTGGTTAAATAACCCATGCAGATTAATTCTTTAGTCCTCGCTGTAATTTTGCTAAATTTAAAGTACTAGACAAACTGTTACTGACTTTCCCCATCTCTCTTTTCTGAGTGGGGAAAAAAAACAGTCCTGCTACTAATTCCAATGCTACGCAAAAAAAATCTGTTTCATTCAAAAATAATTATGAAACTCACTGTTAATCTTGATATGGATTTTTATTTGTAGTTTTTTCCTGTAAGAGTGAAAAACAAAAATATTTTCTTTCAAGAAAAAAATTTAAATTTGGAAGGGGTGGACTCATTTTGGAATAAAAATCAGTTTAAAAGACTTAAAACCTTTGTAAAACAGAATTTCCATTCTCTTCCAAAGTGCATTAGTAATATCCTTGGAGAATGTAAGAACTTCAGCCAGAGGCAAGCCGTGTTGGGACAGAGAGAACACACATTAAAAAGGAATGCTGCCATCCCACTTCAAATAGAAAGTTTTTCACAGTGAGAATTTTGTTTTAAGAAGAACAGATACAGATGAGAACCGTGAACAACTAGATCACCAGTCGAGTAAGGAGATCTTATAAAACAAGCCAGAAGACATGACTCAAGGAAAAAATACAGAGGAGGAAAAATTCCACATGTATCAGAGGATTAAAAAAAAAAAAAAAAATCAAACAGTTACAGACACCAAGGGAAGGAAGAACATTGATAAACATTTCTTCTAAAAATACTGAAGGTAAGGGTGGTAACCAAGTTCATAACCTCACCAATTTACAAAACACCATCTAAAACGCCAGTTTTGTTTTATGGTAAAATCCAAATAACAAATGATGAACAGAAGCCTTCCTCAGATACTAATATGCCACGTTGACCAGAACAATAATCTCCTGCTGGTTTATATCTCAATTCTATTTGAGATGTTTTCAAACACTTAAGTTAGTGTATTTCTTTCAAACCTAATAATTACTTCCGATGCCTACAAACAGCACAGGCTGCAATTTAATTCTCTGACAACATACCACAGCAGTGCTCTCCTCCTCCCCACCCCCCAGACAGTGAAGTTGTCCACAAAGGGAACAAATAAGAAATTATGTTACTGCCTCTGAACAATTCCGAGTGAAATCCCTTCCTTCGCAGTCAGGTTGACACTCTAATCCAAATGTCTTGACTGTAAAGCAGAAGGGAACAAAAATGTGAAATTCTGTGATGTGATTTCATTAGCTTAAAATGCCGAGAGTACGCTAGCATCATTAAGCATGCAAGAAGCAGGAAAGCCAAGTTCTGAAAAACAATCAGCACAAAATTAAAAAAAAATATAAATTAACGTGTGGACATTAAGTCTCCATAAGATGCAAAACAATTACTAGCACTTGCTTTATATTCTGAATAAACAAACAGCTTTTAGAGGTCAGCCTATAACAAACAGCTTGTAACATTCCGTAAAACAATGGGTCCCTAAGCAATATCCAATTTCCAGAGCATTATGGTAATCTTTTAAATCCTTTTTTGATCTCAGCAATTGCTACATGCAGCTGCCTACAAAATAAGTATTCAGGAAGCTCATATAAGCGTCAAAATAAAACCAGTTTTGATCAGACTATGTGACAGGACAAGGCCCTGAGGTACCCAAGCTAAGTCTGCAGCTGAATCCGAGTTCCACCCAGCTTTGAGCAGGGGTTTGCCCAGATGACCTCCAGAGGTCCCCTCCAACCTAAATTATTCTAAGATGCTGTGTATACTCAAAAATTATTCCCAGAAATTATTTTTAAAGGATTACATGTCTGTATGGTGTTTACAGTGTTCAGAATATTTGAAAACCAGGCCACTTATTTAGCTGCTTAAGGGTGGTCTGAGAAATCTAGCTCCACAAATAATTATTTCAAAATATTGAGATATAACATGCATTTTTTTTCTATTTCGCTTCTGCTAGACATTTACTAAGAACTGTCTCTTCACCAAAGTAAACCAAGGCCTTAGGGTGTTCTTACAATATAAATTACATGGCATTATTGGGTCATCTCCATGTAAAACCTCCAAATAAAAAAAAAAAAAACAACCAAAAAAAACCAACCTCTGAATGAACAACCGCTGGATTTCATAAGCCTTTCCTAGTCAACAAGCAGCTAAGTAGAACATGGGCACTTTTATAATGCAGTTGAAGTAAATTCAATTTCCACTGCCATCAAGTGAACATCCAAATTCTGTATTTCATGTTGCAGTCCCTCTCACAACAAACAGGTCAAGAAACTACATTATTTAAAAAAAAGAAAGAAAGAAGAAAGAGAAATAAGAAAACAGCTTAACTTTATACACTAACAGACCATATTTTAAAATATCTATAAATAGGAAGACTACATAAGGATAACAAATTTATTCTTTTAAGACTCCCGAACTGAAAAAAATGTAATAAGACAGACTCAAGTGCACAATCTTGCCAGGAGAAGAGTTTGCATTTTTTGAGACAATACATGCAAATACATGCGAAGGACAACTTCCGCCGGTGCAGTCTGGTGCAATCATGCATTTATCCCATATCTCTAGGTATGAAAACGGCACAACTATTTCTGAAATTCAAAAGATTCATCCTCCAATTTCTAGGTTAAACTCTCAGATTTTCCTTATTTTAGTCCTGAAACTCTATTATCTAACCTGTTTTCTAGCACCACTGACCACCACCATCTCGAGGAGATCGGGGAGCAGGTTCACCTCACGGCACACTTACAGAAAGCGAGCAATCTTGGGGTGCATGAACCACACAAATGACAAGTTTTTCAGTCTCCCAGGAAGCCAGTAACAGTTCCAGAACAGTCACTTCCATGAGACTTCTCTTCAAAGGTGCCAAATGTATATAGTAAAAAAACCCCAGTAAAATAAAAATCTTCAGATTTGATTAAAACTCAAAAATGTCATTCCGGTTCTTTAATATTTAGTAGGTAATATTAAAAATATCGCTTGAACACCAGAAACATAATCCTACAAGTTTTAAATGTCTTTCATCTTACTCATAAGAAAGTCCAGCTAAATAGAATGCCCTCTACTTTGGTGGGGATGAACACCTGAAGAATCAAGAACAGAACAGATTGGTTTAAATATTCTAAACTGACAACAGGGTTTAGTTGCAACCACTTACTTCAAGAAGACCCAGGAGACTTATTTATTAGCTGCCCTAGAAAGACAATCTGATTTCGGCATGATTTCTGCTGCCTTTACTCTTTCAGTCAGAGCAATGAAGACTTGAAAATGCAGACAGGAACAAATACAATAAGGCTAGATTAAAACAAACAATCAAACTACACAGTTCGTCTTATATTTTTTTTTAAATTTAAAAGAAGTTACCATGGTTTCTCACTTCTGCAAAGCTACACCTTTTAACAGTAACTGTGAAAGACCGATCTGCCAAGTTGTGCTTCTGCATAGGTAGGCTCATTTCTGGGCAGCCAATTTTACCAGATTAAAGCTGCCAGATTACAAGAAAGTGCTGAGAATTTATAACACAAAAATAAGGTTTCTTAAAGGAGCTAGATACAGAAAAACAAAAAGAAAAACCCTCCTTTTTTTTGGTTCTATATCTTAACAAAGTTATTTACAAGCATATAATTTTTAATTTTCATTTGATCCAAATAGAAACCAAACCCAAACAAAATAAACTAAAATGGAACAAAACCCCCACAAAGACAGCAAGCATTTAGACACTTAATCATGCACAGAATCAAAAGATGAGAGCAAAAACATCCACCACAACAAAATCAAAGTGTATTAAAAAAAATTGGCATACCTCAAAGTCTTTTCCAGGCTCTGTGTGCGGCTCCATTGGCCCTGGCACCAACTCGCCCCAGAGCTCAGCCATAGCCCACAGGGCAGCCTGCCCCTCTCCTGCTTCTCACCAGCTTTTTCCAGAGCTCCTTTCCAACATGTTTTCAAATCCGCTTTGCAGGACACTCTTCATTTCCTCCTCCTGCTTTTCCTTAACGCGTGTATGGTGTGCCCAGGGGCACAGTGGGATGGCTTAATTGCTGGATCCAGGTGCCACTTGAACCAAATGAAGAGCTGATTACAGGACAAAATACAGCTGATCACATTCACAATGGAGTTAAAAAACAGTGGGATCCTCATTTAAAATCACACTGACAAATAATCCCAACCCTGCCTTAAATTTAAGATTTCAAAATTTTTATCATTTGGCGAAGCGTTTTGATGAAATGATGGCATTCATACTTCTTTTTACCCGAAAGTCACCTCAAACCCTTCATGATGTGAAAACAACTTCCAGCCAGGTGTGGAATGGGTGCTGTAAGACTGTATTATTTGAAGAAGCTGCTTGTTCCCCCTCCCCGCCTTGCCATGGCGGCCTCAAGCAAAGCCTCTCCCTGCCGGCCTGTTCTCCTGCCATAGGTTTGCCATCACCGATTACTGCCGTAACGCTCCAGCCCAGCGCTGCTGGCACAACAGGAGCCGTGTCTGCTGCCCGATGAGGGCAAGAGAGGCCTGGGGGGCCATGTCCCACCACATCCCTGCGCGCTTGGACGGCACCTTTTGCGCCCAGTGAAGGGGTCAGGTCACGCTGGGTGGCAGCCACTGGGGACCAGAGGGAGGAAGGAAGAGAAGTAGCCCATTTTTTTTTTTTCCAACTTTCTTTCAGCAGCAAATTTACTGAGCTACCCAAGCCAGCCCCACCCTGCAGGGGTAATTCGCGGGGCCCTGGGGCTTTGGATTGCAGCACTGACTTTCGCCCACACAGCTGAAACTGTTTTCCTGCTACGACACCAGCATGAGCACGAGCAGCAAAGCCACCGTTTGTCCAGAATACCTGCCAGGATATTACTAAATCTACCTCATACGTAGGATGTGGATGAAAAAACTGTGAGAGAAAAGAGACTTCAGGAACGAGGTTTTCTGTAAGATCCCTGGGTATGCGGCATCAGTCTACACCAGTGAAAATCTCCATTTCTCGGAGGACAGGCCAGGCAATCAAGGAAAATTTATGCCTTTAACACCATTTTAGAAGTTTCCATTGACCGATTTTCTGCTTTGTGGCTTCTCTCTTTTGTGAAAAATACCCAGTTAAGGCCGGTGCACGACACTGACCAGGCTCTTCCACCGGTCTCCTCAGGAACACAACCCTCTTCTCGCTGGAGCAGGCGGGGAAGAGGGAGGAGGCCGAAGAGGCCCGTCAGGCTCGGGCGTGTCGCCCTGCCCTTTGCCAAGCCAGCAGCGGTCATCAGGCAAACGTGAAATCCAAGCTGGTGACCAGCTCTGCCCCACTGAAAACATGTTTTCCTTCTGACTATGCAGACTCTGAAAGCATTAAAAATGACTAGCCAGAAAATTGAACGCATTATCTAATCTTCACCCTCGTGCCAGCTGCACTCCAGCCGTCTCTCTTGGATGGGGTAGGGCAGCACAACCAGCGCTAAACCAGAAAAACAACCCTGCAAAACCCGATGCTTTCAGTTGAATCCCCTGAGCTGGCTTAAGCATCCAAACGCCTTCACTTGCACAAGGAAAAGGGCAAGAGCAGAATCAGGATCACGTCAGCGGTTCCTGGTTATTAAAATGGCTTAATTTTATCACAACAGCTGAAGCGCAACCATTTTTGGGGTGAAAGTTATTCCCACAGCTCTACTTGTAGCAAACCAAGAAATAAGCCAACAGAGTATGCTGTTCTGATTCCCCGTCCATTGTCATATCATTTATATCTCATATGTAAAAAGGAATTATTACACCTATTTGGCTTTTATCTGGAGATCTTACATTACTCTAACAGAAGGATTAAAAACATTATTTCTTTTTTATGTGCGCAAAGGAAGATGCAGAGGATAGGAACACACAAAGAAGTTTCTGCAGGGCAAGCGAGGGTATAAACTTGAAGAGCTCCAGTTATTCCGTGAGAAACAGACACATGCACATCCTTATCCTAAAAAGCAATTTTTTCAAAAGGGGATAAAATCTTGTCTTACCTCAGGAGGTAAATATGAAGTGGATTATTTTCTTGTCCTGGGGTAAGAATGTCTGTTTGGCAATATTGTCGAGAAGCTGATGTATTTCGAGTTCACACAGCAGTTTGCCCTGAAATAACTTGTTTACATGTCCCTAATCAAGGAGACTTGCCCAAGGTCAGTGACAAAGCCAAGACAGAACGGTGCACGTGCAGCTAGCGGAATAATTCTTCACTACATTGGGCCAAATATTACAGTTTTAAAAGCATTTTACACAGTTCATCAATATCACCTGACAATTTATTTTTTAACAGCTTTCCTGGAAAATAATGTAACTAACCCCAGTTGTTTTCAGTTTGCTTTTAAGAAAGTTTACAAACTCAGTTCAGGACATTTCAAGAATCCTCCTCATCATACCGGAGACCATTTTGCTGTGGCATTGTCTAGGGGCGTTGTTACAGCTTCGTTAACAGATGTGTCTCTTACTTTATGCACACTGAAATGTTGCCCAGAGACTTCAGCCCACCACTAGTCTTAGCCAATATAGTTCATACACATATGACTGAGAAATCTTAATGCAATCAGAAAGAATTCTTTTTAGAGGATGCCTGATTACCTTTAATTGAAATTCCTAATTAATACATCATTTTAAAAACTATATTTTGCGTATAAACCTACAAACCAAAATGCTAAAGATACTTTATGAGACAGACGAGCAGCACAGATGTGTAGTTAACGTAGCATCTGCCTTACTTAACATTTGTTATAGATAGAAAATTTTTGTAAGCCTTCAATTTGGTTCCTATCAGATGCTTCCCATCTCTATTATCTTCTTCCTGCCAAAAAGGATTTTTAAGTAGCGTTCTTATAAAAATGAAACAATACAGATGATATAAAAACTTCTGCTCTTGAGTATTTGATCTCTTTTCCAATAGCTTCAACAGTTGGATGGAGAAAAGAATAAGGAAATATAGAAAATGAGTGTGATGAGTAACCAATTTAGCTTGGCGAAAAGTAGTTTTAAATGAAATTGCTTCATCATCAAGTCTCAAAAAAGGCCAAGTGAGTAATTGTCTACACTAGCACTAAGTACTAGGGACTTTTTTGGCCCAAAGTCATGATAAGTTATCTTAGGTCATGAGAAAAGTGTGAACTTTCATACACTTTGCCTCAAAAGGCAAGAACTTGTGCTGCAGAATTTAGGCCCTGGCTACCATACTGGAAACAAAACTCAATACTGAAGTCACAGCTACCTGTTTGCTTGGAATTTTTTTTCACAAGCTGTTTTGACCTCCATGTTTTACACCTTACTCCAGAGAGGACTGGAAAAGACCTAGTCATAAAGCTGGTCACCTTTTGCTGCAGCAATCACATCATACACTAGTATTAAAAAAGAAATAAAGTTTCTTTTCAATTTTTTATTTAAATTTGATTTTTTCAGTGCTGTTATAACCCCCCTTTTGTTCGTGCCCCTTGTGTTTCTATAGACACCGCCATCCTCTGGCAGCTTCCATTTGGTACCCCAACCACGAGACGAGGCCCTTTGAACCCTTCCTGGAAAATGCTCTTCGATTCCTTCCTCATTGCACTAAAACCACCGTAAAACCTTGCCCGCTGCAAATGTCACACAGTCCGCACATTCCACATGTTAAAAACTGTGAACAAACCAGCTCTCAAGCAGTAACCATATTACATGCTTACAAATTGCTTCAGTGCATCCAAAGGGAAATCCAAGCAAGCGTGAACTAATCCAGTTTATCCAAGCTGGGGATCTGGACTTTTCCCTTCTAAGGAAAGAAGCTGTGAGCTCAGGTAGCAGCAGCAGTTCACCCAAAACCATAGCAATAACAGGACAATTTACACTGGATTAGCAAAATATTTTCAAATTTATCAATTTGTGAATTAAAAAAATAAATCTTGAAGACTGCATCTTTTAACTTGGATCAGATGTACGCTAAATGATGAGAAAGAATAAGAAACTCCGTATTCACACTACCAAGATGGACACGAAACAGCCTTTCTCAAAATTAAAAAGAGAACGAGAGGATCACACATATTTATTCATGATAAACCAAGCGTTTCCTTACATTAGTCAACTGACTATTTCTCTGACACAAAAATCGTGATCCAGTTTCCAAATCATTTCATATTTTGGCATAAGTTCTGGCATATTTGCAGGACACCTAGAGTTCTCTTCTAGAAGATGGTCTGTTTGGCTACTGTACAGAAGAAATCATTGAAGATTCTGTCAACAAGATTTTTCACTACCATGTTGCACAGCTTTAAAAATGTAATTTCCCTCCTTTTCAATGACATTTTTTTTAAGATACAAAATTTGCTATCATTTGAATTCCTAACTGCGTGTAGCCTTTTTTCATGGCTGACTAAACGTTGTACTCGATGTCATGAATTCAAAGCCTGATGAATACCCTAACCCCTGGCTCCAGGCAGCAACGAGCCTCTAGTCCCATTCCAGCAGAACGGCAATTCTGCAGTTTTCAGACGCGTGAGTGACAAGCCCCGTCCCAAAGAGTATTGTCCCGAGTGCATTGTGAAAGTCACCTGGGTAAGCTTTGAAGATGAAAAGCATTCAACACTTGCAAGGAAAGGGATTTTATAGCAGATACTACAGAGCTGAGTAGAACAGCCGGACTGAGCAGCAGCATGTCAACTGCAATATGAAATTCCCAGCACCATTAGTGTTCAGTTAAAAATTCCACATCAAAAAGGGTAGAGGACTACACAATTTTAATATTTCCCCCTTTTATAATGTGTGGGCAGATGTTTTTCTGTATGCTTTCTTGTAGAGGTTTTGCTTGGCCTTTTAGTTTAACTTGCTTATTTCAGGACATGTCCCACCAGCTCAGATAAAGCAATGACTGAGAGTTCTAGAAGCTCCAGTTTGCTGCCAGATATTGCCTGATGGCAGCAAGTAGAAGAGAAAACACTAGATGATAAAACAGGGAAAAAAGAACTAATTTTTTTATATACTGTAACTTTTAGATCTCAACCTACCCAAACAAGCTGCAAAAAGTTCAGTGAGATGAAGCACCTGTTTGAAACATCTACTTCAGCAAACATGCTTTTCTGCGGGAAAAAATAATTATAGAAAATTAAATAAGATATCTGAGCTAAGGGAAATGCATTGCTTTCACAAGTCTTGTCTGAAGGTTTGTTTTTTCTGCCAGCAAAAATGCTATTTTAAGGTTATAACTGAAGCTGGCTCGAAAGAAGCTGTGAAAAGAAATGTGTTGTTAATTTGACGAAATGAACTGCAGTCTCTATGAAAGCCAGCCGGTCTGAGTAACATTATTTACAAGCACTATAAAGCCAGTATCATTTAGTTCTTCATTTCAAATCCTTCCTGTCTCTGACAGTAGTCATTCCCTGGACGTAACACCCGTTCAGGGCAGCATTACGGCAGGAAGCAGAGTGGCTTTCTCTGCCTTCTCCTGCCATTTTTGCCATTCGAGCTCTTCTCAAACACTGCTTGTTGCTGCTAACATGATGCGCTCATCAGCAAAGAGGCATTTCGCAGTTTCTGAAGGGTACGCTACACAGGCGGTTAAGGTGACTCCCTCATTCCCACAGCGCTTCAGTGATTATTTCTCCTCTTATAGGCCTTCTAATACATCATATTATTATTAGAATTAATCAAGAAGAATGAATCATACTTAGTGGGAAGTAAGGTAAGTCAGTTCAATACAACACTGTCAATCAAAGATGCACGAGTCTTGAACTCACTGTATTATGAAGCTTTAACAACTGGCTCACGTAAACCGTTCTCTCTGCTATTGCTTTCAAGAATATGGTTCTATTCCAAGAGTCACAAAATAACAAATGGTTCCAGACCTGCTTAGTTCAAGTGAGGGTATAGCAACGGGTGCTTTGGTGTGTCTTCTTAAACTTAGCTGAAACATAAAGTGACGGGAAAAGGAAGGGAGGAAACGGAGAAACTATAACCGTATCATTTTGTTACTGAATCCTGTATGTTCAAGCTAAAGACCTACTAAATTATCTAATTCTTCCTTTGCTGAGTACCTTTTATAGCATTTTATCTCGCAGTTCCATTTTAACTCTGTAGCAATTAATGCTAGTTACTGTACGTGCAGTTATACAGCATGACACATCTCAACGTCAGGAAATTTCCTTCTGAGATGGAGTTAAACAGTGGCTTTGGGAAATATCAGGTGTGTTGAACACCGCCAGCTGGTGTTAAAGTAGCACAAGCTGCGTTGTTTGACTACCAGAGTCCCAAAGACAGGTGGTGCCATTATTCTGTTCAGCACGGTGTCCCACCTGTACCACTCTGTACCTTCACAGACTGGAAAGCTGGGACTAGCCTTTGGTCTGTTCCGTGCGATAGGAGAAAAGGTATCTTATCTCAACTGATGGCCGTGTGCTGATAATTTCACTGTTAGTAGGTACAAAGTGCATTTATTGAATGTCAAGCTAAAGCCAACACTCTCATTCCATCAGGTATATGACACGCTTAAGTGCTTTAACATTTCTCACGCAGCATCAGTATGGATGGGGGAGCCTTTATGATCACGACCCACATAGTTTCAGACCCCAGTTCATATCTCAGTTTTCCACTGAGCTGTAGGAAGGGCACATAGGTCGTGGTCCTGACTGGAAGACAACTGCACATCAAGGAGCTACAGATCCACAGCACGGTTCACCTCCGTGGGGCCAGGCCCGTGGCTGCATGGACAGGGTGGCTTTCAGGCGTGTGCGGTGTCGCACAACCTCCCTGGGCACAGGGTAAACCCGGCCGGCTGCTGCCAACCGCAGAGCCTGCAGCACAGCCGGCTCCCACCTGGCACCGCTGATCACGCCGCCTGTATCTGAAAGTGCAGCAAGAAGTTCTCATGCAAACATCCTCTGGGTTTGACAGTAGAAATGATGAATAGAGCTGTTTTCTTGTAAGAAAGTTCTGTAATAGCTTGAATAACCAAAATGGGAGAGCTTTGTCTATGGATGGGTTCTGCACAGCATGCAGATGCTGCCCCACTTGGGGTTCTTGGCATCTAAAGGGACATAAGATTATCTGTACTACTCTTTCCTTACAGTATTGGCTGTAATAAATACCATTTTAAGTGATACTCACAGTCGCTGAGTGCCCTTCTTACTGGGATCATAAGGGACCAGCACCTCCTGGTGCAAAACACGTGTATCTGTAGATTACACCTTGCTTAGTAAGAGACCTGTGCAAAAGTATGCACATATTTATGAATTACATGGGCAAACTCATTTTCCCTTTTTTTTTTTTGTGCTAAAAGAAAGCTAGTAAGATTGGAAATTTTCAGATACTCCGACATATTCCATTGATCAGACGACACCATGCTGTCCCTATGGTCCCTATCTCTTGAGCGTCATTATCCTTCTCAGAAAAATATAATCCCGTCCACAACAGAGCATTCTGGGAAGACTGGATTTACTCTCAATGTGAACTTAGACCGCAAAGGTTAACTCAGTATTGAGGAGAATAGCCATACGTCTTACACCAGTTTAAAACTCCAGTGCCCTAAAGGGAAATATAAAAACATATTTTTTAAGTCCAATTAAGGTTTTGGCTCCAAGTGTTTGGCAGAAGGACAAGAGTAAACATTTTATAACTTGCCTTTGCATGCATTATGCTATGTGAAGGAGTTCATATATTAACTCATGAGGCCCACAGGAGTCATTTTCTAGTCCATAAATTTGGCATGCCGATACTTTCCTAATCCTGACACTTGACCTCAAAGGATGTATTCCATGCTGTTTTGTTATGCGTTAACACTTAACAGTGTTACATTCTTCTTCCTATCATCAGCTAACTTGAAACACCTGCTCCCCTTTTCTCAGTGACAAAACTTTATCTCACTGGCAGGAGGAGGACAGATTCGCAAGGTCCTAAGGTCTGTCATGTCGGATACAGTCTGAGTGCTGTACTGCCACGGCTGCTTTGTACTTCCTTGCATCAGTGGCATCTCTGGAAATCCCTGGGTACGTGGGCAGATCCAAGACCTGGGGCAGCCTAAACTGTCCGCGCTGTTCATTCCTCAGAATTTATCCTGCAGTTCTATGAACAACAGGAATGGCATCCTGCAATTATCTCCTGTCTTTCTCTCCTTGTCTGCTTATGGCCCTTTTGAGAAACTTCCAGCCCTTCAGGCTCTGGCCCAGAGGAAAACCCTGTCCTGCCCTACCCAACGAAGAGGCACAAGATGTTTTCTAACGGCTTATGCGCCACAGCGATGAGAGGCGCTCTGGCTTTATGACGTCCTTTACGCAGGCATGGCCAGTCCTTCAGTGGAGGGGGTGACCTTTGGTGGAAGAAGGTGGTGCTGCAGGGTTTGCAGTGAGCTCAACTGATGGCTTTTCCTTATCTAGTCACTCTTCTTTGGGGCTCATGCAGGGAAGGTGCCAGGAGAATGAAATATTTTTCAGAGAACACACTGATGTGCTTGTTTATGGAGGAGAAGGGAATGCTAACAGTATGCAGGTTTAAAGGGGTGCCAGCTACATCAAATGCTTTCCAAATTCTATTAAAAATGCTGCTCTGAAGAGCTCGTAGGGAAGAAGGCTTTGTGAGAGGGACACAAGAGTCAGAGAAAGAAAGGAATGCAGACTGCTCTCAGGAAGCCGTTTTATTATCACTCCTGGGAGCAATGTATAACGTAGTGAATTTTAAGAGAGAAAAAAATAATTACTTTTGTGGTAACTGATTTTAAAACAGGAATTCAAGCACTTTGAGCAGAGCGGGTGTTTTTTTGCAGAGTGCATACAGCTACTCAATTGTGCATATGACGGATGCTTATCGCCGATAGAAGAAAAATGGTAAAACCTATTTCTAGGCCTTGAAGCAAAATCAGGGCATATAGGACATGAGGAATTACTGCAGTTCCTGTAAGAATTTTTGCAGGCAATTCCTAGAAAGAGTCTAGATCCAAGATTGCCTAGAAAACTTGGAAAAATTCCGAGGAAGGGAATTTCCTAGAACAGCACAGGAAGTATCTCAGGTTCTGGATCCAGGAATCCCCACAAAAAGTGTCAAAATTCCAAGAAAGGTTGTAGGTCCAGTAAGCCCTTAGAGAAAGTCTCAGTCCAGGAGTTCCTAGAAAGGTTATACATTCAGGAATACCTACAAAGGCCAGAGAAACTCCTAGAAAAGATCTAGATCAATTAATTCCAAGAAAGTGCTAGGAAATTCTTTGAAAATATCTCAATACGGTAAATCATAGCATTGGTCTCAATCTAGGCATTCCTAGGAAGGTTCTTGATCCAGGATGTCCTAGAAAAGCCAGGAAAACTCCCAGAAAGCCCAAATAGTCATAAAAAACTTATAGACCCCAAAATTTAAAAAAAGACTTGCAGAATTCCTAAAAAGATTCAAGAATTCCTAGAAAAAAACAGAAATATTCTTACAAAGCTCTCAGAATTTCTAATAAGACTTTTCCACCCGAAATACCGAGAAAACCCTGAGCAAGCTGCAGGAGTTCTTAGCAAAATTCGGGACATTCCCTTCCTCCAAATTCCTAGAATGTCCTGGAGAAGTCATACTGAGTGACAGGGATCCACAGCAATGCTCTGCATTCAGCAGCAGTTGCGGGAATTCATGGAAATACACTAAACACCAGAGTTCCCAGGGAATTTCCATAAAACTCTAGAATTTCTTAGATATTTCAAAAGAGTACAGGGGAAATTCCTAGAAAGCACATAAAAAATTCCCAGAGAGCATTAGGACGTTCCCAGAGAGTGCCCAAAAAAAATTCTAGAAAGCTTTGGCAAAATTCCTGGAAACTTCCCCGGGGGAATTCCTAGAAGGCACTTGGGGGCATTTGTAAAACACATTTGAGAAATTCCCAGAAAGCATCGTGGAAAATTTTCACAAAGCCATCGGGAAAATTCCTAGGAAGTACCTGTGTTAAGTCCTAGAAAACAGGTGGGAAAATTCATAGAAAGCAATCTAAATGCAATAATAAATATTTCAGTTGACCATAATTTCTTCCCCTAACCCCACACCAAAAACATTTCAAAGCTTTGGAGATAATTCCAGTTGATCAAAGAAACCTCCAGAGTCCTCAGCAATTTTCAGAGGGTGGGAAACTGTTTCTTTCCTGGCTCTGCGGGTGATAGAGCATCACCTACAGAAACCATCAGACATCATTTGGATAGCTACTTCCTTGGGAAATTAAGGCCAGATTTTAATTTTTTAAAAATCTTTCTATATTAATGAATTTTCACATATTTGCCTGCACACCTTAAAACATAAAAAGCTCCATTAATTTCATCTGCGTTTTTAAGTTATAAAGATTCATTAACTACAAATTGTGAAAGAGATCACAATTTCAGTATTTTCAGCTACTTCTGAACATAAAAATCAAAAAAACCCAAAAAGCAACAGTGTGAGGTGTATAGGCACTTTTTCCTACTGAAGCTAAGCCACATGAAAAACAACGAAGAGTTCAATACAGACTGGTTAATTTGCCCGCAAATCAATGCAAATGTACAAGTCGATCACCTGAGTACACGCTCTGATCTCTAGGGAATATATAAAAGCTCCCTTCCGAAGGCACGACCCTCAGATCTTTGCAGGTTTATTAACTTCTATGAGAGGTCATGGATTTCAATCAACTGTTCAGACTTCTTCAGTCATTTAGCCTGTAACCTGAATGCTGTTTATTCTAAGTTGCTTAAAAAAAATTGCTGGAGTAATTTTTTACATTTCATCACTTGATTTAAAGCCAGTAACACTTTCCATACGGCCAAATGACTTCCCAGCAAAGCACTCTGGTACTGCAACAGTAATCAGAAACGTAGTCTCTCTTATGAAGTTTCTTCATAACTGGTGAAGAACAACTACAAAAAAGAACAAATAAATACACAGTGACACCTGTGATCTATTTATTTTTTTTAATAGTTTGGTTCAACTGTCATAGAAGCAATGTGGGTTTGTCACCAAGCGCTTCAAACCAAACCTGCTAGTTAAGTTTTCCGTGTTAACACTGGCATAAAGAGGGTGGCAAACTAAGTTGGGCATCTGTGACTCAAGGTAGGTAGGGTTTTTTCAGTCTGGTCTATTTAGGTTCTTAGGTGATGAATACCACTGTCATGGGTATGGTCTTCCACATGCCCACGTGTTCCATTTACACAGCTGACCCTAACATTTAATCTCACCAAAATCCAGTGTACTCCCCTACGGCTGCCCTGATTCCATAATGCTGACAGAAGTAGTAAGATTTCACTTCAGTAGAGTAAGTGGCTCTGCCTCTCAGCACCAGTTTAGTAAGTAAAGACAGACCATTCTGCAACAATCCCTTTGCTGACCACAGCTGCACTAATCGCTGGCTGTAAATAGAGCTGCAGACCCGATGATGAAAACTTTGGACTTCTGGGCTGCTCCTTATCTTCTGAGAACATGCTTTCTCCTACAGTTGCTGCCAAGTTTCAAGCTACGGCCTTTCCACCTTCCGCTCATACAATAAGCCGAAAGACAGCAATGATCTCAATGAGAAAGTCTTCCCAAAAAGCACAGAAGAGCTTTGGAAGGACAATGCATCGACATACCCGGTCCCTGACAGCTGATTTCAGAAGGCAGCGTGAAAAGACAGGAAAAACCACCTCAAGGCACAGGTACTTCAAAAGGAAAGAGTAATGCAATTTTCTTTTCTGGGGGAATATGGGAAACGGGCCGTATGAGATCTACAAAATCTGCAATGAGATCTACAAGTGTCCATCAGATAAGGGAACATCAAATACTAGGATCAGGAAGAAAGGAGAACATTCATTTATGCAGCATTTTCTCCCTAAATCACCACTTCTAAGACCTTGCTTATGTATTTTACATGGATCCACCCCATTCATGGTTTGCTGAATCATAATGATTTGAGATAAAAGTTTTGCTAGGAACTAAGTTAAAATTGAACTACATTCCCCAAAGGTTACCCATGCAGCATTCATCAAAGCATCATCCTTCAGTCTTATGGTAAAAACAGCTCATACATTAATTACTATAGGGGACTTTTCCTGGCTACGTTACAGATGCCTGTGAAACTGCACTAAGCAGGAATTAAATGTTGATGTAAGAAGTCCTCACCAAGAGTATTAATTGCGTAAAACAAAATGCCAGAGGTGCTAAAATCTTAGCTTAATATACTCTATTTTGCGAAAAACACAAGAGGATACTTTAGAAATGTTCTGAAAAAAGCCTTGCATATTTAACTTCACACTGCCTTTCTCTATTTGGCTACCACGCCTTACTTGGGAACAGCCACAATCACATAGTGCTCTCTAGTGGCTCTCTGTCAAAAAACCTCCGCAGGCTGCAATCCCAGGTTTAAAACCACTCAAAGTAACCAAAATACTCAGCTGCCCTGCAGTCAGCCCCAGCTCCTGACAAAGAGGGTCAAACCTGCCTCGCACCCTGGCTGCTGCAGCTGTTGTAGAAATGGCCTTCAAACACCTTTAGCTACAATTAATCAGAGCTGACATGTTACATGTGAATCAGAAAGTAAAAAAAATTGTTTAAATGAGAATAAATTCAGCATTTTAGTATGTCTCCAGACTTGCTGCCCTGGCATCTTTAACAGCTCGCTGAGGGGCAGCTAGTGACTTAAGGCACAGCCTCAGGTAACACCCGATGCACAGAAAAAGGTGAGGAATGCTTGTATTCCTTCTCTTCCCTTGCTGAGTGCAATCACATTCCTGCGTCTTTAATAAATTGTTGTGAAACTGCTTCAACAACAAACTTGATCACCTTGTCCAGAGACAGGAGCTGGCCAGTGGATATGAAGAGAGTTGGGGTCAGGGTTTATAAAGTTACCTGTTAAGAAATTAACAAATCTTGGGAGAGAGAAGGCACTTGTGTTTGCTTCAACCTTCTGCATCCAAGTCTTGTTCTTCCTTAAGGATTGAATTCCAGAACAAACGTGTCTGGAATGATACAGAGCAACCGTAAGACACTGGCGATGCTCTAGTATGCTGGGTGTCTCACCAGCTGGTATCGCAACAGGGGACCTTCTGGCTCTCTGACAAACTCCAGTTGTGCCAGATTCCTTCCTCATCCTACAAACGGCGGAGCGAGTGGAAAACCATTCCTCTCTGCTCCCTCTGACTCTCCAGTTGAGATGACCCCATTGCACAATGCGTGCCTATTAAAACTGTACTGTCTTACTGGGCTTAAAACACAAGTCACAGAAGAGGCCATGGCTGCCAGCCTCCCTCTCCCCAGGCTTCCGCCCCGGAGCTCCACGGGAAGGCCCCGAGAAGCCGGGGAGGTGCCTGGAGAGCGCGGTCCCGCTCGGCCCAGAGCCACCGCTGGAGCCTGCACCTCCCGCCCCAAACCAGACCCACACAGCCCTCACAACTGCTTACTTCGATTTTTATTTTGTGTAGGGATTCCTTTAAAAAAAAATACATTTTAAAAACTGAATGGCCCAATATTTGTCTCCCAGAATTTGACGGTATATTTCTTGAGTGCAAAAAGTACAACAGGTCAGAATATCGTAAGTGAAAGGCCAATTCTGGGAGCACCCAAGTCAACCGTACTTTTCCTTAGTGTTGAAATATGGAGTGTCCCAGACAACTAACTCACATTCCATTTTGGTGCCAAGTCAGAGTGGGAGTTCAGGGAAATGTACTCAAAAAAAGTCCAACCCTGAATTATTTTTAGAGTAGTGCAACACTAGAACATAAAACCACAGGACTTCTGCTGCTACCAGTCTTGAACTTAACCTTGTGACCAAGAAGAAAATAAAATCAAGGGTGTGATTTCTTTCTAATACATAGAACTTAATTTTCTCAACCTTTCGGAAAGCTTTGCTCTATAGCTTTTTAAACTATGCTTTATTTCTACTTTTCTACCTCACTATAAATTCTGTAACATAATTAAAAGATATGAAAAATCCAGTATGACTAGATATTGGCTATTAGTCTTTAGAATCCTAGATAAAGTAAAAATTTGGTTAAGTCTGCCCATACTTCTCAACCTCCGTCATCACAATAACATAACCCCATAGCGCTTTGGAAAATTCCTGGACACCAGCGCAGCAGAGAATTGCCTCTCTCACGGATGAGTTCCTCAAGACCTCCGAAGTCCCGCTCTGTAGCAGTCTGACCGGAGACTTTTATCCCCTGCCCCCAGTAACTGACACATTCCCGTAACACTGCTGTTGTGAAATGTCTTACTAAAGATAAATTACACTTTGATATTTTTTACTTCAGATGCATAAATAAAGGCTAGATGGCAAAATTACCCTTTAAAATAATTATATAATTCCTCTGGCTCCCTGGTAGGCACACCAATAATTTCCTCTGTACAATAATGTTTCATCAGTGTGTTCTCTCAGCTCCATCGGATATTTATTCAGCCAAATAAAGCACAAATCACTGAGCATAAAACCACTCCCGAGTGCTTGCAGTACCATCCATTAGCTCCATGATTTCCTTGACAGCACAAAGGGCTGCAGACTGCCAATTATAATTAAATAGAGCTCCCTGTGGTCTTAAGCAGAACTCCTCATTGCACTGGATAGGAAAATGCAGGTTAATACCCCAGAGTAATATAAAATGGACCCAAACGTGGTCCTACTAACCATGTTTTACAGAAATATCTCTGTAAACCATATTTGTATGACATTTGCATTGGGCAGAATACACAAGCTGTGACATTCTTCGGTTGTCAGCTAGTCTTCTATTTAGGAAATCCAGTAGGAGGCCCACATGAAAATTTAAGAAGTACATACTGTATCATTCAGATGCACATATATAACATCCTTAAAAATGGAGAAATAGATTCATTTTGACAGCTTTCGTTCATAATGCATTAGTAAACAGAATTTTTGTAACAGCCACCAAGCCAAGGGAGACAGACAACAAAATGTTAAAATAATTCATGACTTCTGAATGATTTTTGAAGAAGCAAACCTACTGGCATCTTCCCTGAGTGATGTAATTAGGCTTATTTCCACTTTATTCTTTCTGAGGAAAAAAACCCAAAGACCACTAGCAAACCCCCCCTGTTTGCTAGTTCACTAAGTATGGGTATAATTACCTAATTATAATACAATCTCTTAACTGTATGGGCATGTACCTCCAATATGCATGCGCGCAAGTGACTAGCAAGATTTCTAAGAAGACACTCGTGTACATAATTATTTGCATATTTAGCAAAAATTTGTGTTTCAGGTCTCTGTATTTCAAACTGGGTTAGAATAAAACATTTCCAGACTACGTTAGTCATAAAAAATCTAGTTCTGCAACTGGACCTTAAAGCTTGAAGGACATGGCGTCGCAGAAGCAACGTGTAGGAGAGAGGTCTAAAGTATCTATGTGATTAACAGACTATATTAAATCGGTGTTGGGAATCGGAATTCCTTTCCGATGCAATTTGTTTACATCTAGCCCTAGAAATATACATTTGTATAACAATGATGAATGGCCTCAAGTTGCCCCAGGGGAGGTTTAGGATGGATATTAGGAAAAAATTTCTTCGCGGAAAGGGTTATCAAGCATTGGAAGAGGCTGCCCAGGGAAGTGGCTGAGCCACCATCCCTGGAGGGATTTAAAAGCCGTGCAGACGTGGTGCTGAGGGTGGGAGGCACGTGTTAGGGACAACCTCTAAGTGAAAACAGTAAGACTCTTTCTATTGACTTCAAAGGGGTTTGGATCAAGCTCTAAAGCCCATTCCACATTCCAGCTTGCCCACATCTCTGTTTTTAGTACCATTCCTGGTGTTGCTTCCGGTATAGATTGGCATGCTTTCCCATTTACTTAACACTGTTGTACACTCGCACAGTATTCACACACATGGTATACAACCCAAATGACTAAAACCTTCCAATGTTTACAAGCACACGACTGTCAGAGCTGTGTCTGATAGTATGCGGATTTTCCTTGTTGCTCTGGCTTCACAATAGATTATGCCAATGGCTTTGAAACACTGGAAGCAGCTGGGGCTGTTGGCCTTGCAGTGTACAACTTTGGAGCCACCTCCAATGTCCTTCAAATACGTTGGTAATACTTCCTTAAATCCACTCCTCACTACAGCATTTTGGAGTGTTTCCCAAATTCATTGGTGAGTGATGAGACTGCTTTGTTAGAATGTCACTTTTGGTGTAATTACACGAAAAGAGGACTTTGCCAACAAACTCCTGTAAATCATTCTTGCACAACACACCCTGCTGAGCTCGTTGTACACTCTCATAAATTCTGGTTCAAAATCTGACTCTTTAATAAGTTTATCAGAAATAGTGTTTGTAAAATCCTGCTTGCACTTTCATTCCAATGTGGCACTTGGCCTAGAAGGGGGCTTTGCAACAACCACCTGAATTTTGACCTCACTGGAAGAGTATGACAGGCAAGATCTGCATTTTACTTGTTGGATAAAGATGTTAAAGGATTTGTTTCCAAAATACATGAGATCAAAGATGCATAGTCGGAAAGTGTTCACCTGATTACAGTCTACTGCGGTTTGGAAGCCACGCTGACAAACTGCATTTTACAATAGAACTACAGTACAGAAATTACCATGATTAAATTGTTCTGACTTTGCTTATGATAATGTCATAGTCTCCAGCTTTGAAGCCATGGAACAGAAGATCCATCTAATTCTGTCTTGGATTAACTTTTCTCGTTAAAAGTTTACTATTAGAACGATCCTAGAAAAACAACCACTACGTCTGTCCATCAAATACCTCGTCTTTAGATGGCCAGGAAGCCTGCCCTTCCAGACTTTGCAGCAAGATGGCATCTGCGCCACTAAGAAACAGCGTGCTAAACTGCAGTACAGTAGATGAGCAGATTGTTTCAAGATTGCTTGCTGTCATGGCAACATACACAGCTGTAAAAAAAAAAAGATACTGAAAAAGTAAAAAAAAATTAGCTTAGTTTTTGCTGAAGAATGATTCCTCAAAAAGACTTACTACCTCTGCAAAAGAGCAGAAACACAACCTCCACAGCAACCATCTTACTGCACATCCACATTTTGCCTAAATGAGGATGCAAACACTACATAAATCCTTACTTCATCTCTTAGAAATGAGTAACTTTACCATGTAGGAATGGGATTCAGTCCTAGTTTTCCTTAACATTAAATTAAAAACTCCTGGAATTTATATGTAGCTGTTCTGCTTCCCTTCTCAAGTCTTGCTTCAGGAATTGGTGAGCAGGACGTTGAATGCATGGAGCCATCCCAAGGTTTACTCTATCGCAGACACACATAACACCAGGTGACACACAGAAGCACCGGGAGAAGTGCGTATACCATAGAGAGACCACTGCGCTCCTCCTGGGGAAGCCCAGACAGCAAGCTGAATTCTCTTAAATCAGCTCTGCACACTGCAGCTCCACGGGCTCCTCTGTTACGCCATGTAGCACCCGAGCAGGAGAACTGGAACCTGTGGCTATGACTTCTGGGGAGTCGGGCAATACACAACTTCAGTCTCAAAACAGATACTGTGCTGCTAACTCGGACCTTGCTTATTATGACTTCTAATCAATTTGATCTTTCATTCTCTTATCTTTGGCTGATGATCAACTCTAGACTTTCTATATTTCCTCCCATGAAGACAAGCCCAAGTTAGCTCCCAACTATATGAGGTTGTATCACCTGTGAGATGCTCATAAACCCTGATTATTGTGGTCTTCACCAGATTTCAGGTCCCCAAGAACTGCAAACTGTAATCTACTGAAGGAAGCTCTGTCCAACTGACAAATTTCTTGTGTATCGTGGTCAGTGTGTGAAATACCAGCCAAAGTCCTGTGTTACACAAGAAATGAAATTGATATATAGATGGCATCAAAATGCCATTGAAGTCAATGTTGAAACTTATACCAACATGAACGGAATCAGAATTTTATCCTGCAAGTCTGTCGAAAATTCCTCAGCTCTCGTCCAATTAGCACAGAACACCAATTTTCCCTTTCCGCTTCTGCTGACAACTGAGTGATCTTTTCTATTTGAATTCATTTGAAAAAGTTACACATCAAAGTTATTCCAGATTTGGTAACAGGAAGATGAGAACTGAATCAGAATGTACTGTCTGAATACAATACATAATAAAAAGAAAGGACATCTTTGATAAGAGTACAAGCTATCCAAACTTAGCCCTGAAAAAATGAGCTGTGTTGCTTCTAAAGTACAAACACTTCCAACAGCAAAGCATAAGCAAAATGAAGGTTTTTCTTTTTCATGTATATTTCATTTCCTAATGGAATTTAAGTGCTCAAAATAGTTATTAAAAAAGTCTACTTATTTTCTAAGCAATTTACCACTTGCAAGGAGAAAGCAAACATCACTACAACAGTCACAATACGTTTGTCTCTCCCTTGCTCCCACATCACTGACCCTCTGGGAGATGGCACCCGAGACCCAGTGCTGGGAGTGAGATCTGTGGAACGCAGAGGAGCTGCAGCAACCCGCAGACCGTACGTATGCTAGTAATACGCATATGTTGATCTTATTGAAATGTGCTGATATAAAAAAATAAAAAATAAATAAATCACATAATGTACTAAATGTAGGGGTGTTATGGTGGTTACTAATACTTGAAATATACGTGGACAATTGCGATTTGCTCAGCTGTTCATTGTTCCACACATCTAAAGAGTCTCTCTGTTCCATAACAGAGGAAAGACAGAGTGAGCGATGTGTTAACTTCCAGCACCTACGGCAACAGTTTCATGCTTTCTCCAATAGTACAGGGCATCGAGTTGCACCCATCCACCTTCCTCCTTCCAAACCACAATTCCTCCCTGGGCACGTGCGCTCCTGCTCTTGGGACAAACTGACCAGAATGACTTCAATCAGATTTTCATAAGCAAGTGGCAAGCAGTCATTTTTTTTACTATCTAAAAATCAATTAGTAGCAGATGCTAACTTTTAGCCGAACTTCCCCCACTCATATACTAAGTCAAATAACTTCCATCATTTTTTCTCTTCTTCAGTATTTTCAAGTGATTTTGAAACATAAATAATGAAAAGAAAATAATATATAAAAGAAAAGCTGTCAGACATAACTGATCAATGAAAGGGTTGTGTTAGTGAAGAGCTCAGGTACTTCAGGCGTGGTGTACAAGATGAGAACTGGTGAAGGGAAGAAAAGCTTCTGAACGTTCTGCAAGCAGGCAGAACGAGGAAAGGGGCAAAATGGAACAGCCAGGCAGCAGCAAATCTGCCACAGCGCCCATCAGCGCCCTCGGCAGTTTCCGGATCACAGCCCTAGAAGCATGAAATGGAGCACGGTGGTTTTCCTAATGAAGTCTCAATTGGATGCAAATCCTTCCTCCCACGTTTCTTCTTTGCTGGCCACAGAGCGAGGAAGGTGGCTCACGAGCTGCCCGCGACACCTTCCTGCCGCTCATCCCACTAACACCGCCCGGCCTGGGCTTAAGAGCACTCGGGCAAGTTAAGACTGTCACAAACCCTTTCACTAGCATGTGCTGGCTATTTTTAATGTGAAGAAAAGTCCTACATTTTTACAAAATTCAGTTAGACAGAAATCAAATATTCACCTGTGGATTGTTAGCAACAAATGATAATACTGTTTCCAGCTGCTCAGAAATCACTGGGACAGCAGCCTTCCCTCCTCCCCTTATTAAATCAGGAGGGGGAAAAAGTCTTTAAACAGTCAGCATGATCAAACTGTTAACTCACAATATTTATACAGTGCTATATGGGCCTAAAATGTTCTCATAAAATGAGGTTCCTGATTCTGTGGAGCTAAAGGTAAACTCCAGGGTCAAGTACCTGCAAAGCTGAGAGAAACTCTGGCAGAACACTGCTTCTTAAGAACACTGTGCCCGTAAAGAGGAGAAAGATCTCTATACAAGAATATTCATTCCCCAAAAGGCAACACAGAAAGGAGGAAGATTTGGTCCTGCTCTGGAAGTAGTATATATGCCCCTTTTCTTCAGACATATTGAAGTTTAAAAGGAACAAAAAACGGATAGGACAATGAGAACCATCCCTTCAGAGTTCAAACTGGCACAAACAATACCCACACGGCACATCATCTCTAGCCTCGCTGGCTTTGACAGCGCCACAGGAGTCCTCCCCTGCCTTCCACACACAGCTGCCTTTTCCTTGCTGCTTACGCACAATTATCATTCACACTAATCACATCGCTGCAACTCTCTGTTGCCCTTCACATGTCACAGATACGAGTTCCCTCGCCATACACGGATACGTTGCTGCTGCTATTCTAAGCTGCATAATTTGGAATAACTGACATAAGAGTAGATGTTCCCCTTCTCATTGTCACGGCACAGCTGCCTAGAAGGACTTACACCAGTAGAGCTGCGTGTCGAGAAGGCAGGCAGCCGAGCTCACTGTCTCCCTTTACATTTTTCCCCGTCTCTCTCTCTCTCCTGTTCCTTCACTTATAAAGTGACAGGGCGAGTGCTGGAGCTGCGTGACAAAGCAAACACGAAAATCAGATGGGTGATTCCTAGCGCAGCGCGTGAGTATCAGAGATGTTAAACGTGAATGTGAACACGAAGCCACCAATAAACAAGTCCCTGATGCTTATTCATTTTTCAGTTGCCTTCCATAGTAGCAACTACTCCACCACGCTTTGGAGAAGACATCTTTCAAGTCTTTGTACTTACAAAGTTGTGACTGCTGGATGATACTTGTATCTCTGCAGTGACACACATTCATCTGCTTGATAAATAAAGGCTCAAAATAGGCCCTATGTCCTCTTTACCAAGAAAGCATCTGAAGGGAAAAAATCCACGAAGTAGAGACAAGAGCCTTCCGAGCATGGGAACGCTCATCTTTATTGTTACTGTAAGCATCCTGAACTACAACAAGCTGGCACAAAATCTAAAAAACTAGGTTGAGACTAACAAGCAACAAAACAAATGCTTTCTGTTGCCGCACATAAGAAAACTGCTGTGAGCAAGGCTGTTTGTCCCTTCGTCATCAGAACAATTTTAACGTGAAAGCTGATACTGTCAAACCAAATGTATCCTGAACTCATTTTTCTAAGTAACAGCGCAGAAAGACAGATCAGCGTCACGCTCAGAGATCACATGTAGGCTTCAGATTAATGGAAATGAGCTTGTTCAATATTCTGCTGATTCGAGAAAACCAGCACTGACATGACTCACCTCTTTTCTTTCTCCTCAGAGAATCGCTCCTTTCTAACACAAGTCAGGGTTTCTCTTTATATAACTAGATCATGAAACGGGAGTTCAGCTGTGTATCAAACAGAATGCAAATTAATCAAATCATGCATACCATTTATATAATTGCATTTTTTATATTTTTAAGAAGGGAAGGCATATCAAATGGACATGTATTGGTTTGGTTGTGGAACACGCATAAAGCTAAATAAATTTTATTTTCTCTTTTGTGTTCCTTGTGTGGATATTTCGTTTTAAGAAATATTTTTCTGCAACCGAATGGATGCCAATTGCAGAAATATCTGCCACTAAGCTAGAAAAATCTCGTCATAACTTTTCATCATAGATATCAAAGGCTAGAAATCCTCTGAGGGAGAAATAAACGTACCAGATAGTTGTACTTTCTGGGAAAATGTTGCAAACTTGTTTACCACAAGACTGCTATAGTGAGAAAAGAAACCAAGTAAAAGGAGAATCATGTTTCTACTAATAGTCATTCCGATCCTGCAAATGTTTTTGTTTATGACATTTACAGAATTGTATCAAGTAGTAAAAGGAACCTTAAGGACAATTTCTCGGGTGCTTAGGACCCACAGTTGGAATCAGGCTTAGCTCCATTCCAGTTTCAGAGGCATTTACAAATTAATATACTTACAATATATTGGTTAGCGCATGCCTCCATCAACTTCTACCTACTCCTGTGAAAATGCTCCATTCCTTTTGGCCTTGCTCCTTCAACACGAAGACAAGACCTTGCCTCACATTTATGTTTCCTGTCAAAAGCTTTGCTCCCAGAAGGGAAGCAGCGCCTGCTGTAGGGTGGGGAAATGAAAAGTGCGAATAATCATCATTATCATTATATATGAAACTTGGAAGTAAAAGCCATGCAGAAAATACTACTTTTTACCTGTCAGACATTGTTTAGCAACACAGGCTTAAACAATTTAACACAAGTATTTTTTTTCTTGCACCCCCTGCCCCAAGGATGATGAGGATGGTTCATTTGGAACCAGCAAGGTGTCCTGAGGCAGCTCGTCGGCTGGCGCGCACAGCGCCCAGGGGTTATTCCCGGCTGTCTCGCGGAGCTTGGCTTGGCAGGAACGAGAAGACACTAAGTGTCTTAACTAAGTTAAAACAGCCAGGCAGATTCCAGCCTTGTTTGCCTGATTTCTATCAGGCAACATTTTAGGATCCAAAGGATCCAAAGTGAACTGTCCTCTATAGAGGCAATCAGCGTTTGAGTTGGTTAAAAATACATCAGTCTCATCTTGTCTGCATCTGTGGGGTACTCAATCTGTCTTGGAGACATTTTCTTGGGTTGAAAACATTTTCATACATTCAATCTTGTATGAATGCTTAAATCTGATACAGAACTTTTCCTAGTATACGTTTTCTACAAGAAATCTGTATCATCTCATTGCAGAAGACGGGTATATCATCAATTAGTACAGACAGACCTTCACAGAATTCCCTAGAAACCATCAGCATTTTCTAGCATGACCTAAAAGCTATATAGAGGAAAAAACATTTAAAACTTGCTACTTCCTCTCTTTTTAGGACTAAAACCTGATTTGTCTTGTTATTTCACTACAAAGGGGAGATTTCTTACTTGAAACCGGGGCCCAGTACCTATGTCAGATGTATGCACAGAAAAAAAAAAAATCTATGGTAAGGAGTTTTATAGTTCATGGCTCCCTTTCAAAGTTGAGTCATGGCAACCCAAAAGCTTGGCTTGAGGGGGAAAGGAGTACAAAATACATCCCGATCTCTTTAAAGCATCCCTCAAACAAGTGGTTTGGATTTATTTGTTTGTTTGTTTCCCTGGAAATGTTTCATAGCATGGTAAAAATGGTTCATTTAGCTGTCTTTTTGGAATTATGACGAGCTGTTTGACTGGCAAGGCTTAGAAGAAATTACAAAAACTGACACTCAAAATGTGTCAAGATGGCAATGTTAAGTTCTCAAAAAACCCAATTTACAGCATGCCCTTGCTACCATAATTTATTCCATTGCATTATGGTACAGCTTCGATTACACTCCCACATCGAGAAGGGACGGTGCTCGCTGAATGAGAAACTCCGATGTTTTTCTTTAAACCCTTTGTTCAGTCTCTGTTCTCCTGACAATATTCGGACTCGCTGTTGGAGGCAGCGGGTTGCCCCGGCCGCGGGCAGACGTGACCGAACAGCCACGCTTGGCCTCTGTTCAAATGCCGTCTTTGAACAATTTTCTTCTCAAGCCCCGCATCAAACGCAGGCCCACAGACTTCCTTCTTTTCAAAAGGTCACTAAGGTGACCAAACCTCAGGGAATGTGCAGCCTAAAGGTGACTCCCAAATGCGACATGTGCAGGTGCTTAACTGTGAAACTCCTGCTTCAAGCAAAAAGGCAGATACCCCTCTCGCTGCGACAGGCGTGATGACTTTTGGGTAACCCCCCTCCAAAGTACGACAGAGACACAAGCCCACAGAACTGCTTCCTCGCCCCTGCTTTTGGAAATGGCTACAACACATTTGCATCACACGACACACACACAATACACGTTTTCCATATATTTCTGTCAAAACAAATACATCCAAGAACGAACGACCGCGTTAGTGCAAAATTTTCTGATACAAACTTTCATGTCTAAAACGCGCCAAACTTACAGCTGCGTTATGGCGGGCCCGCGACTCTCCCCGAAGCACCGGGCACGGCCACCGCCGCCAGCCGGGCGGCGCTCGCCTTTCCGTCCGGGAAAACCCCGCGAGCCCCGGGATGTCCTTTACACACGCTGCCAACTCGTGACTCGGTCCGAGCCCCAGTGCCCGGTGTCCCCGGGGCACCTCCTTTGCCACCAGCCGACCCCGGCCCCGGCTCGCCGAGCTGCGGGGCGGACACCTCAACCCCCGGGACCCTCCTTCAGCCCCGGCGGAGGCGGAGCTGCCCCAGGGCCTGGGGTCCCGCCGCTCCCTCGCGCGGGGCGGGGCGGGGCGGGGCGGGGCGGGGCGGGGCGGGGCGGGGCGGGGCGGGGCGGGGCGGGGCGGGGCGGGGCGGGGCGGGGCGGGGCGGGGCGGGGCGGGGCGGGGCGCCACAGTCACGTGCTCCCGGGCGGGGCGGAGCACCACGTCCGCGCGCACCTGCGGCGGCCCCCGCCTTTGTGCGGTGCAGGTGCAGGGCCCGCCCTCGCCGTGACGTCAGGGGCCGCTCGCGGGGCAGGATGGGAGAATCCCGCCGCTCCCCGGCGGATGCGCTCGGCAGCGCGGCGGCTTGAGGCGGCTCCGGCAGCGACGCGCGGGGGGGGGCGGCCCGGGAGGGGGCGGCGGGGGGTCGGGCCGGCGGCCCGCGCCCCGGCTCTTCCCCACCCCGCAGGCAGCATGGCCCACCCCGCTGAGGCGCCCGCAGCCGCCCCCTGAGCGCCCGGCGCCGGCGGAGCGCCCCTCCGCAGCCTGCCCGCGGCTCCGGGGAAGATGCTGCCGCGGCTGGTCCTGCCCGGCTGACGCCCCCCTCGCCGCCGCCGCCGCCGCCGCCACCCTCGTCCCCATTGTCCCCCGTCTGCCCCCGGCTACATGAGCGCCTCCTCCGCCCCCCGCCTCTGAGCTTCCCGCCCTCCACCTCATGGCTGCATCGGAAGAAGGGACCGGCTGCTTTCTCCCGCGAGGCCGGTCGCAGAGTGACCCCAGCATCCTCACCGACCCCGCGGGCCCCGCCGCCGGCCAGCACCCAGGTACGGCCCCGCGCGGGCGCGCCGGGACCCCGACCCCCGTCCGCCGGGCGGGCGGCAGCGGGACCGCATTGTCCGCGCTCGGCGCTGGAGCCGTGCCGCGGCCGCGCTCCGACAGGCGGGGGGCGGGCGGGGGCTGCCCCGGCCCCGGGTCCCCGCTCCGGCCCGGCGGCGGTAGCGCGGCGGCGGGCGCTCGCAGCGAGCGCGTTTATGACTTCGGTGGGGCGGGGGGAAATCGGGGCTAATAAAGCAGGCTGTTTGCACGGTATCGCCATGGAGACAGGGGGAAGCAGAGTCGCAATTAAACGCTTTCTCCCCACGAGAAGGTAATTTTCATTTCATAGGGGGAAGCCTAATCTTCTCATGAAGTGTAGGCACAGAGGGTGGTGCTGGGGGGACGCGGCCGAATCGCTAGTGTATAAATAGAATATCGTGATGAGGTTATTTTCTTTCTTTAACAATGGCTAGTGATGTTTTCAGCTTAACTTCACTTGGAGGAATAATTCTAAGCATCTGTTGGTGGTGACTCAGTAATTTCAAATTGTCAGAATCTAAGCAATGATGACCCCTTTAGAAAAAAATAAAAAATAACGACATCACTTTGATGTGATGTGATTGCAAGGAAAGGCACAACAAGCTGTAAGCAAAGGCTAAGAGCCAGTTTCCTCCCAGTTTATCTGAATAGATGGTCATGCAAGAACTGGAAGGTTCCTTTATGAGAAAAGGAGTAATCAAAACAGCGTAGGACAATGAATGGGGTGTTGATCATCTCTGCCCATTACACTGAATTCCGACCCTAGAAATGGGTTTGGGTCAGGCGCTATCAGCCTGGAAGAGACAGTCTCTGAATGCAATTTTGGATTGAACTCCCGTTCCAGTCTTTTTCAGGTTACTGAGTAAATAAAATATTCCAGGCTCTTTACATACACCTGCTGTACTGCTTCCTTCTGAGCCAACAAGGATATTAATATTTGGAACTGTTTTAAGTTCTTCTATTTATTTGTCTTATCAAGCAATTCTGAGCACCTTGTTCTGGAGTGAAATACAAATTAAATTAAGGCAAACAGTAGATGATTTATCTCTGATGCCCAACTGCTGCGATACCCTAAGTGAAGGGAACAAAGGACTCTTCTAACATGAACTGCTCGACTCCCTCCCAAAGGGGCAATCTTGACTGAAAGAGGAATGTATGTTTCTGCCATTTCATCTCTGGAAGCAGAAGTGACTAATGAAAGGAAGGCATATGCAATCTCAATTTTAATTCCTCTATATTATTTTCTGCTAATTGATTATTTTGACCTTTGTGAAATATACAACAAAGAAAGTACACAACATGTCTGACATGTAGACAGATACAAACATTGTTATGCTTTTCCTAAGGAAAAAGAGCTATCAATACTAAGTAGCATTTTTCCTCCCTAATACAGACTTCATCGGATAAGACAGTGTCCCATTGCATGGCAGAAGCTATGCTGATACACAAGAAAGATTTCTTTTATGGTTTTGTGTTGTACATACAACATGGGGAGAGAAACAAAAGGTGATAAATACCTTAGGGTTTTTGTCCAGGTAGGTATAAACAGTTAGTAGTAGAGTTAGCATGCTTGGTAAGCTTTTCAGGTTTAAAATTTGTTTATCAAATAGCATTGAACATCTGTATGCTTCAAAATAATAATAAATGAACATAAATGACTTATTTAAATAATGTTTTACCCTACAGTGTTGTAAGTAATCGCTTGCTATGAGCAATCTCATACAATTGGCTACTAAAAAAACTGAAATACAATTTATACTATTGTAAGATTTATGAACGCTAAATGACATAATTGTAATTTATCTTATTTTGTTATTCTGGAAAATAATTTTATCATTATACTGCCAACATAGTCATCTACGGACTCATATAATGCCAACATAATCATTTTAATACCAACATAATCAGCTATGACTCTACGTCAAAAGAAAGCCGTAGGTGCACTAAATGGTACATAGGAAGTTTGTGTTTACGTCCCAACCCTGCTCACAGATAAACCATGGAGAGAAGTAAATTTGAAATGTAGGATTCTTTGTTAATTTAAAAACGAAATTAATTTTCATTGTCATTTAAGTCATGCATTTAAATTATACGGACAATTAAGATGAATAAAAGTAACAAAATATGGATATAACTGAAGGATCACTACAGAAGCATTCCTACTTTTATATGGCAGTTGAACGATACTGTGTTCCTACCGGAGATGCGCTCCTGCTTTGCAACATTTTCTTGAATGCGTGATGTGGTCAAGGGTTATTCTGCACCAATTCATTTGGCTGTCTCTACTGTAGGAAAGTATATCAAGGTAGAAGATGTGGTAATAGACGAAGCCAGCCTAAATTGTAAAGATGTTTCTGGTGTTCATTTGGGTTTGATTAAAGACATAATTTATATTCCTGTTCTTGACCTGTACAATTACAGTATTTTGTTTTGCAGCCCAGCTTTATACAGGAAATGTTGGTGACATAGTTGAGAAAGTCGTGGTGGCAGCATATAGCTTTTCGTGTATTTACCTAAGAAAATTCTCTGATGCAATGCTTCATTTTCCTTTCTCTCTTGACACGCCAGCTTAAGAGCGGCGTTGGCTGTACACAGCGTGGTTACCAGACTTGCAGGCTCTCTTGCACAAGTTCAGGATCTGCTCTCACTGGGCCATATAATCTCTTTTTAGCTGATCCTGAGTAACGTAAACATCAGACTGAAGGGACTCGGGATGAACAGACTGCAGATGGCAAGTGTTAGTTCACCTTCCTATTGCTTTCATTTGCAATTTTTTTGATGAACCAGGTCAAGTCTCAGAGGAGTTTCCCATGTGAGAACAAAGCTGAAGTTTGGTTTGGGGGTTTTTGTTTGTTTGGTTGTTTTGTTTGTTTGTTTGTTTTTTAACAGAGGGCTCCCTCTTCTTCCAGCAAGGGCACGGAATAACTAAGTAACTGGCTGGTTCAAATAGCCTCAGGTGTTGATTTTTGCAAGTTCTGGACACTGGCAATCCTGACTGATGCCAGCAGAAGCTGCAATTACTCCAAGCCTTGAAGAACCAGGGCTTCACGATAAAGCTTCTTATCTAGTGTGCTTTTCTTCACAAAGCATTCACTGTAGAAATGAAAAGCTATTTTATAACCCTGATTTACTAGAGCAGATGTAATCTTTGCAGGCTACAGTGAATTTTATCACATGTAAAAAACTTTAAAAATTAACACGTGCCACTATAATCTTATTAAATGTTCCTGTAGTAAATAAGATAAACAAGGTATTCGGTGAACTAGACTAGAGGCAGTTAATAGCTATTTATTTTAAAACAGAGATACAAATTCAGTGATTTAGATCCTTCACGTGCAACTTCAATTAAACAGCAGCTCCTCACAGCGATAATTAAGATGTCGCAGTCATGGTCTGAGAAGAAAATATGGAGTTCAGTTACCTGTGCAGGCTCTACTGACAAAGAGCTCATTTCCTCCAGCATTTAAATGGTGCATATAGTTCCTATGCCTAGTGTAGGGAATGCTGGAAATAGAATAAGAAAGATAAGAAGGAATGAATGTTTCTTTGTTTTAATTGAATAAATTATTTTCTCCTTTAAGACAAAATAATGCATTTCAGCCTGTGATTTAAGTGAACCGTTTTGTGGCCACCGAGCAGTATTTTATGAGAAGTGGTATAAAACAGTGAACACTGGACTTCCCTATTTCATTTAAGCACGCTGTCACACCGAGTGAGCGAGCCTTAAAAAGGAATGTGTCCTGAATTTGAGAAACATACATCAAGATACTTATACCTTGCTTAACTATAGGCTGTCTCTAGACTGTTCCGTCATTAAGAAAGTGAACTTCATTTTTCTCATTGTGCCATGGCTTAATGTCAGATTCACAGGAGAAGAATCACAATTAACACAATTTAATTTGGAAATCCTCATAGGAAAGAGTTCTGAAACCAGTAACATCCTTCCCTGCTGCCATTAAGATGGCTGTTCAAAGTCCCGTTGTTTTCACTGAGTTTGGGAGCAGGCCAGAATATCCAATTGTATCAGATTTTGTGTATAAAGTCACAATCTCTTGAATGTAGATCTGGGGTTAGCTCTGAACTGAAAAAACTCCTCTAGACAATATCACATCCTGCCATAACATCAAGGGGATTTTTTTGAGGCAGTTAAGAACGTTTAAAAATTTTAAAATACTAGTTAAATTCTAATTAAAAAATTAAAAGGTGATGGAACTTGATTTAGATGGCAAAAGATGGCACTCAAGGAAAGATAATGCAAAGAGGGATTTCGTTAGTTCCAGAGATCGTAGTTTTTTTCTTTCCCCTTCCTTGTTTGCCTCCTCCATCTTCCCAGGTGAGGATCAAGAGAGAAAGAGGAGTCTAAAGGGGGCAGGGATATGAAATTTAGAACAGATTTCACCATCACCACCTATTTGAGAGGCAGTTGCAGGAAACCAAAATATTGCTCTCATTATATCCTTCCAGCAGTCACAGGGCATAGAAAAGATTGACAATGTTATTTGATTTGTAGTCATAAAAGACAGGGCTCCACAGACTGAAGAAGCACACGCCATGTCAAAACTCGGTGTTACTTGAGGAGATACAGACAATCATGACAATGTGTGAAAATGTCACCCCCCCTCAACTTTGGGATAATCCATTTTAATTTGTATAAGTATACGTTGGTGCCGGCACGTTTTGCTCTCTATGCTGCTACTTTTCCTCCCTGGCACCATGCAATTAAAGAATGCTTTTTCAGGATTGGCGCTACCGAGTTCTTCAGTGGACCTTGCCAGTGGTCCACCATGTCCTCCTTCTCCTCCAGTGTAGCATCTGTACCAAGGCGAGGAGCTGGGGTACTGCAAGCAGTAGTGTTCCACGTCGCTAACAGCGTTATCAGCATTGTTTCTCAGCATTCTCATTGGAGACACTGATGAAGGGGCTTCTCAGCCTCTGCACTCTTTGGTGTGCTTCAACATCTGACAAGCTAAAGCTACTTCAGAATAGCTGTTCCAGAGATGTCCGACTATGTCACTGCCGGACACTAATTCCCTTTTTATTTCTATTGATACCATGTGTAATCAGCAGCACTGTGCACTGAATTAACTCAAGGAGAGAACAACTGCCTAAAACTTAAAGCTCCTTTGTCACTGTTTCTAGTTATCATAATTCATAAGTTTTGTAGCAGGACACATTCTTGTAAATATTCTTGTAGGATGCTAAAAGGAATGGAAGTGTTAGGCTTCTTTTACGTCGCCTGTGGGCTGAAGGATGAGCTGTAACCCAGCAGAGCCTCACAGGCAATGCAGGGACATCAGCCTTCTAAGTATTGCCTGGGGAAAGTCATAGCGCCATAAAGTGTCAAGTATAGAATACTCTATTCTGGGGCATTAGGGTTTTTTTTTCTTCTTTTTTAAAGCCGTAACCTAGCCTAAATAGGCTGTGCCACTCCCTTCATATGCCTACCATTGATTTCTCATAACTTTTTAGGGTTGCTAAAGATTTTAATTAACACTTGTTGCTCACATATTTGTTCCTTCAACAAGTTTGCTCAGCTTGAGTCTTGTGCATAGTGTTAGGGGGCTTGTCAGCAGTTGGCGAGCCATGCTTTTGCCCCTTAGCCGTCAGGACGCTACACTGGTAAACTGCATGATGTTGGAAGCTACTGGCAGGGGAGGTTTGAAAACTCAAAAGCGCATTAAAAGTAAAGTATAGTAGGTTTGGGCTGCAGATGTGTGTAAGGAGCAAAGGGAAAGCAAAGAGGGGTACAACTGGAGTGCACATAGATTGGTGCCAGCTTTCTGAATCTGCTCTAGTCATTTTTGCTGCAAATTATTCATTCCAGGCCCATAATTCAGAAAATCTTGTAACCGTGTGCTTAACTTAAAACATGTACTTAAGACACAAGGAAATCAATAGCAGCGTGATCACCAAGGAGAGGAAGAGATGCTGGTGATGCCCTGCCTGTCGGTTGCCTGGTGCTCTCATCCTTCTCCAGTCATTTAGATCACCACAACTTAAATCAGGCACTTGTAGGCTTATCTGTGACATCTTTAGTTGCTGCATACGTTTTCAAATTTGATACCAACACTTGAGCCAGGCCACCCATTATATGGGGCTTTTCACCAGAAAGATTTTGGTTTCCATTTCATTTTCCTCTACCAACAAGTCTGTTCTGTTAACAGAGTTTGTTTGCCCTGGATCATATTTCTTCTGAAACAAGAAGCGTACCAGGTCTCCTACATCTTTTCCCAACACTGTTATTTTATGACCAAAATTAAATAAGCTAGTCAGTGCTTTTGCTCCAGTTTATGACTTAACCCTATTTTTCATATACGTGAAGCTTTGTGATATTTTAAGTTCTCTCACTCAAAGTCCGAATGTTTCTGTTCTAACCCAACCAAAGGGCTGCCGGCAGAAATGTGCTCTTCCAGGTGTATTTAGTTCCTTGTGTGATACCATGGGGAGTATGCGCAGGCATACTCAGTAGAGACTAGAAACACGCAGGGTATTAATTTACATTCCAACTTAATAGCCCGTTTCCTTTTACAGTGAAATCCAGATTTCAGCCCTATAAGGCTCCCCAAAACATTGGTTGTGGGAAGTACAGTTAGTTTTTTATCACATAGGACCAGAAAAATCATTGCCATATTACCAAGTACTGCAACGTTAGTTATCCTTTAACAAACGGGCCATTGTGCTTTTGGGAAGGTCTTTTTCTTTCTCATCAAATCCCCAGTCCCTTGCTGGTCGGATCTAACTGGACCCCAAGTCCCTGTGATGCAGAGAAACTTCACCGGAAGCTCTGACGTCCCTTATTTTCCCTCCGTCCTGCAGTGATCTCTTCCAGCCCCAGCAGCCCTCTTCCCTGCTGGTGACATCCCAGCTGCGTGGCTGCTCTCCCCAGCGTTCTCCAGGAGGGAGGCAGATCTCCCCGGCTCTGGAGAGGAGGATGGGCTCGGTGCCCTGGGGCAGGCTGCAGAGCTGGGGCTCCCCGGCTGTAGGTGCTGCTGCCCGGGCCTCACTTCGTGCTGCAGACACCGGCGTCTGGGGCCATGCCGTGCTCTCCCTTTGTTGTGTGGTGCTCAACAGGCACGCGTGCACGCTTAACACCAATTGCTTTATGCTGCTTGCCCGGGAATTGTCCTTACTGAAACCAACTACTTAGTTTATTTTTTGGGATTCAAGAGAGAGCTTGGTGAAGTTATGTTGCAGCAGTTAAATGAGATCGGTTAATAAGTATGCTATTCATGTTAAGGGTTGTTTTTAGGCTTTTCCAAGGTTTGACTGCTTCCAGTGTTTGGAGACTTGTATTTATCCAAATATTAGAGCTCTGTAAATGAAATAGAGACCTTTAATGGGGGGAAAAAAGTGGTTTACAGTTCTCTTTTCTCCTAAATCCCAAGTTGGCAGGTAGTTTGAATGTTGCTGAAAAGATACTTAAACCATTTAAACCTCTTTATCCAAGAAGTGGAAATACTGATTATACGCAATCATAACCTAGTCTGGATTTATGAGAATGAAGTCATCGTATCAGAAATACCTGGTGTTGCTTTATGAACTTTTTTGCATCTGTAGTTACTTCTGCATCCTTGAGTAAGATCTGAGGGTCCTGTTTTCCTCCTAGGTTTACAATCGTCTTCTGAGCAGAAAGACTGGACAGATCTCAGTTTGCAGTGCAGAAGCCTGAGGGACCGTCCCACAGCGGGAATGTGCTGTCTGCTCCCACACCAGAGCCCCCGGGCCCTGCTGGGCTCATGCTCCAGGCACTTACTCTCAGTGCTCCCAGCAAAACCCGTGGGACACGTAAAGGAGTGGGTCTAAACTCGAGTATCAGAGTTAGAGTAGGTAGTTATCACGTCAGTGAAAAGCTTTTTCACTAGTTATCTGATTTAGCAGGTTCTGTTGTCCCTTGTTGAATCAGAATTAATTTATTGGTTCTAGAATGTCTTAAATATATCTCCCCTAGTTCCTGGCAATGCTTTCTCATGCGCCAGAAGGAACCTACTTATGTGCACACAAATTCTTTCATCGCCCTTAGGTTTGGTTGCAGCAACTATATTCTGGCATTAAAAGCAGCGGGGATGAACATGCAAACAATGCAGGATTGATTTTTTTAAATTTATTTTTATATTGGTATCTAAATAATGCATTTACATCTTACTGGAGAAATTTTTAGGCCTTAAGTGTATAACGATCAAAGCGAGCTGGATGAGTGAGAAAGGGCTTTTTCAGAGTCGCGGTATCTCATACATCACACAGAGTAGTATTACAGGTCTCTTGTATACTCCATACAAAGGGCATTTATGTTTCCCCTTCTTAACTCTTCAGATGTTTTCATGCATCATAAAAGAACTATCACAGATGACAAAAAAGATTCAGGCTCAGATTCTCCAAACACAGATGTCTCGTCTGAGAAAGACCTATGGGCTATATCTGAAATAATGCATGATTGTGCCAGTTGCTGTGCAGCATGGAAAGAAACTGTTCCCACTTTCAGTAGTTTGCAATCTAATTTGAAAAAGATAGAAAACAGTGGGAAAAAAAAAGTGTTTTGTATTTTAAATATGGGGAATCGAGCTGTAATTAATTGCCTTCTCTGAGTTTCTGTAGGAAGCCAGTGGCACACCTGGAAGTTGACTCTGCATTTCGTAACGTTCAGTCCCGTATCTGAACGGCAGGAATCGTACCCAGCAGCGCTACCGTTGAGATACGTGCTGCTTGTGTGGCCCGGTGGGCAGGGTCTGCTAGTCAACCACCATACAACAATATTTTGTGTGGTAAAGGAAATTGTTATCTTTGCAAGGTTAGAGAACTTTGATTGATTGACTTAAATGTAGCTGCAGTTTCTTGTTCTATGGCTTCCAGTGTTTGATATTACTAATAATGGAGAAAACAGTGTAGGCAAGTACATCTAGAAAATTTGGTGAATTAAGGAAAAAAAAATCGGAAACTGTGTTTTGCATAATGTTACACTGGGACAGTTTATTTAAAAACACAGATGAGTCTGGTCTCTCACTTTGAGATTTAGGACAAGAATTTGTGTTTGTTAAAGGTCTTCAGAGATTCAGTCTTTGTGCTGAATATTATTTCACCTAATAGGAAAAAAAATGGAAACCACGGGCTTTTTGATGAGAGATGGACACGGATTTCTGATTACCTTTTAGTACTTATCTGTCCTCTTTGCAATTTATTTACCTTCTAATGACCTTTTTTGATATGAAGTAGAGGTGGTTGGGAACTCAACAGAGAAAAGTTAAATCAGAAAATATTTATTTGTCCACGCTTTCCCACCCAGCTTTGGGCAGGTATAAGTGCACTAGTTTTAGTAGGAATAGAATTTAAAAAAAAAAGAAAAGGAAAAAGAGATGAGTAAACAAGCATCCCTCTCCTAAGCTAGGCAGAGTGGGCACTGGAACGGAATGGAAACGGTTCAGTCCAACGGCTCGTCTACGGAGTACTGAAACCCTGTCTTATCTTCCGTTCATGTCACAGGCTTCATTTTAAAGCTAAGGTAAACTCCAAATTTATTGTGTACATTAGGTGCAAGTACTTGGGCTTGATTTGCACACGTAGTGATTTGTGCACACAATTAGTTCCTTCTCTGTGCAAATAAGATAAACTCATACGTCCGTCAAATAATAAACAAACTCTGCACTTTAGCTAGGAATGAAGACGTTTTAAGATTAGTCAATCCGTTAAAGTTTGCACCACACTTTGAAAATGGAATGAGTTATATAATGCTTGGAGTCACGTAAACGTAACTGTTTATTTTAGCCAGCAGTAAAGTAACAGTATTAATCTTTCACAGTCTTTAGTTGTGGAACTGTGTTTCAAGACTGCCCAATTTGTGCTGAAATGAGCGGGCTACAGCATTTATTTATTTATTTATAACATTATGGCATTTTTTAACCAAATTTATGCCTTTGTATATTTAAAATTTAATACATAGAATTAATTAGCCTGGCATCTCTAAGCAGGTTGGATCTATAAATACGAAAGAGTAAGTAAAGGTAAATATGATACCTTCATTTTGGTTCTAAATGTAGCTGGAGTTTGTATACTAATACAACGGATTCTTTGTGCCCATTAAATCCCATGCTTTTGTTTGAAATTCAATTGATTTATGGTCTCATGTATATACAATTTATACACGCCCTAGAGAGCACATCATATAACTACTTGATGCAGGTTAACAGCTTCATGCTCGAGTCTGCATAAATATTTCAGAAAGATGATCTTAATCAAAGGCCATCTTAGCGTGCTCTCTGTAGTACAGTGATGTCCTGTAGTCACACATGGTTCGTGCATGCGGCCCTGTGATTACAACTAAAGAAAGCCACGTCCTTATGCATAAAGCACCTCGTGATTGGCGCACATAATAACGAGACAGTTCCTGTGTCAACTTCCTCACCCTCAAACTGTTCTTTTGCTGCATAACCAGCAACTGGCCATAGATCACTGCGTTACATCAAACCAGTGAAGCCTTCAGCCTTTTTTGAGGGCTGCTGCATCCCTCAGGCCACGCACTCTTCCCTATCCTTGCCCGTATTGATCTGTTGTGAATGCCTGTCATGCTGCATTCACTTGCTCACAGAAGTCTGCATCGCACCTCTTAACTCAACAGCCTGCACCAAGGTTTGGGTTTTTATCCTTATGAGAACACAAGAAACACTCTGCTGGGTCAGAACTGGGGTCCATCCGGTCTAGGACAGCGCTCTTGGCAGGGGCGGCAGAAGGGGAGTTTGGGGGGAGCGCACTTGCCTGGCCTTGAAGCTTGAGACAGGCTGGAAGCAAAGGAAGGGCTGGCTGAACACACGTGAGCACCACCAACCATTCAGGGTTGACCTTCTGACTTCAAATAACACACCCGAGTGCTGATGCATAGGGCAAGCTTGCTCAGCATCTAGAACCAGCCCTGCTTGCTTGGGGGAACTCAGACAAACCGTTAGTAGAAATCGGTCTCCAAGAGACTTTCTTGGCCCCTGCAAGTACTTTTTAATTCTCTTATTGTGAATGATATGAATTTGTGTGGAATATTTAGACAGCAAACATTCTCAACAAAAAGGCTAGCTACTACTCCACAGAAGAGTTGTCCACTCTTCCCTGTTTCCAGGTCTTGCCGTGTAAGAGATGCGATGCGATGGCTTTGCGTTTGTCTAAGCCAGAATACCTCAGCCTCCAGAGCTGAACTGCTTTCAGTTCTGATGATGGGTAGAGTTGGGGAAGATGACACTGAGTTCAGGACTGGAACCTGAAAGTTTCCCATGCAGTACCTAGTGTCACAACATTATTTCAGCAGGACTCGGGAACTGTGGTGAGGGAACTGAGGAAGGAGATAGTTAAAAGATTTCTTCTCATCCAGCACATAATGGCCGCTGCTGCACCCCCCAGGAGGGATCACTGAATGACTGTAAGCCTTGCAGGGACTTGTTCCCTGCATTTGACTGAGCGTGGCAGAGCGAGACAAGGTGGGCTGAGAACTTAAATCTTGACCATCCCAAATCGTTTCAGCAGCAGAGAGAAAATGACGGTACAAGTGAAAACCACTCACTTAACAGCGTGCCGGTCACCTCTAATGATGGCTCAGAGCAAGGGAGGATTTCACAAACTACTGCAGAAGAAGGGAGAAGAGTTGTAGCGGCTTTCATTGGCAGGCCTGGGAAATCTCAGTTGTTGAGCCTGTTGGACACGTTCGGGTCTGTTTGTCTGCCTTCTCGCCAGCCACCTGAATCCTCATCCCCCTTTGGGTAGCTCACAAGGGATGACAGCGTATGTAACACTGGCTTCATTGGGTTTCTCTGAAGTTTATGTTTTGCATATGGGACTTCTATAATTTTGTACGCTCTGCATTTATGATAGAAAAAAAATATTTTTTTTTTTTTTAAATTCTAGTTGCTATGCAGACTGGGTAGCAGCTTTCTGGGATTGTAGAGGTTTCAAGGAGAAAAGCATCCTATTTTCAGATACAGCAGTTCAGTTTAACTTCAGCTAAAAAGTTTCCTTCCCTAACAGTTGCTCATTTGACTTTGCTCTATGTTGCAATGCCTAGAAGCAGAGAATAAGTACCCATATTAGAATGCTAACTCTGCACAGAAAGCTCTAGAAAAAAGAAAATGGAGCTAGTCTTTCACTCATACAAATTCTCCACTAGTTCACCATGAGTTTTAAACGCCTAGTTTCTTATTTAACTCAAGAAAATTAATGGAAAAATCAGAACTGAAATAAACTACATCTACCACTTCAGTTTTCCCATATGAGATACTTAACTCTAGAGAACCTAGCAACCTGTAACACTTCCTCCTGCAAGTCAGGAACGTAAGGGAACGTACTGGCATCTGGGGATCCCCTACATTTAGGAACATAACAGAGATCCTGAAGAACATACTATTTTACTGTAAACTCCTGGTACTAATTCAGAATTGAATGGTGTGATACTAAAGAAATTACATGCTCGCTAAAACCATGACTCTGCCAGATCTAGAATAGGAGCAAATATCAGCCATTTCCTGAGGCTATTTTACTTGAACCCTCACAGCAGTGGTTAACTTAACAGATGACATGATTGGATGTGTATTTTCTTAAGGCAAACATAGGGTACGTGAACAGCAGCTGTCAAGATAGATAGCAAATAGACTTCTTCGTGTTACGGTGTACATTTTCTGCTGTAATTCAACCAGAAGAATAAACTGAAAAGAAGCTGGTAAAAGAGATCATTTTTAACAAGTAAAACTACAAAGAAGCATCCTTCAAAAATCTGGAATATCGTGCATGAATCAAAACATTTTAAGAGGGTGCCCTTGCTCGTAATAGAAATGTATCCTGTACCTCTCTCCTTTAGGCCAAGAATGTCTCTTTGAAGACTGGCATTCCTCCTCTCTCACTGAGCTGGTGCTTTCCTACAGGCTCTTGTTCTCTTGTGAAAGAGTAGAGCTTGTTGCAACTTTTTTTCTTCCCTTTTCAGGCTGTTTTCTCTACAGTTTTTTCTCTCTTCTGCCATCTAGTCCGAGTTCATTCTGTTAGCTAGCACTTTTCTTCTGCCTTAGCTAATGCCCCCTGCTCCAGATGCCTTTCTCCCAAATGATTCTTCTGGAGACAGAATGGGTGTTACTACTGTATCAACAGAGAAGCCAGCAAAGCCTGCTTTCCTATAGTTTCAGCAGTTTCAGTCCTCGATTTGATCTCAAACTGTCAACAATCTCATTTATGACTTATGACTTCAGATTGGATCCTCTATTGTCTAACGAAGCGTCAGTCTGACTGAAAGCTCTTCCCTTAGGGTACGAGAGCATCCCTCCTGTGTGGACGCTTTGGTGCGCAAGCAAAACTGACCTCACGCAGAGCCTCTTCCTGCAGGTAATACTCAACAGGGTCGCTGGTCACGAACTACATCCTTTGATGAAAATTGCCAGTAAGCTCCAAAGTTCTTGTGGGCGGCAAGAGACGAAAAGTGATTAAATAACCCTTGTTTCTGAAAGAAGAACCTGGGAGCAAAAAATAGAAGCAGCCGCTTTCAGTAACTTGCTGTTCCATTTATATTTTTCTCACTCTTGCTCTCATAACCCTACTTCTAGGACGTGTTTATTCCAACACATCAAAGTTCTCCAGTTCTACCAGCCAGTTCTACCAACCTCTTCAAAACAGCCTGCACTATGACCTGGGGCATTACTCATCCATCGTACTCGGGAGATGACGTTTTATATAACCAGCTCTCCTGTCTTGCACCCGCGGAAGGTTCATTCCACTTCCCATCCTGGAATTTAATATTTCTCTATTCCTCTGTTTCTTTGCCTGTTGAGCATTTTAGACATGTTTTGCAGTAACTTATTAAAAAACCCAACAACAACAAAAAGCCCAACAACACCCCCCTCCCGCTCAACCCAAACAAAAAGCACACTGCCAAGAGCTTTTGCATTTTGAGGTCACGGGTTGTTTGGCTGCTCTAACAAAGTGATTTTAAAAGACTTAAGTGACTGAATACACTCTTAGCAGCTTAGACATCATGCAAATAACAGCCAAGAAATACAAATACACCCTAAATTTCTGAATAGGTATGTATGGGATGATGTTTTCACTCTATCCAAAGGACAGATCGCTCAGAAGTAGTATACACCTTTATTTTTTTTTTTCTTTTTTATCTCATCCTATTTAAAGAAATGGAAGGCTACTTCTGGTGGGTTTAATTAATTAGTTTTTAATTCAGATTCCCCTCCCACCCTCCCTCAAGAAATTCCCCTGCAATGTGCCATCACAGCATTGCGGAAATCTTTTTTAGACCTTGGTAGCTGATGTAAAGTGGTCTGAGGGGAAAAACTATTTTTGAACAGATTAATTTAAATATATGTATCCAAGTAGAAAAAAAGTGGAAGTAGATACCTAGGTCTTCAAAATTTCATTTGAAGTAGTTTCTTGAAGAAAGAGGAGAACCTCAGGTATTCCATCATGTCTTTTCAGAAATACTAATTTTTAAACACCAGAGAACTTTTTTTTCCCTGCTTTATGTTAATGGTCTGATTTGTAGCCTGATAGTGTCTGTTAAGATGAAATCCTACAGACTTATAAATATCTTTTCTGACAGAAAGAGACAAGTCTAAGCATATCACAGCCAACGGGAGTGCATGCAGTTTAGGGATTTTGTTGTTGTTACAGATCATAATATTCTCATAATACAAGAGTGATTACGGAAATATGGCATAGTCTTATTTTGCCTGACATGGTGAAGAAAGAAAGACTTAAAGGATTAGTCTTGGTAACATAGCTGTTCCTTTGCAATGTATTGTGATATAATAGAAAATAATGCGGTGCATATCCTGAACATGAAAGAGAGCCTCTGGTCAGAATCTCGTTAATGCCAGAAATGATTTAAAGCTAGCTAACAGTCCCGGTTTTCTGTCCCAGAAATGACAACACAAGATGTGACACCTCTTATTCTAATGCTACATAGGAGCTTATCACGCATATGATTCAGATATCATTCAACACCACTAATTCTTCGAGATTCACTTCTCTTCATTGTTAGAAACGTGAGGACAGCACAAGAAAGCAGGATTATGTTTTAGACAGAAGCTGCTACTTCGACAGGGTTGAAACTATCTAACTACTTTCCTACTTTCTTTTCCAACGTCTGTTGAGAGGGATGGGCTAAGGAGACAAAGTGAACTGGTTTTCACTCAAGTAAGCTAAGCACCTAATTTACACATTCATTGGACACAAAGCTTCACTGCTGTGCTAACAAATCACCATAATGAAGCGTTTGCACACCCACACGCATTTATACACATGCTATTGCTCATCTTGCACCTGCAATGATGGTGAATAGATGTGTAATTGCATATATAAGTTGTTGAAAGAACAGCTACTAGGCAAGGTCTATATAGCTATAGTAAACGGCTGCTTTTTTTTTCTCCATGTGCTGTGGTTGGCAACTTTTTTGAAGCTGTTTTACCACAGAAAATCCTGCTCTTCCATTATACGACTCTCTAAGAGACTTTTCCAAGTCTCTCAAAAAGACTTTTCCAAGGAGGCTGTATCGGCTCAACAGGTGTTGGTGTTGAGTCATGGAAATGTTGGGTAACTGCTGCTGGGCTGGTGTCTGCTGCAGTCAGAGCTGTGTCTCCCGGCTCCCGAGGCTGAGAAGGGCAAGTGCTACAGGGCCGAAGTTCAAGGCTGCTCGGATCTTACAGCTAAAGGAAGTTGTGTAAAAGAGGTCAAAAACTGGTACTAGAAGATTCCCCCGAGACTAACAAATACTACATGCTCAATTCTGCAAAAATGGTCTTGTATGTATTGTTTAATGGCAGTACTGTATTTCCAGGCTTACAGCTTCCAAGTCAGATCTTACTGTCACTTGGTACCAGAAATCAGTAACGCCATCTTCAGAGGGGCCGCTAAACCGCTGAACTCGTACCACTTCATTACACATCCACGTCATGTTCCAAACTTTAAAATCATCACTGTTGTGAAATTTTTAATTATACCTTCTCAAAATCAATTTTCTGTTCCCTCAGTTTTCCTGTAACGTACATCTGGGCACAAACCAAAACCATTGGTAACTCGGATGTTTTGTATCCTCCAGAAACAGGACTGAGATTCCTTTGTAGGCATTTTACCATTGCCCCAAGTCGACTGACCCCGTGCTCCTGCTCTCATCTTGTCATTTGGGTAGCTTTCTGAAGGTACGACTTCAAAGCAACTGTTCCAAAATAGCATGTCTGGAGTGGTTTTAAGTAGCTGCTTTATTTCATTGTTGTTCTGCTCAAAACACACTCAGCATTCTGAGATGTGTAGGCTTCATCTATGCCACTGCCAAGTCTACTTGAGGTAACAACCTTGTTATTTGGGATTATTTCTCATGACAGATGGGTTTTTTACAGCAATTGTTTCCCAAAGATGTACATAGTATCATTTCGATAAATCCTCGGCAGCTTTGGGATCACAAGTATTGCAGTGTATTTGTTTAGTCTTACCCATTGTTTGCAATTCAGCAAATTCAAAGTGGCTCCAATTTCAGATTCCAATCATAGTGATATTTGAATAGTAATTATATTCTTCTTTTTAGAGTTTTGTCTGAAATTTAACAGTTCTAACTATATGCTTGTAATGGGCATTTCATGTCTCTTGATACCAGTGTCCGTGAGTTTGTTTGGCTGAGGATGACGGGACTCACGATTGCACATCTAAACCACTGCGTCACTGCAAAACTATTTTCACTATTTAAATGCACGGACACTAAACTGTGATTCTCTCTCAGGTCTTGTGCTATCATATAAACCATATCTGTTGAAAATTGATTTGATATGCATAATCACTGTTTAATTGTAGTATCTCCTGAGAAGGCTATTTTATATAAGTGAAAATAATAGCGTAGGACAAGAATATGGTTTTCTCTAATAAGCAAGCTATTCTGATTACCCAGTCCTAATAGCGTAATTGCATTCTGTGTGGTCTCTCCTCAGCAATAGCTCTGGAATTACAGTCTGCATGTGGTCCGGGTCCTGATGGGAAAGGAAGGGGTTTGGGCTTGGGGTTTTGTTGCTGTTGATGTTGTTGCCTGAGTCTGAATTTTAAAAGCTTGTAGCTAGATTTCTCTGCATTGCAGCTATGATCAAGCTCTTGGATAAGCTCTTGGATAAGGGAGCGTAGCCATCAGGTTTTATTAATATTTCAGTTTTTACCATGGTTGCTGAAAAAATAATAATTGCAGCCTTTATTGGTGGGGGGAGGTGGGAAAAAGAGAGGTAAGAAGGGGATGGGAGCTGTCATTTGCTTAACTCTACATTTTGGTGTGTTTTCCTGTTAACATATTAGGTGAAAAGCACAACTCAAAAGGTAGCCTGGATTTCCCACATTTCCTTTCTCCATGGCTCACGTCACTATACGTCCGTCGAGCCTGCAGGCACATCCTCAAACGAGCTCTGAGTGAGCTTTGGAGAGGCCGACTTAGAGCATCAACACCAACTTTGGCCCCAGCATCCATATATAAGAGGTTGCGCAAACTTCAGCTGTATTTAGGACTGAATTTCAGCTGATGAAGTACTACTATAAGAGCTGTTTCTCTAAAACAATTTAGAATGCAGAGCCAAGGATGAAGCCATTTGGCCATTGTAAGAGATGAGACCAAAGCTTTTAGATTCAAGAGGACTCAACTGTGGAACAGCCTTGTAGAAGTGCTTTGGCAAATCTAGTCTGATAGTCCTTAAGAAATATTTCATAACCAGCCTCATTTTTTTCCACCAAAAATTACATTTACACTTGTAACACCCATTCTATTTCCAGAATATTCTTATCCCCCCGTCCCTGAAAAAGACTAACCAATCCTAACCACAGTTTGGCCCCTCAAAAAAGAGAAGAGCCAGACAATTATGTCTATAAGAAACTAAGTTATCGCTAATGGTTTTATGCAGAAAGCGCTCAAATACTCGGATCACAGATAGCATGAAAAACGTATATAACAGCCCTAACAGAACACCCAGGGTTTGAAGGGGCCCAAGTAACCCATCCTGGTGATGTGACTAAGCCCGGATGGGAAGGACTGGAAGGCCAATTTCACTGCTATCGCATGTGGAATACTTGTTCTCTAAACAACAGAACCTCAGTTCTGGGAATACTGCAGTCACTTCAGAAAAAATATAGTTTGCAATTTGTTAGTTCATGATATGCACTTTGTTTACTATACAATAAGGGATTTAATGAAATGGCTTGGGGACTGAAACAGAATTTTTCAGCTATTCGTAATTTTGTAACTGATTTTACCATTCACTTAGAATTGTGATGCAGAGCAAGTAATTGCACATGTTAATGGCAATTACAATAACTAACAGGCATAATTAAGTGGTTTGCATATGCACTTATGGGATTTTTGTGCATACAAATGATTTGTATATTTTGGCATCTGATTTTAGAAATTTTTGTCATTGTATGTAAAAGAACTCTGTTTTATATGTTGTTGCCATGCCTATTTCACTTTACACAATATATTATTCTAAATGTTCAAAGCATTTAAGCACACAATTACCACTGATACAGATTTCAACCAAATGATTGTAATCGACTGCTTAACCAGATTGGGTGAATAATGCTCTTTTTTAATCAAAGACTGATTCTTATGTGTTTGTCTAGTTGTCTGGTAGATCAAGGACTGTCTTATTTACTAGAAATACACACATTTTAGAAATGTGGTTTTGTAACTGAACTTTGAAAAATCCCCTTACGTGTCTTTGGGGCCTTTTCTGAGAATATACCTGTAGAAGAACCTACTTACTAAAGAGTTGATAGCACAGAGGCCAGAATTTGCCAGACTGCTTTTCTTTGGTTTCATTACTTCAATGTTCCTTTTTTATCTTAAATTTTTTTAAGACTGAATAAGTCACGCTACTAAATGATTACCCTGTCCTTGCTCTTTAAGTTCTGTTTTCAGTTTCTCAACAGTCACTTTATTTAATCTTGTCCCAGTGGTTTTAAATGTGGCAAGCACTCTGATTCTGAATTGGGAAAGATGGGTTATTGTGCGCGTGCTAAGAGAGGGAGTGCTTATTCTGGAGCTACATATCTCTAGGGTGTGATCGTCTCAGAAGCAGACCAAAACGAAGTCTTCTCATTCCCATTTAGAAAGGCCACATTTGAGTTTGAGTGGCACCCAGGTGTCTGAATGAACCAGAGACACAGGAGCTGTCATTAAGCTTATCCACTTTCACTTACTCCTGGTGTCTCCACACCTAAGACGTGCCAGCTCCTTTCCGGAGTAGGCCGGGTGGTGTGCTCCAGGAGCCCACAGCTGATGTGACTGTTTGTTTGGTAGGGTAAGGATTTTTCTCTTTATATCTTCACTTTTGGAAAATTCTGCTGAGATCAGCCTTGAGGTATCTATCTGCATAACCCATTTCACCATGAAATGGACAAAAAGAAATGGGAAAGAATCCCCTAAACTCAGAGAACCAGCTTACATAGGAGGACAGTCCAGAAAGTTTTAGCTGCACCAGTTGTATGGTTTGGCGGTTTTATAACGCAGCCAGACTTTTTTCAGGGAGCAGAATGACTCACTGCAGAAGAGACAGAGCTAATGATGCTTGAAGAGTTCTAATGATGCCTTTTGTGTACAAACAAAGTACAAATCCATTATATTCTGCTTTCATTTTATTAATTAGTCATTCATTACCCAATGCACTATCAATTAAGCCTCTCTGAAGACATTCTGAGTATCCTCCTGTTCCTTTTATTCATAATAAATACATCAGTCTCTGATTAAATGCCTGAATCGTTAGAACAGGTTTAGAGGATACACCACAGTCTCCTTCTTTACAGTACGGACAGACCCACCGCGTGCACCCTCAGTGGGCCCATCCAAAGCCAGAATAGTTATGGCTCAACCTGAAACTAGTCTGCAGGAGTGTCTCAATATGCGTTTGTCTCAGAACACACTGAGTCAGCCTGTGCTGGAATGAAGCACGTAGTAAAACCCAGTATAGATCCATGTTTATTAAAATCACAAATTCTTACTTCAGAGCATTTGCAAATAGATAAAGTATTTAAATTCTCACAAGCAACGTACCAAATGGTCACGTTAGTCTGAGAACACACTCAAATGGTTTGGTCTATTCTAATTTGGCTAATTTCTCCTAGAAGTTATAGTGGTCTCTCCCATTTAACAAAATTGGGCAGCATCTGTACAAAGCAAGGTTTGAATAACCAAGCATATGTTTTGCACGCATGCAAATAAACTTAATTAAGATCTGCTCTCAGTCATAGAGTGAGCTGACATAAGGTGTTGGACTAGAACTGAGCAATGCCACTTGTATTTGCCTGCTGAACTCATACAATACACGTTTTGAACACTGCAGAAATAATCTAGCAGGAACGAGTAGATGATAGCGCCAGGAAAACCGAAATACAATCAAAGGGAATATGCAGATAGAAAGTAAGAAGGTGCAAATATATTACTCATCGGGAATTATTTGCTCAGCTATAATGGATATCATTGCATCTAACTGAAACAGTAATGTCTGTAAAACCAAATTTAGGTCACTCTGTAACCTTAATTAGTAACAACTAATCTTCCTAAATTTATCACTTCTCAACCAGTCAAAACCCCCAGAACTTTGCCTCCAGTTCCCCAGATGACCTGTAATAACTTTCAGATTGCATTTTATTTAACCGATTCTGACTTGAAACATGAACAAGTTCTATCCTTCTCAAAAAATACAGCAATAGCTAAAAATGAGAAATAGAGAGGAAGTCCTCCTTCTTTTTATAGTCACAGTTTGAATTTCATGCATGGCAGTAGCTCTAAGGCATTGAAGCTATTAGATCATTTTTAGTTCTACCTATTATGTGAGCTGTTTTAGAAGAGAGAAAAACCTACTCAAATATATTTAAAGATAAAAGCAAAACATGAAACAGAGCATTTTGAATGTATGCCAGCGTCTGCATCAATGACATTTATGAGCCAACTGCATTCTAAAACAATCGCAGAGAGCCTGAATTCACAGCCTCAACCGTTACAGCAAAACCTGCCAGAGCGAACGTATGCACTTGTTTAATCTCCGTGGTAGTAGTGAAAGCTGGCAATCACACATCCCGGCCACAGTGCTTCATTTTGTCATTGGTTTGCACCAGTTTTTTCCAGTCACAACAGCAAAGGGTGGGTTTATACTCAAACGGGGGAAAGTTGCTGTAAGGGGAAGCCACTGAGGTACCTGCAGTGTGACTGGGACCAAACCCAGTCCCAGTGACTGGGATCGCCACCCGCGATCCCCAGTGGGCTGGATTTTCAGCAGGCGGCCAATGGCTGTCTGCAGTGGAATCGGGCGAGTTAACTCAAGCTGAGGAACTGGTGTGTTCTCTTTTCTTATCTTTCACTTTCTCCCACCTACACCCCCGTTATCTTTCAAATGTTCTAATTGCTTCTGCTGGGCAGAGGAGGAGCAGAGAAGCAAGGTAGCTTCTTGTCAAAGTGCCTTATTCTCTGTTTCAGTGGAGATGAGAGGCCTAGGTACCTACACATTTAGGAAGGCAATCTTGAATTGCTGTTGAAGAACCAGCCTGGAAAAGTCATCCAAATATGTATAATGGAACATAAACTGAACGGGGTGCATAAACCCCTCTAGTCTGTTGCCTTTGCAGAGGGCCATTAATTCTTAGAACAGCGTCATGAGTGTTGTGTCCGCACCCGCGTTTGCAGCACTGCAACGCCTGTGGCGCTTCCTCTGGAGTCAGTTACTAGTTGTTAGTCCAACAGCTCCTGAGCAGTGGGGAATACCCACGTCAAATGACAAAGTTGTCTAGCTGCTTGTTTTCTTCCCATGCACTGGAGGCCAATGTTTACCTAACAAAGAGGTAAAGAGACAGCCTGTTTTGTTTTTTTAAGTCTCTAGCAGTATTTGAACCAGTTGTTCACCTTTTTGTATTGTGTTTGTGCTTCCGTTTGTTTCAAAAGGATTTATGCTTAGTGCTTCGCAATGTTTCAAACACAGTGTATAAGAGGAATGTGGAATTCAGACTCTGGAAACCACTCCTGCACAGAGTCCTCTGAAACTCAATGGGGGATGGTCTTAGAAATAACCACTGCATCTTAGCATTCTACTAGAAGGACTGTTTGTGATGCAATATGCTATTTAATTTTTTCTTCTGCTTTCATAACCTGTGGGTATATGGGTTGTACATATTTTCTATACACTGACTACTATTTTTAGCCAAAGGTATTTTTGCTTCAAGAAGCTCCCATAGCATTCTGATTGGCCTTTTCCTCCGATCTGTTACAACCTCTGGGTTGACTTAGCACACTACTGACGTCTTCCTGAGATACTTCCTTTACCTAAGTCACCCATTTGTGAAACAAGAAATTGAAATGTACAGGGACTGCAGGGAAGATCAAAAGAATCCATATCTTAAATTTCATCTTTCATTGCTGCTATGCAAGTGAGAATGGAAAAATATTTTTGCCTGTCCTCTGCATCACATGATTTTAGACACAAAGACCTTCATCCGGTAGATGTAGTAGAAAGATGATAAAACAGCTTTCTTGTTAAAAACTACCATTGACTCTATTTTGCTAATACAAGAACATCTGTGTTTTCATGAACAGAAGTCACGTGTTGCTAAAGTAAAAGCTGAAAAGATCTTTTAGTTTCCATTGAAGAAAACAGTTGAACTTCCATTTACTTCAAAGAATCTCTATATGTACTCCTGGCCATTTTAATGGTTCTCTCTAGTAAATCTGAAGGCTAGAAGATCAGTTGTCATGGGAACTGGCAACAGATGATTCAAGAAAACAAAATTAAATGTTGGCTTGATGTCAACAGCTAATCTAGTGCCCTGCCAGCTGAAATCACAGTTAACATGAACCATGCCTAACAAGCTGTGATTTGCACAGGGTTGCAGCCAAAGATAAGAGTTTCTTACCCTGTGAACAGGAGAACGTTTTAAAGTTTGCAACTAATGAGGGGACCCAACAAGTTTGTGAACAGTGAAGCTTCAAAAAACATAGTTTATAAGTGTTGAATTAGAGCCTTAACAGCTATAAATCAGTGTTTCTTCTTTTACATCAAAATCATGATATCAAATTAATTACCATTTCAAGATCTGTCTTAGCATTTTCAGAATCCATAAGATTGATTTGTGCTGGGATATAGTCCAAAATTGTTTCAAATTGTGGTTGTAGCCCATCTGTTATCTAGAAAATTCAATTCTTATGCTATAAGCTATTTTGCAAAGGAATGTCTATAAGCACATCATTTTTAGACTTGGAATTTAAATAAATACTGCTTTTTCTAAAGAATCATATCTAGCTTCTTTTGCTCATCATCAGTAGACTTTAAGGCCTAAAAAGCTACATTAAGGACTGTAATTCAGAGAATATATAAAAAATTGTCTTTTATATACAGTGATGGAAAATACAGTCTCAGTTAAGAACAATCTGCTAATACTTGGCTCCTCCTAGTGACTGTTAAATTAGCCCATATGGAGTGTAATACAAAATAGAACAGCCTTGAAATAACATAAGAGTGTGTTTACATATACAAGGACTGTGAAAATCCATGCAGTTTAATTTATGAAAGTACAGTGGATTAATTAACTATTAAAATCCATGTGGACACTCATGTCGAGAATTAAAGTGAGCTCAATTTAATTTAGCTTTATCCTTTTCCAAAGTAAATGAACCTAAATTGAATCAAGATTACTTTAATTCTAAGAGAGAGTATTCATGCAAATTTAGCGTGGTTTAATTAAGCCACTCCAAGCACGCACAGTTAGATAATTTGGATTAGATTTTGTAAGCATTGCCATCTAAAAATGCCCTTAGATGCACGTAAAGGACAGCTTTTAGGCTGAAATGTCTTTGCAGTACTGTATCAGTCTGGTTACTTAAATAAATGTACAGTGACTGACTTTCCTCTTTGTTTTGGGATGTCCCATATGCGTTATTGCCATGTTCTCTCTAGTGGCACTACCTATTCCAGGCTCCTGCATTGGGGATGTTTTCTAACCTTACTGCAGGTTTGGTTTTTGGGACTATGTGCCAGAGTTGTCTACTACCACAACACAATAATCTACACAACCACTTTGAAGTTTTAGAAGTTTGATGTTGTCAGTGTAGCTTTGTTGTCACTGGTGGATTGCCAAAGTCTTGTTCAGAACCTATGACAATTTGTTCTCTAAAAATTCAAGCACTCTTTGGCTTGATACGTAATAAATTCAGTTGGACCTCATTTGCTTTTTTACATGTATAAAATACACAGGCCTTCTGACTTGGCATTTCACATGCATCTAGATCATTTTAAGGTCAGGAATAGATCGATCTCAATCTACCCAATGCATCTCCACGTTTCAAGTCCACACTCGAAGGAAATATGTCAGCTAAACCTACACAAAAAGAAGCTCTAGGTTTGTGAAAGGCTATATACATCTGTTTAAGGGAGTGAAAATGTCTGTCTGTCTCAGTCTGTATAGGAGGGGCATACATGCAATCTGTTACGTATGACATCATTCTTCTCTGGAAGATGAAGTTGAGGAGTAGACAAGGAGAAGTGGAAAGAGAAATAGACTTTTGTTGTAACAATGCGATGCCCGATTAGTGTGTGCATCTAAGACGCTGCAGACATGCTGTAGCTTCTGAAAAAGCTAATTTGTGTCTGGCCTATCATGAAGCAAAGAGGGAGTTGTGCTACAATATCATGTTTTCTGAGATTGTGCCGTTTATGATCTTTGTTCAAGACTGTGTGCCTAAAGGCACGATTCAGCCCATATATTGTACATAGGCAATTCAAAGAAAAATAGATGCAAGTGCAGTGCACAATTCATCTGGCTTTTCTTCCACCACACATACAGACAGCTGCGTTGCGCATTACTAAGAGTACATGTTACAAACTGTATCTCACATCTAACCATTTGCATTATATTCCACATAGAATGTTCAGTTAATGAATAAAATTAAAGGTTTAGATGTTTTTTTAATAAAATCTTCTCTATCAGGATTGCTTATTTCCAACCAGTGTTTTATTAATTCAAGATTGCTCTGTATTTTTGGTGGGATTTTTGACTTTTTAATGAACCAAGGTCCTTTTCTACAGGTTGTGTGTAGCCCTGCGCTGGCCGTGGTGCTGAATATTGGAGGGGGCTTCCCTGGTACGCATTCACGTATCACGTGCTCCCGGGGCTAGTGGTGGGTGCATGTTTATGAGGATATATATCACATTGGTATATCTCATTCTTATTAGCTCATTAGTGTGGAGCCAGTCTCACATTCCGATAGCAATTTTTGAGGGAGGCCGATGAAGAGAGGCCAAAACCAGCAGTCCATGAATGCATTATTAGACAAAAATTCAGCAATTCATGACATGCTGAATTGGATCTATGTAAATGCATAAAAATATTATCCAGTTTTAGTCCTCAGAGCAATGAAAATATGGTTTTGAGGCTACAGCCTGTGCAACGTACAGTATACTTATATTCAGTTGCATAATGATTTATCCCCTACAGGGAGGACAGAAGTCCATGTTTTCAGAACTGACTGCAAACAAAATACGTACTTTTACACAGTGTGCAAATTGCCTTCTCATTGATTATTGTCTTGAAAGATCATCACAATTTCAAATGAAAAGGCAAGAGAGACTGTGAAGTAAGGTTCATATAGTGTGAGAAGAGATATGAGAAAATCTTACAGGGAATTACAGTTCAGTGTTACTGATTTTTTGACATCAGTCTCTTCACTTTCTTTTATGTTGGCTGGTGAAAAAATGGTCACCCATGTTTCATGTGATATGCTCTGTGTTGACGAATGTTAGAAGTTACAAGGATCTTATTTTAACAGGTGAGAAGAGAAATACGTATTGTGTGTGATATTTTGTAATATCTGTAAAGCTTCCCTCAAAAGTTTATTTGGATCTCAAACTAGCAAGTTCAATTGCAAATACAAAAATTGATCCCAAGAAGTTAAATGATACCAGCTGTTGGTTATCAACAATTGTTCCACTTCTGCTGGTTCTGGTTTTTGTACTCAGCCAAAATGAACCTGACTTACTATTCCTGGTTTACAAAAGTTACTCTAGCAGTCTAGAATAATGGATAATTTATAGGTTTCTAAGCTTTTGCAACTTTGGTCAAGTGGAATTCTCTATTGGTCTTCAGTGTTTCTGCCTAAGGTCAAAAACATACATTTGGGACGTCTGTAAAAATATAGGTAAATAATTGATGGATGTGGACATGGTTTTTATTCGTAAGGGTTACATAAACAGATCATAGGATCGTAGGGTGATGCAGGTTGGAAGGCACTGCAGGAGATCACCTGGTCCAATACAAAGGTTCTTTGCAAGGAAGAATTTCTGGTTTCTCAGAGGATGCTATGTTTGGAAAATACACTGAATTATGAAGTTATATCTTGTGATTGCAGAAGCTAGTGTATAGCACGAATACATTTCTTTCTTCTGTCAAATACTTTAGGATGAGCTCTTATTCCTGTGGAAATCAGTACCAGTGAAATAAAAAATGCAATGTTCGGTCTTTCACTTCTTTTGGAGTAGTACTTATGTATAATCAGTTTAGAGTCAAATTATCCAGCTTTCATTCATAGAGTAATGCTTTGCTGTCTAGATAATCACAACAATGGTCAACAGAAATATGTGTGATTTAGTGACGTGAGTGAGTAATACTGACAGAATCTGCCCTTTCCACCCTGATCCCCGCACTCAGAATAGCTGTATATACTGTGACAGTAGCTAATCAGCTGTGTCAATGACAGCTTTACCAGTTGATAATATTTCCCATCCACTGTATTCATTTACAGGATTATAACGAGTATTGATAGAAAGCCCTTGAGTTCTGCCATCAGTGCAGTCGGAATACTGCATTTATCATTCTTCACCTACACTGTTAAGACCAGGCTTAATGATTTTAATAATAGCTCAGCGTTACACTGAGTGGCTTCTCTTTGAAAAACTACGCATGAAATGGAGCTAGCAATGGTATACTGTTGAAACAATTGTTTCAGACTTAGGTAAAACAGCTGTGGTACTACATCGTCCCCATCGGCTAAATAATGACTCTAGAGTCTTGCCTGTGCTGGGAATAGGCAGCAGATATCTGTTCCTGACCTTCTCTTCCCTCTTAAACTCACAAGGTAACAAAATTACATATAAGAGATATAAATACAAACAGAAAACATATTTAAATTCTCAGCCTTTCACCATTTTGCTGTTTTCCCCTTACAGTAATTTCTGGGCCTGGACAGGATTTTATACAATTCAGTTGCATAACAATCTTTCAGTGAACCATTAAATTGCTTACACGTACAACAAATTTTTATGACAGATGATAAAAATAAAAAATGACAAAAGGCCTTATTGAGAAAACAAAAGGAACTTATTGCCACATTTAAAAAACAAAATATCGTAATTAAGGCTGATCAAGAGACACAGGGATAGTGGAATATGAAGTTTGTAGCTTTTGAAAATACTTTTTAGGACATTTTAAGGATACTTACAGAAATATACTGGAATATCTGGTTTCTCTTTTTCTACTAACTATAACATTAATTCCAAATCAGAAAAGGTTACACATATTAATTATTGAAGTAGTAACAAAGTTCTCCAAGCATGTTAAGTGTATTCAAATGAGAAAGACTTTAAAATAAGAGGAATTTCTTCATGTTCATGACAATAGGAGAACAAATGTTTACTTCTACAGTCTTTCTAAACCTAATCTTAAAGTTTCTGGTTTAAAGAGTAGTTGTTTCCAATTGTTATGAATATGTCTCTTCTATAGGTATTCATTAAATCTGATAGAAGAAGGTCTCAAAATTGAGTCCAAACACAATTTCTGTGTATTTAAGAAATACTGAATAAATTATAGTCCTAATTTCACCTAATTTAAAACCTGCTTAAGAGGGATTCCTCAAATCCAATTTCTCTTCAGTGTGAGTGTTTCAAAGAGTCTGTGATTCTATCTGAAGAGTTCTAAAATTAGCACTCAGCATTCTGATACACAGCCACATTTTCACATGATCATTCTTTTCTTGAAAAGAAAAAAATAGGAATCAGAAGCAAAACACCTTGGATTTTCAAGCCGTAAGCTAGCCAATTTGCCCCCACCCCCCCTCCTCAATGGGGAAGCAAGCTTTTCAGTAACCATATAGGGCTTTTTATGCCAAGTTTGTGCTACGTCAAGTACTCAAGTCATTACCTGGTAACTTTGACAATTTGATCTCGTTTCATTGAAAGACTTTTAAACAAACTGCATAATAAAACATTGGCAGATGGAATGTTGCCCAGCTTTAATGAAAGGGGTCACCATTTAGTACCAGCAAAGAATATCTTATATTTTAACTGTAATCCAAAGAAGTTCTATGATGTCATAAATAAGGTAGTGTCTTCCAACACAGAAATACACTGACAGCTGAAATGTAGAATATTATATCCTGCACACGATTTTACATGAAACATTTTGGATGCTTTACAAAATTCACATACTTGAAGTATGTTTTCTACGAAAAGCTTAACAAAAACGTAGTTGTCCAGTATATGGAGAACACAAAAGTGTATGAAGGGAGTTCAGATTCTTAAAGAGATATTTTAAAAAGGCATGAATTCACTGTAGAGTTTATTTATTGCTGCAGTGTAAGTTGCCAGAGGTGCTTCATATATAGAAGTGTAAAAATGAGAGTTACGAGTCTCATGCAAAAAGGCAAGATTAAAGTCTGGGGTCTGTTAAGGAGGAAAAATTCTGTTTTATTTACAACAATGGAAAATCTGAATCTGAAATTAAGCCATTCCAAGCTTTTGGGGAATTTTGCCCATCAGCAAGAGTATAAAACATCAACAGTCATTTGTTAGCTCAGTCCTATATCAAGTTTCGACTTGCTGTGGTCGCTGCAGTCGCCTCAGAAGCCCTCCAGTGTTACCTGTGTGGCCAAGACAGAACTCCTCCACTGGTTACTAACCAGTTCGGTTGGCCTAAAGAGTAATTCATATCATCTTCTAAACCAGAAAAGATCCATTATATTTTTCAGCAAAACATTTAAGAAGCTTTTGCCAGATTTTCAAACTTGCGTGCCTAAATTTCAAGGATTTAGAAGCTTAGCAAATATGGTTTTAAAACTCAAAGAAGCATGTTTGTGCATAAGGCATCTCACTGACAGATGAATCCCATTAACCTTGTTAAGACTATGTGCTTAAATTTAAGCACATATTTGGGAACTTTGCTGGGTCAGAGTTTTTAATTTTTCATAGGGATTTTTTAAAATATTTGTTATTTACATTTGAAAATTAGGCCTTTGGTTGCCGTAGCTTTTTCCAGAACTTAGTAAGTAGAAGGGATGCCTTCTGTATGCAGAATGGTGAGATAGTTGTCGTCTTTTTGTTTATAAATCAACTAAGGACTTCAATATATGCAGCAAAGCATGCTTTTAGTTATGAGGATGTTTGTCCTTTTCCTTGTTCAACTTTATCTTACACTTTTCCCGATTTTACCCAGCTGTCCAGTATTCTGATGAGAGCCTTATTTCCCCGCCCAATTGTAGCATTCCTCTGTTCAGGAGTCATTGAGAAAAGGCCGGTCTTGCCAGCAACGAGGTGAAGAGACTTACAAGATGACTCAACATCCTTCTTTCTCTTACGATACAACACAGAAAGATGATTCGACCTTGCAGCACATGCCTGAGATATTATAATAAGAAGAACTTACCGAATAACAATTAGATTAATGGACAGATAACTGACTGATGGGTCAGGATAATGCTCACTAGCAAACTTCTACTAAAACTAAACGAAAAATTGGGAATTTTTTTTCCAACTCGTCATTGTATTTCATTCTCTAAGATATTTAATCTCTTGTGAGATTCCAGATTAATTGCGTAAAAACAATCATGAGACCCAGATTTACCAAAAAGCAAAGTTCCCAAATTTCTGGGCTGGCTCCCCCTCTAGAGAAAATCAGATACTTCTGAAATGCAAAATATTTTCTCAGAAAATGTAAGTACTTAGCTATAACATATATATATATATATATAAAAAATATATATATATAACAAAACTTTTGACCTAAGTTATGCCACTGACATTAATTAAAAGACTCACAATGACGTTAATAGTCATTGAAACAGTACTTTATTCAGCTTGTTCCGTAAGGTATCCCCCAGGGAATAAGTAACAGGCTGTCCATTGAAGTCTTGTTTATGATGGAAAGTCTATGCCTCTCTTTTACGTATGTTCATTGAGTTAAAATAAATCAATCTTATATTATGCATACAGTTAGTGCACTTTTTTCAGAATAAGTATTTTACCTGAGTTGCAGTGGATCATTCAGTCACTGACTAAACTATTCTGGAAAATAAATGTGGGTGGTTGTAGAAGATGCATAAGAAGACTCAGTAAGAGATAAAACTATTAATATATATTTCATGGGACAAAAAAAAGACTGTGATTTAGTTTAAATTCACAAGACTTTTGTAAAACATTGTTTAGATTTTCTCCCTGGATTTTGGAAGTTCACTAGCCGTTTTAAGAGCAAGAGGTATGCTCAGTGCTCCAAAGTGGAATTGTTTGCTACAGCACTATTTCAAGAATTACATGACCTAGTACCTACAGAAGCAGACAGTGCTTGGTTTATTTTAGAAGTATGTTCCTTTAGAACTGAAAAACTGTAACTTTGGAGCATGGGTTTAATGCCCAACATTTCAATCTACTAACAGATGTAAAATAATACTGCTCGATAGTAGGGACAAGATACGTCTGAGCAGTCAGCGAAGAGCTGAAGCAGCTGCAGAATGAGATTTCCACAAAGAACTGTGAATAGTGATTATACGTGAGAGTGTAGAGGAATTCCTGTACCTGTGGTTTTGGCCAGTTCTATCCAGACACCTTGCAAGCAGCGGTCTTCTCAGACAAGAACTGCTTTTCACTTTGATATTTTCTGCATCATCGTCACAGAGTGCTTGAACAGAACAGTCATTGTGGTTTTAAGTCTGCTTTTGCCTTCATGCAAGAAAGCCAGTGTTTTTAAATTTAGATGGTAATAATATGTTCCCAGTGACAAAATAATGTACAAAACCATTCAGAGATATGGCTCGCTTGAAGTTGAGAGCAATGCAGCTGTTCGGTGAGAGCCCTCTCCTGTTTCTTTTAAATCTGGAGCATCTGCCTTTCCAAAACACTTCAATGTTAAGTCTCCCTAATGAAGGCATTTAAGATTGCAGGAAGGAAAGACTGTTTTCCTGCCTTCTGGGAAGTATGGTTAAGACTGGGTGGGGAATAATATGAAATTTAAATATTCTAGAAAAAATAGTAAGGGAAAAGCCCAGACCAGGCTTTCAGTACTGTAATTTAGGCTGGAATCTTTTCAAGGAGTGCTGAAGCAGTTTGCTGACAGTGCTGTAAGACAAAATTGCCTGGGGAGAAAGGAATCACAGGTTTGATGTGGCAGCTGACCGAAAGTTACAGTGGGGTTAGAGGCACTTTAATGACCAAAACTTCTCCAATGTGTTTGTTTCTGGTGTGAAACCAAGTCTAGAGGTCTCCAGCATTTCCAAGGAAAAGTCCATATTGGTTAAACTGTGACTTCCAGCTTCTTCTACAAGAGAGAAAAAGAGAAGCTTTTGCAACAGAGAAGTTGATTTGCAGATTTTCATCTGGTTCTTCATTTAGAAAACTGAGCCCAATTCTGAGCATTACGTGGGTTTTCACAGTTGCATACAGTGTACTATTAATGATCCAGGCGCCTGTCAGTGAAGACATGATTTTCATGGTTAAAATAGGAAACGCATTCGGCTGTTTTACATAATATAAACAGACCTGGATAGAGCTCAAAGGGTCCATCCTTGTATTCCTATGCAACTTGAAAAAAGTGAAGGAGTTTCAAGAGAGAACAGTGACAGAGAAAGGAAATAAGCATTTTCTTCCTCGGATTGAGCTGCTGCGTTCTGTGTGCTCCGAGCAACAGCAGCACTCAGAGGTAAGTAGCAAGGAATAGAAGAAATGAATAGAAAAATGGATAAATACTTACTTCCTGCTACTGATGCCTTATATTGTTAAACTGATCTATCTTATTTACTTGGAGTTTTAACTGACGTGAGTAGACATTATGTACCCTAAAGCTTTGGGCATTTTTAAAATATTTCTGAGATTCTACATTGAGGGTATGCAGCTACCTCTTAACATTAAGGAATTAGGATATTTTCCTTGTGGTACAACATGTAAGAATGCATTATCTCTGTGATCATCAGGAATATCGAAAAAAAGAATCATTGGGTATCTTTTAGCTGAAAAAGTAGTACTGTTCTTTGATACTTTGTGCTGTGAAAATCATACATTCCATAACCATGAATGTAGTCCTCCAAAAGGAGGAATCAGTGACGGTGCTGGCAGATGCATTGCATAACTGTCTATTACACATGCTTCATTTCAATATCGATATATACACTTTTGCAATAGGAAGAGGGATTTATGTCTACAGTTATGTTGCAGAAAAGCTGGGGGGGGCAGGGAACAGGGAATTTTTCCCACTGCAAGTGTCCCAATGCTGTTTAGTTCAGACGTGTATTGGATTGCTGGGCTTTTTCCTCCTGATGAGGAATAGAGTTTCCCTAAAAAATCCAACGGTGTAAGAAAGTTTATTTCGATGAAACTAAATCTGGTGAGGTAATCTAACAGCTGTCCAGCACGCTTCTGATTGCATTTTGCTGTACAGTTTGAAGATGCAGAATGGTTTTGTGCTACCTAATACTTAAGACATTGATGTATATTCATTTTCAACCTACAATTGAAAAAATCAGTTGAAAAGAAATGTATTATTTTGTAAAATATGAACTTTTCCAATAACGTCTAAAACAACATATTGAAGCATTCAGAAGGACATCTTTTTTTATATAAATTTGGATGTGCATTATGATTAAAATAAAGTGCCTGGTGAAATTAAATTCACATACTTTAAAAAAAAAAATCACCAATTCCCTTCCTCTCTCACTCTTCCTACACATTATTCATCTGGTATGTGAAGAGCTGTTCTGTGCCTTCCACACAAAAGCAAAGCGAAAAGAAAGCCAAAGATGTTTTAGTTAAATAACTATTATTCTTCAGGATCCTTTTAAAGCACAAAACAGAATGTTCTCCAGATACTGAGAAAACATCACATACGTAGTTTCAGATAATTACAAGTTATATACCGGAAAGCCACTATATTAAGAGCACATTATTAAGATTTTAAAGGCAAGCACTACAAACTTAGGAAATGCCAGAATTATGGTTGCCTATGCAGCCTTCATTCGGTTCCTTGTGCATACGCATTATGATGCAGCCTTTAAGTGCACAATCACACACATTTTTCTCCAGTAATCTATGAAAGCAGAAGTATTAATATATTCAGAAGCTTTTTTGTAGTGCCTATCAGTACAGTACCTGCTCCACAAAAGCCCAGAGTAGTGTGGGGCTGGTGTATCCCCGTACATAGTTGAGGAGTGTGCAGAGCATCAGAGTGAGGTTTAAAAATACTAATTTTGACTGCCTCACTTGAGACGGGTATACTAAGATTTCCCAGAACCATTAGATAAGGCAGCATTTTATATACTTAGACAGTAATGTCTACTAAATTCTGTGGTGAGTTCTTATCTACCTGAAGATTTGCATGTCAACTGTAGTTTCAGGATGAGCACCCTGTTTAAATGACTTATTCCTTTCCCCGACGAAAGGAAAGGCTGGCAGGGGCAGGAGAGAGAACCCAGTTCTCCAAGGCCTTCCCCATCTACCTTGTCCCACAGTTCCCCAACCCACTCACAGCTTTTGCAGCAAAGCCATCATCCAATTTCTCAGTGAATGGCTCGGGAATATTGCATTAAGGTTATGTAGCCAACAGCATGCATGTGTGAGTTCTAGTAAAGACTTCAGAATATACATTAAAACAGCCCCAGACCTTCTGCCACACAGATTAACTCTTTCATCAGCAGTGTTTCAGCCAGTAGCTCTACTGCAGAGAATAAAAGGGTAATGGAAATGAACCAGCAGATAGGAATGAAGACGAAACCTTTACAGGCACCTGTCAGGTATTTTCCAATAGAGAAACAGCCGTCTGAAATCTTGGATTCCATTTGAGGCTCTGAATGACAGTGTGCTTTGAGTTTAACATTTTTCTTTCCCCGTAAATCCCTCCAGCTGAGCTTTGTCTCTATTGAAATTTTGGCTCCAGATCTTTCTGTCGTATTTCTAGTCCTATGTTTCACCATTCCCAGGCACAATTTTTTTTCTCTTAAATCTAAGCCTGGGACAGAGTTTTAGGTCATGTGCTTTGAAGGCAAAGCCAATTAAGAAGTTGTTCTGCCTTTAGCTATTTGTTTCCATTCCCAAATGTAGTTCATCGTCCGCCACTCAGCTGCTTGTCCTTCATTTTTGCCCACTGAACAGTTCCTGAGGCAATGTTGTGAAGTGTAGCACTGAAACAACCCAGGTTAACAGCATCCTTTAAAAAAGAAGTTGTACACATTAAAGGGTTAAGGAGACTTTCAGTGGCTCTTGGGGGTAACATCTTTTATAAGTAAACCTAGGTAAAAATATTTTAACTTCCCTTTAAATTAACAATGTGGTTTTTGCTGTTGGATTTGTAGTGTTAGTCAACAGATTGAATCTATAACATGTGATCCTAGTAGCACCAATCCTCGTACCTGTAATAAAATATATATGTAATAATCTATAGTGGGTATGTTGTAAGCCTTAGATGTTATACACAAGAGCATTCCATGAATGCTATATTAGTATTGATATTACAAGTTGATAAAATATATTTGATTAATTTAGGGATCTCAAATATGTGGAAATATTTTGTCCATCACCAACCCCTTGTTTCTGATGGAAATCCAGCGCTATTTTGCAATTATAAAGCAACCCTAAGTTAACAGAATATGATTTCTGTAGTTTCAGGAGGGTTGAAAAGGAGTTACTTGTAGCAGACCTCATGTGGCTGGCATCGTGGTATTTACTTCAGCATGGTCTTGTCACAGTGGCAGCTGCCCAATACAACTTCAGACCTGTGTGACTGGAACCCTTTTCCTCACTCTCCTTCTGCTGTTAGAGGTGAACAAACCTCAACTGAGAGTGGGTAAAAGGTTTCCAATTTTGCGTTAGTATTTTCCTGTTCTGCGGTTTTGACCTAAACACTTAACGGGCTCTTGTGGTAAAGAGAGAGAGTGGAGTACAAAGCTGTTTGGAGGAAGGCATCTACCAACCTGGGGAAATAGAAAGGTTTTTCTTAATGAACGGACATCACCTGAAATCCGATTAAGCACATAAGGTATGAAAATCCCAAAGGCCCACGTGGTGAACTGAATCAGATTGCTGTTTGATTTGTAGCAGTCACTTTACCTTATTATTGCAGTTTGCTTTTTCTATTTCTAATCTCGGAAGGTGGGGTCTATGAGAGGTAACTTTGCAATGGTATGATATTTTCCATCCTTTTTTGCACTTCAGAATAAAGACTCACTTTTCACTAAAGCAGCTGCTAAGGAACCTAATAGCGAAATTGCTTTAACTGAATTAAATGAATGACTGATCTGATTTGGACAACAGTTCCTACTGCGACCTGGGAAAATTTTCTCAGTTTCCAAGAATTTTTTAAGAAAGGTTCTATTTTAACATAAAAATTTTGAAAATTATGTAACTTTTCATGGCACAAGTAATCCTGTAACTATCTATTTCTAATGTTTATGAAAGCACTTTCATTTGATGTATATTTTTTTTACTTACTTAATCTGCCCTTGAAAAATTATTTTCGAAAGTGCTTAGTTCTCTGTGGTAGGAAAAAGTTTTGTGGTTAGAATACTGGACTAAGGAAAGGATCTGTTCTATATCCAGTTCTTCAAAACTTTGGAAAAGTCATTAAAATCCATGCCTCAGTCTATCCTGTAAAGTTTGACTAACCCTTGTTTTTGAATACTTAAATTACAATCTCTTCAGAAAGACACTCTTGTTTATCAATTATTTTCTTGGTTGTTCTTACGGCTTCTGTATTGGAGTTGTTATATGGCTCAAAAAAAACCCAAAACAAACCTACCCTGCGAGTTTTACAACAATACTTTTTGAATTCTAAGAGGCAAGTTGCAAAAAAACCCCCCTCCTGCCTTGGCATGATTGTAGAGCCCATCACTGCGCAGCAGCCCGAGCCGTAGACAAATAGGGGCTGGTTTGCTGCGAGCAGCGATCACACAATAATCCTGTTATGACAGAGATCTAAAAGAAGAATGAAGATGTCAGAGGGTACCTAGCAGCAAATGTAAACTTAATCTTAAGATAAAAGCATATCAAATACACCCAAGTGGCTTATTGCCAGAGATGCTAATTAGAAAAAACTGTATTATGCACACAGCCGTTTGTTCCAAATGGCTCCTCAGGGAGCAGGCTAAGGAGGCGTTTCTCCTGTGTGCCTTGTTCTTGTTTACAGAGGTTGTTAATATTTGCATAACCATCTCAGTGAAAAAATATGTCCAGTGAATGAAATAGACTTAAATGTGACTCTCCAAATTTCAGTTTTCAATGAAAAAACACTCACAAGATTTCAGGAGCTGAAATTTTACGGAAAAGCTGTAAATTACAGACAAGTATCAACAGCAGAAGATTTCAGCTCCCCTCATATAGCCTGGATCACTGCCTCTTCAGGAGAAGCCATAGGGATAAATAATTCTGGACACAGTAAATGACTGCGTCATCAAACAGCTAATCTTAGAACCCACAAGGAAAGATCCCATTCTGAATTTCATCTGGAGTGGTGCTCAGGACTCAGGTCAAAAGGGTTTAAGTGGGTAACAGCCAAAATCCAATTGTGGGGGGAATAGGAGGCCCAGTGCATCCAGCATGCAGGTACTTCATTTCTAGAAAAGGGACTACATAAAAATGAGGTGATTAGGTAAAAAAGGAAACCCTAAAATAGACAGTCCAAAAAGCAAGATGCCTCGAAGTGCCTTTAAGTGGATAAAAACATACTATGTTTGAAGCCCAGGTGAAATATATGCCCATAACTCAGGATAACGTGCCCAAAAATACCACGAATGGCAATGGGGAAGTTGAGGAGATACTTCGATACTGTAGGGAAAAGGCTGGCACTCAAAAATTAAAGTTTGCCCAAATGAGGAGAACAGACTCACCTTAGAAACTGCATCTTTCTCATTTCCCCCTCACTAGCACTGCACAACTCTAAAGCCATCAGATTTCTCCTTGCCTAAGATGGCGCCTGTCTCCTGGCCCAAGAATGCCTGTCGCAGGGAGGGCACGCTCCTGCCACAGCAACTGCCAGGAACGTCCTCTCTGTTAAACAGATGTCAATCCATTATCTTAGGACTCCAACGGGCATTGCAAATGATAGTCATACCTTTCACGGTAAATTGAATTACTTGTATCCCTGTATTCACAAGCACACTGCTTGTGAAGGCTTCACCGCAGCCGTTCCCCTCCCTGACCAGCTATTTCCCCACCGGTCACCGCTCTGCCCCGCAGGTCGGGGAGCTGTGCTGCTGGCATCTCCTAGGATTAGAAGTCGCTGAAAAGTCAGGGGCAGTTTTACCATGTCCTTTCTGCCTCTTCTGCAGCGCAAAACCACTAAGCTCTGAGAAAGGGAATCCATGTACCTGGTGCCACAGCAGCTCCTGGAAGCACCTCTTTGCTTTTGCCCTGGGCTCTCACTTGCCTCCTCCTGCTCAGCGTCACTCAGCTCCGAATGGGGCCAGAGCAGAGGGATTCTTGCTGGCCATGTAGGTGCACGTGATGCTTTATTATACCTCTCAAGGCTGTCTGTAATAGACTTGCTCGTACGTATCCAGCTCCAGGTTTACAGAGAAGCTGTGCAAGCAGATGCCTCCGTCCGCTTCCTATATACAGCTGTGAGCCTACCCCATGGACACAGTTAGGACAATAATGCGTGCAAGCTGGACAATGGAAAATCAAAAGTATCTGATTAAACATGAATTTGCTATTATGCAGCAAGTAGAACTGTATAAGTTTATAAATAGCGTACATAGATTTCCCTTGCTGGATGACATGGGATTACTGGGAAATTTTTGCAGTCCTTGGAAATCCCTGCGAGTGAGGCATCAGCAGGCGAGTATGGAAAGAGATGACAGAGGGAGGAGGAGCCTGAGCAGAGACACTTGTGACAGAAATACAAGACTGGCCTTATTAACAGAAAGCTGAATTTTAACCTTCAAATACAGAAGAATTGCAAAGGTGATCATCCATTATTTAAGTACTTTGTATCACAATCCCTCCTCCAGGCACACTACCTTCAAAGCTGTTTCAGTTTTAATAGATTATCTGACATTTTAAAATACAAGTGTGGAGGGAGTTGCTAACGTATTTAGACTGGGGAGCTTCATTTTGGTCATCTCTGCCTCTAGCTTCCTCTTAAAACATTTAATGGCAGCTTCATTCCTCTTGGCTTCTATGAAGTGGGGATTTTAATTTATTTATGCTGATGAGGAACTTTTCAATATCCTCTTCCCCTCTTGTCGCCATTACAGAGAATAGGGCAATGATTTTTAAAGGAAACTGTTTTTTATCTAGAACATGCAAAATTAAAAAGATACTGGAAAACGCAGCATAATTCAGGCTCACAGGCCTCTAGAGACCTAGTTAAAGAATACCTGTTAATGGAATTAATTTTTCATGCTCCACATATGCAGAGGAGTGTATTTCAGGGAATCTATAGGTCTATGATATAAAATCAGAGTCGATTTCAAAAGTAATGTAATGAAATGGTAGAAATGTGACCTGATGAAAGTACCGATTTGTTTAAATATCCCATGACTTGTTGCCTGTACAGCAAATGCTCAGCTTCACCCGCTGCGCCATGGTGGCAGAGGAAAAACGCCACACGTGACTAATCTGAGAGCTATTTGTAATACTTAATGCAGCCAGCCCCCTCTCAACCTTCTGCTTCTGGTTAATCTATTTATTTATAACTTTGCTGCGAAGCGATAGTTTAAAACTTAACCAAAGGACAGGATTCAAATAGGAAGCACGGGTCACTGCCATCCCATCTTCCCTTCAGGCTGCTTGTGCCAGCTTTCTCCAGATTCTGCGCACCACAGTCCCTCAGATTTACTTCCCCAGTCCTTCCCTTGGCTTTAATTCTTTCTACAGAAAGATCACCTCCCTCCCCAAGAAAAGCTTGAAACTTTCTTAGAAGCCACGTAACTTAAATTAAACCATGGGTTATTGAGCCTTCATGACTCACTTTACCAAGCTCTTCTGAATAACCATGTGGGCCAGAAAATTAATTAATTTCTATTGTCTATTTGCAAAACCTATTAATGTTCTTCAAGAAGAAATGAGCTCTGTCACTCACAGAAAACTCAACTATCAGACCCTAATGTTATTTTTGCAGCACTGTATTTTTCTCTAAAAGTAGATCTCAGTCTATTGCAGATTATCCAGGCACAATCACCCAGCACCATGCTACCGAGGCAGCGCTTTGCAAGATGAACAAACTTCCAACTGAAGGAAATGTTCAGCATTTCATACTTTGATAAATTGAAGGAAGTTGAAACAAATAGTTCCATGACAAAAATATTAATCCTAGTTTTTAGGTGGGGAGGGTAAGGTTACTCTTCAACTCAAAGATATCACTGAGAAATTTTATTTTTCAATAAAAGCTCTAGCTTTTGCGGTCTCCAAGGAACTGATGGCATAGGTAAAAAGCCTTTGGATCTGCAGAACTGTCAGCTAGTGTAATTTTATAGTGAGATCACATTGGGAACTTGGGATTATAAAATTCTGGAATCGGGAAGTTACAAAGAATCTTCAGTTTTCATGTAAAAAGCTGAACATTTTTTAAATCTTCCTGGCTGCAGACAAGAAATAAGCAGGCAGCCATTACGCTAGAGAGTCCTTGAGGAGAAAATAAAAGCCAAAGTCAATCCATCGGTCAAGCAATCTTGTGATTCTGGATCTCTGACTCATGATTTTAAATAGTTTGAGGCAAAGAAACTGGGTTTGACCTTCGTTGGTACAGATGTTTACTGTGGATATGCACTTCCATGATTATTTGGAAATTTATAGAATCACAGAATGGTTTGGGTGGGAAGGGACCTTAAGCCCACCCCGTCCCCCCTCTGCCCTGGGCAGGGACACCTCCCACCAGCCCAGGTTGCTCCAAGCCCCGTCCAACCTGGCCTTGAACCCCTCCAGGGATGGGGCAGCCACAGCTTCTCTGGGCAACCTGGGCCGGGGGCTCACCCCCCTCGCAGTTATGCCATATCATTTTCCTCCAAGTGTGCAACAGCACGGCAACTTCGCAAATGCCATCATGAATGCTTTGCACCTGTGTCAAGACGCAAACATACATCTGTCATTCCGTAACTACTAAAACACAGTTTGATACTTTTCCCACTGGGCTACTTTTTTTCGGAGCAGTTCATTATTCAGTATTGAGAATTCGTAATAGAAGGCAACACATCCCTGAATAATATTTTAGGGCCCATCTGTAAATGAGGGGCTAATACATAAATCACCCACCGTGCAACTGTGTTCTGGACTGCATAGCTCTCACTTGTCTCTCAGCTGGGAATGGAGCTGGATCCATAAGCAAACCAAGAAACAAGCCTTCCCCCTGCTCCCTCTGAACAACAGAGCCCTCTTTGAGCCGGGAGAAAATCCCAGGAAATGTGCGTTGCTTATCAGTACACAAATGAACATTGCTGAAGCTTCAAAATAGCGTTTGGAAGATGTTTGTGAAGTTCTTTGAATGAAATATTAAACAGGGGTCTAAAGATGAACTCTGGTTATTCAAAGTAAACAGTGTAGAAAGAAAACTAGTATTATTGTAGAGGAGAAAGGAACTGTTTACTTTTTATGTTTCTGCTCGTTAAAAAGTGTGATGAAATTGAAGGCGGCGAACTGAGATAGACCATGTGTCATTTATTTCCACTGAAGACAGCCAGGCAGCATCATATTTGACTTCAAAATAAATTCCCCGGTAGCTGTGCATCCTAGCAGGGCTTGATTTTATTAAATGTCATGCTAGAAACTATTACTTTGCGGTGTTTGTATGAAGTCGCTACTGGTGCCATCCCATCTGTGCCTCAACCCTCATTAGCCTCTGCTCTCATTTTCTACAAAGATTAATCTATTTTGAGAAAAATCATGGCAAGAAATTATGCTTGTATAGCAAGGTCTCATTCTGCAAATTGTGAGAACTGTGAAGTTGTCCTTCTGTTTGCACTGAATCTAAGGCCACAATGTCAAAGAGAGATGATTAAATGAGTCTGCAAAAAGGCATATTATTGGCAATCCTTGGTTTTGCTTGTGTAACTGCGTGGTTACATGTACGTAGTCAGAACTGGCCAAGAATACAGCCATTATATGATTCATACCTACAGCTGTGGCAACTATATACCGAATTGGGTCTAAATACGCACACACTTCACGTGCAGCTGCACACCACAATCATTGAAGATATTTTTCTGTGACCGTCAGTGCAGACATTCTACACACCATTCACGTCTGTTTAAAAAAAACCAAGGTACATTATGTGTTTGTGCATGTTCAGCTCCCTCCAGCCAGCTTGTGAATTCTTTCATGTCCGTGGCAAGGTAAGAGAGATCATGCCACCGGGCGGCTCCGGGGAGCTTCCTCGGCCTGTGGCTGCAGTCAGACTTTGCTGGGCTGTAGGACTTGGCTCAAGAAGCTAAAAGGCAGAGCGCAGGACCAATACTGAGAGGTGAAGGTGCTCTTTCCAGCACTGGTTCAGCCCGAGCCAGGTCACGCTACACCTTGTGTTTTAGCTTTCCTCCTTTGTAATGCACTTGGGTATATACTTACGAAAAAGTATTCTGTAGGACTCAGCTGTTATATTAAGATAACAATTGGAAAACATGATACTAAGCTATTTCATGTGGGTTTTTTATCATTTTTAATGACCATAGAGAACCCAGGTTAGTCTGTAGAACAAGATGCCGAGGCCCGCTTTACTGAAGAGTCTGTATGTCTCAAGTGGCTTCGCAGTTGCCACAGTAAGATTTATTTGCCGAGTGACGTAGTGCATCGTGGAGGAAGAGAGTTGTTTTCCTTCTTAAATGGTCAAAACATAAGTTAAACCTGCCTTTAGGCAGGCTCAGTGTACCCTGCAGCCACCCTGGAACATTTTCAACAAATCAGAAAAGTTTGCAATTCGAACAGGAACATTTAAGTTTTTTTTCAGCTGGCTTTGCTTGTTTTGGCTTGGGACACGCTTAACTGTCAGAGCTTTTCACTTTTAATGTTGACTAAATACAAGCCCTTCTCCCCCTTCTGCCAACTTCAGGGGGGAAAAAAAAGAAAAAAAAAAAAAGAGGAAATACAAAAATCAGAGGAAAGAAATCAAGGAAAAAAAATACCAGGATAGGTGAAGAAAGCTAAAGAACCTTTGACTGGGAACTGCAGTTCACTGTTCACAGGCCTTTCACTGTGCATTTCAGCACTCAAGCATTATAAATATGAACATTCAAGACAGCACTGTAATAGATGCCAAAATTTAACTTCTGACTTGTTTTATTTGAAAGTCGTCATACATGCTACGGATGAATTCGGCGCATCACTGGGAGGGGGTTAGAAGCAGCAGGGCTGAGCTAGTCGGCCTTTGGGCTCTGCTGGGGCACACCTGCTGGGCGGCCCGCCTGCCTTGACAAGATCCCTGATGCTGACTGTGCCACCCTAAAACCAAGCTCCCAGACCCTCTCTCACTCTGCCCTACATGAGAAGTAGCTATTTTATAATCAAATCCATATTACCAGTAGACTGCTTGATTTTTTAAAAGATTTTATGTAATATAATGTGTAATATTGCATGCCTATAGACTGTATAGATACACTGTGCAGATACAGACACACTACAGAATATCTACCAAACTTGGGGAGGGTGGAGCATGTGTGCATTTATAGTGCATAAGCAAAAAGCCCAAGGCCAAACCCAAGGAAAAGCAAACACGAGGAAAGGGGTGATGTGTTTTGCTCTGCAAACGGAGCTGTTGCGCATCGCCCTGCTGGATGCAGCTGTGCAGCACAGGCTCGTGCCCTGCGAAAACACTCTCCTTGCTGCTCCTGTAGCGGGGCGCTGCTGTTGAAAGTTGAAGTCGCTGAGCAGAAGTGGCCTGTACAGAGGCTAGAGCCACCATGGGATGTCTCATTTTGCTTCTTGCCACCCAGATCTCTGTGCTGGGGAGGCAGGCAGAGATATTCCATTAGTTTGACATCACTTTCTGGCACCCACAGGCCCTGCCGTCGTATGAGAGGCTGATGTTAACACCAGATCTGTGCACGATTGTTTTTAACAGCAGCACAGGTTTCATCCAGATCAGGGATGGGCAAATGATCATACTTCTGTCAAATCAGCCAGAGCCGTGATAGAGAATTTATGCCAGCGTTGTGCTTTTATGCCAGATTGATGCCAACTGTGGGAAGACAGACAATGCTTGATACAGCATAAAAGTGCAAGTGACGCAGACAAACGATACCTGATTCCGCAAAAAACTTGCAGGTTGGCTGATCAGCATTTTTTGGAACACATTTGAGATGGCAGAATGAATTTCTACTGGATCTGCACTTTGTATCATTGGGACCACGGTAGTTTTGATACCCTAAAACTGGATTTAGTGGATACCAGCCCAAGACCTTTTAAACCAAGGCCTACTTGTTTGTGTCTGTATCTTCTAAGGGTGTATCCACCTTGCAGAAGAAAAGTTGAGTTAGGGAATCTGAGCTGCTCTATCGAATTCAATGCCATGCATAGATCTGGGAAATATATAACTCCTGCCATCTTGCCCCCTGCTAACTGCCAGTGCTCCTTAGCTCTCCCTTTGGGAGCTCCCAGCCCCACAAACGCCGCAGTGGTGTTTAAGCACCCTGCCTTGTTTGGGTTACTCAGACATCCCTAGCACAATGCTTCACTGTACTTTTTACAAGTATCTCTTGTTTCCATTTCCTTACTAAACAAAAGAAAACAAAATCATAAGATGTGTTTTATTTTCAGCTTTAGGCATTCTGTTCTGGTTTTGGTGGTTTTATTGTGAATCACATGTTCCGGGTAACATACCCATGTGTTTTTGCAAATACGATCTCCGAGTGATCCCACTAGGAATGCAGAAGCCACGTAACTCGTAACTCCGGAGTACGTTGCTAGAAGGGCACCTGGGCCGTGTGGTCAGCACTGGAACAAAATCACCGTGCACTGGCACGTGTCAAAGAAGTAAAGCCTAGCGGATCAGGTGCCTGGAAGCAGGGTATGAGCTATTCAGTATAAAATGTCCTCTTTAAACTCCTGGGGAGGTATTCTGTTTGCTGATTTATTGCAACAGGAATTCTTAGTCCTGTGCCCACACAAAATGTCATCCCAGCGAGTATCAGTTTCATACCTCTGCAGGCGGACGGCGGGGACTGAGTGGCCCCTGCTCTGCTGAGCCCGGCCAGCGCGGGCAGCAGCCCGGGGAGGTGATGCTGCTGCATTCGCTCTGCCGCCCTCCGGCCAGGAAGGAAAATCTCTGATTTTCAGTGCTGTCAATCCGGTAACCTCAAATTCGCTACCTTCAGCACTAAGGGACAAGCTGGGGGGGCTTCTAGCAAGTGTGCGGCCACTACATGCAACTGTACGGAGAAAGGGTGTGCTGTTGATCATTCTGCCTTATTTCCAAATAAATGTATTTATTTTAGAGCTGCTATCTGAACTCGTCACCCAAAGCTATACTGATAGCCAGATGTCAGAATCATAAATTTTGTTCTTTCAAGCTTTTCCCTAGTAGCCTTAAATAGAAGAATATATTTTCCACAGAGAAAGACTCTTCTATTAATAGCATTAGATCATTTCAGCACTTGAAAGGAAGAAATTAGTTGAGTTTTTAATGGGTGGTTTTTTTAATACTTTTTAAAATATTGTAAGTTTTTTTACTGTGCAGGCAAGAGCATCCGCCTTCAGAGTTTTAATTACTGGAGAAAAAAAAAATATCTCTCTGAGTTCAAAAACCAAAAATAGTGAATGAGACTATGTGAAATGGCTTAAAATAAACATCTTCAAACAATCTGGTCCTATGTGTCAGTTCTTTCTCATGCTTTGATAATCTCATCTCAGTTGTTGAAACAGACTTACACAGATTGCATCGGAGGCTGGAAGGTGATTGAAAGGGCCGCTGCTTACCCCGTGCAGTGAGCTGCCAATAAGAGGTGATGTTCTGAAGGGCAGTCGCAACAAGTTTCCTCACTACATTTTCTCATAATGGAGAAAATTTGGCCAGTTCCACTTCCGTGATCTCACATTCTAAAATCTCTCCCTCATTCATTTAGGAAAAGGAGAGAAAAACAAGCTGTAGGCTTCTCTGCCTTTTCCAAATAAACTTTGTTATCCTCTTATGTAAAACACTAAGAGGATATTCCAAGTGGCAAAGAGCTTTATACACAGCTTCACTTAAAAGCAAAAACATAAAACGTGTTTTGTCCTGCAGTCACAGAAATTCAGTCATTTATTGTAATGAATGGGCAATGTCAAAGGAACATACGGTATTTTTAGCTCTGCTTCATTACCCAATGTGGTAAACGAATCCTGAATGCTTGTAACATCTAAAAGCTTTCTCTGAGAAGAAAGGCTTTTCCTGCGTAGTCTTGATTAAAGTCAGACTGTTGTCTAGAGGATCAGTAAACTGTGCTGAGCTGGAAGAGGAGGCTGCCTGCAGGATAAGTAGTCAGATCTGTACGAATGGTGAAATGATAGCAAAACCCCGAGCTGGGTGTAAAAGCAGAATGTGTATAGCGAAGAGGAAGGGTAGCCCAGTGAGACAGGGAATATCAGTAGATGGGGAGATGTAATTTCAGTGTGACGAACTCCTTGTCTGACCTTCTGTTCAGGAATTTAGGACTGAAGCTCTATGTTAGAGGCGGATAAGCTCAAGCTAACACGACTGAAACAGGGCACTATAAGGCATAATCACACATGCCTATCACTGCAATAGAGCTGGCAGGCACATGTGATACCAACATCCTCTGTTAATATTTCACAACATTTTTTTACTGTTATGTTTGCTGTATTAATCCATTTGACCTGCCAATGAATTTGGCTTATGCTTGAGTAAGCTGACCTTTCTTTTTCCTCTCTTACTGCACAAGCTCCTTGACCTGCTGTGATACGATCTGCTCAGCCTAGACCTGAGCCAGACTGTGAGGGATCTGGCTTACTCTAAACAAAGTTGTGGGATTTCAGAATGAAGAATGGTTTTCTGCCATGATCTTCCCCTGTTGTTTCTAAATACAGTGTTATAGGTAGATTCAAAGAGAGATTCAGTTGGATATAACTTACACTGTATAGGAGGGAACAGGCAGTGATGAACATGTTAGTTTGGAATAGCGTGGATCAGTGTGGCAAGCGTGGAACACCCTTCCAGTTCTCATAAAAGCCTGTGGATTTCAGAGTTTCTTGGAACATCACAGGATCAAATCCAAATTATGTTTAGACCAGTGAAATTCAATACCACCATTACACAAAACAATCCATAAAGTCAACAGCAGTCTGAAATCTCTGCAAATGCCGCAGAACAATGGCATAAATTTCAAGACAGAGCGATATGGAAATCTTTAAATATCTTAATTTTCATTACACTCGTAAGTAATCTGGTTTTGCAGCTAAGATATTGTCACTTCCTCTATTAGTTCCCATGTAGGTTTCTGGCACTAAGAAGCTTTCAGGAGATTTTGGTGGCTTTTTAGTGGTATACCCCAAAACACACATAGGCTGCCTCCTGAGGAAGCAGCTATTATAAGATGGGGGGGGTCCTGTTTCCAGCTCTCCATGACTCATGCAGGCAGCTGAGAACACAGTTAAAATATGAAAGCTGAAAAGAAACTGAGAAGAGGGAGCAGTTATTCCACTTCTCTTTCTCTTGGAAGAACTAAAAAATACATAAATTTAGGTCAGACAGGGTAAAAATATTCCATGCTGGTTTTTCTTCCACGCTACTTGGGCTTTGTGAGGCTTATAAAAACAGGCCCAGGATATGGTTGAAGTGAACAAGACTATTATTTACTTGTTTAATAAAAACCTCATGCATTGAGATAGAAGTTCAGTTCATATTCTATGGTGGTTTTAAAATGAAAGTTTTGTCACAGATCTGGTTTTCCCTTTTGCATAAAAAAATAATAAAATAAAATTAAAAAAAGAAACGAGGAAAAAGTCCAAATATTCTTGCTGATGAAAGACAAATGTTAGAAAAACATTCATTAGATGATTCCTTCTCAAAAACATGACCCAAATGAAAATCAAGCACTAGACACCAAAGAACTGCCTGCAATTGTTAGTCTTAAAAAACCCATGAATTTAAAACCTGTTGCCGGTAAAATTAACAAAACCTTTTTCTAGAAAGACACAGCCTCCTGACATGCTTTTAATTTTGAAAACAGTAGTTATTTTTTGTTCTTTTGCATAAGCACCAACCAGCAGAACAGAAGTGTCATCACGTGCTCCCTAGACACTTCTCAATATTGTAGAATCTCATCATTATTTTTTTTTACACCATTCCATTATAAATTAAGTCTGTAAATGTAGAACTGGGTCAATCTTACCTCTTCAGACAAAATGTGCAGAACAGAATTTCGATCAGCAATTTCTGTATGTATGTGTAACACAGCACAGAGAGGGTTTGCTATACCAAGGCAGATTTAAGCCGCTCCATATCCACCATGCTGGCCCCGACCGCTAAGTTGCGTTGACAAAGCCATGGGGAAAATTATTAGTAGGAAACTCTCGTGCAACTCAGAGTTGCTCCAGCCGCTCCTGTTCCGTCTGCAGGCTGCTCTAGGGCAAGCAGGACAACGCCTGACGCATTGGCCGCATGGTGACGCTTAGGGAAACCTCCCAGGCACTTCGAGGCAGATGTGGGGAACCTTCACCAATGCTGCTATGGACTTTGAAATGAAAATGCTGCTAGTAGATTTTAAAATATCAAAAAGACCATTTCTCGTTTCGGTTTAACTCATGGCATTCTTTGTACCTACTTTGAATACGGCTGTATGCTACCTCCTTTCTCCTCTGTTTATTTCAGCTTAAGCTAGTTCTTTCCAAGACGGTGTAAGCACTGTAGTCATTAAACATCATGCCTCTACATACTATTGCCTAATATTCCTAGAGATCCTGACCATCTGCAAACATATTGTTGAGGTTTCTAATGTGACCTTTGAAGTTATTGTAAGCAGTGCCACCTAACTAGCCCACAAAGTTTCTGCTTGAAAAGAACATGAATAGTAAAATGGTATTTAAGACACTTCTCTCTCCTTCTTTCAAATGTAACCATCTCAAGAAATTATGATGTATTTTCTGACTTGTTTTCAGCAACAATTGTTGAGTTTGTGTGGAAAGAACACTTTATGGTGTCAAAAATTAATACAAAACTCAGTTCTTGCACTGAACTGCATAAAGACTCACTGCAATTAATGACATCAGTAGAACTCTGGTTGAATGCAAAGCCCTTTCTCCACTAAATTCAGTGCACTACAAACCTTAGACAAGAACAAGCTAAAAGAAACTCGTCCGTCTGTGCATTAAATTTACTTTTTCTGTCACAACCATAGCATCATTCTAGCAAGTTTGAAATTGTCATTATATCTATTTTGTTCATTTATGCATAGCAATTTCTTTGATGCTAAAACGTCTTGCTGAAAGGCTCTAGGGAGACACATGCCACGCTGGATATAGGGATATATACCAGCCAAGTGTAGTATATAGACATTTCAGTGAAGCTGTAATATGGGCTAAAACACAATACAAGGGAATTTTTACTTTACCAAAAATTTAAGGGCCAAAGTCTTGATGAAAGTTAGTGACTCTTGGTACCAACAACGCATAGGAATGTGCATGTATGTTTAGGGGCTTTTGAATCTTGTAATTTAGTAAGAGAAATAATAACCTTTATCCGTTCTCTGGAAAGAAAATGCAGAAATTCTTAGTCATTTTTGGAAGGCTGGTTATTTAGTTTGGTTGGCATTTTTGTTTTAAAGAAGAATCTTGTTTCCTTTGCACTTTGTAAGGAAAGAGCTCATTCTCTGTCAAGTTAGAGTCACATGAGCACACCACTTAACAGATGCACGCCAGAAGATGTTGAGTCCTCAGCAGCAGCTGTTCACAGACCCGCTTCCAACGGGCTGCACTACTGGCTAACGTAGACACAGCCACCACAGTGCATTAGCAAAAGGAAAAGCAGTTACTTTCATGGCTGTTCTCCCTGCCTGGCTGCTGGGCGACAGAGAGAGTTAATGGACAGAGATCGCCGTTCTCCTGCCAAGGTCTCATTTTGTTGTTGCCACATGGGACATTGTCTCTGTATTCTTGTATCTCTTACACAGGGCAAGGATTTTTTCTAGCTTCCTCAGGGTGTCTGCAGACTGAAACACTCAGTAGTTTATTTTTCCTAGCTCCTATAATACAAGAAGAAAGCAACCTGGAATGGAGTCATTCCAAGAGCTGCAGAGGAGAGATCTTTATACATTTTGAATAATTTCCATGTTCATTCCTTGCCCTGAAGATCCTACCATTCCCATTAGGAATAGATTGTGGTCTTGTTTCAGACAAACAGTGATAATCACTACAGGAAATGTGATAAGTAACTATTTCTCTTGGCCCTTGACCAGCAAAGAATTTAATTTTAAAAGGCATATTGCTCTATTAGCATTTTAAAGATGGTTAACCAGAGCCCATCAGTTGGGAAGCAGAATCTTAATTTTTAAGGTATGGACCTCCCAGGAACTCATTAATTTTTAAAGATATTCAGATGTCTACAGGTAAGCATGTTGCAGTTGTGTTAGGTCAGTGCTTTAAAGCCCTTATCTGAGCCTTGACATAGTGCCCTGGTAAGGAGCAGACAACGTTAACTTTAACACAAGATTGAAGAGTTGAGAAGTGCCATTGCCCACGGGAACTTTGTACTGTCTGACTGTTTTCTCTGTGTTTTCAAGGATGCTGAGGACAACAGAGGGTCTGCGGTACCTCGCTGTCTTTTGAAGACTGCTGAGTATTTAGTATAATTGCCTTTTTGGAAAATACCAGTACACAGTGGGGTAAATGGATCTTTACAAACAATGCTGCCCTCAAAGTATTTCCTATATGTGACTCAGATTTACAGAACGCTATGTGAAGCAGACCAAGCCATCTCTAGAAAGTATTTAACCATTCATTCAAGTGATATTACCCCCTATAAAAAGTGTTTCATCACAATTTACATACCAACCAAATGTAGAAATCACTGGCAACTTTACAACAGTTTTACAAGGAGCCAAATTGGATGTATAACCTTTAGACAAAAGTTCAGTTCAGTCACTGTGACTGTTTTCTATCTACCTTTCTCTGTAGCTGATCTGGTTTATGTCATATTTTTGTTGCCTAAGTATTTCTCCTTCCAAATCTCTGTCCTGTTCTGCATAGCAGGCCTGGAGTATGCACCAAAGACTTGACTAATGTGTATTTGTTGCCAATGGCCATAAGGAAAGTGAAAGTGCAAAGCAGCAGAAGTGATAAAGGAAGCAAGAAAAAAAAGGCAGATGCTCTCACATTTCACAAAGCAGAATGTTTTCTATCTGCAGTAGTGGCATTGAACAGTGACAGAGCACCAGCAGAGAGCTGTGGTGCGTTCGAGGGAAGAAGGAAATTATGCATTAAATTTCAAGGGCATAAAAGTTCACAGAACATGAGGATTTGATTATTTCTCTAATATACAAGCTCAGGATGGATACAAAGTGAGAGCTGATTGTACGTCTGACAGACAGACTCCCATGAACAGAAGAAACTCTAAGCAGATCAATTCTGGGGCACGAATCCCAGAAAAAAGCAATGCGTAATTCCTGTTCACAAGCATGGTGCTCTTCCACCAATGACTTCCCTGGGCGTTACACGACCCTCTAAATGTAACTGCTATCAGGGATGCGCTGCAGTGAAATGGATCTGAAGGTGCCTCTTGGAGACAGCACAGGGTGTGTTTCAGTCTGCAGACTCCCTGAGGAAGCTATAAAAAACATCCTTTCAACAGGTTTGCAGCAAGGCTACAGCTAATTAAACAACTGCAGGTGATGAAACACTGGTCCTGCAGTGCAGATAAGAGCTTTACTACTACGAGTGCATGAAAGCCTAATTCAAGGTGTTCCTGTACTTGCTGGGCTTGGCCTCCCTCGTGCTGCAGAACAGCATCTCTCCGAGAGGCTTGGGGAAACCGCCCAGTCCTGGAATTTGTAATGTGGGTGGGACAAAACCCCTTGCAGATGCAGGATGGACAAGGCTTGGTGCAGTCTGGCTCTTGGCCCTCTGCAGAGGCAGTACTCGTTTGACTTTATTGGAATAGATTGTTTGTGAATCTCAGGAGATGCTGCTCTGTCTGCTGCCTGAGCAAGCTCTCACTGGGTGAGAGACGTGCAAACGTCAAGTTTCCCCTCTCAAAAGAATATATTGCACAGGCTCGAGTAACTGAAGTTACTGTGATTATACAGCAATCCTTCATTAGTCTCATTTTCTAACTGTTATTTAGTTCTTCCTTATCCAGGTAAAGCATGTTGTGGGTTCCTTTACGCAAACACCGAAAAACTTATTTTGTTAATGAATTGCTAACGTCAGACTGTGCATTGTAAATCACAGAAGGTGCTACTGGGACTTGACACAATGATCCAAAAGCATGAAACGTTCCTGATTAATTTCTTTGCACCTTGGCTCATATGGCGGTAATGCTGTTAGGTGATATGTCAACTTCCTGAAGGAACATTTTCTGGAAGAAATCACAAATCTCAAGCATATAAGGCGTATTTTTATCTAAGAGATTTAGCTGAAGTTGCCACTTCCCTGCTTTCTTTCCTTTGATAGGTATAATCTGTTTCCCTGTTCATTTCAGCTAAAGCTGGTTTTAAAATCCAAATACTTTGAAGGGAGGCTCAACATGACAGAATGGAAATAAACTCCCCTGGCAAGCACAGCCCCCTCCTACCACCCACAAATTATGTTTTGGGGGTTTTTTTCCTCCTTCAATTAAAGAAAAATGTTAAATCGTAATTTAACATACTAAAGAGCAGTGGAAATTATAGAACAAGGATACATGGCAAACATTTGAGCATGAAGTGAAAACGGAAGCTCAGACTCTGGAGACCACACGAAAGGTAGAAAGGAAAGCACAGTAACCTGCATTTTCATGCAGGGAGGTACAAAAGCCAGATCAGGATTCATACCAGCCGGCTAAAAGAAAGGTGATACAGCCCAAGAACAGCCTGTACTCCGTGGAAGCTGAACCCAGAGCTGTTTTGGATACAGAGCTCATAAAGGACTCTATTCCCCTTTGTCATTCTGCCATTTATCTTCGTATTTTCACCCTGCCTCCATGTATCTCCATGAGTCTGAAGTCTGCACAAATTTACTGTGCCAGGTTCTCCCCCAAGGTAACTCGATGAATGCCGCGGGTATGGTGTGGATGGGCCTGGCCCACTATCCGTCTGCTTCCTCATGAGGTTAAACTATTGGGTGAGATGAAATCCAAGGCGGGAAATCATGAACATAAAGGATTACAATTTTGCTAACAAAAAGATGAGAATTTAAGCCATTTTTACCTGCACTGTTGACCATACAAAACCTAAACATTTGGACAGGTAAATGCCTGAATTTTCTGTAATTTTCCCTACTTTGTTTCAGTATTTTTCTGGTGTAACAGATATGATGTGTCAGAGCAATAATCTGTGTCACATCAGCAGCTGTGCATCCAAAATTAGCTTATGATTACATTCAATAATGTACTACAGGTACCTTGCCTTTTCTGAATAACTAAACCGTTAGGAACCAGGTTTTCTGTTTTACAAAGGATTCTGTGTAAATTTCTCCAAACCAACCCAAACCAACATTGAAACATTCAGAGCTTCAAACAAAAAGTCCTTCAAAAATTAAATACATTTCAGGTTCATAAAAAGCTTTTTTCTCATCTCTAATTTTAACTTCTAATTTCTAGCAGTCATTCAAAATTGTAAAAATCAAAATACTGTGTGTTCAAAAAGCTGAAATGGAAACTTCAAACTGGAACATTCCACTGCAGTTTTCTTTCAAAGTCAGTCAAGAAAGAGAGCATGGCTGCAGAAATGCAGGTGACAAAATATTTTTAGAACAAGGAAGAGCTCCATCACAGGAAACATCTAACTAGCGCAAGAAAAAAGCTCTTTGGTTTGAATCCTGCTTCTCTGGAACATAACAGAAGTGTTCAAAGGCTCCTAGACACAAACAATTTACCCCTATCCTGCAGATTCAATCATTGTCATCAGTTCTTCCTCTTTTAGGACGCTAAACTAAGGAAAAAGGGGTTTGTTCCTGCTGCTAATTCTCCTACCTAAAGATGAGGATACTCTAAAACCAAGGCAACCTTTCTGCCTTCTTTCCCCTGCAGGTTTCTCTCACTGGCTGAGAAGTACCCTCTGTACAGAGCACCCTTTGTAGAGAAGCGCCATTTCTTGGCTACCCTCACGAATGGCTGGCTTGCGTGACTGGGGACTGAGCAGCAGCAGACACGAACCCTTTAAACGCTGAGCTCTCCCTGTGACATCCTCCTTAACGTCCTTTTCAGGGGTAGACACCAATTCTAGGCAGCACTGAATGTTAGCAGTGGTAAAGGCACCTCTATCCCAAAAGCCAAATAGGTCATTTTGATTCCACTCACTGTCTCTACCCTCAGAGTGGACCAAAGGGAACCTTTTTTTCCTTTTTTAACTCTGTATCTGAGTTGCAAAGACAAATGCAATGACAGTAACAGGGAGAACATGCAGAGCTGCATTACAAACCAATTCATCAGAAAACAGAGCACGCCTGCCTTACAGATTTGCCTGCAGCTCTTGTCTGCTGTGTTATTTTTAAACTGCCTGCAGGTTGCAGATCTTTCAGTGGTCCTTCTCCTACCAGCATACACAGAGGATTTAGCAAGGCACAACTTCCATTACCATGAATTTAAGTTACCAAACTCCCAGAACATTAAAATTCTGGAAGATGAAGCATCCTTCATCTTCCCATAAACTTATTGCTGCAATTTGCGTATTCATGGGAGGGCATCCCACGTCTCTCACAGCCTCTCCCCGTGGCAAGGGCAGCGTAACTCGGCTCTGCGCTCCTGGTGTTCCCCACTGCCACACAGCAGCCTGCCGAGCGCAGCCAGCACTCGCTGCCAGCAGCAACCCAGGCGTCAAGCTACAGACACTTTGGCTCGTCATGAGAAGCCCAAGAAGACAGACCTAGCCGACTAAACCCAGTGCCTGACTTCACAACACTGTTATCACCCAGACGTGGCTGTCTCAGCACCAAAACCATCTGCTGTATCAGTGAAGGCTATGTGCAGGCATTAAGGCACTCTTCCATCACACATCCAGGACACAAATTTTCCCTGCTCCTGCCCCACTTCTGTGGGAGGTTGGATGGGATAGAGTCAGGACACGACATCTGTAAATGGGAAAGCTTCAACGTGCAGAAAAACTGCACGATCCATGCATGATTCCTCTAGAGAAGAGACTAAGAGGAAAAGAAGTCACCACAATATTTTAGAGAAGAAAGCAGTGGGACATTTTTCAGAAATGCTGATCAACCAGAAGTGCTGCTGATGTAAACAGAAGCTGCAGATGCTCAGACTTTCTGAGGAGTCAGACCCTGTAATGAATATTATGGTTTGCTTCCTCCTTCTCTGTTGCCTGGTTTACTCTGCAGCCCAGAGCGGCACTGCAGGGTAACAGCCATCAGGTCAGGACCTCTCCCCTCACTGATTCGGGATGTCTCAGACATCGCACCCTTGGCCACCATTAGGAGCTCTAGAACTTACTCCAGCCAGCGCTGGATAAGGCACTTGCCCAGCAGCACAGCCACATTCATTCCCACCCCTTTGACACACAGAGAGCAGATGACAACTGTGTGACAGATGAGGAGTTTGGTTTGGACCTGGAGCTCCAGCACAGAAGACTTTGCCCTCAATAGGGCACAGCAGGGACTTGAAAGTAATTTTGGTATAAGCAGCCAAAAAGCTTCAGTCAGAGCAAAATCCTCTGGCCCCACAGGGCTGATGACTGTCTCCTTGTGGGACAGTGCGGGACCAATTGGTCTGTCTCAGCAGCGATGGCCAAGCAGAGCCCGGCCTCTCTGTGTTGGGTAGGGTTCGGCTGCTGGGCTGTGGGTTAAGCTTGTGCTTGCTTGACCCTGTATAACGACTGCCTCTCATCCTTCTACATTACACAGCTAGTTGAGCTGTTGCTCATTTCTCCCTGCTGATTTGGAGAGTCTTGATTTGGCTCTCGGCTGTTTCTATTTTGCAGACATCCCCTATGTAACTGCGTGGCCTGGCCTCAGGCTATCAGGCTCTGGGAGAAATAACTGCACTATTCCACAGAACAGTTAGCATAATTAAAATATTGACTGCAGATTAAAAAAATGTGCTGAATATTTCACAGAGTGGTTGGAGGGTTGGCAAGTCTTGGCAGCTTGTTGGCTGCAGGAACTGGTTGATATTTAGGCGTGCCTTGTCCTTCAGTATTCATTGCTGTACGTGGGAACTGCTTTTTGTGCTGTCAACTTCTTATCTCCCAAGCAGCCAACCCACAACCAAGAAAAAAATGAACTGACTGGAAATGAGAAGCTCCAAGGGCTTTCTTGTGATTCTTATTGCTAGTGAGACCATTTCCTTGTTATTTATGACTTCAGGACATCTGTCTTACTGTGTCTCTATCTATTTTTATTTGTGTCCATCTCTCCAAACGCACTGTGTAGGAACTGCATATGGTGAGAATGTACCAGGTGATAAAACCATTTGCTTAAGAACTGTCTGTACCCCACGAGAAGCATTAATAAATTTTAAAAGCCCACGAAAACCTCCACCGGAACATTTGTTTTAGCTACTATTCCTTCTTTGACATTTGATTTCTATCTGTATTTAATCTGTAACCAAAGTCTAAGGCATAAAATCCGTACATTTCCACACCCAAGAGGGCAGAAGGGGATGGAAGAAACCCGGTTGACAGGGCTGGTAGAAAGTACAGGGCACTTAGGGAATTCTTAGTGCCTTGGCAGTATCTCCCCATTCCCTTTCACAGGGGGATATCTGGGACAGTAAATGCTGCTAGACACACATAGGCTTGGGTTTGACTGACTCCTGGTTCTGTCTACATCCCCTGCCATCCGGCAAAAAAGGTAAAATGATCTCATGCTACCAGTATTAAACAAGACATGTGGATGATGCCTAAACCACTTTGCAGACATCTACATCCTGAATGAATTGCAGTAGGATCAGTAACTTGCCAAGATACTGCTTTAAATCAGCTCCTTATTTAAGCTTCACTTGCACGCTTGAGAAATTCCTGGGCTGGCAGGAAGTGCTTGAGCAGCAGTGCAGTCTCACAAGCAAGGACCAGGGACGGCCGAACTGAGACTGTCCTACTCCGTTGTAGCTTCCAGGGACAAGGGTCTGATTTACAGTCTGATCTACAGCTCTTTGGAGATGAGCTAATTTTGTGAATGTTTCCATTCCCATTCAAGGGATGTCACAAGAAATGGCCAGATGCTATTTTCTGAGGCCCCTCTTACAGCTTTAAAGTAATCATAATAGCAAATTTATAGCAGATCTGCTCTGCCATTTTCCATTCTCGTTGCCATCTCTGTAATCAAGAGCAGCTCTACTTCTTCAAAGGTTATTTCTGCGATACTTCTCATTTTTTAATACCCAACTAGGAAAGGAGCATGATATCTTGGCACTCCAGCTGTGGTCTGTAGGCGACTGCCCTCCTTCTGTGCTAGGCTCATTGCTAGTTTCTGCTCTCAATATTGACCTCCAAACTGTAAAGCTTAAATAGCCCCTTGCATAGACACCATTCTTTCAAAGGCAAAAATGTATTTTTACATAAATTTTAAATCTCTTGTAAATTAAATGCCAAGATAAAGCCTGTGGAATGAGACAAAAGATGCTCTAAATTCAGTACACAGAAAGACAAATTCACTGGGCATGCACAAGGCGGAGAGGGGGGAATTGTTACAGCCTTTTCTCTGTTCTGGTAGTTCACGTGGCCAAGTTTTTAGTTTGCCTTCACTGAATGATTCATCTCTATTACCAGTATTTTCAAAATTAAATGGAAGAGGAGGAATGTGTTCATTCCCCTGCTGTGTTTAATAATCTTCCAAAAATTGTTTCCTGTTTACTTGGAAATCCCCACCTCCATGCTGTGATTTAAGCATTTTCACCCTGTTAACTTAAAAACAAAGCCTAGAAGAGGCTGTAGAGTTTTTATCTTGCAGTCATAAAGCAATTTATGATAAATGCTGTTGTCCCAGAGAGAAATTACCTGGAAACATACATATGTTCATAGCTCCACATTGCTCATTTAAATCATAGCTGATTGTTGAAAAAAAAAATAAAATACAAATTGTCGTTCAGTTTTTATTCATGTAACATGTCTGATGACTGATGGCAGCTTCTCTTTTAACAATCACTGTGTTGGTGCTCAAATACGAATCTCAGTAAAGCCATCAATAACCCCATTTATGGAACTGTGCTACTTCCTTCCATGGTACGGGCTAGCACACAACTGTGAATAGTCAGTATGCATTGTTTTGTGCAAGACTTGTCTATACGCCAAACTTACAGCATATTTTCAAGACAAAATATTAAAAATACCTAAATTGCTTTTCCAGCGAAGCATTATCTCTGAATTCCTGTGGCTTGGCTGGACAAAAGGGAAAGAATTTTCCCTTTAGCTTCCTCAAGGAATAAATTTGCACGATAGATTTTACTTACATAGCACATATCAAACAAACTATTCTTATATAAAAGATTAGCATTAGCTCACACAAATCAGAGTGTTCTGCGTTAGCTTATGTGAAAAGAGTTCATTTAAAAGGCAGCAATATCCTGTGGCCTGAGAACAGAACTGGAAGCTGGGAATTCAGAAGGGGCCTGAGCTTTCTCACACTTCCTCTCAGCTTTTCATAAAGGTCTAAATTTTTCTAAATGAACATTACATTTACATGATTAACTGGAGGCCGCATGGGCCTGATTTACAATTTACAGATGTGTTAAATTTCTATTGCGCCTATTAGAGCTATTGGGAGCTCTCAGCGCTCCGTGTTTCAGAAGGCTGTAACGCAGTCACACGCAGCCCTTGGGAGGCAGAGCAACACCGTTACCTTGGTGAGTACCAGGCACGGACAAAGGTAGGAGAGCGACGGAATAAAGCACAGGGTGTACAAATTCAGCACATCCCCCTCTCTGTGGCCTAACAGCCCCCATTAATCCACGAGGTACGGCAGGAGTGGAGATACTGAAACTTTTGGCATCCAGACAGGCACTGTGCAAGACCAGCACCAGGAGAGCCGCTGCTAGGAAGCACCGGGCTGGCACGGGGAGACTGAACACTGACCCCAGACTCTGACTGGGGTCCCTCAGGCTGGCCGCTGGCTCCAGCGATGCAGAGACTTCCTTTCATACAGAAAGCTTGCTTACCCTGGTGACTAGACCTAATGCTTGTTAGCTGGTGAGCCTCCATTTGCCTCCCCTTTTTAAGACTACGCTGAAGCATTCTGTTCAACAGCTGGCTTTCCTCTCTCTTCCCCTCTCAGATGAGATGGAGCAGTCCCCTGCAATGCGTTCTGACTACTTGGTCTCAGGGATTCGAACTCCACCAGTGAGGAGGAACAGCAAACTGGCAACACTGGGCAGGATCTTCAAACCATGGAAGTGGCGGAAAAAGAAAAACGAGAAGCTAAAGCAGACATCTGCAGGTAGGATGAGAACAAGAGTGATGCTGCACAGAGCAAAGCTTAGCTTGGCCGAAATTTGCTTACCTAGAAAATGCTAATGGTGACCTGATCTAAACCTAATTCAGAGATTTCAGCACATTACAAATTAATGATGTTTAAGGCTAGAAAGAGCCCACATAGGCTGACTTCCTATATAATACAATATAGTACATTTAGAAGAAAAGGTCAAAATACAAGAGGGAAGCACAAGACTCAACACAGTCTGCTTTTCATGGGCTGTCTCTTCTCCAAAACAGGCTACGTGTATGGCCCCAAGTATCATCACCCCTTTTATTTGGGGTGAAGATTATATAGGTCACAGTAACATTATGAAAAGTGACAGAAGGGAGCTAGAGCACGTAAAATGCCTTCCCTGAAGCAGCTGTCTCTGCGGGGAAGGAGCCCAGCACACAGCACTGCATGCTCTCGCTGGTCTCCAGGGATGTCCCAGGAGACAAACTCACTCGCCTTTTCCTAAAATAGGATGGAGCAATTCCCTGCACTTGCCCTGATATCCAGCGCAGTGTCGCAGTAAAGGACGCCGCTTCCTGAGGCAGCTCCAATGGGCTATATTAAACAGCATGAAGGCTCTAATATCCCCGTTACACTGCACTCGGTGTGATCAGACAGCAGGTTAGATCATAAATCTCAGCTGTACATGTGGCTGATTTTACAGCTCTTTTAACAAAGGAAAATGCACAAACAGGCTGACCAGTCCGTGCTCCCCAAAACAAAATCCCTGCAGTTCTTTCCAAGCACACAATAGTTGAGACTAGAGGGAACTTCCACATTGCATCTTTCTCACTCCGTTATATGAATACTCTGTTAACTGGTGCTGTGTTATGCCACTACATGCAGTGCTGGAGAAGAAGATGGCAGCACGACAAGGTCGGGATGAACTCATTAAGAAAGGCCTTCTGGAGATGATGGAACAAGGTAAGTAAAAATTCTTCATCCTTTTTATCGGAGTCTTTTTCAGGACAATAGGAAACACGATTGCAAAAGAAGAAACCTAACAATCAAACTAATAAAAGGAAAACCTTCAATCCAATCAGAGAGAAAAATTCAGTATCTGCATTAAGCATGTCTTTCTTCAAATTCTTCCCTGCTGCAGTCAATCCATGCAGTTTAATTTTTGATGTTTTACCATCTTGAATGCAACTCCATCTTCCCTTGATTTATACATGGTGCAAGTCTGAGCTGGTATGTATGTTTCATGCAATTGCTCGAAACCTGGCTAAACCCTACTGCCAAGAAAGTCTGCTAAAGTTGGTATAAATACGAACTTAAACATCCAGATGCATTCAGCTAACATGTACAACCCATGAATCCAAATCTCATAAAATGATACTAATCTGATGTTTCCAGCTGTCTTTCTGGTAAACCAAGTTTGTGACTATTCTGCCTGTTTTTCATTCACATAGAAAAGTGAAGCATTTGGTAGTGTCATTTTAAAGCTTCCCTGAGTACAAACCAGGTTCAGCAGAATTCACTGAATGAAAGCTGGTAAAGTGCCAGAAATACGCACAAAGGCCGGTGGTTCTGTAAAAGCCCCAACAGATGCTCAAGGAAGACAGACATTGAGGTGACTATTTCTGCACGATCAAGTGAGCTCCCAATGTTATGGACAACATCCCAATTGCCATTCCCACCTAAACAGAGATAAAACAAATAAATTCATCTTTACTTTGAAAACTTTATAGCAGAAAGTACCATCATGAAGAAAGATTGGCCTTTTGAGTTTGACCAATCCGACAGATAGAAATTAGGTTCTTTGAAACTAATAATTGAGCTTCTTTGTATAAAACAAATGCCATGCCTATAAATAGCCTGTGGGACAATAGTCAGTGATATTTTGCTGGAGCGTAATCGAGCAACTGAAGAGTTAGAAAAAGAGCATTTTAAAGAGGATTTTTTTCATTGCAGTAAAGCTATTTTCATATTACTTTTGGGATATATTTTAATATGAGCTTTATGTTCAAGTTAAAAAAAAAATCTATCAAACCACGAGTTTATTCTAAATTGGAAGTTTTTAGAAAGTTCATTTTTAATTCTGTCCATTGAACTCTTTGTGTCTCTTATGATTCTAGATAATTACTTGCCCTATTAGACTGTTAGCACTACAGGATAGACACTACACACCCCATTTCTGTCTGTTAGAAGTACGGAAGATCCCTGCAAGCTATGAATTTGAAGACATGGGTATCTAGAGCTTTGCCAAAGCACAGTAAAATAAAACTTCTGTAGAGCACATTAAAAGGTAATAATAATGAATCAATAAACCTCTGGTATGCACAAAGAACTGTCTGGGAGATAAACAGGTGATGCTAAATTGCAAGATCATTTTAACAAGATTAAAATAGTTTAAATAAATACATATAGCCCCCTGAGAAGTGATGACAAGCTGCGCTTCCACAGAGGCAGGTGCACACAGACTGCTCACCTGCCTGCAGTGAAGTCGCCTACCGCTCCCACACACATGGCACAAGTGCTCAGTACCGCCCTGCGGCCCAGACAGGAGAGAATGGCTGACAGTCACTTGAAGGACACTGCAGCCACCTGCAAGCTATTTTCCTTTATAGAGTGTCGTGAATCTCCAGGGTTACTTTAGTACATTATTAGGAGAAGCGGCTTATTAGTTGGAATCAAAAATTGACCCAAATAATTCTCAGTAAATGATTAGTGCCCTACTTGGACTGAGCTGAAGCGGCAGCAGTTTCAAGGCTAAGTCCTCCTTTATGCAGTAAGTTGCAATTGCCAAAGCAGCAATACTATGCTAAAAGACTACCATAAATCCTAAAATCCCTCTAATTCATCAGGCTCTTCTCCACTTCCAGGGACCTCATTCCTGCTCACTTTCATAAATAGCCCAAACTGGGATGAAGCTCTAGCCTGAGAAATCTCCAAATCTGCTTCATGCATTTACAACAGCTGTGTCACACTCCAGTCCCGTAGCACAGGGTCTGTCACGCAGCATTTTGCACTAGGCTGTTTGGCTCCAAGCAAACCACAGAGCTAGCGCAGAATCCGCACCAATCTGCGAGCAGCCCAGGGTGGAACTGCAGCGTCCCTGCTTTGGAGATGAGTCATCCCACCAGGTTATGTCACCCTGTCTCCTCACACAACCCCCAGCCCCAGCTGGCCAGGCTCACCGCGCGGCGGCACAGCCCTTCCGCCCTCCTCTGCTCCCCAGCTCTGCCCCTGGGAAACTCCTGAACCTGACACACAGCTTCACTCAGGGAACCACTTGCACCCTGGAGGAGGTTCCAGGGACCAGGGTCTGGCATACAGTGGGATTCATTCCCAGCTACGATCACCTTGCAATACCCAGGAGACTCTGCTGCTTTCCTTTCCGGTGGATCTAAGGTCTGTGCTTTCTCCTGTCCCTGAACTATCTCTAAAATAAGGCGTTGGGACCCACTACCAATCGAAGCAGCACATCCACTTTGATCTAAGCACGAGCGGATCATTTCCTACCAGGAACATCACTGTTGTGAGTCTCAGACACTCCTCAACAGAAACTCTTCAACAGGGCTGTCTTCTGCTTGTCATTACTTCATTAGTCATTACACTTTCCGTCGGGCGGGATCTGAAGGAACTGATGCCTCTGACTGCGGTTTCATTGTGGCACAGCTGTTCTGCAGCTTGCCTTTCCGAAGGATGTGAGGAATGTGCAAAGCAGAGTTACCTTGAAAACATTTAGGGAGCTTCCCCCAGCATTTGTCCCCATTGTGAGCACAAAACTGGTCAGAGGTAGCTGTACTTACAGCACTGAGGGATGCGGGCTGCCTGTCAAATAACGCAGGCAGCTGGTAATACACCGATGATTATGTATAGGCCGCCTTCACAATGAGCTGAAATGTAGGCAATGAACTTTTTCCCCCTCCCCTTCCCTGTATCATAGCAACTGTGCTACTGCAGGGGCTATTTTAAGAACAGTAACTTTTCACCAAACGTGATTATGAGGCAGACTGAGTGAGCTCAGCGTACAAAAATACTGCATCCCTTCCGCAGCATCTCTGGGCCAAAATCTGATACCCTTACCCAAAAGCATAATAAATTACTCTGCAGATTGTCCAAAGAGTATTAAAAAGGAGTAGCTGTGAATGTTGGCTATTTTAAATCAACGTTCAAGAAACTTGTCATGATAACATTGCAAGAAAGCATAGCCCTGTCTGGAGATTCCAGAGAGGAGTGCCCAGGGCTGAGCAGTACAACCGCGGAGGTCGGGGGGGACAGCAGGCACGTCCACCAGCGTGGGGCGCTGGCTAGAGCGGGAAGTAATGGCTTTAGTTTGCGACAGTGATGTAGATCTTGTAAATTCTGAGGGAGTCGTGAAGTAAAAGGATAGTTTGTATTCTGAGGACTCTTGCCTGAATAGGAGAATACTAGAAAAGCTTCAGTCATCAAGATGCGTACAGCTGCAGGGATCACTGGCACAAAAATCTGTAAGAGTAAGCAAAGGGAGCAGTTTCTAGGTCTGCATGAAGAGGGATTTGAATTTCTGATCAGCTCAATCACACAGGACACGCTTTTCAAAGCTAAGTAACTAGAGCTATGCTCAAGACCTGCAGCATGGTAGGGAATATTAGCAGGCTTGTCTCCGGCGAGGCTCTGGCGTTACTGCTGGGGCAGCTGGATGCAGTGTGTAGTGCGCGGAGCTTGACACAACTCAGACACGACAGACCAGCTTGTGCAGGCGCTGCACCATGAGCTCTGCTTGTGCAAAGAACTGCCTCCTCCCCGAGCCCTCTGATTCCCCACGCTTGTGCTCATCTCCCACAGAGCAGGGCCTCCCAGGGTACAGCAGCCTTCCTGTACACGCACAGCGGCCATTTGCCCAGGCTGCTGGATGCCCACAGAAAAAGGTGCCTCGTTGAGGAGTCTGGGTGGATAGTAGTATCCAGATGGGCTGGTCTCCACAAGTTTTGCATTACAGATGCTCAGCACTGTTAGAAATCAGGTGCTGCTCTAAGACAAATCTCCGTCCCCTGAGCACTATCAGCCTTGAGACTTCCCAAGAGAATAGCAGGGAGTTTCGGCTTTCACTGCTCGTGCTTTAGTTAAGATTAAATGATTTGGTTTTTTAGATACCGAAGGCAAAGCCTGCACTGGTGATGATGCCACAAGAGCAACACAGAGTGACCCTCCAGCTCCTGTGTGCCAGGCGCTTGCCTCAGAAGAGGTGCAGCAAGAGAGTACAACAGCAGCCACAACAAATGTGACCTCGCTTGATGAGGAGCTGCATTCGGATGAGCTGAAAGAAGATGCAGGTATAGCATATAAAATGCTTGCAAAAAATTATAAAATGTTAAAAAAATATTTCTGCTGAGCTGTTTTATGAGGTGTCAAATATGTCAGTGCATTAGAGGGTCAGAGCACCTTGTTCAGCTCAGCCCATACCCATACTTAAAAACGGTGATTTTTGAGACTGCTACCAACCTGGGGGACTACACAAAGCTTGGCGTAATGGGATTAGTTGGATTACGAGACGATTCAGTCTTGGCATAGTGCCCCTTTGGTATTAGCAGTGACTGCTGTGAAGATGAACCATGCTTCTCTTAAAAACATTTCTTAAATTTCTGTGCCAAGCCTGAAACCTCCTGGCTCGGGAGAACAATGTCAATACACAGGCTACACTGTCCAGTTCATCGCTCTGTCTATGACATGCTGCAAATACAAGCGAAGTTCAATACCAGGAGCACAAATAAGCTAAACCAAGCTCCTTTCATGCAACCATGCTCCAGCAGAGCTCGTCCGTGACAGCAGTTCCTTGGGACCAGAGCAGCCAGGCACAACCCAGCAGCTGGAGGGTTTCTGTTCACCTCCTGGCAACCAAGAAATGCAAAGCTGCAGAGATAATGCTGTATCCTTGTTTGTGGAGTGCCATGTAATGATTATGGATCTTCCTGCCCATTCCCTCCGGTCAATGTTTAGCCCCCAGCCACTCTCACCAAGCCCACCCCTATCTGCCGGGGTTTGCTCAGCGGCGCTGCCTGCTTGTGCCCTCACCCTGCCTCAGGAGCTCAGACTAGAAATCTTTCTCTGAAGGGTTTTCCATTTCTTTGCTTTATCCTTCCCCACTTCCTTTTCCTCCTGTCCTTTCCATTCCCATGACCCATGCAATTTTTTTCCCCTTTTGCTGTTTTGCTTTTATATAATATTGCTCTTTTGGCCCATTTCTAGCTCCACTCCACTCTTAATTCCTTTGACAACAGGAACTCTTCTGCCTCCCAAAAAGTATGTCTTGTCATGTTTGCTCATCACAAGGATTTTTTTGTAAGCTTAGCAACACCTTTCCATCACCTTCTTCATCTCAACTACCTGTGTCATTTCATCGCAAAATATCCCAAAGGACTCTATATGGCTTCTAAAGATTTATCCTCTTTCTTTTTTGTCTCTTAAAATAGAGACAAAATAGAGAAACGGACATAGACAGCTTCTATTGATACAGGCCTCGGTGCTGTTTTCCTTTCTCTTCAAACTCTAGGGCTCTGTTTGCTTTTGTATCACCCTAAAAATTAATTGAGGCAAAACCCATTCATTTCCCTGTTCTTAGAACAACTCTTCTGTATATATTTTCCTCCATTTTTTGAGGTGTAATTTCTCCAGGTTCCAAAAAATAACAGTGGGATTACCTTCTCCTGTCTCCCTGGTCTGCGAGACTTCACTCTTATTTGTTGGAAATCTTCCTACCTCCTTCATCGGTGGCCTCCAGCTTTTAAAATAATTATTGTTGATCTAGTCTTTCTGTGCTAATTTATCCCTGTCTGTGCCTTTTACCATTCCTGCCTCTAGTGAGTCTGCCTTAAGGAATTCTTTGTGTGGGAAAGCTCTTCAAAATTGTCAGTGTGTACTGCTAAGTTTGTTATAATGTTGAGTTCATTATAATGTTTGTCCTTGGGCTCAGTCCAGGCCCAGTGCAGTAGGTGTCTTTCCACAAATTCATGTGAATATTTCACCAGCTAGAAACAAAATGAATATATTTGCTTTATACCCAATATGTCATATTTCATCTTGAGGATGTGGGATGAAGGCCAGGGAGGGGAAGAGGAGGAAACAAAAGGAAATATTTGTAGACTTCATGTTTGGATAATACACGGCAAAAGAAGAGCCTAGGCAGAAAGGGCAGTTTTTCCCACCTAACCCAGCCCATGGGCTGGGGGCAGTCCCAAGGGGAGGATTTCTACCTAGTGGCATTTCGACAAGTGGCACCCCATGAATAATTAGTCACTCTGGCAAGGAGTCTAGTGCTGAGCACTTGGAATATTTTCAGCAGGATAATATTCACTCTGCAGTATGAAAGTTGTTAATAGGTTTGTATAGTCAAGACTCAGGTCTGCCTTCAGACCAAGTCAAACATGTGCTGCTGTTACCAGAAATAACCACAGAAAAAAAAACAGAAGCAAACCATTTTTTGCAGGGAATGTAAAATGGACATTTTTAGACAAGAGTGCACAACGCCAGTTTGTTTTTGTGATACCACTCTCTGAACAGGATGGAGTTCAGAAACAAAAAAATCTGTTTGACTGAGGACGAGTGTGTTTTGGATCCACCTTCTTTAAAGGAAAGGTCCTACTGTGACTGCTACTCTGCATCCATGCCAAACAGCACTTCATGTCATGGGGAGGTCTACTGATTTCAGTGAAGTTACTGCCAGAAGAAAGTATCGCTCCACTCAGGGGATTGTGCTGAAATCTGACTAATTTTCCTGCCAAGCTACTAACACCTACTGGAGCTCTTGATCTTTCTGTAACGTAACCCGTTAGTGACTTAATTTTTCTCTTCCTCTATTACACATTTTGTCTTCTATGCAGTAGGCAAAAAAATACAAAGTGATGCCAGCCTGGAACAAAGCATTTCCCTCGAAGTATATTTTAAAGATAATTATTTCCTTCTGTAATTCAGGCAACTATCACATATGGCAGCTTTCCTATCAAGCCAAATGTCACAAGAATTCCTGTTAAGGATTCATATTTATTCTACTTCCCTGTCTTTGAATGATAAATACTCATTCCTCATCTTCTAGGCATACTCATTAATCTGTTTGTCAACAAATTAAATGCTATTATCTTGCCAATGCTATTGTTTCCAACTGCTTAAGTGCTCTGGTGCCTCCCCATCCACTGTGAACACAAGGCTGCTGAATGTTCGTTAATACAGAGAATTTGTATTCCAAACAAGACGTATGACCGAGCCAAGAAAAGATTTGTGACGTGGCAGCAGTGGGTGCCCACTGCTTTGTGTTTTTAGGAGATGGCCTAGAATGGTTTGGAAGGAAAGATACTTTGTTTAGACAATCCAGAATGCTAAAAGGAGTGAGATTTGCCATTTACCCAGCCCAAGCAGTTTGGACCTTTCTCATAGTGAGGAGATACTTAAACACCAATCTGCCCATTTGGATGACTGCTTCACTTGCTAGGGTCAGAAAAATAACCCTTATGGCTACCACTGAGCCTGTAGTGGCTGGAAGTGCAGTTTGGTGAGAGCCTGGCTGTGGCTGGGGTCCTGCATTAGAGTCAGGCTCAAGCCTCCCCGTGGGTCCCCACGTATGCCAAGGCAGAGATCAGGAGACGTAACAGAGTGTGAACGTCACTGAGGCACTCTGTGAGTTTAAGCACTGTTTGAGTCAGCTGGTGTCTGAGCAGTATTCAAAGATGTTAATTTTGGACTTTATCGCTGAAATTTCCCCTATGTCCTGCTTCAGCTTCATGCCTTTCTGGATCTATTCCCCCGTGCTCTCATCACAGCCAGGTCAATTTGGTGAACTGCTCAGTGATTCAGCCTGCACTAACTTTAAGAGCTAAGTGTTTTTCCCATCTTTCAGGAGACAATCCTGAAATGAACACTGCTTCACCATCTCAAATGAAGGCTTGGTGATTGAAGTTTTTCTTAAGTACTTTACCCATTCTCTGTTCCACACTAGTTTCTGAGATCCACTGGCAAATCTTTTTAATGGCAGTCTTTTCTTGGTTATCAACTTTAACCTCAGGAAAGACACAACAGTTCTGCAGTCAGGTGCAGTAAGAGACTTGGGATGCGAGCTGAAGTCATGTGTTAAATAAGATAAAAATTAAATTATGAAAATAAGTGTGTGCAACAAACAATTGGAACGTCAGCTTTCATGTAATGTTACCAGTTTGATACTCATTGCCCTTCGGCTGCATGTTCCTAGCACAGACAACTACTCATTCAGTAACTCTGCCACTGCAGCTGCATGCTGTAAGAAAATTCATTGCAGTTCTCAAAAGTTGCTTTGTCTTGCTGCCTTCTTTATTAAAAAAAAAAAACAAAAAACCAAAACCAACCAAACAAAAAAACCCCAAAAAAATAAAAACAGAAAAAGGCTTTAGGGGAAGTAAGGGAAGCTCAGCAGTTTTCTCAGGAACATCAAAACTAACATTTCTTCAATATCCTCATAATTTTATTCTTTACCTGTCTTGGCTGGTTGGCTATTTCACAGAGTAATCATCTTCACTATGGAAAAGAAGTGCTTCTAGCTGTGTGCCATGTGTTCTGTTTTTTTGAATGTTCCTGGCATTGTCCCCTGGCCTGTCATTATTAAATTCGTGTTCCATTAATTTTACTCATCTTCCTACTAGCCAAGAAACCTTCAGCACCCACAGAAGAATTAGAAGATGCCAGCCTGCCAGCATCTGAAGACAGTCCACAAGCCTTACTTGTATCTGAATCCACAGATTCCCCCCAGAAACAGACAGAAAGAAACTCAGCACAGCTTCCCAGCCCTCCGCTGCTCCCAGCTCCACCACCTAAGGCAATCTCCAAAATCACAAAGAGCATAACAGGTCAGTCACTACTGGGCAGTACAGACTTTCCCACCCCTTGCATGTTGTTTGCCTACATAGCACTATATAGAATTTTTTTTGTTACATTCTTTGTTAAGCCTATTGCCGCAAACTGCTGTGAATGATTTCCATATTTCAACCGGAGTGGTCTGGTTATCTGATAACAACACTCTGATCTTTGTACTTCCCATATTTATTTGAATCTCTCAGGGGATTATTTGTTGTGTCTCTATTGCACTAAACACATGTAAAACAAATCAAACCAACTGCAAACATCTGCTGAATCAGATGCTCTATTGATATGTCATAAAAGACAAAGAAGATTTAAATGTTTTCATTAGCTGGACTCCCGCTGTATGACAGTACAACAGCCCAAACCAGGTCCAAGTCAATAGTTCTGTAGAGGTTTCTGTCTGAAGGGTTTACTCTCTAGGGTAGGTCTAATGTAGAACTATGAAATCTGGTCTAGTTACACAGAACACGCACAAGTGATCCACCTGGCTCCTACAAAGCAATCCTTCGGGCCAGACTTCATTGAATGTTTCAAGAGCAATTCCCCTGGGCCTGATTTTCTAGTGTGTTGCCAATGTTGTTACGTTTTCCAACATTCTGGCACTGCAGCAAGAGTGTTAAAGTGAGTATGATTTTAGTTCTGATTTTAGGGCCCCTACATATGGTAAAAGCAGTTAAAAGGGCCTTATTGCACATTCGAATCAAGTCCTGACATCTACATGTCAGACCAGTTGGATATTTAGACTTTTAAGTGGCAGCCATTATCTCAGCCCTGATTTGCATCCACACTCATCTATTGGCACAAAGAATAGGGTTTTCAAAGTTGCCAGGAAGCAAAATATCAGAGGGCATTGTGATCTGACCCCTGGGGTTCATAGAAAATACTGGTTTTCAGCCTTTTTGAGGAAAATTACAAGTCTTTGTTTCCTATGGAAAAATATCCATATTTTGCCCATGCTTAAAAGCCAGAAGAGTTTAAGTGGGAGCTGGATTCAAAATGGTTATCATAATGCTTCTTGGGAGTGGCTGTCCAGATTGTTTCAACATTCTTTGCTATGAGTGAGGCTCTACCCTGCCCCTTCCACCCTGCAACATGGACAGGCACAACCATGATACCCTTTTGAGTTTGCTCAACTGACGAGAAGGCCATGCTCTGCGTGAGATGCAGGCCATTTGGAAAACATGCCCCATGGAGGGTAACAAGATTACAGCTCCACCAGGCACTTCATAGCTTTTTGAGTCTAGATATTTTGCTGCTTAACCAAAGTATTTCCTCTAACATCCAAGATACTTTGAGTTTTGTTATTTCATTCTCATCTAAATTTTCCACAAAGAACAAGTCTTAGTTTTCTCAACGATTCCAGTAACTACAGACCCTTTATCAATAGCAATTATACATTTGTTTATTTTTGTATGGATGCGGAGGCAGTGGTACGTTGAGACTAAACAAACACTGTCAATGCCAGAAAGGGAATACAAATGTATGGGGAGAGAGAAACAAAGAGTGATCACGAAAGAAAAGGAATACGAAGAGGTTGAAAAGCTCTTTTGTGTTTAATTTCTTCCCCCCTTAACAATGTTAGAGATGCTGTTAGCACAGGAGTGAGGAATAAGCCAAGCACCAATTAATCACAGAGAGAGGGGGAACAGGGCAAGGTGCCAAGGCATCACTTTGCAAGATTATTCACAGAACAGCTGTCATTAGGACAAATAAGGTGTGATCTAAGGAAACTCTCAATATTGGCCCAAGCAGCAATGAGGACAGAATTGGCCTCTGACCTGTTCCAGGAACAAGCAGGTATAAAGATAAAACAAAGTCTCCTCCCTTCCGGCTTTAGGGTTGAGCTGAACCCAGGGTTCTTCCTCTGAGAAATCATGGACACCCTCTCTCACTGTGCAGCGGTATGACGTGGCTTAAGAGGTGTTTTTTTTCATCCCCTCAGGCCATGATTCAATGGGCAATGATCAATCATAAACGTCCTCTGGGCATCTCCACAGTAGCACATAATCAAAATCCCCTTGAGTGCCGAAAAGACACCTTTGCTAAGCAGAGGTTGGCTGTCTCCCGGCCACGGCAGCCACCCCGAGCAGCACAGGCAGAGCTCCAGGGTGGGAAAGTGTCTCATTGCCAAGATATTGCTCACTGGGCACCTAGACACTTGAAGAAACACCCTTGTGCTTTCAGACGTTTTCAGATTTTAGATAGTGCAACTTTTGGACTAGCTTGACCCCTGTTGCCTGGATGCATAGAGAGATGAAGGAAGCTCTGCACATTGGTTAGAGTTCTGGGTTTTGAGGGAGAGAAATGTGCAAAAATGCCTTCCAAAAATTAAGAAAATAGTAAGTTAGATCTTTCCTGGAATAACAGAGAAGATTGTAATATCGATGTAACTCTCCTCATTGAAGGAGAAATGTGAAAATGAGACCAGGCTTTAATGTTGCCACTCTCAAAAAAATTTGTGATGTTTGATTTTGGGTATGGCTACAGGAGCTCTCCTTCCCACTTGGGCTTTTGCTCTTGCCCTCAGAAGTTCTGCTCTCCAGACACCCAGCACTACCCTTACCAGATTTCCAGCAGTGAACTTAAGAAAAGGCATGTACCAGAGTAGTTGGTAACCATTATGCAGGATGATAGGCCTGAGAGGAAATATTTAATAACTGAAGTTAATAAGCAAATCTATTTTCATCCTCTCCAGTTTTCTAGAGTGAGTTACTGGTGCTAATAGGAACCAAGTCCTTTTTACATGGGTATTTCAGGATCTCCTGCCCTGAGCAGAAGTTTTTCTCTGCTAGGAACTGAAGGATTTATCTCAAAAGTAAGTGAAAAAAAGTAAAAATAATCTGTAAGTTTGTACAAAAGCTGTACAAGCTGTGTCAGTTTAAATTCCTGTTTAAAACACTAGGTGGCAACAAGAGAAAAGAAATACCCTTCTGTATGAAGAACTCGCATTGCTTTTTACACCCAGACTGAGCTATTGGTGTAAACAACGCCATATGCCAGAGGCTTGGGATGGAGATAAAAGGGAAGGCGGCATGGGGAAGAGAACTGCATAACAGAAAAACTAATCAGCATCTTTTTCAGGCCAGATGTTCAGTTATCTTAATAGTGTGAAACTATGAAATTTACATCCAGGGAAATGTCCGCTGTGTTTTGGACTCAGGTGCTGGGGAAATGTATATATCAAAGTCTAATTTCTCATAAAATCCTTACACAGCATAAAAAATATCTGAATCTGTGAGTAAAAAAAGATTACATTGCCCCACCCTTCTTTTCTCTTCTTAGTGCTCAATACCACATCTTTCATTTGGATTTCATTTGGCAAGTTTTGTTATGCAAACATTATCCTCATATTATAATGATTTTGGCATTTCCTCAACTGGCATATGAAAGACAGAGGTCTAAGCTGTGCGGCAATCACAGAGGAGCAAATAATGATACTGGTACATTCTGTCCTGACTGAGAACCACAGTGCATAAATTTTAATATAGTCTGCCAGAGTCCAGCAGAGAAAGTGCTAGATTGGAAAGCCACCGCAGCACAAGCCATCGGTGGTTAGGAGGCACTGTACTGGCAATCAAGAATATATCGGTGGGCTCGGAAAAAGGAGAATCTGATACTGTGGGAAAGAGGGGAAATGGATGAGGCATCTATTTTTCTAGATCAGAGATCTGATCTGTGTAATATGAGCCTTTTGAATTCAGATAGTTACTCAGCTTAACCAGTTACCTCCTAGCAAGAACAAAACATCACCATTTTCCTCTCTTCAACACAACAAATTAATTGCAGTGCAGACTCTGTGTGCAAAAAAATAAAAGTGTTACACAACATCTTCCCCTCTCGTGTTTTGACAGCAGGAAGCGAAATAGATGACCCAGTCATGAAATCTCCTCCTTCCACCATCCTGAAGAATTATGTCATTGTTAGTTCCTCCCAAATCTCAGGACAAGCTGCCCTCTTCCATCCCTCTGGCCAGAAAAGTTCGGATCCCCATGTCAGAGGACAGGTAACAACACCAACCGGTTCCCCTCACCTGGCTGCCGTCCACCTGCCTTTACCTCCCAGCAGAGTCATTGAAGAACTTCACAGGGCTCTGGCCACCAAACACCGGCAGGACAGGTACGTACAGCCTCCCGGCTCTCTGGGTGCATGCGGACAGTCATTCCACTACATCATTTTTCTTAGTAAATGTCCCTAACCTGTTATTAGAATTTTATCTACCCATACAGCTTGGGTTTGCCTTCCTCTTGATGTCACTACTTTGAACATCCATCCCTGGTTAAAGTGCTTAATTTGGCAGTTACTTCAAAGTATGATTTTCCTTTATAAGGAGGGTACTGTGACACGGAAGTAGGTTTTCAAACAGGCAGAATCATTTGATAATCCTTGACCTATTGCAAAAGAAAATCTCTCCACAAGATGCCATGTTAGAGTACCTAAGGCAAATCCTGCTCTAAATATCAGTACTCCACAGATGAGAAATGCTACTATTTCAGTATATGTCTCTTGGCTTATACATGAGCATATACGGTATCCACTTTTAATACAAATGCTTGTGTGGAAGTACATTGGGTACTTTGTCTGGTTTTTATTATAAGCTCTCCTGTGTATTAGAGGAGGACAGAGATAACCTTTTCCATCAGAGAGCTTTGGAGTTAAGTTGGTAACATTTCTCAATTCCATAACAGCTATTGTCATGGGGAATAGATTCATAGAATATTATTTCCAGGCCCTGTTAAATCTTTGTCATGATCATAAAATATCAGAATGGTAATATTTCATGCCATGTATGTTTTATATTAGAAGGACGTGCTGTGTGGGTTTTTTTAATCGGTACAGTATAGCATGTGGCTATATATCAAAGAAATACATTAGTCACTACCCTTCCGTACCGAGATAGGAAAGTAGATCCGTGTTAGCCATTCTCAACACAGTCTTGAGAATGCCATCCCGTGTCGTCCCATGTTGAACTCTCTGCCCTGGCCTTTATGAGCTACAGGACATTCTGCTTATTCTCATACAATGATAAGTTCCTCCTATGGCAAAAAAACAGTCTTTTGTAAAAACCGGGCTGTGCACCTTCCACCCACAGCTTCCATGGAAGAGAAAGCAAAGGCTCTCCAAAAAAAAGAGTGGATGTCCGTCCACCCAGAACATCTAGCATTGAGCGCAACAAAGAAAAGGAGAACTCACTGAGTTACAGCAGTGATTCAGAAAATAAACGGAACTCAGTTAAAGAATCGGATGAGAACAAAGAAAACATGATCATGAACTCAGAACTCAAGGAAGACTCTGTTTTTTATCAGGACGAGGAAGTTTTGAATGACTCCATTATTTCTGGTAAGGAAAGTCACCTCTATTATAAAGATATACTATTGTAGCTTAACGGAATGCTCTAATCAAGGCAGTATGCAACAGAAAATACTGAGCAGTATAAATTCCTCTGTTGTAAAATTAACTTTTTCAAGGAATCTTGGTGAAAAGCTGAAGTTAAATTTGAGTCATAGCGATTTGTGATCATGTTTGTCTTGGTAGATACTGCATACGAGACGATGTTTAGACTTATGCTGCTCAATTCATGTATTAGTATGCTTTACCCTTTCAGCTACTTATGTACTAGTATATAAGTATAGTGTATATGGATGGCAGCACTTGCAGACACATCTCACTGGCAGTAGGCAAAGCTCTCTGTCTACCTGGTGCCATGCTGGGGATGTTTTAGAAGCACCCCATTTTGGGACTATTATTCCAGTGAAGTGATGGTACGGTGAAAAGCGGAAGAGACCAATGAATCTAGGAAGGACTAACATCCAGAGAAAATATCTTAAAGAAGAAAGTTGCTTCTCCATTTGGTCTATTTCACCCTTTCTTGAGACATATGGGGAATGCACTGTATGATCCTGAGCAATTATTTGAGCGGGCTTTGGCACAATAATCACCTCTCATTAGAAAATTGATTTTTTATTCAAGCCTTTGGTGTTTTCCATGTTAACAGGACAAAAATTCAGTCTGAAATGAATCCTTCAATCTCTTCATCAATGCATTAAGAGGAGGCAGGCAGAGAAAAATTCATCAAGAAATAAAATAATTGTTATAACAGATGAAGGAGGACTTTTAAAATTCCTATTAGGAAGTATAAGCCAGCACACAGGACTCACGAGTTCTGCTCCTGTGTCTTAAGACACCTAGTAACAGAACAGACCACTGAGAAAAGACAAAACAAAGGAGAATCCCTTGCACAGTTGCTGTACATTTTAGGATAACTTAAAAATCACCTTTTAAGTTCTATTCTTTTTTTTTTTTATTTTTTCTGACTATGTGTTGTTCCTGATCATAAAGTGGTCTCCTTTGGTATAATTTTTAAGACCTAGAATCAGCCAGGCAAAAAATATCTTATCCCCTGCTAGTAAAAATAAATCTGAATATTTTATTGTTGAAGCTGAATACTCTATATATTTAACAAAATAATTATTCACTGTCTGTGAAGACAGAAATTATGATGATAGAAGGACATAAGTTATTGTGCAAATTTCAGTGATATCTAGAAGCAACTCTTGGCTTTCCACAATAAGTGTTAAAATTCTGAAATATTTCTGCTTACTACAGTGGAGCAACAGTGTTGGTGTATTGATGACGGCTTAAGCATTGTTTAAACACAGCAAGTGTTATAGGGCAATATTAGACCAACTGATGTAAAAGTTGGATGGAAAATCTTACAGTACTAATTGGTGAATATAATGAGGTGGGGCTGATACATTCTTGAACGTTTTAGTGAGTAAGATTAATGGCCCAAATTTAAAATGTCAGGGGACAGAACCACATACAGACTTGCTTCCCCATTTCTTGTGATGGTGTGCTAGTAATAGAAGTGCACATGTAGATATGTAGACAGAAAATTAGATGCCTTATCTGAAAGGCTGAAAATTCGAAGGTTTGTTATGTAGAGCAGTAATTATACACAGATTAGTATTTATGTGCAGTTGTACACCGAGGGCAAAGAGAGCAAACAAAGATGTTTTATCATCTGATAAAGAGGCCCCAGATATGAATAGAACCCCTTTTCCATGCAAAATACTTTCCAACTTCAACAAAAATATTTTTAGGAATAATTTTTTCTCATTGCTTTCTTTGTAGCTACACAGCCTTCTTCCTCATAATTAATTTATCTCACTCTGGCATTTGAGTCTCTTCACACTAAACTTCAGTCCTTGCACTAAGAAGTCTGTTCCATACACCCCTAAACCTTAGTCATTATAAGACTTGAGCTTTATGTGTAAGACCATTTTCTTTAAGACGGCCAAAGATCATGGCGGACTACCTTGTCCTTGCAGGCTGTAACTAAGCATTTGCAAAAGACCTAATTTCTTCTGCAAGCCTGGTGCTTGCTCTGCCAGTGCTCAAGTTCAGGCACATCTTATGGGGACAACAAAAACCCAGGCCACCCAAAGTTTCAGCTGTTTGATGTCTAAGGAGGTTGCCACAGACAGGTATATGGCCAGCTGGGCAACACGGTCATTTGAACCACAGAAGTCCTGGTGTGGGGTGGTATAACCGCAGCCACGGAGAAGACAGCAACTTTGGGGTTGCGACCACTGCCCCTGTATTCAGTGCAAGCTGGGACATACGCAAGGGATTTCTGGTCTTGACACTGGGTGGCACTGCTGGTGCCAGCATTCATTCAAATGCTTCCATTTGCATTTCAGAGAGGAATGAGAGATCCAGACTCTTTCTAGTTTAAAAAATCTGGGCTGGTTTGCAAGTCAGGAGATAAAACTATGCGTTAATCCAAAGTTGCTTTACAATTACTGTACTGCCTTAGCACGTCACCAACTGTGCCATTGCCACTGCGATGCAGAACAGTGCATCAGTGCAACAGCCCCATGGCTACAGAGAGATCAGTACAGGTCACAGATAAGTCTGGAAAAAGTGAGGAATTTTACCTTGACTTTCCGTTAGCACCCTACTCAATAAATCGTTCTTTGAAATCTCTAAACACACAAGGCAAGAGAGTAGCCTTGTGCATGAATTTAAAAAAATAACATAACAAGCATGTAGCCCACAACTGACAACCAGTGCAAGTAAGGTCTTTCCATCAACACGCAGCATTAGGGTTTGTCTTTCGCTTGATAGAAAGAAGAGTAAACATACAGGAAATTAAATGTCATGATTCAACCGAATTAAAACAGGAACTTCAGTCAGGAACCTGCAGACCAAGCATGAAAAGGGTGTGAATTTTCAAAGCATTTATTGTTGACCCATCCGAGCTGCCATAAATCATGAAAGAAGCCACAGCCAAGATCCTGCCTAAGATAACTTGGTCACGGGACAGACCGGCATTGAACATGCCTTATTGACCGGGAAAAATAACCCTTATGAAGGAAATACTTATATAAGGGTATTTGCAAGTTCACTTTCCACTGAGATAGTGATCAGGAAGGAATTTGCTTCAGGGTACTGAAAATGGATGTGGGGAAAACTAGTTTGGGGATTTATTTCCTCTTTGTTCTCAGATTTTATTCATTTGTTTATTAATTCTGAAACACCAGATATGGGTTTCTGCAGCAGGTGGAATAACAGAACTGGCCATCAGTGGGGCCGGTCAAGATGAAAACAGATGAACTAACTACACAGTGTTTCCTAGAATGTCTGCCTGAAGGAGGTAACATCATCTCCCTCTTTTCACTTTGTTGGGCCGGTATTATTTTTCAGGAATTAACCCAATTGGTCAGGCATGAGGAATGGCTCCTTAGACTAGCAGATCAGCTTAATCCAGATCTCTTGCATTTTATTTGGTGAAATACCCTAAAGATTAATCAGTGCACAGTGCATATGGACCATGGGAGTGGCTATAGCATAAGCCTTTTAGAAATCCAGACATCTGGATGAAGTGAGCACAGCTTATCCTGAGTGGGTTATACGCTCTCTGCTTCCCTAATACAACAGCAGGATTTGGGTTAAAGTTGAGATTTTTCAGATGTGATTTGTGTTTTTAATTTCACAAAGTAGTAGACTCACTCTAAGTACGCAGCAGAGCAGCCTGGGAGTAGACAAGGCCCTGAAGAGTCGCTTCATTTTACTTTGTTTCAAGCAAAACATTGCATTGTTCCATCTCACTTTGAAATACAAGCCTCTAGGGCATACACTGAGCTAGCTTAAGCCAATGTCTCCACATCAGCTTCAAAACCTGACTTCTTGCAAAAAGTCCAGTCTTTTATCTGCAGAGCGTCGGGTTCAGCTGGCTTTCTATGAGACGAGGGACAGCAGAAAATGAGCCCTGACCTCATCTGAGCAAATAAGCAATGTGATTCTAGCCCTTGTCCTCCCACAATTCAAAGATCAGGTATAGTATGGTATGACAAGTAGCTTTATAAGAGCCTGAAGGGAGTAGGGATAGTTCTGCACACTCATACCTTAGCTGTCACTGATGAATGGGAGAGTAACTGTTTGGCGCGCAGCTCCAAAAAAAGTGTTTACTGCACATGTAGGGCTCCCTTGTTTCCTTCTAAGCAGTTCTGGAGAGAGAGGTAGGCATGTGCTGTGTAGTGTGTAAGTATATTGCTTTCAGTGCACCCAAGATGCACCAAACTGCCTGCAAATGCACTATGCAGATGGCCAGCACATGGGCGGCACGTCGCCCGTTCCAGAGACACTGGGCTTAATGTGCATGTGCAGTCTCTCTGCAGCAGCCTCCTGGCGTGACCAAATTCCTCTTACCGCCTGTTTAAAATTTCCAGGTGAAAATGAGAACATGTTCAGGGACACCCGGGAGGTTGCTAGCCCCAAACGTGCTTCAGATTGTTTCCAGAAGGAATTCTGTTCGTTCCTGTGCTGTACGGATTGAGCGCTGCAAACGCCCACTCGGCACCCGTTCCCAGTGAGGTGGAGGCTTGAAAAATCTTGAGAGTCCCAAGCGTGTGGCTTCGTGAGCCAAATGTTTCTGATGGAGTCATTTATTCAGTTAGCAGAAGGCTCTGTGTGGCATCAGCCAAACCATTTAACTTCTTTACCCATCTGTTAAATGCATACCTACTACTTCAGAGGGCTGTGTGGTTTACTTTAATTAATGTTTGCAACAGACTTTGAAAGTATTAGGAGGAAGGTGCTAAACAAGGGCACCGTTTTTAGACTCTAAGCAGGGCTTTGAGCTGATTATGGTTTCTAAAAAGTGTAATTTTACACCACTGCAACTATCAAGAGACTGGTCCCCACTTACACAGGGGAGATAACTACTCTCTGCCCCAGTCTTTCCAACATGTATGTGTGGATGTGGTATAGACTCCTCCCTCTGCATAAAGAAATTCAAAATCAATAGTGATAGTAATAATGTAGGTCCACAGAACCCTAGCAAATAAAACTCCACTGTATGGCAATGAGAATCTATTTAGGATTTAGTATCTTGACAAGCTCCAGAGCATCCTTTAAAACATAGACTTTAATCCCATCTCAAATGCCAAACAAAAATATCAATTAAATGTCATTTTCTTTAAAAATTAGATGACCTTTTCTAGAAAAGGTGAAGCATTAAATTAAAAAAACACCTTTAAAGTAAAAAGGAACCAAAACAAAATAACCTCCTATTACACACCACGCTCCCAAGATGAAACAAATGCAAAGATTTAACTCTAGCTCCTGCACACCCTGACAATATGCTAAACCCTATCTGGCCGGTGCTACTCTGCAATGATAATTTTCAGACTCCGCTGAAGTCCTGGACTGGACACCAGAAAAGCCAGTACGGCATAGTAGAGGCATGCAGGGATCTGGTGTAAGTTTACTTGCTTACAACCTACCGGTAACATGACTGCTGGAAGAGTGCAGTTCTTCCAGTATGGCTCAGCAGCTCACTGGTTTTAATACCACTTCCCTCTTCGTTTCCACCCATCGTAAGCAAGCTACCCCTCCTCAAATATGGACACTGCCTCAGGCTTTCGGTCTGCATTTGAAAATAAAGACAGGTTTCTACTTTACAGCCATTTTATTGCATACCTTTCCAAACACATGGCAAAATGGTTTTATAAGCCTAGGAGTCCAATTTTCATCTGTTCAGCCTGCTGAAGTCTAAAGAGTTACAGCAGAGATACAGAACCACCTAAGCTCAGATACAGTTCCCTCTAGTAAGAGTAAACGGACGTTTCTAGTGTCATCAGGGAGGCAGCATCACGGATTCAACATCCAGCACACTAAAGAGCAATAGACTCCTACTCAAAACAGTTGCTTCATGGTCTCCTACGAATAGTTCTTTTGTAATGGCAATTTTTCAGGTTGTCTGGTTTGATGGAAAACAGGTGGTATCATATTTTTACAATAAGTACAACAGGTCATGCTATCACAGTAAGTATTTGTGTCTCTTATTGCCTGAATGCCCAATTAAGTTGCCAGCATTCCGCAAATCATCGTAAAACCTGGCCTTTTCTTTCATTCCTTGGAATATTTGCCCCTGCTTTCTTCAGAGGGAAAGGCCTAATATCGACAGCGTAGTATTGATTGCTAAATTATATTCTGCTATTCCTGGTTATGCCTGGTGACCCTGCGAGGAAGGTGTACATGTCCCAGCCACTCCTGTCCCTGAGCGATGCAGGAACCACTAAATGGCTCAGGAAATGGGGACTGCTCTGGGCTATAGGGATGCTCAGAGGATTGAGGCAAGATGCCTCTGACTTCTAAACTAGTGATGTAAATCATGTCTCAGCTGCAAATAATTTTCACCTGAGAGCACTGCTTGCTTATAATGGATAACAAAGATAACAGGAATATGATCCTTCTGCATTTGTAAGCAGTTTTGTGTCTGAGCCGTGCACAACTGTAGTGCTACTTACTTACATGAATGTGTAGAACTGTTCATTGCACACTAACATACAGATCACAGTCACTCTGTAGGGTTCCCCCTCTTCATATGTTCATGTTTCCTCTCCAGGAGCTGTCTTTCTAATAACTTTCTTTTCAATGCATGTCCCAGGTACTTTGCCAAGAAAATGCAAGAAAGAACTGCTGGCAGTAAAACTACGAAACAGACCAAGTAAGCAGGAGCTGGAAGACAGGAATATTTTCCCAAGGAGGACAGATGAGGAAAGACAGGAAATCCGGCAGCAAATTGAGATGAAACTCTCAAAGTAAGTCTACCTAAGAACAGGGAGGAACCTCCCTTTACAACAGAGCGGCCTCTGAGTACTGTCAGATGAGACACTGTCACCCACCCCCAAGTCCATTTCCTGCAGTGAATCATACACAAACTAATATAGCACATTTCCAGCTGTCAATCAGTCACATGGAGAAAAATCTTAACTCCCTCTTCAGTCAGGATTCTCTTATTTTCAATGGAAAACAAGACAGAAGTCAATGTGAGAGACAAAATTCTGCCAAATCTACCTGCAGCTCTACTGACGTAATCAAGATTTTGGGGTCCTCCAGAAAGGCTAGTGCTTTAACAAAAATAATAACACAATTATTTATTAACCTGATTTTTCTTTGTCGGCACTAGCTGAATTTGAGGATAAAGGCAATTGTTATAGCTGCACATTGACTTGAACAAAGGAAAGCTCTGTGTGCATTGGTGGCTGGATTTCTGCTTGAAGGAAGAAGCAGCTCCAGCAGCGTTGCCTTCACGCGGGTGAGGTGTTTGTGTAAGGCCAGCTGCAGGGATGGCAGGGATGGTCTGGTTTTGATCGGTAACCAGGGCAACAGGGTAGAGCTATGAAAGAAACAGCATTACTGTGGTGTGTAGCCTACAGCAAAGACTGAAGGTAACTGTGAGGCTCAGGCTGCACCATTTGGGTTTTGTGTGTGGTTTTTTTAAGAGCTACATTTGGATATCTGCAAACATGAATATTTTAGATGAGACAAAGTGGATTGTTAAATAATCTGTGCTGTGCCTGCCCACACTGGGACAGTGAGCACTGCTCACTGCCAAAACACTTGGAATCAAATTGAGAAACATGAACAGAAGTTAATTTTCAAGGCCTATTAAATATTAAATATCTCAAGCCTCTCCTGAAAGAAACATTTACTGATATTTAGGCTAGCTCATTCATGTGTGTGCATTTGATTAAACTTTACCTCAGGGGACAGGGAATGAGAAGTACACATATGGATCAGAGCACAAGTCCTAATGGAGCAGGGTTTATGGAGGAAAACATCACTAGCATCACCACACTTGCCCTCAGCTAAACAACGAGCTGCTGAATGAACAGATGAGAGTTTGGGTGCACTTCATGATGCCCCTGAATACTGGAGCTGGATCCAGTCTCACTGATTGCTGTTCATTCTTTGTAGCATGGTAGCACTTTACACCCAAAGGAGAACAGTGCATTGTGCCAGTGGCTGCACAAGACAGAGCCTGTCCCTGTCCCAAAACATGTACATCCCATACAAGTGAAAAATAGCACATTACAATTTACATTAAGTTCCAAGAGTTACAGGCAGAGCAAGTCATAGATATGCCACATTAATACCCATTGATTTAGGAAGGAAAGTATCATGGACCTTGACCATGGCTTTGATCATCTTGACCTTGCAAGCCTTGTATATTCATATCAGGGAATTATTTCAAGCTGCACTCCCATATTGTTAATTCCATTTTTTTGTCCAGTCAATTGCTCGCTAAATGTCTTCATAAGTCAGGAGCCTAATTTTATGGCTCTAAAATAAACAAAACTGGTTTCCACCCCACTGCATCCATAAAACCAAGTTGGACCATCACAGAGTATTCACTGAGTAAGAAGATTATGTCATATACAGCCACATTCATATTGCTGAAATGCCTGGAAGGTCACATCTCTTCAATACAGCCTGACTTCTCTTAGTGTGAAAGGCCATTCAGGTGGTATAACTACAGGATTTATCTTTTGATTTAACATGTAGCTTGCTCAATAATGAGCCTAAAGAATTATTTTAAAGGAGGCATACCTAAAGTCAAGTGTCAATACGAGGATTTAAAAATGAAACTGTTCTGCTGGTGAAGAAAAGGGCTGGTCATTACTAGAAGCTAGGAAATGTAGCATCTATAGGTCAGTGCAGTGAAGGAAGCCTCCATACTGCCTGCTATGGTCTCATGGAGCAATCTGTGGTGCAGGCTATTAGTCTCATTGGTAATGTCTAGAGGATGGCTAAAAGCCATCTTTGTTCCAAGTGCTGGAAGACAGGCTTTCATTTAGTTCCTTCCTCCTGGAACATGGAAGATTCATCGCATTTCGGGGAACAGACGGTGCAGAGATTGCTGGAATAGCCAGGAATGGCAAAACAGATTGGAAGCTATCTCCCACACAACTTCCAGCACATATGTGCACTGGCAGAGCTCAGCCCAGCTCTTAACTCATCCACCAGAATAGAACATGACCATGCAAACAAGCTCAGGTGGTGGATGCATGCAGGAAAATATTTACACAAGGAAAAGAAAGTACATGTCCAAAATAAAAAGTAAAAATGGGTAGTGTTAAAGGCCAAAAAGTCAAAGCCCTAGAGATATCCCTCTGGAGTTCCTAACTGGGTCTCACCTCACAAACACAGCCCACCCCAGCATAACCTGGTGGTAGCGTGGCAATGTAACCACCGGGCAGAGGGAAAATATCGCATCTTTAAACCCATTCATTTCACTGCCATTTGTGCAGCACAGTCTCTTTGTGCCTTTGTGAAAACTTGGAAGTTTAGGAAGTTTATAGCTAAGGAACGCACTGCTAAGCGTTCAGGTGCGAAGCACTGACCAGGAAATGGGATCCAACAGAGATGTCTGGGCTCTGGATGATTTTGCCATGACCTGTGCCGATAAGAGCACATTGCTGCTGCTGCACTGGTAACACTTTGATAACAGCAATGGGACTTGCCGGCTCATGAATCCACCTGAACCACCAGGCTACAGCCCTGTACTTTAGCACAAAATAATGTACAGGTGGATTAGTCAGTAGTTATATGGCTGTCTGCATAAGAATGGCAAGTAAACAGGCAGTTTTTTCCAAGATCAATATTTTTCAGCACATTTGTAGGGATTTGGAAGTCTACAGCTGTCTAGCAAATTGCCTCAGTCCCACAGCTAACACAGCCTAGCTCCGTACTCTAGAGGGAAAGCTATGCTGACGTATATAATGTGCAACATATACTGAATAATAGTGTCTATGTAACTTCAAAAATGGGGAGACAAAAGAATAACATTTTCTCAAAAACGACGTATTTTTTAAATGGTTCTGCTATAATACATTTCAACAGTAGTTGTGAACCTGCTGAGAAAACCAACGCTGCTATCTTGCTGATGGGTGTTCATGCAGTCAAAGCTAAAATCCCTGTTTTTCTTCCCTTTCCCACTCATTGCATCTCAAAAGAGAGATTGAGGAATTCCGTTATATCTTTTGGGCCAGATTCCACTTTCACAGCTGTGCAAGTCCACTGACTTCAGATTTATTATTGACTGACAGCAGAATGAGTACAGATTCAAGTATTCATTTATGCGCATTGCTGTTTTTGAAGAGTGTATTTCCCGTATTTCGTGCTCCCAGACAATTTAGTCTGCCACTTGTTGCCGTGGAAACAGGCACTTCTCCCTCCTCCTCCATCCAAAATGGCAGTATTCCATTTTCCCCAGATTTCCCTTTCCAGTAGTGTTTTCTCTCACTAATTCATGCGTCCCCGGTGCACAGGGCCACGGTGTGCACTTGCAATATTCTACTGTGCATTAGGCAAGAGGGCTCCCAACAGGTCCTGGTTCCCATTGTTGTGTGTTCGGAGTGTAGATAATAAGCCCTCAATGGAATTCGGTGAATCGAGAGCTCTTTGTGTCAAGAGGCGGGAAAGACATTTGCAAGTACGATTATTTGCAGTAACTGCTTTCTGCCTTACAGTCTCACTTTGTTCTAGATGGGATTTATGCTGAAACTGGAGGAGTAAAATAGTTGCTAGACTGAAGAGTGACGCAGGAAAAGGTTGTTTAATTAAATTTGATATCTGACTATTTAGAAAGTTAATGTTTGAACTGCTTGGGTGGCTGGTACTTCTCAAGTATGCCTTGTATAACCACAGTTAAAGACACTCCATTATTACTTAATGTTTCAATGAAAACATGAATTCCCAGAAAAGATTATACTTGTAATTTTCACTTCATGTTCTGTTTCACCTCCTTGGATATTTGCATAAGTAGACACGATGCATTCAGCAGCACTTAAGAGATTATGGAGACAGGAATACAGATACTGAAACATGGGTATCAAAGGAGTCAGACAGGAAGAATGATGGTTTTATGGACAAGAGCGGAACCAAAACTTGAGCACCTAAAACTGATCTTTACCACATTGAAAAACTTGGCATGGGTAAGTGGATCATGCTGGGGCAAGATTTCTTGGCAATGTAAAGTGAAAAAGGGGGTATCTTTATTGAGTACTTTACCACATCTGGAAATCTGTAGTTCCAATACTGCCCCGAGGTTCTCGGAAAGGCATTTTCGAGTTGACTTGCCCAGAAAGTGCAGACGTAGCTAAACGCACACCCAGATTAGACCCTGGTTGTACCTCAGCCTCATGTAACAGAGCATGAAGTTCACAGTGCTGCTGGAGACAGAACAATACCAAGCAAACAGCCTAAAAGCATAAAGCATGACAGTTCAACACAGAGCAATCTCAAAGGAAAAATTTACCTATTGATGAAACAAAAGCTGTGCCCCGTTTCCCAAGAGCGGCATGAAAAGCCGTGCCCTGTTTCTCGAGAACGGCACATCCCATGTCATTTCCTCACAGAAACGTCTCACTGCAGCTTTGCTCACTGAAAAGGCATCAGCCCCCCAGACCGAGAAATTCAATGGGAAACTGGGCTGAATCTACAGAACTTTGGGGAATATTTGATTTGATTTTGACCAAAGGGCGGGGGGGAAGGTACAAACTACTAGTGGCCCTGATGCAGAAGTTAAGTAGATACTGAACTGAACCCAGTTTTAGAGACTAGCCCAAATTCACCTGGAGATTATCACGGTTTGTTGATGAAGCTCCAACTGTGCTCAAACTCCCGCTCACTGAACTAGAAATCAGGGAACTGCCCTGATTTCAGAAGGCAGGGAAGACTTGACACAGATGTATTCCAGAGACAGAAAGGCAGGGGCAGGCACAAAGAAAAGATCGGCTGTCACTGCTAATTAGGTGTGTACAATTTAATGCATTTTGTTCTTATGTGGCAGGAATCATCCAGGTAACCTTGTCACTGATGCTAAAAATAACCCCAGCGAGTGCAGCGTGGGTGTCTGTGAAAGCCTTAGCTCCTCGCATGAGACGGGAGCTATATATAGAGCTACAATTTAATTCTGTGGGCGTGCGTGTAAGCCGAGGGAGTCTCCCGTTCTCCTTGCTCTGCACTAGACAGCAGGCCGAGATGCTGGCAGCAGGACCGGCTGGGGGATTGCTGTTGGAGATTTGCATGTGGCTGCAGTATTTTATTAACAGTTTGCACAGTGCCTGAATGCTTTTTAAACCTGGTGCTGTGTGAGGATTTGGGATTTTTTTCATGTTTTGTCCCTCCCTTTTCCGTGATGGGCTCAGCTTTTCAGGCTACAGAAAAGAAAAATATTGGCGGGGGTGGGAGGAAGGACTGGAAGAATGGGGGATATGTAAGTGATAGCTGAGATTTTTTGAAGCTGTCTCCAGGATTTAGATGTAAGGATCCCATGGACATTAATCCCCATGCCCTTCCTTGGTGTCAGGCAGTGACACACAGCTGGAAACCCTGTTATATAGCAAGTGACAGCACTGGCCTTACAGTCAAAGGGGCTGAGGTTTAGAATCTGCTGCCACAGTTACTCTGAGACAGTCTTCAAGGAGAAAATCAGGAGGAAAATGAGAAAGCTCAAGTTTTGTTAATGTCTCCAAGCAATGAGTCAGTTTACCCTCCTGTCTACAGGGCTTTTCAGGTCCAAGGGAGCTGCGGTGCAGCTCAAATACATGTATTAGAAGAGGTTCAAGTACATCTGTACATGCCATACCTTGACTACCCCTACTCTGTCCCTTTCTCTTAAGGACTGAAGAGCTCTTGAGAAAGGTAGCATTTGTTCCCTTTCATGTATTACACTTGTAAAAATAGAATGAACTTCACTGATGTGAATCCCTGGTCAGCAAGTAACAAACCTAACTGCCATGGGTGTGTGATCATAACCGACCCTCTGGACAGAAGCTCTTTAACCAGAGGTACGTGCCTGCTTCAGTAATGAAGCACAGTGCATGCACAATTAATTATGGAGCACCCTAGCAGCTCTGGGCAAGAGCCGTGATCTGCAGCTGAACCAGAAAGAGCAATTTGCTGTCTCAGACCAGCCCACAGCATGTTTGGCAAGAATTCTTGAACACGCTAATTCATTTATAAAGGGCTGCAACAGAGAGGACTTAGTCCTGTGTGTGTTTGATTTGAACAGCGTGCACATGACTCAAAGCTGCCCTCAGTGCCGGTTTGTATCGCTAAGGATTCAGCATGCACCTCCTGTTGAAAACATGGGGTATTTAGTTTGTGCTAACACGGGGAAGGGTCATTGCAGAGGGCAGTTAATTCTGCCCAGGGACAAGAAGTTGTTTCACATGTCTGGGGCACAGCTGATGAGAGACTGTCTTCTGGGAAGACACTAACTCCTTGCACTGCTCTGTTCTACTTCCCTGGCTCCAGTGCTGGGAACTCATAATCAAACATGTTTTCCATGGCACAGTGAAGGCAAGAGCAGCAGGTCAGTGCACAGCAGGGAAGGGAAGAGCAGAGCAGGAGGTGTAAACACGGAGAGGAATATCCAGGGTCTTTTCTGGGAAACGGAGTCAATTCCTCGAATAGGTCTTCTAGCATAAGTGGTACATGTGAAACTAGAAATGAAAAAATCAGGGTTCAGAAAGCTGTAATGTATCACAAGAGAGCATAATTATGTAAATAACCTTGCAGGAAAACTGCTAAAGCAAGTGTAATTAAATAAGGAAAAAACAATTTAGGGAAGAAAATAGCGCACTTGTCTTGCCCTGCCAAAATGCCTACAAATAGCATCTGTTCAGGCTCAGATCCTCTCTCAGAAAATAGGCATCTACACATGCCTGAAGATCTGGGCCCTAGCCCTGTAAAGGGACAAGCAGTCATAAACCAAAATGGAAATCTGCGGAAAGCCAATAATGCTCTGTAATGCTTCACCTTACACTGGATTATGATTCAGGTCCTTAAGCTAGTTTGGATCTGCAGCACAAGTAATTACAGAAAGACATTGATTTAATTTGCAGAGCTTAATCGATAGGGACCAAAGTAAGCTGCTGTGATTGTCGCAGCCATTGGTGCTGTTTTATAACAAAAACCTGACCAGGACAAGGTGTGTAGCAGCTGTGAGCTACTGGTAACACAAGGGTTGAGCAGGGATTCAGCAGGGTGGCAGCCCTCACCAGTTGTGGGGATGGTCGCTGTGTTGCTGAGATTATTTAAGATTGGATTTTTTGTTGTGAAACCTGTTCATGGAATTCAGGAAGAACGTTTTATGCACTTAATGCCAAGCACTTACTTCACTGTAGTTGAAACAGAAGCAAGATGGGATGGACAGTATGCATCTGAAAGACGATGAATTGGTATAAGCAAAATCTCAGCCAGAAGGGGGTTTGGCTGCATGTTTTCCAGTTTTAATGTACTCAGTTTCAGACTTGACGCTTGGAAGCATATGGAACAAGAGAGAGGGGAGGGGTAGTTTTGGTTTCGTGTTGGTCCTCCTACTCCACCACCGCTTTTAAACCTAGCCACCTTTATATGCAGACTGGACAGAAACGAGTTTCACCATAACTGCTGTTTTGAATTGCCTGCAGAATACTGAAGCAGACAGAATTCACTTCCACAGAATTTGTAGCGTGGCTTTTAGACTGGGGAAGGGAAGAGACAAAGCCTTCTCACAGTGCGGTGTGACATTTGCACACACCATACCTGGAGGACATATGGCTAGTACCACAGCAGGACCTTATCACTGCTTTATGGGCCAGTCTTGTCAGATGAGTCATCTGCACCTTTGCGTGAAGAACTCGAGCATGTTTTTGGACTCTCTTCCAAGAACTGGCTCACCACATGTGATCCAAGGAAACTACAATTAATACAGTGCAGTTGCTGGCCCTCCAAATACTGTTAGAGTTACTACAGATTCCTCCCCCTGCAGCTCTGAGCACAACTTCTGTAGCCTGGTTTGTTCAAGATCTTAATTCCTCCCAGGAATCAGAGGCTTGGGCTTGCTGCTTTCATATAGGAAAACTGGGTCAGTATAGCACAGTTTCCACCTTTTTGAAGTAACCTTAGACAAGGCAAGGGGGGTGAAAAATGAAGGAAATAAGTATTTAGGAAATAGGGAGGGGGGAAAGGAGAGAAAACAGGTCAGAATAGAAGGTCATTGTTTCTTATCGAACACTGCTTAATAAATATTGTACAGTCATATCAATTATTAAAATGTAGTTCTAGCTAAATCTTTTTGATTCTATTGCCTATGCCCACCTGGCAAGCTGCAGCTGTATAATCAGGTCTTGTGGGGGTTTTCCTGTTTGTTTGTGTGGCTCCGGAGCTACTTGGGTCAAACAGAGCACCACAAGTTTCCCTCAGCATTTTTTTTTTTCAGGATAATTAACTCATCCAAGCAACCAGCGCACTTCCTTGACCTCTCCAGACTCTGCAGACTGTTTTTTTCCCCCAGAAAGTATTCTCATTTTCTGTCTTTTTCTTTATCTGTTGCATGTAACACACCAAAGGACAAAAAAGGACTCCCAGATCTATCAATCCATGCTCAAGTACTTGTCCAGTGAAATAAAAAGGAAACACACACCAGCTTTGGGGGTAGAGGACCTCCTTCTGCTCAAAGCCCACTGATGCAGAGGACTGTATCAAGGCAACTAGGAAACACACCTGCTTAAAGAACCAGCATGTTGCTAAAATCTGAGTCTTAAATCACATTAGAAAGAGGTTTCTGCAAACCAGTTTCACATCTTTGTACAACAATGGAGTCAGGTTTTTTGGGTTTTGTTTTTTAAAACTATACAAAATATCACTCGGCCAGGAGTCAAACATCAGAATGAAAACACGAGTGCCTTACTGTTGACAAAAAGCCCTCAAAATCAAGACTACATGGCTCATAGATGAACAGCCACTGTCATTTGCTTGAGATGATCATATTCATTAGGCAAATTAAATTCTGAGTGAATTAATACTTCAGTAGTTTTTCAGAAATCATGTAAAAAAAAAAAAAAAAAAGCCAGGATCTCACAACAGTCTCTCCAGATAGCAGCTGGTCTGTTGCAAAGAAATCAGGCTAATTTGAGGGTGTCTGCAAAAGCGACACTCTGGCCAGGCTGCACTGCAGCCTTATTATTGTAGTTGTCACAGGCAGTGGCTGCAGCACTTCCAAAAACCACCCAACAGGGGAGAAATCCTCCTTCTCCAGAAAAGGTTAAACAAACCAGTACTAATGTGGTAAGGAAAGTTGTATTTATAGGCATCATCCATTTAATTTAAAAAAAAATAGTATTTTTGCAGCCTGTTTACAACATAAAGGAAAAAGCTAACAGAGAACGATAGGTGTGTGGAAACACCTAGCTTAGGTCTCCAAGGGTGATGGGAGAAGGAAGCTCAGGGTGAGCAGGGACTTTCTGGTGGACTAGAGGCCCAGCACTCAAACGCAGCGTTACCTGTGACTTGCTGTGCATCAGTGGCAATGAAAAAACACATGCTACAAAAGCCTAGAAAACCAGCGTATGATGGAGGTCTTCTGCAGAGAGACAAGGCCTTTGCTAGCTTTGAAGAAGTCACTGCCACCTTACGTTGCTGTGCATAGCTCCCCCCATCCCAGCAGGCAGACAGGGAGCAACTCTAAGGAGACATGGAGGCAGTAAAATGGAATCCTGTCCCAAGAACATGGAGACTTCACAAAGGTTTTCTGTCACAGCCTTGCACTTCGACGGTAACAGTGAGAGGATGTTGTACCACAACAAATCATAGCAGTAATGTCAATGCTAAATGCTCAGGTCAATAGGAAATGTTACATAATTTAATGTTTACATTTTATTCAATTGAGGAACTCGGATTTCAAAAGCACAGGATTTTCTGTCCTGACTGAAATTTTCCAGCAACCCCTATTTGGATTTACACCACCATAACTGAACGGAGGATCCTAACTGGAACTAAGGAGGGTCCCAAAAAGCTGGGGGAAGAGCACACAGAATATATGGATGCATTTTTAAATTCAAATCCTGTCTGCATTTTCATGTAGGTTAGTCTGTATGTAGTGCTCAGTGTCACGCTTTGTGGCATCAAGTGACAAGTCATACTCCTTAACACAGCCCAACTTAAAACCAAAGAAAAACAGAATGACTAAAATACCATTTGTAGTGGGAAGTGAATAAATCCCTGGAGGGCCTGCAAGTCTGGTTTTCCAGACGAGACACTTAGCCACATTTTCCTATTCTGTTCAACATGGATAACCATACAGACTAGTTTTGCAGAGCACTATGAGATCTGCTGGTGAAATAACTACAAAATAGATGATTATTCCTGTTGTGACCAGGGGACTCATGCTCCTACCAAGTGCTTGGGCCACATCTTCGAGTTGTCAATGGAATTTCTCACTTCACTCTTTGCATTGAAAATCAACAGATAATCTCAAGAGAAATTCTGAAAAAGGCAAAAGACTAAAATAAAACAAGCAGGGATGCAGTAAAGCAGCAGGATTCAGAGCATGCTGTGGGCAAAGGCTGCATGGCCAGTTTTGGTTACTGACAGCATGAGAGCAAGCTGTTGGTCTAGCTCTGTGCTGAAAAATGCTGGGCTAACAATAGTGTGCACAAGAGAAACAGAAAATAGTACAACAGATGGTGCTGTGCTATCTGAAGGCAGGGATATCCCATCCTTTTGGGGATGCTGTGTGGGTGAGTGACAGGAGAGAACTAGAAAGCACTCGCGTTGCCAGGGAGAGTGTTTCCAGAGAGATCCCTGCAGTTGGATAGCAGGTGAGCCGTCAGACATATGGTCCCAGCAGGGACTGTCTGTCCCAGAAGCATTTGCAACTTTAGGAATCACTATCATTTAGGTTTTTTCTGTAGGGATTACACAAAGCCAAGAGCACGCTGCATTTTCCTTGATTTACTTCAGTGATTAAGTAAGCTATCCCTTGGTGTAAAATCTGGCATTACAAGCGGCTGGGAAGCGCAGTGGCATGTCCTCTCCTGTTAGGGTTTGCAGCTGCTGGGTTAGTCGGCTCACACAATCTGATACCACCAGCTCTGGGTAAATCCTTGCTCTTGCTTTATGCAACACCTTGCAATGGCAAATATGCCTGCAGGTGTTTATTTGTCACTTCGCAGACTTTGCAGATTGCCAGAGGGTCCTTTATGTCCAAATACAGGTTACAGGGAACAGAGAAGTATATTCTCCAGAGCTCACATTGCATGGGGAAATTCCCAGCAGCTTGTATCCATGGCAAGAATGGCCATTCTCAAATCATTTTACATTAAATGAGGGGGCGGAGAAGAATTTACATAAAGTCAGCAGAGGCAGGCTGACAGGCTATGCATACCAATATTTCTTTGCCTGCTCTCTGCAAACCCAGCTGTGATTTCTTCCAGTGACCCAAATCCCACAGTTGTACAGTGCAGTGGCATCTGTTGACCGGGGAAACTGTTTATAGGTTAAGCGCACAGTTTTGCAGGATCTTAACACTAGCTGTGCAACAGTGAGCATCCCAGCTGAATTCAGGACATTCTGGCACACTTCCAGCCACATACAGTCTCTCTGTTTCGTGGACTCTGAAATGTAGCTAGTGCTACAGTCCAAACTGACTTTCTGTCCTGCTGCCCCTGTTCCCTCTGACTGCGGTGGCTGCACTTGCGTTCCTGGCTGCCCAGGAGGCTGAGCCAGAGCCCACGGACACTTCACTTCTTACAGGGCTGACGGGTGGCTGGCAGCCCAGCCTCAGTCTCCCTGCACGAGCACTGTATTAGGCATCCTTTATACAGTGAAGTTAAAGCCTATTTTTTTTTTTTCTTTTTGTACATATCGTTACCCAGTGAGCGTCCAGGAGTATGCAACTGTTTCACCAGGAGATTTGGGAAGTCTCAGGAAAGGGGCAGTCCCCACCACTGGGCTAAGATTTGCTTCTCGGCTCCTAGTGATTGACTTGGTAGACTCCCTACTGTTGCTCAAGCAGTCACTATCAGAGTTGATTTTTAGCATCACTTCAGCAGTGGCAGATGTCCTTATTTAAAATAATATAATGGCAATACATACATAATGGGATAGAACTAAAACCCTGGGATTTATATGATTTCTTTTGTTTGCATGTCCTGAAGCATCAAACCCATGATGTTCTCAATTTGCTCAAATCTAAGCTATGTAACAGTGCTTTTTCCCACCGCCTCCCCTGTGGGAACACAGGGCTCCAGGGTTTTACTCCTGCTTCATAGAAAAAGAAAAAAAAAAAAGAGAGAGAGAAAGAGAAAAATCTATTGCTTTGCAATGAAACATTATTCACCACTTTCAGTGACCTGTACAGCATGACCCAGATCATAACCAGTGTGTGCTTTCAGTTGGGAGACCCTTCAACATACATTTTAATACATAGCCTTGAGCCCTCCTCAGCCTTCAGCAGAGGAGTTGCACTGGGAGCCTGCACCATTCGCTCTGTTGTTTGAAGAGCATGTTCTTTCAGCAGGTTTTCTTGCTGAGCTATTTTTAGCTGGAACGTATTTCCCTAACCAGTTCTTCGCCCAGCTGCAAGGCAGAGCAGAAGAGCAAGTGGCAGTGCTGCTCACGCTGACATTGCTAACAAAGAAACACTCAAACTGCAGACTCGGAGCATGTCTTTGGCTGAAAAATCAGTTGTGCTTTTGTCACCCTCATGACTAAATATTGTATTTCTATTACAAACAGGACAGATCCACTATCTAGCAGCTCTGTTAAACCAGAGTGGGGGAGCAGATGGGAGAAGAGAAAGCTCCTGATCTGAAATAAGCAGCTATAAGATTTATACGCTAGTGTAGGCACTTGTGTATTAACTAATAGCTCAAATGAAAATAAAAACCTTTATGTTATCTCAGTCCTGGAAGGTGCCACAACATCATCCCAGAGTCCTCACCTACATGTTGAGAGAGGTATGAAAGCAAAAGTGGTGGAGGATGCTCAGCATCTTCACTGAGCTTTGCAGCAGGCCTTTGAACTGAGGGCCAGGCTCTGCTCTCCAGCTGCGTCTGGCCTTTCTTCCTCACACATTGAGAAAACTAAGAAACCAAAGGTCAAATGCAGCAGGGCTTTCATAGGTGGTGAAAACAGTGATTACCGTAAAGGCTTCTCCATCTGAATCCTCTCCCATAATTAGATACTGGCTCTGTTGGTGTATTTCAGCCCACACAGTACTTATCACTAAGTAACACTATGCAATAGCAAACCTGTCACAAGGATGTAGGTCGTTCAGGGACAGTGGGTTATGATACAAGGGGCACGCTGGGCAAGTACGTAGTTTTTATTCCAACTGAAATCTGAACTCCTTATTGCAGGGCTTATATCACAGAAATTATAATGATGAACAACCGTAACTGCCTGGGAGATGAATGACAACATAATTAACTGAACTCTTGCTGATTTGCAGCCTTGAAAATCCAGACAGAACTGAAGGCCAAACAAACAAATAAGACGTGTAATTAAGGCAACATATATGGCCTCTGCATTTATCCAGTATGTTCTATTGGACACCCAAAGGCAATTTTCTTATTTGAATGCAAAAACTAGTTTAAAAGGAACGTGGACACAAATATTGGGCAATTTTAAAGAAGTAAAGTTTTTGCATGCAACTCGCAGAATCTGCCATACCAGCTCACCCTTTTCATACTGCTCTTCAGCCTCCTACCAGCAGAGAATGGAGCAACTACTCTTATCCTGTTATGGGAAATGCTGGCACATCACTCAGCTACCACTTTTTACATGCTCCAGAGTTACCTTGGGGTAAAACCAAGATTGTATCTCAGTGTCTGCCTTCTAATTTTGTACAGACTGTAAAAGGCAAGTCCCTCCTACCGAGGATTTACTACTACCCATAATTGTACATTGCAAGCAGTACCACACTGCCACGGTGCAGCGTGTGGGTGACTCAAAGCCCTGGCACACATCCTCTTCACGGCTACTTATGGGAAGGATGAAAATAAATTTCTTGTTGAATTGAACATGATGTTCTGGTAATAGAGGTGCCAATTTAAGAGGCAGAGCCTTTGTTTCCTGATGGGCAGCAGACACAAGCTGCTTTATGAGAAGCGAGCACAGGGCACTCCCGTTCCTCCCCACTTTGCCTCTATCTGCAGAACTGCCCGCCACAAGAGACAATCAATGCAACTGCTGCTGGCTACAGCTCACTTACCGAAGGCTGGATTGATTGCTCACTTGTCAGACCAGAGTCCACAGGCACACGCACGTGTCCATGCCTACCTGCTCTACCCCTCCCTTTGTAGATTATCAGAATCACATGGATCTAACTAAGAGCAGAAAGAGGATTCCAAAGTATGTCTTTTGACTTCAACTACAAGTCTGAAAGAAATCCAGTTTTATGACAATCATACATACAGACACGGTGCAACAGACTCTGTGCAAAAATATATTTTGGAAACAACACATTTTGGGGACAGATCAGAAACCCCAACGTGAGCTTTTTTTGCACTGGATTCTGCTGAACAGTTGCTAGGGTCTGCCAGGCAGGTGAGCCTGCACACTAGTAAGAGGAGCTGGAAAGGAAGGACTGTCTCAGGTGTGGGGAGTCACCATAGCCCCGTACACATACGGGCAGGCTGTACCCCTTCCAAATTAGTCTCTCATCAGCTATTCTGTGCCCATACCTGCAAGCCCCCAGCCTGCTGTGGCTTTGCTGAGGTGCAATTCCCACAACAGACAAAGCAGACACTCCTAAGGTTAACTATGAGGACAGAGAGCTTTGCAGCATCTCCTGCTTTAGGACATATTGATGCATTGCCTGTCTGACAGCAGACCCTGGGATCTCAGTGACACACAAATCCTCAGACTGCTGAGGATTCAGAGTCACCTGTAACAGTCCAATACCATCAGCCTGGGTGTAATGCTGGTCCCAATACATTAATTCCCTTGAATGTGAAGGGACAATCTGACTGTGTGAATAAACATTGATCTATTGATCAGTCACAGGCACATGTGAGAGTCATCGGGCTCATGAACATGTGACCTTGCCCCAGAAGGGACGAGCAATTAGTGCTCTTCCCCTTGAAGCGGACTCCAGCATCTGCACTTGTGCTTGTGTCGAACATGTTAGTTAGCAGGACCTCAAACTGGACTCTCGTGGTGGAGGGCTACAGCCCACTCCACCAGACCAGCCAACAGGGACTTGCCCACCCATCGGGCCGGTAGAGGCCATACTCATTATCTCCCTGGGCAGCCTGTTTTGCTACAGTTATACACCGCACATGTACGTCAAGGGAAACAGCCAGACACACCTAGATTTATGGCCCCTCTCAGAGCCAGCATGGAGCACTTATGAAGGTCCCAGCATTCCCATGCACACATTGCACGGAGAAAACAAATACCCCGAGGCCACGTGCGGGCTCTCAGCACCCGCGGTACTCTGAGACCAAGAGTGCACATGGCTGGACCTGCAGGGTGTTCTCGGGGCGAACCACAGGTGGCTGAGCTCACCTGCAATGACCTGCTCCTCTCACCCTCAGGAGTAACACTGCAGAGGACATGGCAGCAGGCAAAGTCTTTGCTTCTGAGAGATGGCAATATGTAAATTTATCCAGTTATCTTCCTAAACCCAAAGTACTAGAGAAAACATTCTAAAGATAATCTGAAAATACGCCACTAAACACCCCCCAAATGTCAAACAGCTGAAGAACGCCTGCTGCTTGAAGGTTTATGCTCACTTTGCACAGAACAACAATAACACAAAAACTTTGTTATTTGTACAAACTTAAGAACTAGCTGTCTGTGCAGTGTTGTGTGTCCCTTCCCCCTCCCCCCCAGCTTACAGTGACCGCTTTGTCATTATGAGAAAATATTCAGATTTTGGTCTCTATCCAGACTTGGAGCATCACTGACACATGTACAGCAAACTCTGTCTGAACTGTACCCAGACATCATTTACAGGGGAGTGACATCGGTGACTCCGGTTCTGCTCGGTTTCCCCGAGGCAGCTGCAGTTGCCTCGACTGAGGCGCTGCGGGTTCAGCTCTGCTTTCTTCTGCTCTTGGCATCCCTCGGTTTAAGCTAATGGGGAAGCAAATTCTGGGAGCAGATACTCTTAACATGAGACTGTGGCAATATCAGTGACAATGCACACATGTACACCGTGGGGGATCTGGACAGAGATAGGACTTGCCTGCAAGTTACTTCAGGGTTTTCAAGAAAGTTTCAAGACCTTTCCAAAACCAGCTGGCCCTGCAGAGGTGCTCAGAGGGAGCACTCCTGCCTCAGCAGGCAGTGCAAAAATACACAAACCTAGATTTTAATATCGCCCAAAACCACAACAGCATTAATTGGATGCTTTCTCAAAAGCAATAAATAGCTATCTAAATTTAAATCAACTGAAAAGAAACAATTACTGCAACACAACGGAAGTGGTGTGCTGCATTAGTACTCCCCGTGGAGGTTACAGTCACCTCACTGAGGTAAGTCCTCTGTGGGGCCCAGTCCCCAGCTGGAAAAAACAACAGAAACAAAAAGCACAGGACTCACATGTCCACGTCCACATTGCAGCGCTGCTGGAGTCTCATGCCCACCTCAGACCTTCAAACGGCTCCTGCAAGCAGAGCTGCAGGGCAGCATGGCTCCCCGCTGGGCACAGGCTGGGCCCAGGCGGAGCCCTGCAGCCGCCCACACTCAGGTGCAGGAACTTTGCTGAACCCACAGGACACGAGCCAGGACTCGGCTCTGCTTCAGAGTGGCCTGTGGCTCTGAAATACAAAATCCTCTCTGTGCAAAGCTTGCGGAGACCATGCACAGTCCACTGAGGGCTCAGTTTTTAGCCTTTGCCAGGGCTCCTATATGGCAGGTGCCTGCTTCATCCTCTGGGATCACACACCAGCTCCCCGCTGCAATGCGATCTGCTGACAGTCGTTATTCCGATGGAATTTGTGTCCTTTGAACAGGAGATTTGAGCATCCCCTCCCTAGAGCCTTAGTCTCTCAGTGCCCGCTTCCTGGCCTCCCCAACAGCGCTGTGAGGAGAGCTGGCCGCCATTTCCCCTGGCCCGGCCTCCCTCAGCTGCGGCGGTGTTTCCAAGGCCATGGCGCTGCCTCTCCGCACAGGGGACATTTTCTGGTTCTGTCAGCAGCAGGATTTCATGTTTTAACAGCTTCAGAGAAAAATACAAAATAAATATGCGAAGTAGAGCGCTTGTTGCTCGGGAGAGCATGTGGAGCCCCATGGTGCCCAGAGAACAGCTCGCCCAAGCAGAGGCACAAACTCATCTGAAAGTTTCTTACTTAAAAGCCGCCTTCAGGAGGGAGCGCGTTTCTGACAGAGGTAACCCACAGCCTCCTGCGCTGGGCTGAGCCACTGGCCTGGCCGGAGCCCTCAGAAACGCCTCTGCCCTGATCTTACCCCAAGCCCGGCTGCAGGCGAGTCCTGAGGGAAGTCAACAGCATCAAGGGGGGCTGTGTGTCCTCTTCTGAGGAAACGATGCGCAGCTGCGGCCACTTAGACCCTTCTCCCCCCTGCCACAGCAGCTGAGTGGCTCGGGCAGGACGGGCTCTGCTCGCACGGCAACTAGTTTCTTGTTATGGCGGCAGATGCGCTGTGGCAGCAGGCTCGCTCCTCTCTGGGCCTGGGAAAGCCCCTCCTGCAGAAGATGCCTCTTGCGCCCCGATGCACTGCGGGCAGCCCAGCACTCGCCGCTGCTTCCCCTCTGCACAGCCAGCGGCCCTTGGTGGGGGCATGGGAGCCCGTCACCTCCACCAGCTTGCCCGGAGCCCAGCCGCCATGTGGCACAGCTCTCGCAGCGGGGAAAGCTAACTGTTAGAACGTTATTTTGAAGAAAAGCCCACTTGTAGTTTCATGGCCATGACAAAATGCTTGGAAGTGTGGCCCACATCTCTGAAAAACGCGGGGGGGCGGGGAATGCAATGCCCTCTTGTGCGTATGTGTGCCTGTGGGCGCCTGCACCTTTTCCTTCTGTTGTCGGCAAAGCCGAGGGTGGGCACACAAATACGTTGTTGTCGCTGGGCACCCACCATGTAGTTATCAAAACCAAAAGGGAAACAGCGTTTTAATTAATCAACCGTCATAGATATTGCAACTATATATTAAAAAAAATATAGAGCATCATTCATCTACATATGCATTCTCACACTGCTTTAATCATTTCTGTTAGGCTTTTAATCCCCCAGTTTAAAAGGGGCCTCTGAAATCTGATGTACTGATTCTGGGAGAATCTATAAATCTCGCGTGGAAGGGCTGTAATTAAGAATGGCTTGAGAGAGGCATGTGAGCAGCAGGTTGGGTGGACCTTTCATTTGCAGATAAGCTCTCCAAGTCAGTCATTCTTCCCTGATTTATATTATAAAATGCACATTAATCTCTTTCAAACAAAACCTAACCAATGTTGTACAATTTCTGAGACATACAGGGAAATGAGGGAGGAGACTAAGGGTAACAGGAATTAAAAATACATGTTTAAAGTCTTTAGTGGGGCATTTCAGCACCATTCCTGTTTCAGTATTCGACCTCCTACTCCAAGAAGAAATCCAGAGGCCGGGAGAAAAACCTGAGGTGACACGAAGTGTTAGGCAGGAAGAAGGAGAGTCAGGCTATAGGTGTGTCTCAGCTCAAGAGCTCGTCATCTAAGTTTTCTGTTGGTGTGAACCTGGTATAGTACTTGTGATGCCTTCCCGTTGCCAAAGATAAGAGCTTTCCCAGTGATCTCAGGGAAATGCATTAAAAAAGAATAAGGAGATTCATTCATATTTTGTGCTGTTGGTCTCGTAACATATGAATACAGAGCTGATTTTTAAAGTATATTTGGTAAGCTTAAAAACCAAGGAGAAATTAGAATCAGGTGCTTTTACCAGTTCTTTTACAATCTGTTAAAGGTTACTTCATTTTTTCATCTCTTATCTATTTGACAAAATGTAGATCTTGTTACAGCATCACTTTATAATCATTCCTTTATTTCCTATACACAGTAGAGGGCTAACTAGTGCAGCAGTGGTTTGCGGTGTGGTCCCTGCTTGGAGTATTTCTTTGTCTCTGTAACTTCATCTCTGGCTTGGCAACATCTGCTGGAGAGGAGACGATGAGAATCCTTAAGGCTGCCAGAACGCAGGCCAGAAAGCGTCGTAAACTCCTTCCGATCTGCTTGCTGGATTATTACTTGAGAGCTAGCAAATGCAGCGCGTGTGTGTGTCTGCCGAGGGGGGCGTTCAGTTACCTGAGATTCTCTGCAGATATGAGCAGCGTCTCGTGGGGAAGCCTCATTTAGTATGCAGAATAAAATCGCTATGGCACTGATCATATGATTTGAAGACTCAATCCTGAAGCAGCACTCCTGAAAAGGGGAGGTGAAACTGCCTGAGACACTCCGTTCCGACAGCGTGAGGCTGTGAGCAGCACACGAATTTTATTCAGCAGGCAGGAGGAGAGCTGCTGGATTGGTCTGTCAGATGTGTAGTCGGGAAACCACGGGAAAGCTTTATTTCTGGCAAGTCTGCATTTTGTCAGGATGCACCACTGGCGTTACTAGGAAAAAGGAAGCCCGCTGCTACGTGAGATTAAAAGGTAGAGGCAGTGGTAGCTACAGAAGATCCCTGTGAAACGCATTTGATAACCACCTTAAATACCCCCTCCAGAGTGACTTTAACTGTGGGAGAGCACTGCTTCCAAGTGACTGTCTGGCAAGTGTGGTGAAAAGGATGCACGTTCCGAGGAAGCGCTTCGCTGACAGAGCAAACTAGAGGAGAACTTCTGCCTGCATTGCTGACATTTGGGAACAATAATACAAGAAAGCATTCTGGTGCCAGGATTCTTGTATTTTTTTTTAATTCCTGAGTCCTGGAGAGGGATTTTGTAGCACCTCCCTGAGGAAAACACCAACCAGAACTCAGAATACTGCAGACTTTCCAAAGAACAGGCATGGTACAAAATGTGATTTTGGTGTTTTTCCGCAGGCGACTCAGCCAAAGACCTGCTGTTGAGGAGCTAGAAAGAAGAAATATACTTAAACGTGAGTATTTTTTTCCTGAAGTATTTTATGTGTGTTTGTTGAAACAAGTGATTGCTTTTCTAGAACATATTATTTTTAAATAGACAAATTCATCCACTGGGATTATTTTCTGTACCTAAAACTTTTAATTTTTCACATGTCCTGGGTTTCAAATCCTGCAGGAATCAGAATTTACACTTTGATAAAGACATGCAATTTAATAGAGAAAACAATGACCTGTTCAAATTTAGGCTTTCAAATAATTTTCATTCTGATTACACTATTCGAGATGTCTAAGTAGGGACTACGATCTTAGTGTCACACAGTGCAATGGGAATTGGACTGGCGGCTTTCAAGATGTGGTCTGTCATGGCAAACCGTACACTGGATGCCACCGAGGCTAAAGTGGGATGGAGAGAGCATCCTCGCAGAGCCGTGATTCTCCTCGCAAGTGCATTAGTTCATCTCATTAGAGACCTTCCCAAAGAGACGTCAAAGAAAGATCATTCCCAGATATCAGAGTTAGGAGAGGGACAGTCCCGGGCCTGTTACAGATGCTGCCACAGGGGAATGTTCTCAACATCTCTCAAATAAACACAAGGCATAAACTTCCGACTCTTTTCCTAAAGATTGGTGTTCTGAGCTGGGGATCAAACAAGGGCTGAACATAATCCCTTTCCTTACAAGTGCTGTGAATCCTCGAAGTCAGGGGAAGGCGAGAGAGAGCTTTGAAATTGTGTCCGTGAGGAGTCTCGGGCGGAGAGAGGGGGAGGCCGTCTGCTTGAAGGGAAAGCGTGGTGCTTCTCTTCTTTACGTGGGCTAGTTAGTGCTGACAGACACAAACCGGAACGATGTGAACAACAGTTTGTTTCTCATTAAACAGGCATAAAACATAAAGCCACATAAGTTCATGTCACACAAGCAATGCTGCCTATGCTATTTAATTCATATTTAATTATTAATGTGATTGTAATTCACTAGGGAAAAACTCATCTACATTTTGTTACCTAAAATTAATGTCTTGGAACTTTCTTGGTAGTTCATAGAAAAAGCCTTATGCCATTGCCATAGAAGTTATTGGGGATTTTATTTCAGTTTTACACAAAGGAATTCCATAGTCACATTTCTCAGTATTTCCAGTCCTGTTCCAATGCATACATCACACCTGGCAAAATGAGATGTATCTAACACGTGCACGGCTAAGTGAGAAACAGCATACATTCTTTGCAAATGTGAATGGATGAACGCGGCCTAACCTCACCTGCCGTCTCCCACAAGAGACAAGAAAAAGCATTAACCCAAGATGCTGAAATTTGCCAGATTTTCAAGAGTCAGAACCTAAGATCTCTGAAAATCTGTCCCTTTGCGGTTTTTTTCCTGGCTAAGGAAGAGCTGATCTCTACTGAAAAAATCTGCTCCTTTATGTTTACTTTCTGAAGTGTGCTGGTTACATCCTTAATCTGGATTAAACTGACCAGCTGTAATAATAAAAAAGTTTGAATACATTCATATAATGAGCTTAGAGAGAGATAAAGCAGAAAGAAGATAAAGCAGAATTAAAGATATTTCCTGAATGCAGCTAAACATACTGGTCTAGACTCGTATCTCATTTAAAGAGCTCCCAGCACGGAGCAAATGTATTGACTTCAGATCAGTTGCTCGGGCTTCAGACAGGGTCAGCCCCGAACTGCTTCTATTTTATTCACCTCCTCCATTACAGAAAGAGCAGGGTCTCTTGTAGAGCTAAGTCATCACTTACCTGGGGCTGCTCTAATCTTAAAAGGCTGCACTGATGCAACAACTCTAGTCTCAGTTTTGAGTGAATTTGGAAATTAGTAAAGTCTCCTTTTAACATTCTAACTCCTAACATTCTTGTTAGGGACATTAAAAGCACCTGGATTGGGTCTGACAGGCAAAGCTGAAGCAGTATCAACGCCCTTCGGTGAAATCTCTACAACCTCCTCCAGGTTGTAAGGGTTTGTACAGGTGTGTCCTAAGTTTCTAAACATCTTTGTTAGGAAATTCATAATACATACTGCTAACGGAAGCAGTGCTACCCCCAGAGCTGTTCTAAGGACAAATAATTCACGTTTGTATAACTCCGTCAAAATGAGAAGCATATTGCAAGTGCCTAAGTGCAACTACTATGTTATTTTAAAACAAATCTTAGTAAGATTAAAGTAAGTGACTTCTTACCTCCCTTAGGGAGGTGTTGCTGAGATAAAAGTAACACTTAAAAAGCAAACTTGAAGCCAACTCTTTCTTACGATTTTGTTGATCTTCTAAGTCCTTTGCAAAGACTGACGGTTCACCTCAAAGGCTGGAAGGCAAATGAACGGCCATCCCGCCCGCGGAGCTCACAGGCGTGCTTCCCTGCGCCACAGAAAGCTGACGTTCCCATCCAAGTGGCAGCATCTCTTCAGTCCCACTCTACAATCCCCGGTTCATTCTTAAAACCAGGAATTGGGTTAGTGTCCGGCGCAGCTCCGAGCTCCCTGAATAACCCAGAGCGCAGCCAAGGGATCGGCAGCGATGACTGGGAGGACCGCACACGCCACCTCCCGAGGGGAGCGTCTCCCCTCAGATTTACAAAACCAGCCCTCAGAGCTGAATGGATCCCAGTGTGGGCAGAGCGATGCGATGGGAAAACCTCGCGGGTTTGTCTCTGGAATAACGCTTCGTGGTGTCATGCCCTTGCTAGTATGTCCTGTCACATCCTGGTTTATTGTTTTCTAAAAGAACCACTTCTTGTATTTCTTGAAGCTGGGAATCAGCAGTGAACCCGAGTGAGTGTCTTGCAGAAATGGGTCACTGTACATGTTTGGTATATTTGGAAAAGCATTTTCTGATCAGAAATGCCTATTTGTGGCTTTTCTTTAGGAATTCTCTCAGCGCTATGCCCCAGAAAATTCTCTTCTTTTAATAAAAATATAGGAATATCTACTCTAAAAGGGGTGAATTAAAACCAAATGAAGCACATTAGTAACTTCTTGCAGGCATCTCTGCATCTTGGAATACAGTTTTTAAAGTCTGTTCTCTTTTTAAATATTCCAGACTTAAATAGCTGCTCATCCCTGACACAGCACTAATTTTAGCTCTCCTGTTCTCTTTTAAATTTGTGTGCCTTGCCACCAAATTGTAATAGAGCACATTATAGCATTTTAGATTCACTTGATTTGCATTTTTACTACAGCCAGTTGTGGCTATGCCCTACTATGTTATTTTAAATAGATAGTTATGACTGCATTTCAGTGTAATCCAATGAGCATGAAAATAAGGGAGAAGAATACTTCATTACTAAAAATATCATTTCAGAAACTCATCCGCAGTGCTAGAGTTTTTCCAAGGCACATTAAAAATCACGTGTGTGCTTTAACACTGGAAATAGCTAATGCAAGCGGTGTAAGAAACTTCCCAGTAGTACCTAGAGAATCCCAGAACGGTTAAACATTTTTGTCTAGGTCTTCAGCTTTTTCAGGTCATAGGCTCACGCCTTAATTTAGTAACAGACGGCACTAGAAATAGAAACGCCATTAACTTGTTTCCCAAGGCAAAGGATCTATTTCACCCAGCGTTACAGCACTCTCGGCTATTTTTAGAGCCAGCGTGTAGGAGTTATCACGGCTTGAATGTTAATAGGCACAACACAAAAGCAAGCTGGCTTAGGTTAGAACGCAACGCTACACAAGAAACCCGTGAGGATAAAGAGGTTCCAATGTCAGTCCCATGTCCTGAATAGCAGAGAAAAAAAGCTTGCAAGTCAAAGATAAGTACTGTGGCAGCGTGACCATCTCAAGGTGTACCCTGAGAATAAGGTCACGCAGGAAAGAACAGAGTTTCCCTGGAGCTGCTGCAATAAGTCTGTTCAGCATCTACAGCGATGAATGGCTCCAGCAACGGGGAGAATGAAAAATGATGATTAACTGTAGAAGATTTTGATTTTCCTTCTAAACTTTACACAGTTAGGGAACTGGTGTGGCTGCTGTTGTTTTATTAAATCTCCCTGGAACTGGAGTTTAGAGCCCAGGGAAAGCCGACCCTGGCACCAGTTCACTGTCCTTGCGGAGACGTAACTGTGTGTGCTCCTGGAGAGAGAGAGATGGACGCAACTAACGGAACAGACAGCTAAGAGCCAGCTACCGGGCTTCCCGTACTCCCATTTTTATTGCCTGGAACTTTGGAAACTACCATTCCTCCTCATGAGGAAAGTCATCTTTTTTTTTATATTCTCCGCAGAACGAAATGATCAAACAGAACAGGAAGAAAGAAGGGAAATCAAACAGAGACTGACAAGAAAGGTAAAATCTTGCAATACCTTCTATTTGTTTCTAGAAATTTAGCAAAGCTCATATAACATCAAGAGTCACAGAGGTCGTTACTACACAAAACCTCCCGTAACATACATCCTCCTCAGCAGCGGCTGAGATAGTGGTATCTAACACTATGAATTATAAAAATACCTACCTCATCTCAGCTACATGAGACTTTGGAGCATATTTACGTATACACCTTAAATCAGAAAATGGCATTTGCTTGCACAGTGCCTGTTTTGCAGCTGCATTGCTAGAAAAGCACTGCTTCATTCTTTGTAGCAATCAGCGGCCGTGCTGACTCCCGCTGGGCGCCGGGTGGGCTCCCACAATGAATTTCTCTTTGCATTTAAGGCATTCTCAGAATCAGAACTACATCTTGTTATTGTTCTGTTCCTAGGAATCCCTCCTGGAATTACAAGCCTAATATGCCGATAACTTGTTAAAGCCAAATTGAAATTCTTATGGTGGGTCCGGTCCTGAAAGCCTTACCCAGACAGCGCGCCACTGAGTTCAGTAGAAGAGCCCTACAGCATATGACATTATACAGGGATCCTAATAAACCCGTTATGATTCCGTTACCTATTGTAAATGCATTTTATCAATATCCAGGTTAAACTATTTTCCCCTTTCTCCCGTTATAAAGACACTGTGCTGTAGCCCACAACTCCATTTAAGCCATTATTACTCTCCTGAGAATCCTCTGAAGGACTGAGTATTTCCCTGGAATTTCCAAGGGTTTGGGTTTCTTTCCATATACATAAAAGCACACTAAGCTAAGGTGGGAAGCAGAAAATGTTGCACATTTTATTGGTATGTTTGTTATTAACATGGGTTTTATTTTACAAAACTATTTAATACAGCTTAACCAGAGACCTACAGTTGATGAACTGAGAGACAGAAAAATCCTGATTCGCTTCAGTGATTATGTGGAAGTGGCGAAAGCCCAGGACTACGACCGGCGAGCAGATAAACCGTGGACGAGACTATCGGCAGCAGATAAGGTACTGACATAACTAAAATGACGTATTACTGCTTTCTACTTGCTTTGTCCATAATGATACATCAGATTCTGCGAAGACATTTAACCTCTGGGACATTAATCTCTGTAAATGTTACCATTGGTTTTTATGCTGAAACCATGCTGACCAACGCACAGTGTCATAAAAGATGCGATTTATAAACATGCCTATTTAGTACTGTAAAGGCTTCTACCCAGCACATCACCTGATAGAGGGGGAAAAAAAAAAAAGGTAGCTGCAGTCTTTCCTAATGCTTTAAAACATTTCCAGCCAATGCAGTTTTAACATTTATCCTCAGACTGGAAGTTTTGTCGCAGATGCACAAATACGTTCACTGTTTCTGAACATGAAATCGTTCCTTTCCTGCTTCCTGTGAATGCTCACGGAGTCACTTGATCCCACATTTTCACAAGCACAAACACACACTCGGGTTTTTTCCATCACATACGTGCCACCTAGCTGATTTACACCCTACGTTAACCTTCGCATTTAGCTGCTTGAGCACCTAAAGGAAATAGCTCAGCGTGATTCCCGATAGACGCGCAGGCGAGTAAGCCCTGGAGCTGTGGGGCTGCAGCAGGCGGAAGGGACGGGGATGCCGAGGCACCCGCTGGGTAGAAGGGCCAACACGGGACGGTTTCCTGCGGCTCTGCTCCGAGCTGGGCAGACCAAACGCTTCCTTCTCCAGTCCAGTGTCTCCCCAGTAATAAGTACAATAAATGGGTTTAGAGGAGTCATGGAAAAGGCACAATGTATCCTACTACAGTAGCGCTCTCTCCTGAGCTCACTAACATGCTGAATAAGCTATTACATATTAATCAATGGAATAATCATTTTACATACTCGGTATGTATTAAAATCAGGCTTTTCCTAGTTTTACTGTTTTTATATTTTAAACTAGGCAGGTTTATAAGCAAGAAAGCGCCAGAGTTCGACTGTAGCTACTGGTGGCATACGCCAGGAATCCAGGGTCAGGAGTTCGACCACTGCATTAGTGACTGAGAAACTTCTCTTTCAGAGTAGACAAATACATTGTTTCTCCTCATTTTTCTTTTAATAAGCCAAATGTCTGATCTAAAACATGAACATGGCTATAAGCCTCATCATTTTAGGTAGCTAAACCACAAAGCACCAAATAGATAAGAATCTGTGAAAGCACCAGTATGTTCCAGTTCACTCACATTTGCCATTTAAACAAAAGAATGCTCTCACTTCTAGCGTCTTGAATTTCATTATATTAAGTACCAAAAGAGAACATTTTTCTCCACTTCTGACTGTGCAATCCTATGGATAGAGGTGAGAACACAGTCTGGACTGGTATTTGCAAGTTGTGATAAGGCAAACAGTCTGGTTTTTATTAAAATATGACATCCATTGAAATTCCATAAAAGTCACTTGAGCAGCTGATCAGCTTCTCAGCAACTTCTAATCTTTACTAAGTTTTAACTGGGATCTTACTGAATGGGAGGCAGTAAGCACCATGGTTTTATGCTCCTGTCAGCATTGCTTCTAGACAGAAGTGACGCCGTCAGCAATCAGTAACAAATGACATGACCAATCCATATAACTGAAATATTCGGCATCTCTAGGGGCACAGTACGCTTTGCTATGCCCAATACCTGTTATTCCTACTTTAGAAAACTCCTGTTCAGCTCTAAAAGTCTGGTATTTTACAATGCTTCAAAATACAAAATTATTTATTAACCTTCTTCTATTTTCAATTCCTAGGCAGCAATTCGGAAAGAGCTAAATGAATACAAGAGTAATGAAATGGAGGTACACGCGTCAAGCAAACATTTGACAAGGTCAGTTTTCCAGCTCTTTCTTTCCATTGCCCGCTAAAACCAGCCTGCTTGAGTCCTGAATCTGTAGATTTTGCTCTTACATGCTGAATGCGGGAGAATACAAAAAGGAAGCTTTATTTTAAAAGAAAAAGGAAGTACTTCTCTTCCTGTTCAGAACCTGGCTTTTTTTTTTTCCTTGTGCTTTGATTAGCATGTACAGAGAAGCCCCCAGACCTTCTCCAGAACATCACTCAGCTTGCCTTCCTTGCACCAAAACCGCAAAAGCCCTGACAAAGGATTAAATGTCGTGGCTGGGCCAGCGTGAGGCTGGCCAGTCCAGCGCTTGCTTCACGGGCCAGCACTGATGAGAGGGACCATGGTTAAACACGCATGAAAACATTCATTTCCCTTTTCTAAGTGGGAAAAAACATGAGCGAGGCTGATCCCACAGCCATTGTTACTTGCAAAAAGACTTTGTTAGTTAGTGAAAAACTGAAACAGCAATCAGTTCTTTCCTACAATTGCCATTCTCTCTCTTGAGCAAGCCCAACGGCTCTTAAAGCACGCTCCTGGGAGGTGTTTGGGAGCGTGGTGTACTCTTGCCGTGCCTGGGAGCACTCAGCTGTGCTCGCTGCTAAAAGAAATGCTAAATGAAGGAAGGTGGCTGCAGCCTCGCATTCTGGAACACTCACTTCAGCAGCACCCACATTTCCCTGCTTATTGCTGAACTCTGAATTCCGGCTTAACCGAGCTTCAGCTGGTCAATGAAAAGATGGTCTGGACAAATACACTTGAGTTGTAAATGCAATGTACATTGATCTAAATGCTATATTTATATAATTCTAGACTGCTCATACAATTGTTAGGGCCCCTTTTAATGTTCCAGGACTCAGACTCAATGTTTACGGCGAGACATCACTGTGTTGATAGAATGAAAGAGAGGAAAAAAAAATGGGATGGCTGCAGTTTAAGTCTGAAAGTGAGATATACCATCTCTAATTGAAGCTACCTGGGGAGTTTAAGTAGATTATAATGATATATTTTGAAATTTGTTCAGGATATTAGGAGTAAACAGGCTTACAATTTACATTTAGTGCTAAGGCATTACAAATGACCGGGACTTTAATTATATCTCCCAGCCAAAAGAACAAGCCTACAGAGCAAAAGTATGGTTATTCCAGACAGACTCTAAGACTATTGTACATTAAACCAACAATATGTCCTCCTATTTTCCAAAGCATCAGCTCAACATTGCTTAACTCCTACAAAACAAGATCACTGCACAATAAAGAATACTTCCTCCAATGAGACTGTGGCTTAAGAAAGAAACAAAATCAACCCCACGGCTACTATTTGCACTTGCACTCCCAAATACCTGTACACTGCTTAGACTGGGCCCTGCGGACTGTGACTGCACTACGGTCACGGCATACGTGTGGAAACGTGGGTGAAAATTGAGACTTAGTTGCTAGTGTTCTTCACTACTGTTACTGTACCTTTAAACAGAATGAATGGGTTTTTTTCAAAATAAGATTTTTTTTTATTAATCTAGCAAAGAATTTTTAAAAATTCTATGTATTTTTTCAAAATTTCAAAGTGGTTTGAAAAACGTCTCTTATTTCTCCTAGATTTCACAGGCCATAGAAATTTTCTTCTGAGAAGAATCTGTCTTTACTTTTTGATACTGCTGCTGAACACACATCAGGGAATATATGAGTCTTTCCCTCAAGTTCAGTCCAGGATACCTTGATGTTTATGTGAAAGAAGGACTCCGCAGACGAAGTCTCTGAGCACTTACGGACAGAGAGACACCAGAGATGTACTTCGCTCTGAAGTCAGAAGAGCGACGGCCTGTGGAGTGGGACGATCTGCTGAAAAAGACTGAAGTAGAGCTACTTGAAAGAACCTACTACTCTCCTTTAACACTTGTTTTAAACTGTTTTGCAGTCTGTCCTGGAAAAGGAGATGTTGTGCATGTACAGGCTTTACCATTCCAAGGCCTCTGACATAAACGGACATGACACACTGTCATTCGGTATTATGTTGACAAGACATTTGGAACTTACCACAATTAGTTTGTAAAACACTTAAGTTCATGTTCTAAAAACTAATTTAATGTATTATAATTTCATTCTTTTTTATATAATGTCTAACAGAATCACAGCTGCAAGCATTTTTGATTCCTGTTACTTTTGTTCTTTAATTAAATGACTACTTATTGCAGGAAATGAACACGTTTCCCAAAGCTCTTTCTTCCCCAGGGACAGTTGGGAAGGGAAGAGATGACAATTATTATGCCCCAGCTCATATCGCTTCTTTATCAACACAAGAGTCTTCAAAAGGATGATCTTAAGTAAGGTTTTCCATCTTGTGGAATAGCGATGTTTTGGACCTGATCCTAACCAGCATAACATGATTGTCATTCTACACTAGTTGAGGTTCTGGCTCTCTAAAGAATTACAATTAAGTTCACTGTTACTCTCATTCAAAAATTACTAAGTTGGACAACGATATATAAAAATGTAACAATGTACTTTGATGTTAGCAAACAAATGATTTTAATGCTTTCTTGACAGTAAAAGGAAAAAAGTTACTAAATGCTAATAGCAAAACAAATAGAACTGGTTGAGAAAAATGTAAAGCCAGACATTCCAGTAATGCTCGACATCTAGAAGCACCTGGGAATTCTACTCAAAATACTACTAAAAGGAAAAAACTCAGAAAAACCCTCCCACACTGCTGCCGGAAAGCATGCCCAACAAGACAGCAACAAAATAACACATACACTTAGAAGGCAGGCATTTCTCTGCCAGAGTCTAAAATGCTATCCTTTTAGGAAGTTGTTTGATGTTAAAAGTTTGAAAAAGGCTCTCTGGATCTCGTAGCTTTGCTGAGATGATCTCCATGAAACATGAAAAGAAGAAAGAAAATAAGGTATGTAAAATTGTTTGTATAGAATACTACTACATTGCTGCAAGATGGTGAAGAGAATCAATGCAAACAGTGGATGGACAACTTTCAGTTCTCTTCTGCTGCTCAGTGTGGGGATGAAATAACACAAATACAGTGCTATTCTTTAGATAAACTACCATTTTAAAGTGGAAGGTAAGAACATACAGCACAACAATTAAAATATATGTCAGTAAGGGCAATGCTAGAAGAAATCGATGAATCATGGGAGACGCGGTGCCCAGGACCAACAAAGCTTGCCAGCTTCGGTGTAGCTAGCTGTAATTTGGTACGACTTTTTAATGTTTGACTCAAGTGACTATCAGTTGAAGACCTGAATTACCCAATTACTTGATCCAAAGATTATTTTTTTTTTCCTATTTATTGCAATTTTGTAACTTGCTGGCTTTTCACAGAAATAAGTAACATTATAACTAGCCTTTTAACATACTGTTAATGATATTTATCAATCATTTTATTATTAACTAAATACTATTAATTCTAAACAACAATATAATGACAGTCCAAGGTGTAATATACCAAAAGGGTAAACAGAAAGGAGAGCAAAGTTTCTTCAGCAGAACCACCGCTTTCAGTTTCAGAACAGTAGATGACCCACTATTGACTACAAACTTGGCAATAATCCATGAAAGTAACACTCCTATTTAGCAGTGACGCATACTTTCACTGGTAATAAAAATATTGTATAAAACATATTAAAATGATGTTGAAAATAATAAGATGAAAAGTATCTTAAGGGTAACTTAGATCATTTTTTAAAATTTCAAACAATGCCTATGAGCTGTATTACTAACATGACTTCACCACCTTGTAGTTACGCAGCGATACGCTTCGCTTCTTCCCCATGTTCTCAGCTGTCCTTCCACCACAAGCATCCCGGCCTGTTTTCTGCTTTGGTCTGGCAAGAGACAGAAAGTTGTGACCACTTCAAAGCCACCAGCGGCCCGTGTCAGCTCACTGCCATCAGCGCGCTGTGGGCAAGTCCAGCAAGTCCTGTGGAGGCTGCCCGCGCCGGGCCGTGCAGCGTGCTCGGGTACTGCTGGAACACGGGCATGTTTAGTGCAGGGACCTGTTCTCCTTGTGCTGCTTCTTCCCAATGGAAAAAAAACAGGCCTGCAGTGCACAATTCCTATCGCTTCATTTAGGTGTCTGCTGTGGATGGCCCCTGGGGTTTCCCATCCACAAACCGAAAAAGAAAAAAAAAAAGAATCTCCCTATGCTGAACTTTGCCTTTGTGAGTCCTCCCTTGTGATATGCTTCACACTTGTACATTTGTTAAATTTGACTGTACCTGCTCAAAGTTTTTAGAAGTTAATGGGTTGGGGTAAAAACTGATAGGTGAACAGTTGAATTTTATACTTCTGTTTTATCATGAGTCCTCACTAAAACTAGCAGTTATTATTTTTCCAATATGCAGTTCACTGTAAGTGAAGAATTTGGGCCTTGCAGTGCACTTTTTAAAACCTTGTGCAGTTAAGAGAAAAATACTGTTTCATGTACAGGTAAAATTCAATTAGACCAGCGGAAAAAAAAAAGTTTAGCATCTCATGAGGTCCATCTAGTGGAGATGACAGTGAACACGGGCTCAAAAAAAAACCCAAACAAAAATCAGAGGCTCAGAAAAATTAGAAAAGCATTAAGTGCACTTATGTAGACGGGATAAGTGGACCAGATTATTTACTGGCAATTTCAATATACTAGTTGAGAGAACACAGCCTTGTGTTTTTAAAATTAGTTCATAAGAAATAATTTCATTTACAACTATTTCTGTTTAGAATAAGCCATTTCCCATCAATGAAGTTTAAGAACAGCAATTACTCTGCATTCTACTCCCAGTGCACCCTGGATAGAAATCTCACATCCATTTCTCATCCAAGAAGTTGTTTTTTAAAGCTGCTATTTTCAATAACAATAAAGCAGTCTTTTTCATAAAGTTATACATTAATTTGGGTTGGTAAGAACCAAGGCCCTTTCCCAAGGTCACTGGGTCCCTCCCCCTGCTCCGAGTGAGGGAACCTTTGAAATTAGAGTAGGTGGCTCAGCAAGCGCTGAGTCCGGGCTACAGTCTGAGCATGGTCTTTTCTTGTCTTAATTTAAAGGCAGTATTAATATAAAGATAGAGAAGCAATTTAGAATCAATAGATTTTCCCATTTTCTTTTAGGACATCTGTGAAAGCGTTTTCTACCTTAACTTTACCTTAGAATTCCATTTTAAATCATGCCATTTTTCTCTCTGAAAATAAACTTTAGGAAACAGTTACTCTCAGAAATAATGAAGGATAAATCAAAGACATGAAGCACCTGTAGGACAGAGAGATTGCAGGGGCAAGTCAACAAAGGGTTAACAAAAGGAGACTGGTTTAGTATCACCAAAGATGCAGACAGTGATGAAGTTCAGCAGGGAACTTCTACTGGATAAATATTCTTAAAAAATTATAGGTAGGTTTGAAGGAAGTCAAATCAACGTGAGACCTAAGTAACAGCCAACAACTTAAAATGATGAAAGCCAGTCTACTAGATTAAAAAAAATATTAGACAACAATAATAGCAATATAGCATAATCGCTGCATTCAGAATTAGCTGGAATGAAAATAAGAATTTGAGAGATATTGACAGTGGTTTCAGTAACATATGAGAAAAAAATAGAAGAAAGAATACTACTGTAAGCAAAAGTCGCTGTGTTGATAAAAGTAGCATTAGGAATGTAGAAAGGAAACTGAGGAAAAACAGAAGAGTTCAGAGGGTAAGGGGTTAACAGAGAAATGACAGAGAAGTGTGTGTGACATTAAAGACAGCCAAATGACAAAATAAGAGGGGTGTTCACCTGGAGCCTGTCCCACGGCAGGTAATGTAGACAAGCTCCAAGACATGCACGTTCTATGAGATACTCTCTACACCCGTTACTGCTGGGTCAGCTGCAAGATTTTAATCCCCATTTTTTAAGAGAACATAAATGAAAAATACTAAAAATCTGAAACCGAAAAGTTTACAGTATATACATGCGGGATTGCAAGTTAAAAAAGATTAAAAGATTGTAAGGAACTATAAAATGCAAGGTACCTTTTTGTTTAATTTAAAAGCAAGTGAAGAGCAACATTAGCTTAGAAGTTGCAAATCGTAAATATTCAGAAGAAACCTTCTAGTTGATACATGGTAACAAAGCAGAAACATAAACGATGACTCACTGGTCATTTTCTTAGGAAAACTTTTGGAATTTAAGTCTATGGAATAGATTTCATTACTATGTAGGATATATTTCTGACCTCCAGAGAGCAGACCCTCTTAGACCTGTTGTCTTACGCAAAATACTTGCGCAGCAACAAGTTTTATTTGACTGACATGCAAATGTGTATTACTGATTTAAAGTGAAATCGTAATGACATCATTTTGTAAAAAAACCAAAATCAACAGACAATATATATTTTTCTTGAAATATTTAATACAACTATTTGCAACGTAGTTCAACCACAAGTGTTTAGAGTTTTGTTTGCTCTTAAAAACTCCTATTGAAGTCTAACGCCACAGACAAATAGGACTGAGATCAAAATAGGCAATTTGATCCCTAAATTTCTGACAGTACTCCGGATCAGACAAAAGGGGTATTCTGTACATACAGATCCAAAACATTGATTCAAAGTGAAATTCAAAGTAATTTATCTGAATGTCAGTAAAATAACCTATAAAAATTGTTAAAGACTTCTCAAAACCAGCATGTGCTAAAAATAAAAATTACACATTGCATTTTAGCAGATTCAGTAAAATAACTGCAAATCTCACAGATTAAAGAAGTCTTCTCCACAAAGATTTTAATATTATTAAGGAAAATATGCTTTCATTACAATAGTTTCCTTTAGTGTAAGACAAAGTTGTCAAATTTTACGTTATAAAAGAATGTTTATATTCACCTTGAATTTCAGGAAGGTATTTGAAAATTTTACTTCAGAATTCTATCTTCTCCTTGAAACAGTGTCTGCAACCCTCTGCGAACATTACACAGTTCCTCTTCTTGCTGTGCAGAAAGCATTACATTGATCACATACTTTAAATAAAATCTTCCTTTCTTTTTTTAAGTATCATAATTCTGATACGTAGTATACGCTGCTTTTAACATATCAAATACGATACTTTTCCATGTCAACCTTCAACATATTAAGACACAGAGCTAAAAGAGTATATCCACATCTACCTGCTGCTTTTGATACCCAGATAAAGTATAACATGTCGGTAATACTTGGATTCTGACTCATTTTTATTTTTGATAGAGGACCAGAAATTACAATTTTTAGTAATTTAGTGTTCAAACAGCTATACTTAAACAATAAATATAAATGAGGACAAGATAACTTCATTTACCATTTCTTTAAGAAGTTTCTCTTGGAGTCCTTTTATGTCTTCTTTCATCAGACGCATCTATAAGGAAATATCAAATGCATCTTCTCTGCTTACAGTTGGTAACCCATTTTCAAGACAATTACATCCCTAAATGGTCTATAATGAGAGACGCAGATGCACATGCATCCACCTGCCTAAGGAAAGGGACGCGGCTTTTAAATTTGTTCTTTCTTGGGTGATTAACACTGGTGAACAAAGCCACGGAATACAGAATAAGTCTTGCATCCGTTCTCCAAATAATTGCACACACCTTCTAATGAGTGAAGTCTCAGCCTAAACCACTCAATATTGTTACATTAACAGGTATTTTATGACAATGAAAAACTACAAAATACTTAATTGGCATTAATACAATGCTGAGGAAAAAGACTTTCTTTGGAAAGAGTCAATACTTCTATCTGTTGGTAAAATTGAAGAATTATTAAAACAAGAAAGAAACAAAAGTTCCCCATACCTCTGAAGTAAAAATATGTTCTTCATAGTCAACAGTATGGTAGATGTTCTTTTCAAATGAAGATTTAAGAATCTGAATTCTGAAGAAATAAAAGGCAGTTCTAACAGCTTTGCTACATATGAACTTTCAACACATATTTATGAATGCATCCCATTGTTTGTAGTTTATTTGTACTTAAAAGCACGGATAAATATTACCATCATCGTTACTACTGGAATAGTCCCTAAGGTATGTGGAGAAATTCAGATGGAGAATAATTACATTTTCAATCTCATTTTCTCATCTCATCTATATCACTATTTTATGGATGAGAGAAATTGCAGAGGGAATAGTAGCTGGCCTAATTTATACCTCAAATGAACAGAGCACAAGTCTCATCCTGGGATTAAGGAAGCCTACTAACCTCTGCTGTTCATTTTTCATGTATGTACTAAAAGTATGCGTATGTTTTTTCCAAAAGGTCTGGAAAGAAAAATATTAATAGATCATCAATAGGAACTCGTATTTTCTGAACTGACTAATATCTAATATGAACAAAATAACACACAACCACTGACTCAGCACACAATGGGTGGGAGTTACAGTCACCACAGGTGCTTGGAAAAAAAAAGAAACGCTTAGCTGGCAAGATGAGGCACTTCAGGAGTTCTTTTTTCATGGAACCAGTTTCACCAAAAATATGTTCTGCATAACAGTTTCAAAACAATGAAAAAGAATATGCACAGCATTTTAACCAGACTTTCCATACAATTTAAGCCATGCCTTCAGAGTAAAAGAAAAAAAGAAAATTTAAGTCTTGTGTTTACGTGAGTATTTGTATATTGATTTTTACATTACAGCAAGTAGCAGACCCATAATGTCAACTGGCTTGTCGTAGAACACACAGCAAATCAGGTTCAACGGTCTACGAGCTGTTCCTGAGAGCCAGGCCGGCTGGATGAAAGGCTCATGAAGCGGGGTAAACAGCCCGCTAAAAGCAGCAGTAGTAGTAGTTTAGTCGAGGAAGAAAAACATATAGTGTTGATCTAGAAATTCTAAGACCACAGCATTAGCCAATCCCAACACTTCAAATTCATTATTTGAAATATGACCCAACGTCAAGCACAATGATAAAGGCTTTTTAAAACAGAATTAATGATCTAAAGTTAAAGTGGTATCAGTAATCTATGGGTTCCATAAGAACTTGTTTTTCTCCATGATCAAGCAATTAAAATACAAACCGAGAATTCTTTTTCCAAGTTTTTCAGGGACTGAGAATCTTTTTCAAAATTCTCAAGTTCCTCAAGGAGAGCAAAATGAAATTTGTCCAGCTGCCTGATCCTACCAAAACAAAATGCGTTACTTTTAGAAGGTATTCATTGCATTTTAAGGGTGTTTTAAAATAAATCTTTTGTTACAGACCTGCATTCGTGAAGCTGGTAACTCATTGTTGTCAAATGCTCATGGGCAGCTCTTAATGATTGCTTAGTAAAATGATCCATTTTCTGTGAGCGGCTCTATGAGGATGTTTTAACATTAAATTCAGATTACTTGCACTTTAGGAAAAAACCCACCCGTAGTATGTTTAGTACTGTAATTCCTTAGTATCACAGAACATACTGAGCAAAAAACCTTTTTTTTTTATTATCTCCCTATCCTTTAAGGAAAATCTTTCTACTAATGAAATGTAAATAAACACAGGGTTTATGTTTAGGTAAAATTCTACCTAACTTAATTAGAAGTACATTATTTGAAAAACGCATTGCCTCAAAATAGAGAAAGTACACATGAAACAAATGACACGTGCCTACAGCTGTCTTAGATGAACAAATGCATTATTCACACTCAAGTTTTCCTTTTTGCAAATAAATTTCATTCATGGGTTTGACAATTTGAAAAAAAAAAAATCAAGATGCAGTATGCTCATTGCTTTAGATACATAAGCTTCTTTTGAAACAACAGACAGGATAAAAAATAAAACAGACCTGGGGGGGGGAGAAAAAAAATCATTGGAGAGTAAGGTACGTAAAGGAATTGAAAATGGCATAAAACCAAACTTTAAGTTCTATGCACATGGCTATTTTCATGTCCTTTTAAGCAAATTCTGTGGTGTAAGACCAGCTGTCATTCATATGCGTGTGCAGCCACCCAGACAACTAATATTGTATACGAAACGCCTTGCCTCAATTTTCTTTGTAAATTCTTTTTGGAGCTTCTGACATACGCTGATAGTTGAACAGCCAGGTTCCCAGATCTCTCCATCCAAAAGAGACATGTCATTTACAGATACAGTAGATACGCTTTCAGACACTGAAGAGAAGTGAAAGATAATGCCACAATTCAATATGAAAAAGCATCCTAGCTGAAGTTACAACAGGGCCTAGAGCAGCTTTGTTATACATAGATTAATTTCACCAATAAGATGGCTGAGACCAGCTTCTCTTTTCGTATCAGTTTTCTGACTTTTTAAATGGATACAGTCTCTAAATATTTAAAATTTCGGGTTTTTTTTTTAACATATAAAAAACTTTTTTATGGATACTATCTTTTCTTGTTAAAACTTATTTGTTATGTTATTTTAAACTTTTGCACATCTATAGTCAACTTTCACTCCATAACTAACCTCTGTAAGTAACAGCATCATCTGTTTTAAATAATTTTCTAGGCTGTAACTTTGTTCTTCTCTTTCCTTTCTTTTCCTCCTCTTTGCTTGTTTCTACTTCATCAGAATTGCTTTCTGTGTCACTGTGGTACCTTCGTTTGAGAAATGTCTGTATAGTTGGTCCTTTAATAAATATGAAAATAATACTTAATTTTAGGATTATTTAGAACAATGACATGGGAATATGGCCCTTTGGATCCAAACTCTAGGATTATGTGTCTTGGCTTTAAAACTGGAGGGCATGTTCAGCAGATAGGAGAACTCGATGCACCTGAACAGCAGGATTTGAATGGAACACAGAACTCTGACTCATGCAAGACTCGCTCATTAGAAGAGATTCACCCCAAGTTCTCTTTTCCTCATGATGCATTATCCCCACTTTTCTCCAGTATCAGTGGGAATGCTTCTAACTCTTTCTTGAGAGCACAACTAACTCTTCACAGTAACTGCATTTTGGAGCCCAATCTTTGGGTTTTCTGGGGGTACTTAAAACAGCAGAGAAAATGAGAAAAAGAGTAAAAGTGGAGTAGTACTGAAAATCTAGAAGAGAAAACAAGATTAAAAAACTTGGGCCATATTTTTATGCCAAATAAACATTTTTCTTAACCTTTATGGATACACATCAAAAGCCTTTTGCTTTAAATCAAATGTTTGTACCTGACTCAGGTATGGGGCCATAAGGTTCTTCACTGCCACTGGTAACAGACAATGGAGATCGTGGGACACACTCCTAAAACAAAAGTCACTGATTTATTAGCTTCCAAATTAGCTTCCACTTTTGGAAGTCTTAATCAGAAATCCACATTTATGTTGCTTTTCATTAAACTAGGGACATGAACACAACTACAGTAAGAAAAACAAACCAAAAAAACCACTACACGAATTACTACTAGGTCTCATTAGATGACAGAATAAACAAATTCTTCACCATACTAATAATTAATGATAGCAATAAGTCTAATGATCAATAAGGTCTAACCATTTCTTGCAATAGGTCACAAACAGAATTATTTCTTAAAGGAGTCATTAATGCTTTTTTCACCAGAAAAAGTACTTACAAGAAGTGCTTTGAAGGTATACAGCAGTTTTTATTTATTTGCCAATGCTACAATAGCTGTTGTATTGAGTAGTACATCAACGCTAAACCTACGAGAGCACTTTCTCACCTCAAGAATTTTTCCATGCAGAAGTCACTACTCTTTAATTTGTGAAAAATCATTTATTTTTTATTGAAAGTCAAGAAAAAAAATTAATCCCTGTTATTTTTTAAGATATTAATTATAACTGATTTTGTTGGGATACAATTCTTTCCTTGTATGCATATGATAAAGAATTCCCTAATTTATCTCAAATATTTAAAAATCAATAGTAGGATTTTCCAAGGTCACAAGTAAACATTATATATAGTGTTTAACATTAAGAAAGATGCATTTCCCTTAAACCACACCACCTGTAAAGTAGACGAAACAGACAAAAACCTGCAGCTCTCTTCTGAGGAGCAAAGGCTTTAGTAACATACCTCCTCTTTACTTCTGGCGACAGGTTTAGTGATATCTTGTAGTTTTCCTTTAATAGAAAGTATGTCTGAAAAGCCGTGTCTGAAACTTGAATCTTCATTATTGTCGTGTGTTTCAGATACTGATCCCTTTGTATGTTTTCCACTGACAGTTTTGTACGTTGTTAAGCTGAGCTACACATTAACAAAAAAAAAAAAAATCATTATTGAAAGGAGATGTATAAAAGCATAGAACAGCTGGCAGCTGAATGGAGCAATTTCAGTTAAAATAACTGTAGACTAACTTCAGTATTCTTACCAAAGATGCTTCAGTTAAAACTGGTGAGAAACTTTTATTTCCAAATGTTAACTTTTTAACAGTCACCTCAGGGGACTGATTTAGACATATACTTTGAATATTATTTATTTGCAGATAGAGATTATTGGGAGAGATCCCTTCCTCAAAGTTTAACACTTCTGTTTTTTCTGGTGTTAACTCCTGAAGACCGGGTGATCTTTCACTACAAGTGAGCTCTTGAGGAACATCTCCTTCTGATACCCTCTCAGCACCTAGAAAACAGTTGTTTGTGTCAGCATGAGGAATGAAAGTTCGCAGAGGTAAGTGGAAGCCCCCCATTGCTAACTGTTCCAACTCTAGGTATTTGCAAGTCTCAGACGTGTGGAATGGTACTTTAAGTGTCGGCTTGCCACACTTGCACGTTTTGTACCCTCCGCGCTATTTTAGTGGTTACCAGATTCATTCTAACACTTATGTATTGCACTTCTGTATTATGCCGACGTCAAATAACCGCGCCAACCTTAAATACACTTCCTTAAATTATGTGGTACGCACTGAATTAGCGGCTATTAACTTATTTTAAAAGCATGAAATAAACGTAAAATTGTACTATTGTGATAATCCTCATTTAACCTCCAACTTTTGATACGGAATTGCTATAAATTAAAAGTCAAAATACATACATCTCATGGTCTCAAGAGATGCAGGACTCTCAGATGAAGGCACTTCAATTTCCTTTTCTTTTGCAGAATTCTTTGGTTTAATAAATGCTTTATGTACAGAGTTAGCTACTCTCTTTGGCTCCATAGATAGAATATTCTGGAGTTCCTTTTGCTGAGTATCATCCTTGTTTTCCCCATTCATATGTTTCTATTAAAATACAAAGTTTACATAAACATTATTTGTAAACATACCGGAAATGTGTATATATATGCAGGTAAAGAGCATATTATCTATATGTACCCTTGAACAGGGAACATCATTAGAAGTACTTAAATTCATAAGGCTATCAGGTGTTCAAATCTCAACATGCATTGAATTTGTTTAATTCAGCACCCAAATTCCTATTCTTATGAACTTCTTAACTACTGGAGGCAATTACCAATGCTTCAGGATTTCATCAATGAAGTTTACAGACCTATCCGCATACACTGAAGTGTTATGCTAAGAGAATGAAAGTGTTTTAACACCCAACACCATTGCTTAATTTACTAAAAATTCCACTTGGATATTCAGCAAACACACTGATATACCCTCTACCAAGTCAGCATTTTCTATTGTATGCAGATTATGCTTACATTATCAAAATCATCTTATCTAAAAGAAAAAATTTGGCTCACTAAAACCTCCCATTTAATAGACATTTTCAAAATACCGGTAAGTTTTCAAAATAAAGGACGCAGTAGTTCTTTGCAGCAGAGTAAGTTTCATAAATAGAAACTGAAATACTATGATGACTGAGAAGGTTATTTAGGACTGATTTTCTTAGCAGCTAAATACTCATTATTAAAAAAGGGCACTGCTAGAAATAAAGAAAATTAGTTTCCACTTGCTCATGTTGGGCACTTAAAATTCAGGAGTACAAAGTAGACCAGAGTTTATTTTGAAAAATACAGCAGAATTGGATTTTTAAGAATAAAGTGCAACTTTATACCTGTATTTTTGATTTCTCCTCCTTAGAGTTGCATGCTGAAGATTTCCTTTCACTCTCCGACTCTGAACTGGAAGGCTCTTTGTAATTTTTTGCTAATGCTGCTCTTCGAGGTCGTTTTTGTCTGATGGTTTGTTCTATTGTTTCGTCTGTTCTTGAATCCTGTTTTTTACATTTGTTTCTCTTTGGAAGAAAACAAACATCTTCAGTTTATATCAGAATAATTAATAAACATATAAGAATAAATGGCAAGTAACTTGGTTTAATTACTTGAAATCCATTATTTCAGAACAACTAAAGAAGTTTAACATTACCAAAGCCCAGAGAGTGTACTAAGTATTTTGGGAAGATAATTTTCACTGTAGGGTACTGCACTGTAGTGCAGTCAGGAATGTAAGAGTGAAAAAAGCGAAGAGGCAAAATAAATGCCATTTTTGAACTACAGCAAAGCTGATGTGGGTTTCCAAAGCTTGCTCTCTGAAATATGTGCACGTTTAAATTAGACAGTAACTGGTTTGAAACAGGACAAAACCAAAAGCCTGCAGAGTGAGCAGGAACCAGTATCCTTGATCATTACCTGTGCACTGACGACCTTAACCTCTAGCCCAGAATCAGTCTTCCCTTCTATCTGTCGCCCTGCTACATCCCAACTACTGCCACTCTCTACACAGCAGTCAGTGTTCAGAGATAGAGCAAAGCATGTTCTCACTCAAAATACGCCTGGGACCTGACATTTGAGAGGATGTGAAGCTTAAGTACGATGCTTCTCAGACTAGGAGAGATTAACAGTTCTTGCCTCCTGCTCTTTGAGAAGTGCTCTACGCAAAACGTACGCTTTCCCAGCCTCCTCATAGCCAGGGTCAAGTTTACTAGTGACTTCCTGGGCTTCAGATGCTCCCCATCGAAGGCTACGCAGTAGTGGAACCCTACCTCCTCAAAGCAGGCACTTTGAACTTGCTTGGGTAGAGCTGGGGAATTTTGCTACTAACAAAGGACACTTTTTAATAAGTAGAGATTCAACACTGGGCAGTTAAGTCCTCTTCAGTTTTAATATACATGGACTAGACATAACCATCAATACCTACATATGGTGATCATATCTTCATATGCATGATTTACATTGAGTGCATGTATGTAGCTTTAAGCTATGGATGTTAAATTTGAATAATTATTGTACAGTCTGAGAGACCAAAGAATAGTCTGGAGGGGACAGATTTTGGGGTTTTCTGACATTTTTGTTTTTTAAACTGTGGCTTACAAACATCTCAAGTACCTTCCATTAACATGTTCATAATCTCTTATAATTTTTTATACTTCCAACTTTAATACGCTTACAATATTTTGCAATTATTATTCTTTATTAACATCTGTAACATTTTTGGTTTTGCCCTTTCACTATATTACATACATTCATTTAAAGAAATTATAATCTTAAAGGTATTAAAATTCAATTAAGCACATTAGACACAAGAAAACCCTTGCTGAAAAGCTAATGGCATATTCAATGGAGCAGATGGCTATTAAGCAGTAAATAGACATAATCAATAGTTTTAAGCAACAAAACTTACAGAAGCATCAATGTATAATAATCTTTCTTACTCATAGCTAGTATGCCTGAAACACTAGCTAAATGCTACATAAAAAGAATGTAGTACCTGAAAAGAACAAACAGAATTAAACAAATGATCTTGAAATAAGCATGGAGAAATGTCAAATATTTATGAAAAATTATTTTTAAATTATTTCAGGAGTAAGACAAGACATTTTGAATATGTATTACAAGTCTAGTTGCAAATTTACATTTACCTTTTTCTTATTTGCATTTTTGCCTTTAGGTTTCTCCATGTGGCAAGCAGGTTCAGAGAATTTATCTGCTGTTACAATACATAAAGTTAGGAAAAAATTAGCAAAATAGACAAATGTTTGACATTTAGAGTTTTAGCTGTAAAAATCAAAGAATTACTACATGCCCACAAACTTACTGATTCAGTAAACTGCTTTCAGCACGTTATTTTAAAAAGCCAAAGTTTTTTTTGTTGACAACAACCTCTGCCTGTCCTATCCTCCAATAATTTTCCGTGTTAAAATACAGACTTTTTGGAAATTAATCCTTATGCTTGGAAATAAGACAACAGAAATATATCATATCTGCAACACAGCACATCACATGCTGTGCAGTGAATATCTATGGACAAACTTACTGCAGCATTCTTAAGAAATACGAAAAAGAGTTTCTTACTTTTGTCTGTGCTTATTGGTTTCCCTAAGTTTTTATTTCTACTGTAGTCAGTTAACTGGGCTTTAGATTTTCTATTTGATTCCTGTAGCCAGCTAATGTCTGTCTTGCTGTCATCAGCTCTATATTCTGTGTCTGTGTCACTAAAGAGATGCTTCTTGTTTTGGTTGTTTCTAGTCTACAAAAACCAAAAAAGTTCTTAAGTTATCAATCTATTTTTAATATACCTTTCACTTACATAATTGGTATTTAAAGGCAGGAATACAAGATATGCTGATCCACAAAAATCTGAGCCTTACTTTTTTTCTTCCTTTCACTTCAGTGATGGTTTTCCTGTCATCTGGGTTCCTTAATCAGAAAAAAAACCAAACACCTTTAAATGATACATTTAAAAATACTTGTTCTAAATCTTTCTACTGTTCATGTGATACGTGGATTAAGGATTCAAACAAATGTACCTACTTTTGTTTTCACATCCATTTAGGAAGTATTTGTTTACCTTAAAACGTAAAGGATGTGCTTATTTGCTACTGATCAGTAAGAACACCCAGTAACGACACGTCCCTCTGATCACTACCAAAACACCGCCCCCCTCTTTTCTGCTCCATGAAGAGAACTAAAGACATTCTCTTCATGGAACACATTCCCTCCTGTTTAACAGCTTCCCAAAGGAAAATCATAACACAGCCTAGGAGGCCACAACAGCTATGTTTATTGTTTGAAAAAACAACACAGTGAAGACGTTATTGTCACGCATACATTCCTTGGATTTTCACAAGGGAATGCTGGAGAATGCAGCCAGTACTATTCTTGATGATTATCGGCAGACTAGGACACAATGTAACATCCCTACCCTTTTTTGTTTGGATCTGTATGAACACTCAGTTCAGTAACATGCAATTCTGGGACCTAAAAATGTAAATAAATTAGAAACAAATGAAAGTTTTGATTTGTTATAAAACTTAAAAAAATTAAACTGGCCATCAGACAGTAACAGCTAAGGGCTTTCTTGCTCAGTTTTTATATTCAGCAACTAAATTACAATGATTAATTTCTATCTTAGAAATTATTTAACAACAGAGCTGATGTTTAAAACCAACTGGAACTGACTGAAGCTTTCGATATCTCAAACTAATACATTAGTTTCCATCCACTTTGCTTCCCTACCTTCACCAATTCAGCAGGCTCCTCTGAGCCACAAGCAGCAAAACTATCTTTTGTTGTTTTTTGCTTGTACCTTCGCTAGATTTTCTTTTTACTCAAACATCTGGGCAAAGATGTCTTTACAATAGCGCTTTGAGGATAATGGGAGAAATTGAAAGATAATGATACTCCTAAAAAACTCTTTTATTCTTAATTCTGGAAAACATCATAATATCTTTAAGTCGCCAGAACCTTAGGATAGCAAATACCATTACACATTTGAAAGGGATGGAGGTATTTACGTGGCAAACGTTTTTCCCCACTTAGATCAGTGACATAGTTTGAAATTTTAGATGTTAAGTATACTTTCAGTAGACATAATTTAAGTTGACTGAGCTCCTTTATATTCTATTCATAACGTATCAGTTTCAGTTATAGTCTTACTCCAAGCTTTATTGTAGGCTCATCAAACCCACTGATGTTAAAGTTGTAGACATCATCCCTGTCAAACAGACACACAGATCAATTTTGTGACTGAATTAATGAACAAATTAATGAACATTTCACAGAGTTAGGTATGGGTAATTAGAAATTCTTTTTGAAAATGTTTTAACTACTTACATAATACGACTAGCAGTTACATTAAGAAAAGTAGTGGTTGTCGGGTTTCTATGCTGAACTTCTTCCTATACATAAATAAAAAGTTAACTCATATGTCAAATTTGGAGGATGCATTCATGCACCCTGTCATCTCAAAAAGCAAGGAACATCTGAAAAACCCTAGCAGCTGCTCAGACTTCCACTTGACTAGCAAGAGTACAATATGGCAAAAGGGGACAAGAGCTAGTAGAAAATAAATCTTTTAGAATTTAACCTTTAAGGATACCAACAAAACCTCACAATTTCCCCCCCCCCCCAAACACTAAGACTAATTTCTGTGTCTTGGCTATATCCCATTTAAGGATTCTATAATCGCATTTACTATAATATTTTTATTCTAAATATTTAGCATTGCCATGTTCAAAAGGAGCAGATTCAATTATATAATTTGTAAACGGAAATTAATTTGGGCTTCACTGGCTGATAGTTACCTGTAAAAATATTCCATATAAGTAAATATATAATAAGTATTTTAAGTATATAGAGTCAATGTGTAATTAACATTAATGTCTACAGGTATTTTACATTCAGTGGTTTGTGAACTTTAGCTTTACATCTACTAGCTACCACCACATATGTACATGTATCTGATATGAAAAAACACTCCAAAAAAAAGCAATAATATGTTACCTTAGAGACACTGGATTTATTTAAATGTGGCCTAAAAAATAAGGATACATTCTGTTAAATGCTAATTAGAATTATGCATTGGAATACTGCTTATATAAATAAAAGCCTTATCAAAACACAACAAACTTATTCAGGCATTTAAATACAACCCAAGTGGATTAAGAGATCAGCCCCTTTCATTTTTGTGCTCTAGAAAAATTCATTCTGGATCACACAGCTATATTGCAGGTTCTCACGTCTTCCAAGTCCCCATCCAAAAGGTTTAACAGGTGACATAGCTTAACTATTCCAGTCCTTTGTCACCCAGTTACAATCAAACAGCATGTAATCATATATAAAACATATCTCCAAGACTCAGTTCCAGCAAGGTAAGACCAACGTTCTTATTTAAGATTTTTTAAATTTAAACTCTCTAACAGTCAGCTCTTTCAGGAAGAGAGAACTAGGAACTTTGGATTATCAAAAAATTGATGACAGAATCCAAGTTTGGCCCCCAAACCATGACAGCAGGATGGAGACACCCAAGGTATGCAGTGCCCAGGAACTATCCCAGTTAATTTCTCTCCATGAAAGGCATTGTGAGTGAGGGAATGAGAGAAAGACCACTGAAGAGAGTTTCTAACAGCCTTTGTAGTTCTGTCAACCACTGGCACTATTTGATACTAGTCTCCTACTCTTTGGAAAAATAAGGTTTATCATTAGTGAACAAATGATTCAGATGAAAGCCGCATGTGAAATAACTGTAGACAGAGGAGTGGATCACAAAGCCACATGCACACAAAGAACAAGCACAAAAATAAATAGTTCACATCATACCTGTTAAAATCCAAGGAGTATCTTGGTTTGTTTTTCTCATCAGTCTTCACTTTGTATCTGTCACTAATTTTAGTGATTAGTGATTTTGTTGCGTCTGTCATCTCTTTAGACTTTGTTTTCTATAAAAACAAGAGCTTAAGACTCAACTTTGAACCCATTAAACAGAAGGGCAAAGCTGCAAACAGAATTACAGGTTCCTACCAATCACCTGAACTTCATTAAATGCCTTTAGATGTACTAAATCACATTCCTTTGAATACCATTTTCCCTTGCGTTGCCCAAATAGGGAGCAATAAAACATCATTTTAGCAGATATTTTCTTTTAAATGTTATGATTTTGTGTACTATAACATTCCAAAGTGAATGAAGAAGTGCATGAGAAGTGCAAGTTGATGCTTATTTAAGAATCTTTTTTTTTAAAAAATTATTTTTAAAAAGAAATTCAGAATAAACTAATCTTAAACAGGTGACACTGAAAAAACAGTGAAGCTGACATTATTTAATTCACTCGGTATTAGTGGAAAGTCAGTTAAAAACAAGTTTGTGACTAAATGAACGTAAAATACAAATTCTGAAACACTGAAAGTTTGACAATTCTCTTAACTGCAAGTCAAAGAAATGAAGGTAAGAACCTCTCACCATCTTTGATTGTTTTGGATTTGCAGTCTCTTTTCTAAAGAGATCAGGTTCCTCTTTTGTAGCATCAGAATGCAAAGATGTTTCAGACACTCTTCCTGAAAGAAATGTTTCAAATGAGTAGTAGTTTAAATACTTTCCCCTTCTGTACTTAACAGTTTCTGTTCCAAATGATTAGCACTCTGATGTCTACTAAGTATTTTGCAGTTTTCTTTCCTCATGGTATCAATTTAATTTTCTTGGGTTTCTTCTCTCTTCTAATTTCTTTGTTTATCTGGGGAGATCCTTCAAAAAATTGAATAAAAAGCTTTTTGTTTCACAGGTCTTCCACTAACAATACAAACTAGTACAGGGGAAAAAAATAGGGCTGCAGGTTAAAAATTCATCTGAAACATTTTAAACACTAAGAGTTAACAAAGCGTGAACATAACCTGGATGGGATGTATGTGTCAATGATGGATGTAGCTTTTGCTTGTCACCAGTTGTTATATTCTGCTCAGGAACAGAGCATGCTCTTTTCTTCAACATTTTGGTTTTGTCAAAAGAACTCTCCAAAAGACCAGACAACCTAACAAAGACAATAGCATATTATTATCAGTGAATTGCAGAAAGTGTCTTTATTATAATAAATATGCATCACAAATGAGGAATATAGTGATACCTTGTAGATATCAATGCATTTTACATTGGTACCCAAGCCTGCTACCATCGTTCAGTTAACCAACGCAGTGTAAAATGGCAAACCTTCAGAAACAACATATATTTTTAAGTCAACCTCAAAGAGGCAACAATATGCCATGGCCATCATTAAACCTTGAACCTAGATAACTGCGGTGTGTCAAATCTACGACTTTTTATGGCACAGCTCACTTATGTAAACCCATATGTCATTTGTGTTTTACCTTCTGATATCATCTGAAAGAATTACTCTCCTTGTTACTGCCCAAACTTACTTAAACTCATACTCTGGTCTTGTTAATGAGTACTATTCTCACAAACAGATTAACCAATTTAAAGTCAAAATGAATAGTATTGTTCATGAAGTAGTCTTAGCAAATACATGGCTACTGGTTTGGTGCCATGAACTTCAGAATAAATTAAAAAACCCAACCCAACACAGTAAAAGCGACCTGACTTACACACCCAACAGTTCTTAATGCAATTCTCAGAGAAGACAAGACAATTAAATTCCGTCATTTTCTGAAACTATGCAACAAAATTTAAATTCTGGCAACACTTGAAAATACTCCCTTCAAAGTGAGTGACAACAACAGTGACTTGTTGTTCTTTTCCAATACTTACAAAGGTTTGTCGGTTCTCTCTACTGGCTGAGAATCAGGAACAATATCTAACGCATCATCTAAATGAGACATTAATTTGGTATCAATTATTATTACAAAAGAAATGGACAAAATTAAAATAATTTTAAAAGTAAGGACTATCAACGCTTGTAAAATTACTTGCCTAAATTTTGCTTTTTTGTGGCCTCAATTTCTGCCTCTTTTATCATTTCTAAAACTTCTTCAGCACACATTCGCTACAGTGGGATAACACCCAAAAGAAAATATTAGCATAGGACTATAAACAGTATAAGCTTGTAAACTTGCATTTTCCCTAATAAAATATGAAATTATTTTTTCATTTCATACAAGTGCTGATTCCAGACCTTTTCGGGTAGTTTTGCCTCATTTCTGATACTTGACTTCCTGATCATCTTCTCAGTTTCACAAAATTCATTGTCTAGCATACGTCTTTGCTCACTCTAGAAAGCACAATAAGTAACACTGACAATTACAATCAATAAAAGTCAAAGAAGTAAAATTCTCCTAGAAAGTAACACTTGAAATATTCTAAACTACACATTCTATATGTTAAAGCCTTTTTCTAAAGTATGGCTATATCAAAAAATGCTTCAGAATTCCATAGTCCAGGATTTGACTCGATTCTGACCCGGAAAGACATTAAGAACCAGAAATAAAATTAAAATGTTACTTTGAAGTCTTTGTTCAACTGGAACAGAAGCAAAAATACATATACTCAAACTGCAGTTCAGTGACACTTATATAATTTTGTTTGATTTTAGTGAATGCCTAATCAAAAATGCACTAAACCAGGTGCTATAAATGCTATAACCTCAAGACATTAACATTTCACAACTACAGCTGAATGTATCATATGTTTTTAAGAGTATTTCAACACTGCATAATAATTTGAGATTCTCTGCACACACCCTTCTCATATTATTCACAAAGGAAGAACTATGGTTCTAGTAAAAGCAAGTTAACTCTGGGGTCAGAACTGATGAGTGAATACAAATTTTGGCTAATTTTATAAGAGTTCAGTCTGACTTTAGACATATTAAACCTGAAATCCATAGGAGAAGAAAACATTATGTAATAAAGTAAAACACAGTATTTTCAACAAGTTGCTGACTGGAAAACTCTTAACTCTTTAAAAATATGTATTACGACAAATTACAATAGAAATTAATGTTATTCTAAGTAAAAGACTTAGATAAATATGACATGCATACTCCAGTAGGTTCTTGATAGAAATTCTTTGTTCTGGTCTCATTTATTGCATTATTGTTAGACCTTTCAGCAGAGCTCATCATTTCCAAAGGTAATTTAAATCGCCCTTTACAAGGAGTGGCTGAAAACAAACCAGAAACACGTTAAAATTCTACCATTTCTTCTGTTACAATTACTGTGCTGTCTGTGTCATCAATATGAAGAGTTCTGCCTGTGATCACATCTATTCCTTAAACTTCAAAAAAAGTTGTCTAGTATTTATATCAACTCATTATGTACCTATTATAACTCTATTGATTTCAATTAAATTACATGGAGGTTAATGAGCCCATAGACTGTGGATGCCTGGAGGCAAGCGGTGTAAAAATTACAGCCTGGCTCTAGTAGAAAATAGTTGGTTGCCTAATTAAAGATTTTACTGTAATATATTTTTGCTGGAATAGACTGTGTGGCTAAGTTCCAAATGAAGTTACAGAAGTTCTCTGTCCTATCTTAATTTGAAAATGCTTTTTTCTCTAGCCTCTGTTACTCTTAATTTATGTGTGACACATGGTTGCGTATAACTAAGGATACTGGGGCACTTGAGACTGTTAGAGCAAGAAAATTAAGCCCAATAGTCATGCTATTCTGCCACTAGTTGTATCTCCAGCATCTACTGGTCTTTGTCTTACAAACGTCTCCCCTCATAGAAAGCATTAAATATCTGTCACAGTAAGACTATTAGTAGAAAAGTGATGACTCCTACTTGTGGTAAAATCTCTTCCTTACCCTTTTCTCTATATAAGAGGCACTTTTGACGTAAGTATCACTAGCACTGGACCTGTGACTCAAACTTGCAGTGGATCCCACCTTGCCCACTAGCCATATAATCAACTCCCCTTTTAAGAAACACATGCAGTGTCTAGGTAAAATGCTAGTGATGCACACATTGGAGAAAGCCGATTTTCCACTGCAACTGCTATAAAAGCACTAACTGTACTACTGGCCAGTAGCAAGTGGCCTAGTTTAAAAATTTCAAATTTAAAATCACCTGCTAGGGAGATTTTATAAGGTCTACTTTTTGTTTCCAGCTCTGCAAAGGATCGCAGTTCATGCTTGCATTTCGAGACGATTTAGAACATATTTTTACCCTGAAAGCACTCGTAAACATACATGTGCTAACAAATACCAGTGGACTCCTTGTGGAAAATCTTGTAGTTCCAGGAATAAGCACGGATGCTTCGGACACCTTCTTTTTACCAGACGTAGTTATCTTGAGGAACAGAAAACACTTGACCATAATACACAGATTTAAGGATGACAACACAAGATTCCAGAAAACCTATTTCCAAGAGTCTTTTGACACTTTCTGTTATTGGAATGTCAATTGCTGCACATAGCAATGCAAAGTGATTTTTATGCAGCTCCCTATTTAGAGAAAGTTCACCAAAATACTTGAATGGTATACTACTTAAAACTAATGGTTTTAAACTGAGATCAGTGATTGTTGTTTTCTAAATTGATTCAATAAAGCATGGACAAATCCCGCCCCTTGTTAACAATCAAAGTAAGCAAGATGATTCCCAGGAGTTTCTGCAAAGCCATCACATAAGCTATAAACCAGCAGAGCCTCAGGAACAGGTTTACTAGACTCCTGCTAGCAAGATATGCATGATGAAGACACGGTGACACTGCTTCTTCTTTCCCCCCATCCCTAGCATATCTGTAGTTAGTACCAGTACAGCCATTAGACATTTATAGCTTTAGAGTGACTGGGGGGCAACAGAAACACCAGGCTTAATGAATGCGGGTCCTCTCAGTTTAAACCAGAGAATCAGCTACACGTAGGAGCAGTGCCATGAAATTGTGATTTGAGTAACCAGGATACAGGGTTCACCTTGACAGCCACATGGGTTTTTGTTATCATCAGTCTTTGTGAACACCAAGCCTACAGGCCTTGTCTCTAATTACAGCTATTGCTATTGATGATCATTGGTAAGTCTCCAGAGGCCACATATGGGACTTGGCACGTATCATAAGAGATCTAAGCATGTCTTGAAAACATTTCTCTTTAAAGAGAATTCTCAGAGCATAATGGTCTAAAGAACATTAACAACTGCTTTTTGTTTCTGTCACATTGTTATAATTTCAAGATACATGACAATGAGAAACTTTTTTGAAAAGGGATTTATATAGCTTAGTGTCAAGTCATAAGAAAAACAACCAATCAAACCCTGTATTGATTATATACCAATTGTAAAATAACAGAGGGTTTATATTAGAAAATATGACAAATATTTAAATTGACTTCTAATGTGCTCTATTCTGTTTTGATAATCCTACTTACCTTGGAGGAACCACCTCTGCATTTTTGTTGATGGTTATTTTTACTCAGAGTCCTCGAAGTTCCAGGAAGTTGCTGCGTTTTGTACTTACTGAGTTTCTCCTCCTCTTCAGATTTTTCTTCCAAACATGGGGACAACTGACTTTCTGGTACCAGAACCTATGTAATATTTTGGATTTAAAAAAAAAATATATATATATTTACACTATATTTGGATTTTATTATGTTTTATATTTATACTAACACACACAAAGCAACTTCTTTACCCTAAGTAACACATTCCTCACTGTAGATTTTGATAAACTTCAGAGATTCTATACTTTTAGTTGAAAAGCATCCAATCTAACTGTTATTTTTGCTAACAAGAACGGGTTACCAAATCACAATTCACACAGAACCTTCCCTGTGTATACTTGTCTGAAGTATTCTAGGATTTGGATATTAATATTATTCTCTACTCAAATACATACAATACATACATAGAAATCACTTAACTGATTTTAGAGTTGTCTTCACCTATTGGCATTTTAAAAGCCATTGGTTTTATAGAGAATGTTCATAAAAGAGCTAATAATCAGACTAAACATAAAAAGCAAGTAAACAATCATCTCAGTATACTGAAGTAAAATACCTGCGATCCGCTTTCATCAAAGACGACGTGTACAGTTGTTTTGGCAACTGATGCAGACTGCTTCTTACTAAAGCCCTAGAATGTGAGTAACCATCTATGTAAAATATACACTTTGCTCACTTTTTTAAAACAAGAAACAGAAAGAAAATATTTAAGTCAGAGATCATAAGTGTCTGAAATGAGGCTATAGGAGAAAATAGATTCTACAAGCTCATAGCACTTCCATTCCTCACGAGTTTCTCAGCCAGACAGAGTTCAGGGCAAAGCAGTTTGTTATAAGCAGTAAGGAGTAAGCTATGGCTTGCTAAAATTTTTTTACTAAGTGAGTAATTTCATAAGAGTGGTAAATGTATTGCAAAATGCAATAGCTAATGAAAAATTTATGAAATATTTGTAAGCACCCAGTTCTTGCATTTCTGGGAAATTATATATGCAAAACTTGACTTTAAGCTATGGCGATTCCTTTCCAGCCAGTTAATTTTTGTTGCAATCAATTTTATACTTTACTGAAGCTTAACATGTTACAGGAGAAATGCTGTTCTCTAATGGTGATGTTAATCAGAAACTCTTGGTGTAATAGATACCAATAATCACAGCTATAACAACATTTATACAGCACCGAGACATTTATTTTGAATCAAATAAAAAACTATTCAAAAAGGTGTTTAAATCTTACCTTACATTTACTTAATCCATAGATCTTTCTGGTTACATCTTTGATTTCCAAGATAGAATCAAAATATAAAAAAAATTTCTCTCCTTCTTGACTACCCACATTCATTCGGCTTTTTAGATCTATGGTTAATAATTTCTTTGAACCTTTTTCTGGACAAAAATGAAATTTGAAAAGTAGTTTCATTACAATTTAACAGCATCTCATACGTTTGAAAGTACATGAAACTTACTCGTATTCTTCAGTTCAGCTATTAAGATGTGTATTTTATTTAATTTGCTCTGACCTCCCATCAGTTTTATTAGCGAAACAAGTCAAGATTCCATCTTTTAGAAATACTTATTCTATTTATTAGCCTGTGGAATTTTCTTTGAAGGTTATTAACTATAGCTGCAGACAAATCATAGATATTTACAAAGCTATTCTAATTAGTTTAATGGAGATATTATTAATTGTCTTATGCCTTATTTTGCACTGAAATAGCTGTAACACGTTTTTAAAAAATTCTTTTAATAAAATCACACCTGCATGCCTAGAATGCAAATGCAAACACAGTGCAATTTTATCTGATAAAAATAGTACCTGTAATATTTTAAGTGGGATTTTTGCTTTGCTGAGGATTGAGTCAGTACTTTAGGATTAATCAATTTGAAAATCCAAGTTAGTGTGTAATAAAAGGTCAGATTTTTGAGTGCCAATACCTTCAAGGCTGTACAGATCTACCTCTTCTTCTGGTATAATGACTGTTTCCCACTGATGATCCTTAATATGAAAAATACATAGATAGAAATAGACAATAGAAGAGATAGAAAAGCATTATATTACAATTAAATGATGTGCAGTGATCAGAAAGTTACTCAGGGAGAACAAATTTTCAACTTTTTAAATCCTCTGTTGCAAGGAGTGACAATGAACATACGCTTCATTTATAACAACGAACAATGTTTCAGAAAAGCTTTGGTAGAGACATTAATCTGAACAGTTGAGTTTCATTTACAAAAATTATAACTGCAATTTTGTAAATGGCTTCTTGTCCACATATGCATATGTTAAACTGTTTGCAAATAGTATTAGAAAATTATTACTTTGAAATTGTTTGATCTAAGTAGGTACACCAAATCTAGATCACTTCCCCCCCCCCCCCCACACTGTTGATGCACGTGTAACTTCCACACTTTGATGTGGGGAAAAAAAATTTGATACGCTTGAAAGAATGCGTACCTACTGCCTCAGAACAATCTAGTACGACAGACAAAACTTAGCTTACTGTATCATCTGCTGCCACATAGAAAGATATACTTCTGCTACCGACGTTGAAATCAATCCAAAATTCTTCAAGATTTTCATCCAGTGGTATCTGTAGCTAAAACAAAAAAAAAGATTAAAGAATAAGAGCTAAGAGCAATGATTTATACCAGCTAACAGGCTTTGTGTTACAGTCTGAAAAGCTTTAAATACATACACATCTGGACGCTCCTGAAAAAAAATAATTTTCTTGATCCTTATTTTTTTCTTAACTAGAAGGCATTCTTCAGCTGCACAAATGAAAATATGTGGATATATGATAACTTACCTCATATTTATCAAGAGCTGCTGATAAACACGGATATGTAAAAACCCTGTAAGAAAAGGATGTTTTGTTAAGTATCCTAAAATGCTTTAAAAAGACTTTGCGTATCTGAACACAGCAACTGGATTGTGTTTTCAGGACAAAACTTGTGTACTTTAGAGACCAAGAGATCACAGCCATCAAAAGAGCAATAGCTTGACTGCACTTCTTCCCCAAAGGAGATAACATGGAATTTTACACATCCTCACAATTAAAGCAGTGGTCTCAGACTACGTTCATACTTCTAACTTAGCTGATGGTATTTTAAGAATGATATCCCAACTGAATATATACCTGATAAAGACATAACACAATATCTCTTTGCTGTCATGATACACAAAAGTAACACAAACATCATGTAATCATCTAGAAGAAAAAGGTTCGTATTTTTTCCACCTTTTCATGTCCTATTTCTCTAGCAGATATTCCCCTTGATCATTATCTCAATGTAAATTTCCTAAATCAATAACGGAATATATAGCAACTGATCACTAGCTATTGTTAGATGATGTTTATTGAATTATTGAGCATCTAAAGATTTTGCAACAGAACTGAACAGAATACAAAAACTAGTTCCTTATAAGCATTTATTAAAGGAAGCGCAGAAAGGTTACTCCCAATGAATGGCCACAAAATCCAAATAAAAAAGTAATATTAATTTTAAGAAATTCATTTTTACCTTCTTTTGTCTCCAAGCATGCCGTTCACCTGGTTAAGAAATTTTCTGCAATCCTATTAAAACACAGAAATTTCTTAAAGAATTGTAAAACATAAGTTTACCTCCCTGGAAATATTTTTCATAGGACTTACTGTTTCAAACTCAGAATCTTTAATTCCTTTAAATGCATTGGACACAAACTCCATGGAAAACCACTGGCACGCCAGTTCTCCTCTTTGTTTCTCTGATATCATTCTGCATAAAGCTTCCGTAATGGCGACTTGCAGATCATAGTCTACAGCACAATACATTTCACAGGATTAGTCTTGAAGATACTACTGATGTGAAAAAATTATTATTACGTAGGAAACTGGTATAAGCAGTGTTGAACATTTCACATTACATACCACATCACGATAGACAGGTAAAGATAGATAGATAAATAGATAAAGAATAGATAAAGATAGATAAAGAGCTAAGGGAATAAGCATGACTAAACAACTCATGTTTCACAATGAAATTTCAACCAAACTTTCAAGGAATGGCAGAGCAACACTAAGCATATGAGCAAGAGATAAGACGTTTTCAGCTTTCACCTGTCTGAACTGGGAAAATGTTGGATACCAAAGTGCTCCCCGAGAGAAGTTACAGTACAACTAAACACGGCTAGCAGCTCACTCTCCTCAAAGACTGACTTCCTTATGAGCTTTTGCTATTTTAAAACTTATATTCTAGAGAAGAAGAGGACTGAAACCTTCAAAGACTTAGGCCTACACTGCACGCATCTGAAAAATTCCAGTTTGCAGACTGTTTTCATGCAGTATTTGTCTTTGTCAAAGGATTGTAATTGCAACATTCTGCAGCTGCTAAATGTCTTCTCTGGATTTTTAATTGATCTGCATGTAATACTAAGTTATTTATTAAGTCCCATGCTCACCTCCAGCATCCAAAATTCTCCTCCCCATGTCACTCCTGCCAAACAAAGTAACGTTTCAGAAAAATATGACCACAACACAAAGCATAGAAGACCAGTTTAGTTAATGACAAGCTTTCAATGTCTGAGACAAAACCCTGATTCCGCTGAACTATCAGACTTCAAAGGGCTAAGTCTGTTATGCTAAGGATATACATCTGAAAGTACTACTGGGGAAGCAAATCACCACATATATAATTTTCCTATTTGTTTTTTGAAATACTGTAAAAAAAAAATTCCCAACATGAATACCTTGTCCTTCCAGTGACTGATTCACTGTGCTTCACACACTTTCTTATAAATACAAGTTTAATTATTTTAAGACAACTGGGATGAGAAGCCTGACTCAGATCGGGAAAGAGGTAAATTTTGGCTTGTGACGGAGAATAACCCATGAGAATACCTGCCCACAGCCACTACCCCAGGCAACACAATAGCAAATGCAAAAGTGAGTTAAAAAGGGACCAATCTGCACGCATTAAAAGCGGCCTTAGTAAAAATTGCCTTCCCAATTATCCAAATGATATAATGATATAAAAATTATACTGAAGATTATTTACATGACAAGCAACATTTCCTTTGAAGAAAATATTTTTTTCCTGGCATCTCGAGGCATGTTGTCAAGCATTAAATTAAGTTTTCTTACTACCTAAGAAGAGTGGAAAAAAGGGAGTAAGATTAAATATAAAATAAGTTCTTAAAATTTAAGTTATTCTTATTATGGGCCCTTGTCATATATTTCTTACCACTAAAGAAAGTAACATGCTTAAATAATTGCAAAACAAGACAAGACAATGAGTTCTATCAGATCTGAAATTGTATTTATCTTAATATAACTACCTCAATTTCAACAAATTAGATTAGTTTTAATGTGAACAACCTGTTAAAGGATTATGTTTCTTATTTGCAGGTTTAAATATAGAAAAAATACTTCCAAAGCTAGTTCTGTCTGCAGCCAATTGCTGAGCTAAAGTGTGTCTTAAATTTGCATTGAAAAGCCTTTCCTTTGGGGATGTAGCCTTTACAGAAGACTTTTTTTGAAACCTCCCCTTTCTTTAGAGAGGGAAGAAAAACCAACCTGACAACCTAAAGTTACTAAAATAAATAGGAGAAATTCCGGTATACTACAAGTCATACAAACTCTAAAGAATTTACAACCAAGAGTATTAATCCTATTTATAGCAGTTATAATACAGCATATTATTTCCTATGTTTTTATACAGCTTTCTCCACGGCATCTTAATACTGCTGTTTTGTAATTTATTGTCCAAACCAAAAATTATAGGTCAGTAATCTGAAAAAAACCAACCAACCCCCAACATATAAACAATAACAAACATTCCCATATCATCCTTCTGATACTATTCTCTTTTTTTTGTAGCACCTGTACAGTTAAATTACCATCTTCATAAAGTCTGTTAAAATACTAACCAGAAAGTTGTTGCTTAGAAAGAATAATGTTTACCTCCTGTTGAACATAAATACTAATTCTTACATCAGTGATGAGAGTACATGTTCTCAGAACAAAGTTTTCTAGTATTTGCATTTTACCTAATGAACACGAAAAAAAAAGTTATCGAGAGTGTACTAGGGTACTCATCAGCATTTGGAAAAAGATTCATTTTCATATAGAAATAAAATACGGTATCTCTCCCTTTCCATATAGCATTATTGATATTTAAAAATAAACACCTTAAGATTCATGGTTAAATGTAAGACAGAATAATTACTTCAATTTACAGTAAATATGGCTCTTTATGATGTTTCTATTCCTGTGCATCACTGCATAAGTCCCCTGGGCATGAGATCATTGTTTTTAAAATATAATCAGATCAATTCTGTAACTTAGCTCTCTGAGATATAATTCAGACCCTTGTATTTATCTTCCCAGGGACAAGGAAATGAATCTTTCATTTTGATCACGACAGCGCAATGGTCTGTAGTGACTTTCTGCCTACTGAAAGGTAAGAGCAGCGGGATATTCATGATAAGAAGGTCAATAAAGGACCACTGTGCTATGCGGAGCTATGACAGTAGCTCAGAACCAATGCTGCTCTTAGGGAAAAACTCAGTTCAGTTGCCATCTCCGAGGAGACTAGACTATCCTGCTTTTTTATTACTGACATCAGCAAGTTACAAGGAAATCTGTCAGTAGAGAAACCTCAAATTAAACAACCAAATTTATAGTTGTCATTAAAGCTCTCTTCACATGAATAAGAAATGTAGCCCTTTGTGTGCAGAACAGCCCTCCCGAGGATAAGCCCTTTTCTGTTACAGCTGATTAGCTGAAGCATATACATCTGGTGGTATATTTACTTTAGATAAAAAACTTTGTACCACCCTCATTATACATGGTTTATCTCAGAATTACCTTGCCTCAAGATGGCTCCACAAGCAGTAAGGGTTATTTTAACACTGATAACTTTAAAATGTCTCTTTTCAGAATACTTTAACTATTGTATCTAGTGTATACTTTTTTTAAGCTCACCTTCAGGCCTGCTATCACATATAGCCTACAATAAAAACCAAAACATATCATTTTGATACTGTAAATATTACAGCATAAAAATCAGATAACACGTACCTAAAGCAAGTAATCAAAAAGCATTTAAGATTTTAAAATTATTTCCTCTTTAGTGAGGAACATAAGAGACTTCTTCTAATACCAAGTGTGGTTTCCCAAAATTATACACCACTTAAATATATGGAAATTAATTCCTCAAAGACAAAAATTTTTATGAACAGAAGAAAACTCGCAGATCTTATAAACTTGGGATCCTTCATAGGTAGTTTATATAATCAAAATTAGACAAGACTAATTATTTTTTCTTCATTGAACATTTACATTTTTAGAGTTTTTTTAATTTTATTTCATTATGGTAATCATGAACAGGAAATGAGTATGAATATAGGTAAGCTATCCTAAAAGACTTATCATCTATTCCAGAAATCACTGTAACATTAACTTTAGAAGGATATTAAATAGAAACACATTTGAAAGACTTTTTGTTGCTAAAGTAGTAACAATTCCTTTGACAAATACACAATATTATCAATATATTTTTACCAGCAACACGTTGAAGAAATCTTCAGCCAGATTTGTAAGCATTTCATTCTTTTCATGTCCTCTGAGGATCAAAATTCCTTTTACCTTTTCAAACCAATTAACCATGTAAAGGGAAAAGAAATCTATTTTAATAGCATGAAAAATGATAACAGTTTATATCATACTGAAGTAAAATTATACAAAGATTAAAACAACAGCAACAACATTACTGGTCTGCTGAGGGTATGTTAGCCCCAGACTGAAATTTCTCACTCTCGCTAAACAAAGGTAGGTGATTTCAAACTAATATAAGTAATTTCTGTAGCTGACTTTCTAAGATGAGAACTAGAGATCTACTACAACTGCCATCACAGACCAAAGAGCTGAAAACGATAGTGGCTGAAGGAAGTGTGTTTGCAGGTGTGAATATAAGCATGAAGCTGTCACCACACGTTTTAAAGCAGTTGAGAAGGCAACTGACTAACGCTCATCTGACATTGCTGTTAATTTTCTTCAGTGAAATCTCTGGTGAAAGCAATAAGGGAGTGGTGTCTAATTTTCAGTATGCTTAGTATGTTGAGTTACAAATGATTAACGCATTTAACATGTAGGCTGAAATAACACAATATATAAGCACTACAATCTGTTGAAAGAATAAGTACAATATTGCTGTTGCAAGTATTAACAACAACAAAATCATTAAATTGCACCAGGAAATTCCAATTCCTCATTGAGCAGCAGTACAGCCAGCTCATACAAAAAGGTATCGTCTTGTTGTAATTGCTGTAAGCATATCTAAATTAATTATATATCACACAATTTGCAAAACCTTCTCTGTGGTAGAGCAGCATCACTTTAAAAGTAGCTTCTTGTCAAATAACATTTAACTCTGAATAATATCTGTTGCAAAGTTATAAGAAATTCTTAATTCAGAAACAATCAAGAATCAAATCAAATACTAAGCATTACTTAAGCATGTTTTATTTATCTTATTTTTTTTTTAGAAGTTCATATATGCTTTATGGTTATACTTATCCTCCCAATGAGACCGTATTTTATCATTGCTGGCAGCCCATCTTCTCCTGCTATGCTGACTTTTTCCCCACATTTCTGGATAGAATTTAGCAAAGCGGAAATGCTTTTGACTTCTTGTCTGTCAAGTTCCTGAAATTGAAATTTTAACATACTCTTTAGAGTAGAGTTCTAGAACAACCTGCATCTAATTAACCAGATGCCATTTTGTTCTCAAAAGCCAACTTAATTGCAGCTTGAAGTAGAGGTTTCATTCTTAAATTTTATTTCAGTTTTCCAAATCAGCTGCTGGTATAAACCAAGCTAAATGAAAAAAATCTTTTCCAGACTTTTACAATGACAGTATAGGTGATTCTGATGTAACAATTACATTACCCGACAGAGAAGCTTGTCTAATTTGTTGACAAACTGTTTACTGCATTTGTGAGAGACATTTTCACAGTCTTCTGTTGCCAGAAATTGTTCTAATAATTGGAAATCTTTTTTTCTTGTAGCTTCATCAATTAACTTTTCAAACTGTCAACAATAAAAGAAAACAGAGCAACTGTATTACTGTATGCTTAACACCAATACTGATTTAACAAGGTTTAATGTTGGCTTTACGCATTCTAAGTTAATATTCTGAATCATAAAACCACTAAATATAAAACCTAAAGTACAGAACACCGTATCTAATACATTAATCATGCAAATACTTATTCGCTGGGTTTTTAATTATTTGCCAGTTCTCCTTAACAGAATGTTTTTATTTTCCTCATAGTACAAATAAATGCTTACGTAAGTGCTCATTGTGTTAATACCCCTTCCTTAGTAGATTTAGTATTTTGCATTTCTAAGTTATCTAATAGTGACTTTAAAAGCTATTTATTCGATGACTACCGCCTTCCTCAGCTATTTTGCCACTCTATTCTTTCTAGATCAATTATAACCAGATTTCAACATTTTGATCTGAAGTATCGTCCCAACTAATTCATGTCTATCAAATGCATATGATTTATTTTCATCAATAACAATTTCCAGTTCTTCTTCCTTTCTACACAGCTACTTAGCACTAACCTATGTCAAAGGAAGATTTTTCCTATCACATTCTTTGCCACGCTGCCAATTTTACTTGTAATTAAGTACCAGAAAGAGTGCTTTAAGCTAGTAATTAGAACAATCAATAGTCATATTCTGGTCTATAAGCACATACCTGCATCTCATTCCTGTCTGCCATTTTTGCAAATCATCTACTCAGCTGCATAGGAAAGGAACAATCATCACTTGACCAAAACACAATTCACTGACATAGACTTCTAATGGCTTTTGCAAACGTATCAGTTATCAGTGAAAACACACTACAAATTCCAAAATTTGTCAGTAGTGTAAACACTATTTAAGGTATTAATCTAACTGGGGATATAAGGAAACATCCTTACATGGATAAACAATTGATTAAGAGAGCGGAAGGAAGGATCAACTTTGGCAATGGAGGGCCAGAGAGCCCTGCAGCGGACTCCCAAGCTTTGTCACAGAGAAAAGAGCACGAGGACGGACAGTTGTGCTGCCAACTCCAGCTATTCAGGACAGGTGAGTCGACAGAACTCCAGAAGGGCCTCATTATAAAATGGCACATGAAATCATTTAAGAAAAACGTGACAAACGCATGAAGGGAAAAAGCCTTCCTAATTACACATAGAGTGAGGGGCTCGGAGATGACTATTACACCAAAAAGCAAGACCTCGAAATTATAGTTTCCTGAAAACATTGTCTTCATATTCAAGAGCAGTCAAAAGTACTTTGAGAGTTAACATGTAAAAAACAAAGCCCACAATCATTTTTGTGCTTTGTATAAGTTAATTTACATCACCTGATCTACCACGTGCAGTTTCGGTCTTCTCACCCCAGAAGTTACGTAAAATTAGACAGAGACATAATGATTAAAAATAGGGAATGACTTCTGTAGAACAAGCAACTGGGAACACACTAGTCATTTCTCCCATATTACTCCCAAGTAATACAGAAATAACAAATACTGGGTGGGGAAGGTTATTATTTTTTCCAGGACAAGAATGCAACCACCTACGTTGAAACCTCTGCTATCACCTCACAGGTCTCTTGTCTCCTGCCTAGTCGGACAGGCCAGAGAAGAAAATACAAAGCCCTTCCAGGTGTCTCCTTCTCGACGACTGAGTGAGACCTCCGCGCTCGAAACACAGGTAGTGCCTGGCATCTCCCCTAAGACCCTTGTTACTGAGAGGAGCGCGCCCCGCAGTGCCCCCGCCTCCTCAGCAGCGGGACGCGCCGCGCCTGGAGCGCCGGGGCAGCAGCGAAGGGCCCCGCAGCATGGCGGCCCTCACCTCACCGCCGGCAGAGAAAAAAGCGCCACTTCCCGCCAGCCAATCACTCCCAGCGCCCGTAGCCTGCAGCCAATCACTGCCGGCGAGCGCGCCAGGCGGACCAATCGCCGTCGTAGTTGCGGGGCGGGAGGAGGGTTTCCTTATCGTGAGGCGCTTCCTCCGCACCTGACGCCCAGCCCGTCAGCCGCCGCGGAGGAGGCGGCGCTTTGCCGAGGCGTCGCTGCGGCAGGTGGGGAACGGGCGGGCGGCTGAGGGGGAGCTGCCTCGCGGCGACAGCGGGGAAAATTTAGCACGAATGCCACGAATTCCTGCGGAGCACCGGGAAGCATCTCCGTGCATACCTAGAATAAGCAGCAATAGCGGCATGGGGAACTTGGAGCAGCAGCAGTTCTGTATAAAAATGGAATTCATCATATGAAGCAGAAGTAATTAAAGCCAGTTTGGATTTGGTGCTTTCCCTTACCAGTCACGTTAGCATACACGCAGGCTTAGACAATCCACAGGTTCTCAGATCTCGTAAAGCAAACAGCCTTACTCATTCCACAGCAAAAGAAAGGCGAGCCGTAAAGCTGGGGAGAAGCGGATCCCACAGCCCCGCGCTGGTAGCGCTGAGGGGACGGGGACGCCACTGCCCCTGCCTCGCTCTCTGGTGTCTGCCTTGCTTGGTTCGCAGAAGGGAGGCCAACAGAAAGAATTTTCATCAAGTTACGCATTAAACAGTCTGGAACAAGCAGTGAAATTATCTGGGCCACAGATAATGGCAACTATGCTTGAAAAATTCTGAGACAATGGAAGCAGAACGGTCTTTAGGGTAGGGCAGCACCGTGTACAGGGACTCTCACTGCAGTCACAGAAATATCCACCTTCAGTGCAGGTACTGGAAAATATTGCACTGGTCCATAGAACCCATCTTTGGCACGGCTGCTGTTGTGGGTAGAACTGAGAAGGGTCAGAAGTGTTGATGCCAACAGTTTTAATACCAAGTGTCAGCTGAAATAGCTGCCGATCTGAGATCATAAGGAGAAAGCCAAATCAGGAAAGAGGTCAGCACTAACATTAGACTCATGTTGACAAATGACTAATCGTGTAGACTCGCCGTGCTGTGTTTCTACCAGGCAGTAGAAATTACTTACCATGCTGTAAAGCACATACAACATTGGATTGAGCACTGATGATGCACTAAATTAAGTACCGTATGACTGTTAGCATATTACCGTTACTACAAGTTGGATTTTTTTTTCTTTGTAAGATAAGTACAAAGAAACTATGACTTTGAAACCCACCATATATTGGTATATTGGTCTGCAAGTGACAGCTCAGCACTAAGCTGGCTCATGAGTTTTCTTAAATGTTGAAAGGAGTACCATTGACAAAAACAACGTAAAACTGTGAAAAGCTTTAATTACAATCTTTTGTATTACAATAGCCGTAGTTTTATTTTTTAAAAAATTAAGCAAGCCCTTTGCAATTGTACAATGCTCCACTAAAATAAAATGAGCTTTTGTGTAGCATATGTGCTTTATTGATATACTGTGTAAAGTACTTTATTCTGGACAAGATGCTTAATCAGGAAAGACAACCCCTTTTCATTTACATGGATTCCATATGTTTATTTAAAAAACGTGCTTGAAAGAACCTTGAAAATGTAGACTACTAGACATTAATTTATTGTGTGACTATAATAAATACAGGTTTTTAAAAGTGCATTATATGGCAATAACCCTTGTGAAGAATTCACTTTTACAAAATCCTCGTTATAAGGGAAGTGTTCGATTTGAACACAGTGCAAGCAATCAAGTTGTCCTGAGAATTTATAAAGGTGAACATAAGTTTACACCAGCTGTGTATTACCACTACTCCATGGCTTAATCCCTTTTTTGTCAACTAGAATCCTTTTGATGTTCACTACTGAATGTGACAGGAAAACATAACTGCAAATTTCATCTTCCCTGTGACAGGTGCCAGTACTGGTGTGTGAACGTTTAACAGCTTACCCCAGAGATCCCTCTCAGTTCCGCTATAGGGTAGGTCTGCTCAGCTCCAGTCAGTGATGCCAGAGACCCCCTTTACTAACAGCTACTGTCAGTTCTTCTCCAGCAGTGCGGGACAAGCAAAGAGAGAAAGGGCAAACTTGGAATAATACTTTAGCATTCAAGATTTTGCACATGCAAATACCCTGAAAGGTTGCGGAGGGAAGACAATACAAGCCAAACTCATGTTGCCGAGACATTAATTTCCCACCTGATACTGTGGTGTACACAACATTAACCTTTAAACTGACAGCCTCAGCTTTACATCATGTCCCTGCCTGCAATAACACTCAGATCTGACATTTGCTAGCACATGAGCCTCTCCCAGATGATGGCAACAGCATCTTCCTGCCAGCAGGCCAAGTATTGCACTGTAAACTGGTGTCAAATACCAGTCTCATGAGAGAGGGATTTCTAATGGCATGCTGAGAGGCAATTCAGTGTTTTTCCTGATGGGAGGGGGAAGGGGGGGGGGAAATAATATTTTAAAATAGTGCCTTTTATTCAGCACAAGTGCTCCTGTGCATGTGTCTGTGTTTGTTTTCTTCTTACTTCGATGACAAGTACATAAAATGTCACTTCTACGAACTTTAACAATACTGGATAAACTTTAGTGGAATTCCTTAGAGAATGCAAGTTTCAACAAAGTTCAATTTCAATTGATGCCAAGAAAGATTCTTCTGCAGTCACTGAAGGCATATTTCTGCTCATCTAACTTGACACCTACAGACTCTGGCAGAATTTGGCACAACCTGCACTAATGCTGAGAACTGCAGTATGGCAGAACTAGTCCCGCCGTGTTCTCCCTGTGCTCAGCAGGGATGACACAGTTTGTCCCACCCCAGGTCATCTGCTAACTATAGCAAAAACATCTCCATTGACTATGCAGAGCCTAGGCTGACTGGTTCAGATGTTATGTCCTGTATTGTCCTATATGTCATTTAGTCACGTGAAGCCCACCACAGGAGGCAAAAACCCCTTACAATTAGATAGTGCCCCTTCTTTACAGGGCTCTCATTTCTGTGCCATGAGGAAGACTAGACTTCCAGTCGCTGCACTGATTTTTCTAGGAGACAAGAGTTGCTGCCAGATTGGTAATGGTCACTTCTCTAGCCCAGGTACAGAAAATAACACAGGTGGATTGAAAGCAGGCAGCACTCTTTCCTCTCTGTAGCTGGGAACCGCACCTCAGCCTCACCTCCTCCTGCGAAACAATTTCAACTTAAATGTTTGACCTCACAGTGCTCCAATACAGAGTTAAAGCAGACAACACAGTCAATTCTCAACAGTCTCAAGTAGCACCGAGTTTTCTCAGTACTCTGCAAGAGGTGCTCGGCAGCTCACAGAATCATCATTAATGACTTTGGTTCCTTCGAAAGTCAAAGACTAATGGAACCAGGCAGCTTCTTCACTCGAAATCCTAGCTTTGCTGAACGGGTATCACAACTAAGTAGCAACATTAGGTTGCCAGACACATGAATTTTCTTTGGGTTTCTGCACTTCCAGAATTACTCAGTAGACTTTCTGGACTAATATATACTTGGCTGTTGGTTGCTTACAACTGTGATTTTAAAAACAACTTGTGATTTTGATGAATAAGCAGCAATCCAAGATGAGATGCCTGAACAAGTGGCCTGATTTTCATAGTATAATCCTTCTAAAAAGCAGCTCTTGTAATACATCCAGCCAGCCAGTTTTGAAAAATTATGCTCCATGTATAAAGCTAAAAATTGCATGCAGTGATGAATACATATGAAAAAAAATCATTGACAATCTTTTACTTACTAGATTTAAGCCTGTTGCCAATCTTAAACCACACTGAAACCACAGAATGGAAGTGCCAAGCAAGAGGCATGGGAAGACTGTGTGTACGTGTTACTGTGCTCGCCCTGCTGCAGAAGGGATTCTGTTTATGGGTGCAGGTAAGTTTAAACTTACCAGTAAAATCATCATTTTGCTTTGAAATTCCCACTTTGTGATGCAAAGGTACTACTGCAGTGTACTGGGATGCTGGGGAACAGGGAGCCAGGATTTAGGGTTCTGATGTATTATTCCAAGGCTCTGTAACCAGCTCCCTGTATTGTTTTTTTATATATATCTCATATCCATTTCCTGATTTATAAATTTACCTGTTTCAGGTAACAGTGTAAGATCATTAGCATTCATATAGTGCTTTGAGATCTTCAGCTGTAATGCAACATGAGTGCAAAATTGCTCTAGTTTCCCTTAGTAAGAGCAGGTGCCAAGGAAAGAACAACTCCTGTACCACCACCTAGAGAAAAAGCCTACCTGTGCACCACCTGAAAAAGCTGAGAACTTCCCAAGATCTGCCTTGCACAAACTTTGGTAACAATCATTCCTGCTGCCTCCAGCAAACATTGGAGATAAGAAAAGGCAACCTTTTTTTTTTAAAGGAAACAGAGGGGCTGATGGGACATTTTCATTTATGTTCTGCTCCTAATAGCATTTGATTTCCAACCCAAATATTAATGGAAATATTTAACATGGTTACAGTCTTAATTATATATATATATAAAAAAATACAAGTACTTCCCTACAGTGTCCGCCATCCAAATCATGTATAGATGGAATAGTGCCCAGACTTGGTGAGACAATTAGAAACAAAACCAGTAAAGCCACACTGCCTATTTAGAAAATAGACAGTACAAAATGGTAAAACAAATCAGTTAGAAATATTCTATGCAACCTAGAATATTAATAGCAACATGAAGTGTGTTGTTTTGCCCTCTGGTTGCCTGAGAGCATCCCTTGGAACCGTTCTGCACCTGTACATACACTAAAAGAAATCACACGGGCTTTCAACAGATGTAACTCAATACACATTTTGGCCCTTTTTGCTTTCCGAGAGGTTTAGAACAGTTTGTACGGGTCATTCGCTACTTCCCTGCAACACTTTGCCAGGTTTGGCAGGTTTCAAAAAGGAGACTGTTGCCATAGGAGCAGAGAGCCAGGCCAAGGCCGAGGGTGCCACCGAGACTACTGACAAGCTGCCCTGCATCCACTTTCTTCATTCAGATGAAGTGGATCCAGCTCTCCTCACATTCCCTAGGCATCTTAAGGGGGTGAGTCCGGCAGGTAAGACTGTAGTTTTTGCCTCTGTTGTTATCCCAATACTCCCAGCCGTTGACTTGGTACCTTGCTGCGAACTGGACTACAGAGCACAGCTGAAGGAGGAAAGGAGGCACAGGGAGAAAGAAAGTGAAAACATCAACCTGACCCTGCCCGTTTTTCTCAGGGATGCTACTGTGCCAACGAGCACACACTTCATGGAGGCTTTCCCAGTGGTTGAAGGTGTATCGCACAGACACCTGCTTCTCAAAAGCCACATTGCGAACCTGGATGGTGCCACTGAGCCCCAAATCTGAGCTGGTCACTCGTTCAAGACACACCTGCTGCTCCTGGAGCCGGGAGGAAAAATCCATACAGTCTGCAGGCTGCTGGAAGTCAGGGACCAAGCACTGCATGGTAAACTCCAAGTCCGAGCTGCTGTACCAGAGGTCTGAGTTTATGGAGAGCCTGGAAAGGACATGCAAGGGGATCGATGGATCCTCCCCAGTCTGGAAGACTTTCACTTCAGTGAGCTCCAAGCCCAAAGCATCAGCAAATCTCACACGGTTCATGCGTCTCTGGCATACAGGAACTTGACACTGCGCTGCTGCCTGCTTCCTTCTTTCAGGCAATGTAGGCAAAGACCTCGCTCGGCGGCGTATGATAGGCCGTAACGCCGGATCACAGCTGGAGGAAGTGCTGCTCTGAAGCTTATTTGGCTGGGGGCCCCCCTCGGCTGGGGTTCTGCTCCAAAGAGTCATGCTGCTACATGCATGGGGTGCTGGGGGCTGCTGCTGCCCTCGCCCCGCTGCTTCTGCAGCCCGTAACATGTTCTGATAGAGATCAGAGAGGTAGCTGGGATTCCTCCGAGGACCACGTATCTCCATTCTTAACCGATGACAAAAAAATCAGCGTTAGCACTGCAGGCGACAATGAACACTGCCTCTCTGAAGGACGTCACTCAGGAATGGCAGCCACGGGCAGTATTTGAGGTTATTGGACTGGACGCGTCAAGAAGCAACTGGAACAAGGCAGCCTGCCAAACTAAGGGCAGCAACCTGGATGCTCTGGCAGCAGCTGGAAGCGAAGCAGAGGCTAGTGCATTGTATGGGGAGATGAAGGCAGTCTCACTGGCTGGCAAACTCGAGGCCGCTGTGCTGGCTGGTGGACCCGTTGCTCAGGCTGGAAAGGGACTCAAGGCTGTCCCCCTGGATGCTGGAGGACCTGAAGCTCTCCCGCAGGCTGGAGAGCGACTGGAGGCTGTCGTGCGGGGTCCCGAAGGGCTCCAGGCTGTCGGAGAGGTCACTGGCTGCCCGGGGGTGGCGCGCTCGGCCGCTGCAGGCGGGGAGGGGGGGCTGCAGGCTGTCCTCGCAGACGCCCACCGACCCCGCGCTGCCGCAGGAGCAGCAGCCGCAGCAGCAGGGACACTCCAGGCTGTCACACTGGATACTGGGCGACTCGCGAGGGCTGCCGGGGCAGGCCTGGAGGCTGTCGGGCTGGAGGGAGCCGGAGCCGAGGCCGGGGCTGCTGCAGAGGCTGGAGGGCGGGCGGGGGCTGTCGGGCGGGGCGACGGCAGGCTCGGCCCTGCGGCCGGAGGGGGAGGGACCCGCCCCTGGGGACTCCACCGCCCTCATCGGCCGCACGCTCCGGGCTAGTCCGGCCCGCCGCCGCCCGGCGCAGCCGCCCCTCACGGCCCCGCGGCGCATGCGCGGAACCGCCCCCCCATCTGACCGGCCTGCGCAGTGCCCGTCTGGCGTCGCCGCTCGCGGCCTGCCCGTAGTTGCCGGTGGCGGCTGAGAGCGAGGTAAGTACGGGGGGGGGGGGCTGAAAACGCGCGGGGGCGGTCCGCTAGCGAAGGAGCTGCCCCCCGGTCCCGTCGTCAGGCGGGAATGGCCGGTGTGTGCCGGGACGGGCACCGGTGAGGAGCAGGGGTGGGTCAGATGTAAACAGACACGGGCGTGAGTGTGAACATAAATATATAAATAGCGCCGCCCCGAAGCTGACGGCGGGCGGGGAGAGGCGCTCCGGCGCGAGTCGATGCCCGTCCGCGCTCTCCCGGGACGGGAACGCGGCTCTGGGAAAGAGGAGAATGCAGCGAATTCTGCTCTGAGGGTTTCAGTAGGGGCTCAGGAGCGCCGAGACGTTGGTTTGGGAAGAAGAAAAAAAATCAAGTATTGGGTACCAAATTTGCACATATGAGCAGAGCGCCTTTTCTGCCAGAAGGGCAGCTCCGCGCGCCGATCCGCTGTCGGGTTAAATGAAGCGCAGAAACGCTGCTGCCGGCGGGGCCCGTGGCGCGGGGCCGGGGGCTGAGGAGCGCCTCGCGCAGGGGGACGCGCGCCCGGAGCGCCGCCGCACCCGCACGGGCCTCCCCTGCTTCGCCCGCGCGCCCTCGGGGGCGGGCCCGGCTCCCCCGGGGCTGTGCCCCGGCCCGGGGCTGTCCCCCGGCCCGCTCTGCTCCCCGCACCGGGCCGTGGCGGCTCGGCGTGGACCCGCGGTGGTACGGCGAGGGGTTGGGGCTGGTTCCCGTTAAGCGAGCGCTGGGGGAGGGGACGGCGTTTTCCAGTACTGTTTGGTAGCCGATTATGCCTATTTTACTGCTTTAAAAATACATCCCGTTGGGAGGAATGCACGGTGTTTGTTTACCGCATCTCTAGGACGTGGTGATGTTTGCGTTTGATACGCTGTGTCTTACGAACCCGAAAGACTGGAGTCGTTTGAAGATTATGTAAAAATAAAGGTGCAGATGCCCTTTAAAAAGAGTAATAATGGGACCGGGCATTCAAGAATATCCCTTATTACTGCACAGAGAGACACAGAAAAAGGAAAGCCAAATCAATGGAAACCACAAAGGAATGGTAAAGTAAGGAAATTATTTTCTCTCTTTCTAGTTACAGAAATCTCCAAATACTGTAGATTAGTTAATAGGTGCATGGCTCTGCTCTTCAGATTGTCATCCTCCCCTCTGATCCACGGCAACGATTGTGCAGTGTGGTCATGCAGGTCACAAAGTGACAGAGGTGACTGCGTCAATGCTGGAGGCACAAGACTTATTTTCATTTTTTTGTAAGCTCCCGAATTGATGAAATCATGTTTTTTAAACCAAAATCTGACTTTCCGGTCGTAAAAACTGTGAACAAGATGTACAGCCTGACAAATTAACTGAACTGCAGTCAAACTAGATTAGATCGGGAGGGTACAGTTTGCTTCTTCCTGTTCTAAAATGACATTTTACAGCTTTCCTTTTTAAAATCAGTAATATTCCTTGTTTGTAGAACAAACACTGTTTTCTGATTCTTACAGAATACACTGATTTAATGGTTCTGCCTGCTGACACAGAAATGTATCCAATTTAATTGAGGAAATGTGTTTTGGTTTTAAGCTGCCCGGAGCAGTAATGCCATTCCTTTTGCTTGCGTATGAGCTCTCTCTTACGAATATTTCCACAATCGCAGTATAACATGAAATGGTGACTTTTGTTTGTGCCTTTGTTGTGAAAGAGTTTGTATCAATATCAAAATAGACTGTACGCTCCCTGCTCACTTTCACTCCTTAACTTCGTAAGAATCATAGAATCATAGAATCATAGGGTTGGAAGGGACCTCTGGAGATCATCTAGTCCGACCCCCCTGCCAGAGCAGGGTCACCTAGAGCAGGTTACAAAAAAAAGAATAATCATTTAAATTTTGTTGAGAGTATGCGAATGAGAAAGGCAAGCAAGATTTGGCTTGCAGTCACCTTCATATTATACTAAATTGCAGTAGGACCATGTACCAGGTACTACAGAAGTTAGCAGTTAAATATGTAGTCTCTAATATTTCCTATTTATTATCCCCAAAGTAATTTGGGGATCTTCTGATAGAGGATTCCATATAAAAGCTAAGTTATATTATTATATCATCTGATTGAATTATTCGCTTTTATATTAGTAATGTTTGAAATACAGTAGTGCACTAGTAGTATAAAAAATAAAAAGTGACTATGGCATAGTTCTGATGAACTTTAAGAATAGTTGCAATTAAGTTTCTCTCTTTTTTTGAACTGAATTGTACTCTAAACTTTTATCGTATTTCTATTCTAGTGATCGTATATGTTGCTATTTACATATGATATTCTGTTTAATCCTTGGTAGTTACAGTAATGGAAAAAGCCATCCGAGCACCAAAGGACTAAATAAACCAATTTCTCATGTGAAATCTTCTCCTGGAAGATTAGGCAAAAATGTATCAAGTGCCATTGAAAAGGTAAATAATTCCTTTTTTTTGTTTGTTTTTGTTTACAGAAAAACGGTACCTAGTTTATGCCAGCTTCCGAATAACATCACGTACTTGCATATCTTTTCAGACTTCCCATGACACTCAAGATGGTAACCAACCACGCATTTTTAAGAAGGGACGAAACCAGCTGGATGACAACACTCAGTCAAAAAGGTAATGTTAAGATTATCTGTTTCATTTGTAGACATTTCAAACTGGTATGTAAAATGCTTGTGACGAAATCATGGCTTCTCTGTTTTGCCTTTGACTTGACCGGTCCCAGAATTCAGCACTTACGAGGACAACAAATTTAAGTTATCAATATAGAAACTTCCTTAGTGAGTTCTCAGGCGAAATCAGAATAAAATAAAACAAAAAAAATCAGTAGCAGGCAGTGTTATCTCTGCCAGAAAATATTAATTTTAGCTCATTACTAAGTTGCCATGCCAATTTTAGCTTCGTTCATGTAGATCCATGTCCTTGGAGGAGGGAGGCAGCAAGACCTTTGTAAACTGTTGTTCCAAAGACATTAACCATTCTAACGGGATATGATCTTTCTTTTTATTTAGGATCACGAGTGTTTGCACATCGCTGCACAGAGTACAAGGACCAAAGAGGAGCCTCCCAGAAAGAAGGCAAAATGAATCTTTTCTGCACAGGACCCCTCCTAGCATAACGGGCAGCGCACAAGGTAGCTTCTGTAGGGTTACAGATGTCCCAGTGCAACATTTCTATCGCAGTAAAAAAGAACAGTTGGAAAAGAATCATGAAGAACATGTTGCTGAAGCTGGTCCATGCTCTTCTAAATGGCAAGAAGCATCTGTAGATGAAATGTTTCTTGATTTTGAATCAGTGCAGATTATTAAAGAAGATGCTGAAGATGACAGTGCCAGTGATCTCTCTGATTCGGAAAGGATTCCCATTCCCCCGTCTCCCTGCACACCACCAGAACTCATTCTCAGAGCTGAAGAAATCGATCCAGTTTGTTTGGAACACGTCCCTGATACGGGTTTTAAAGAATCAGAGTATTACTACCCAGACTTCCTCCCACCCCCTTTCAACTCCTGGGACTTGAAGCAACTGGCCATCTTTGTTAATGTAGAGGGTAAAACTGAATTTCGACCAAAGCCAACGGGATTTCTTGAGAAATACATTGATCGCCTTTTGCAGCTGGAATGGCTGCAAATGCAGACTGTACAGAATGAGAAGGGAAAGGCAGCCAAAGCCCGGCCACAGACTGCTCCCGGCTCCATCCGTACCCTAAAAAGCCCCGGCAAAGGCAAAACATTGCTTAGCCCTTTACCTAACAAGCAAGCGGTTCCCCAAGAAAGCGTTACAAAGCTGCCCAGAAGCTATTGGGGTCACAGGGGAGATTCATGCTGTGAAGAAAGTCGCCAGTTATACTCTCAGCCAGGTCACTTGAAACTTTCTGATAGAACGGGACGCATGCTTCCTTCTCAGAGACAATCTGGTGAAGTAAGGAGTGAACTGAAAAAAAGCCCAGCCGCAAGGCAACAGCTTCTCAACATGCAGCCCTCCGAGAACAGTTCTAAAATTCAAAGCGTTGGTAATATCAGACCCCCTAAGCAACCCCCAGTATTTCATGGTTCAGCTGCTCCCATCAAAGGCTTAAAAACATACGCGTGTACAAATCCAAAGAAAAATGGCAATGCCAACAATTACGTTCCTTCTAAAAAACCAACAGGGGACAGGAAAATAAAAACAAACAGCACGAAGCAAACATCACGCAAATATAAATGAAGAAAAATTAGTTAGTAAGTGTTGATGCTTCTTGACTGCTAGAAAGCATTTTGCCAATGCAGAAGGTTCGTGTTTTCTTCTTAGGAAGATCCTGAGAAAATATGTTCTTGCTGCATGTTGTAAGTCAGCACTGTTCATTTCAATACGTGTGATCTTAAGCCAGCAAGGCCGGCAGGAGATCTTCTCCCTGAAGGCAAGTGTCTTCCATTGGTCTTTCCTCAAAAATATTTACAATTGCTCAACAAAGATAACACTAGCAGAGTATGGAAGTTTAGAGAAATATGTAACATGTCCTCCTGTTGGCACCGGCTGAAGTCCGTGGTGTTTCTCGTGCTTACCTTGGGGTATGTGAGGGAACAGGGGCCGCGCTCTTGGCCTTGAACAGGTGTGCTGTTTTGTGAGGCAGGTTTGACGGTGGTGGTTTGTGATGGAAAAGGGCTCAACTGTTTTTATAAAATAGTGGAGCATGCTTATCTATGCAAAGTCAAACTCTGATTCTTCACAGAAGATGATGAATTGGATTTTTTGGATGAATTGGATTTTTTGGATGAATTGGATTTTTTTTATAAGAAGAATGGAGATAATGTTTTGAAATATTTTAATGCAGAAAGGATTCTTTTTAAGACAAAAAAACGTTAGGGAGCAGACAGCTTCAATAGCAACAGATTAAGAAAATGGAATGCATATTTTTATACCCAGCTTTCCTTGGAGTTCATTTTGTAAGCCTTGATGCTTTTTGTCATTTAGAGGAAACGACCAAATTTCCAATTGCACATGGATATAGATGACTAATGCAAAATGGGGTATTGCTAGAGACTCTGTGGCCTAATTTGCAGAACTGGTAGCCTCTCAAAACATAAAAAATAGACTTTTAGGGGATGAATGTAAAGGCTATTCTAAGTTCAAGTAAAGATATATTTTGATACAAAAGATTTCTATTTTCGGTCACCCGAGATGACTATTATTTATCCCGTGGTTCACTTCATTTAGCTTGGCTTCTTGTTTCACGGTTTAGTGAAGCGACGTGGGGAAATGCCCCACAGAGAGGAACTGCACAACCAGGGCCGGGTCCTGTCCGCGGCCCCTCTGCTCCCTCTTGTGCCTGTGGGATGCAAGAGGGCACCACGCACAGTCCAGTCAGCATTCAAGGGTCAGCTCCTCTGTTACAATTTCAAGTCAATCACAGCGGCTGGGGACACACTCTCGTTCAAGATGAAATTCTAGAGGGTGTTTTGTACTTTCGTTTTAAAATGAAGTACAGAGCAGCATTAACTTCATCCGCAGCCACCAGTGGCAGTGAACTGCTTATGGGAAGTGAGCTGAGGTCTGACGGACCAGATCTCTCAAGTGGATCCTTCACGTTGTGACAGAAAATGAAAAAGTAGCAAACACTAAAGAGTACGTTATGTATATAGTATATATACGTATGCATATATGTATATGCACTTCTCTTGTTGATCTCATCTTGGTTTTAAGATGCTTAGCTGTTTCTGTTCTTTCATGGTGCCTACCAGATCTTCAGCTTTGTAAAATTGCAAAGCATGGATTTATATGTAGTTTAAAAGGTGAGAATATTATTAAATGTAGTAATAAACCAGAGTATTTTACAGTACGTTAAAACATTGCTCAGGAATAGTCTAAGAAATATTTTCAGTGTTTTTTTCCTAGTCTACTGGAGACCAAATGTGAAATTTTAAACTGATAAAGGAAACAATGTAATATACAGTATTATATTTCCATATTCAGTATTTATGAGGTCACAGTTAAAATGAGTTGTAGTTGCATGTACATCCATCTCTATGCAATTAAAGTGAAACTTAATCTGACATGCTCAAAGGTCAAATAAATTGGCTGTGTCAGAGGTGTGGTGAAACTTAGAGGACGGCATTCAACACCAGCAACTGCCGAGGACCAGCACGTTCTACTGTTGCTATTTTATCCTTTTGTTTTGTTTCAGACTCGTGATTGTATTTCAGCATTTTTTAGACAAAAGGTTCTTGCATCCAGTGCTAGGATTTCAAGCTCTGGCCAAATTCTACAAGCCTTCATTAGTCAAGTTTTCCTGGTTCGCGTTAATGGTAGTGCAAGTCAGTAGGACTGCTCTTGCCAATAAGCGCTGCTTTAGTGCACGATTTGAGCACGCTGCTTTAGTGCACGATTTGAGCACGCTGCTTTAGTGCACTACTGTAGGCACCTAACGCAAGGTGAGCAGGATCAAGTCAATAATCAGAATAGCAGTGTTTTAAAACTAATTCTGTTAGATGCAGTAATTAATTTAGCATGTTATATAGCACTGAATGCTAGCGTGTGCTGAATTTTCTTCTGAAATGTTACTCTACATTGGTGCTTTCCTGGGTTACCGGGAGGGCGGGCATGTAGATACAGGCACATGTTGCATGAGCACTTCTTAAATAAACAGTGTTTCAGTCAGCTTTGAACAGAGCAAAGGTGATGGGCACGGAGGAAAGTTCCTTCCCACAGACCTAAGAAAGTTTTGTTTTAATGTAGTGCTTGTGATCTGATGGAGATGAACCTGATGTTGGAGACTAAAAAGTTCAGCAGGTGGAGACGGTGATGGCACTTAAACTAAGCCTGAATGCTTGTTCCTCGCTACGCTCTGTCTGGGATCTGGCCAAGGAAGTTTGTCTTGCATGATAATCACACAAGTCTAACTGGTATTCGTTGCTTTGATACTTCTTACACAGTCTTCTTTGTTTACACACAGAAATAGAAAGTCTGTGTTTGCTTCAAGAAGCAGACGTAGCGTGAGCAGACCTGCAAGGGCTGGATTTTATCCCGCAGCACTTCTGCTTCTGTTTTAACTTGACTGTTCTGGGCCTACAGAGAAAAAGAGCTCCTGTTTATGCAGAGGGCTGTGGCTTATGTTTTGTTCAGTTTGTGTTGACGGATATTGTCTTCAGAAGCACTTCTGAATATAGCAGAAAAGTTTATTCCATCAAATACATTCTGTCTGGAATTAAAATACTTGCCCAGCACGGTGTTTGTGTGGCTGTTGACGGGGTGTTCACTGTGTTGAGCAATATGATCATACGTTCCTGTGTGTCTACGCCTAGCATTGAAAATGCTTCTTTGAGAACAATTTACTGTGATGTGAGATATTTAAACAATGATTTATTTTTTTTCTAGATAACTTAAAGGTTTAATCTTCTGCAGTACTACCCACAAAACAAATACTCACAGGTTGCATTTTAAATAAACAGCTGGAATCTACTTCAGTTATACTGGTAGCAACGCTGAACAACTCTGTTGTTTTCAATGAAATTACCCAGTTATAAAGACGTGAAGAAACAGAGTTTACCCCAGTATGTATAAACTGGTTTTTAATGAACATGAAGAATTTTAAAACAATGTTGTTTTTCTCCTGACATGTTTCTTTTTTCACCATTACTTGCATCTCTGCAGTGAAATCCTGTGGTCAGTTAAGGTGTTACACCCCCTGCAGCCCCACAGCTTGTGCCCGCTTTCAGGTCCGTAGAGCAGTGGGGGGCTCTAGGTCCCCGTTCCGTTGGCGGGGCCGGGCTCAAGCTGCTGCAGTCACTCACCCAGAATTTATGCCCCAAAGAGTGGTTATCGTCGTGCGAGTAACGTGTACTGTTCTGGGAAGAGCGGCTTCACACCCCTCGGGTGGGAGGGCCTTGAAAGGAAGACTCGGACAGTCCCTGCTGTGGGTGGGTGTCCCGGGTCCCGCGTGGCCGCTCCTTCAGGCTGATAAGGTGGACCGGATTGTTCTTTCCAAATGAGAGATGGCGCCTGCTGGTACGCGTTGGGGGTAGTGGGGTGCCGGTGCTTCTCGCGGAGGCAGGAAGGCTGGGCAGTGTTGCTTCTGAGAAGGCCGAGTTTAGAGCCAAGGGGCTGTCGAAGCAGGGGGCTCCCATCTCCCCCGCTGCCCCCGGGTGCTGTGACCGGGGGTCCCAGCCTCGGCCCGTGCCCCTCTGCTGCTGGCCCTGCCCGGGGCGGGGGCTGTAACGCTGCGCAGGGCGGGCAGGATTATTTCCTTGGGCTGAGCTCCACCTTTGACTCCAGACTGCTTCATCACGCCATGATGATCCCATCCCCGCTTTCTGGGCTTCAGTTAGTGGTGGCTGAGGTCGCTTTTACCTTGTATTTGCTATTAAAAGGATCTCGTTAGAACTTGGGAGAGTATTTTGACAGTTTTTTCAGTCAGTATGTGATAATGTTTTTTGGAGCTGATATTATAGTTGAAATTTCTACAGTATGAAATTGCCTATAATGTACTACTTTTTGCCTTATTTTAAAGGTATTGAGCCTTTGTTTCTCCCGTTGGCATTAATGGGTTTTCTTCTGAAAAAGAGTGAAACAGATCACTGTATCTGGAAAGACTGGAACTCAATTAACTGAGAATTTGCAGCCCAGCTTTTGATGTTGGTGATCATGTCGTCTTATTTATTTGCACTTTTTGTGGATATTTTTGCTAGTAATTTCATTGGAAAGTGATCTTGTAATTCAAAGTTGATGTATATTTACTGTATTAAAAAAGTGAGATACTGCCTGTTACTTCGTTGTATTTTTTTCATCATCCACAAGATGGCACATCTGAATTTTTCTTTTAGAAACCTCCTGCAGCGTAGGCTGGAGCGTGCAGCTCCGCGTACCCCGGCGATGTTGCTGCTGAGGGCCAAGCAGGGCAACTAACGCTGCGTGATTAGTTCTACTCCCCACGGCAGTCACTTCTGTAACGGCTGTGTTAAGGCATCGTAATAGGTGAAAATAACAGGAAAAACTTTCTCCATCATATTCATACTTTTTTTTTTTTTTTTAATGCACTAATGATTGAGTTTCACATTCTCTGTTATATCTCCAGGACACTTAGAACACGATCCAAAGAGCAGCAAAGACATGGGGGCAGATGCTAGCAGAGAACCGCATTCTCGTGTTGCTAGTACACACGGGTAATCGGTTTAACTTAACTTCACATACTGCGTCTTCATATGCTCAGCTGAGACTAATCAGAAAGAAAATGGAGGGAAATTCAAAGGGGAAAAAATGGCATTTCCTATTGCTGAAAATCCCTTTGCTTTGCTACTTCTGTAATCTTTATACTAAGCACTGCAAAACTCCATGAGATACCGCACAAGAATATTACAATGAGAACATTCTTGCTGCTTGAGTTTTCCTGATGTCTGAACCATCCTGTCCTGGGCTGCTATTTGAGCCTGTCACTTCTCCCGTTAATAGCAAATCTCAGCGGCTCATTTGCCTGCCTTCCTCCCCACGCTCGCTTTTATGTAAAACATTGTGGCTTATTTGACATGTTGTATTGCTTTTCTTCTCCCCTCAACAGAAGATCAATTCTTCCCTAAGTCTTCCTTTCACAACTTCCAGAGCACTAAATTCCCTTATTTCCCAGTGCTAAAAAAGCAATACAGGAGAATGGAAAATGCTGCAAAAGTTGTTTTCATAGAAGCCAGGACCTTCCCCGTACCCATCCATCATCTTCTTTTTACATGGTTTTTTAAGACTTGATTTTTCATTTCCCGCTTCTTTATGTAGTTTTATTTAAGATGTATTTTTCACAAGTTAGGTGAGAAGTTCAGCTTCAGGTGTAGAAGTTCATACTTGCTTGATGGCTTTTGGGATGAACGGGACAATCCAGTGTTGGTTGTATCAGCTTTCAAGTGAGCTTCTACAGAGCTTGTTCTTGGTTCAAAGTCTGAAGTAATATAAAAGCAGCGCTCCTGGGCGCGGTGGATGAACCCCGCTCCCAATAAATATAAAGCTGCCTGTTAGTGTTTTTGCAAACAATTGTGAAGTTATTAGGAAGTGGCCTTTCCAGGGACCTGCCAAGGCGAGGCCCGTGTTTTGTCCCGGCTGTACCACGGGCAAAAACCTGCGCCGGCGGCTTCCTGGGGCGGGGGGCGGCGGCGAACGGACCGAGCCCCCGCCGAGGGCGGGCCGGGCCGTGCGTCATTTGGCTTGGCTTGGACACAACCGACAGTCTGGGGTTTAAATTCCGCCTGTCGAGGCGGAAATACCGCGTGTCCTCCCCGGCTGCGGTGCCGCTGCCACCGCGGGTGTCACCCGGCGGGCGGACCCCGTCCGCGCTGAAGCCGCTGGCACCGCACGGCGCCCCGCGGCCCGACCCCGGCCCGGCCCCGCCGCCGCCATGGAGCGACTCGCCGCGCTGCTTCTCCTGCAGGTGGGTGCGGGCGGGCCCCTTCCCCGCGGAGCCGCCGCGGAGGGCGCTCGTCTGCCCGCGGGCACCGGGCTCGGGGCTCCTGGAAGGGGATTTCCAGGAGCGGGGCCCTCTGCTCCCCGCGCTGGGACAGCAGGGCGCTGGCGGAGCGCCCGGCGCCCAGTGCTGGCTCTGCTGGGCTGACGGCCATAGAACGGCTTGGGTGGGAAGGGACCTTAAGGCCCACCCAGTGCCCCCCCCTGCCCTGGGCAGGGACACCTCCCACCAGCCCAGGTTGCTCCAAGCCCCGTCCAACCTGGCCTTGAACCCCTCCAGGGATGGGGCAGCCACAGCTTCTCTGGGCAACCTGGCACAGGGGCTCACCGTCCTCACAGCAGAGAATTTCTGCCTGAGATCTCATCTCAGTCTCCCCTCTTGCAGTTCAAAACCCTTCCCCCTTGTCCTATGGCTCCACTCCCCGATCAAGAGTCCCTCCCCAGCTTCCCTGGAGCCCCTTTAGGGACTGGAAGGCCGCAGTAATTCAGTGGCATTCCCACCGGTGTTGCTGTGGGGTTCGTGGGGCTGAACTGGGTTGTTCCCGTGTAGCAGAGCCCACGCTGGTGGGTACAGCAACAGCCCAAGCCATCGCTGGGCAACTGGTGCACATGGAGGAGTGTGCAAGCCCTAAAATACACAGTTAAAGCTTCCAATGTAAATAAAAGTGGCTACACATACACAAAGGGGGAAGCAGCTTGTTGGGGGGGTCCAACAGAGCTCAACCTGGGACAAAGCTAATAAATGCTACGTGCAAGCGGCAGGTTAAGGCTCGCTGGCTGCTTCTACATCACGGAGGTTTTCCCCAGGTTGCACAACAGCTCTACAGAGCAGCTCCAAGGCGTTACTGGTGAACCCCCATTGCTTGGCAAATTTATAACCATGGCAATTTTATTACGTTTCTTCAGGAAAGAAAGGTCATGGGGTAAAGGCCCGACCTTCGCTCGAGTCTAGGCAGGAAGAGCTCTGTGGCATTTTTTAAATGTGATGGATGAGTCATAAACCCCAAGCTTTCCGAGGAAAGCAGTGGGAGCTCGGAGGAAGGTGTATGCCTGACCTGGGAGCTGACGGCAACAGTGTAATCTGGGTCTGTCCGACTCCTTTGGGGCGAAAGATTTCAAGTAAAAAGCAGTGTTTGAAGCTGGCGTAGGAAGCTTGTGCTGATAAAAGGGCAAATCCTGCCAGTTAGGGTGCAGTCACCATTCTCAACAATTTATTTTACTCATCTGCACTAGAGACTTTGGTCCAGTGTTCATTTTCTGGTAAATCAGGTGTCACACTTAGAGTCACCTGAGAACCTGAAATACTCTCCAAACTTATGTCCTGCCAATACCAGACAAGGTCTAAAGGAGCACCAGACAGAGAGAGGCGGAGGTGGGTAGTTTCAGAACTGGAGATGCTTGGTTTGAGAAAAGCCACACAGATAACACCCCGGACGGTTAAATGCAGTGTTCGCATGTTTCAGAGACTGGCATCACCCAACCAGCAAAATTAATACCCGAGCTTTCATGCCAGTTCATTTGGAATGAGATGGACGGTGTTTGTGGAGTTTCCGGGGTTAGGTACAATTTAATACAATGCTGTCAAAACGGAATCAATATGTTTCTGCGAAGCCAAAGTCCTCCTAGACAACACAGCAATGGTTTCTAGTTAACCACACTTCTCACAATCCCTTTTTTCTCCCCACAAGGTTACTGCTGCCAGCAGTTTTTCTCATGAAATTGAAAATGTCAGTTTAAGACAAGCCGTGCGAAAGAAGAGTATTCAGGTTTGTGGTCAATATTATATAATAATAGATACCCAACTGTTAATATGTAAACTATGACACTAAATACACTTCTTCATCCGATAGTGGATAGATTCTTATCAGTTGGACAGTCTGCGTCCTCTACAGCGTACAAAAAGGACCTGGGTTATCACCACCATCGATGTTCAAGAGGAGGACAAAGGCCCGTTCCCAAAATACGCTGGGCAGGTACAAAGAACCTCTTTGTAAGGGTTCCGCGAGAGCCTCAGTAGAGTGTTCATCGCCACAGACTGCACACTAAAATGCCAAAGGTGGGAGGGGGCAAGAACTGTGCGTCAAACGGCACCTTTTTTAAAAAAACCTTATTTGTTCAAAGTTGTCTTATTTACCCAGCGTTGGGTGGAATTGTGTGGTGGGAGAGTGTATCGCTCCTTCCCACGGGAAGCTGCACATGCTCGGGGAAGGCCGGCGCCGGCGTGGGCGAGCTGAGAGCGCCATGGCCCAGGGCTGTGAACCCGCCGCGGGGCGCGAACCCGCGCTGGGCTGGGCCCCCGAGGAGGGGGGGGGGCGGGAAGGGAATTGGGCTGAAGTCTTGTTATTTCTGTTCGTCTTCCCTACTCACACCACTTTGTGCTACTTCTTTTTTTCAAAAGCTGTTCAATAACAAATCATTTAACACATCAGTAAAATACCTAATCAGTGGACCTGGGGTAAATGAACCTCCAGAGGTTGGATTGTTTTCTATAGAAGATGACGAAAATGGCCATGTGTACGTGCATCGTACCATTGACAGAGAAAAGACCTCAATTTTTCAGGTAATACGCTTAAAAAAAAAATACTTAAGACTGTTGGCAAATATTAATTGCTTTCTCATGGCTAGATGCTTCACACGAGTGAGACACACAGCTTTATGACCTCCTTTTCTTATTTTGAACCTCTAAATAAACGCTAAGATGATTGTCTCAGCAGAGACCAATAGGTAACTTCCACATCACTCTCGATTATAAACCTTTATCACATGTTTGGACTTCCACAAATATCTGTACGCTTCTTTTTTATCTTTTTTTTTTTTTGGTATGACCTTTGGTCATAATGTACAAAACGAAAAGGTTGCCCTGAGAGTGCAGATATGTTACAGCTCTAGTGGCCAGAACACTGAATTGTAAACCCAAAAACTCCCAAGCAAAAGAATGGAAGCAAACAGTTACGCATTACCAAAAAATAGATAATACTGGAGGAGCTGCAAAGCTGTGTTACTGTAACTTTCTATACGAGTAAGCATATGTTTCTCCTTAAAAATCAGAAAAGTGTTCGTAAGCAGTAAGTGTAATGAAAGAAATGTGATAACAAATGTACGAATGAAGCAAGTGAGTGTGGGTTTGTTTTCCTCTTGCAAAAAGTCTTCAGTTGTGGCCTCCTTATGTTTATGTGATGATTTCCATTTGTGTCTCGCTGGTACCCCAGGGAGAGTTACTGCTCCATGTGGCTTTCTGGGCAAGGTCTTGCCTTCCACAGTGAGAAGATACATTTTGGAGAGCTTTCTATTCCCCCTCACCGGCCGGGTGGCTGTTCCAGGGCAGACGCCCCGGGCTGGGTTTTAAAGCAGGGAAGCGGGAGGTTTCCCCAGGGCAGGGGCTTGGAACTGGGTGATCTTTAAGGTCCCTCCCAACCCAAACCATTCTGTGATTCTATGAAATAAGCAAAGGAGAATTCAGCATTCAGAACTGAATCCCCTGCACATTCATAGATACGGAGCCAGAACATCTTAGAAAATGAAATGTACTACTCAAATAAATGCTTCAGAATTGGGAAGCACAGGTGAAAGCATTCTTTTGTCTGGCCCCGAGGATATTTATGTATTTTATATTAGGCAGTCATTTCAAATAACCCAGATCCAGCTCCAGGTACTGTTTTTTCTTTGAAGTATTGTTTATGCACAGGATGATGTTGATGAATCAACTACCTTTGAAAGGTGAAATAGTGACTTAGTGATGCAACTCAAAGCCAAATGCTAGCCAAATATGCCTGACGCAGCCTCAAAACTGAAAGTTTCCATTCTGATGTCTAAATGATACCATTTATTCCATTCTGATGTTTGTGTCACTGCTCATTTAGATACGTTTCGATATTGTGTACAGAAAAACTGGTGAACCATTGGACCGTCCTTTATTTTTCAAGATAAAGGTTAAAGATATTAATGACAACGCACCCGAGTTTCCCAAGGAGGAATACAGTGTTACAATAAGAGAGAACCACACTAAAAGTAAGTGCCATCCAAACAACGGATAACACTGGTTTGTGTATCACTGCTCTCCTTCTAATTTCTTTGTCTTTCTTTGTCTTTTCTTTCAAAATCTGTTCTCCCCAGGTTTCACTTAAACACTCATGGGTTTAGGGACCATGTCCTGCGAAGGACTGTTTCCTGCCTCTTGGCTTCTTGTCTGATTAACCGCACTGTACATTAGCATAACGGTGGAGACATGCTGGGAAAACTCCTAAGATATTTCTTCTAAACTACAAGCCAGGACTTCAGCAGACTAATCTGAACACAAGCACGCTGCTTCACACAAGATGGTCAGACAAACAGTTTACAGATGCAAAGACTTAGTCGGGATGTGTAGACGTGGCCATGGTGCCAACTCCTCGGGAGCTGGCTGAGAGCTGGCACAACTAGCTAGGGAATGGTTTTGATAAAGTAAATTCAGGAGTGTGATAACTCTCTCTATTGTCTCTCGGGACTTTTGGCAGATTTGCTCCCCAAGTGAGGTGGAGGCCAGAGTCTTGGCAGAGATAACCATAGCCAGGAGAGGATACAGGTGTTCTTAGGACCTGTGAGAAACTCCTTGTCAAGACTAAACACTTCTATTAATGTCTCAATTCTTATCCTAGACGAGCCAGTTTTCCAAGTTACTGCCTTGGACAAAGATGAAGGCGGCACTGTGAATTCTCAGGTGTCCTATTCTCTAAGTATGCAAATGCCCCTTCCAGATGGATTCACATTTAATATTGATCCTACCACAGGATCAATATTTCCGACAGGATGCCTGGATTATAAGGTGATGTACATATGGCAGCTTCTTGTCGTTTAATGCATGACACACCTTCACGACACATTAGCCAGCTGTAAGGGGAGGGAGAGTCTCACATCCAGCCTTGCAGCTGTGACTGGCAAAATGCAGGAACTGCTTCTGAGCTACGTTTGAAAGTTCCTTTCTTCTGTTTTTCAGACTGCCAACTCTTTCACACTTCTGATTAAAGCCAGTGACCACGGGACTCCCCAGCTCTCATCTACTGCAACAGTGAATGTAGCTGTTGAAGATGCAAACAACCACCTCCCTGAATTTACTAGGGATCATGTAAGGAAAATCATTATTGCTTTACTGAACCTCCTAAATACAGTTCAGTCCTTCAGACTGCTGAGTACACCCAGGAAATGGGAACCCTCAGACACTTGCAGAATGAGGCCAAAACACTTGCAAATGAACTTTATGTGCTAGAAGAAATATCTCTTAAAAATGTGGACAGTAAAAGAATGCTTGGCTATAGAGAGTGGAAAACTTTGTTAGTTTTCTGTGTGCATCACTAGAGGGCTTTTGTCTCTCTCTTACCCTAAGGATGCTGACAGACAAGCTTATTCTGTCATCTGCGGAGCTAAGGTGCTGATTACAGTCTGCCCTCCTAGTTTTGCTCGACGAAAACCTGAGTGGCCCGAGGCTGCCCGCCCGCAGGCTCTGCGCCAGGCTGGGCAGGGCGGTGGGTACGGTGGGTCTGCGGCACCTTCTGCCTGCGGAGCCTTTGCTGAGGGTGGGGGCACTGAGCTTCTTCCTCTTGGGGAACAGGAATAGTCCTTACTGCTTTCCTTTCCCCTGCCAGTACCTGCTGCAGATTTCGGCAGGTCAGGAACATCCATCGGCATTACGGCTCCAAGTGGAAGACAAAGACTCTCCCAACACTCCAGCCTGGAGAGCAAAATACAGAGTAACGGAAGGCAATGAGAAGGAACAGTTCACCATTGAGACAGATCCAGTCACAAATGAAGGCATTTTGAGTATTATCAAGGTAAGGAGCAGTAACAGATGACCTGCAGCGTGGCAACGTGTAGCGTGGCCAGTCTGACTACGAGACCAACAGCTTAGCATCTCGGCTGAGTCTGGTGGGCTCAGCTCACCTCTGCGTTCATCCGATATACAGAGATGATCGCCAAACCAAAGGTCATAGCTGCTAATCAGACTTTTGTCTGGGGTTTTCAGCCTCTCAATTATGAAGATGACTCTGAGGTGAAACTTGTCATTTCTGTAGCAAATGAAGAACCGTTCTTCTTGTGTAAAAATGGTGTTGTGATGATGTCAAGCCTTGAATCCACGAATACAACTGTGAACATCATGGTCTTACAGTCACAACGTGCTCCTAGGTTTCATCCTCCTATACTTATTGTCCAAAAAGAAGATTCAATGAAGCCTGGGAGAGTATTTAGAAGGTATCCTGCCACATATCCAGGTGATGTGCCAAATAAGATAAAGTAAGTGGAGATGCTTCTAACTCTCAGAATAAGAATTAGGAATACAAAGAGGTTTTCAAGTTTAATTTGGTATATGTACATATATGAATATACATACACATCTATTTTACCGTTACATGAACGTATACATTAGAGGTGCAGATTTACTGCAGATCCAGATAGCTGGTTCTCTAAGACAGGATTTAAAGGTGCAATCAGTCCTTGGTTGCTCGATGTTTCTTTTGTCTTCCAAATAGTTTTGCCTAAAACCAGGTTGCGTTATTTATGTATTTTACTTTTATGACAAAACTTTGATGCCACAGAAAGGACTAAGGTATGCTTGGCTGTAAGAATGGTAATCATCTGATGTGGAACTAGATGCTTTCTTAGCCCCTGGGAACAGTTTTGATGGGCCTGTACAAGGTCTGGGGACTTCTATGGGGAACTGTTTGGTGGCTGCGTTGAAATACACAGCTTGTCGTAGCGTTAACAAAAGTAAGCATCACTAACAAGTAAAAATACCTACAGAGCTCAAAAGGACAAAGAAAGGGGCAGTAGAAATTTTCTATTCTCCAAAATTCATTTAAGAGAATACAGCACTTGTAACTTTTTCCTTTCTTTTTAAGATATGAACTAGCCCATGACCCAGATGGCTGGCTGAGTGTGGATGAGCATTCTGGAGTTCTTACTGTGGCAAAAGAATTCAATCAAGAATCTCCTTATGTGAACAACAGCCTGTACACCATCATCGTTCACGCTGTCGATCATGGTGAGTAGCCAGTCAGAAAATATTGAAGCAGTATTTGGCCTGTTTGAGATAAGGTGCATGTTAGATATAAAATGGTAGCAAGACTAAGGATCTGAGTGGAGAATGGTAATGCAGAACAAATACCCTAACGTTTAAAAGTGGCGTTATATGTGATTAGTAGGATAAACCAGACAGAGATCCTGCCAGTGGACTGGCTTTTGTCCATACCCAGTTATGAGTGTTTTTCAGTTTCCTTTACTCCTGTCTAGGTATTCCACCACAGACTGCTACTGGCACCATCCTGCTTTACTTGTCTGACATGAATGATCATATGCCAACATTAGTGGCTCCTTCTTTAGATGTGTGTGACAAAAAAGAAGGGACACCTCTCATTATAAGAGCTCAGTCTGCTACAGTCCGGTCAGATTCTGGGCCATTTACATTTGAGCTGGTTGAGGACTCCGAAGATGTGAAGCATAACTGGAAATTAGGAAGGAACTTTGGTGAGTTCTTCCTTTCGTGTCTTTTCTTGTCCTTCATGAGAAGTTCGTTGTCACTTAATGTGCCTTCTGGCTATTTCACTGTCTCTTACCTTTATGGTTTGTTACTGATTAGTCTCAGTGAGACTGAAAGGACATGGAAGAACAGCTTTCAAAATATAAAGTTACTGCAATTTGAAAAAAGGTTACATCGTTCCTCATCTCAGCTGAGAACGGGACCAGAAGCGATGTGCTTACATTGCAGAAAGGGGGATACGACAGCTGAGGAACGACTGCCGCATTTGATTAACTTCCTAACGAGTTTTAGAGGTTTCAGTGCAGCTATGTCAGGATGCAGCAAGACTGGGACAGATCTGCTTGCCCAGAAGGCTCAGCAAGGTGATGAAGTGGGATGTCATTTTGTCCTACTTACTACGGTGCGTTAAGGCTGGAAAAAGTATTTGAAATTGGGGTGCAAATGAGTTTCCTTTCGATTATCAACAGAAGGGACTGCAGAATGTCAGGCTTCTTTCTATGAGTCTTGAAGTAATTTGCTTGTCTTCTTTTTAGGGGAGTCAGTTGAACTTCTAATGCTAAGAAGCCTCCCACGAGGTAGCTACTTGGTACCCCTCGTTATTCAGGACAGGCAAGGATTTTCTATGAGGCAGAACCAGCATGTCAGGCTCTGCTTTTGCCCAGACGGACATACATGTAAAGATTCACCACTTCCACAAGCAGCAGTGACGCTTGGAGGTGCTGCCATTGCAATAATACTGTTGACTTTCTTACTACTGCTGGGTAAGTAACCTCCTAATTTACGTGTGCAAGTTATCTGTCGTCTGCCCATTGGATCTCACTGCAATTGCAGCTCATGAATGTGTGCTAAAATCTACCAGCCTTAACAGGAAAGAGCAATTGCCCTGATGTGGTGGTAGAGCGTAGCCAAGGTGCAAGCCACTAATACTTGCACTCTTCATGGTGCTTCCATCCATGTATCCTGGTGCATGACACATTCTCTCTTCAAATTTTAGGAAGACCTTAGTTTTCCAACACAAGACATTGCCATTTCCATCTAGTAACCAAAACGATCTTTTTGCATAGTCAAGAAAACTTTCAAATTACTAGGCACTATGATACAATGTGTAATGCAGAGGAAGGTGGTATCCAAGGCTGACAACAGAGGGTAAAAGACACTAGAAGGATGAGGGAAACTTATCTGCACTCATGGTTGGGATGTGAAAAGGTGAGGACTGTGTATTATAGAGAAGAGAAAAAGGGAAGATAACATAGATGCATGGAATTGTATTGTATGAGCAACAATAAATGCAGGTATATAACTTAGGAAAAAAGAAAATATCTAAACTAAAAAAAACAGAAATGCAGTCTTACAGGTGGAATTTTTCAGCTTGTTACTTGTGAAAATCATTATTATATTGTGCCTAGAAGATGACTGGCAAATACAAATATGTTGTTAAGCTGAACTCTAGTGCAATAAAGTACATATTCTTATTTGCATTGAATAAAATTGAATACTTGACTTTTTGACATTACCCATACCCTGGCTAACTGGAAGTAATGAATTTCCCCTGTAGGGTTACAGGAATCAGTAACTGCTTGTTCTAAGCTGCTTCCTCTGTAGTAGCTCATGTTGGTTACTGCTGAAGAGGTGAACTGCTGATTCTTTATCTGAAGCGAAATATAACAGATTATCTGACCACGGTTCCTCTGGCTATCCGTGAGTGACCTGGCATGCCTGCTCACTGCCGGGCTCTGGAGATAACAGCTTGCCTTTCTAAAGCAGGCTGACCGCTGCAGGCCAAGCGTGGCATCTGCCCGGCTCCATCGCTGGAGGTTTCCGAGTTGCTCCTGTGGCACTGGGCTGGGTACCTCCCCAGCCCCCTGCACGGAGCCATACACGTCCATTTGCAATGCCCGTTTCACCATGCCTTTTCTTGTTTCAACAGTTTCCAGTATTCTGCTTTGCCGGTTTTACACGCCAGGATCTAAAACCAAAGCCATTGCTCCACTTCAAGAGGGTGAACAGACTTTAATCAACTACAATGAAGAGAGCAGAATGGCTTTGTCTCAAGTAAGTGCGAAAGCGTATATTCACGGTACCCCACCAGGGCTGTGTGGCTGAATCCGGTACTAGCCATCTCTTTTATTGTGTTTCCTCTGGTTTTAGAATTGAGCAGAATAAAGCTTTTTTGCCACTAAGCATATCTGGGGAGTGGTGTTCTGCAGGGACTGGATAATGCTGCTCTGGTGACAGACTATTATTGCTCCTACCGTTTTTCAGGATCAGCGGGACCTTCCCAGGTGCCTCATCCTACTGACGAATCCAACAGAGGAGGAGGCACATCAGCTCTTGTCACACTGCACACACTGCTGTTTTCAACACTAGTACATGAAAGTGAAAAAGGGAATAGACTGCACACAAGTGTGATCCTTCACAGCCTCGTTCAGTTTCTTATTAATACCATCCCTCTCCCCGTACACAGGCTAAGCTGGATATTATGGATCACGCTGCTCTACCACCCGTGCCCGTGGAGGTTGGAGAAAAAGCAATTTCTGAGGTAACTGCCTGTTCCCTGATGTAAACGCCCTTTTTTATACCGCAGAAAGTGGTAATCCAAAGAATGAGGTTTGGTGTTAATAATAGTGGGAAGCGTAATGCAATAGATTTCAATTAGAAAATAAGTGTCACTTGTTGGAGATTCCACTGCTATTTAAAATACTGTTGACAACTTATTTTTTTCTAACAGCTTTCAGTTTGAGACTCACATTAGTTAATGTGATAATAACATTAATTAGTTATTGTTCTAAATATTTGGAAGTGCAGTTTCTTCCAAAATTCTTATCACAGTACCTGAACTGATATGCACAAGATTTTATTCAGTTCTTGATATAAGTGAAATGGAACCACCATTCTTCAGATATCCGTCAAAAACACACCAGTCAACATCTTCTACCTAACATACTCTTGAAGTGTGGACAGGATTTATAAGTATGACTTTTTATGACTGAAGATGTAATTCTGGGGGTTTGAAGGCTTTTGAGTTTGGTCTGTGGTTTTTTGTACTATATTCTCTAACAGACGTCTGTTTTCATTGTAACGAATGCCTGAAGGAAAGCCTGGTCTACATCAGTAGACGACTGCCATGTGTTCTGTTCATAGGTACGCAGAGAGAGAGACTCCGAGAACAATCTTTACAGCAGGCAAAGAAAATGTAAAATAGTCTTTTTTATGTATGTGAGAGCCCAATTCCACAATCCTTAAAACCATAGTTAGGAGCTGGGATTACCTGTGTGAGCAGGTATGCTGAGGTTATGTTTGGTGCCGTTAATGAAAAGGAATCCAGCACATTTAGAGGAGGAACCATATTTAATTACTGGAGATTATGAAGAATGCCTACAGTTGGTGACTCCATGTGCACATAGAGTATGTACTCATAAGAAGAAACAGTCCCTGAGCAGAAAAGCTGCAATGTAACTGGAGAGGACAGCACAAGAGAATTGGGTGTAGCAGGGAGAAATAGTTGGATTTATTTCTATCTGAAAGAAATGTTAGTAGGTGACTTTATGCTGGTGAAACCTGAGATACTATGTCTGTCTTCCAGGATGACCTGTACGCGAGGTGTGAGACATTCCAAGTAAGACACCTTGATTGCATGATACAGAGAGTGGACAAAATACTGGGTCAGGTAAGAAATGAGTGTTGAACCCCTCCTTTGTCAAGTTGGCTTGTAAGAATAGGAAAAAAGGCTTGCAAAACTGGAAAGCTGCCATGGCTTCAGCTGCTCTCTCAGCCCACATCTGAGAAGCATTACAGTCAAAAGCAAGGGACGTATTTGATGGGGAAACACTGAAGACTCTTCCTTGTTGAACACTTCTTGTGTCCAAGACTTCTTGCTGCCTTGGTCACCCAGCAGTTACTGCACGGCTGGGGTCTGTCACCTCTTAACAAATTCTTCAAGAGGGGGAAGTGGGGCTGAAATGCTTTCTGTTACTGTGCAGGGTTAAAGGGCGGTTGCCTGCTCTTTCAGCTCCGGGCTAGCAGGGAAATCTTCTTGCCATGTCCTGCCTGGCCGCTGCACATTCGCAGGCCTGTCCCCCGTGCCTCCTTGGGCCAGACCGCGTGCCCCCACGCACTCAGGCGTACTTGCTCGCTGGCTGGTCCGGGATAGATGAAATGCTCCGTTCTGCCTCATTTGTACTCTAGGGGAAGTTCAGGCTCTGGTGCAGCTGAGAGTTTCAGTAAAACTTTTTCTTGTGAGAGAAAGACTCAAACTCTTCACTGTAACCTCCTGGCTTACCTGAATAATTTGCGTATCATGAATTACTTTAATTTTCAAAAGGACAATAGGAGCTTCCATGATGATTTGCATTGTTTCTTCCCTTCGTTAGAAACTGTATGAGCAAAACAGTCTGGAAGATTACAGGGCCACCTATGAGCCTCACAGATACGCTGAGGAAGGAGAACTAGGGCGAAGTAACTCCTTCTGTTCTGTCTCCATTGGCGGTGAGGACTTGCCTGTTGATTTTTTGAACACTCTTGGACCAAAGTTTTCTGTTCTGGAAGAAATCTGTGAGAAGCGATTTCCATCACTCAATTAATTTCAGAAGGCTGTGCCTACTTTATGGTGTTGTAAAGGCTTCTGGCAGAAGCACTGAAAAATTCTGAACAAAGACCCATCTGTGCTAGAAAGCGTTGCGGCACGTTTGCACCATGAGTACCTGGCCTTTGGTTCTTCTGCCTGCACTGTTCGCATGCAGCCGCCAAGAACGTGACGTGCCTGGAAGGGCCACTCCACTCTGAAGAGATGGTGGAGTGATTTTGGCATATTCTGTGCAGACTTACACAATAGAATATCTGATATTAAGGATCCTCAATATTGTATGCAAAGGAAAAAAAGACATCTACTAGGCTGGAAATTCCAGTCAAAGTTCCATATGGAAATAAGCCAGTTTTGAACGGAAAAGGCAATTAACAGCTAGGCCAGCAATAGTCCAGTGGTCTCTTTAAATCCAAGGTTAACTTTAGTACAATGCCATGCATATCTGACTTGCTGATCAGATCTTTTATTCCTATATGACATTGAAACACCTCGGAGAAAGTGCTCTTCTACTCTTAGCGTGACTGTACCTGCAGCATGACCTGAGGTCTGCTCCCTCCTCGCCTTTTAGCATAGAAGAGGCCCTTATTTAGTGCCTGTTTGCTTATGCTGGCATCTGGTGGCTGTTAGTGTTATTACACTATTGTAAATGCTGTAAATGGTAAGAAATTGTTGACAGAGGACAAGTTATGGTTATTCCTTTCATTCGAATAACTACCTTCTCTCAATTAGCTACAAGTGACCGTGATGAAGAAATTCATGGGTTTCCTCAAGCACCATTGATAAATCAGATGGCACGATAAAGAAAGGATGGTACCAAATGTCCCTTTATGGAGACCACGGATGTGTTACTTTGAAATCTTGTGGTTTGTGCGTGTCTGAGTGTGTGCAGTTGGCCTGTGCTCAGTTAGAGCATGATGGCTGTCGGTGTCACGATACACGAATGAGGAAAGAATAGCTCAGAGGATGGTATTCTGCTGTTAGGTAAGTGATACAGACAATAAGAGATGGAATTAGGCCCAAATTTTACTTCTGTTCCATTACAATTCTGCGCTAAAAGAAAAATCCTTTGCCTAAGGCAAGCGCTAAGTCTGGTAGCTGAGGCGTTGTTCTTCTGTTTCCAAGTTTACTTAATAAATTACACTTTTGCTCAGATGTTATTAACTAATAATTCAAGGTTGGAAACTTCAGTCAAGTGTGATAAAAGAATCTGACTGAGTGGCAGGCAGCTAAGTTTTCCTAAATGCCAGCAGCGGGATCTGTTTACACAAAAAATCACTACTCCAATAAACTGTCTTTAATTTATAATTCCAGATGGAAGACTTCAAATCAGGCCAGTGATCTAACAGCACTGCTAATAACCATGATGACTTTTTTATTGCAAACTATAACCATATTGGTAAGATGAGAACTGTGCTGTGTTTTGCTATTTCTTCTGAAAATTATGCAAGATTAAAAATAGTAATGAAAGTATTCTGTGTGTTTATTGTTCGTGTAAACGTGTGTTGGGGCTATAGCACGGCATGCTGACAAACACCAAATCATTAGATGTGATCGGACCCACAGTTGCTACTGCCAGAAAAAATTGTCGCTCTCTCGCATGGGAAAAAAGGAGCCGTTTTACCTACGGGAGCTGTATATACCGTGTGAGTGCAGAACGAGGGGCTCGGTTCATTTGAATGATTGTTCTCATATTTTAAACATCACTATGTGCCTTTTAATAGGAACGAGTACTTGTATGTAGGAACGACAAACACCTAAGTGAGCGCTGGAACTGCTGAAAGCTCTTACCATCCCTGCTGCCCAAACACGGGCCGGCAAACTCCCTGGGGCAGCAGCTGGGGGGATCGGGGCAACAGCAGAGCCCAACAGAGGCTCTGGAACGCCTGGCGTTCTAGCTCTGTGTCGCAGCGCCATGTGACAATTACTTCTTTTTTCATCTGTGCATAAGGTTTGAGTTGATATTTCTTCTCAAATCGTAGTGAAGGAAACCTAAATGAGTTCATTAATTTCCCATTGTCTTAAAAACTAGAAACGTGTGCTTGAGACACCAGTAACTTTTTAGTGGAGTTCGGCAGGGGGAGGCCCATGCTGATGAGATAATACCTCCACTACTAATTTACTATAATCAAAAAGGTTTATTTAGAGGCTTTCACGAGACACAATGATTACTAAGTACTGAAAATGAGGCATAAATCAGAACATTTCTCACCTACATCACACATTTGCATCAATCACACTTTTTAGGACACTACCGCGGGCAGCTAGTCAGGAAAGGGCTCAGCCATGGCAGGCTGAGGTCCACATCAGGGGCAGAAAGGGAGGAAAGTGTCTGGAGGCAGCGTGCTTCCTTGTGCCACACAACACCCCGAGTGTTGTGATGATACCCCAAGCAGGCTGTGGGCCTCAAAACTGTTGTTGCCCTGTCGCCATGGAGGGTGACAGCGGGCTGTCAGGCTGCCGGTCACTGAGGGAGCTTCCAGATGTCCACGTGAAGGTTGGTGCGAGGTCCCTGCCTGACACCGGCCCCTTCTCCCCCAGTGCCTGGCAGCAAACCTCGGCCAAGGGACAGCACCTTTAGCCAAGGCAACTCGCCATATTTCTTCCAAGGCCCCGCTGCATCTGCCCGGTGCCCCCCGCCGGAGCCAGGCCGGCAGCTCGTCCATCGCCCCCACAGCCCCACAGAAACGGCCATTGCTCGGGGAGGGTGCCGGGCTGGTGTCAGGGGAGCGCTGTCTGTGCAAGCACAAGTATATTTTATCGATGGCCCCAGCATATGTTCTCCTCGTACATGATGGCAGAGGGAGCGTGTGAAGCCTCTGCTTTGTTCAGGGTCTGCTTTAAACTAAGTACCTCCGTGGCTTGCTGGTTTGTAAATGCTGGTGATGGGCTGTGGTGTTTCAATTACCTGGTCGCAGCCAGAGCTCTAATCACGAGGCCTGTGAACCCCCATTACGCCTGGCCCCTGCTGTGCCCGAGTCAGTGGGAGTCCCAGCAGCACAAATGTTTATCTCCGCACAATCTTCAGCTCTGTCTTTGTTTTGCCTCATTTATAAAAATCTTACTTAAAAGTAAATGACACACAATCAGTAAAGGGGAAATTAATCACGCTGGAACCAAAGTTCTGACATGGAGTTTTAAAGGAAGCAGGAGAGACTGATCACAGGCTGGTCCCGCAGAGAGTGGATGTCAGCACGTTAGCAATAAAATACTTCTGCCTCAGACAGAAAGCGTTTTCCCTGTCTGCTCTTTCCTCTACTCTGCTGAGCAATGGCGGATCCCCCGGGACCTTTAGGCTGCCACAGGAGGAGTATAAGTTTTAATCAAATCTTTCTGTGCCACTTTGGGGTCATTTTCTCCCTTCTGAAGGATCCATTTGTCCTGATTAAGGTATTAGAAGAAGTCATTTAAAGGACAAATAAATGACAGGAGATTTTATTAGTGAAGGGTAAACCACATGCTGAGCGGGCTATAATTAGTTCCTTCTATTACTGCCTTATGTGTTGTTGTATTTCACAGTCCTAATAATTAAACACTTAGTAGCAGAGTGTTGGATTAGTGTTTTAAAAAAACCCGTAGGCAAAGCTGGGGACTTTTCTCAAGGTTTTCTGAGGGCGAGCAGGGAACAGACCTCGTGCGCTCGCGGTAGTGGCGAAGTGCAGCTGTAGCACATTCTCTCCGGTACCGTATTACGCAACATGAGTAACAGCTGTTCCTTCCTTCTACTTATCCCCAAGAGATGAAAGCCCAGCCTTTTGAGAAATTGGGGCTCTCATTAGTAAGATAGCAGTATAAAAAAGTATTTTTTCATAAAACATAACTTCACTAAATATATCAATATTGTTGGGACCACACTTCCAAAGTTCTTTTTTGTACAATCTACTGGTTATTCATAACACCTGAATATGATATGCTATTAATAATTCATTAGTTTTTGGTTTGTTCTAAATTCTATAAAATAAGAAAGAAAATTACTTCAGGGATTCAATTAGCAAATTATTTCAAGACACTGATAATAACTAATGCTTCCTGATAGAGGCTCTTCCTGGGTAAAGACAGTTCTGTAATTATCCAGAAGATGGCATAAGTAGGCCAGTTATCGACCTCCCAGTACCAAGAAGTAAAACTAAGGAAGGCTTACTAATACCCTATTTCAAAACAAATTTACTTATAAAAATGTATATTTTGGTATGGTCAGTGGAGAGGAGTTTTCTTTCTTAGGACTTAGCCCTTTCCTCATCAGGATCATGCGAAGAAAGTACCACTTAAGAGCTATACAACAGCACTGAGACAAGGGAATGTGAGGAGGCTAATATGAAAATCTTAAGCAGATATTTATGGTTTTTTTTGCATTGGCCTATGTCCAGTATATAGAAATATTTCTATTTGTCCACTGTTTATTTTGATGAAGAGACAGCAATAATGCCTGATAAGAAAGATATCTCTGTATTTTTGTATCTGTATTGTACTCTGTCTAGCTCATTTCATTCTGTTTGCTGTTCCAAAGGGTTTTATTCAAGTAACTTCTAAAAGTATAGGGCATGTGGGAGAATCCATTTACACCAGCAGATGAACACGTCTGAGCACAAATAAGGGATTTATGCTTGCAACTGGCCTTCAATATGCAACTTTCCACATGAGCAATTTACCTATCCCAATATATATTTTTCAGTATTCAAACCAATAAATGCCATAAACGGAAAAGAAGCTCTGCACACTGCGGAAATTGATCCTTCAAAGAAGAAACAAAAATTAGGGGTGATCAGCTTCCCTCTCTTCATTGAGTGTTTTTAAATGCCTAATGATGGCTCAGGGAGACACCTGACAGGGTCAAACTCTAATTCTCGACAATATAAATGTACTTGGGATTAGTATGAAATTTGCTACTTGAAATCTGCTGTCTCTCACACTGAGGTTACCGTCCAGAAGTGAGACCATGGAGAAATGCAATTAAAGAAGCGCAACCCTTCTTGGACCTTGGGTCAAATCCTGGTTATGCAGATGCTGGAATTGATCTTAATAGACTCTGTGTTCACATTTTTTTTTTCTAGGTGTTTGCAAAGTGCCACAGAATGTCATAGTTGAAGCCTCCCCTTATGAAAGGCCAAGAGCCGGGTTAGCAGAGTTGTTGCAAATCAGCTCTGAGATGCAATAGTGCAGTTATGTAGGGAGATTTGCAAACAGCTGGCAAGACAGGCATCACATTTCTAAGTTCTGAATTCATTCCAAGGAAGTGATAAAGGCAAAAAGTCTAGGATTAGAAGAGAAGAGCATATTAATATAAAAGAGAAGAAAAAATACGAAACGTACCTATTTCTTTCAGAACTGTAGAGCATCAATCATTTCACCGTCCTTCCTGATCTCTGTCAAACACCAATGAATCTTCGTCTACGTGTTGTATGGGCAGGTGTCATCTTCTATTCCTTGGTAGAGCCTGAAACAGGAGATTTTAGTTCCTAATTAGGGCTCCACGATGCTTACGTAATAAAAGTACTAACAGTCAGACACAGAACTATTGTTTGTGCTTTTGAATTTTATTCCAACGTATTTTGCAAGATACCTATGAAAGGGTGTTTCTTATCCTGCAATATTTGCCTCCTGCCCAGAATAGCTTCTACATAACCAGAGATAGGAATTTCACATTTTAAAAGACCATGGTTTTGTTTTCAAACATGTAGTTTAAGAAACATCAGCTATGGCCAGGACTATCACAAAAGCACAAAAACTCGGTCCAGTTCAGCTTGTTATGTTGCCAAGAATGCTGCTTCGATTAATACAAACACAATCAACCTGTTTAATTGAATTGCATTTAGAAGAGATACGGAAAATAACAGAAAGTGATTGTGGAAACTGCACCGACAAATCTTCCAAAGAACACGTTACAGATTTTTCTATGGAAAAAAGAATAGCAAATGTATTACAAGGCACTACCACTCACAGTTGTTCCTAGTCAACATAAAGAAATGGCTTTTAGTGTAGAAAGCGGAGCGTATTCCAGTTCCTGAAAAGCCACTGACACAGGCTGTAACTGATGGGAGACCAACAGAACCTGCCATCTCCGTGCTATGTTACTGACGCTATAAAAGGTATTTTCATTCAGAAATTCATTTGAAAGCCGTAGTGATGAGTGAGCTCCTATTCCCGTCTATGATGGAAAGAATTTCTCACTTCAGTGCCTGATCCTTCCTTCTGTTACGCGCGGGCAAATCAGGAATGATTCTAGTGATCCAGTGTGATCTGGTGAAGGAACCGGAGAGCATGGGGCCCCATACATTTCTTGGTCAGAGCATCCATGACTCTGACCAGGACATTCTATGTACAGATGCCAGCGTCACACGGGAGGAACCATACGTCTTGTTGAAGAGAGGACATTTTGGAAAGTCTATATTCAAAGGGAGATAAACTTACGGCATTTGGAAAAACAAGCTAAACGTTACCAGTGACGTCAGAAGTTGAGAAAGCTCAGACTGTAGAATCTGGGCAACTTCTTATTCAGACATTCCTAGAAATCAGAGTATAAAACGGTAAAAAGGATTGTGGAGTGACTCAGCACTAAAGCTGAAAAGGCTTCCTCTTGCCTGTTGGCCGAGCGCTGCTCCGGGAAGGCTGTAACGCAAACCCGGGCACAATCGCACTAGAGAGGTGCCGTGTCTCCAGAGCAACTCCAGACATGGAAGAGTTCTCAAACTGCAAAATCCCCCGCCAGTCACAGCAGGGTCTCTTCCCAAGAAAATCAGGACCTCAGGTGGAGGAGACAGTTCGTGCTCGCACCTTGTTCCAACAGAACAGCAAAAGGTAACTGGAGCATCTCTCCCAGGAGCTGGGGGGCACTGCCAAGGCCAATAATTAAGACGTGATCTAAGTCTTCTTGCTTGGCCCTGGGTCAGTTGCTTGCAGCCAGATTTTAACAAAGTATTCAGCATCTACCTCCGCTGGAATCAGTGAAAATTAAATGTCAGAAATCTGTCTACTACATCTCTCCAGCAGTGAAATGGGAACAGTCCTTCCTGCCTCAAAGAAGGACTTCCGAAGATTATGAAGAGTTTTGACAGGACAGTAATAGGATGTGTGTAAGAATCCTAAACAGAAACATAAGTTTTCTCTAACTGATGCTATGCTGATGTGCTGAATAAATATTGTCTTTAGTTTTTTTGCAATATTCAGGTTTACGAGCCAAATGAAAGCAAGGCATAGATGATGTTTTTAAAGTGCTGAATAAATATTCATCGGGATATGTATTTTTTAAGCTAAAGATCCAATATTATTTATAGTCTGTGCTTTCATGTAGAGAAGCTAGTTGTATCAGAGATGAGGAGGAAAACTGACACCCTGCTATGACGTTGCTGGATATTTGCTAACAAGACCACGATGAGGGTGAAACAATCATGTGCCTGACACTTCTGAAAACCTGAGATTTATTTCAGTCTCTTGTTGAACTTCAATGGCTAACTTTAGGCATTCCAATAGTTCACGTAAGATACTTGGCAAACATCACAGAGTGAGACACTGACAGAAACAGGCAAAACCCCCAAACACACACACCTACTGACGTAAAATCCCACGATCTTTCAATGTAGGTGATTTTAACAAGGCAGAGAAACATCATTATTGGGAATTTTGTCTAAGGCTCAAAATGCAGGCTACATTCTTTGCACTTTCTGGATCACTGCCGGGGGAGGTGTGTTTGAGCAGGAGTTAAGCGTTTCGCTGTTTGGCTGAAGGCGATCCCGACAGTCAGCGAGTGGCCCTTCACAGCAAAAGGAACGGCAGAGTTCCCAGTTTTCCTTTGCAGCGGTCATTTGGTTAATGCAAAGTTTTTAGAATCATATTCTGGGAATTAATTATCTAGTCCCTTACTTAGATTGGAATACTTAGAAAGTCCTCAGAAAATGTACTTCCAGGCTTTGATTTCAGTTTATCAGGAAGGCCTATGGAAAGCCAACAGCAACGGTGTCTTTCCTTCCCCCATGACTACTCAGAGGCTGCTCTGAGTCTACACTACTGTATACATTCCATCATTATGTGCCTCTAAAAATGAAAAATAGGTCAAGAAACCGCAAGGTGAATGAGTTAATACATAAAACATTATCATAGTCAAGTGCTATACAACTGAATATCTTCTACTTAATTATGAGGCGGTCGAGTCAGTACAGTGTGGTGACATTAATCATTACAATACTGAAAATTTGTTACCATGGTGTGTTTTTTAAGAGGAAACTCTTTTAAGATGTAAATTAACTTTGTCTTAGAATTTCCCTTCTCACACCCTCAGTCAAGTACTAATCACTGTTTATAGGCATTGTGTCAAAAGGATATGTCGAGCTGCGGCAGCAACTCCGAGACCTTATTAAGCATTCCCGTAATAGCTACCACCGTCCTCGTTTTGGCCCTATGGCAAAGGCATTCCATTTCCTCTCGCTCTCTTTGCGCTTTTTAGCAGACATCGTAGTACTCAAGGAATGTTATGCAGTGACAGCAATAAAGTTTAATATCCTTTGTCTAACATGAAGAATTTTAAAGCAGGCCGTCGCCGCTCTCAGGACGGCAGAGCGTGTCCCTGTGCCCCGTTTGCTCCTTTCCCCAGCGCTCACGCCAAGCGTAGCTGGGCTGCAGAGGGAGAGCCCCTTTTGTGCACACGCAGATATTTATTAGAATTTGCTCCCACAAAATCTACCTATAAAGACCACAAGGACAAACTGGATCTTTGCCTGACACTCCAGATCCATCTCCATCACACCTAACTCTTGGTTTTACGCCCTAACTTGTAATTTAGACTCTTAGAGCCGGACAGCAGCAGTGAGATGATGGACTGGGGTGGTTTCTGGAGTCAGACCAATTCCCGAGGAAAGGGAGCTGGGAATAAAGTCTGTGAGGCCCTGGACGAGGCCCAGGTTGGAGATGCTGAGGAAGCATTTCTGGGCCGGGCTGAAGGTCTGCTGAGTAGGTGTGGTCAGGGAGCAGACAAGAGGGAGATGTCTTCTGGATGGAGAAGCGGGAGCAGGTGAGACCAGCTTTTAGGCAGGAACTCGTATTGTACATCTATAGAAAAGTCAGCACTCCCACATACACAAAGCTGAATTTTCCATTGAGGTAAATTGTGTCAATTATTCTGACCACAAAATAGTGCCTGGAGGGCAGACTAGGTAATTGTTATGGCTACAGAACAAATATTCTGTTATTGTAAAAGGTAACCATTTTGTGCTTTCTGAACTGAAAGACTACTGCCAATAAGTTACGGTTAGAATTCATAATAGCGCCTGAGGGAGTCAGACACTCAAATGCCATTGAACTTCATAAACAGCTGAGTGCTTACATCCTTTAGGCTCCTCTTGTAAATCCTTCCCTTAAATTACAAATCTGGCCTATAAACACAAAAATCTATTAGACTGAAAGAAAGGTTTGCAATAAAGCATGGATCCATCCTAAATCCTTTGCTCGTGAGATGCTGATCAACACGTATTAAGTATACAGAGCTCGCTTGTGTTAGCTCATCACTTGTAAAATCTTTTGACCTTGAACTGTTTTTACTTTTTACTTTATTGCCACCTATCTGAATCAAAGCTCTCTGAAATAAGAAAAATAATATTAGTAATTCTATGGTCATTGGCTCAGACTCTAAGCAAGGTACGTAAACCTGTATCTTATTGCATACAGGCAAATCCCTCTTGTAGAACAGTTCCAGAGTTTTCTGTGTAGTCATTTCAAGTCCATTTTCAGCTTCTAATCTCCCACTGGAGTAAAATTCAAAGGAGAATGGACTGGCTAGAATTCCATTCTTTAATTTGTTTTTATTTTAGTCAAACTTCAGCATTTCTGCCTTTTGATTTGAATCTCTTTGTCCTGTCCCATCCATCAGAGGAGTCACGCCTATCTCCTTTTGGCACGGAGATGCCATTTTGCTGTGAAAAATGAAGGGCATGCAAAACACTGTGCATTTGCATAACCTCTTTGGTAACAGTTTTATTTCCTGAGACAACAGCGCTATTTCTAAGGATGCAAAATGATAGCTCTGTCTGGCATATTACAGAGTCTTAAACACATTATTAAATCCAGCTTCTCCTAACTGTATTCTTCTGGTATTTGTCTTAGCACCGTCATTTAAGGGCTTGTTGAAGCCCCACAAAGCACATTTTCTGAGAACTACCCATGAAGTTTCTGCTGGTAAGGAATTTTTGACAGGTGCCTTATAATCTCTTTTTCCTGCTTTGGTTCACTGGGATAATTATCAGAAATATAACCATGTTTTATTTTTCTAAATATCAACACTGTCAACCGCTTCAATACTTTTACTTTCTGATCACAGTCAAGGTTGGACCACAGCATATCCGTGGAGCCGTCAGCAAAACACCCAGTGCCTTGGTTCTGGGAGGTGTCATGGTCACAGCTTTTAGATTCCCTGAAGCCCTTCGCCTCTGTTTATTTAACCACTTGCACGACCACACAGGACAGCCGAGGGGAGAACCATTACTTAGGAAAGCTCCGTACACTTGCATAGAAATTTCAGTCTATTTTCTATCTGTTCTACGAGATGATTTACGGATTGTAGGTCAGAACTCGGCCATCGGCTCTCACTCCTGCAGAGTATTCTCTTTGTTCAGCTGTGCTCGTGTTAGCTTATGAATTCCTGGCAGTTCCAAGGCCGCGAGCGTACAATAGGTGGCACTCACTGTCTTGAGGAGATAGACACTATCAGTGCCTCTCTAATTAGAAAAAACAAAGCAGCCTATGTTATCACTTGCAAAATTAACAGCTCAGAATAGGTAATCACTAACTGTGGATCAATTTAATTAGTGTCCTGTCAACGTGTGCAGTCACCCTTTTGATCTATATCCATACGCATCTATCTGACGTATCTATCTTATGGTTTACAAGCTGGGCATGAAGAAAAGAGGACTCGGATTATCTGAGCGAAGCCCTGCCTGTGCTGTGATGAGGGGTCATCATTCATGTTCAACTTATCAAACATATATGCCATCGATGTTGCGTTATTGCTCAAACATTAGAGTCATTCCCTGTTATACGTCTCCCCTGTCAGAGATACTCACAATAAATTTAGACAACACCAGAATGCAAAAGGATGAAAGCCCTTTGTTCAATATAAAGTGGGTGCCGTTAAACAACCATTACTTAACCACACGCTGTTGGAAACCCGCACAGACAACATTTAGCAGTGTATAAGCCACTTCCAGTTTGAACCACTTTTGATTTAAGATACAAATACCTCTGCACCTTAGTAATCTTTGCCTCGCAACTCATAGAATTGTTGGAAAAAGATATCAGAGACCAGTAACGAACTCCAGTTGCTCACACTTAACTTGACGGTCCAGGAAGCTAACGGAAAAACTGAATTGTATTTTGTTTGATAGATTAACTGCTAAGCCTGGTATGAAAGTGGGTGCACACAGTTGTTTTGTACAAAGTCATGACAGAAACTGATTTTATAAATGTTGCATACAGGGCTGGTCAGAATGAGAGTCGACACTGACATTGGAAAGCTAGTATCAATAAAAAGAAAGATTAAGTCAGCAGGCACAGGTTGATTGAAGAGCAATGCAAAGGAAGATAATATGATATTTTTTTCCCCAGAATGTCTTAATGAAAATGCGGATTTTCAAAAGGATTCAATTGTTCCGCGTATCAAAATTAGCAAGAGCTGAATTCTACCGGCTTTAACTGTGTTTAAGAATGCCTGTGGAGCAGCTGGACGTGCAGCATACTCGTCGGTGATGAGAATGTTTTCCATGCACTGGAAATACAAAACCTAGTAACAGTGCAACACGCATTCTTTAAAATCCATACTAAAACTAGGAAAAAAATAATTGCCTTATTGTTTGCCCACAGAAATTATTTTAAATTCTGTCTTCTATTGAGGAGCTTCTGTGGTATTGGAAGACCTATTCCTCTCATTATTTATGACATGGGGTTTGAAATGGAAAGGTGGACCAAAGGTACAGCATGGAGAATGGGATGAGATGAAGGAGCTGCCACCTGGTACCAGCCAGCACAAATCTTCGCCACAGGAACTTGGGAGCATCTTTTTCTGACCGGAAAAAACCCAAGTTTCATTGTTAGGTGGGGAAAGAAATCCCCTTTGGAGAATATCCAAGTTCTGATGTTTCATACAAACCTGATTATCCTGTCTGACATTATTGATGTTGACAGCAATTGTAAAGTGAATTTGGAGAGATTAAGTGTATAGGGGTATTGTCTGTAATTTTTAATAATCCTCTTCTCTTAGATTCTGAAGGAACATGATTGTTGTGGATGTATTAATGGAATCTGCCTGTCAAAATAATGAAATTGAAAAAGCTTTTATTGGGTATGTATTTTATAGAAATGTTAGCATCGTATATGTCCCTTGTGCCAAATGTATTACCACAGCAATAAGTGGAGAAGCATCAACAGGAGTACAGTAATAATGATGCTTAAAAATCCCACGTATATTGACACTGATATAAAACTAAGCAGGTCAATGAGCCATTTTCCACTAAATAAGTTGTAACACTTTCTATTAGTGTTTAATATTTATTTTTTCTGTGATTTAAGTATTATTCTAACAGGAGATTATTAAGAGGTCTGGAATGCAAATTCAAAGTCTTTGGTGTCAGGTGCAGCATTGCAGTACCCATTTTTTCCCCTTAGCAAACTTGATGATGTGAGGTATCATATACCATACAGCTTTTCATCTCGAGGCTGAGATTTTCCATGTATGATTGGCCACGGTCAGTCAGATACAAGCCAAACATGAGATGAAATCCAACCAAATAATTGCTGAGTATTGTAATCAGAAAACTATTTAACAGGCATCGTAATGCAGAAGGTTTGTGGGAGTTACAATAGGCAATAAACTATGTGGCAGTCAGTAAGGCCAAGTTATTACAGAAAAATATAAAATAAATACAATTTTGTTAAAATACAGGTAGCAATTATCTATTTCCAACCAGCACTAATGCTTCAGCTGCAGTATATTATCTCTGGATCTAAAATCCATGCTTCAGGGAAGCTGCTGAAAAATGAAGGGAAGCCAGAGGAGAGGAACACAAATGGCAGTAGATGTGAACACAGCACCTGGACTGGTTTGCTGATGAGAAGACTGGAGGCGAGATGAGGATGGCAACACTTTGCAGATATGTTGCTCCCTGCCTATGGAGACTAGGACAAGAAGTATATTATTTCCCTTTCACTAAGGGAAAATGAAAAGGGTCAGTTTTCTGATGTTAGTACAGGAACAGGTTGCTTAAGGATACGGTGGAATCATCATCTTTGAATAAGTTAAAACACATCTGGTGAGAACGGTCAAAATATACCTGATTATCAGAAGAGGAGAATGGAGTAGATGGCAGGTTCCCACGCTGGCAGTTGCCTGTGGCCTGCGAGGTCACTGCAGGCAGCTTAAAGGAAATAGGGAAACCCAGAGCAAAGACAACTTTTTGATGTCCTTTAGTGAAAGGTTGTTTTTTTTTTCATTGGTAGTGGACTTCTGGTATTATAACACAGGTTAAATAAACGTTAGCAATCAGAAACTGTTGTTAGGACAGGAAACTGGCAGTGGGGATTTTTTTTCTTTAACTTTTTGAATGGATTTTTGCAAACAGTGACTCAACTATTTTCAGTGCTTTTAGTGTGCACACACGTAAACTAGATCATGTGTCTGCAGGAAAGCTGCATGCCTGAAGATGAAGCTTAAACAGCATGTAACGTACGACACCACCACCCTATCTTCAGAATTTATCGTCTAGTTAGGGAGTCTAAGATCAGGAAATTCTAAACAATGCAGGAAGAAATGAATGTGTCAGCCCTTAAACATCAGGTGGGTGAGTCTACGTCAGTCTTGGTAAGGTAGGAGGCACTTTTTTCTCATCAGATACTTCTAAGAAAATGAAATCAAAAGTTTGTGCTGCAGCTGTGAACTGATAAGTCAAATAGTGAGCAGAGCTGCAGAGACGCAGGGATGGGAGGTTCCGTCTCTCCGGTGGCATATCACACAGCCAGAGGCTGCCTGGAACACAAACCTGTGTGAAGCACTCAGTAGTGTTTGCAGGTGGGTTTCTTCAGAGACTCGTTTATTTTTCTTTCCTTCCCAGAATGATTAATTTCTGTCTCTTCAATGTAAACCAGCTGTTGCTCCTCTTTTTTAATGACAGGGTGGCAGATCGCAGGGCCTGCAGTCTCTGGGGGCCAGACGGGCAGCGTCTGTAGCCCTCTTCCCGCTGGCCCCAGGAGCCGCGGAGTCAGGGCAGGGGAAGAGCTGTGCTGGACTGACTCTGCCCCCCGAGGAGAGGACGCGCAGCAGACCCTGAAGCTTTCCATTCAATTAGCGAACATCCCTGCCGCTGGCAACAGGAATGAACTACAGCTGGTACCGAAGAGCTAAACTCGGATGTCACTTTGCCATGGGTATACATGTACAGCGATTTGTTCTTGTTACGTGAATATTTCAGCAATGCCTAAAATACTTGAAACGGCTCCTCTGCCCCAGCCTCACCTCAGCTGCTGGCGACCATTAGTCTGTTTGTCTCTTCTTTGTTGAACTGGCATTGCTGGGAGCAGCACCACTGGCGTGACAATGACTGACAGGAGAGCGGCACCAGAGGCACTAATTGGGAGGACGGGAGCGGGGCTGGCGGGGACGGGAAGGGGCTGGTACCGGAGCTGGGGAGAGGACAGGGCAGAGGGCCGAGCAGGAGAGGAAGGAACCGTCTCTGTGAATTTGAACCCTGAGCAGTAGCACAAGCTCGTGTTATCAAGTCAGCTCTTTGCCATGGAAGGAAATTATGTGACCGATTATTCTTTTTGGATTAAAAAATGAGAATTACTGTGGCGCCCAAAAGCATGAGAGAGTTATTTGCATGCCCTGTCACCTGGAACATGTTACCTTCCTTTCCACCCTGGGTGCTGTTCATACCACGGCTCAGTTCTTACCAGAAAACCTTCTGATGGATGACTTATTTCTTTACTTATCCCTGCAAGGACTATATTTTTGCTTCCTCTTGGGAAGATACTATTCAGATCCCTCTGGCAATTACAGCAGCTGCTTAAAAGCAGCCGAGATGGTAGCTCTTAATCCAGCTGTTTCAATAAAAAGATGCACTCTTTGTTGCCATGATGAATATGAATGCACAGAAATAAAGTAAAATAATAACATCATCAAGAACAAGCCTTTGAAAACCTCTGTACCACCTCATTTGAAACATAAACCTCAACACTAGGCTCGATCCCTGACCTGGCTCTACCTACCTGTTATTCTCTCTCAGTCTTTGTCATGACACACGGGCAGGCAGCTCACCCTTGCTGTGGGAAGAAAGGGGTGGGTGACCCTTTCGGTTATGGTCCCGGTGATACAAATGTCCCAGATGTGGACAGGCTGGAGAGGGCCTTTCAAAGCAGCAGAACAGACCCATACTGCTGAGGGAGATTCCCCTTTAATGTCTTACACGAACAGAAGCTGACTATAGTCAGGGCCTAAAGCAACCCTGCAACACAGATGAGATTGTTCTTCTGCAGGATTTGGCTCTAGCTGCACAACTGCCATTGAACAAACACCTATCCAGATTCAGATTCCCCAGCTGATGCAGACATCAGAAGGCTGAAAGGCTTTTGCATTGTAGATAGATTTCTTGTACACCGTTTTAGCATCTTAGATATTTTGCAATTTTTTGTCTCTGAAAGGAGCACTATAGCTCTTCTGATAATCACAGGAGACTTATCTAAACAGTCACTCACAAATGTGTGAGGCCCCTAATATCTTTCATTCCTTTTGCGCAGACGCGGCATAGCCCCCCTGCCTCTTAGACTTCTAGGGTTTATAACACCTCCTTCCTGCTTCACTGAACGCCCTCACTCTGCTCCTTTGCCAGCCTTGTGCTCCCGTTCGTCTTGCACATCTTGGACTTCTTACCAGAGCAGACTAAGCAGAACAGCTGCCTCTACAGAAATCAGATTGATGCACGTGATTACATGGACTGTTAACTTTGGTTTAAAAAAATTATTTACCTGCCAACACTCACAGACACCTTCACAAACCACTTGCTGATGACACTTCTGTTCACCTTGGAAAGGACAGGAAATGAAGAACACGGTGTGACAGTCTTAATAGATTGCCTAGAATTTACCGCAGCGCTCGTACTGTGTGACTCGTGTCATGTCCAAGAAATGCAACTTTTCTAAGACTCTGAAAAGGTTTACTAAGGAAATAAAGTCTATATGTCTGTATTACTAAAGAACTTAACATATCTGAATTTTATAGTGCTTCTCGCAATTCCATGTTCAAAATATAGACATTTTAAAGAAGGTAGCAAAATATCTACTCTGCACTGTGAAACCACTTATGACTCAATTTTTCCACACTTTGTACAGTAGTTTAAAAAGTACAATTCTGGCAAATAATTATGATCTGTCAGCGCACACTTGTATAAGCGGACAAAAACTCTCAGAAAATTCAGTGGAGAAAAGAGCCTAGCTGAAAGAAGAAATGATCCATTTTCATTGGGGGAAGTATCCAGAAGTCTCCAAATCTGTCGAATTACTCTTAACCAAGACAGCATCCTCTGGTAACTCTGCCTGGCTTCAGCAGTGTTTCCTGACCGAGAGCACGTACCCCAGAGCCTCCCTCTGCCTTCCAAACCTCCTGCCTCCTCCTAGGGGACTTCTGTGGACTTCAGTCCTATTGCTGATCCCGAGTGTTACAAATTCCACGAGGAAGTAAAAAATAATGAGCCTTAAAAATTTAACTTCAGCTTCTCATTTTTTGTCCATATGGACCATATTCTCAAGACTCTGAATCTGTGAGGACTAGAATTTTTTTTTCAGTGAAAGCTGATAAACCTCCCCACTCACTTGACTCGTGGGACGAGGGATTAAAAAACCCCAGAAACAGAATGATGAGTCTCAGCCATAGTGAGAGTTGGTAACCCTGGCTATTCTTTTGAAGTGGAAGTGTAATTACATGGAACTAATTTTGCATAAATAAATAAATACATGTAAATTAATAGACGTTCTGCAAGCCAATGAAGGCAAACACATCAATGACGGCCTCACAAACTTTGTTCTAGTAACTCACTTACCAGAAGCTCAAAGGCACTGCGCCCTAAAATGGGAGCTTCTGCAAAGAACAGTTTCTACAAAGCTGGAGTCAAACATTCTAAAAAGGCAGAATTGGTGCTTTCCAATCCAGTTTTAGCACTATTTTATTTTGATCTTGTAAGGAACCGTTCTATTTATGGAAACTTAGTGATCTTCTGAAAATGGGATGCGTTCATTCACTATCTCAGATAAAATGGGCCATGTTGGAAGAGAAATGTCTAGGCTCTCTCTAAGAGAAAACAAACAATTGTTTTGCCTTTTGAGAACACTGTTTCTTTGTCATAGAGAGATTGAGCTCTGTGGATCTTTTTAATCCCCATGAAGAATTTTGCAAATATTTGCAAGACGTCAAAAATAATTAGACAAAAGCAGTTTCACCATCTCTGGTATAAATAGTACATACAGTGTAGAGATCAAAGGACTTCAGTTCCTCTCTTGTAAATCTAAAAAAAAAGGGTTCTTTGAAGAAAAAATAGGAAACAATAGTAAAGAAAAAAGAATGCGATGCATTCATCTATGAGAGTAACTGATTCTATTAAAACTGTGTCAGAAATAGGTCTGGATTAAAGGCAGTTGATCTTAAACATAATGAAGTGCTGAGCTCCTGCAGTGTTACTGTGTGCAGTGAGAGTTGCTGATTCTTAGCAAATATTTAGAATCACTCAAGAGTTGTCCACTGATTCATTTGTTCAGGGTTAATATCACACGATATTCTTTGAAATGATACTTGCTGTTATGAAATATTTCAACAGAAACAGAAACAAAAATGACTAAAATTGCATTTCTTTCAAAAAATATTTCCATTACGGCTACAAACAATATCTACCCTAAATGAAGTTGAAAAAGGGGAAACTATCTATCGTGCCCGACAGCTGGCTTTGTACCTCTGAGAGCACTTTGTGTCTTGCCTGCTCGTCTTGGTGCTCTACAGTCAGCCGTGCGCCGTGTTGTGTAGGCGCACTGCAGAGCATCCCACCACATAACCCCACTTTAAACAAACAGCATCCCGTAGTTTATTATTGTTCAGCTAGGTACGTACCATTAAAAAAGACACAGAAAGCCCAAGGGCAGATAAGGTATCTGAAATCCCTTTTATACTCTTGCTTTCATGTCTTCGGCTCACTATCTCCTCCCTGGACTACCAGTTTGCCAATGGATTCCATTTAAATTTACCAAAACGTGGTTTCTCCCCACCCAGACATGGCCGCTACAAAACCTACTACTACATTTACAGTCCTGTTTTCATAAATCAAGAAACTGGGTGAGACCACACAAAGAAACATTTAAAAAATACACACTTTGCACAAAAAAAAAAAAAAAAACTAACCAAAGAAAATGAGTATGAAAGGAAAAAATATCAACATAGTATCTGTCTCTGTTAGGGTATATTGGCTAGTAATGTGTTGCATTCAGTGCACATATCAAGGAAAAAGAAAAACCACATTTCTTTCTCTCCCTAATCCATGTTCATATTTGTGGAAATCAAATGGGAGTAGTTCTCTGCTTAAAGTTAAGCCAGAGTACACACCTAAAAGTTTTCAGGAACTAGACCTCAAACAAGAAAGAATAATCAGCTCTTTCTACAGTAGATTCATGTTCTCAGCCAGACAACTCTTGTGTAACAATCTTCACTATCAAAAATATCTTATTATAAAAACAGTGAACTGCAGTGTCTTTCGAGCATCTCTGCCACTGACACCTGGATGCTCATGGTCATTGTGTATTTTCTTTGTCTCCATGTATGGACAATCTATCACTGTTTTTAATGGAACGCAACCTCTCGTGTTCTGAGTACTTTGAAGACGTAAAGTTCAATTTAATTGCTAAGTATTACTACAAAATATAGAAGCATTCAAGCGCCTACAGCACAATATGCTAATTCAGTCACCACCCATTTAAGTAACGTTAATCATACACACATCTCTCAACTCATCTTCAGTACAGGGGTGGAGATATGTCAAATCTGTCAGGATAGTAATTTATTACTACATCTGCTCTACTTATTTTCTATTAACTCAGCTACCACAGCAACCTTATCAAGACAGAACAGAATCAAAATATCCGCTACTTCACTTTTATTATCAATAGCAAGTGAAGGGCCCTTCAAAAGCTGTAGTTATTTGAGCACGGGTCTAATGTTTCTGCTTTTAAACTACAAGAAAAGATAACAGAAGTGAAGGGCAGAAGAGCAATAGCAAATAAAAGTTGCATAGATCTCTAAAGCCTTAACAAAAGACGACACGAAAGACGTTGAATTTACTGGAGAGGTAACTGAGTGTCGTGGTTTAGCCTCAGATGGCAACAAAGAACCACGTGCCGCTCGCACGTGCCTTCCTAATAGAGGAAGGATCGTAAGAAAAGGCAAGACTCTTGGGTTGGGACAAAGGCAGTTTAACAGAACAGCAAAGGGAACAGGCAAACACCACCACCACCACCACCACCACCACCACCACCACCACCACCACCACCACCACGGAAAATTAACCCTATCCCCACCGGAACCAGGACATTATCCACCCCTTATTCCATACCATCTATGCCACGCCCAGCAGGTTCCAATGAATTGCCACCACTTTCCCCTGTTATATATATATATATATACACACATATAATGCCCTTAGTTTATGGGTCATCCCTCCAAAGTGTCCGTTGAGTTCTTTTAATCCACGGCTTTGGGCTCCATCTGTTAGAACAGTCTCTCAGGGCAGGTGAGACGCTGGGTGGTGCTGGTCTGTTGCATGCTGTATTTTTCGGAGCTTGTGACTGGTGCACCTGGTGTGGCTCATGCACGCGGTCCGTGGGCTGAAGATGTAGATCTTGAGGAAACTGCTGGGCGCCAGCTGCTGAGATCAGTTCTTATCCCATCATCCCTGTGCCTTACTTGTAGTACAACTGATAGTAATTATAGCAATGAGGACATACAGTGACAGTGTTACTTAGCAATTAACAGCACACAATCTGATTCATTGGCTATTCTCGCCCAAAATCAGATCCCCATAAGGTACACATCGGACTTCCCCATCCTGCCGCATCACCCACCAAGTGCACCCAGGTCCTTGGGCAAAAGCAATCCCACGGATGGGTTTGCCTTTGCCTGAGGCAGGACTAACCCAGACTGTCTTCCCTAGCATATTCTTCATGTGCACTACGGGGACTTTATCCCCTTCTACGGTACGTGGAAGTTTTGATTGGGCAGGGCCAGCCCGATTGGTAGATCCCCTGGTGTTAACTAGCCAGGTAGCTTTTGCTAAATGTGTATCCCAGTGTTTTAAAGTCCCACCACCCATTGCTCTCAGGGTAGTTTTTAACAGTCCATTGTATCGTTCTATCTTCCCAGAGGCTGGTGCGTGATAGGGGATGTGATACACCCACTCGATACCATGCTCTTTGGCCCAGGTGTCTATGAGGCTATTTCGGAAATGAGTCCCGTTGTCCGACTCAATTCTCTCTGGGGTACCATGTCGCCACAGGACTTGCTTTTCAAGGCCCAGGATAGTGTTCCGGGCAGTGGCATGGGGCACAGGGTATGTTTCCAGCCATCCAGTGGTTGCTTCCACCATTGTGAGCACATAGCGCTTGCCTTGACGGGTTTGTGGCAGTGTGATATAATCAATCTGCCAGGCCTCCCCATATTTGTATTTCAGCCATCGCCCTCCATACCAAAGAGGCTTCAAACGCTTGGCTTGTTTGATCGCAGCGCATGTCTCACATTCATGGATGACCTGTGCAATAGCGTCCATGGTCAAGTCCACCCCTCGGTCACGAGCCCATCTATATGTCGCATCTCTCCCTTGATGGCCTGAGGAGTCATGGGCCCACCGAGCTATGAATAGTTCACCCTTACGTTGCCAGTCCAGATCCACCTGAGCCACTTCAATCCTGGCGGCCCGATCCACCTGCTGGTTGTTCTGATGTTCCTCCGTGGCCCGATTCTTCGGTACGTGGGCATCTACATGGCGTACTTTCACAACCAGATTCTCTATCCGGGCAGCAATATCTTGCCATAGGTCAGCAGCCCAGATGGGTTTGCCTCTGCGCTGCCAGTTGCCCAGCTTCCACTGCTGTAACCACCCCCATAGAGCATTTGCCACCATCCATGAGTCAGTATAGAGATAAAGTACTGGCCATTTTTCTCGCTCAGCAATGTCCAAAGCCAGCTGAATAGCCTTCACCTCTGCAAACTGGCTCGATTCACCCTGTCCCTCACTGGCTTCTGCAACCCGTCGTGTAGGACTCCACACAGCAGCCTTCCACTTTCGATGCTTTCCCACAATACGGCAGGACCCATCAGTGAACAGGGCATATTTCTTCTCATTTTCTGGCAGTTTATTATATGGTGGGGCCTCTTCTGCACGCGTCACCTCCTCCTCTGGTGACATTCCGAAATCCTTGCCTTCTGGCCAGTCCATGATCACTTCCAGAATTCCTGGGCGACTGGGGTTTCCCATTCGAGTTCGCTGCGTGATCAGTGCAATCCACTTACTCCATGTAGCATCGGTTGCATGATGTGTGGTGGGGACCCTTTCTTTGAACATCCAACCCAGCACCGGCAGTCGAGGTGCTAAGAGGAGCTGTGCTTCTGTACCAACTACTTCCGAAGCAGCTCGAACCCCTTCATATGCTGCCAATATCTCTTTTTCTGTTGGAGTGTAGCGGGCTTCAGATCCTCTGTATCCACGACTCCAAAACCCTAGGGGTCGACCTCGAGTCTCCCCTGGTGCTTTCTGCCAGAGGCTCCAGGTAGGGCCGTTCTCCCCGGCTGCGGTATAGAGCACATTTTTAACATCTTGTCCTGCCCGGACTGGCCCCAGGGCCACTGCATGGACTATTTCCTGTTTGATTTGTTCAAAAGCTTGTCGTTGCTCAGGACCCCATTTAAAATCATTCTTCTTCCGGGTTACTTGATACAGAGGGCTTACAATTTGACTGTAATCTGGGATATGCATTCTCCAAAAACCCACAATACCTAAGAAAGCCTGTGTTTCCTTTTTACTAGTTGGTGGAGACATAGCTGCTATTTTGTTGATCACATCCATTGGAATCTGACGGCGTCCATCTTGCCATTTTATTCCTAAAAACTGGATCTCCTGCGCAGGTCCCTTGACCTTACTTCGCTTTATAGCAAAACCAGCGTTTAGAAGGATTTGGACTATTTTACTCCCTTTCTCAAAAACTTCTTCTGCTGTGTTTCCCCATACAATGATGTCATCAATGTACTGCAGATGTTCTGGAGCTTCACCCTGTTCCAGTGCAGTCTGGATCAGTCCATGGCAAATGGTGGGACTGTGTTTCCACCCCTGGGGCAGTCGATTCCAGGTGTATTGGACGCCCCTCCAAGTGAAAGCAAACTGTGGCCTGCACTCTGCTGCCAAAGGGATTGAAAAGAATGCATTCGCTATATCAATCGTGGCATACCATTTGGCTGCCTTGGACTCCAGTTCGTACTGCAGTTCTAGCATGTCCGGCACGGCAGCACTCAGCGGTGGCGTGACTTCATTCAGACCACGATAGTCTACAGTTAGCCTCCACTCTCCATTAGATTTTCGCACCGGCCATATGGGACTGTTAAAGGGGGAGCGAGTCTTGCTGATCACTCCTTGAACCTCTAGTTGACGAATCAGCTCATGGATGGGAATCAGAGAGTCTCGGTTAGTGCGATACTGTCGCCGATGCACCGTTGTGGTAGCAATCGGCACCTGTTGTTCTTTGACCCTCAATAACCCCACAACAGAAGAATCCTCCGAGAGACCAGGCAAGGCAGACAACTGTTTAACTTCCTCTGTCTCCAAAGCAGCTATGCCAAAGGCCCAGCGGTACCCTTTTGGGTCCTTAAAATACCCTCTCCTGAGGTAATCTATACCAAGGATGCATGGAGCCTCTGGGCCAGTCACAATGGGATGCTTTTGCCACTCATTCCCAGTTAGGCTCACTTCTGCCTCCAGTACAGTCAACTCTTGGGATCCCCCTGTCACCCCAGAAATACAAATGGGTTCTGCCCCTCTATAGCTTGATGGTATTAAAGTACACTGCGCACCCGTGTCCACTAGAGCCTTATACTCCTGTGGGTCTGATGTGCCAGGCCATCGAATCCACACCGTCCAATAAACCCGGTTGTCCCTTTCCTCCACCTGGCCGGAGGCAGGGCCCCCCTAATACTCGTCATAGTATCCATTACTCACTTCTTGCATAAATGACTTGGAAGTTCCTTCAAGAGGATCAGAAGCAAGATCAGGCCTTCTGCTTTGTCTGGGGAACGGCCCACTGGAAACTGGGGCGGCACTTTTCCTGGAGGGATCCCCTTTTGTGGTTGTCCTTCCTTGCAACTCCTGTACCCGTGTCCGCAGGATCGAAGTAGGTCGTCCATCCCACTTCCTCATGTCCTCTCCGTGGTCCTGCAGGTAGAACCACAGGGTGCCTCGTGGTGTGTACCCTCTGTACTCTCTCTCTTGAGTGGGGAAATGCCTGCTTCTAATAGCTGAGATGCTGGCCCGTGCAGGTGGGGAGTAGAACATATTCTCTTCAAGTTGCTGGACCTTCTGCGACAATTTCTCCACAGCTGAGACAAGGGGGGAAGAGAGACTTTCTTCATATCGCCGGAGCCGGCCAGCTACCTCATCCACCGTTGGTCCCTCTTCACCTTTCCATTCCATTACTGCCAGGGAGTTGGCATATGACGATGGTGCGCTCCGTACAAACTTCCGCCACATGGGCCTTGTGCATCGCACCTCATCAGGGTCTGTGGGTAAGTCGGCATTGTCCAAGTCATAATAAATCATCTCCCGCACGGCTAATTCTCTCAGGTACTGGATACCTCTTTCCATGGTAGTCCACTTGCTTGGCTGACATACAACATCCTCACTGAAGGGGTACCTCTCCCTCACGCCTGACAGGAGTCGTTTCCAGAGGCTGAGGGCTTGGGTCTTTTTCCCAATCGCCTTGTCAATGCCGCCTTCCCTAGACAGGGATCCCAGCTGCCTGGCCTCCCTACCCTCTAATTCCAGGCTACTGGCCCCATTATCCCAGCACCGGAGCAGCCAGGTGACAATATGCTCGCCTGAAAGTCGGCTGAAATCTTTTCGCATATCCCGCAGCTCACTCAAGGATAGGGATCGAGTAATTATCTCTGGTTCTGCCTCTTCCTCCTGCTCTCGTGATGGCCCTGGTTCATCATCATCTCTTACTAAGCGAACTGATTTCTTTGTGTACTTCTTCTTCTGTATGGGGGCAACTGATACCGGCACGGGTTGGTTTCCTGGTTCAGTGGCAGTGGCTACCACGGGGGTTGCAGTAGCCGCAGTGTCTGCCGCAGGGGTTGCAGTAGCCGCAGTGTCTGCCGCAGGGGTTGCAGTAGCCGCAGTGTCCGCCGCAGGGGTTGCAGTAGCCGCAGTGTCCGCCGCAGGGGCTGCAGTAGCCGCAGTGTCCGCCGCAGGGGCTGCAGTAGCCGCAGGGGCTGCCGCAGGGGCCGCAGTAGCAGCCGCAGGGGCCGCCGCAGGGGCTGCAGCAGCCGCAGGGGCCGCCAGTCTGGTTTCCATCTCTTCCCCTTGAGGGTGCTGCATAATTCTGAGCAGTGCCTGGTAGATACTGGCCAGGGCCCAGCACAGCGCGGTGAGTTGTGCCTCTCTAGAATAGCCACAGCATTTTCCCTTCAAATATTCTACCACTTTATCAGGGTCCTGTAATTGTTCAGGGGTGAAGTCCCAGACCATTGGAGGTGAGTAGTTCTCTAGGTACCTGCCCATGCTCTCCCACATGCCATGCCACCCCTGACTATCCAGCCTCGGAGCAGATCTCCGGGTGGTAGTCTTAAATAGTTGCTTAACCCTAAACAAGACCTGGAACGTATTCAGGAGACATAGCACTAGGAACACACTAGTTTGAGTATCCCAAGGATATTCAAGATTCTCAAAAGCTGTCATACCTGACCCGAAGGAGAAAAGGGAGGCAAAAGGGCTGGGGAAACTATTAACAAATTCTGAGAGACAGTGTCCAATGTACGGACAGGACAACAAAACCACATAAACACCCCAAAACAGCCGTCTGAACAGTGATGTTATCATATCATAAACAGATATCGCACAGGACAGCAGAATGATAATCCTCATCCCTCTTCCAGACATGGTAAACAGCATCGCAGGGAGTACATAAGCCATATAGGAATTTATGTAACACAGCCATGAGAACAAACCAAGCAACATGATGACCAGTGACTATTTACCTAATAAAATAAATGCATACAAGAAAAAAAAAACCAAAACCGTTTTTTCCACGTTCTAGTTGGATTCTGTCGTTATCTCAACCCTTCGGGCCCCACGTTGGGCGCCAAAAAGGACTGTCGTGGTTTAGCCTCAGATGGCAACAAAGAACCACGTGCCGCTCGCACGTGCCTTCCTAATAGAGGAAGGATCGTAAGAAAAGGCAAACAACAACAACAACAACAACAACAACAACAACAACAACAACAACAACAACAACAAGGGAATATACAAACGCGATTACGGAACCGCCGCTCCGCTCGCCGACCGGCCGGCCCCGGTACGCCCCAGCCCGCTTTTAAGCAGCAACTTCCTGTCCCCTCCCCCGGCAGCTCAGGGTGGGCGTGGCTCACATGGCATGGAATACCAGGGAAAATTAACCCTATCCCCACCGGAACCAGGACACTGAGGCACAAGATGGTCTGTTGGTAGAGCTACATGGCAAACCACGAGGACCTCAAGGCTCTAACTCATCTTCTCCACCTAAATGTTCACTTACCCGAAACCTTCTAATACATTTGATTGCACTTGGATCATCATGCTTGCATGCACAACTGGGATATGAGCCTGTCTTTTAACTCTAGCTAGAAAATACCCGATTCACATGGGCAAAAATGGATGAGTAAAAGAATGGAGGGCAAAAATTGCTGCAAATGCTCCAAAGCTCTACAAACAACTGCTCCACAGTCTGAGAAGTGCAATTGCAGATGCTTCTTCAGAACAAACTCTACCAGCCCAGGCCAAAGCCCAGCGAGCTCTGCGCTCTGCTTCTCACAGTGAACAGCAACAGGCATTCGAGGAATGGGGTAAGAACAAGGCAAGACAAAGCTGCTTCCCCAGCACGTACGCTTAGTTTCCAACAAGTGATATTCTCAACCTTGTTCCTCTGTCACACTCTGCTGAAATTGGAAAATGGACCACCGGAATGGATATTGCACAGGTAGGATGCAGTTGCATTAGCTGCTTTCCCTCTGCGGTGCCCCACTGAACACGCAACCCCAGTAACGTGGGGAAATAATCGCTTCTTGCTGCCTACTCTGTAAGAAGGGGGAAAAAAGTGAGGTTTAGGCAGAAACTGTGACAGAGTACCTGCTCAGACCTAGTATAATCACACAAGTCATGTTCTACCTGTAATTTAGAGAAAAGAAATGTCAATGACATAACAGTATCTTAACACCACAGGATTAAACAAAAGCAGGCACACTTGGCAACTGCGTGCAACTACTTAGCAACATTTACAAACATTTATGGAAATTCTCACTAGGTGCACGTATGCTCATTTCAAGTCTATTCATTTATCCACACCAGGTTACGCCTCATGCTGCTCTACTGAATATGAGTTTGGCTCAGGCATGACTGAGAAGCAGTGCAATAATAGTAATAATCATGACGCTCACTACTGCCCTTAGCCCCGGCATCTTAATTTATCTCTACTTGGTGAATTTTTAAATAGTCTCGTAGACATCGATTTCCTATCTTGGCCCACTGTTAAAGCTATAATAGTTGGTATTCCCTGTCCTCCATTTTCATCTTGTTTTTACCACCATTTCCCTCCTCCTCACATCCTACTACCATTTAAATGAAATCCCCTTTCCGTTTATGAATGGCATTTCAATTTGAACTGAGGATGTGACCCCGTACCTGTGAAGTCACTGGCTACCTCCTGGGGCAGAAATCCTACAGAGTCTGAAGTGCAGGTCAGCAGGTAGCTGGTACTATCCAGAAGGAAAGGGAAAATACTGTGATTGTGTCATAATTTGTACCATTTTTCTTTCTCCTGGGGAAAAAGTAAACTCTGACAGTTCTTCTGCTAGTAAAGACTCCTGGGGCGTTCTACCCTTTGGACACAGAGGAAGATCAGAGAAGGTTTATTTTAGAGGCACTAATGATGAGAAAATCTTCTGGTTTGGTTTTTTTTTTCCGTAATTTTCTTTTAAACAATCATGATTTTGTTTTATTTGAAACCTTATGTTATTTTTTTAAAATTATATGAAAATTGTTGATTCCAAAAGCTCGCTTACCCTTTTTCTGAGCAGAAAGTAGGTAAAACAAGGCAAGTGACTGATGCTTTTTCCTAAGCATTATTTTGTTAATTTCAGCATCCGACAAAAAACATTTCTGCAAAATATGTTTTTGTTACAAGCAACATTTTTTCCCCTCAAGTAAATTGACCAACTCTAATTACACTTTTTATATTAATGAGCCGCTTTTCTAGGTGTTTGTCCTGCTGGCACTATTCCCACATTAGGCAGAGACAGCCTGGGACCCGTGGCTCACAGTGGAAGGTCGAGACCCACGGCTCTCCTCGCTCACCCACAGTACCCCAGGCCTATAATGATGGAGCAATTATTAAAACAATCCAGTTGAAAACTGCAAACACTTGCCCATTACAGTTGCTGTGCAGTCAGGCATTATTGTGTAGAAACACATGGCAGGACAGTTAAAAAAAAATAAGTTGCTGTTTTTAAATAACTGTGGTGAATTTCTTTTAGTTAAAACCATGAGAAACTGAGTTGATGAGCAGATGCTTTATTAAGCACTTCCCGACCACCTGCAGCCTGGGTAGGTATCAGAAAAAATCACTAGAGGTTTAGCAACTGCTTTTTGAAGTCACTTTAAATTAATAACTAAAAGCTTGGCTTTCTTTTTTTTTCCTTCACTGATTTCTAATCACTTTTCACCACGTTGTGTATGTGTCTGTTTTTTCTGAATAGCTGAACTCCCTATTTCTACCAGAATGTTTACAGGTAATTGTTTGAGAATTTGGGGCACCAACGTGCCTGCTCTGCCCTGTGTTCTGGCGACGCAGAGCGGCGTGGCCCAGCAGCACGCAAGATAAAAAAACCTGCTTGCAAGAGATGGAGTTCCACCGCAAAGAAAACGGCTTGTTATTCATCTAGACCAGTCTCATGTGACTTTCCCGGCTGAATGAGTTCACTATTGCTGGGCTTTATATACAGGTGGCCTGTCTAGAGTTTGCCTCCAGTGCTGAGTGACCTGCAACCATAACTCAGCCACGGCCCTTATTTGGTTCCCACCCAAACACAACACGCCTAAGCCGGAGGGGTTTCAGCCTGCACCGACGGACCCGAGGCAGGTTATGAGCTGAAGCCTCAGTGAGCACAACGTCCCAGCGCCTCCGTAAGCATGGAGCGGAGCGGAGCGGAGCTGGCCCAGCCGCGGTCCCGCGCAGCCCGTCCTCAGCCTTTGCGCAAGGGCCAGTGGAGGAAGAAGGGGCAGACTGCACCCCACACGCAGGGCAGTAAAAGCGCCTAGCAGAACAAACAGCCCTCCCCACCCCTGACACGTGTTAACAGAAGTAGAAGCTCTGAGCTTTATATTCCAGATCACATAATATTGTACGTGGAAGGCATTGTTTTAAAAATTCAAAAACAATACTTTTAAAAAGTGGCTACAAAATTCTAACCTTTCCATAGTGACATAGAACGTCTAGGGCCTTTATTTGTACGGATTAAAACCAAAAAGTAGTTCAGAAAGTGCTTCCTAAGAGCTACAAAACCTTTCCAAATCCAGCATATCTTGAGAAGTACGAGAGAAACAGGTATCTACTGAATACAGTAAAACTTATTAATAGAAGAAACATGGGACAACACAAACATGCATTGGCAGTGGATACCGGATTTTTGGCCTCTGGCAGCAAGGGTGTGACTACCTGTGGAGTCAAGGGCAGAAATCTTTTAGGTGGGAACTGCGGTGGGCTCTTCTTCCTCTGTGCTGGCCACCTGCCTGAGGGATTACAATGCTCCTCCTCAGCACAAGGACTGAAGATCTCCTTCCTGCACCAGCCATTAACTTGTAAATTTTGTTTCTTTTGCCCTTTGAACTTGTTCTTTTGTAACAAACCCCCATACCATTAGCAATCTGTTTTTCTTTTTTAACCAAGTGGCAACACTCTTTAGTACTCTTTTTCACCAATGTCCTGTTTCTGGAGCTTGTCCTGCCCTGCGTGGCTATGACAGCCCTGAATCCTACACTTTTCACTGATGCTGCAGGGAATTTCCAGCCAAGACTTGTAAATCCTGACTGGCTGAGGGAAGATGGTGCAGCAGTCTCCGAAAGATTGTTTCCATGGTGATGTTACTGGTGTACTCTATTAAACCTTTTAAAGGTGTCCTTTGGCTCCTTGGGTAAGCAAAGAGAAAACTGGAAGTGTGTCATGGTGACAATCTGTTCAGACTGAATACATCTCTGATATGATTTCAGAGCTTTAATCAGAACTCCTAAAGAGGCGGCTATGTAAATATTATGCAGTGTCAAACTAACCCCAGAGTCCGATACGAACTCACACCATGGTGTTTGATCCTCCGGGGCACGCTGCCCTTCCAGTATGATTTCATACCCTATAAAGGATCTTTGGTATGAAAACAAGCTCCTTGGATTCTTTCCAGACCTCCCTTACATGTTACACCTGCTGCAGAACAACTGTAATTTAGCCAAGTCTTTATAGACTTTAAATGTCTTCAGAAACCATCTTGATTTTTGGCAATGAAAGAAAAAACTGAAATTGCTAAACCATCTACTGATTGCAGCATTTGGAGCTGGCTTTAGATCTCACTTTTTATTCAGTCAATATCTTAGCTGAGGCGAACACAAAATATAATCGTCTCTGCTTTGTCAGAATTGCTAGCACAGGACTTGTCTGCGTGCAATGGGCTCTAGCATGTGATTAACTCGGAATAGCTGTAAAGTTAACCTGTCACCACGGCACATTTAAATCGTACATCAAGGCAAAGTGGGATGGTACAGAACTCGTCAGCATGAGAACACGACGGAATAAAGTTTGCACTGTAATTAATATAGTTCATGTAATTTTTAGGGCTTATCACTAAAATTTCTAAAGATAGGGGCAGTAATGACACAAATAATTAAACTATGCTATCTGCAATATCTTCTACCTACAAGTACCATTCACTGTAGAATTAATTAATTAAAGCTCACACGAACCTCATTGAAAGAAGGGAAACGTGAGCAAGACCGTTACCGAAACACAGGGAGCTTATACGGTTGACACGATTCTCTGAGCGCTTGGTGGCAAAAGTGAGAGCAGAAGCCAAAAGCCACGGCTCCCAGCCCAGCTTACCACTCCAATGAGCAAAGGCCGTTTTATTCTACGTGGAGCATCCAGTTTTCAAGAATTATCGGTACAACACTGCTGAATATCGACTAAGAGATGAAATGCCCAAGCAGTGCATCTATCTGTTTGCGCTGCAGTTCAGTGCTGAGGTTGAAAGATCATTGCATGAAGTAAGGCCTGCAGCTCCTCAGGGGAACGGAGCTCTTTTCCCATTTCCACCACAGATCATGGGGAAATATTCTAAATAACCCAGTGCCTCTGCAGGAATAATCAAAACCCTACCACAGTTTTATATAAGCAATGTCCTCTGAATACTGCTACTGCTAGGTAAAAATCTCACTAGTAATTAATACAGTAGAAGTTTCTATTTAAAAAAAATAACCAGCTTCATAATTTGATTGTTTTAATGTAACATTTAGTGATATCTCTATTTGCTGTTCTCCCCTGAACAGTTACCACATGTTGGAGTTAATAGAAACATTGCATCATCTTTTATGAGTGCATCAACTTATCTGCAATTAAGTTTAGATTGTCTAATAAAATTCTGTGACATTTTAGCCTACAGTTTATTTCCCAGTAAAAGGCTCCTCTGAACGTTACTGCCATAAGAATTCATGTCCTGACTAAAGATAAACCCTTTTACTTCAGGCTGGACAGATGAACATGTCAGCAGAAAACAAAGCAGGTAACAGATGAATCTACCGAGACAAGGAACCAACTCTCTGGATGAGGTTCAGCCAAAACGGCACAACCCAAGAAGCTCCCGAATTGTTTAGCAATAAAGGAGAGAAATGGACGGAGTTAGCAGTTTTAGCTTTGTGTTACTCCCAGTTCCTGCAGAAGTGCTTACTGTAGACCAGAGAGAACGACAATGAAGGACAAAGAATTTGCTGAAGAAAGACTCAAATTCTCCCGTCAATTTAATAACTGTTGTGTCCACACCTTTAGTTGCAAGAAATGACAGACGGACACTTAGAGCTCGAGCTGAATTCCTGTGCATTTGGAAGTTGTTACTCAGAATCTAGTTTCTTGGAAAGTCTTACCACAACCTGCCAGATCCAACCCACTTTGAGCTGGAGGTCCACTGAAGACCATAATTGGTTCTGGCTCCTGCCCAAATCAGTAAAAAGCATGTACGCAGTGTTTTCTTTCCCCAAACAGAGCACTTAATGGCAACGGATAAAGTCAGTGTTCCAGTCGATCCCCGGCCTCGCTGAAAGCATTCCCAAAATTGCTAATTAATGCTTGTGCAGGCAAAATTGTATTTCTGGATATGGATATCAAACATGGCAAGACTGCCGATTTCCCTAAGGATATTTAGACTCCGCAAGCACAGACAGCTGTAACAGACCATTCCTCAGCACTCTTCACTCTCCAATTTAAAACTTCTCCCCCTTTGCTGTAAAATTTACATTAGTCTACCTTTTCCTGAATGTCACACATTATTTATTTAATTCAAACCCCCTGTCTTCAAAAAGAAAAGGATAAGGGAGGAGGAAATTGGAGTTCTGGAAAGGTTGATAGACAAGGATGGATTGCAGCCAAAACCTGATTGAAGAAAATCTGTCAATTCTCCATTTTAAACTAAAAGCAACTTTCCAGCTGAGGATTCGTCTTCAAACATGAGCCTAGTTCTTTAATGAAAAAGAGAGCAAAACACACTTTAAAGAACTGTCCTAAGAGACTTTCAAACACTTTGAATTTGTCACACCAACCCAGATTAACAAATGTTATGGATGAACCTTTTGTTATAAGACAGAACATATGCAAAATCCTCCACGATTTGGGGTTTTTGAAAGTCTCTCTGAAACTGTCTCTGAGCAAGTTCATACATAAAATATCCTGGTCCTCACACAGTGGCATTTTTATTTCTACTTTAGACAACAACGTCCAGAGGAATTCTAACTTGGGGGCAAGACGAAAAAGGACAACCCACTACAAACAGTTCAGGGTCAGTTTTGCTGCGGTATCCTCACCTAGATCTCAATTAAAGTGAAAACAAAATTTCAAGACCATGTTGGAAGTCTACAGGCAAAAAGAACATGCAGATATCTGTGTGAACCTTCAAATCATGTCACTGTGTGTTCATTACTGCTTTGGCTCTAGAAACTGAAACGGCCATGATACAGGTTACCTTCCTCTGAATCAGCAGAATGGACTTGAATGGCCCCCTCAGGTCACTTCATGTTGTATTTTTTTTGGAAGCCTATCTGATCCGTTTCCCTGTTTTCAAGCAGAGCTGTAGCAAAACACACACTGTTTTGTATGTAGACCTTGAGCCTCCCTATTGAAATGCATTAGTCGAGAGTAGCAAGTTTTCCACCTAATACAGACCTATACACTAACTGTAGCCGGTACGCTGAGAGTGCCACACGAAGACTAAGGTTTCCCTAGCTACAAAAGTGGTGATTTGATGTTAGTAAATGATTTAGAACATAAATGCTGAATATATAATTGTGTGAATTATGAATGCATTTTAAAGATGGAAACTGTACTGGTATTTATCTAGTCCTTTTATATGGTTTCACTGTAATGTCATGTCATAGACAGCAGCTACTAGAAGCCAGTCACGTCAGTGCCACCACTGTTCGACTTCTTTTACAAATAAATGTAAATACTACTCCATGGAAGAGAGTAAAACGACTCCAAGCCTGTTAGAATAAGAGTAGTCAGAGGAAGCAAAATAGCACAATAAAGCCAAAGCACCTTCCAGTGTTTTGTGAGAATGTTTTTCTAACATACCATTTCTGACAGTTCGGTGACTGGAAGGAGCATGCCATAGCGTGGCACGAAGAAAACGTCCACGGAGACTGTTCATTGATGCCTTCATGTGCCTTCAAGAATGAAATCACCAAAAAAAGTTACATTCGCAAGTAGTCGTTAAATGGAAAGTGGATGTAATTTTAAAATATCTCTTACTTGAATGAAACCATGTATTATAATGCATCCTTGTAGGTAATTTCGTATATTTACTTTAATAAGGCATAATAGGTGTTTGAATCAGATATGTACTTTAATAATATTTGTTAACAAAAATGTTTACAAGGTGTAGCCATTTAGAGGGAAGATACATTAACCATAAAATTAACAGACAGTCCCTTCCCTTTGCTTTATTCAATACAAGATGACAAAGAGAGCCTTCGTTTAGTTCTTTATCTGAAATACTCTGTTATTCAACCTGGAATAATGTGTCCAAATGATTTTTACACAACAATGAGCTGCATAAGCCTATCACTAATATTTAAAAGTGATGGATGTAAACGATCCATCCATATTTCATCCTCTTGCAATATTTATTCAGCAGAAAAGAGACACGGGGTGGGAAATGAACTTTACAAAGTAATTACTTTTGATCTTGACAAAATCTATTCAAAGGCCTTCAGGTAAACATCAGCTTGATGGGTGCACTGTGGTTTGCAACAGTTATGTGTCACGCTTAATGGAATTGTGATGTACGTTAAAACTAACAGCTGGTCCAGGGAATTACAGAAAAAACAATGTGAACCACTCGTAATCTATCCACTGGAAAATCAGCAGGAGGTGCTTTCTATTTGCGTTTATTTCTGTGAAAGTAAAGAGAATGACTTAAAACATAGGAGAAGATACACCAGTTCTGCTTCTAAATGCAACGAATACTAGACAAGGAATCCCTGAATGAAAAAGGCAATCAACGGTAGGGCTAGATTCCACAACAAAGTGGTTTACCACATCTAACGTGCCTGCATTTGGCCCCGTTGTCTTCTATTTATATACTTGTATGTAACATACGGTCAAGTATTTTGAAAAGTGACTAGGAGGAGTCCTCTAGAGTTCTAGATATAATAGTTTTGCAAACAGTAAGCAAATAATATTGCTTTTAATATTTCCCAAGCCCTTCCCAAAACAAAAAAAAAGATGCTGTTGATGTTCAGAATATGGTCAGTTGTCAGCCTTTTTGGGCTGAGAAAAGTCCTTTTTTACCACTGGTCTGATTAATATTTCCACTAATTTCCATAGCTCTGCCTGCTCACGTGAATATCTGATCTTGTCTTAGGAAGAGTTTGCAAAACTGGTCAGCTAGATATGGCTATTAGAGAATCACGAATTTTATATAATAGCTTCCGCAGAAGTCAATTTTTACAAAGATAAATGAGATCTCTACATCAGAGTGACATCAGTGCTCCCTCAAAAAACTATCTTCGTTTTACAAGAGAAACCAAAATACCATAATTATTACTTTTTCATAAGGCCACAAAGTGTATTCCTTTTCATCTGCCGCTCCCTAGCCACTCTGGTGCTGGAATTCCGCGCTGGCATTGCGTGGAGTGGGATCTCCAGGTCATGGCGGTTAAGAGCAGTGGACTTTCACTCCGAAAACACACACTGCCTGGTTCCATTGCAGCTTGTCTCAGCACGTCCAGAAGATCTCGCAGCCAAAGGGGAGAAAAATCAATCTGTCTCTTGGGGTCTCGTGAGAAAGCGTGCTGTAGGAAGCGGTTTGGGTGAATTTCAGATAGGAATGTGAGTGCCCGATTTCTGCAGCGGGTGCCGACAGGAGGCCTTGCTGCAGGCTCTCTCCCAGGCAGACTGGCAACAAAACCAGGGCAATCGCACAGGTGCCTCCTGCCGCCGGCAGAGCGTGCGGCTTCCCCCTCCCCGGCTGCCCACCACAGTCGGGCTCCTCTTCTCCTGGCTGCCGTCCTTGAGTTAACTCAGCTAGTTTCACCAACAGAAAATCACACTTCTTTTCTTTCCTTTTGGACTGATTTTTCTGGATTAGCTCCGTGGCCCCGGCTGGCTCACCACAGGGGCAGCAGGCATCACAGCCAATACACAGGGAGCGCTGCTGAAGTATGAGATTAGGAACAAAAACCCGTCATTGGTGAGGTTTCTGCTCTCCTTGGCAGTGAGTTTGGGGGTGAAGTCACACCTTCAGTGCCATCACCACCACAGACTTCTTAGTACTTCTATTAGAAAGGCATTATCTTGGACATTATGAGGCGCTAGATCCATCCTACAAACATCCCATGACGTTGCTCCTGGATACCAGTTTTCGGTTTGAAACCACATGTGTAATTCTGCTGGATGCTATGAAATGGTACAGCAACCCACACGACGTTGGCTGCATTCTGCATTTCTTTATATAAAAGTCTGAAAAGCACATTTGGATGTTCCAGAATGAAAGGCATTCTGTAAATGTAAGTGATTATAAATTGGTGCTGCTGAATTTGAATAAAATTTACAGTGAACAACAACAGACTTTACCTCTCTTTCACACATGCAAGCACATGTACATGAAAAGAAAACTGAGCGTAATGGAGCATCCTAAGGGGAACAATTAGCGTCAAATAGGACCAGAAGAAGTTGAAAGCTCCATATTACAGTAAGCAACACTAAAGAAGTTAGTAGGAAATGTTTTATATGCGTATTTTCCTTATTATACTTTAAGCACATAAAAAGTAAAGTAAATTTTGTTGCAGCAGTATACTTGGTGTGGTAGTTGTTTTATTACTCTAATGGTTTTATCTTCTCATTTCTTCATAGATAAGCAGCAATAAAGAAAAATTGGTCAATAAAACATTACTCCTTCATTTTTTGCATATGTTGCCTACTCTAGGTTACATTTTCAGTGTTCCTAAATAAAAATCTTCTAATTTAATGATCTCTGTTATTGGTTGTTATGTGCGGAAACAGAGCTGAGAATTCGAGAATGAAGAGTCTTCCAGATGGAGCTTACACATTAACATTTAATATTTATGACACGGAAAGGCCACCGTACAAAACTTTACACCGGCTGAATGAAAAGTAAATTTAGAAATTAGGACTCGCTGATGCTCAGTTCCTGCTGCGGATGATGCAGTCTGGGGAGTGAAAAGTAAAATTTGGGTTTCAAGGAAACTGAAAGAGATTCACACCTGGGATACAAATGTTGATGAAAGGGTGGTTTAGCAACCTGCGCTGTGCTGGGGCAGCGACCTTTCATGAACGGCATTATCACACGAGCTTTGTACAAGTGTAGTGAAACCACCTACGTCCAAGGGGTCTGCAATCTCAACAGTGGACACAAGAAGTAAGCAGAGACAGACAGATGGCAAAGTTCAGGGAAACGGTAAAGTGGCTGTTCAATAAGAAAAGGAGAAGACTGTGCTTACTAGCTATCGACATGTTCTCTCAGAGCTTGAATTCTTATTACATGTACAGATGAGAGCTAATGCATTCCAACGGCACTGCGTTCCAGGCAAGGTAGATTTGCCTCGGTCCAACACGTCGTGACTCACAAGAGGTGAGAGAGGGGTCCCGAGTTGCGATGTCGCTGTCATACTCTCGTACAGAACTGAGAACTGGAGTTCAAGGAGAATGACTGGGGAGGAAAGGCACGAACTCTGGAGAGAAGGAGAATGTTCAAAAAATCCTGAAGGCACTGCAGACTCATTTTTTTCTAAAAGCTAGTTCTTTGGAAATACTATATATTATCAACCAATTCTACCACTCCTCCCTACCCCGCAACTATTAGAAGAATCTCTCTCCAGGTTACTGTTGAAATGGAAGTAGAATAAAAAATAACAATTTCCAAACAGTGGCTCTCGAAGTATGGGAATGAATCCTCCTTGGTGGTACGAAAGGGGAGGATCCCATGGCAGAAGCCCCTGAAAGGCTCGTGTTGCCTTTGTCTCTCCCTCCTTTGACACTCTCTGACATGTGCCTTTGGCAGCCACGTGAATACACTACCGTTTACTTCGAGCTGGCTGGAAAAAAAAGGATGGGAGTTTACAAAGTTAGACTCTGGTCTAAATTGTCAGCTTCTATTTCCATTCTCAGATACATCTTTTGCTCCAGTTTATTTTCTTTTTTTGTGTTACATTTTGTTCTAGTTTTGCTCAATTGAAGCCTTGTAAGAGAAGAAAAAGCAATGGTTTTATATATAACTTCTAAGAAGTCCTTTCCTTTGTGTGAGGGATCTGGAACAAGCCAACAAAGTACAATGATTTGTCTCAGGCTCACTTAAGTGCTATGTTTTTCCTTATTTACTTGTTTCTCTACGCAGAAGAGAAAGGTGAAAGTGAGTGAAAGTGCTGGGAAATAGCGGTGTTTTGTGTAGGAGATAATCTTGAAGCATTACTCAGGGTTAATTAAAAGCAACATCATGCAATATTCATCTCAGCAATCAGTGTGACTTACTGCTTGGACAAGTGAAGATTCCCCTTTAACACTCCAGATGAGCCCTTGGGAAAGTCTTACCCACTCTGTAAAACACTAGCTTGCACATGACCTAAAAGGAATTTTATAGTGTTGATTTTGACGTATCTGCAATGAGACAATTGCCGATCTTCTGGTCTGTTTTGCTCTTACAGCTTGAGAAGTCTTCCCTCTCTGCCAAAATAAGCACACTTCAGAAGGATTTTGCCAGTGTCTCTGTATCAAAGCCACAAATATGCAGTACTGCACCCGAAAGTTCTCACCTTCACGCTTTCTGCCCCCCTAGCAGCACAGAAGGGGCAGCGCCTGCAAACCTCTGCGGGTGGAGCGGCGACGGGCCCCACGGGATGCGCTGTGCGGAAAGGTGTGAGAGCGATGTCACAGCACGAAAACAGCCTTTGGGTAGTGGCGAGAGCATTCTGCCTCCATTCTGCGTGGTTTTGAGATGCTGTTAAAAGGTGAAAAACACTGTGATGGTGTTTCCCAGCAAGCAATAAATGTGCATGTTATCAAGTGCGTGGGAACATGCAGATGACGTACACAACCTGCTGACACGAGCCATCTATGCGCACAATGGCACGTGTCCTCTGAGGTTTGGGAACAATACTGGGGATCCTCTTTGGATCCAGAGGGAGAAGGAGTGTCTTGGAAGCTACCAGGATTGTAAGAGAGTCAGCAGTGGGAGGCAAAGAGGGAGGAAGAAAGGGAGGTAGAAAGGAAGTACCGTACTGTAAAATTGCATAATAGGCTTGGTATTAATTCATAATTCCAAAAATATGCAAAGATGATTACGTAAACACTGCAAGGCGATGAACAGCAAGTCGTTCTCAGCTGCCATTTTTATGACTCGGATCAAGCCAGGCCAGCTTGATAATAAGGTTTTCTCTGTTTCCCGGCTCAGAAATTTGCCTTTTTCCGTTTAATGTTCTCTTGAACCTGGTATTAAAAAGGAAGGACATAGATGTTTTGCCTTTCAGCTAGAATCAGAACTCCTCAAACAAGAAGACAGAGTTTTCCCTATAGAGTCACTTTTTCAGAAGGAGAACACTTTGAAGGAGAAAGAGGTTTTCACTCCACTGGGGACGTCGGAGCCTTGCGGGTAGAAGCTGCAATGCGTATGTGATCAATCAACGCATCCCCATGCTGGCCCCAAACCAATGCCACCTTAACCGCCCTCTGGTGGACGTCCTGTCTTGAATCCTGCTTTCTTCCAGTACCATCAAAGTGAGAATATGGCCTTGTGGACATGTAATCCTCTGATAGAGGTGATTATGGTTATTGCCATTTTCACAAACTACACAAAAGGCCACAAATTTCTGATCATCTGGTTAAAAGAAACTGGGGGCAAATTTTATATCACGAAGCAACTGCAGTATGTGGAGATACTGTGCTAATGCCGCCCTTTCTGCTATTTAGACACCCTTAGAAAACAGTTTGCCATTGTAATGGGTTACCTGGTATGATTATAGAGGAGTTGTAGGAAATCAGTCACATCTAACCCCATTTGATACTCTTGTCATAGTTTGTACCTAAGATACTGAACTGAGTAAACTCTACGCAGAATTGGCTTCAAAATTATATAGCAAATCAATCGATAACTTGATTGCAGTCCCCTTTCCTACACCAATGTTGCACTGACATCGCCAGGCTATACTGAAGTGCATGTGGCTCCGAGTGCACGCAGAGCATCGCTTTTGGCAACCAGAATAGCAGAGTGGCTGGCACGCCAGAGCACAGGTCAGCTCAGGTCCCACATCAATAGAGCAGCGTTCGTAAGGTAATAGAGACAACAACTGCTATGGTGTCCCAATATAAAGCAGCCTCATTTTAAGGTAACTCACACTTTTCAAAAGATAAAAATCATAACAAAATAAGAAAATAATAGTTAAACACTAAGCTGCAGTGCTGCTCCTCTGTGCAGCTCACCCTAAACCTCTGTGTAGTCTCACCAGTCACCTGCTCCCGCGCAGAGCCCAGACTCGCATTTCTCACCATTTCGCCATCCCCCTGCCACGGTGCTCAGCCCCCCTCGTCCGCTCGCCAGTGTCTTGCCACATGGTCAGCTCAGAGGCAGAGACGAGACTAAAGCACTGAGAATCTGGACCCAAGTAGTATTGAGCAAATGTTCATGGGTGGAAATAAAACTCCTTTTTCAATATTCCATGTTAAGAAAAAAAGTTTTATTTAGGGTCAATCCAAGCAGAATTTATTTTCCCCTCAGTTTGGCAGCTGAACCAAAAAAACCCTAAATCAATTATTCACAGAGCCCTCAGAGCCTTGCTGTAGCCACCAGGGAACAGTGCTCCACTAACGATTTTTCTGAGTTATTTTGGTTTAATAGTAAAAAGGCTGCATCTGAGTTGAGCCAAGAGCCTTTTGTAAGGTTTGTGTGTCAGCATTACGCTGCCTTTATTTTTCCTTCTCTAAAGCCAGATTGTTTGAAGCCTAATACTGTGATCATTTATTTACACGTCGCCCAGAAGGAGGCAGTTCTGCCGGTTTAATGTGCGATCCGGATTTCTGCCCGTGACTGTCTGTGCGCTGCATTTTCCACATTAGACACATGCTGTAAGTTCATTGTGCAGAAAAGGTGGTTGTTTTCACCATGACATTATAATGTTGTAATGAACTAATTTTCATCTTTACCTACTCACGGACAATCTACTGGTAGTGAATATAACTGTCAGGCCCTTCTGGGCTTTTCTAGAGCTACCCCAAGAGCGCTCTCCAAGTACCGAGACACTTGTTTTCACGCAAACCAAGCCAGCAGAACAATGAATGCGAGAAGAGGAATAATTTCCCAAGGAAAATAAACAGTCGTTTTAAGAAATAGATTCATTTGAAGATTGGAAACTGTAACGAAACACTCCTAAAAGGTATACGACCGATATTTTACCTAGGATACGCTGAAACCAATGGAGCTGTCTTGATTAACTTTGTATGCAGAACCGAACGCCAAAGTTACTACTCAGTTTGGGTGAATAACACAGACCATGAGAAGCTGCTGCGACTCAAAAATACCAGCAGTGTACAAAGCGGTGAACACAACTGAGTTTAGCTGCAGAAGATACCCCACTGATAACACACGAGAACTGTTTGCAAGGACACATTTACCTATATTTGATGTTTACATTAATTAAGAAGAAAAAAGTGAATGACAATTTCAGTAGTTCTTTAGCCACTAAGTACCTGGCTATTATGGAGTTGTATGCTTTCTCCGAATTTTGCAGTTGATGAGTTTTCAGGTTTTTTCCTTTTTTTTTTTTCTTTTTTTTTTTTCAAATGCAAAAGTTAAGTTTCTAGCTCTGGTGGGGGTCACAGCTCAAGAGCAAGAGCAGAGGGATGGGTGACCAGGCAAGAAATACAAGGCTGAGTCCACTCCTGTGGGCTGTTGCGGGCAGGAGAGCAGGACTCGGGTGACGCAGGGATGAAGCATCTCTGCCCTGCCGCAGCTCTGCCCTCCAGTTGGCCAGGGTAACAAAAAGAATCTGCAGCAAAGTGAGAATTCAAGCTATGCTACTTGGACAGTTACCAAATAATTTTTATTTCTTTCTCTTCTTCATTCGTTCCATACACTAGTTCGGTAGGTTCTCTTTCAAAACATTGCCTTTTGAATTCCTCCTTTCATGAGTCTACAGGCATGTTTGAGAGGCCAGTGTATTTTAAGAGATATTCCAGCCAAAAACCGCAGAATACCTTTCTCTGCAGCAAGGACTCCATGAAGGTAGCTACGCTAATTAAAATTATAAAGATTGTGAAGTAGGTCTATGCCAGTTTTGTACACTGAAATCTGGTCGTCAGTCAGTTACCCAGTCTGCTTCTGCTTCTTTGCGTTATACACATAAACTCTTGGAAACAAGAATTTGGCCAGAAAGTTAAGAATCTATCTGGAGAGTAGCTGAAAAAATGGCTTTAAATTTTTGTACTGTATGTAGGTTAGTGACATAACGCAGGATTTATTGCTGTATCATTGGTAAGATGTGCTAATTTATCTTGAATCTTTTTTCCAGTGTACTTGTCTTGTGGTATTTCCAAATGCAAAAATTGTCATAGTTGATGCTTGCTAAATGCAAATTACATGCAAGCTGTTACAACAGAGCCTCAAGGCACGCATCAGGCTGTTAGGGGTGTACATGTTTCGTTTGGTTTGAAAGAAAGGAGCAATTATGTATGGGATTGATTCAATTTATATACTACACTTAATACAGCATAACTGACGTTTTATCAGCTCTTTCAAGAGTGCATCTCACTAGTGAAAACAACGCGAGCTCTAATCCCAAATCGCATCTGCTTTCACTGGAGTGCTGCGTGAATCCTCGGACCCAGACTGTAAACCGCCTTCCGTCGTGGTGGAGTTCAGCAGCTTTGTGCAAACTGGCACTCAGGTAACTTGTCTGAGTAGCCTCCGACCATTGAGGTCACAGACAGACTGGAATATTATATATTTTAGAAAAGAGCTTTGTTGTTTGCAGGAAGCAAGTGGAATTAATTAGCTGTTACAGGAGTGCTGTGAAAAAGAACTCTTTGTAGTCCTTTGTTATCTTTATCTCGTGTCTACAAGCATGCTGGTCTTGGACGTGCAAGCCTATGTAAGCATGCACACGCTTCTACTTTACATAATTGTGTTATTTCTTGGTAAAATTATAACCTTGATAAACCACAAGAATCACGGTTCAACTAAAGAATAAGTCAACTCCTTGCTGGACATAACCAAGCAGTGTGTGTCCTAGGACGGCCATGCTGGATGAATCCAACACACACAGCGTTACCGGCGATTTAACAAGAGGAGGATCAAGGTCACAAACCAGAAATCAAGTGTTAGGACCATATTTTAAAAACGGCAAGCATTTTTGGAAAATGTTACAATTTTGAGGTGAAGATTTAGGTTAGTCTGTATCCATTCCGATGCGAGGAATGGCAACCTCTTGAGTAATCTTTTGCTAGTTCTGACACAAACTAACCATTCAGTTTCTGTTTAACCTTTTAAATTCCACTTTAATTTCATAAAAATAATGTTTTCCTCAATTTATCCCCCAAGCCACGTCATCCGCTCCATCTCTTTTCCACTCTTGCCATGTATCTGTTGAGGCTCTGGGTCGTTATCTCCTGAAGAACATCTTTTTCTCAAATGTCGACACAAAAGTCAGTGTGCTCAGCTGTTCCGCAGGAATTTGCAAACTAAAGGACCTTTCACTCTAGAAATAAAGGACTGCAATTGACTGTTTTACTGTAGTTAGGAGGGAGTGGAAGGTGGATGAAGGAAAGTGATACATCTTTCACCAACAAAGGGGAATATTGCAAGAATGTAGGGGGAAGCGCAGGACGGGTTTCTGCTTTCATCAGAGAAGATACCTAGTTTCCAGAAGGTCTGAACTAAAACAATTTGGGTACGTAACATTTTCAAAAGAAATTTTTAAGGCCCCTCTACCGCACAAGCGTGGTGAAAGATGGTTTCCACAACACATAGTAAAAGTACAACAAGGTGGATGTATTTTTGCCAGACTTTTCTTTTATCTAAAATGTTTCTATTTTATTCTAAGGGTAAATTATTTTAAATTATATTTAGGTGCATTTTTATGCTAATAGCTTTCAGGAACAGCATCTTTCTAATTTCCTGCTCCGATAAGTCTTTGTCATGGGATCCCCTGCCCATGAAATGAATCATGTTGTATGCCGCTACCAGCGGGCTTCATGTATCATAGCAACGACCACTAATGTGGAAAATTCAAACGGAAAAAGGCACTTGACAAGCAGCAGAGTGATGTTCTAGAAGACCTCATAGGAAGTTCCTCAACTGTTTAAGTTTTTCAAGAATTTTTACAAAACCAGCTCCCACTTTCACAGAAATCTTATGTCTAAATTTTAAGCCTAATATCACACTCTAGCGAGAATCTGAACACCTGAGCTCCACCTCAGGTGAGCGGAAGAGGCTGCCCCAGCTGGAGAGCAGGCGGCTGCCGGGATCCCATACAGGCACCAGCCAGAGAGCTCAACCATCCAATCAATTCTGGGGAAGACATAGCAGACAGATAGTTAAAATTTTCTCTGTCCTTTTCACTGTTCTGAAAACTATGCCCAAAGTCTATAAAGCTCAAACAGTTTTTGAGTTTTAAAAAACTTAATCTGTTCCTCCCTTATTTTTTGCATATCTTTATACCTCATTCTCAAATAAATCTGAGCACAGGTGTGCTGAGGTACAGCCAAAAGAGGGATTTTTTCTATGTTACTTCTCATCTACGAGGCTAAAAGAATTTTCTTTAAAATTAAAATGTCATTTCTGCCGCATATTTCTTAAAAAACACTCCACAACCATTTGAACCCACTAGCACTCAAATGACTGAACTCGTAAGCGGTAAGAAACTGGCAGAGGCAGAAATGGCAATCTTGTCTCCTGGAGTGCAAAATTCTAACCGTTAAACCTAACGCCCACCCATTTGTTTTTCTGACTTATTTTGTAGTCTTTACATTCCTGATAATTTTGTAGCAATTCAGAATCCATCCGGCCATAAGACTGGTAGAAATGAGGGGAATTTGTGACTGACGCTGTCAGCTAAGACAGCAAATACAGAGAGAAACACAGTCGTCTTCCAAAAACCTTGCAGTCATGTCCCATGTCACAAATGTTTCCATGGCTAATTCACAGCAGTCCGGCGGTAACTAGACAGACCATAGACCTCTGCTGCAAAATCCAAGAAAATGTAATGAGAGACCCTTCTCACCAGTGCACCATCTGTTCTTTCTGTGCAAGGATATAAAACTGTTTTGTTATTTACATTAAAAAAACCAGCAAAGATCCAAATGATGGTGATTTGTGTTTATTAAGATCTGATGTATCATCAGGGGGATTTTCAGCAGAACTAGAATGCAGATGCTCAAAATGTACTTTAGAAAGAGAGAGCCCTGTATGGGTCAGGAACATACTGCACAGAGTAGAAAGAGTCATTAATACATTTGGCTGGTTTTCCCTTACAACATGCTGGTTAAATAAGCTTGTTTATGCTTCATTCCTTTTTAATTTAGCGGGGCTTCTTTCCCAATCATACAAATGCCTTTCAGCTGATCTACCATGGGTCAATACTGTCAAGTGGCCAAAAGCATAACACGGGCATCCCGGGACTCCTGTAGTCCTTGGACTATTTTGTCTAATTTTCACTCTCTCCAAGATCCTAAGTCCTGAAAATGCCCTGGATACTACTGAAAAGAGCTGCAGCTCTATTTCTTGGCTTAAGAACTCTGCATTAAAGAGCAGAATGGTTTGTCCCTCATCCCATAGCAGTTTAACTTCTCACACTACTGTCCTTTTGACAAAGCGAAACAAATGTAGAATTTTGCTGTTTAAATCTTAAGTGTCAGGAAACTTGTGGCAAATTGAAAGTGAATACAATTTGTTCACGAACACCTAATGTTTTGAAATAATTTATCATATAAACACTTCCTGGAAAACAAAAGCCACTTATGTACAGGCAACCTATAAAATGTTACTTGTTTATCTAATAAACTACCCTGGGGCCAACAAGTACATTAGCATTGCACAAACTTTCTGACTTATTCATCATCACTATTTATTATTAAAACTTTATCTGTTTCAACTTAGTGAATAGCTGCCTTGGGATACACTGCTCAGAGCAGAAGCAACAAAATAAAGTTTACGCAATTTGCATAATATCATACAACGGATATTAGCTTAGAACAATATGAATCCCCTGGATCATTTGCACAGCCCCTTTGGTGTTTAATGTTGGTAAATATTTAAATAACAGCAAGCCTATATAATTATGAAGATTCCTCTTCCTAATCTGCACGGATTGCACAAAATGTTGTAAATCACGTCTGTGCCACAGCCTTAGCCAGCCTAAGAACAGGGAGATGATTTAGCTGTGCTTGTTACCTTTTCTGGGAATTTTATGACCCATCATTCAACAGCTTGTTGGCGTACAAGCAGAGCGTACACACAACCGAGCGCCGCAGAGCACGTACACCGCACAGGACTTGAGTTCAGCGTGCTTGAAAAGCTGAGGAGCGTTTTCTTCATTGTTCTGTTGTGGGTTTTTCATTACTACAAATCATATGTAAATCAGTGCTACTCAGATGTACGAGAGTTTTACACTTGCTCTGTATTAATGTTGCGCTGATGTACAAAATGCTGGATAAAATGAAATAGGATGAGTTGTTTGGGTTTTTTTCACAGAATTGGGATTGCTTTTGGAAGGGGACGTCACCATGCAGTGTAGATTAAACTGTTCAGTACTGGAAAATACCATTTGCTTGTAGATGGGGGGCCTGATTCTCAAAACTGCAGAACACCTTGGCATTTCTGATGTTCTGTGGAACGGCAGGACTCTTGTAAACCTTAAGATCCTTCCTGAGACTCCGATTATGAAATTCATGGCCTTCATAAATCAATTGTTTGCACATTCACATCTTTTTTTTAACTTTTCTTTCTATGTTCTGTTCAGTTAAAGATCAGTTCCATCCTCTACTGACGGAAGCTGGGACATGTTCTACATTACGTAAAATGCTTAGTACCCACAAGGAGCAAGATCAGTTTTAAGGTCCTCTGAAAAAGGCCTCACCTCGAGTACTGTGTTCAGTTTTGGGCCCCTCACTACAGGAAAGACATTGAAGTGCTGGAGCGTGTCCAGAGGAGAGCCACCAAGCTGGTGAGGGGTCTGGAGAACAAGTCCTACGAGGAGAGGCTGAGGGAGCTGGGCATGTTTAGTTTGGAGAAGAGGAGGCTGAGGGGAGACCTCATTGCCCTCTACAACTACCTGAAAGGAAACTGTAGAGAGGCAGGGGTTGGCCTCTTCTCCCAAGGGAATAACGACAGGACCAGAGGAAATGGTATGAAGTTGCGGCAAGGGAGATTTAGATTAGATATTAGGAAGAATTACTTTACTGAAAGAGTGGTCAGGCACTGGAACAGCCTGCCCAGGGAGGTGGTGGAGTCACCATCCCTGGAGGTATTTAAGAAACGTGTAGACATGGCTCTTCAGGGCATGCTCTAGTGCCCAAGATTATTGTTTGTGGTGGGGTGTTATGTGTGGGGTTGTGGGTGTGGAGTTTAGTAGGTGGGTGTTGGTTTTGGTTTTTTTTGTTTTGGTTTTTTTTTTGGTTTTTTTTGGGTTTTTTTTGTTTTTTTTTGTGGTTGGACTCGATGATCTCAGAGGTCCCTTCCAACCACTAAGATTCTGTGATTCTGTGAAAGTGTGGTCTGGTGGGTGATGTACTGGATAAAGTCACATGAGATCTGGGATCTAGTTCTGACTCTGACACCAATCCACCTGTCACTCAAGTGTTCTTTACTTTCCTCATTTCTGTAGAATGAGATTAAAAATTATAGTTTAAAATCTTCAGTGTAGTCAGGTATACGCACTTTTTTGGGTCTACAGATAATTGCACCTCTGCTATTGTAACAAACTAAATTACAATCAAATCAAGATAAAAACAAAGCAATTCTTAGTGCGCCAGTGGTTCTAAATTTATCGAGACCAACATAGCTAATTTATAATCCAGCTCATAAAATAGCCCACTACCACCATCATATTTTTGTGACCGGTACAAGACACAGATAAGTATTTTTAAAACAAAGTTTCTCTTTTTAATGTCAGTCAGTGGACCACCTCGGTGGGCTTATGCTAGCTCCGTAGACAAACCCGATTAATCCACCGCTTCCATCACACTCTTCAGGAAAGCGAAAATAAAAGAAAGGGAGAAAGAGATGTTTTGAGGATTCTAACATACTTGTCACCTTTCCCCTTAAAGACACACACTGGGATTTAAAGAGATACTCTTTTTTGTTGTTGTTTTAAATAGACTAAAATGAGTATCTGTGGAGTAAATAGAGTATCTCATCCTTGAAGACTGATTATGTTTCTTTCACTCATGAGAAAGGCCTTCATAATTCCTTCATACCTGAGGGTCTGGTGAGTTATGGGTCCTTCACACATTTGAAAGAAACATAATACTCACCCTTCATGGATGACGTCTCCTATATGTATTTAAATTGTAAAATTAAAGTGTAGAGGTTTTGAAGGCATGTTCTACACGTCAGAAGTAAATGCAAGCACAGAAAATTTCCCTCTCCTCTCTGGAGGGTCTGTGAGACCTTAGGAGGACACAACATGAAATACTGCAGTGGAAACAAACATAGGGTGTGCTGTATGCAAGACAAGAGAAGAAATAAGAAATTAAGTTTTGCATTCATCTGTGTCAGCAGGATGTGCTCTTATAGCTTTCTCTGCAATGATTTAGATGCATTTCTTTTATACTTTCAATACCAATAGAATATGGGAATTTCACCTTAAAGCGGCAGCATTTTGTCAGCAAAACATCCTGACGTTGAATAAACATTTTAAGCACTAAAAGAGACAGAAATTCACATGTAGAGGAGAGTGAGGGGACATAACAAAGTAATAAGCATTACATAGACTTCGCAAATACTTTACTGAAAATATCACACAGGTGCCTCATTTTATTGAGATTTGAACACAGTTCACCGAATTTCCTCTTTGTTCTACCTAACATTTACAGTTAACTTTTCGTTAACTATCACATGACACTAAGTGGGACACTGTCCTTCAAACTAATTCCTGAAAGCCCTTGTAGAAAATTAAGATAATGAAAATCCACATTTTAAAAAGACCATCCCACAGATGCTATACAGACATGTCACCATCACCATCTGCTTTTCCTGAGGGTTCAAGATTATATGGGTGTCAGAAGTATTTAAGTCATTGTTCCAGCCACTGCAGCTCTTCAGGAAAACCATGCACCCTCCCGTCCACCAAATTCTTGTAAAGTTACGTACCCCCAGTGAAGGCGGGGAGTTCATTCCGTTGCGGTCCCAGCCCCCGGTTTCACACAGGCTGTCACACGGGGGAACACGATGCTCCAGCGGGGCTCTGGGCACGGAGAAGGTGTGGGCTGTGCAGCGCTCGCCGCCCAAACCCTCTGCGCGGCCAGGCACCACGTGTGACGGCCCCCAACCCGCGGCCTCATGGGACTTCTTTACCCTCAACGGCTCCACTGATGTCAACCCACAAAAAAAAATATTTGCACGGCAATTAAGCACGCGTGTAAGTATTTGGAGAGTTGTCCAAATAACATTTCACTGTCAATATCACATACAAATGTGTTCCTCAGATACAACTGGACTGCTCGTGCCCCTGTATGCATCACTAATCGCTGTGATGCAGACGAAAATACAGTATGTAACCAAGTGACAAACGAGCACTTCGACAGTTCAGAGTAAAAGATGAAGGAAAAATAAGGGGACAGATGTTGTGCAGACACATTTTAAATAAACGGACAAAGTGTCCCAGTAGAAACAGAACTGTCAGCTTAGAAAGATACGATTATAGACAGAGATCAACTGTGAGACCACCAGAGACAGAGACGCACGTCGGTCAGCATCACATGGCTGGAAACGGACAGAAAGTCATAAAAGAATGGTGAAATCTGGAAGGAATTCCCGTTCAGAAATAAAACAATTAGAAGGAACAATTAACTCATCCATTTTGTGGAGAAGTCTTGTCAGCACACAGCCCGAGCAACATTAAAATGGTAGTTACCAGTGATTCTAATATATTACGGCAGCATAGAGTGTTTCTGGTTTATTGAGCTCATTACTGCACTTCTGTGTTCCCAACACTTTAATCCGTTACTGGCAGAAAATATTAATGCAATCCTTCAGAGAGAGGAAATCGGCATTGTCCTTTCCCAGTGCCCCCCTATACCCATGACAAACGCCGGGACCTGCGCTGAGGTTTGGCTAAAGGCACGAGCCCGCGTGTGTCTGGCTAGTCTGAAGTTGTCACACACCGCTGTGGTCAGAAGGCCGCATACAGAAACCAGGACTCTGTACAACAAAACAATACTAAAATAAAGGGGTGTGGGGGAAGGGAAGAAAAGATGAGAACCTGATTGGCTTCTGCTGGTGTTCTTCCTACGGGGAAGAGGGCAGCGCAAGCCCTTTCCCCACCTCCTTAAGATCAGGCAGAAGAGAAAAGATTAAATACTGTATTCTTCTGCCTTTTCTTTCATTTATGGTGTTTTTAAACAAGAGATGAGTCAATGAGGAGCACCTCTTGGTGGTGAGATAGGGGCAGAACTAGATGGAACATGAGTGGTGCCATAGAGATGAATTAACTTTCTGATCCTGTTATTGGCATTGACCAGGAACAAACTGTATTGCCTTTGTATTGCATGGCAAAAAGAAAAGAAGAGAAGGGACTGGGACCCCAAGGCTCACCATACAAGTTAGTAAATGAAGACTAAAGTAGTCTTCTTTGGTCCACCTGGGAGAAAACAGAAAGTCTTTTCACTAAAGAGAATGCTGATGGAAGGAAGGAGGAGAAACGGAAGCTTTTGTGGAGAAAACAACATGCTTTAGTTTGCTTAGGGCAGAAGAAAGCTAGATGAAGTAGAAACAAATCCTTCTTTTCCTATTTCCAAGGAAAGAAAGGCTATAAGAATATTCCATAGTCCTTGTAGAGTGCCCCGTTTAACTGGGGAATGAGTACGATGGACTGATGAGCTGAGATGATCAAGTTTTCTTTTTAAAAACAAAAAGTGTTTAAAATGAAGGCAGACAGACTACAGTAGTATCCCTTTCAAATAGGAAGGCTTTTGGCTCCCAAATTTTCCAAGTTTTGTAGAAAAGCGTAAAGCACCATGTATTATATAGGAAATTTATTTAAGTTTTTGAATATTTACTCCTCAAACAAATTAGCAGAGTTTTCTGTAAACAGGAGAAGCAGCAAATGTTGCTTTGGCAAGATTTGAAAGGAAAATGGTAGTGATCCAGAAGCATCTTTTTATATTTATATTTTATGACTATAGCAAGACGTCTCACACAACACCTGCAGTTTACTGTTTCTTGAGACACTTTGCACCTTAAGGGAACCTATGGAAGGGTTGTTTGGTCTCACCTTTTGACTCTTACTCTGTTGTCTCACTATATTCTCTTTCTGTACGGTCATTAATCTTTCTCTCACGCCCTTGCTTGAACTAAAAACGACAATACCATGTACTGTAAGGAATACATATTTTTGGATGTAGATTAGAGAAGGTAAGAAAAGAGGAATTCCAGAAGAGGAGCCCATTTGGTGCAATATTCTGTCTGTACAGCTGCCAGGAGCAACTCCTTCAGACACAGAGGCAAGTAAGAAATTATCTTTCTCAAATATAATTCACTCCAACTTTGTTTCTTCTTACATTCTTTCTTACCTTAAATGAGAGGTTAATTTTATCATCTACCTTCTGTGTGGGAAAAGTCTCCTTGATAGAAATTCTTCTCTTTTTGGCCTGTATAAGCTTTTGTATTTTCAAGCAAGTGAGCCTTTTGCATGTGCAATGCAGGTGATACCGTAACCATCCTACGTTCTTGGAGCTCCCACAGCAAACGTGCTCTTTAGTACCACGGCAACTGAATTTAAAGAGTGGCTGCCTAGAATCAGAGCTCTACACCACTTCTAAATGAAGCATACGGCGGGGCATTTCAAAAGGATACTCGAAGACATACAAGATAATTAGTGTCAGAATTTTTATACATCTGTGTCAGAAGTTCTGAAATAACGTGTACACTGTAGAAAACACAAAATTTGAACCTAACATAGAATTAGTGCAGATACTTCCATCCACTGAATGATAAAGAAGTTTGGAGTTATAGGTTCTGTTTTCAGTAATACATTTTGTTTCATATACCAATTTCCAAATAATAATTCCTTACCAAGACATATTTAATAAAAATTATCGTAATGTAACTTGAAATTATATTTTTAAAAATTAGATTTATTTTTATGACACAGTTTATCAAATAGCAAGGAAAATTAAAAATATCCTAGAAGAAAATCAACTGAAGGATTTTGAACAGAATTGATCAAACACTTTGGTGTTGTAATGCAGACAAGAACAGAGAGTTGGGATGGGAAGGACGTATAATCATGTCAGTCCAACAATATTTGTAGTGTTTTAGCTGTATCTGAATGCGAAAAGTAAGCCTGGGCTTCCCCCTCACTGTCATCCACGGCTGCGTTCTGAAACACTCGGAAGGATTTGCTCTGAAAACTGCAGGTCTGTTCTTACTGACTGAAAACACCCAGGGAATGCAAAGGCTCACGGAGACTAAAGGTCTGGGAAGCTAAGCTCAGTGGAAACCTTGAACGCTTTCATCAAGTGGAAAAAAAATTATCGCATGAGCCTTTTTTTTGCAATCATCTTACTCTTCTGTAAGTCTAAGGGTGAGTTCCCACGCGTCCTCTATCATCTTTTACTGAGTTTCCTGGGCATGTCCTACAAGGAAGGGGATGGTGGGTCTGTCCTAGAGATGGCACTGTTGCATTTCTGTCATTACTGGTAGTTTGGTAATGGAAGAGTCCTAACTGGGGGGAAAAAAGGAAATTAAACTATGCATCAACTGTCATGTTTCAGTATTTGCAATGTTAAGTTGCTCCTAAAGATCAAAACCCCCTCACCTTTTTTCCTGTCAAACTGGGATAACTTTGTTGGTCTACCTAAACTAAGAAAAAAGGAAAATATATCTGACTGAGTAACAAATTAGGGCATTTTGCTCTTTGAAAAATGAACTTGTTCAAATAATTATCTTAAGTATAATTTTTATATGAAAAAAATAACTTAGAAAGATTAATTTAAATACCAAGATTCTAGTTACATTTGTTCTACTGCTTTAGACATTACATTTTATTTTTATGCATGTGTGGGAGTGGGCATATAAGTGTTACCTTCTGGGAGCAACACCGACTGCGCACACTCCATCTGAGACACCGAGGAACACCAGGAGTTTAAGCTTCGCACCTTGGTGGTGTCATTTAGTGGCTGACAGAACAAGACGTAAAGCAACGCAGAGTCAAAACTTAAAACTTCAGCTCTTAAAACCCATAAATCCCAAACTTAACAGTTTAGATTCTTGTTCTGTGAGCTGCCCAGTTCTCCAAAGCGGGAAACTCTCCTTTCGGAAGTAGGCACCTACTTAACTGCTCACATCACAAAGTCCTGGCTCTGCCTGAGGTGACATCAGGTATCCCCACGGAGTCCCCTGCTCTTACACCCGGCTCCTACTCATTAGTCCATCAGGCAGGAATGGGCTGATTGATAAATAAGGCTACCGAAACATGCCAGAGTTAGAAACTAGCAGATAATAGCAACGGTGAGGGAAGTCCCCAAACCCGAGCTGATTTCTCAGAGCCAGGAAGGATCAAAACCAGACCTCTGCCTCTTGGCTTGCATGAATAAAAGCGACAGCAACCAACCAGAGCAGACCATGTGAAATCTCGCTTTTGCCCGCTTCTCCGGAAAGCAACATCTGACCTTGTGGCTTGTCTGTTAGTTACTTTGATAAAACTGAGTTCATTTGCTAAGTAGAAGAGATGTATTGTGGGCATGAATTGATCAGCTCTACTGCCTCAACTCAGCCAAGCTGTCTGCACAGCTACAGTTCTTTCAACAGCTTTCTTTAAATAAAATGTACCATTGTAGGTTTATATTTAAAAAGGAATTCAGTGATGAGGTGACCTTGTACAGCCAAGTCAAGCATATAAATCAGTTAAGAGTATTGAAATCCTTGGAGGACCCACTTTTTCTTGCTCATGTGTGCTTACTTTTTTCCTAGATATGATTTAATGGGGCATTTACAGACTGATAGCAGCTTTTTGTTACAACTCAGTGTACAAAAGTTAAATACCTGATTAACTGCTCTGCAGGACCAGATCCTCCGTTTCATACTATTTAAAAGAAACAGCTCCTGTGGAGTAAAGAGACTAATCCAAAGTTTTATCAAATTAAAGTTATTAAAAATGATTTGTTTATAAAATCACTATGCTAGAATTATATATGGTTGGTTTGTACAATTTTTAGCATATACCTAACACATTAAACACATATAGTGTTTTAAAAGTGCCGGCTTTGCCAACCAAGCATAGTGGTTTTTTGCCTAAAGGACTTGGAAAAATGATTGCATAAAATAGTACAAATTTTTACGTGACAGTAGGCTACTGCCATGAAAGCTGAAATGTACCATGGAGTAGGCAGGTACAGGAAAGCAATCTGTGTTTTTTGGCAGACAGAAGTAACAGGTGATTCTTTTGTGCCCTTATCTTGTGTTCATGTTGGAAAGACACTGCATTGCAGCATCAAACGTGGACTCCTGAAACCTCTGAAACAGATTGTTGGGCTCTAAAGTGTAACCCAAACATGTTATTAAATATGCTTTGCATACCAAGGAGAAGATACGCTTCCATTATAACCAAGTTTGGAATAACGTGTTTGCAAGATCTTTCTGAATTCTATGTGCCATGAAAAATGGTGCCTACATGCTCTGCTTACGGGCGGAACAGGGAACACACGCAAACACCCACATTAGAAAGCTTTGTGCTCTTTCCTTCACATAAACAGTTCGATGAATGCCACGCTTCCATTTCAGGAGAGCTTAGAGCCGAAGTTTCATAATGAATCATGTAAGGCACTGCAGCTGAAAAGACATTATCTTTAAAGACAAAGGGAGAAAAATAGCTTCAAGGCGTCCTGTCCCCTCTAACCTACATGCCCCTATTCCCCTTAATGCTGTGGGCTATTTTGTCCATAACAGATAAACACAACTAACTTCTTAGTCCCAGGAAGCAAGCACAATTCAATATTGCACCTGTAAACAGTTACGCATCTCTATAGCAACTAATGTTTGCCAATGTGACCACAGAATACCCTTTATTATAAGAAAACACAACCGGTACTGTAAGGGGAAAATCCATTACTGATGAAATACCCAATTCCAGGTGGAAAGGTCAGAATCGCTCCTGGGTTCTCAACATCGGATGCACTTACCTTTGGGCACTTCAGCAATCCACCAAAGTGCTCAAACTGCCTTTTTTTTTTATACCACCCACAGGCTGCTACTTGAGGAACAAAATTTTTCACAGTCTTATAAAGAATGACACTAGAGTGAAATCTGATGGACTGTAATGACCATGTAATTTTTCCCCTCTCCTTAAGTTTCAGAGAATCTTGAAAGTGGTAAAAACAGAACCTTCATTAAAAAGTGACGAAGTAGCCTGTGAATGTAAAGTTTTGGGAAATTACTCTCTGAGAACACCTCATGGCCAAAACCCTGGCTGCCTTGTTTGGATACAGTATAAACCATTCTAGTTTGGTAGCCCAAGTTATTAATTATGAGCCGCAGCACTTCAGCTGTTATCAATACGGTTTCCATGGAGTTTAACACCGTGCACCCTCGGGCCGATGGAGAATACCAGGGTGTTTCGTAGAAGCAGTGCAAATGAAAAGTGATAGGGCAGGTTTTCAAACTGAGTTCAGAATTGGTACAGGTCCAGTAAGAAAATGACGATGCCACTACAGGTTACTCAGTATCTCCTCGCCTCATCTGTATCTAGGAAAAAATTGCAAAGTATATAAAACACAAAGCACAGGTCCTGCCAGTTCATGCTAATGATCTGTATTGCTGCTCCTTGTAGGGTAGGAAACAGCAATTCTACTATTCATAATTATGCCTTATCTATTTCCCACTCCTGTTTTACTTGGAAATAATTTTAATTAATCTGGTTTCCTTCTTGCACCATACCTCTTAGTAGAATTGCTGGGCAGAGCTAAAATCACGTTACAAGTGTCTGTCTAGAGACTACTTATTTAGAAGGTATTGCATATAATGGATGTGAATAACTTTCAGCACCTTCTGTATTCAGGATTCAGGTTAAAATGGTATTTGTTAGGAAAAACATTAGGACAAAAGTATCTGCATTGTCACAATCTGGGAAAGAACCGATGATAAATTAGCTGGGCAGCACTCATCAGAATTGACTGACCCTTGCAGACTTGGGCACAGCTCGTGGCGTTCAGTCCCAGCGATCTCGAGTACGGAGGCAGAGGTCAGGACTGCTGCTGGATATTTGAGCCGAAAGAGGATTCACTGCTGAACTAATGATGGTTTGTTATAACATGCTGAATGCAGTCCAAAACACTATCTTCTGCAAGACCCCATGGAGTCGTACCCGACTTCAGCAGGACCACGAGCACACCTATGCCCTGCAGAATACAATGATGTAGCTACAAAAGCAGCACAGGCAGGTCAGCACGCCGTCACGGGCAGGCCAATTTGTCTTATCAAAGATGCCATCACATACCATGCTTCTGGTGTTCGAGCTAATTTGGAGAACTGTAAGACAGAATCCCTTTGCACAGTACAGACAAATCCTAAACTTCATAGTTCCAAGTGATTTTGGAACTAGGAATCCAGAGAACACAGGTGTTTGCTTCCGTTTTCATGTTAACCACTGTCACGAATCTGTTCAGCAATCCCAACAGCGACACGACCTCCCCGCAGTCCTGCGAGCTCTCATTACGCAGCCATAACGTCGACTGGGAAAGGCAAAGCCCAGAATTCCTCAGGTAAATAACTGTCGAATGGGAATCAAGATCCAATGTACTTCACACGCTCAACTCTTTTAATATCTCTAAACTGGTGATAAAGACAAAATTCTCCACATGGCCAAAGGTGTATAAAGTATTCTCGATGAGCTAAGGTGGAGGACGAGACGTTGGACATTCACTGGAAATAGGTTATAAGTGGGCTATTGTTCAAATACAGCCTGCCAGTGTTTCAGCAGGAAATATTTTGGCCCTGATTTTCAATGGTGCTCAACACTTTAAAAATCCATTGATACTGAGTATGCTTTGCTAAAATTGATATTTGTACCAATTTTAGCATATAATATCTCCTTCGCTAATAAATTATGTTTCAAATCTAGAAACCTGAGATAATTCCAATCTAATTGAGAACAAGTTCAGGATTCCCTAACTGTATGATAAAAAACCACGTTACAAATAGCCAATAGAGAGAAAAACCCCCAAATCCTCCAGTGAAACAATACACAAGTTGTACTCCTAAAAGGTGTTCCCATGAAGAACTACTTTGTCTCTAATACTGCACAAATACCCAGCATCTGGATCCACATAAATTGCCATGAGGATTCATCATGCTTTCTTGAAACGTCCCCATAAGAAACTGCAGTTGTAGGAGTTGTCTGGTATGAGATACCGCTACAAATAAATCTGACAAGCAAACAGCTACAGCAAAATGGATTGCATCTGATAGAGTGTCAGCCTGCTCAGTAATCTGCGGTCTTTTATGGCTGAAAAGAAGGAAAGAGCAATTTTTGCCAAAGAGTAAGACAGCTGATACAGTCAGTACTTAGGTACAACTATTTTAAAACACCCCCAAATATTCAGTATATTCTTAACTGCCTGGTCACTCAGTATGGTCAGGGAACCCTAAGGTTTGGGGACAAACTGATAGATCTGGGTGTTAGCTCTGGATCCCGAACTCTATTTTAGAGAATGCTCTACAGATACAAAACCCCACTTAGTTTTGCAAAGTGATACCTAGTGTTTTATTTGTTATAACTTCCCAGGAATGGCAATTTGAAAATGTACTTTAAAATGTTTATTAAAGTGATAAATGATCTCTGACTCTTGGTTATTGTGTCTCAGGAAGATTAACCGCTGTTATATGTATAGCTGTATGTGTATAAGAATTGTCTTCTCTCCCTTTTTCCAGTGAAAAAATGACTATTGGTTGATTGGTTTCTTTAATGAAATATGCCAACAGAAAAAGATATTTCTATACTGGATTGAGTGTATCCACTCTGAAGTGTCCTATCTGTTTGATATAACTGCTGTAAAATCACCTCTCCCCCTCTTCTGAAATAACCCTCCTGCATACCCCAGGACTCTTCCGTCATCTTGTGATGCTAAACCACACCCCAAACCTCAAGGAAGGATAGCATACCGACTTTAAAGCATAATACGAAAATGCTTTTTAGACTCAATATTTTAATTATTTTAATTATTTCATTTGCTGTCTGGCTACCATTCCTTATTTCGCAGGCACGACAGGGAAACCTCCGCAGGCCTGGAGCTGTTGCCCCTCCACAGGAGCGCCAAGGCGCTGCGTTGCCTTTCAGACCCCGCCGCGGCTGCCCGAGCTCCTGTTCGCGAGCCCAGGCCCACAGCCGCCTCCAACACCGTCCCCTTCTCTCATCCCCAGCGCTTTCGACTGCGGCCGGGCAGAAAGGAAAGCAATGTCATGACTTCTGTGCTTTCATTTTTAGTTAAGGGTGATGATGCAGAAATTAAGAAAAAAAAAAAAGTTATTGAGAGGCAGCATGAAATACGAAAGGAAGCTCTAGCCTTAGATTCACGGCTTAAACTGGCTTTGGGCTCAGCTCTTACTGGTCTCGGACCACGGGTGACGGCAGCTGCCCTCTGTTTCTTTTGACTATTTAGATCGTGCGATGCTGTGAGCCTGACGTGCTTCTCATTATACCCTGACCTTAGCACAGCAAGGCAATAATCTTGGATTAATGGCACCATACTATAAATAAATAATACTTAAATATTGACTCTAATTAATGAATTTAAATTAACTAGCTTGATTGAGCCCGAAAGTCCATTTCAATATTAGAGGCAAGAGCAAATACTCAAACTAGCAATTCTTAAAGCTATCTTATTTTTCATTGATGTCCAAGGCCTAACACCACGGAAAACAGCACATATTAAAATGTCTTAAAATGCATTATATAATAAATGTTGCACGTGTTTGTTCATGTGAAGAAAATACTATTCTTATTAGAATACTAAAGAAAATACTAAATAAAGAGTATGAAACAGCCAGGCTAGTGGAATATATTGGCTGTTTATGCAACATTTCTTATACCACAACTGTGCATTTGTTCCTGTGATTACTGTAAATTATTTACATATACACTAGATCAATACAAAATGTTGAAATAAAGATCAAGGAAATTCGAACATCAGAACCATTCTTTAAAAAAAACCTGGAAATATATGTATCCTCACAGAAGATTAAGTGTTTAAAAATATAGTTGATAAAACCAATACAGATTCATAGCATAAGACTGCAAGTTTTCAATGTACCTAATTCAAACTAACTAATAATTTAAATATTTTCACATTGTGTTCTAACCGCCAAATACTAATTCAATGTGTGCACATCTGCGAGGCTGTTTAACGAGAAGAGGCAGAGAAATCATTCAAATGAGAGCTAGTGTGTTTTACTGCGGGTTTGTGTGTACGGCAAAACTGTGTGTGAAAGGAACAAATACTTCTGCTTTTGGGGAAAACATAGGTCCTGATTTCGAGCTTCTGAAATTAGTTCTAGATACACAATAATTTGGCCTTTTTTTTGCTTTGCTTCACAAACAGAAGCCTCTTGCACACAACGCACTTTGAAAGCAAAATGTACTATTCTTAAGTCCTAGAAAATAACACACTTATTTCAGAGGCAGAACACGTCACAAACACTGGCTATTTAACAAGGGGTCTTAAACATCAGCCTACTGAGCAACTTTGTGTCATCTTTCCAAAGAAAATGTGCACTCTTCAGTAAACCGCATAAATCAGATTAAATGAAATATATGAAGAAGGAAAGAAAAAATACGGTCCGATTTTACAGTCCAATTTTATATCATTATATAGCTTTTTATATTACAGCATATACATAAAAAGGCACCGTAGTGACTAACGTTTGCATCTCAACTAAAAAAAGAAAAAAGTGACTTGCCCCCCATTTGCCCCTCTGGGATCAGAGATCGCCCTCTCTTTAACAGCGCATGGCGTACAAGCGGGATGCCACACTTCTTCAGCTGCAAAACTGCGCAGAACAAGCTGTTTCTCTGAGTTTGGTGCCAGAATTCCCCATTCCTTCCCCTCTACCACCACTTAAAAATTATTTGCTTACAAGGGCTTTGTCTATTCAACGAACACCTGGTGCAGAAGGAAAGCATCAGCAGGAGGAGGCAGTCAGTGTTATTTGTTATTTGTTGACACCGTGTGTAGTTTGGGGTTTTACTTGGGACTGAATTTAGTCCAATTTTGGACCCCCCCATCACACACAGAGACCGACGCTGCCTGAAGAGCAAGCGCTGGACTTCGCATCCCCAGTGACTGCTGGACGGCACGTGGCCCACTTCAGTAGCAGAGCTTCTGATTTATTTTTCTCAGAGAAGAATCTAGTTTGGACTTCCCCAAACCATTCTGCAACTGAAGCAACACGTGGCAAGTGGGGAGAAGGGGACAATTCGTTTACGAACCGCACTGCTGCTCTGAACGGAGAGGCCAACGGAGGCACGGCTCGTTAGCGTGAAACGGGTCATTTTCTGGAAGGCTGGGGAAAAGCAGCATCTGTCTGAAATTACGTTTTATATTGTCAGCAGCGGCCAGTTCAATGAAGCAACAGGTATGGTGCAAGAACTGAAACCACTGGGGTATATTCCAGTTTTGGAAGGTGACAGCAAAGAACACGCAAGATGAAAGTAGTGTCTTCACGTTAAAGTGCTCGTTCCTCTGGCAATCAGTGGAGACACTGGGTGACTGAACAGGACTGCGCTGTGAGCCTCAGACACACTTTTGGAAGCAGGTGAGGAAGAACTCTTTAAAATAGAGTAAAAAACAGATGGGAAAGCATTTCTGAAAGATGTTACATATAAGTATTGTAGTACAATACTCATCTGAAGCATGTCCTGCTTTTATGTAATAAATTAAATCCGTGAATGGCTTTTTCCGGTTTTTGTTGGTTTGGGATTTTTAGTGGGGTTTTTTGTTGTTGTTGTTCTTTTTTTCAAATTAATTTCTGTCTGTTGGATTCCATATGCATCCCACACATCTGCCAGCATTAGGGTTAGCTTTGTGTCTTTGGTGCTGATGCAACAGATTTTCCGTTTACAAGGTTAAATTTCCCTCTGTATAACAGAGCAGGAATACTAAAGTCTCTGGAAACATTAAGATTGCATTGAGCTATGACAACTGTTCTTGCTAACTTTGCTGCTCACCAGGGCTGAGGCTTTCTACTGAGCAGAGAATTAACATCTGCTGTCACAAGCTGATTCCAGAAGTGACAGTAAGTTGCAAACTGAAAAATGTTGGCACGATTTCTCTGTATCCCTTACACTGAAGACAACTTATGGAATTCACTGGCTGTGTGCAAGGGAGGCAGTGTTCAGTAATTAATGGCATATTTAAAATCTGTGGCACACATTTGCATTTGTCTCTAGAGAAAGAATAAGATGACAGCATCTAGGTAAATACTACGCAGAATTTCACACTCTCAGGGTTCTTCCGTCTCAGTAATCTGTAAGCTTGCTGTAACCAACTGAAGATTATATTTGCCCCACTGGGAAAAAAAATCATCTTTATTAAAAAGTTTTCTGACAGTTTGTGCTGTCCTATTTTTTTTCCTTTCAATTAATCAATTTGCAATTCAGGAAAAGAATCTAAAAGAAGATTAGAACCTCACCCTCAGCTTCCAGGGGATGGCACCAGGTGCGGAACTGGCTGGTTCATCCTCTGCCGCTTTTACCTCTTATTTTGAAATCTACGGGAGGTGAGAGGATACTCAGTTCCCTGAGAAAGTGTCAGCTTTTCAGAGGTCAATAAAGCCTTCACTTCCTTCCAGGCGAACAACTGATACAGAATGAGAAGTGACTTAAATGATCAATGCCCAGAAGTAAGAGCCAGGTTTGAAGACTGAAATGTTTGTCTCATTACGTTTGGCTCATTGATGCAACACGACTGGATCTCTAGATAACATTAATAGTAAAGTGAAGACAGCCATCTGTTCAGCTGTCTGTAGGAAATGAACCCGTAGTCTTGAGCACAGCTATAACTGCTCAAAATACCCACATAAAACTTCTCTTAAAGAAAACGAGGCAGTTGTAACCCCCAAAGGCTTCACCACTGTGTCAGGAACACGCGGGTGTCTCACACCGGGTATTGGGCCGACCTGCAGCACGCTGCCAGCAGCGCCGGTGAACAGCCTAAGACCAAATCGCACCTCCTCTGCCAGCGTGGTATTCCGAGGTACTTCTCTTCCCTGCAGCTATTTAACGAATGACATGGAGAAAATCCCAGCCACTCGCATGGCAAGAAGAGGGAAGTCCGGCTTCATCTGTTTGCTCTCAGAAGACATGGGGAAGCTGCCATTTCAAACCATATTTCAAATAAGTGTGTGGGAGTATGCGTGAGACGGAGGAAAGATAAGAGAACTTAGATAAGACAAATACAAGCTTTTCCTACACAAAACCTATTCTTTTGTTGCTCCTTCTAGTTCTGCCTCCTCCTCTCCGAAGTTTCCGCTTCCTTTCTCATGTTAACGTTTCCTACGGCCCCAGGTATCTCTGGCAAGAGGCTGTGCTAACCAAGAGCGAAACTTGAAGACACACAGAAGGCATCAGTAATTTCACACAGGAAAAACATATTCAGCCGGCAGCCTTCAACAATGAGGAGCGTTAAGGAACAGCTTCTGAAACCTTCCTGGTAGAATAAAAACCCCTGACCGACAATTCATTCCTCATAATATGGTAAGATTGATTGCCTTAGAAAGCCTACGAAATCACATTCACAGTGATATTATTTGAAGGCTCTGTATAATTCATCGACCGCCCTGTCATGCATTGTGCATGGGATGTTATATTTTGGACACATTGGGAAGTATTAGATAAAAAATTACTTTGTATGATGCAGCCCAGATGTAAAAAAGTGCATTGCTTGGGACTACTTGATTCAGTGAGAAAATATAAATGGGAAATTACTGGAGCTGAAATTTTATTGCAAAGTTATTTATCTTTGTTATTACTTTCCGAATCCTTTTGTACTTATTGTTTGCTACAACAGATAGAGCAACTCTTATTTACACTTTAAACTGAGGATTACGAAGGTGGAAGTAGTCACCGCATACCAAAAAAAGAGATTAACGTGTGGTCCAAGTTGGTCTTTATTCCCTTAATGGTTGAAATGGTATTTTTTATATGTATGTATATATACTTTTATGCACACGCAGTCACACACACATATATCCATTCAGTCTGACACAAATATCACACACCTATATCATTCAGTTCCAGAATTACACTGCACATGAACAGTGATGCATTATTTTGAGAGAAAGACGTAAAGACTACCTGATCTTAAAAGAAACAGAAGGGTCTTTTGACTGGGAGAAGAAGAAATTATACACATCTATAAATGCCCTGGCTCTCCATAGATTTCATAGTTAGCAATGCAAATGTTTATAAGAAAACCATACCTATTCATAAAGGCAAATATACGTATGTGTGTATCTATAGCTTCTAGAGCACGCTTTCAGTTTCCGTCATCGTAACGGAAGCCTGTTTTAGGACTTCAGTCGAGGTGCACCCCATGTACAATTTACCTTGTCAAATTAACTGAGCATCGATGTTCCAAAATTTCACCAATGGGCCTTTATTTGCACTCTGAGTGTAACCGCTGAGGGTCACAGCTCTACCTGTAAATCAGTCACGTCCTGGCACTACGGGCCAAGGGTGCAGCCGGGCGCAGGCTGGTTTTAACTTAGTCCTGCGCCAACTTCAGTTTCTGACCATTTAAACTTCTGAACTGTCTTTTCATAAGTCGTGAGAGAAATATGCACCCAGTTTGCAGTGAGAAAACAATGAGGCATCGGCTGACTGCAGTACGCGACCATAAAACATCTTTGCATCACTAATTCCAAAGTCCTCCTTATTTCTCTTTTACAAAGGTTCCCAGCATGTGATCCATCCCTCTGGAAGCAGACAGGAAGGAAAAGGACATTCGCATTTAAATATCATAATCTCCAACTGGATTTCACTACTGCAAAGAGTAAAGGGAATTAGGGATGTACAAAGGAGGCTTCAGCGCAATATAAATCTCCAAAGGCTCGCCCTTTGCTCCAGCTGCTTCCCCAGCGGAAGCTGCGCAGACCGTAACTCATGCTGGTTTGAACAGCGTCTTCAACAAATATGAGAAACTGAATTAAAAACAGGACACGGAGAATCCCATATGAAGCAGAGTGCTGAGCTCCTTGCATTATTTCTTATTCTCTATAGTCTGAAAGGATTATGATAATGCTAATTTTTGTGAAGCCTCATGATGGCAAGTTGAGCAGGAAGCATACACCACGTGGGGTTATGCGGCTATAACAGAACTTCCACAAGTTCAAAAAGAACCTAAAGATTCCATGAACTGCGGACGGCTCTCCGTCTGCAGGACAGCAGCAGAAATCTTGAAATACATAAGGAACCGGATTTGCCAGAATGTGGTAAATATCCTGGGCAGTGCAGGACCGGGTAAGCGTGTAAAATGTGAATACAATTAAAGAAGAAATCATAACTATAGGTTTTAAACAAGACACTTGCAAAGCTGTGCATGCTTACAGTTTCACAAATGGGAAACTTCCAGCTGGCAACTTCATTGTATATTAACCTTTGCTCAACGTATTGCTCTTAATTGCAGCAATACGACAATAATGTCAATTAAATGATATTGTAATTTATCTCACATAGGTATTTCTAAGGATCTACATAAAAATATGTAAGTGCAATTGCGTTCCTGATAGTGATGTCTTGGAAATAAATCTAAAACTTTTATTAAATCCTTACGGAAGGATCTCTCAGCTTCAGGGAGAAGAGTTTTGAGATGTTCAGAAATAGGAACTTTTTTTTCCCAGTGAAAAGGTCCAATATGCTGACTCAGAGTAGTTAATGAACAACTAAACAGATTCTGCGTATAATTAGGGAATGTATATTTGGTGTGAGAAGGTATTTTGAAGCTAAAGGGTAGACAAGGAGAGAATTTTGATTTGAAGAAGGTAGTATCATTTAGTGCTTAGTACCAAAAAAAAAATACTCTTAAATTATTTCTAGGTTTTCCCCTGCCTGTCATTTTCGGGTGCATGTAGAGTTGTGTGCAAGCCTACATGAATCGGCTATAATAAAATCCAACTCATAGAAATGGTATCAAGTTACTTAAGTGTGCCCAGAAAGAAGACATAGGAATGACAAATACTGCTTTTAACAAGGTAACACATTCGTATTGGCTGTTAATTGGTGCAATTTATTTATATTTTTATAAAAAAGACAGATTTACAACTGCATTTTCATTGTCCCAAATTCGTGGGATATATAAAAAGACAGAAATGCCAATGTTTGCCTATAGGTTGCCCAGCTCTTTAATCGAGTATAAGTATTAAACTAGAATTTCTTACAATTCAGTGCCATACTCATTTTTGTTGAAAAATTAATCTCAAAAGTTTTAGTCCTGCATGTATCTGCTGGAAAAATGCATTAATACACTGTTCAACAAAAGGGAACCACTTTAACCTTTTGTAAGGCTAAACCCATTTTCCAAAGGTTAATATTTAACATGGAGTGAGCACTGAACAAACTAAGATTTTACCCAGCCACTGTTAGCCGAGTCTTTAAAATCCACCTTTTCTGCATGAAAGGAGGATTCCAAGTGACTAGACCCCAGGTATTCCGCTAGTTGTTTAAGTAAATTCTTCCACCTCTCTTTACTGAGCAAAGGACCGAAACATGCTTACACGTGAAGTCGTTTTAATAACAGACTGTTCACAGCGGTGGATTGCTGAAGCGGGGCTTTTCCCACTCATCCCAAACTACACCTGTAATGCCCTCACTGATATAATTTTTATTTGAACTGAAACAAAATACATCTCCAGAACAACTTAACTGTTGATTTTGTTACAGCAAACTATGCTTCAGTCTCCACAGGAAACAAAAGCTGGACCCTACATGGGATTTCCAACACTGTAAATATTCATTGCTCTGGAAGATTAATTTCTTTTTTTTGTCTGTGCACACAGAGCCTTTCAAAGCACATTCGAGCGCCATGTAGCTAAGAAAAAAAATAAATTTCTCCTTCCCCTTCCTCTTTTGACTTGAATTTATACTTTTTTTTCCCTCTAAAAAAGACCATTTTTAATTGGACTGTCTCAGCGTGGGTTTTTTTCCGTCTCTCTGCAGCCATGCCTTGTGAAAAACCACCCGAGATTAGTCCAGCCTGAGTTTGCGCTAACTTCTTTTGTATCATGAACCAGACTGGCATCTTAACCTGAAGAGACATGTCCTCTAAATGTGTTCTTGCTGTTGATTTTTTAAAATACTACCCTGTACAGAGAGCTCAGTAACATACTCTTAAATCCCTTCTAGCTCAGACAGCCAGCCTCATAAACTTTGACAGTTTTATGGCAGAGCCCTAACTTTTCATTGTCTATCTACCTTCATCTTTCTTCATAAAAAAGAAATTCTTTATCAATAATTCCTATATTTTACAAAATGTTTTTGGGCCCGTACCGATTCGCGCCAGGATTTTTAAGTAAACAGTATTTGGAAAACACAACTAAAATCTTTATGTTAAAAAGCGCTCCTTTGCAGCATTATACATTTTCTTAATTTTGTGACTGCCTATGACGGAAGGGCCAAGAAGCTGGGCTGCGGGCTGCGCTCCTTGAGCTCCCAGCCCCGTTGGTGGCTCTGCCCCCATTCAGCAGCTGACCAGGAAAACTCTTCCCTTTGTCCGTAACTCTACTTTCCCACTCCCGAACCCCCGAGCCAGCAAGAAGCCCTAATTAAAGCTTCAGAAAAACTACCAGTAAGCACAGGCCAAGCTACTCACACATCTTACACCAGACAGCCTGTGCCTCACGTTTGAGACATTATGATTTTATGCAATGAAAAGCAATGGTTGCTCTAATTATGCTCTAATTAGTTCATTATTGACTGCAAAGGAAAGTGCGTATGTCTGTGCATGTGCTCCTCTGACAGGTATATGAAACTCAAAAAGAGAAGAGCAGAAGTACAATATTTTCAGATATTCCCAGACATACCAGCCAATATATCATTCCAATAAATTTCGGTTTTCACATGAATATAAAAGCTGAACACATTCTATAGAATAGCTCTAGACAAACTGCCAGAAATAAAAAGATCTTGAATGCACAGTGTTTAATATATGATCACATCGCCAAGTACAGTAACTCAGAAGTGGGAGGCTACTGAGGGAATGTTAAATGTAGGGCATTATATATTAATATAATTTCTTTCTTTCCCCAAGATAAAGAATATTTTTGCTCACACAGCCTTAATTCAGATGGCCTGTCAAGTCCTCCTTTCTGCAGTGTCATGATGAAAGACACTGATGTGGGCCAGCAGAGGCAGTACTGGGGCTTTTCAACTATTACTGTATAAATGTTAATGAATCTCCTCCAATAAAAGGCCGCAGCAAGCTCCCTCATCTAGACCCTCCGTTATAACATCCATAAACTATCCGTTTGTTTGCTCCTGCTGAATCTCAGAACATTTTGGGATCCACAGAAGTCAACATAAGGACTCATGCCGATTTCAGAGGGTGCTGCAGCAGTCCGTAATGCCTGGATCCTGCCCCGAATCCACCTGTGTTAACTGCTTCTGCATTGAGCTTCTGCATTTGCTCGTGCAGAGCCTGAGCATGGCAGGGGATCTACGGCAAAACGGCGACGGGAGTGCAGCTTGGGGGGCACAGACTCAGCCTGGCTGGCACGCCGGCAGGGCCAGCCCTGGGCTTAGGGCAGGAGCCAGATGCGGGGACACAACGAAATTCCCCTGACACTGCTCCCTATCTTGTCTGCGTTAGAGCCCCGGAAAGCCAGGGAAACCCAAACAGCTTTGGGCATAGTCCATTGGGGCTGCCCAACGAGCACTGGGAGAGGGCTGGGAGTCACCAGTGAACACCATCAATCTTTCCGTTTCCACACAAACAATCCAGCTTTCCACGGAGCTCTGCCTCCCCCCCAGCATTACTCCCGCCAGGTGAAAGCCCACATCTCTACTCGCCCCGCGGTAGGTGTGTTATGGCCTTATCTCCTCTGGGCAGTCCCAATCCAGTTTTGCCCACGTGGGTGACAAGACCTGAGCCTGCTCTGCTGCACTAGTGGTGACACACCGAGAACTCTGCCTCCGTCTTCAGTCGTGATCACACAAGTGTGTTATCAGAGTTTGTTACAATCACAACTTTATTTTTCAGAGTAGACACATCTGGATGTTTTTCCTGTCATACTGCAGTAAACATTTGCTGGTTTGACCATCCCAATTAAGCAGTTCTTTTATAGCCACACAGTGCCACAGTACAAAGCAGTTTCAAGCTTTTTTACAAATAAAACAGTTTATCATAATTAACTGCACGATAGGATAGAGCTCCCTAAAGACAACCATAAATATTGCTTCCTTGCTGCTGACAGGCTGGCAATGAGGATTTGCCACTAGGTGAAAGAAACATCTATTTTTTACTACCTCAAGTAGCGGTGTGGGCTAAGCAGTGTAGTAATTGCACTGATTATACTCTTTACCTATTGATTTGATTGTGCAGAGAAATATGCAGTGACATCACTGGAGAGTGGTCTCTGCCGAGCGGGATCGGTGGTGATGCAGCAAGGACTGGAATGTTAATAACTTGCAGTAAAATCAGCCTGTTTATGTCCTCATCAATCACTATCTCCACAGATACCAGAAATGCACTAAAGAATGTCCATTGAAAGACTAGCTTTAATTAACTCTCGCCCTCACTCAACACAGGAAAAACCGTGCCTGATCCAAACTGCTCTAAATGTGCTTTCTTACGCCGGCAAAGTGGTTTGATTTAGCTGTGTGCATGTCTCAGGTGGCTCGTGCAGACCAGTGTTCCCCAGCTGGGAGAGCCACAGGAAGGAATCAGAAGAGTCAGGAAGCTTTGAAAATTTTACTGTAATCTAAATCAAAGGAAAACATGTTCATCCACTCCCTTTACATCTTTATACTTCAGGGCCAAGTATTTTCTATAAACTTTTCCAGCCAGAGAACAAGATGCAGCCTCACCCTTGCCACTGAGCCACAGCTCTCCCACAGTAAACGCGAACAGCGCAACGAAAAATGCCCGGAGGGAAATGGAAGGACTGTGGGATCTGGGGTGCTCAATCAGTATGTAGCAGAACAGCCATTTCAGTGTGAACAATTCCAAACTAGATCTCTCTGATTGTTGGCACCTTCGTTTCCAGATGAAACTCTGAAGCCGGACTCCTCCAGGATCTGGACGCAAGGAGTTCCTCTGGCAATGAGGGCCAGCGCGCTCGGACTGCGAGACAACGTCCCTAAATAGTCACTTTGAAAGAACAGATCTTGAGATGCAGAATGGCAGAATGGTGAACGCAGCCCCAGACAACCAGGAGAATGGACTGACAGGCAGCAAAAGGGGCAGTAGGCTAAGCCTGGGCACAAACCACAGCGGTGTTCTACTGCCAAGGAAGAAAGTACTAAAAAACAAATAAAATCTTAAGAATGAGAAAGCCATCGGCTCAAGATACATCACATGTTCAGCAACTCAGATCCTTCTTTTATTTTCATGCCACAACCCTTAATCCCTGGTGTCACGAATCTCATCTAATTCTTTCATCTACATCCTGATGCTCCTTGACTGTCTTCTCCCCCATCGTTACGCAGGGGCGCATGCTCATTACTTGCCACATGAACCTGCTCTACAGTTTGTATTTGACTCCTGATTTCATAAGCCTTCAGATTAAGTCCTCTTATTGTTAGGCTCTTTTGGATCAACTTTATCAAGATTTTTATTTCTTCCTTGAGTTATTACTTTATTAAATTTAAATCTTTCATAAAGTCTTCTTTCCCCCATGACAATAAACTTAACATGAATAAACTTTTCTTACAACTTCTGCAATTTTCCAAGCCTGTTTTTTTTTCATTCTAATCTGAAAGATTTCTACATAAAATGCATTATTTCTTCAGCGTACAAAAGAAATAAAAAAAATAAATCTCACCAGTAGTATGAATTGTGTGTGAAATTCCTCTCTCCAGCATACCGTGTTCTGGGATTTACACACGATACCTGGCCTGCTGCCAGAATGCCTGTACTAGAGTAGAGGCAACTACATCAGTGACAATGTGATTTCAATTCTTATTGATTACATACACTTGTATAAGCACAAGCCAGCTCCTCAGTCAGGCTTCGCTTATGTATGCTTACTGCAGAGTCCTTGTCACAGACTCTAGTGTTTGTGCTAATTGACAATGGCTTAATTTAGATTGTGATAGAACAGAACAAAATAACATCCCGAGTTCTTCTTTACCTTTCCTACTAAACAATGAACCAGGGCTTTGCTCTGACTTTCGCCTATGCTTTCCCGGCCCCTCTCTGCGCAGCTCGGCTCCTGATCAATCCGGGGGAGCAGGCAAAGACATCCTTCTTGAAACGGCAGGCTGCACTTCTTCGGGAGCATAAAATCCATGTAAGGTCGTACAAGCAACGCTTGCGGTGCTGGGAACTCCATTATTCTTCGCCCAGTTTCCCATCAGACTTGTAAGTTAACCTCTCAAGAATAAGCTAATTAGAAATCGCCCATGAAATTAGCCAGACTAGCACCTCACATCTCTGTATTCTTCCTTCAAGCACTCTTGAGAGTCTGTTGTCTAGATCTAGTGGTTTGTCAATTGGAACTCAAGACTTTGTGGCTTTAATTAGGGATGTGCCAAAGTACCTGAGTTTAATGGAGATGCCTGGCAGACAGCTCGCCCTCCACCCCGCTCTGGTTTTAGCAGTTTCATTACAGATGGGTGTCCACAGTGACAGCCTGCGCACACTTTGCAGAACAGCTGATCCGCTGAAGTGCTGCTGGTTCTGATTTGTGTCCCTGTTGCGCAGTGCCACGTTACAACACTTAAAAATCCCTATTATGCTGGGCCACACGGAGAGTTGACGTGATATAATGTGGCATGACACTGCATAAGCAAATTAATAGCTTAATAACATGACACCTGGTGTCCGCAATTACAGTGGCCACCGCTCATAAGTTTGGCTCCTGGAAAAGGCAGGGATAATGAATTATTCATCAACTACTCTGATCATCAGATAATTCAGTACTCATACCTCCTTTGCCTTCAATAAGCCTTTTCACTGCTATTTACAATTATCCTTTTGCTTTGTAAAGACAAATGCTAAGCAACTGGTAAATATCTCTGCCATTTCACAAGTAAACTGAAGATACTGAAAAATAATACTATTATATTTGCAATATATCAATTTTTTAATACTTGAATTAAACTACAAGAAAGAAAAAGGAGTGAATATCACTAAACAAGAAACCAAGAGGCCCTGATCAGCGTAAAAGTGATGCCTCGACAAAGAAAAATACTGGTTTGTTGACATCAATATTCGTTGTAAGTCAGTAATGGTATTATTACATTCTAAATACGAATACAAAATGCAGTGGCTCTTAGTCACAAATTAGATGAAATGCTGATGCCATTTGCTTTGAACTTCTGTAACTATTATTTGGTTATTTAAAGTAATACATCAGACTGAGGATCAGTAGCTGCTACACATACAGTGCCCACAGTGAATTCTCGGGGCCGGTTTTGCTATGCACAGTAAACCAAAATATACTAATAAAAAAACAGAGTAAAGCAATACTGTATGGGGAGTCTCATAAAAGTTAGAGACAATTTTATTTCGGCTCACTGTAGCTGCTTCTATGCTAATCTTTGATGTTATTGTGCCTCTCACTGTATCCTGTAAGCACATGTACATGGCGATGGAGATCCTGAGTCACAACGGGGACTGAACCACTAGCTGCTGTGCTGAAAACACGTCTTTGCCTTTTGAAAATCATATTCCTTCTGCCCTCGGTCTACAGAGAACACATACATGACAGATACAATGCATTAAAAAATGCACTTTTCCAGCTTTCTTCCGGCTTCTTTAAATTCCACATTTAAGCAGCCACTTAGGCCTTACTGTTCTCAACGTCATTGGCCATCTACAGCCTCCTCTGTCTTGCTGTGAATATTTAATTCTTTGATATTGTGTTTGACTCGAGAGTCTAATTTTTATCATCCAAGATTCTAAATATTTGTCCAGTTCTACTGGTCATGACCTCTTCCGAGTCTAACTTGTAATATAAACCTTAATTCAAAGTCCGTGGAAGCACAAGATAATATTTTCCTCGAGTTCAGTAAGCTTTGGATTAGGGCTATTGTGTAAAATAATTTAAGCCATTTAACAATTCATAAGTTTCAGCCCATAAGAACTTTGATGATTTGGGGCCTGACTGTAAGAAGTTCGGAGCAATTCTTGCTTGCTTCCAAATCAATAGGTGGCACAGCAGCTCTCCGTCTCTCTTAATTTGATCCACAAGCAAGAGCTTAAGAATTTGACCCCATAAGGTAAAACTTTTGCTACATAATCAATATGCAAGGCAACAGCCATATCCAAGATAGCTCTGCTGCCCCAAACCCTGTTTAAAAACTGTATCACTGTCTGTGCTGTAGATAACCTCAGGCTCTGTGGAATTTCAGAAACGCAGGCGGAATTATCAAGTATAGAGAAATGGTTTTCAGAAACGATAAAACGGAGCCTTTCATAAATAGGAACTTTCTGCAACACTGAACTATAAATTACAGTATAATAATCTCTTCCCAAAGACAATACCTCTCATTACTGCGTGTTTGTGGCTGGTTTACTTTGGTACCAGAATCAATAATGTCCTGTCAAGCCTAGGAGAAAAGGAAGGGAGTTTTCAGGCCCCACAGCTGAACGCTTTCCGGGACGACAGCACTTACTCGCTGACAGGACAAAGTAATAAGGTTCTCTACATCGATGCAAATGCATTCCTAAGGTCACCTTAAGTTTAAAGAAAGCGTTGTGAGGAAAATCTGATTTCTCAGTGCTGATTCAATAGCACAATGTGTTAGCACTTTCACAATGTGCTAGCACTTTTCGGGAGACTTTGCCACTGGCACTTGCTATTTTTATCTACCCACCAGGCAGCTCAGCAAAACTCAAGAAACAATTTAACTTTGTTCATTCTTCCCTCTTGTGTATATAATAATATAGGGAGAAGGAATAAGGGGAAAACATAAAATGATCATTAAAAATGAATGAGAAGAGTGGGGATAGAAGAATTATGGGTAAATGGACCATATCCTCATTGGCACATGACATTTTTTTACTTCACTGTAGGTTAAACAGAATATGAACCATTTGCACTGATTAAAGCGCATTATGTTGTTGCACTGGACAAACAACAGAGGAATAAATTCTGAAAAGGAGATCAATACTGTGGCTGCTGCTTCTCCCTTGCTCCCGGGGGAAGGGAATTACGTATCTTTTGTTCTCAAGCTGCTTCCATCCTGTGCTAACTCAGTTGTTACCTGGCTCACCGGGTGGAGCTGGGCTCTCTACCGCTTAACTGTCCGCCTGCTCTTCACCCACCCGTGAAAAAAGCACAGGCAGGGCTCCAGCATGGTCTTTGCAATCTTTCCCCACATATGCAAGGGTTTGGTAGTTCATCGATGTGGTCTTAAAGCCAGTACGTGAAGAGATCGCTGTGTTTTGCCACTGACTTCTATATTACTTTATGAAAGATTACCATTCCAATACTAATATTACCAGTGGAACCTCTAGCTAGCAAAGTACATAGATGCAACGCGTGTAATTTCAACTGCAGAATAGTTCTGCTGCCATCTTGGGGAGTACCAACACCTTTGAAATACTTTGTTGTGTTGCATGCTAAGGTTATAATGACTAATTAAGAAAGGAGCATAGGTTTGGAATAGCCATCCCACACTACACTAATCAACATCCTGAAGGCCCTCCTCTTGAAGAAGGAATAAGAACATCCCCATCCAGCCTTAGTGTGCAATATTTGGTTCAAGTTCACACCTGAGCTCATCTCACCACGTCTCTCTCACACGGATAAGCAGAATTCACCACGGAATGCAAGCAATTCTCTAATAGAGTTAGGATATATGTAAATAAACAGCCTTTACGTACTTCTGTGGTAAAGAGGAAATTAAGGATGCCTAAGATGATACCACTGAAAATTCAAGTAGCTACATGTACCTTAGCATAGAAGACTCTTGGCAAAACATTAGAAAGACCACTTTGCACTTCAAGTACTCTGAAGGAGATGGTCACCAAACGGCAACTGTTTTGCTGTCTTTATTTGTTGTTTGCTATGGGACCCTTGACTGCAACTACTGCAGCTCTCCCAGACTCACGTAGAGCAGCAGTTCAGGCACAAACTGCAAGCCAGGGAGCATTCCTAGTTCAATCTGTTCTACAACTGCATGATCATATTTAACACTTAGCCAGCATTTTGTTCTACAATGTGACCTTGCCACAGTAGTTTCAGTGGTGTTCACACAACACTGATATTACAAAGTAAAATCACAATTCATGGAACACGCTGGTAGCTTTGGAAGGCATTGACGAGTGCACTGAAACAACAGAGCCGCACCACAGAAAACCAAAATCCCCTTTAAGGCTGTTGAACTGCGGAACTTTAAAATCGCTTTAATTCCAGAATGATACTGAAACACCAGATGGTTTGACAAACATTTCCAGAAGCGCAGTTACCTGACAAAGCACATTTATTCCCCTCCCCTGCCCATCACGACTTCTCTGTCTTCTGATGGACGTGGAAACAGCAGCGCTAACAGTAACCCTGCGGGAGAGCCCCTAGCCACCAGGGCGCAAGCCGCTGCTTTCCAAGGTGTGCTCACTAACAAGAAAGCTGCCCCAGGCCCCCTCCTCTGCAAGCGAAGTAGGGCCCTGTACTGCGGATGGTGCAGCGTTGGGTCATCTCAGAGCATCCCAAACTCAACACGGCCCCCAGTACGTGTAAACTACAAAAGTGTTCTGCGTGGAAGAATTTATGGCCAAGCAGAGCTCTCAAGAAAAGCTTGCGGGAATGCAGCAGTCGGATACAGACCAGGACTACTTTAGCTGGGAACCAGGTGGCAGCAATAGCATGGCTTGGAAATAAGACAGCAGGACTGCTCAGCGCTGAGCCCCTCTGTGGATTATCCTACCAAGAGGAGAGCACCCTACTCTTTACACATTTGTTATACTTATTTTTCACAGAATAGCAAGAAGGCACGTGGGAGGGAAGAATACATTGTTGCTTAGCAATGAGATGCTCATAGCATGGTTGATTTTTAAAAGCTTTTGCTAAATATACACGGATAAAATAAAGATAAAACCACCTCAAGTACAATGGAAAGGTAACATTGCGTTCTTAGAATGAAATTTGGTGATGCCAAAATTCCGTTTCTCTCTGCGTCCAGTACCCAACAAAGGAAATACGCAGGAAGGGAGTATAAGAAATGTGACAAGTATGAAGAGTGGTCATTGCCATGGTATTCTCTCTTAATTGCGTCAGCAATTTCAGGACTTGTTGATCCACAAAGCGCGTCCATATCTTTACTGTATCTTCATGGAATTATCCTCCATTGATGCACAGCGCAGTTATGCAATGTGTTAAAAAAATCTTCCTTTGTTTGCGTTAAAACTGCATCCTGGTGATTTCATTGTCCCCTCGCTCTTTCGTTGCTCCTCATTCACCTTCTCCTAACCAGTAGTTCAGGCACTGTACCCCCACGACTGCTTTGTGGCTCCTGGTGCGGGACTGCCCGCGCTGCAGGGGGTGCGGGGAGGAAGGAGGGACGCCGGAGGAGCATCTCCAGTGCGGGTGCTTGGTGGGACCTCCAGCTGCAAGACAGCGCGGCAGCACCACGGGCAAACGGGAGCTCCAAAGCTGTGACCTGGCCCCCAGACCTCCCAGCAAAGTACGATGCAAAGGTTTCCTGACCAGCTCTTCACTCGAAAGTATATATTCACATACTGTGGAAATACAGAGATTATACACCTCTAATTTGCTAGAGGACCAAAAGATCGCACCAGAAGATCCTGTCAGTTGCAAAGTATACAGCCACGTCAGGTTTGGCAAACGAACAGTAAAAGCAGCTATATACAGAAACACCTGCAAATTTTTCTTTTCTATAAAAATTAAACAAAATACATAAATTTTACTTAAGTGTACAAAAAAATAAATTTATATTGAAACACCAGTGAAGATTTGGTTCCAGTTTGTATTTCTTCTCTATAAAAGTTCCTTTTTAAATCTTAAAGTCAATAGAATTTACAAAAATCTAAGTTCACGACTTGTAATATGTTCCATAAGGTTCTTTTCCGCTGTGATTCACTAATATTCATGCTGATGAAAGAAAATCTTGTCTACTTTTTCTGCCTAATTAAAATGTGAAGAATGCACAAAAAAATGAAGAAATAATCAAGCATATTTTTCTGGTTCTTTTTTGCTGGAATAACATTTTGAGAAGAGGTCCTTCTTGTTTTTACGCTATTAATAATCCCCCATTTGCAAAATCATCAATGTCTGCACAATTATAAGACTGTAATTTCAATTACTGGAGTATGAACAAGTGGGATGAAAGCATGAGTTATGAGAGAGAAACACTGCTTTTTCTTCAACATTTCACTATTAAATCAGGAAACTAACAATCTGTGAGTGGTAAATGGACTTATTTCTAAACAGAACATTGGGTAAAATTAGATTACACAGGCAAGTAATTTCTGAAGCTAAGCAGATTTGAAGTACTATCAGCTGGGTGGACAAGTTGCACAGCTGGTGTTCTTACGGGAGATTCTAAGCACTGGCAAAGAAGAGACACTCAAGTGAACACACGGAACTTCAAGTATTTTGGCTGCTGCTCTGCTGTGATTTTCACCACATCTTCTGGCCTCCCTGACGGAAAGAGGGGAGGCGAACTTTCTTCCACAGATTAGGAAAAGGCATTGTTACAAGTGTAATTGAAACCAGCCTTCCTTCAGACACTTTAACATCTTTCCCACAAACAACAACAAAGAGTTGCTCATCTCAACCCCAGTGGCACACAAGCCCCTGCGCTGGCTCGCCAAGCAGGTGGGGGATTTCCCCGGAGCCCGAAGCAGTAATCACCAGGGGCTGTGCACAGGGTAGCGATGACAAAAGGGTCTGTCTTTTGGGAGAAAGAGGAGAAAAGCTAAAGAAACAGCCAAACCAAAACTAAAGACGCCGCCCAGCTCTCTTGTTTTTCTTCAGAGATATCTACGGCCTGGAAAGAGCAGAACTACGAGAAACTGACTCTAAGTCCTAAAGTGTTGAGGGAAGCAGGGTTTTCATCGCCTTTGGAAATTACACAGCGTGGCCTCCCTGAGACTCCTGTTCCTCCTTTCTCTCTGCGGACAGAAAAAAGTTGTCTGAGGTCTGTTAAAGAAGAGAATTACAAATCTCCAGAACCGTAGGAGCCCAGGATAATGGAAGAAGTGATAAAAATATTTCATTTTCTGTATGTAACCCAATTTCATTTCATAAAGATCTAAAATATAGTCAAGCTACAGCACACCATTTGCTAGCACCGGTTTACTTGCATTTGCTGCAGAAACTTCTGAAATGGAGAGGACAAATTTTATCTCGGAGCGCAGTGAGCTGTGCGCTCTCATAATCAACCTGTCTTCAAGGCAAACATCTCCTGTGAGCAATTTAAGAACAGGTAATTTGAATAGCATTTACATCTCAGACTTACGATCTGTAACTATTACAGATCTTAACCCCCTCCCCAAAAAAAAAGAAATGACAAAACCGTTCATGGTGGTAAAAGCCTGCCATTAGCAGTTAGAAATATTTACTGTAACACATTTGATTTATAGTATCACATCCTAAAGACTGAGCTATACTGGAGTAGCTGGAGCATTCCAGGAACTGAAAAAGATTTGACTGTTTCTGAAACTGCTGCCTTCGACACCAGAGAAGCATTAATTTCAGCTGAAAAATGTTATGAACATGATTTTCCAAAACAACCAAGTCACCAATACATTTCAGTCAAGCAAAAAATGGCAATATATAGCGCACAGAAACTGATTACATCAATTGTCTAACAACGTTTTTACTGAAGCAAGAATGACCAAAAAAAAAAATCATTCGCAGAGTAGTCAGGCAAAAAAAAATTATCAGGTGCTTCAAATATCTCTGAGACAAGTTTCACTGAACAGCTGTTGGATTGATTATTCCATCAGTACAAATAATCCGTTAAAAAAGAGAGTATCTCTCTCTAGAAATAGGGCAAAAGGGTCAAAATGTGTTGGGTATGTATTTTGTACACATATAAACAACAATTTTGTTGACCAGCACCTAGAGGACCCTTTGCCTCCCGGATACTGTTGTCGCCTTGTTCTCACCTCCTTGCACTACTGTCCGCAGGAGGATCCACCAGCCTATTCCCAGACAGCAACAAACCCCACAATGACAGATCCTGCACGAAAAGTGGCTCCTGGGACACGTCACTTTCAGAATGCAGGTCTGAGTCTGTGTCCCGTCCCGCCCCCCATCAGACGCTGAAACCAGACACACAAGAGAAATAATAGTAATTACAAAAGGCAGTATTTTTTAAAAATATGGACATATATTACAATAAATATTGTCTTGTGCCCAAAGGAGAGCACGCATCTGATATTTGCCATTAAATCAGTAAATTAAGTGGATGGGTATTCCTGGTTTTGAAGACATGTATTGTCATTTACTCCCCGCATGGTTACAAAAAGCTAGTTCTAAATAGCCTGAGGGATTTTTGCACCAACTTCCATTTCTAACATATCAAGAACCCGAAAAGAAAAGTTATGAGGGGGAAGCTACAGTGAATTTGTTGTAAGAGGAAACATCACTATTTTTAATCCCTTGTCCTAACAACAAAACTTTGCATGTTTTAAAATGAAAACTGCAGCTTTGCAAAACTGAGCTTACAACTTCCAGCCTTCTAAATTCTGCTGCTTCTGTGCGCAGTGGTAATAACCATGTAGATGACAGATAATTAAACCATAGAAATCACTGCATTTCCACCTCCCATCCCTTCTTGGTTAAAAATGTAAGAAAAACATAGCAAATGAGATTTTGTCTCAAGTGTTTTTCCCCTGCTATTAAAGATGCTTCTCTGAAAGGAGCACTTGCTGTTTTTAGGCTATTAATAATCCTCTATTTGTGACATCAGCCCATCCCCACAGCAACACGCTGTGTTTCAGCTACTGGCTTAGATCCTCTGGCTGGTTTTAAAGAGAAGATGGACTAAAATCATGGAAAGCTGGATCCCTTTTGTAGGCAAGGTTGGGAATTTTGGCTGGTCTGTGCTTTTCTTCAGTTGGTTAGTATTTCATTAATAAAAGGAGCGTTCATCTACTCAACGAAGCAAATCTGCACAGAAGTTTACTGCCAGGGTGCCCATTTGCCCCCACGTGAGCGGAGCCGAGTTGGCTCAGCCCTATCGTTCGCTGGTTAACGCTATACATAGGCTGGTAGCAGCAACGGGGAGCGGACCCATGCGCCTATGGGAATTCGGACAGCTTGTCGTGTGCAAACCTATTACGTTCTGTACAAACCTCTCTCGGACAAAAAGAAAGGAGGAATAGAAAAGAACAAACCCCCATGTGATATTTAGACTATTTTAGTGCTGCCACTGCTTAAATCTCTGAAATACTGTGTTCAGGAGTTCTCATTAACATGGATTTTAATGGAAGATATTTGTCTCAGCAGCTAAGTCGTTCATGCTTACATAAGGCTGCCATTTACAACAAGAAGTATAATAGCATCTTTGAGCTTTTTAATTAAAAATTAATTAGGAGATTTAAGAATAAACTCATTGGGGGTTACTGTACAATAACATGTTTACAAAATTAGGTCTGGGCTTTTTGTTTTTGTTAAGTGTTTCAATCAATTCTGCGTCTATTAAGTATAATTACGTATGATGCTTCCTCAAAATTACACTGTAGCATTTAAAGAGCAGCTGGGAAAAGTCTGTAATTTTAACTTCAGAACTAGGGTAACCATTAAAATGCAAATAGGTGGAAACAGCAGTTTGTTGATGAAGAGAACCCTCAGCATAAACATTGTATCCATTAATCTTGAGATTACAAAGATTCCTTCTGTTTTATTACTACTTACTACTTTTGCCAGTCAGGTTTCCTAGAAGATGCCAGACTCCCTCAAGAACAAGAGCCTGTTCCTGCTACATCGGATAACAGATATAAACATTCACTTCTGTGCAGAAACGTATGCTAAGAAAATGTTATATGGAAACCTCTGCAGCGAATTAGAAAGGGAAAAAAAGGTAAAAAAAATTATTTAGTTCCTTTTTTATAACAGACTTCCCACTTTGAAAGAGAAGCTAGGTATTCCACTGCTACCCCAGCTTAAGCAAGTAGCTTAACCGGACCAGACTTCAATCTTCTACCCTGATTTAGGAAGGCATTCGACCATTTGCTTAATTTTATTTTAAACAGGGAAAAGAAAGAAGGAGCTTGGGTTTCAGAGATGTATTTCTGGCCTCAGGATTTATTTATGCTAAATTTATTTATTCCAAAGCTTTAAATGGAGTTATTCTAGTTTGCTACTGCTTCTGTGAGAAGAGAATTTGATCCACTGCATTCTTCAATGGAACTATACGGATGAGCAAGTAAGTAATGTGTATCTGTTTGAAATAACTTATTCCACAAATTTAAGTAAATTCAGTTCAGCATCAGTTTATCCAACAGGACTAAATCAATATAGAGGTTTGAATAAGATTACAATTACGGATGTCACCCTGTGCTGATATCTAAACCGAGAGATTTTCTAAAAGGTGAAGCACAAGAGTTGTGCACAGGCGAAGCACAGCCCTGCCCGCGCGAGAGCTCAGCTGAGCGTGCAGGCAGAGAGCAACACGCAAATCAAACGCGCCACTTTGTGAACGGTACCAGCACAGGGACGGTATGGGCCACCGGGACGCTCCTGTGGGCACGCAGAGCTTCACCACACTCCGGCTTTAAGCTTTCCCTCCAACATGGCTCAGGAGAGCGTGTCCTTACACGGTTCTGGCAGCCAGCTCCCGCATTGGGGTTCCGCTCTCAGCCACGCAACAGCCGACCAGCGGCCCCCATACCTGCGGCCCCTCGCCATTCCGTCAGGGATGACAGTCCTCGGGTTGGGATTGTTTCCACTGCCACCATCACCGTCTTTTACCCTGTTAAAGCCATTTCTGGGCATCCTTCTGTTAAAACCATTGTTTTAATGCCCTCATTGTTAACCAAGAAGAACGCAAAACCCCTACACTTACAGTTGATCAAAGAAAGGGTCCTAAACGCTGTTTAAAAGAAGATGATGTCGTAGCCTGGGATTGCTTAAGGCTGGCGGTAACGCATATCCACAGTGTCTTAACACTGGGAAAAAAAAAGAACAGATTATTCCCTTCATCCACATATGCTCTGCCCCAAGCAAGTACTGGTCAACTCATTCAGCCTAGTGGTATCCTTTCTGCTTTCTTTTAATGTAAATGTTTCCTGTATTTATTTGTTTTGGTTTTATGTAAATATTAGGCGCGGTTCAACAAACACTCCATCCCACCACATCACACCAGGCTGTTCATCCTTTGAGAGGTCACTTCCTTGAAGGCATCGCTTAGACTTCTGCTATGCAGAAGCTACCTGAGGGCTGTTCAGTGAACAAAGACCTTAATTACTCAACTAACCACAAAAGGATTCACATCTTGTCTGACGAGTTTGTGACTCAGCCAAACAATTCATTAACAGACAGATGTTTATATTAGTGGTTTCTGGGGATGATGAATCATTATTACACTTATAATGACAATGCTTGCCTTAAGGCAACCAAACTTAAAATTTCATGAGTTCTAGATTCAGAAAAGCATCACCCAAAAGGCAAACAGATTTTGCTGATGGAAATCCAAATTTAGACTAACACTATGACAGACAAACTTGTTCAGAGAGAGAATGGAACCATAAAGAAAAAAAAAATTCATTTCATTTCAAGTCAGTGGGAGCTTTTCCTGACTTGGCAGCACGAAACCAGAAGAGTAACATTGTGGGATTGATTCCTCCACCCCCTTTTGCCCCCAAAGACATGAATTTTCCTGAAATTCAAAACACGATTTCAAAGTGAAGATCGAGAGGTAGCATGATTACAGTGAATGAATACCCAGAGTACCAGAAGGGCTTTTGATCCATCAGGAGAAATTGTCTCAAACAGAAGTTGGCTACAGATTCTAAAGAGAAAACCCAGGGGGCTGCGGAGATCAGGGGGCATCAGGGACTGGAAGAAAGCAAGAAGGACAAGGAGGAGGATCTGAGGAACTACAGGTCAGTCGGCCTCACCTCCACAAGGACAAGCGCACAAACCGAAACGCAGGGAATTCCATTTAAACATAAGAAACGACTTCTGCCTAGAGAGGTTGTGGAGTCTCCGTCCTTGGAGACATTCAGCCCCTGGATGGGCACAGTCCTGGGCAACCTGCTCTCGTGTACCCTGCCTTGAGCCACGGGCTCGGGATAGATGCTTTCAAAAGGACAAGATTTGAAATGTGACGTACGTTGTAGCTGCCTAGTAGACTTAGTTATTCATGAGCTCCCTTACGTACTTATGAAGTAAAAAGATGGCTTTTTCCTCTCTGACTTTAGCATGTAAGATAGTTCTATATAATCACCATTTTCAATAAAGTAACAATTACTGAATAATATATTGTTTTCCAAATATGAGCCTTCTGCTTATTTTCAGTTGAAAATCAAATTACTTCAACAGCTTTATTGAACTTTAAATGGGGCAGAAAGAACCATTTTAAAAAATGTTCTCTAAACAGAGAAATTTCTTCATTCCTCATTCAGGTTAAACTCCTATTACAGACACTTAGAGAACAGAAATAAAATGAGATAATTTACCCAAGCCAAAAAAATCCTCCTAAAAATATGATAAATCTAAGCAGTGACTTTTTTTTTTTTAAAAAAGAAAAAAACCAACCTAAAAAAAAAACCCCAAACCCCCTCAAACACACAACCAATTTTATTGATGGAGAACTGAGTCAGAGAGATTTAAAGCCATACTTGGAACCTCAAAAGAAAACTGAACTAAAACACAGAACTGAATTTTTCGAACTGAATCTTCGTCCAGCGCCTTTCCAGAAGTGACCTGAGAGACAAGGTTGAATCTAGTGCAAAGAACGCAATGAAACCAAAGCAATAAATGCCAATTCGCAGAAGTGTACTGTGGGATCCTAGCAAAAAGCATTGTTAACAATTTTCCTTACTTTAAAATTCTGAAAATTACTGAAGCTATTAAGTCCTTTAAAGAAAAGACACAGATTTCTACTGGCCTCTGATACAGACGTCCTGGTTTCAGCTGAGAAAGAGTTAATTTTCTTTCTAGTGATTGCAGTGACAGAAATGTCAATAATGCATATTGTTTTCATTGTTGCTAAGCGATGTTTCTGCTTTTCAAGGACTCTTTTCAGCTTCACACAGAAGCTGAGGAGCATAGACAGAACAAGGGAATGGCCAATGGAACGTTCCGTACCACAGACGCCACGCTCAGTACATAAATGGGGGTTGGCAGCGCCAGGTGGGAATCCGCAATCACTGCTTGGGAAGGTCCAACTCACCGGGTGGTGAGAGAGTGACTTGTGTCAGTATTATTATTGTGGTTGTTACTTTCCTTTTCTGTTATTGTTCTATTAAACTGTCTTTATCTCTGCTCATGAGGTTTTTTCCTTTCTCTTTCCCCTTCTTCTCCCCCTTCCCCCGGAAGGGCTGGCTGTGTGAGCAGCTGCGTGGTCTTTGCTGCCGGCTGGGGTCAAACCACAACAGCAGACATTAGAAAAGTACAGTGAAATTGTAAATTACTAAAAAATGTCTGTTCCCTTTTTTGGGAACTGTTTTTTTTTTTTGTTATTTTTAAAACAGCCATTGCCTCCTTAGTGTTCAAAGAAAAACAAAGCTAATTAGAAGAACATAAAGATAAACCTAATTTTAAAAATTTTCCCCTCTTTAAAAGCAAATAGTATTACATTTTGCCACTTTTGGTCTCTTTACACAGAAAAGCAAAAATTTTCAGAAAGCTGGTAAAGAAAGCAAATACAAAAATCCGGAGTTGTCCACATGTGAAAGCTGATGTTTTGTTCTAACTTGCTTCCATAGAGTAAAGACGATGTTCGTCTGGCCGTCACCTTCTCAGCACACTAACCTTTGAAATTAGGACTCTTGGTTGTGCCTTTAAAATAGCTGTAAGAAGCCATGAGTATGAAAGGCTTATGAATCTTGATCAAGATGCAGAACGGGGTAGGGGAGAAGAGTAAAGAGGAGGCAGAGGTTATGTGTAGGTCTTGCGCCGTGTGAAGCGAGTATTTTTCAATCACAGTTTCACCAGGGGATGGAGTTTGTTGTTAAACATTCCATTTTCAGTGCAGTATCTTTAAACCAAGGCTGCACTTCTCAAGGGTACTGAGTGACTTTGCCATATAGTCAACTTAATTTGTCACACTTAAGTAGCTACCATAATTAATAGTTTAATTATAATTTGTAGAACCAAGGAACAACAAGGAAAAAGCAAAGTTTAATAGTTCTGCTACCAAAAGGTAATGAGCTCCGGCAAGTATTCAGCTGATACAACCTGTCATGGGAAAGTAGTCTTCTAGAACAAATCACTGCATGCAGAAAATTCTCTACTGTTCTTTGCTGCGACTCTGATAGTTTGTGGGAGTAAGGAAAATAAATCACAAGACATTGCTAATTAGGGTAAAGTCTGGTCATGCGATATTTACTGAATTCAATCAGACTGCAGTGAGTAAGTGGCAGACAGTAGTCTGTGTTCCTAAATAATCACAAGTGCTATCATGCCCCGGGCACGAGGCAGATGTGGCCTCCAGGTCTAATTAGACTTATCGTAGACTGAAAGGTAAAATCCTATCGGATGATCAGAAAATACATAGACCTACACAGATCTGGGAGATTTGGGAATTGTAAAACACAAGTTGTACAATATATACATGAAATATTAACAGAAAAATGCTCCAGCTTTCACTCCCCCAAAGAAGATAATTTAAACTTATTTTCTTTCCCATAGAAAGAAAAGTTTCTGGGTCCCACCATTTCTTTAGCATTATGGCAGCTCTACTAAACTGTGCAGAGTCAAGCTGTCAAAAAGATCCTTTACGCCTCGTCTCTAACTTGCATTTATATTTTGGGGATAGAGAGAGAGAATGACTATTAGTCAGCCCAGTTAGTGCTCTCAAGGAAGTGTCAGTCCCAGAGAAACTTCGGACTGCCACTTAATTTTCAGGAGAGAGTCTGGGCAAGGGAGAGTTGTGTCCTTGTCTTTTACTTTTCAATAGTCTGCCATAATCAGAGAGAGTTCTATCCTCTTATTAAAAGCTCAATTTTCAGTAGAAGATGCATCCACAGAAATGTCTGCAGCGGCCAGAATCTATCATTTGCTGTTATTCGCCTAAGTCAAAGGCATGCTCTTATTTAACATTGTGAAGATAGAGCTGGTCAAGAGAAAGGTATTTTTCACCTTGAATAACTGAAACTTTTGTGAGAAAAATAAAAGAAAAACCTACCTAGAACAGTCTTTTATCACGTGTTGGAAAAACATCCCAAAGTTTTGGCAGAAAAGCTTATAACTACTTCCCCCCCCCCTGCAAATAATTTTGGTTAAAAATGTATGCTTTCTTTGGTCAGGAGACACTTTCTGCAAAATAATCATTACTCCATATTCCAGGTTTCCCTCAGGAACGGTGAGCTGAGCAGCCTTCAGCAAGAGCCAGCTTTACAGGGAGCCAAGCACTTGCAGACTTTTGAAAGGAATACAAATGGCAGCAGAAATTTTTGACCACCTTTGAATTGCAGACTCACAGAGTCGTGTATCTGCTGAGATATCCATACTTCATCCTTTTTACTTACCTATCTGATTCCCAAAACACCACTTCTAGGTACACCATCATCAACAATTTTAACAAGGCTACAGATGCAAAGTGACGTAAGTACCAAAAATGCATTTTATTTGAACAATATTTGATATACGTTTCACTTCATACAGTTCTGCTACGGACAAAGACGTTGTGAGGTTTGAAGAAGATAAGATTAAAGACTGCAGTTTTATACACACAATTCATGTTTTTGTGAGTGCTTAGTAAATGGCAGCGCCACTGACGTCAACGTGAGGCCAGTGCATTCGAGGCTTGTCTAACTGAACCCCTGAAACGCACCATCTACATAACGATTAGACTTCTAGCAAATTGTATTTCCCTGAGATTCAGATCTGAAGCGTTCAGAATTTGTTATATTCCTCTGCTAAATTCCCATGGGAAGTGTTTATAGGAATCCATCAGTAAAACTGTCCAACAAAGCCTTAAAACCTCAACGCGCAACAAGATCTCAACCTACATTCAAACTGTAATAGCAGTGCAGTTCTAAGTCCTTCCACTTAGGCACGTACACTGTTCAGTTCTTTCATCTACCCTTTTGAGACTGTCACCTCCTCGTTCTCATGCCATTTCTGCATACGAAGACATTAGATGAAAAATTTCAGGATGTTCTGTGAACTTCTGCCTTCTGTACTTTGAAGTAACTGAATTAATGGAAGCTACTTCAGTAGCCTCTGGATACTGACACCCATACTGCTGACCTACTAATACGGCCTTTTAACCACTACCTGAGTAAAAGTGACTAGGACAGGTAGTTTCGAGACAGACATACCTGGTGCTGAATACATTTGCATTGCAGCAGAATGATGAAGCAAGAAGCTGGTCACCCGAAGTTCAAAGCAAGCGTCCTGCTAGTTGGGCTAAAAGCACTCGCCGGGTACAGTTGTGAGGAGTAATTTATACTTGACCTGTATTTAATTTCTCAACTCCTGCAAAGAAAAACAGTAAGGATGTAAATTAGTTATAAAAACAGAAGTTGTACAAAACCAGCTAATTATCTAATTTTGATCCACTGAGACTGTTAATGAGTAATTTCAAGGGAATGGCATATCTTGTAACACACGGCACTCCTTGGTATGAACTTTGCAACAAAAGGGCTCTGACAAAGTCACATATGGCAACCCCCTAGATTTTTCAAACTGACGGGAAGCAGTTAGGAGGAAGAACCACACAAGGCAGACACATTCACTTGTCTTCTTGTCTTGTAGTCCTTTGTTTCTGCAAGATGATGTAACATGGTTTAATCAGTACTCTTCGTATGTGCTCATAGCCGTTGTTAAAGGAACAATTTTAACAGAATTTGAGTTTTATCTCTTGAAGTCACAATAATATTCCACTTTCAGACCTGATGCAGCCTAAGTGTCTGGAAGACTTAGTTTTTAGGAGCAGAAATATTGTCTATGTTGATTTTTTTTTTTGCTTCCCCTATAATAAAAAAGATACAGCATTGAAATGCACAATTTATGGCAGCACATAAAAAGAACACACTTTCCTAGCAAGTCACTGAAGTTTAATTTAGTGATGGAGGACTATATCAAGGAACATATTTTAAAGCCATTTTTCTCTTTCTCAAGATTTACACATCCTTTTCTTTCTGGAAGCAACCACGGTCAGTGCAAAGCTGTGCCCTAGCATACTATATAGAGCTGGAGAGAGTTCACACAACTGCTTATATTGTAACTGGGATAACTTCTAATCACTGAACGTTACGGAAACCCTGCATCATAACATAAGTTCACCACATAAAGTTATCTGCTAAGAATTCTTTTCAGCCAGAAGTATCAGACTGACGGTATTATTCAACACAACCTGAAGAGCCTGGCTGCACCTTCTTTATACCCTCCCACTGGGCAGCTGCAGACGGCAATAAAATCTCATTCTTCATATTTTACAACTTTTTTGATTTATTTTCTGTTTGATCCACTCCATATATATATATATATATATATATATATGAGATGAATACATGCATAACACATAACCATTTATGAGTCTCATTAGGGCTTGGAATACAGACCTAAAGAGAGCTGAAAAATCGAGCTCAGGTTGAAACTAAACCCCTTGAAACTCTGTAGAAACACTTAAAAATTAAAACCAACGAAGACAAAAACAGGAGCTTCACTGAAGAGCAAAGAGACAAAAGCTTCCAATGGCTATTCAGAGATCCATTCTACAATCCGCGCGCTGTGTGCACACAGAGCATTTACTCCAGCAACTGACAGTAAGAACACCATGAGATACGAGTGTTCAGAAAAACGCCATTACGCTTTGAAGACTTTGATGATTCATTCCCAAAACTATAACGTGAGGTATGGTAGTTTCCAGGTTCAACTGTTATCTTTTCTTAAACTTCACTATTTGATACATTGCCTTTTATTTACCACTAAGTTAAGAGAGAAATAATTATATTTTTAGCTTGCCAGAAGTGACACGCTCTGCCATCTGCTTCGGCAAGGTCAGATGTTATATCAACAGAATCAAATGAAGATACGATTTTGGAGTGGCTTAGACAACTAGTCAGGTTTGCTTAGATGAGTCTTGGATTTCTGAACAAGCCTATAAAAACAAGTTGAGGAATTAGTGGAAGGAAATAATTCAGATTAAGTACAATTACCACACTAGCGAAGTCTGTAAGGGTTTTTAAAATGCCTTTTGCCATCCGAGCCGTGCATATATACTTTTATATATTATACAGGCTGGAGAAAAGCATGCTAAGACCTGGTGTAAACAGAATGCTCATGCCTTCAAAGAAGTCATCAAGAATTCCAGATCTGCAATAATACAGAAGTTTTGACAGGTGCTAATATTACAGTTTTTCTGAGCTGAGGGGTAGAACTTTGAAGAAAAGTGTAACAAATTAAGTGGGCTAGAGTCATTTGCAAGAAATATGAGAACAGGAAACAGTTTCACGATTATCTGGTGCTCGATAGCTTTTATTAATTTCACGTAACTTTTCTGCCAACATGTAGGCTGGTACGAATTAAAGCAGCCTCATAACTACGATAAAACGTGTTTGGTTGTAGAAAGCCACAGCAGGTCTATAGGAGGGAGATACTCCAACCCAACGGCTCTTTCAGCAGACCCGCCACCTGGCCTGGCCTTACGCAGAGAAGCAAGAAAGATCCTCGGGTGGGCTGTAACACCAAATTCAGAGGGGATTCGGAGAAGCATACGCTGGCTTATATCTCTCATGCTTATTATTGTCCAAGTACGATAAATGAAGAACGCAGGAGTTCCTCTTTTCACCTTTTCTCTCCAAGCACGTTTCTGTCAACTGCCAGGACAGAGGCTTCACGGACACTTCCAAATAGGTGTGCTGCTGCTCCAAAGGACATCATGGCCCAGCTCTCTCTGATGTACCCTTGAAATGCCACTTCACAGGTTCCTGGCAAATACGTCCTGTGAGCTCAGTCCGTAGCGTCAATAAGCTATTAAACAGATCATCCCCAGGACACAGGGCCAAACCTTCCACGCAGCCATTAGGGCACATTGTGTCAATCCGCCCTGCGGAGACATTTATAAAAGCTCTTTTGCAGAGCACAACGTAATGGCTCCTTCAGGGAGTGTAAAAATGAATAAGATTAGTCACAGTATGGAGTCTTAATAGTATGAAAAGGTGATATATATTAATACATTACGATGAATTACCATGGAGGGAAAGCAGAGAATATCTAAACATGGTTTGGTTTATGTTCCATTTTGGTAAAATAATTCTACAAGCATTAATAAAATCACCTATTTACTTACAGTGGACTAAATCCTGGGGTTTGGATTTTTCTGTTTGTTTTATTTTTTTTTAATAAACTTTTAAAAGCTATAATTTTTGCTAATTTTTTTACGCCAGATATCATCAGAGAATAACTAAGAAACAAGGGGGGAAAAATGTAATTTGTTATGTCAACCACTGTCAGACTGGTTTATTCAGAGCAATCGAGTCAGTAATTACAATGAAAGTAAACAATGAAAATCATAATTTGTTTGCTGGAAAAGCTTCTGGCAGTGGCCTACTTGAGAATTGAGGGATTAACTGTGGGTAAAAAAGAAAAAGCTGCAGATATTGGTCTAGTAATTTTGAATTAGGGTTTTTATATGCCATTTGCAGAGAAAAATGTTTACTTAGCCTAAAACTCACTGTCACTGGGATGAAACTTTTTCGCAAGAAGATTTATACATGAAATTCAAACATGGTGAAAAATTTCCTTTTACAGTTTATGTAAGCCATGTACAGAAACCTACATTTTCAGGTGTTAACTTATTCATAGGCATTTTTAGCTTTTCATCGGATGAAGGGGAAAGTTTTCAAAGCTATAAGCAAGGTTTGTTTAAAAATCCATCCAAGAAGTATCACGATGTACTTTTCTGGGGTTGTTGCAATAAGCGACGTGCCAATAACTGCGTGAACGTATTTTAGCTTGAAGTGTTGCACAGAATTTCCAAAAGCCAGGAAGACTGTACTTCTCTATAATATGTGACAAAGAATCTACCCTTGAAGACGCAATACGGGGGGTAGAATAGGTTAAAACACATGGCTAGATGCTACCTAAAACCACTACAGACACAAGACAGGTGGCAAAGGTGAGGCATCTTCCCTTCGCTCTGCAGAATCACCCCGTAACATTAGAATTCACAGTATGCGTTTTCATGAAACTGAGAGATCCAACATGTATTGCTAAAATCCCAGTCTCTAAAAGAAGAAATGGAGAATCTCATCAGGCAGGCTGTGCTTGCGTAGGTTTTCTTTTAGGGTATTCCTTACCCAAGCCCAAATCTGGGAAGTACCTCAGTTCAGAAGAGGTCCGAAACAAGAGATTTCTTAAGGAGGGAGACTAGCGTGACACTCAGGGAACTCGCTTCTCGATACCTACGTTCCCCATCTATAAAAATGAAGAAAAGTGACAAGAAAATGGGACGTGAAGTAACTGCAAAACATTAACAGACATCGTCCTTTCTTACAGACGAGAGGAAGTACACGCAGCATTTCCAAGAGACACTTTTACAGTATGGTTAAAAAAAAATAAAAAAAATCCAGTGTAACCTCCCTACTGAGGCCATTCCTTATCTATCCTTACTATTAAAAAAGTTTTTCCTACTGTCTGTTCCTTGCTACAGTTTAAGCCCATTATTTCTTGCCACTTTCACCATGCCTGTGGAAATGAGTTTATTTCTCTCCTTTTTGCAGCATGTAAAGGGTAAAAACGTCACTTTTCTAGAACAAATAATCCAAAGCCTTTCAGTCTTGCCTGAACATTTTTGGTCATTCTTGTTCCTCTCCGGCCTGCCTACATTTTGAAGTGTTCTCGTTTCCTTGCTTTGCTTGAGTGTGCACAAACTGGCACAGGTGAGCCAGCCCGCTGCTGGGAATTGCTGGAGCACTTTCTGTCTCCAGTTTTTCTTAAAGAAGCAGCAAAAGGCGGCCTTCGCATACTTGTACCTGTAATTGTCTAATGGTTACTAATGACTGAGTGACATGCAGCAAATCAGCAATTAGGAAGAAGGACTACCAGCAACATGGCCTTTCTCTAGCTAAACATGAATTCTTACTAAAACGAAGCATTTATTTGGGACAAAGTTACATGAACTTAGGAACCAGCTTAGCCACTGTGCCATAGAGAAACAGAAAAGCAAACAATGCCCCGTTATTTTACTCTCAGTAATAAAAGCAGTCAGATAGCCTTTCCGTGTCCTATAGCTACAATTAAGATGACGGCAGTCAGGGTGAAAGATATCTATCCCTGTATTGCTTCAAATTAAACAAAAATCACTTACAGAAAATTGTGAACAGAGCCCTGGAGAGCCAAAGAGCAGCTTAGCACATTTCAGAAAGTAATTTTCTGTGAGAATATTGCATGGGATAATAAAACTGCTGATAAGAACCCCATTTTAGTGCCTATCTTTTGCCTCTGCTGTGTTGTTACCTCAGGATGATGGCAGTGTTTTGGGAAGATAGGAGACAAAAGAGAAACCCCAAAGAAGAGACTTGTCCTCATTACTCAGACACTGTGATGAGGGGTGACATACAAATGCCTCTACACAATGAATGAGATACTTGGTGGAACCCTTCTGTCAGGTGTTGTCAACTTCAATTACCTGGAGGCTCCAGCTGGAAAAGTTAAACAACTCTGGCGTGAGCCCCCACCCAGAAACCCAAGAGAACTAAATTACCTCCCCTAGGCGCCCTTGACAAGCCACATTTCTGAAAGCTCTGGCTTTACTGATTTAAAACAAAGCATTCTGTAGCGAGAACAAAAGAATTTTCAGACAAACTACAGATGAAAATTAGCAATTTCCCCTAGGTTTCCTAGAGTATCCTGCCAGCAACTTTACACCCCCCCTGCTTCTCGCACCTTCTCCTGCTGCTGTCTGGGTTAGGGACGGGGTGTCTCAGCTGGAAGTGACCTGCACCCATAGCAGTCCGCGTTGCCTGAGCCAGGCCAGTGCTCCTGGGGGCTGGGCCAGCTCCACCAGTTCGGCCCCAAACACCGGCCGGTCCACTCTCACCTCTAAGGCCCAGGCTGCCTGGGGGAGAGGAGGAAGCTGTGATCAGTTCCCGCTTCCAGCTGTAGAGTTTAGTGCTTGATTCCACTTATATTAAAGCTCACAGCAAAGCCTTCAGTTATTTCAGGGGTGTAGAATCAGACTCATAATCTCTCCACTCCAGAGACACCAGCTCCAAGAATAAGGTACACACATAAGGACGTTTAGAACAGGAGTGGGAGAAAAGACATGATGTTTGTCTCAAAACCACAATATAGAAAAGGATTAAGAAAGAGATGTTATTTTTGCTGTCTCTGCTGTACCACGTACTGATGTGGGTGATGCAGAACCGCCATGACCCTAAGCTGTGCCAAACACTCTTTGCCTCTGTGCAGAACATTTCTTCCTCATCCTTCAATCTTTGTTTTCCGTCTCGAGGAATCAAGGCAGCACTTTTGCACAGCAGCACTGGCGAGTAAGTCCTTTGAATATGGAGAATGCCGTCTGTCTCAGGACGATATTATTTTGTTCTTTTACTGTGCATTTCCATAGTGGCACTGGGCAAACTGGCAGCAGCAAAAGAAAGCTCGGTAGGAGAATCCTTCTCACCTGAAAAGCCTACAGGAATAAATCTCTCAAAACGCACCAGCTTTCTTCCTGGTGGTTTCAATCTTGATTCAGTTATAGCAGTCAGTGAACTCTAAACTTTAGTGAAACACAGTGCATAGAAAAAGCATATGTGTCCAAAATTACGCAGAGAAATGGGACTGTTTAAGTTACTTAAAATTCCTGCCCAGAGTGCCCCATCTGTAAGATGTTTTCTTCCTTTCTGGCTCTCACTGGTGTCCTTACATCTCACAAGACGATACAGAAACCACACTAAAGTTTCCATGTTTAGGCTTGCAAAGTGGATTTTGCCTGTTGCTAGTTTATAGTGTAATGATAGGACACGGGGTAACGGCCTCAAACTGCAAGAGGGGAGATTTAGACTGGATCTCAGGCAGAAATCCTTTGCTGTTGGGGGGGTGAGCCCCTGGCCCAGGCTGCCCAGAGAAGCTGTGGCTGCCCCATCCCTGGAGGGGTTCAAGGCCAGGTTGGACGGGGCTTGGAGCAACCTGGGCTGGTGGGAGGTGTCCCTGCCCAGGGCAGGGGGGTTGGAACCAGATGACCTTTAAGGTCCTTTCCAACCCAAACCATTCTGTGATTCTGTGATAGTCTTTTGTTCAAATCTTGAGTATCTAAACAATGCCTCTGCCAGTGTAAATCTCAAAGTACTGACAAATATTACACCTGCGCCCAAGATTCAGGGAACTGAGCAGCTACATCTTCTGAAACAAAATTAAAAGCATCTAACCCCCTCGCTGTGCATGCTTTTACAGCTGTATTACAAATGGCTAAAGAAAGGGTATGACAATAAGAAGGGCAAATAAGTTTTGGTAACAGTGAAAGTTCCAAAGAGAAACTGTGTCGCAATGGTAACAAAACATGTAATTTTATTGAAAGTAATTTGATTTTGCTTTTAAAGCAAAACCATGGATGCGATGGAAATCTAAGTTTCATTCAAATGACATTTCTAGTTCTCCTTGTTGCTAAGAAAGGCTTAAAAATATGATAATGAAAACAGAATAATCATAAAGCAAATGAGCGGAATTCAGACAATAGAGAATATATGTATTAATTGAAAGCAAAGCTCAGGATTTAAGGGAAATTTGGCTGGGATTATTAGGTCATTTCAGCCATGTTGTAACTGCATGGAGCAATACCTTAGTCTTTGCAGAGGAAACTACAAAATCTGTGCATGGAGCAAAGCTCCAACGTGGCAATAAATAATCTTGCCGGACTTGGCAGAAATTTATAACCCTGCAGCACAGAGGCCTGCAAACTGAGCAAATCTTCACTGTCCCAGTAATAAACAAACCAAACTAGTCTCCTACTCTGAAACACCACAACCGGAGACTATGCAAATGACAGAAAGCTCCTATGTGGAGGGGCAGGAGAGTCACGCTGGGGCCCAGTCGTGTCCAATAATTAAGAGGTGGATAGGGGTAAGAAAACCTGTCCCTGAGCAAGAACTCAGGATTTCATTTTAGGTGATGAAAATAATTCAAAGGCGATGAGCAGTAAGATAATGTAATGAATAAGGGGTTATATTGCAGGTTGAACACTTTTCAGAAAAAGCCTAAAAACAATATCCCGTACATTAGTAGACATCTGCTTTAATTTTTGATAAATTAAATACACGTTAGATTCAACTGACTTGATCTCCTGCTTGCTTTGAGAGCTGCTTAACTGATAAGAAAAATAGTCACTTTTTGCATGTCTTCTGGCTTTTATCATGGGAGTAACTTACTATGTCAGGTTACATTGTAACACATCTATTGTGCGACTCTGTGCAACAGATTGTAGCTTAATAAGGTAAGTCAGGAAATTCAAGATATTAGTAAGGTCTTTTGTGATTTGGCGACATCTTATCTGTCAAGCTACTGGATATCTGAGCTGAAACAGAAATGACAGGGAAGAGGAGACCGTAGGACAAAGATACGGTTTCCACAATGCTGATTTAGTAACTATCATCCTGCAGATTGCTCAGGCAAAGTCGTTCGTGTCCCCAGGAGCTGTAGTTTCAGTCTGCCAAAACACAGAGGAAAACCTGCGCTGCTCCCGCTCCTGTCCACAGCCAACAGCCAGCATCGGGGACCCTGCCTGGAACCGAGGGATAAAGATACTCCCAACACGACTTCGCTGTCCCATTCCCTCACGCAGCACCGAACGATGCTCCTTGAAGAACAGGAGTATTAGGGATGGGATGTCCTTGTACGTCCACGCAGCAAGGACATGATTTTCTCTCTGCCAAGAGAAAGCAGAAACCTGCCCAGAACTGGTATTTTGTTCTGTAACCGAGACGCAGCTCCTAGGGAAAGTAATCCCCCGTGGCCCCCTTCCTGCTGCAATACTGGCAAGCTACCGTAACAAAGAAACAGCGGGCAGGGCAGATGTATCATTCAAGCCATGTATTTTCATTTATAGCTCAGAAACAGAACAGTAATAAAGAACGCGCCAGCCTTAACAGAAGAAACGTCTGAGCATTTACACTCTCTCCTTTCTACTGCTTCCTCTCCCGGCTATGTCACTGCTGCCAGCTGCCTGCACGGAGGGCTGTTGGCAAGGGTAGATGAGGTTTTCTGTTGGATCAGCATCTTCCTAATGTATAGGTCTGGCTCGATTTTATCACCTGTCTCGGGCCAGAATAGATGCAAGAGAGGAAGGTGGAGAATAAACTGGCAGATGCCTCAGGATAACTACAAAACCCCCCTTAAACTATGATATAAGCTGCTGAGAGGAAAAATATATCATAAACGATTTTTTTTGTTAATCCAGAACTCCAGGATTATGTATTAGGGATTTGTCAATTAAACCTATATTTTGTCACTGAATGAATGCAGCTTGTTGATTTAGCAAAGTGTACGTAGTCAAAGCTGTGAATGACACATTTGCTCTTCCAACACTGACCAGAAACCGGCAGTGATATACCTAATGCAAATGAGACTTGGATGTTCACGTAGGAATCTATTCTGGGAGGAGAGATTGCTGAAGAAATGTTTCACAACTAATCCGACAAGCATCTGTAGAATGCCTACTTAAATGAAGCTGCTCCACTAGTACCAGAGAGAAATCCTTCATGAAAAACGTGTTTATAGTTACTAAACAAACTAAATCGTTCTAAACAAAAAGCTATTCAAGAAAACTTCCCTACAGGACCTTCTAAGAAGAGGGAATTTGTATTTTGTTCTCTTCTGGACTTTCAAAAACCAGACCTGACAGGTAGTGATTAACCGAACTAATAGTACACATCTCTGCTGCCTATCAAAATCCTCACCGTTATACCTCAATTGATAGATATCAAAAGGAAGGACACCTACATGGAACAATCCTCAAACATCTGTGAGTGTGATGCCATATGTTTCCTAAGGTTCCTTGTGCTATATCGGTCTCGCACCAGTATTAAAGATAACACAATTGCTCCATCTCTCACAGTTTAGAGAAATTCTTCCTAACACACACTAATTCTTTATTTTTATTTATCAAAAATGACGTATTCCTTGTGTGACATATCAGCATAGCTAAATAAGTTCACTCTAGCACATATACCAGTCTTAATGGAAAACATGTTTATTATGCATGAGAAAATACTGTCAGAATATGCTTTAACGATACCCTAAATAGCATTTTACTTTCAATCTGAGAAACACAGTTGTTCTTGGTATAAATTCAAATTAAGATTAGTGACCAGCACTGCCAATAAAATAAATGAATAGTTGGGGAATATTTAGATCTATCAGTGGAGTGCATGCTGTACTGAAACAGCAGTATGTCTTTGCAGGTATAGAATTTTAAATCAAAGTAACATTATTATCAGTGTCTAGCTTCATGCACTTTGCTTCACAGACGCTATTATGCATTGAGCAGCAATTAAGTGAGTCACCAGGGATACCTTCCTAGACTCTTCAGGTCAGAAAAGCTAATTAACCTTCCTCCTGTATTCTGAACAGACTAACAATAATCAGTGCCAAATCTTATCCTTCTTTTTTCTTTTTTCTTAAAAAACCCAACAAACCTGCTTTAAAATATTGGTGGCAAATTAGGAAAAATATAAAGAAGCTCTCCTGATAAAAACAGAAAATCCACTAAAGAGGTCAAAGGCTGAAACTGACCCAGGTTTGTTTGTTTATACCAGTGATTCTTTGTTTAATAGATTTTTTACAAAGCTGTATGAAGGCAATTTAATTAACTATCCATTTACACTACAGGTAACAGCAGACCCACCGTGGTGAGTGACATGTGAAAACGATTGTATTTGCTTTGACCTGGTGAGCAAATGCAATGACATTTGCAATAGCTGCCCTTGGAAAGACGTAGCAGGTAACCGGGAGCCCAGGGGACAGAGGCAGCGCCTGATGCCAACACGCATGATGTTCCAGCAGGGCAGGCGGGATGACGCCACCGGAGAGGATCTAACTCCAGACAACGCTGTCCTGCTGCATCTCTGGTCTCGAGGAGACAGTAGGACGTTTTGCGGGGATTTACCAATAGGTCAGCTGTAGCAGCCAGCGCTGCCGACAGGCGGCCGGAATGTCACTTCCAAACTGGTGGGAAATACTGGTTACGTATATTGGGGTCAAGTGGAACGTACATCATTTTTGAGTAGTTAAATTCTACCCTTGATACCTCATGCAAGGAAATACAATGCAAAAGTATATGATTGTACAGAAGCAACTACTCCAGAGAAGCAAACTGACAGCCTGAGCCTTATTCCATATAATGCCCGTATGATTTTCTTTGTGGCCTCTTCCCTTGCAGTTCCACTGAAAATGATGACACATATTTTTTTCTTCTATAGCTGCTGTTCGGGCCACCTTGCAGATCTTTCATTTAACCTGTGACCATACACACAATGACCTTCCTGACGCAAGAAGGGGAAAACCTCCCAGCACTTCAGGAGCGATGCTATGCCTCCGTAAAAGACGACCTGCACGTGAATCTCACTCTGGCCGTAACTTCAGCACCTTTTAGACAAACTTCCCCTGTATTTTTAAAAAGCAGAGAGACAAGTCACAGCAAATCTGGCCACACTTGTCATCTTGGCAAGTCAACTTTCTGGCAATGGGCTGCGCTCTGTGGCCGAATCCACGAGCGCAGGCAAGGAGCTGGAGCTTTCCCTTGTTTCCTTGCCCGCGGAGGGCCGCGTCGGGCAGCCCCACACCGCAGGGCAAGTACGGCAGCCCCAGCCCAGCCCGGGGGGGCAGGGGAAAGCACACAGCCCCGCAGCAGCTCAGAGCGTGTTGTCAAGATTTGGACCAAAAAGGAAGGAAGAAGTAATGTGTATGTGGGGAATAGGTTAGAAGAGTTTTTCTGCAGCATTTACATACAGGAAAAAACCTTCAGATCCCAGCGAAATGTGCCAGGTGAAGCTAAGTAAGAGAATCAATTTAACGTTTCCAGTGTTTTGCTATGCATCGAATAGCGTTAAGTCTCAGGACTTGAATTATATTAGGACAGCCTGGCGTATCTGTAAAACTAATGTTTCAAACTCCTGTGTGATAAATTAAAATAATTCCACTCATCATACTGCAAACAACTAGCTGTTCAGAAGCCTTTGAAAAAGTACTTTCAAGATAAAATATGTGCTTGTTTTTTTCTGTGTCTTTTAAAAAAATGTTGTATCTTCTTCACAGCTTCAGTGGTAGAAAAACATTTCATGTAAAATGTGTTTTTCTCTGACATTTAGACGTCTTGCAAAGTGGTTTATTATAGATCTCGTGGACGTTTGGGTATTTAATTAAATGTCAGAAACATATTCTCTGTCCTCATATGAATGAACATGAAGAGTTTATTTATTCATAGTCTATTTGTTATTCTTTTTCTGTTTCTCACACAAAATTATCAGTTGGAAAGTAAGTCATCAGAGACACTTAAAATTTTTAGGGGTCAGAAATCTAATTAACCTCAGCAACTGTGCTTAAAACGGTGAATAATATTAGACAAGCTCTTACAGGAGTCTGGAGAAGCATTCAGCCTTACAGGTACATTTGCAGCTGGTTTTTCAACTGACCTTTAATGTAATTTTCAGAACATCCACGAAGAAGGCACGATGTAAGAACCTTAGAATACAGAAACCAGGCTAGTATTAATTTTAGTTCTTAGCAAACACATTTAGGACTTCACAGTGCAGGCCTTAGTCTGTATTGGGTTTATTTCCAGGAATAATTCTGCTCAAGTCGCGGGCCAAAGGTGCAAGCCCTGCTAAGAGCAAAGAGTGCGGTACTCCTGGGAGCTGTCAGTAAGCTGTAGTGAAAGGAGATATTTGCCGGTTTTTGTATTTAAAGAACGAATGAAGAGAGAAGAAGCAATAAGCTGTAGAAGACTGGAAATGAATAATCTGGAGAGATTTACTTTTATTTAAGCCAGATAGATATGAAGTAAATTTTCTGCTTTGTCTTAAACTATGAAAATTTTGACCAATTTGGATAAATCCTAAATTCTCTTGCACTGCAGAATGTACAGTGGGAAAACATTCCTTTTATTTTCTGTTTTCATCATAATTGATTGATCTGTAACCATGGCATGGGAGAATATCTATATTTTTTACTTATTAGCATAAACACTGGCCTCTGGTTACTGCTGCCTGCTACCATCCTGTAGGGAAGAACGCTTTTCTCAGACCCAATAAACTGATAAATATTAAATATTGAACACAGTAGACTGTAAGAGACCATGTGATTGTATATTTCCCAGTAGACTAGCAAAAGAATGTTTCTTATAAATTAAGGAAAATGGCAGATGGAAAATTGAGCAAAGTAGATAAACGGTTTTCATTCAGGAGAAAGGGGTAATACTACTGGAGAGTGCTTGGTTTTGTTTCTAAATTGCTGACATTAGATGGAGATAACACATGCTCATGCATCACAATTAATAACATTGCATGTGAACGTTACTCACGGCGTGGGCTCAGAAACGTGTTTAAACCCGAGTGTACTCAGGCAAAATGCTCAAGTGTTCGCAGCACCATGATGTGGCTCGGGAAGAGCATCAGGTGGAAATGCAGCTCTGCAGCAGCCACGGGTCCAGGTGGGCACGATGCTAACTTCAAAGACCATCAGTTCTGGGCAGTTTATGTATGGGACATTTTCTGTTTTACAGATCTTTTGCCTCATCTTATGGTGAAGAACAGGATTAACCTAAGGAGAAGAAACAGATACGCTTCCAGACTGAAGAGCTACTCTGATGCTCTTGTCCATGAGTAAAGGTTTACACAATTTCCATCAAAAAGGACAACAATCCCAGCTGGTTTCTCAGCATTATGAAACAGAGATGATCACTGTCTTCATTGATTGGTCGGGATTGAAAAGAAAGATATTTGAAAAATATTGTAAACAGTATAGAAAAATTACGTCAGAGGTCCTGAAAGGAAAGACCACAGTATTTCTCATAATATCAAAAGCCAAGAGGTTCTTCAGATTATCTAGTTAATGCTGCGCTGTGTTTTCTGTATTCATGACAGAAACTTTCACTGAAAATTATTTCCACGTTAATCCTTCTTTTTACTGTCTATAATGAAACAAAGTTCATTCTAATTTATGCAGCTACACCCAGAAAATGCATTCAAAGTCTGCTGGGAATAGTTGATGAGTTTTTGTATTATTTTTCACCAGCGTATTCAGTAAAGTTTACAGCACAGCCGAAGACTTAATTGTGTTGGACATTAAAATCTTGTATATGCTATACAATACTCTGCACTGGATTTTAAGAGGAGATAATCCTTCAATATTTGTTTATGTGCGGGTTTTTTTGTACTCTGTGGTGCAGTAATTAAGACTGACAATTTTTAGTACTCGCTATTTTTATTACAAAAGTACTGAACAAAACCCAACCAAGCTAGACATTCAGTTAGGTATAATTTTATTAATTCTTTTTTTCTGCAGCAGCAGATGAAGTCATGAAAAATAAAATTCTAACCAAGCACCTAATTGAGCAGGCACTGGAGTGTGTGTGTGTGAGGAGATTCAGCCGCGCAAGAGAACCCGTAGAGCCTGGGTCCTGCTCAGAGGGGAATTACCCATCCTCTATGCTCTGACCTTCCTTTATCTTTTCGGGGTAGTTAAACCCAGGAAGTTTTAGGCATGTAGGACTTGTGAGCTGCGGATAGCTGAGGATCAAAGGCTGAATCAAAAAAGCTTTCTGCAAATTTTCCTTCAAGTCTTCCATCATCACAAGCTGTATCTGTTACAATTTTGCATCTCCTGTCAGTGTGGACACCAGAATGATACCAGTACATTGCCTCTCCTCACATATTTCAGATAATAGTGTTAATTATTAAACAATTAGCAAAAGCTATAATAACGGATGTTCCTTACTAAGGAATTCTGTTTGCTGTTCCCTACTAATTTCAGACGTGAAAAAAAAAAATTCTGTATTTTTATGCAATAAGGAAAACAGATAATGTTGTTTTGAGTGTTTGAAAAATTCAGACCTAATGCAGACATTTATGTCGTTATGTCTGTTCCGAAAGCAGGAGCTGATCTTTGCCACTGCACCAGTGCCAGCACAGGTTGCTCTGGCAACAGGATGCACAGGCAACAAGATCCCACTCAAGGCAGAAAGTTTAAGAGGGAAATTTTACCTCTGATATTTATAGCTAAAAATTTGAGCGCACACTTAACTTTAAGCATCTAAATAGTTACCATTGATTTTAGCTCTCCCTTCTCACAACACTGGTCATTTACCATGACTACAACAGAATAAAAACGACCCATAAGAAAAATTTATTCTACTGACTCCAGCAGTTACTCATCTGCTCAGGCTAAATTCCTCGTTAGGGAGGAAGACTGCTGGTGGAATTTTTTTAATAGATTAGTGTTAGGGCCCATTTTATTTAACATTTTAGTTGCTAAGCTGACACAAAAGCTTGGGACAATGCTTGGGACATTTGATGCTGAAACGTAGTTGGGAGACATCGTGAGTGCGAAGGAAGCGTGGAACACCCGACAGGACAGTCTGGATGACATTTAGAACGGGAGTAATGGAAATGGGATGAAATGTAACAGTACAAAACCCACAACCATTCACTTAGGGATGAATAACAAGAATTTCTGGTACAACTGGGGAGCTCATTAGCTTGAAAATGACAGAGGTGGAGAAAGACCTGGCAATACCACCTCATCACAGAACAACTACGAACCATCAATATGACTGCGGCCATGAAATGGCAAACGTTTTGTCAAGACATGCGAGGAAAAAATCCCTGTTGGAGTATGAAAATGGGACTTTTTATGCTAAGATATTAATCATAGTGAGGAAGTCTGCCAGAGTCTTCTCTTTTGTCCACATCTTGGGGTTTTTTTTTTGTTTGTTTGTTTGTTTGTTTTTAATTGAGAAAGACATTTATTGATACCAGTCTTTGTCACAGACACAGATATTTATAAAGAAATTAGAATAAAGCTACAAAAATGTTAGCAAATAAATTTCATGCATGGGTCTCACACAGAGTAATGGAAAAAATTAAAATGAACGCTAGTTAATGTTTCCTATTGTCAAACCCACCCTCAGGGTTTATATGGCATGAAAGAGCACCGCGGCAGTCCTCTCATGACACAGCAGCTGTATCCAAGCCTAGTGGTTTGAAAATAAGATGAGGAATACAGGCCGACACATGGCAAGTTAGACATTTAAGTACCTCCACTGTCCCAGAAGAAGCAATCATGATTCTAAGGCATGGCTGGGCCTTCAGTTCTTTATTTTAATCTCTTCATCAGAGCACACGTGCACCCCCTGCATGCACATCATTCCATGTTTCCACTAGGAAACGCATTTTGAGGACAGAATTTTCAAGGCAGATTTCATCACTGCAGGAAAATTGATACTGGAGTTGATCCAATCTGGCCAGAAAAAAGCTGTACTGCCACATGTTTCTCAGTGACATACTGAACACGAATATGAAGTGCTGAGTACATGAGCCGAGCAAATTATTACTTTTCTCCAAATGAAAATTGTCTCTGCTTTTTCCAACCATGGATTTTGAATTCTTGACTACTTTAGTTTTTTATTAATACAGAATAATGATGAAGGTAGACATCAAATTACAAGTTTGTTCTATGCAATTTTCATATACTTTGAAACATTACAAGGTAATGATAGAACACGGATGATGATTCATTCTGAGTTTTGATTCACGGTGTTTATTTCTTTAACCACTGTTGTCTGGGTGATGAACTAAATAAAAAACAACTATAAGTAGCTGAAAACTGCATACTTTAAGATACAGACTGGGAAAATAAGGCCACAATTAAAATAATGATGGGAAGCTAAAAAGTTCAATGATACAGATTATGGCTTAGACTGTTGGACTTCTCTATATATGAATACATGTAGCACCTAATGGAAGAAATGCCAATAGATGGCACTTAGAAGTATGTAGTGTGCTTCAGTTTTGTCATATCACTAAAATCTTCTGTTGCTGTTCATGGCCAATGCTTTTCTCTATGCATTTCTTAGCATCAGTGTTAAAAAAACCTTTACTTTCTAGGTTCATTACTGACACCAGAAAACAATCAAGCATTCAGAGAGTGAGCTACTTGACATATATAATGGCATTACAGCTCATATTAGAAAATTAGAAAAATACATACACAAACAAATTATCTATACAGTCTCTCATTTTGAAAAATCTCCTGGTGAAATTTTGACCTAGTGGCCTAACAAGCTAACGTGATTTGCCATTTCACCAGGCTTGGATGCCATCTTGCTTAATGTGCTACGGTTATATCAAGTATAACATAAACTAAATTACCAAAGTCTCTGGATCTGTTTCAGTGACTCAGCTTTCTACAAGAAGGCATTTTTGTTCTCTTTTTGCATGTTGTTTTCCTTTTTTGAAATGCATAACATTGCCAATTTAGCAAATGTTGACTTTGATCACTGAAAGGCATTACATGTTCATTCCTGTGTATTAAGTAGCAAGATGCGAGATCATAAACTGCTTAAAATAATGTAAACTCACTGATCAAGTCTAGGGGTAGAGAGCTCTACTGTTTCTAACCATGGAGATTAGAGTTAGAAGCAGAGAAAGAGCCTTCCAGGTAACTCGAGTCTGTGCCACGGAAATCTTTACATGCCACTGCAATAACCTTGATACCGTATTCAGTGAAGAGACGTTGCAGAAAGTGGAGCCCCAGGGTTATGTGCTCATGGGGACCACTGCATTGGAAGATGAGTAAGAGATGAAATCCACCTTAGGAAAAATAGGCCATGTAGAATACCAAATGAAATATAGTCTTTTTGAGAAAAAAAACACAACACAAAAAATCCTACCACAGGATTTAAAGATAAACATTGATGAAAAATCAAAATAAAAAGAGCTTATTAATGGATAAGATGAGAACGCCTACATGCTAAGTTGAAGAAGGGTGTAAAGCTTACCTATTGTTCTCCTAAAGGCTGCTAGCTAAATACTTTCTCCCAGTGACGCCTATAAAAATGCTTTACTTCTTAAAAAATGCAGCATGAAAATAACTTTGCTTTCTTTCCACACATAGGACTGGTACACAACAGCCAAAGGAAAGCTGCAATACGCTCTGAACTTTGTTGAATAGGACCTGGATTTTCAGAAGCTGAACTCAACATTCTGTGTGTAATGTGATACTCGCCTTCCTGGGGCTTAACCTTGTCCCAGAACTGCGAAGGTTACAGCTACACTACGATCGTAGTGCAGTCGGCTGATGAAATGCAGTAGCTCTAGCTCTAATCGAGGACAGCAGGAGAATAGCAGATCAAATATTTTTGAAGTAAATATACACCCAGGGTGTTCTCTGCTGAAGCCCATGTCACCATCATCAGTGAGGAAGGACAAACATGGACCTTTCTTATTTCCCCGATAAAGCATGCAGCAACCCCGTGTGAGGATATACACATACCACCAGAGCTGCGAGGTTCTGACCCGGATCAGTGAACAAAAGCCATTCTCACGATAACTAGTGACTGAAGCATCCCATCCGGTAACTGGTGGTTCCACATCAAACACAGCCATATAAACCATGCAGAACACAGCTGAAATGGATGTTTATGTTCTTAACAAAATTATTCATGTTCCATGGTAAACAGGAATTCACATTTGGAGGTCTCAATAATGGCTTTCACTTTTATATTAATTTAATTATGAGGTATCTTTTTCAATGATCAGTCCACAGACTAAACTGTCCTGCCAGCTCAGAAAGGAATCTAGAGGTCAGGTGAGCAGAAGCGTAAGACACTCGTGACTCCGCCGATGCACTAGCTAAGCTCTGTGTCGCATGGAGCAGCGGGTTTGGGAGTGACAACAGCAACGCAAGCCATCTTCCCGAGGGGCCAGCTCCACCCCACCTCATCGGATTTGCCTGACTGCTTCCGAAAGAGCTCGACTCTGCAAAGGGCTGTGTGTTTCGATTTCATTTGTCCTTAAATAGGTAACACACCTTAGCTCTCAGAACTTGTAGGGTTGTGCTAGCATATGAACTATATTTAAAAAAATCTGGCAATTTGCACTTCTTTTAGTCTAATTCTTGCATAAAAATCAAAGCAATTTTACATAGTTTTGTTCTGCCATGGTTTGACTCTTGCAGCTATTAGTCAAGTAAAATATCTAACTACTTCCCCCTCAGCTAACAAATGAGTAAAGGCACTAAAATGACTCTGATTCCACAATAACTAAATAAAACAATTGTTTTGACAGCAATCTGGTGATTTAATTACAGGAAATGCACTGCATGCAATGCATACAGATAGGGTATAAGGAGGAGAAAAGAATCGGTAAATCATTGTACTCAATAAACAACAACAAAAAAATCTGAATTGTCCTGTTAGTACTGATGGGACTATAAAAAAAAAGCTGCAAACAATGTTTAATCCAGACAAAGTGGTTTCGGCGCAATGTGATTTCTTTGAGAACTGTAAAAATGGTAGAGAAAATTGCTGAGATAGTAATTTCATGTACGACATAAGAAAATGGCAGCTAGTCCTGATGTTGAAAGAAGTAACTGTAATTTTCCATTCAAAATTTTGAAAGAAGTTACTGCAATTTTCCATGTCTCTTTCACTGTCTTAAATCAACTACGATTCAACACATTGAGAAAAAGGACAAACAATAAACCACAAACGAATGACTGCACGCATAGGAAAAAAGGGTGATGTACAGCTTTCTAGCACAATGTTCACACAAAACTTTAAAATTATATACAAAGCTTTAAATATTTAAATTGTCATTAAGTGTATTACAGTAACAACTACACACCATGTTCCTCTCCCATGATCTTCTTGTGGAAGCTACTGGACAAACAGAACAAATACCCCAGATCTGACTCCAGAACCCTACTCTTGAAGTAGACTAGAAATGAGAAGCGGTAACTGATGGACACAAAAACGGTCAGGGAGAGCTCAAAGCAAACAACGCAGTTCTGGTCAACGTGGAAAATGCAGGGGCACCACACACCAGCTGTTCAGCTTTTGTCAAGTTCTTCATAAGGCTCAAGGAAGTGGGAAGATTTATCAAAGGATTTAGGAAAGTCAATTAAGAAAGTGGATAAAGTAGATAAGCTTTCATAAAATCGTGACTATAAAGTTAACTTTATCAGGTACATATTTAAATGTTCCTATTTAAGTGAAGAAATGGTAAGAACCTAACTGGTTTGATGTGTTACCCTCACATTGATATGTACTTTTTCTTTCAGCTGTTTCCTTTTGTTTAACTCAGAATATGAGAACCTCGTCTGAGAAATAAGTTTTACTTCAGCTTTGCTTCTTGTCCACATGTTAAACCAGTTTTGTAAATGGAGCTCCAATTTAACGTTAGGTTAGGTATAGCTCCATAATCTTCATAACTTCCTGGTTAAAGCAGTATGTAGGTATTCTAAAAGAAATGTAGACATAGAGACTGCCAGAAACAAAGAACGCAGCTGTAAACCTCCTCTGAAATGGGGCTGTCGCAAGGGTCTCCCCTCAGTTTCCTTTCAATCTCACTTGAGTTCTCTGAATCTCTACATCTACCTCCATTTTTATTTTTTTTTTATTATGTCTGGCATCTACTTTACAAACCACAGTAAATGAACAAAAAATAATCAACATCTTCTATGAGGGTTTTCAGAATCAAAGGACGGTGTGTTAACCAAGGAACCCAGCCATCCAAAACCAATGTGTGATTTGGCTACCGCATGTAAGGTATTTCTTATCAAAACATCACATCTTTTGCTAAAATCAATTCACTTCATCCATTATTTTTTTCCTTCTGGGGAATTTATTTTGTTTTGCTCTGTTTTTGCAGAAATATTCGGAAGGGCAAGCACTTCAGCTGTTTGCTGTTTAGTTCTCAATATGACTTTCAAGATCATTTGTATTATACAGCATGTTGTTTCCTGGTCTTGAGTGTGGACGTCCCTTTGCTACGTAGCGTGCAGACACTGCAAAAAAGACTGTCTTTACCTCAAATCACGCCAGCATAAACTAACCTTCCATAAAAGCCCTTTTCCTGTAATTTTATGACATTCAGCATTGCTTACCCTCTGAAGAACCATCATCTCAGGGTGTCTAGGATGTGGAAATGGCATTAATATATCAGTTAATGTTTTGGGAGAATGTTTGCATAGAGAGGCTATGCTAGGGTGAAGGTTATAAAAGAAAGAGTGTGTGAGAGAGATGTCTTTAAATTTTAAAGACAAGAACCGTTTGTATACAAATATTGGAATAAATGTTGTGTACTCCATCCTAGTCATTTTAACTCAGAGAAATTGACTGGAAAATCAACTCGTGTAGTAAATTGGGTTAGCAGATAATAACAAGGCAGATTTTAAATGTGTTTCATCATTCTGAACATGTCTAGATTACAGCAGCTCTGGTTTCACTATAATTATAAATCTGCTTTTTCCCATGTTGCATATTATATTCTGGATTCTGCATTCAGCATTCAGCATTGAATTGTCCTGAGAACTCTGTCCGAGGCAGTTAGTGAGCAAATCTTTCTTTTCTTCCTGCTTATCACTGACAGTGCTGACGGCGTGGGTTAAGGCTCTCCCTCCCATACGGTTTATGAGGTAATTGTACAAATATTCAGACAGCATCAGATTTAGCAAGACAAAGTACCAGCTATTCGCATTAATCAGGACTATACATTCAAATCTTAGAACACAGAATCAGGCACCTATGCTGGTAGCCACTGGGCTTTGTTGGCCCAGTTTAAACTCAGTGGGCGCTGGGAGAACTCAGCACTTCTAAAATCCAAGACAAGCTTCCTACATACAGATTAAGCATCTAAATATTGTTAACAAAGTAGGCCCAAGCCATTAGAAATTGAGGTCTATTAACAATCATGTAGATGCTGGGAGCTAAATAAATAGCTAGGTCTTTGCCTCTCGTGTAGATGCTAAGACTCTCTAGATCACACTCTTCCACTGGCATCAAGAGCCATTGACGCAGTCAGTGGCCTGTGAGCGGAGCCAGACATTGCCTGAAATCCTCATAACTCTTTCAGTGGGACCAATCAGTAACAAGTGTACATATGAAAGTGTCTATATAATTGTATTTTAAAAGCAAGATATTAACAATGCTAAACAGCATTTGAATCCCTTAACATTTCACTCAACTTTAATAAGTGGCTGTTATATTTTTTATTAAAACATAATTTAATCCCAGACACATACGCGTTACTACCAAGTCACAGACTAAGTTTCAGTCAAGGGAAGTTTTAAGCCCCTGAAAGCTAGGATTTATAACAGAAATGCAGACTAACTGCCATGAGTAGAGCCATATAATATAAAAGAACTATTATTGAAGGACACATATTTTTTATGACTAGCTCCTTATTTCAGCAACTTTTTCTTCTAAGTATCCCTTCTATAGTGGAATAATTTTGTATTCAGCAGTAATCTTCATGAATTCACTTGGTATTCATGTAGATGTCACATGTATTGCCACTGATTTTCC